>NC_135892.1:32815380-34015380 GCF_964194155.1 Cetorhinus maximus | reverse complement strand
TGACTTTGTCACTGTTCTCAGTTGGTGACACAATGGGTGGAATTTTCCCATAGTGACGCTAAGTGCTGTGGCATGAGGTTTTGGCAGCACCCAGCCCGCTGTCCGTAATGACGGGAATTCACGCCCGATTCTGCTCTTGGAGCCTCATTAATTATGCAGAGATGCATATTGCTCCGAATCACCAGGCGGGTCCGGAGCTGATTTGTCCACCTGCCGTCAGCTGGCAGGTTCGAAGGTCCGGGCACCATGTTTAAAGGCCAGTCCAACACACGATCTCACTCTTCCCAGCCCACCAAAGATGATGCCTGGCTGCCGGAAGGCGAAGGCAGTGAGCCTAAACAGGAAGCAGCACCCTGCTTCATGCCCCAGGCCCTCCAGGCCTTAATCAGAGGGGCGCAGGTGCACAGGCAAGTGCTCTATCCCAGGCACGGCAGCCTCACCTCTCCGGCCTAGGACACTTTAGCGGAGCAGTCAGCGCGGCTGGCACCCGCACCTGAACTGCCATCAATGCAGGAAGAGGATGAATGATCTCATCCGCTCTGCCAGGGTAAGTCATCCTTTAACTCCCTCCAATATCAAACTCTCATCATAGCACCATGCACTCAAACGACCACTCTCTTCAGGGATCTCACACAACCATTAGCGGGGAACACATGTCAACACTCATTCTCTCACCGAGACTTTCACATCACCACCATCCCATCTATCATGTTGCCCACAGTCCATCCTCTGGCACTTCGGGGGAGGGCTCACCACACACAGGGGACATGCATCTCATCCAACCTCTGCTCCACCCCTTCTCATCACATGCTTCTTCTTCTTCATACAGGCCAAACTGGCGCACAACAGGCACGAGAGAGTGCAGACTGGGGGAGAGACGGCTGACATCCTTGCCCTCACTGAGTTTGAGGGGGCTTCAGCCAAGCTGGCTGGGGAGGACAGGAGTTACTCCTTTGGGGAAGGGGAGATCAGCCTCTCCCACCAACCTAGTACAGATCGCAGCTCCAGCACTTCATCAAATCCTGACATTCACAGTGAGTCACATGCAGTCTTATCTAGCTCACGCTCATTAACTGGAACTCTATTTTCTATTTTCTAGGCACCAGCAGATCGAGGTCCCCAAGCTAGCCCAGCACCAGTGCGAGCTGACAGACTTCATCTAAAGAGAAAGCTCTGGAAGAACTGTCATGGCGCTCACACGCACCCTCCACCAGCTCAGAGACACACATGTCGGTGGGGCACAGCTGTAGATTAGGCTCGGGCTCACTTTCTAGAGAACACCTCACTGACACGTCCCTGCAGCAGTCGGAGGCAGGGACAGCCCAGGTCTCTGGCACTCGGAGGTCTGCTGGAGACCAGCCACCCACTCAGTCCGAGTCAGATGATGAGCCTTTGGAAGCGGCCGCCAAATTTATGCTGAAGATGCAACGACAGGCTGTGGAACATCAGGCAGAGGTTCAACAGTCACACAGCAGACTAGAGCGAACGATGGAGGAGTCTGTCCATGTTCTGTCTGATGCCATGGCTCCGACATGCAAACACCTCGGTCACCATGGGAAGACTGGCAACCATCATGGAGACCTTGGTCCTGCAGGTCTTGCTGGATTTGGGCTCGGCCCTGAACTCCACGGCCACACACCCTGGTGGCCACCATCAGGATGTAGCTGACATGGGGACGAAGCACCTTGACCCCCTTCCAGGAGGATGAGCATCAGCCGGACACACCGGGGACCTCCTCTCAGGACACTCCAAGGCTGTGCAGCCACTCGCAGCCCCCTCTGCCTGTGACCCCATCCACTCCAGCTTCTCAGGCCGTCAAGGGCACTTCTGCCCCTGAGCAGATGCACTTATCAGGCTGGGCCCTCCAGGCCGCGGGCCACCAGAGGACGTCCTCCAAGATCACCACTGACATCAGGATGTAGCAGTCAGCATGCTGCCTCCACCTCTGCTGTAGAGGTCGGGGCTGCACCCAGGTGTAGCAGTAGAGTTAGGAAAGTTAAGAAAATTGATGTCCCTTTTGGTTCATGGGTCGCTATATTTGTAAAGAAAATGCACTTTTGTGAATATATTTGATGGTTATGTGAATGATTTGGGCAACTGAAGGAGTTGTGATTTTGTACTTTGGAATCCTCTTATTTCAAGGTTTAGCCTTCCTCCCACTGAGTGATAGTGTCCCACTGTGAGATTCACATTCCTGTGATGTCAACCTCAGTCGAACTAGTATCCGCTACCCTTGTGTGATGTTTGGGAGGTGTGTTTAAGTCTTTATTAGAAATGTGTGATGTAAGCGTTTCTAACCTTCCTTCCTCAAAGAACACCATTGAGTGAGGGCAGCTCATCAGCATTGATAATCTAGCGGCATTTGTATCTCCTCAGTGTTAATGGCAGAAAAAAAGACATGCACAGGAGGAGATCTCTAGGCATGTCCACATCTTAGCCACAGCAGTGTTTGCATCATTAGACGACGGCGAAGACTTCAAGTCTTCTCTCACATCGCTCTTGTTCCTAAGTGGGCTCTCAGTTCCCAGAGTGAGCTCACTCACAGGGCCCCATGGACCAAAGCGAAGATCATGGCATGATTCATGAGGCAAGTGTGAATGCAGGACTCGTTCTCGCTGCAAGTGGGTGGACATCCCCTGAGTTGAAACAAGATGGCTTGAGGGCTAGGAGAGATGTGGCCATATTCCCTCACTTGTCTTTACTCTTCCTAGAACCTGTCAGTAGTTAATGTGTCATGGGTATGTCTCCCACACCTTCCTTCCTCTATGGCGTGATCACGCTCATACTGACCCTCTGCAGTCTCCTGAGGTTCCTGGGCATCTGGATCTTCATCCAATGAGCTCTCATCCTCCTCTAGGTCACCCTCTGGCAGGGGTTCACCTCTTTGCATAGCCAGATTGCGAAGGGTGCAACACACTGCGAAGCTGCAGAAACCATATCAGGAGTGTATTGGAGTGAGGCACCTGAGCAGTCCAAGCATCTGAAACACATCTTCAGAAGCCCTATGATCTGCTCTGTAAGGGAGCGTGTGGAGCGGTGAGCAGCGTTGTACTTTTCCTCAGAATGACTCTGAGGGCAATATACTAGTGTCATCAGCCAGCATTTCAGTGGATACTCGTTGATGGAATGGTAGCCCTTACGGTTTATAAACATCAGGGCCTGCTGCCATGGAGCCCGTATAGCCTCATGGGTGCAGCCTATTGCACCCTGCACTCTAGGGAAGCCTGAGATGGTAGCGAAGCCAGTGAATCTTACAGCC
This sequence comes from Cetorhinus maximus, assembly GCF_964194155.1. Lineage (NCBI taxonomy): Eukaryota > Metazoa > Chordata > Chondrichthyes > Lamniformes > Cetorhinidae > Cetorhinus > Cetorhinus maximus. The sequence continues at coordinate 34,012,121 of NC_135892.1, read as the reverse complement.
TGGCATAATGATGGGCCTTCCTGCAAAGGGCATCTGTGACCTCTTTTATGCATCGATGTATTGTGGACTGAGAGATGCTGCACAGGTCACCCGTTGATCCTTGGAAAGAACCAGAGGCAAAGAAATTGAGTACAGTGGTCATCTTTGAAGCCACTGGCAGGGAATATTATCCAACTCCACGTGGCATCGGGTCTTCATGAAGAATGTAGCATATGTGATATACCAGATCTCGGGACAAGCGTAGATCTGCACGGCATTGCCTCTCGCTCATTTGTAAATAGGAGACTCTTCTACGATAAAACCTAGGTCTGGTGATTCGCCCCCGTTGTCAGGGTCTCTCCTCCTTTCATGGCTGCTCCTGGGCCCACCCTCCGCGCCCACCTAATGAGGTAAAAATCCTGCCCTTTGAGTTTGTTGAAACTCCACTCATGTGATTCTGGCCATTGGCTCTCAACATCTTTTCTCGTCAACTCTCATAGGTTTGCTGTGTGTTCTGAAATGTGAGGTATGAAAAAACTCACGTACTGGCTCAAACCAAGGAAACTTCTCAAATCTCTGTCTCTTGGAGCTTCCATCTCAGAAATGGCTGTGACTTCATTCAGGACTTGGCTTGATTTTGTCAGGTGTGCTCAGCATTCCAAAGAACTGGCATTCTGTCATCCTCGCAATTGATTTGTCAGCATTTAGCCTGATTCCAACTTTCCTGATTCTCTACATGGCTTTGTGTAAATGATAGCCATGGCCTTTTCCATCTACTCCTTAGATCCTCCACTTTAAGGTCAAAAGGTAGCTGTAGGAATTTGTACCGGCCAAAAGGTGTGTTGAATCTTGTTAACAGTGAAGATTGCTTGTAAAGCTTCACATTCCAGTAGCCATTTCTGGCATCAAGCTTGCTGAAAACGTTTGTCCCTGCCAGTGCTGGCAGGATCTTTCCCAATGTTGGAATATTGCTTGATTAAGATCTTTGGCACCCAGACAAGTTTGTAACTGTCAATTTGGCTTCTCTCTCAAAATGGTGGAATTTACTCCATCTGTAAGCTCTGTGACTCTGGCAATCACTTTCCTCCATCACTTGGAGCTCTCTTTCAAGCCTTCCTCTTATATATGATGGATTGGGAAACGTTACTTAAAGGGATGACGGTGGATAGGCAATGGCAAAGGTTTAAAGAGCGCATGGGTGAACTGCAACAGTTGTTTATTCCTGTCTGGCGCAAAAGTAAAACAGGAAAGGTGGCCAAACCATGGCTTACAAGGGAAGTTAGAGATAGTATTAGATCCAAGGAAGAGGCATACACGTTGGCCAGAAAAAAACAACAATCCTGAGGACTGGGAGCACTTTAGAATTCAGCAAAGGAGGACCAAGGGATTGATTAAGAAGGGGAAAACGGAGTGTGAGAGTAAACTTGTGGGGAACATAAAAACTGACTGTAAAAGTTTCTATAGGTATGTGAAGAGAAAGAGATTAGTGAAGACAAATGTAGGTCCCTTACAGTTAGAAACAGGGGAATTTATAATGGGGAACAAAGAAACGGCTGACCAATTAAACACATACTTTGGTTCTGTCTTCACAAAGAAGGATACAAATAACATACCAGAAATGTTGGAGAACATGGGGTTTAATGAGAGGGAGGAACTGAAAGAAATCAGTATTACTAGGGAAATGGTGTTGGGGAAATTGATGGAATTGAAGGCTATTGTATATCCAGTACTACTGGGGGGACTATATTATATAGATAAAGTCATGTACCCCATGAGCAAACAAACAAAGGGTGAATTTTAATCTCCCAAAACAGCTGGGTTGGGATAGGGTGAGATGTTAAAAATCTCAAACTCAACCCCAACCACCTTCATCCACCTACTTCTGGATTTAATGGAGGTGGGACAAGCAGGGGTTAGTCAACAGCCTCCCAAGAGGCGGGTTGGCCAATTGAATATTATAGTAAACTAGAAGACTCGGATTTTCAGGTTTAACCCTAAGCAGTCAGGTTTCCCAAGCCTCAGGAAACCCGGAGGTGAAGGGAGGCGAGGACCGCTCCAAGGAGAGGTTAAGTGCCTTTAAGCACAACTTGTGGGTAGGGAGGAGAAAGAATGCTTCCCCCCAAGGATTGGACCCTCCACCTCTAACAATTCCCCCAGGATCAGAGATTGGACACACCGGGATCCCAGGATCGGACTCCCTGTCTGGGGTTGGGAGTTGGACCCCATCTCCCGTCTTGCTCCCAGGAGCAGTTTGGGCTCTGACCTGGGACCGCGGCCTACTCCAGAGTGTTCCTCACCCAACTGGGAGTCAAGCTTCTGAACAGGAACCTGGCAAAAAAAACATGTCCTGGAGTTAAAACTCCACAGCAAGCCGGGAAACACAGACCTCCATCTGAAACTCCATTTTCCCACCCACACCTGTCTAGATTGGGGTCACAGTAGTTACTGGCCCAGTGAATGCCAGCCTGGTCAAGCTTTAGTTTCTTTTTTGTTAATACTGTTCCTCCTGTTATGACCCATTCTGTTGAAATCTGATAAGGGGTACATTAGAAACAGATTTTATTTTTGAAAATTACAAAACCACAACAATGTACAGATAATAGAGGCTATTAATTGAAAGCCGACTGTTCTCCCTCCACCTGGCTTTTGACTCCATTGTCCTATCCAGGCTCAATTCCTTATGACGGTCACTTTGTAAAGAATTCCCTGACACTCTCTAAATTTTCCCTTTTACAGTTTGAACTTGTGCCCTAGCCCTACAGACACAGTTCATCTTGAAGTAACAGTACTCTGAATTAAACTTTTATACACCATTTATTCACACTTTCAACTTAACCTTTACAACTTCAACAGTGTGCTGTGGGTTTTATCCCCAAACGTGCACTATCTTACATATGAATTTCATATATCTCACCACTGTCAGTTTTGATTTGACAAGTTTTGATGCTGGCAGATTTGAATCAGTAGTTTTCTCATCAGAATTGTCTGCTGTTCCCTCCTCCCTCCCTAGTTTAATGTCATACATAAACTTTCCCAATTTATATCAAGCTTTTTGATTCATTTCCAATATACAATATTTTATAAAGCAGTTGTCCATCACCCATCAAAGCTAGTAGATTTACAATAAATAAAGACTTTCCTATTCTCCTCAGAATCAACATGTCCAGGGAGATATTGTCATATAATTTTCTTCATCTGAAAGATGAATAACAATTTGCATATTTATAATAGAGACCAGATTTAATAGGCTGATTGCTTCTTATATGTCTCTACATTACCAAGGAGCCCACTGATTAGCAACTGATGGTTTAGTGACTTCATGTAATGCTGCTCAAGTTATAGCTCCTTAAGGTTGTACAAGGACAATGGATATTGAAAGTGTACCTCTCGTAACTGTGCTTGCATGGTCAGACATGCACAGTATTCAAAACAGTGTTTGCCCACACAAATAAGGCTGCCAAACATGTGCAGTATATAGCTCCATACGATGCTTAGAATTGAATAGAATAACTTGACCTATTGAGCAGTTGCAGTGCTTTGACTGGTCAATGAGATCAGTCTCCAGTGGCAGCAATTGATCCTCAAATATCAATGTCTTTGGCACCCCTGCCAGAATATGTAATTTCTACACCCTGCTGAGACCAGTCACAGGAACTGACTTTAACTCTATTTGTGCGACCCATCATAGACAATAGTGCTTTATTTTTGATGAAATATGCGTTTCAAGTTAGATTTAAGTATTGCCATGTCTTTCAATTATTGTACAATTTTGAAACATGAAACAATTCTATTGAGGTGGATTTATTCAGTTCATATTAACCGGAATCTCATCTCATTAGAACAGCATAAATATAAGCAGTTCTAGTTAATACTGTCTGGGTGATGGAGGTCATTAGAATCTTGAGTTGAATCCAATACAGGCTGAGCTTTCTCTTTCTGCCAGCTCTAAATATTCTCATTAAAATTACTTGAAAAGCTGTATATACCCACTTCCCATGACCATTAGCCCACAGCACAGAACTTCTCATTGTACACTTCTGATTGGCATTAAGTTGTCATTCTCAAACCACAATGATAGTTAATGAGGGAAATGGAAAATGTCATACTGAACTTGCAACAAGCATGGATTAACAAATGTGTTTTGCTATAGTAAGGGTAGATTGGGACAAATGCACATTGTTGTAGCAAAGTAGAGGGAGCTTTCCTTTGCATTAACTCAAAGTGTAGTTGACTCGTACTTGAATCTACTGTCTCGTATCCAAAGTAGTTGCAGTATTCAGTAGAGTCAGTACATTGTTTTTAAAGCACAGAAACAGGCCATTTGGCCACACTGGTCCATGTCATATTTATGTTCCACTCAAACCTCATCCCACCTTATTTCATCTAACCATATCAGCATAAGCTTCTATTCCTTTCTCTGCCAGGTGTTTCTCTAGCTTCATCTTAAATGCACCCATGCTATTCACCTCAACTACTACTCATGGTAGCAAGTTCCACATTCTTATCATTCTGGTTAAAGAGGTTACTCAAAGATTTTGAATTTAAGGAATTTCTGAATTAAAATTAAAGAAGAATTTCTAAATTTGCTCTTTCTAATTTATGTCATTAAAGTTTTATGACACGGAGTATTGATTCTGTCCCTGCAGAAATAAATGTTCTTCCGGCAGCATCTGATGGTCTCGACCAACAGGATCCCAACTTGGCTCCAACTCCCATCAAACCGGTATTGTGCCTTGCATCCTATACATTTCTTTGACAGATTTTTAAAAGCATTTATCGTACCTAGTATACATCAGCTCCGGAGTGTCATGTTTACAAAGTGATGGAGTAACCCTCCATTCTGTCAAGGGGCTTTGTGTTTAGTTGCTCACTTGTCAACAATAGATTGACAGGGACGGATGCTTGGCATGGTACCAATATTGTGACATTTCTCCATCACCTGCACCAGCCAACTCTCCTCCCCTTCATTTTAGAAATGTGGGTTTTTGTTATAGTCAGGGCAGAATGCAGAGAGTAAAGTTTCTCCTTACAGAACCCATTGGAAGGAAAATCAGTTGGTTTCTGGTACAGGGAGGTCACTTGCCCGTCAGAGTTTCCTGCCAGCATTCCATCCATGTGATATTTAATGCCAGGGAGGTAGAGACAAATTGTTAATTTAGATTTAGGATGAGCTTGGAGAATTAAACAAGGTAGATCAGTAAGAAAGCAATATCTATTTCTTCTTATTTTGCTTTATAGTTGGACGTTTCAATAGCTTTCAAATGATGCAAATGGCTTAGATATAATCTGACAATAAATGGGGGAAGATGGGCTGGGAAGGAAACTGCGACACCTCAAGATAATGGAAAACATACTTGAGAATGTTGGTTTTAACAAGGAGTGTTGTGGGGTCATACATGCTGTAATGTACTCTTTAAGTATTAGTCTCTCCATTAAAGTTATCAACGGTTCTTATACCAGCTCACTTTCCTATCATTCCCCTTATATAGAGCAGGACATTACAAAGAGCTTTACATTAACAGATGTAGTGGAACAGGAGGGAGAAGCAGACTACATGGAAAGGGTTAGGGTGGGAACTGAAGATGCAATCTGAGGAGAGTTTTGAAGACACTTTTGAAAAATAGGGAGGAAAGTGGCAACGCAGGAAGATCCAGAAAGAGTTCCAAAGTTGAAGTTGAATTAAAATAGCAAGTAGCACTATTATGGCCTGCAACACAATGATGCATTTTCCAAAAATATATCTATTTCTCTTTTTTAGGATAAAGTTTTAAGTCCACCTGCTACTGAAGAATTTGTGGAGGACAGTTTGATAGAGAGGATTCCAACCAATTCTTATGAAGGAAAACTCGAAGAAGCCATTAATGAAATAATAACTGATGCTGTAGTACAGGCCAAATACACAGTTCCCATTCCAACTGTAACCACTACTGTCCCATCTGATTTGCCAAGTCACCAATTTGTGACAGAACCTTCATTCACTGTTCCATTATCCTTAGAGAAGGAGACCACATCTGTGCCACAGACTAGCTCTGAAGGAGGCATGACTGAAAGTGGACAACAGATCAGTAGCCCTGCATTTACAAACACACTTTTAATCACTAGTGAGAATATAATTTCAGAAAAGGTTATTATAACCACCCCTATTTCACCTGGCATACAACAGGTGACCAGTGATAAGGACATAGTTGGTGTCACAGTTTCTTCTACAGAACAGCCCGAATACACAGTGGAGACCAAAGCAACTATTACTGAAGGTGAAGGAACCATTCGTAGCACAGCTTCTTCAACTGTACAGGCTGAACACATGCAGGAAACAGAGGTATATCTTCATGGGGGAACTGAAGAGGATGTTACTGCAGATGAGAATGTTGGTAGGACCACATCTCCTCTAACTACACAGCCTGAACACACACAAGAAATAGAGGAGGACGTCACTGTAGATGAAAATATTGTTAGTACCACAGTTTCTGCTACACAACCTGAACGTGCCCCTCCAGCTGAACTGGGCACCACCAAGGAGACTGAAGATGGCTATACTACCCTTGGCATCACAGAATCTTATACTACACAACCAGTCAGTCAGAAGCTACACTTGGATGCAAATGTTCAGCAACTGGTAGAGGAGCAGCAGGCCAACACATTGCCTCCTTACATACAGCAAATTATTCCACACATGGATGAGGAAAACATAGAGTCAAACATCATTGAAAATGCACAGCAGTCTGGCGGTATCGTACTCACTACAATCTATCCACTTATTTTTGATCACGAGGCAGGAGCTAACACTGTGCCAGGAGATTCTGTGGAAGATGACCAGGGCACAAGTACAATAATCACTCCTTCCCAGACAACCACTGGTGACAATAGAATTGGGCCAATGTTTGATGCAGGAGAGGATGATATCAATACAATGACAGGCTGGACATCACCAACTGGCATAAGTGGGATAGAAGGTGAGTCTATTGGAAAGAATTGTTAGTTATGCCAATGGTCCAGGGAGGAGGCAAGAACATACTGATACAGGACCATACCAGCCCAGGACCATATCAGCACAGGAATATACCAGTACTATAATGGTGTTATACTATAGCCGCACAGTAGTGTACCAAGAAAGGACATCCCAATACAGGACCTTGCCAGCACTGCACCATTTTGGAATAGGACTGTATCCATACAGGACAAACCAGCACAGGGTCAGACCAGCATAGGACCATACCAGTACAGCACTAAACCAACACAAGACCATACTAACAGAAGACTATATCAATTCAGAACAATACCAGTACAGGACCAGATTCGTACAGGACCAAACCAATATAGCACTAAACTCTCACAGGGCTATACCTGCATAGGAATATATGGGCAGGATTTTGCCCTTGGCCGGCGGGCTCAGCGGGGGAGGGCAGGGGGGGGTCAGGAAGCTGATTGGCACTGCACCGCGATTTCACGCTGGCGGGCAAAACACAAGCAGCAGTGTTGAGCACTGCCTGTGCGGGGAGGGGGAGGAGTACAAGCGGGGCAAGCACGAACTTCACGCATGTGTGTGAATGAGCGTTGAATAATCTCCGAGGCACGGAGCTGCCTAAGGGGGATGAAAAAAAAAATTTGAAAATAAAAATGTAATAAAACATGTCTCCTCATGTGACTCTGTCACATGTCTAGGGACCTGTTATTAATGAAAAATTCCTGTAGATGAGGTTTCCAAAACAATGCAAAGGCCATTTGGCCTTTTCACCTGCCCGTCAACCGTTAGGTTGAACGGTCAGTGAAAACTTTACGTTAATTGATAACTTAATGGCCTTAACAGGCCTTTTGATTGTTAGCGGGCGCGCTGCTGGCTCTGGTGCGTGCCCACTGACTGAACTATCGCGCAGCTGCGCGTTGATGTCAGCACGCTTGGCCGGCGTCAACATGTCATTTCATGCTCAAGCAGGTCTGAACCATACTACACAGAACCATACTAAAACCTCACCACATTGGCAAATGAAATTTCTTTCTTATTCATAGAATTTGAGGATAGCTGGCAAGGCCAGCATTTATTGCCTATCTGTAATTTCCTTAAGAAGGTGGTGGTTAGCTGCCTTCTTGACACACTGCAGTCTGTGTGGTGTAGATATACCCACAGTGCTTTTAGGGTGGGAGTTCCAGGATTTTGACCTAGCAACAGTAAATGATCACCAGTATATTTCCAAGTCAGGGTGTCGTGTGACTTGGAGGGAAACTTGCAGGTGGTAGTGTTCCCAAGCACCTGCTGCCATTGTTCTTCTAGGTTGCAGGGTTCAAGGGCTTGGGAGGTGCTGCTAAAGGACCTTCAGTGAGTTGCTGCAATGCACCTTATAGGAGGTATACACTACATCCATCTTGTGCTGTTGGTGAAGGGAGTGAACGTTTAAAGGTGGTGGATGGGTTCAGGTTCATGTTAGGGCCTACCAAGTGACTGCTCTGTCCTGGATGGTGCGAGCTTCTTGAGTGTTGTGCTGCTGCGCATGCCCAGTGGAGAGTATTTCATCACACTTCTGACTTGTGCCTTGTAGATGGTGGACAGGCTTTGTGATGTCGGGAGATTCTCATCACAGAGTGTAGCCACAGTATTTATGTGGTTGGTCCAGTTAGGTTTTTGGTCACTGGTAACCCCCAGAGTGTTCATAATGGGGGATTCAGTGATGATAATGTTGTTGAAATTCAGCAGGGAATGGTCATTGCCTGGTATTTATTTGGCACCATTTTTTTAATCTATTCTTTCACTGGGCATTGTTGGCTGGGCCAGCATTTATTGTCCATCCCGAATTACCCATGAGAAGGTGGTGGTGAGCTGCCTTCTTGAACTGCTGCAGCCCATGTGGTGTAGGTACACCACATGTTAGGGAGGGAGTTCCAGGATTTTGACTCAGCGACAGTGAAGGAACGGCGATATATTTCCAATTCAGGATGGTGAGTGGCTTGGAGGGGAACTTCCAGGTGGTGCATCTGCAGCTCTTATGTTACTTGCCACTTATCAGCCCAAGTCTAAATGTTGTCCAGGTCTTGCTACTTGCAGGTATGGCCTGCTTCAGTATCTGAGGATCACTAATGATACTGAACACTTTGCAATCAACAGCAAACAATCCTACTACTGACCTCATGATGGACAGAGGGATCAATGATGAAGTAGCTGAAGATGGTTGGGGCTAGGACACCAGTGTAAGGAACTCCTGGGGCTGAGGTGATTCGCCTCAACCAATAAAGTACCACATATTAGGCTACTTAGCAAATCTGAAGCACATAAGACAAAAGGGGCAGTGGCAGCAAGGATACAAAATTGGCTAAGGGATACAACAGAGAATTGTGGGGTAAAAGCAAAAAACTGCGGATGCTGGAAATCCAAAGCAAAAATAAAAATACCTGGAAAAACTCAGCAGGTCTGACAGCATCTGCAGAGAGGAACACAGTTAACGTTTCGAGTCTGTATGACTCTTCAACAGAATTCAGAACTCTGTTGAAGAGTCATACGGACTCGAAACGTTAACTGTGTTCCTCTCCGCAGATGCTGTCAGACCTGCTGAGTTTTTCCAGGTATTTTTATTTCTGTAGAGAATTGTGGGGAATAGCTATTTTTCAGACAGGGTGGAGGTGGTATTCGCCAGTGTTCAGTACTAGGGTCTCAGCTGTTTATGATATACATTAAAGACTTGGACATGGAGGTACAGGCACAATATTGAAATTTTCACCTGACAGAAAACTTGGAAGTGTAGTAAACAATGAGGAAGATAGTAATAGACTTCAAGAAGCACTTGCTGGTGGTTAGACATAAATCTTGGAAGGTGCCAGGACAGGTTATCAAAGCAGTTAATAATCCACTTGGGATCCTGGGTTTTATAAATAGAGGCATAGGCCAGGATTTTACAGCCCTCCCAGCCACCAGGATGTTACGGTCCCGCCGAACTGACTGGAGATTTAAATGGCTTGCCGCATCCACCAGGGTGAGACACACTGTGCCGGAGCTGTAGAATCCTGGCCACAGAGTACAAAAGCCAGAAAGTTAGGTTAAAGCTATATGAAACGTTAGCTTGGCTCTCTCTGGAATGTTGCACTTAATTCTGGGTACTGGATGTGAAAGCTTTGAAGAGGGTTTAGAAAAGATTTACTAGAATGGCTCCAGGGACGAAGGATTACAGTATGTGAATAGACAGTAGAAGCTCGGGATGTTCTCCTTAGAGATTTGATTGAGATGTTTAAAATCATGAAGGGTTTAAATAGAGTAAATAAAGATTAATTGTTTCCAATGGTTGATAACCAGAGGGTACATATATAAGGTGATCAGCAAAAGAACCAGATGCAACATGAGGAAAAATGTTCTTACCCAACATGTGGTTAGGATTTGGGTGGTGGTTACAGATTCAGTAACCTTCAAAAATAAATTGGATAAATACTTGAAAGAGAATAAGTTGTAGGAATTTGGGGAAAGAGCAGCAAGTGGTACCAGTGTATTTGCTTTCCAAAAGATCCTACACAGACTTGATGGCCTTAAGTAGCCTCCTCCTTTGCTGTACTATTCTATGATTCTATAAGAAGAGAGCACAGGGCACAAGGAGAGGCAGAGAACTAAAAGCAGACCTCCACAAATCTTGCAGCTTACAACTGCAGAGAGGAGGCACTGGAGATCAGTGACATTTTGGTGTTCCTGGCCATCAGAGATGGGAGATCCCAGCTACCTGGTGACATAATTTAATTAGTGCTTCACGTCATATAACAATCAGTCATGTTGACTTGATGTCAGCAGTGAGAAATATGGGGCAGAATTTTACGTCCTGCGGGTGGGCGGGCGCCTGACCAGATCAGGCATAAAATAGCGTACGATGACATCGGGCAAGTGTCCGGACGTCATCGCGCACTTGTGCGATATTTCGGTTGGCGGGTGCCAGCGGGTGCTGGAGCTGCGCCCGCCATTAATTAAGAGGCCATTTAAGGCCATTAAAAAGCCAATTGATGGTGATATTTTTATTGCCCGTGTGATGTCGCACTCATCGCATGGGCAAAACAGGCAGGCGGCCAGCCAACATTTTCAAAAACCTCATCCACAAGTGGGGGAAAAGGGGCCAGCAACATTGCCAGTGTCAGTAGTGGGGAGTTTGGTACATAATTTGCTGCTGGTGACTTATTGGTACTTGGCAGCTTCATCTCTGTTCAGGGCTTCATTGTTAGCATTTCCAGGCTTCAAATTGGACTCGTTGATGTCTCCAAAGGTCCCCAGAGGTTTCAGACCATGTGGACCCTTCCAGGTATCAGACAGCCTTCCGTTACCCTGGGAATGGGGATTGTGGCCTCCGCTTGTGGCACTTCCTCTGAGGAGGAAGAGGTGGGGCAGAAGGGAGAGGAGGCCTGGTGTCCCAATGCAGCTTCCAGGGGAGGAGAGGCGCAGGCACATGGGGCGCAGGGCCAGCAGGAAGTCCAAGGCAGAAGGCACCGCAGAAGATGCCACTATCCTGCTGCCAGGGTTGACAGGTGGTGATGCAGCTACCTCAATATGTCTGAGGTGCAATGCCGAAGGAGGCTCTGCCTCTCAAGGGAGACAGTCACCTCCATTTGTCAGATGATTGGACCTGGGATCAGCTCCAACTGTCTGGGTCGATACCCCATGCCAGTGGCTCTGAAGGTCACAGTGGCCCTCAACTTCTTTGCTTCCAGCTCTTTCCAGGGCTCAGTGGGGGATCTGTGTGGAGTCTCCCAATCAGCTGTCGACAGTTGCGTCAGGTTGATGACAAAAGCTCTGTTCAGGCTGGTAATGACATTTATTCTTTACTGTACGAACGAGGCCAGCCAGGCAGAGCGAGTCAGAGGCTTCGCGGCCATTGCTGGCTTCCCCCATGTCCAGGGTGCAATAGACGGTAAATATGTGGCCATCAAGGCGCCAGCAGGTGAGCCCGGTGCCTTCATCAACAGGAAGGGCTTCCACTCCATGAACGTGCAGATAGTGTGTGACCACAGAATGCTGATTCTACAAGTCTGTGCAAGGTACCCAGGCAGCTCCCACGACACCTACATCCTCAGACACTCCCAGGTGCCGAGGCTCTTCAGTGCTCCAGCCTGGCTGGATGGATGGCTGCTGGGTGACAAGGGCTATCCATTGAAGAAGTGGCTCATGACGCCTCTCCGCCATCCAAAACAGAGGCAGAGAAGCGTTAAAATACGAGCCATGCCTCCACAAGGGCGGTGATAGAGAGGACCGTAGGTCTTCTCAAGATGCACTTCCAATGCCTGGACCATTCAGGGGGTGCACAACAATACCCCCCCCCAGAGCAGGTGTCACTGATCGTGGTAGCATGCTGCGCTCTCCACAATATGGCGCTGGAAAGGGGGCGCCCACTGGAGGAAGAGGATCTTGACACAGTTGCACAGGCCACAGATGATGAGTCCAGTAGTGAGTCAGAAGATGAGCTCATTGAGGAGAATGTAGAGGGCATGGAGGCAGACCTCAGTAACCTGCAGGGAGGTAGGGACATCAGGCACACCTTGATCCAACGCTCCTTCAGCTAGACTACCAAAGATTAACTTCCACCTCATGCCAGGGCTGCCGCCTCCATCCCGGGTGTCTGAAATGACCCTTTCGTTTGTCCCCAAAGTCCACTCAGTGCCTGTGCAATAACGTTTCGAGCCACTCACATCCAGCTTTACATATTGGCATACCCTGCACCACATTAAATAAAAAAGGTGAAGCATACTCAGGCAATAGGAAATTTATCTCATGTTGACATTCATAACAAATTAACAGAACCTTCTCTGGTCTTCAACCCCAGCCCAGTAAAAATAAACAAAACATTGCACAATATAAGTTCACCCATGACCAGTCCCTCTTGTGTTCAAGGTGCCTTAAACTTAAGTTTGCGATTGCTACGTCTTGGTGTCCGCCCTCGCTAGCACTGGCATAGGAGACAGCCTGCTGATTCTGGTGTCTTGTTGGCCTTGATGGCCTTGGCAGTCATCCTCTGGTCAGTGGAGTCTGTGCTGGGCCCGCCTGGGAGGGAGTGGCCAGTGCCATGGCTGGCATCTCCCCAGTCGCTGCAGCCTTATCAGATGCCACATTCACTGGCAGAGGGGTGGAGGAGCTGCTGCCGTCATCCAGGGCACCCTGAGAGGAGCCCGCAGAGACGACAAGCAGCTTGTGCGCCAACGTGAGGACACTCTGGACCTCCCTGCTCACCATTGATAGCCGGGCACCTAGTTGGGATGCTGGGTGCCTCATCCATCTCCCACACGGACACTGACCACCTGAGCTCAGTGCCTGTGTGAGGATTTGCAGGTCTGAGCACAACCCCAGGAACCCCTCATTCTGTTCCTGGAACTGCCACTCCATGAGAGTCGCCACGGTCTCAGCGGAGGAGTGTTGGATCCAGTGCCCTTAGTTTGTTGGGGCTAAGGGATCCGGGTTGCACGCTTTGATCAGGGTGACCTAGCCAGTACAGAGACAGAGAACATCAGGAGATCATTGTTAGAATAAAAACAGGTTGTTTATTTACAAACTAACTCTACAACTATACTTGTGTGCTTACAACATAAAACTCTGTCTTCACTCATCAGTGACCAACTCAAGATTCTCTCACTTAGAGGTAGCCCGCACTACTCTGCTATTGGACAATAAGATCATGTGACCTTACATTACAATACTCACCTTAAGGTTATTACATCTCAGATTACTACAAGGAGGCAGTGCAGTCGGCCATGAGGGTCACTACAGTGCTCATTCTCCGCATGGACTCCTCCATAACGGAGACCATGGCACGCATACCCTCATGGATCTCCACCAGATCCTCCTGGACATCCAGCATCTTTCTTCAACTGCGCATCGTCCTGGTCCCCAGCAGTCCACCAACTGCCGGCACCCTGGGAACACTCTGCCTCTGCCTGCACCTCAAGCGAGTATGAAGTGCCCTCACCGCTGTGCACTGACGTTCTAGCCGAAGATCTAATGCCCACCAAGGTTCTGGTATTTGTGCTGCTGCCTGATTCAGAGAACAGGGGTGACGCAGGTAATCTGGAGCCTGGCGGTCCTCTGGCGTTAGGGTTAGATCTTCAGGGTTCTGCGATTGGGTGCGTGGTGGCAAACCTAAGGGAGAACAATGATATGTCATTAGTTTAAGTCATCACCCTGTCACTGTGCATGCCAGGCACCCTGGTGAGACAATGGAGATCTGCATCATGGTGCCATCGCCTTTCAATGATCAACGGGGAATCTACATTCTACACAAGAATGTTTGCAGCATCTGAAACTCTCACCTCTGTGCGCTGCATCCTTACCTTCATCTGACACCCCAGCCTCTCCGCGGCTGGTTGGCCGAGGTGCTCCAGCTCCAAGGCATCCTGTTTGCATCTGGGAAGGATTAGGAGGTTAACTGGGCCCCTGCCAGTCCGTGGCCTTTCAATGTTGCTATGGGCTGTCATCTCCTGAAAGGACAGAGGAGCATTGATTAGTTTCCTCTCTACCTGCAGCGCCAGTGCAGCCTGGCCAACCCCAGCTGTGTAACACCTTGCAGGGCACATCCGAGTCGTGGCCCTCGAGCTGCAAGGCACTCAGTCCAAGCAGCCAGGGCTCACCCCCTTGGCCAGCTCCAGCATCATTGACAGTCGGCACTCAGACTCTAACACCCCTGAGCTCCACAGGAGGCCGGCCAGCCCTTAACACTTCACCACACTGATCCATACCAAAACAGTGCTCAGCCTTCCCGAGCGCAGCAGGTCATTAAACCTCTTGCGGCACTGGACCCAGGTGTGCAGGACCACATTATGGGAACTGACCAGCACTGCCACCTCCTCCCAAGCTCTTTTCGTTAGGTGCGGTGGTCTCCTCCTTCCAACCCCAGGGACAAGGGCGTCCCTCCTGACAGCCTCCTCCTCCAGGAGGACTGCAAGGCACTCAACAGAAAACCAGGGGGCCAAGTGCCCACCTGACCTGCCCTCCGGCCTGGTGTCTGCAGCCACATTACTCTCCATAATTTATACTCGCCTGCTGACAACACCAGAGTTCCCCTCAAAACCGGCAGCCTTCCAGGGCCTGACTGTGCCGGTTTTAAACTGGCTGCTGGGTTACTGTTGGACCTGGCAGCCGACAGCCCCTGCCCACCACTTGTCGACCATTGGAGAGCCGCCGTTCATGCTTGGCAGACCTTAATTGAGCCCCCCGCGTGAAATCACGGTCGGGGGCCGATTGCGGGCGGCAGTCTGTTTCCCAGTTGCTCCCGGGCTCGCCAACTGCACCCACCCACCAACCTCAAAATTCTGTCCATGATCTTTTTCATAATAAGTTGCAACGTTTTTCCTTTACCATGACTATTTCATGTCTTTTATCTCTGTCACTTTTGCTGCAGCAGTCAGTGGATATTGTGATACCGATTCCTCAGAGGAACTGAGACTTTCTGTAGATGCAGCATTCATGAATACGATGCACCAGCTCAGATAATTGCACTTCAACAGGACCAATAAGATAGATATTTAATTTTCACCTGGTGACTTGAATTCATAAGTAAGTAAGCAAGAGCAGATGGTGTGGCAGAGTCAGCTGTGATGAGTTTGTGTCGGAGGGTGTAGTCCTCTGCAAGCTCTGCTTGGCTGGACACAGATGTTCTATTCCGGAGCTGTTGATCAACAGGAGAATTGAGGAGCAGTATGGTGTGCACTGCATTGACAGGCCTTCCAAGCAGGCTGACCAGGATTGCAAAGAAAACGAGGAGACTATCTCAAGCATAAGTGTCGACGTTACAATGATGACTTCCTACATAGAGCCACCAATGCTGTGGAACATCAAATGTGGCAGCCACTCAAGTCTATTCAGGCCTTGCGCACAAATGTGCAAACTTTGGATACCAGGATATCTGCAGCCATAAATAGGGTGATGAATAATTTAGCCTTGGCTTTACAGTGCTGCATCAGAGTGTTCTCCAGCAAAGTGGTCATATGAAAGTGCAGCTGAGCCACCAGAGGGATGATGGAAAAAGGGGCTAGGAAGTGGGAACTCCACTCAAGGCACTTTCACTTCTCACCCATTTCCTCCTGACTGGATGCCTCATGCCCTGATGGCTGAGTCTGCCTCTGCACAGATACAGGTGGAGCAGCTTTTCTGGGCAATGTTCTGTAAGGATCAGCATACTACAACCATTCTAGAGACTCTGGCTGGTGGGTGCAAAAGGACACCTCCAGATCTGTCTGAAGGCACAGGTCAAGAGTGTGATGGAATACCCTCCACTTGCATGGATGAGTGAAGCCCCAACAACACTAAAGAAGTTTGACACCATCTGGAACAAAGTAGCCCATTTGTTTGACACCCCATCCACCACATTAAACATTCACTCCCTCCACCCCGATATACTATGGCATCAGTGTGTACCATCTCTAAGAGGCACTGGAGAAACTCGCCAAACCTCCTTTGTCAGCACCTTCCAAACCTATGACCTCTACCACCTAGAAGGGCAAGGACAGCAGAAGCATGGGAACACCACCATCATGCATTGTCCTGACTTGGAAATATATCGCCGTTCCTTCACTGTCACTGGCTTAAAATCCTAGAATTCTTTCCTAACAGCACTGTGGGTGTGCCTACACCACATGGACTGAAGCGGTTCAAGAAGGCAGCTCACCACCACCTTCTTGAGGGCAATTAGGGATGAGCAACAAATGCTGGCCTTGACAATGATACTCACATCCCATGGAAGAATTAAAAATGTTCCTTAAGCATATATTCCAATGGCTCGTTCGATCACATATCTGGTGGTCATATGACATTTATTGTAACACTATTGGACTTCAGCATTGAAATTTTTAATGGGTATCACCAGCTAAGTTTAAAATTGGTATCCCAAGTCCCTTAGCAGCCACTGCTTAAGTGTGCCTGACATCATGGAGCTTGGGCTATGCAGCATGAAACATCATGGCAACCACCTGATAATTTTTCACTCACCTAAAGAAGTATCTTTTTGCGATTGCAATAGTGGCACATGGATGGAAAAGAAGCCGTTATAATTCATGAAAACTCCTGGTTGATCTGGAGGTACCTGGACTGCCATGTGTGTACACTCAACAATGCCCTGCCCTGGTGGGAAGCCAGCCAGATATATAAACTTGAGTACCCACTCAATCTGACTGGTATCATTGCAGGCAAAGTTGCCAGACTGGCAGGCAACCCATCAGCCACTTATCTTCTGCATTTGTGGGTGGCTGAATGAGAGACCCTCGATATGTCTCTGGCCAAGTTAAGGGCAGTGGTCACTTTCACAGTCACTGACACTGGGCCACCAGGTTCAGCAGCAAGCTAGTCTTCTTTGAGGAGGATGCAGGTATCTGTCAACTAATGCGAGAATCTGGGCCTCCTGAAACACTGCTGTCCCAACATGTGATGGCAATCGGCCTGGGCCTGTAGACCTGGCAGTGCTTCCTGTGAGCTATACCTTTCTGCTGCAACCCTCTCTGTTCTCCAGCTCCAGGTCTCTGAACAGCAGTTAACAGCTGGTGTTGCTAACTATACTGGTCATATTGTTGCTGTTCCAAGGTCCAAAGAAGCAGCCTAAGCACCACTGATCCTGATGTCATTTCCAGTACCTGGCACCAGCTGACACAGCGTTGGCTCCAGAAACACCACTTTTCTCAGAGGTCTAGGAAACTGAGTTTCTGTTTGTGCACCCTATTACACAGATGGTGCCTCAAACAAGTTTGATGTCTCTGCTATTCCCCTCTCTGCTTACCACCTGCAGATCTATTCACAGCTGTGCAAACACGAACCCATTATGTAGTCTGACCAAACCCTTTCCCAGTGTAAGGTAAGAAAGTGGATGTACGGATAATTACAGTACTTCCCTGACTTTTAATAAGTCCCATGAATTATTGTGGTTCAATGGTGAGTTTAAGGAAGTTCGGAAAGTCTGTGGGTGTGCTGGTAAATGCAAATGTCAGTTAGAATACAATGGAGCAATAACATATTTAAATTGGTGAGCTGTCTCTGAAAGGGATTGCACACAGCACCAGCCAAATGTGTCCATGTTAAACCCGGAAGCTGACACATTGAAGCCAGCTGGCAGATGCAAATGCATTTTCAGTCACTGTAACCCCACCTGCGGTAAAACTATGTGTTGCTGCACCTTAAAATCCCTCCCATTGTCTCAATACATGTTTTACAAATCAGACTGGGATCCATGGCACCGGTTTATGCATCACAGTTGAAGTCTGACCTGCTAACCTGTTAGAATAAAAAAAACTTAAAGATAGTGTACGTAATGCATTTGTATTAAAACTATAAATGAGTAATGCCTATTTTTTTCTATAGGCTTAGATTGTGGATATGCTTGAGAAACCTAACGATATGAGCAGTGCATTATTAACATCACTGGATCTGAATATTCCTTTCATTTCAGAACCTCATCTTCCACCATCGACAGACCATCCATCTCCTTATGACAGCTCAGGAGAAACGTCTGAAGAAAATGTCATCAAACCAGTATTGACTAAAGACACCTCACAATCCCCGATGTTATCGGCAGAGTCCTCAACAGAAAGAAAGCCCACTCCACCCGAGTTCACAACACCAATGGCAAAGACCACTGAACCCATAAATCAATCAACAGGTTCTCCAGCTCCATCCGTGCCAACAGCTGGTATGCTGCCAGCCTCTGGCCTGCTTCACTCTGGTGGGAGTGAATTGGATGGTGAGACCAACACCCTTCCCATTGTGCTGCACACAACTGCTGTTCCTCACGACACCAGTAATAAAACTACAGACTTTGAAACAGGAGAGGAAAATGTTGGAGGTAAATTTGATATTGTGGATACTGAGAGCGTGGTCAGCACAGACACACTGGATGGAAGTGAGCATAGTGCTCCCTCCACCTTATCCCCTTCTCCCCTGAATTATTTTACATCAAGTTCCTTGACGTCTGCTCCATCAAAAGAACTGGTGGTGTTCTTCAGCTTACGAGTCACTAACATGTTGTTTTCTGATGATCTTTTCAATAAGAGTTCCTCGGAATACAGGACACTGGAACAGCAATTCCTTCAACTGGTGAGTGGATGCCTTTGCAATGTTTGGGATAATTTGCTTCTCCAGTGTTTAGGTTCCCTAGTCACTGGACGCAGGGGACGCATGCTATGTAACAATCTTTTAGGAATTACGAATTTGTAGTAATGCACAGAATAATAAGCTACCCTGATACATAACTCCTGATGCTTATTTCCGTTGTGAATAGACAACTGGGGGAGTACGTAACAGGCTGCAAAATCAATATCACCCATTTTACACCATTGTCAAAAGTTAGAATTACTCTCCCCTCATGCTTACATAAAGTCCACTAGTTTTAATAATTCCAAAATGACCTAGTTCAAAATAGCTGTGTCTATACACTGGTCCAGGAATATTATATATAGTCAGAGGTATCTGTCTGTCAGTGAAGACAAAATTAAGTGTACAGGCAATTTCACTTAGACATTTTGAAAATGCTATCCAGTCTCCTCATCATCCCACACTCTAGAGTTACCTAATTAAACCCTTCCTGTCCTCTTGCCTCCTCTTAGGCCTTCCGTAAAACCAGCCTTTTCAAACAAGCTTTGATCAGCCCTCTAATCTGTCCTTTTTTAAAAATACACCTCTGTGAAACATCTTGGGGCATTTCTCTATAACATATAAACTGTGATGTTCTAAACTGAGTGTTTATACATCACAACGTTCCTATAGTTTTACACCTCAATGTCATTTGATCCATTGTCCAATGTGCAGTATCTCCCTGTGCACGTAGCTACCTTCTGTGAAATACTGACACAGACTTTAATGAATGGAAACAAAGAGAAAATGCATGCAGAAATACCAAGAAATGTCAGTTGTGAATTTTAGTAATTGGGGATGATCTAAAGTTGACTCAGGGTTCAGTGCACATTTATAATGCTCCAGCAGTCTATTAATCTGTATATATTTCTATGCCACTTACATCCTGATTTAATGAATTGAATTACAAACAGAAATAAAACTGGGAACTAAGGATCTTTTGGTTTCAAAGCATTAAACAGTAGATAATATGTTCGGGATGAAAGATATCCAAACAACAATATTATTGGTACAAAATGTAGAAAGTAAATTAGGTAAATTGACCCCAATGATAGAAAGTTTTGAACCAAAAAAATCACTGTAAAGAAATTGCTAATAAGGCTAATCAAGTGTTGGGGTATATCTAAATGGGATTTGAGTTATGCAGAGAGGCATGTAGAAATGAACACATTTATAATGAAGCAAACAAAATTGGAAGGGGACATGCACCTAGTCTTTAAAATGAAGAAAGGCATGAATAATGTAATTAGTCATTTGACAGTACAGAACTTGAGTATTGCTGAAAAAAGAGACATGTCTAAGCTTTTGAGCAACAGGTGAAGTTAGCTGTTTCACACTGCTACTATGCAGTAACAACACGAATGGTATTCATCACTAACAGGATGCGGCCTCAAGCCAAAAAGACGTTCTGCCTATCGCCTAAATTAGTAATGTAGTATATGAATTTCAGTGCCAGTGTAATGCTAGGTACATAGGCTGTACGTCTCAAAGGCTGGCAGATCATAACGAACAGCATGTCCCAGTGCTGTTTGCAACGGGCAATGTACAGACTATAGCCAACCAGTCCATGCTTGCAAAACTCAAAACAGTGTCCAACATTTGATGTGATTCCGTGATTGGACAACATTTGCTAAATAATCTTCAGTGTGCTAAGAATTATGCTGACAACCAATTTAAGATTGTCAGTCGGGCTTGCAATGTGGCACATTTGCATGTACAGGAAGCTACATATATTAATACACTGGGCCCTGTTCTTTGCAGACAGGAAGAACATGTATACACATTGCACCTGTTTCAGCTAAACAAAATAAGTGACAGCCATTTGCTGACTCGTTCCTCAGGGCAATGCCTTGACCAATCAGGGTTTAAATTTCAAACAATGCTTGGCAGTTAACTGTAAGTCACCATCAGTGGTGCATTCTCCATGGCAACACCACTTGCCAACCCAATCAGCACTCTCTTCACATACAGTATAAATAGTTCTCTTCCCCCTTTTATTGATATTCTTGCAAGTGTCCCGACAAGTGCAAGACGAAAAGCTTAGACATGTCTCTTTTATCAACAATACTCAAATAATGTAATTGTAATTAGGTAATTTAATTTTAATTGTGATTTAGCTACAAGAGGACAGAACAGATAGAGACATAGAAAAATAAAACATATCACTCCATTTATTTCTGGGTAGTGATATAACCTTCAACAATCCTTCCTATCCTGATTTGCACTATTCTCTGGTCGCACACTGACCGAGCTGCTGAGTCCTAAAGGCTATATCTGCCAGACTGGGTCTATGGCAGACCATGATATTACCAACATGAAAAACTGCTTGACCTCATTCTCACCAATCTACCCGTTGCAGGCACATCTGTCCTTAACAGTATTGGTAAGGGAGACAACCGCACAGTCTTTGTGGAGTCAGTGTCTTTTTCATTCTGAGGACACCCTCTATCATGTTGTGTGGCATTACAACCATGCTAAATGAAATAGATACAGATCAGATCTAGCAGCTTGAAACTGGATATCCATGATGCTCTGTGGGCTATCAGCAGCAGTAGAATTCCACCAAAATCTGTAACCCCACCCCCCAGCATAGTGCTCACTCTGCCATTGCCATCAAACCAAGGGCCCACTCTGGTTTAATGAGTGCAGGACAGCATGCCGGGAGCAACAACAATCATACCTAAAAATAAGGCGTCAACCTGGTGAAGCTACAACACAGGGCCACATGCATGCTAAACCGCAGAAAAAGCATACAATAGACATCAAGTGATCCGGCAGTCAATGGATTAAAGCTCTGCATTCCAGTCAGATCTATGCTTGCAACCATCTTCAGTCAGAATATGATCAATCACAGATGTTAGTTTTCAGCTGACGTGACTGAAGACATTGGATACCACAAAGGCTATAGGCCCGACAACATCCCAGCTTCAGAATGCTCCTGAACTAGCTGCACCCATAGCCAAGCTGTTCAAATACAGCTATAGCACTGGCATCCATCCAACAAAGTGGAAAATTGCTGAGGTAGGTCCTGCCCACAAAAAATAGTACAAATTCAATGCAGCCAATTACCATCCCATCCATCTATTTTCAATCAGCAAAGTGATACTCTTTCGAGTTATCAACAGTCACAGATTGCAACTCTTTTGAGCACAATCACAGTTCTTGGTTTCCGGGAGTGGGACATGAACCCACAACCCTCTGATTCAAAGGCGAGGGTGCTATGAACTGAGCCACAGCTGACACCTCAGAGGTCGTCAACAGTGCTATCAAGTGGCACTTACTCAGCAATAACCTGCTCGCTGATGCGCAGTTTAGGATCCACCAGGACCAATTGGCTCCAAACCTCATTACATCCATGGTCCAACAAGGCAGTTTTTGACTGAATGTGGCATTAAAGAGCCTTGTAAGATTGAAGCCAATGGGGTAACTCTCCACTGGTTGGAGAGGTGGTGGCTTGGTGGTATTGTCACTGGACTAGTAATCCAGAAACCCAGGGTAATGTTCTGGAGACCTGGGTTCGAATCACACCATGGCAGATGGTTAAATTTGAATTCAATAAAAAAAAATCTGGAATTAAAAGTTTGATGATGACCATGAAACCATTGCCGTTATCGTAAAGACCCACCTAGTTCACTAATGACCTTTAGGGAAGGAAATCTGCCATCCTTACCTGGTCTGGCTTATATGTGATGCCAGACCCACAGCAATGTGATTGACTCTTAAAAATGCCTTCTGAATAAGGGCAATTAGGGATGGGCAATGAATGCTTACCTAGCCAGCGATGTTCACATCCCATGAATGAATTTTTAAAAAGTTTTACCAAACACAAAGGAAGATGGTTGTGGTTATTGGAGGTCAATCATCATCTCAGCTCCAGGACATCACTGCAGGAGTTCCTCAGGGTAGTGTCCTAGGTCCAACCATCTTCAGCTGCTTCATCAATGACCTTCCTTCCACCATAAGGTCAGAAGGGGGATGTTTGCTGACGATTGCATAATGTTTAGGATCATTCACCTCTCTTTGGATACTGAAGCAGTCCATGTCCATTTGCAGCAAGATCTGGACAACATTCAGGCTTGGGCTGATAAGTGGCAAGTAACATTTGTGCTACACTGGTCAGGCAATGACCATCTCCAACAAGAGAGAATGCAACAATCACCCCTTGACATTCAATGGCATCACCATTGCAGAATCCCCCACTATCACTTCCTGGGGGTTACCATTGACAAGAAACTGAATTGGATCAGCCATACTGTGGCTACAAGAGCAATACAGAAGCTGGGAGTTCCGTGACGAATAACTCACCTCCTAATTTCCCATAGCCTGTCCACCATCTACAAGGCACATGCCAAGAGTGCGATGGAATGCACAACACTTGCCTGGATGAGTGCAACTCCAGAAGTTAGACACAATCCAGGACAAAGCATCCCACTTGATTGGCACCCCATCCAGCGACTTAAATGTTCATTCCTTCCACCATCAGCACATCATGGCAGCAGTGTGCACTATATACAAGATGCACAGCAACAACTCACTAAGGCTCCTTTGACAGCAGCTTCCAAACCCGCAACCTCCATCACCCAAAAGATCAGGGACAGCAGCCTTATGGGAAACCGACCATCTGCAAATCCCCCTCCACATCACTCACCATCCTGACTTTGAACTATATCACCGTTCCTTCACTGTCACTAGGTCAAAAGGCTGGAACTCCCTCCCTAAGAGCACTCTGTGGATGAAATTTTCTGAGCCCGCTGGCGGCGGGCGGGATAGGTGGCATGCACGGAAAATATGGCGGGACCCACTTCACAACGGCATGAAGGCAGGTCATGATCTTCTGCTCAGCCCAACAACGGCGGGCCACGTTTCCCCGCATCGATCAGCAGGGAGCCATCCTGCCAGGTTCTTGGAGCCCCATCGTATCGTCCGTCCATGTCGCCGGGAAAGCACACCAGCGAATTTCACAACAGCACACTTGCGACGTGCACTTGGAGACCTTCACTTTGGGGGAACTGAGGTGAGTGAGCAGTAGCGCACTCATCTCTGGCCATCCAAGGGGTGACCAGCACTCTCTGGGAAGCATTAAAGGGCACTCACACAGGGCCAGGAAAGGTGCTAAGTACAGCCATGATAATCACGTCTCTCTCTTTCATGCTGCAGGAGGACCACGTCAGGATCATAGATCCTGGTGACCTAGTTGTATGGCTGATGGCCTACAGAGACCATAGAAGACTGAGGAGAGAGTGACTGAGGCTCCTGACTGTGCAAAGACAGGAGTAGCAACCTCAGGAAGAAAGGGGAGCAGAGGCTCCCGCACTCGCTGCCCAGGAGCGACAGTGAGCCGTGGCTGGCTGGCGCCTAGCGACACCCAGGGCCTATAGATGCCACCTGCCATTCCTGCAGGTGACTGAGAACCAGTGTCGCTGACGACTGTGCACGTATAGGGACCTGGTGGCTCACATCTGCCACTTACTGCAGGACTTGGTGCCAAGGGGAATGGAGGGCATCCACTGCCAGTAGCTGTGAAAGTGATCGCGGTGCTCAATTTCTATGCCAGTGGCTCCTTTCAGGGCTCCACAGGTGACCTCTGTGGGATTTCACAATCCACCACCCACAAATGCAACCAAGAGATCATGGATTCCAACTTCTCCATGGCACACAACTTTGTGCATTTCGCCCGGGACAGCCAGGATGTAAGGGCCATTGGATCCGCTCTGATCTCAGGATTCCCACAGGTGCAGGGTGCGATTGACTGCACCCATGTGGCGCTCAGGTCTCCATTGCTACACCTGGTGGACTTCATCAACCACAAGGGCTTCCACTCACTGAATGTGCAGCTGGTATGCGACCACCAGAAACGCATCCTGGAGGTGTGCGCACGGTTTCCAGGGAGTGTGCATGATGCCTACATCCTGAGTCACTTGTAGATCCCTGCAGTCTTCCAAGATCCACAGAGGCTGCAGGGTTGGCCCCTTGGGGACAAGGACTACCTGCAGAGGTGGCAGCCTCAGGCTGCAGCAGAGCAACGGTAAAATGAGGCTCATGCAGCAGCTTGCAGCTTGATGGTGCAGACCATCGGGATGCTGAAGATGCGGTTCTGGTGCCTGGGCCGGTCTGGTGGAGCCCTGCAATACTGTCCACAGAGGGTGTCACGCATCGTCATTGTCATTATCCGCTGCACCCTTTGCGCCCTTGGGTGAGGAGCTGGCTGAGGAGGAGATGGAGGAGCTGCAGGTCTCCTCCAATGAGAAAGACGCTGACAGGGATGAGAGTGAGGAGGTCCTCGGTGGTGACGATGATGGGGATGAGGCTCTAGCACTGGTTAGACGAGGCAGGTGCACTCGGGAGGCCCTCATAGCTGCCAGATTTGTGGAGGATGATGATGACATGCAGCGAGGAGACCCCATAGATCCTCACTTCGCAGTCGTGTGCATTTGACTTCAGTTTGGCTTATCTCTGTGCCAAACCCTCAGAGAATGCTTCTCTCACAGAGATGCAGTGAAGGCCCTAATAATCGCTCGATCGCTGGAGGATGATAACAAGGAGTGAGGACATGCCATAAATATTCACATTGTCTCTGAGAATGTCTGACTCTTGTCTGGCCAAGGATAGTTCGCTTGATCAGGGCCATCTCAGAGACGCAGCTATAAAACTTTAGATGCATCTGATGCTGTGTCAGCCTTCACCACCCCAGCCCTTCAGGAGCTGGTGCACAGCATCACTGGTCATAGATGCTGGTGTGATGGGGGCCAGCCCCATCTTAAAGGACCACACAGAGTATGAGAGAACTCTGTGGCGCTTGCCCACCACATTCTGGCAGCAATGACCAGCACTGCCGAAGTGCAGGCATCAGTAATGTTTCCAATGAGTGTGAGGCTGGACAATCACTTTGGTCTGAAGGCTGCACAGAGCACAGGGAAGAGGCCCTGGAATGAGACACCTGCCTTTATCTTGTGCAGAAAGGTTTCACATCTGAGTGACAAGAACACTGCTCATCAGAACAAGGAGCCACAGGCAGGGAGACATTCTTAGGAGTTTATTGACAATAGTGAACATTATGTACAAGTGATCAACACCCATGCCCAGGCTGTGCAACTAATTCTCCTTAACTGCCCCAACCCTGCCACTACGCCTTGGTGCTCCCCGGACATCCACAGTGGAGGTGGAGAGAGCCTGCTGACCGTGACGCCCTGTCTGTGATGACTTTGGAGGGCGGAGGTTTGGAGGATCCCGGCCTGCTTTCGGGGTCCTGCTGTGTAGCAGTGGCTCCCTCCTTGGCCTGTGAAGCTGGGTCTGCGGAGGCCACAGGAAGAGGGGAGTCAGATGGGCCGGTCACTCCCAGAGTCACCTGGATGGATGGCCCTGGGGTGTGCACCCACTGATCCTCCTCCCTATGGGTACCCGAGGGCCCCTGGCTGACTCTTGAGGAGAAGGGGTAGCTGGAGTGAGATCGAGCTGCCCAACACTCCGCTTGCGTACACACTGTTGGAGGCCAATTATGGCATCAGCGATGGAGTTAAGCCCGCACAGCAGTGCAGGAGTGACGTCCTGGACCAAGGTCTCCATGGCGGCCGCCATCCTGCCAGTGTTGACCTCGGTCAGTTGCAATGCCGGCGCTATCAGCTCAGCCTGAAGTCTGATAGACTCCTCCATCGTGCCCTGCAATCTGAGGAGTGCAGCGGACATCCCTTCCTGATGTTCCCGAGCCTGCCTTTGCAGCTGTAGAAACTGTGCCAGAAACTGACATGATCGAGTCCAGAGGCTCGTCATCTAACTTGGACTAAGCAACATTCTGGCTTCCAGCAATCCTCCGAGTGCCGGGGACCTGGGAAGTCCCTGCCTCCGCCTGCTGTGGATCAGAAAGTGCGATGTGCTCACCAGATTGTGATCCCGAGGCTACTTTAAAGCTAGGTCCCACTGAGGTGTGTGTCTCTGCGCTGGTGGAGGGTGTGGATAAGTGCTGTGATGGGACTTCAGGGACGGTGCCTTCAGGTTCCTCTTCAGAGGTTTCTTTGGAGTTTGCTTGGAGGCCTTGGGTCATGGACTCTGTCAGCTGCTTCCCAGATGTGCCTGCGAAAGCAAGAGGAGATAATTAATGCATGGCAGTGGCCTGTGAAAGACACATCACTCATGGAATGGTTGTCTGATGGATGTTGCACTGCTGATTCCTCACTTGGTAGAGCAGCACCAACCCCACGGTCAGCACAGGACCGGTCCCGGGGGCATAATCTGAAAATTAGAGCCTGGCTATTCAGGGGTGAAATCAGGAAGCATTACTTCACATGAAGGGCAATCGAAATCTGGAACTTTATCACTAAAAACATTGTGGATGCTGAATCGATTCAAACTTTCAAGATTGAGATTGATAGATTTTTTTAATGTATTTGAAGGTTTCAGGGAATTTGGAGCAACAGTGAGTAAATGAAATTGAAGTTCAGAACAGTGATGTTCTGATTGACTGGCAGAACAGGCTCAAGGGGCTAAAAACAAAAAACTACTGCGGATGCTGGAAATCCAAAACAAAAACAGAATTACCTGGAAAAACTCAGCAGGTCTGGCAGCATCGGCGGAGAAGAAAAGAGTTGACGTTTCGAGTCCTCATGACCCTTCGGCAGAACTGAGAAAAGTTAGGAGAGGGGTGAAATATAAGCTGGTTTAAGGTTGGGGTGGGGGGAGAGAAGTTGGGGGTGGGGTGGTTGTAGGGACAAGCAAGCAGTGATAGGAGCAGATAATCAAGAAGGGGCTGAATGGCTTCTACCAGTTCCTATGAAGATTCCGGAATGAGGAAGAAATACACAGATTTCACTGAATTTGAAGTTCTATCTTTGATTATTCATGTTCCTCAGTAGATTTAATAGACTGAGGAGATTATTTGTGAATACCCTTGAAAGGAACTGCCACAGTGTACAAATCACTGTTTGGTATGCACAATCCAGCCTCAAGCACATTTATTACCAAATCACAAGGTTGTTTCTTATCTAAACAAGTCCTATTCTATGCGGACTAATTGCA
This sequence comes from Cetorhinus maximus, assembly GCF_964194155.1. Lineage (NCBI taxonomy): Eukaryota > Metazoa > Chordata > Chondrichthyes > Lamniformes > Cetorhinidae > Cetorhinus > Cetorhinus maximus. Next base: position 33,984,082 of record NC_135892.1, on the reverse strand, counting down.
TGCAATTTTCCAAAGTCCCAACCAATTGTATATGACAGGTTTCCAGTTAGTCATTCGCAGTGCAGTTACCCTATATATTGTGAGAAATGTTGATCTGTAAGAAAACATTAACTTCATATCATTGGGATCCTAAGTTTGAGTCCTGTGATTACCTGTAATTGTGTCAGATATACTTAGTTTATAGCTATCCCATAGAGAGCAATACAGGCCAGCTGCAGATAATATGGTACCCTGTGTCTGAAGCACTCTGTCAACAAATCTGGGACATTGCAGGACAATTTAGATCGAAATCAGTCAAGATTGGAAGGTGGAGGAGAAATTAAAATCAGGGCAGTGATCTACCCCCTGTGATCCTGTTGCCTTACTGTCAAGTTTTGATGTTAACCTGCTCTTTTCAGCTGGCAGGCAGGACACCCACAGGATAACAAGAGGTCCTTTGGGACTTGATGGCATTATTATTCGGAGGCCTGAGCAGGGGAGCAATGACAGCTTCTTCGTTAGGCCACACCTTCTAAGAATGTATGACATGACAGTTCAATCTCCCAATTACAGAAGAGGCCTAGGCAGGTGGAGTTGCCAGGTTTGGCCCAGGGCTCATATGTCTCATCAGGATGCCATCAATATTTGTGATCATCTGATTCAAGCAACAGATCTCCGCTAACCCAGAGGAGTGGCATGGCCTCGAACTCGCTCTGAGTTGCCTGTGTGGACACTTCCATGGGAGACGCAGCTGGAACATGAACTCTTATCACCAATAAAGAATGCACATCTGCCCAGAAGTTTCACTGTAACCGTTGACATACCCTTTCTCACCTTCACCGCTTCATACCTCTCTTCTTGTACTGCCATTAATAAAAGGAGGCTCTCACGTCTGACTTCGAGTGCAGATATTTACATGGTACTCAAAGGAAAACCTTGCACAGTTACAGGAAGTAGACACCCAATAACCCATTCAGTGTTCTGCCCAATTCAGTGGCCTCTATTTTTGGTCACTGCTACATGGTGCTCCCCTTGTTGCCTCAGAGAAAGTGGAGAGCAGCCTGCGTACTTGTCTCAGCCTGTGGCTGAGATGCACAGGGCAGTCGTCTTTGTCGTGGGTACATCTCCAAAAGCTGCTGTACCTGAATTATCGCAGAGACAGACTCAGCCACTGAGCTCTGCTGCACAGATGTTCCCTCAGTTACAGGGGCCAAGGAGGCCAATGATGTTGATGGTGCCCCATGAGGGGTGACACCTTCATCCTCCTCGGTGACATCCTCATCCCTTGGCTGGCATTCCGGATGGCTGGAGGGGGCCATAAGCTGGGGTGCAACTGGCATACCCTCCAGACATCCCTGCGCCACTGACTGATCCATGCCGAATAGTGTGGCATGCATACATAGTGTGGTATGTCAGTGTGTAATCCCTGCGTGCCCTCAAAGTGCTGTCACATATGGCTCTCCATGAGGTTGGCCACTCTTTCAATGGAGGAGTTCATGCACTCAAAGTCCTGAGTCATGGTGGCCCTCATGAGCAGGAGAAGCCTTGACATCTACACCTTTGGGAGGCACAAGAAGAGATCATGAGAACTAGCCTTGAAGCAGAAGCCTCTGCAGTGCTGAGGCTTCCTAATGCAATTCACTCTTTGACTAGCTGTTGTACGGGGTAGAAAGCAATGCATCCCCTTAATGAACACATTGCACTGGCTGATCACCATCTCCATCTTAGGTGCTTATTTCACCTTGCCTGTCTTCCTTGTGGTCTGCAACCCTAATGATGTCCGTGGCTCCCTCCTACATGGCAACGATAGCATGAAGATGGGGAACCCCTCCACCAGCTTGGACCCTCTCCTGGGCATTATGAACCTGCTTTCCTACAGGATCGAAAGAGCGATTAGGCCCTGCTGGTGTCTGTGGGCGATGCCAGTTGCTCCAAATCATAAGAAGCTCCACATTTCAGTGCTGGTAGGTCTTCAGCAGCAATATAGCTCTGATCCATTTGAGGGGACAGGAAATACCCTGGGCACACATTCCTCCCATGATCAGGAGCAACATGAGTCCTCAGGCTCCTCAACTTGTGTTATCTGCTGGAGGGTAAATACCCAGAGGCCTGCTGTTGCAGTTGGGGGTTTGCACTCAGCCTGTCAGAGGGTATCAGGCCATTGACTCTCTTCTTATACTGGATCCAGTTTCTGCATACTCCTTCTGCTGACTATGTCAGCTATCTCCTTCCAGACCTACTTACTCTGCGTGAATGGCTTACTCCTGCCGCCCTTCAGGAATAGGGCCTCCCTCCTCTCCCTTGCAGCCTCCAGGAGGACCTCCAGGTCCACATCGGTGAATCAAGGGGCCGCCCTGTCTGAGGTTCCAGGCCCCTGGCTCTCCAGAGACATTCCAAGTTTCTGAATCTATGATCTTGCAAACTGAAGTTACAGCACCAATACAGCAGCCACAGTAATGCTGCTGTGGCCTGTTTAAATTAGGCTGTTTAAATTAGGCCTGTTTAAATTGGGCCTGCACTTGCACCGTCCCGGCTCCGCAGCTGCTAACTGGCCACCAAACCGGTCTCCAGGCCAAATAAAGGGGGCCCATGTGAAACTCGGGCACTGTTACCCCCTCCCCAGGTCCTGACTTCTGTTTCCCTCTCCTGGAGGGAAAGCCCTGCCCACAGAATTCCCTGTCAGGAATCCATGACATTTATTGAAGTAAGGTTCAACGTTTCTGGATGTGTTGCCCACTTTATGGCTCATCTTTACCATGAAGAGACAGTTCAATTTCCGAATTACAGGATCATTCCATTTTATCAAAGGAAATGGGAAAAAGAAAAGAAAGATTTGGATTTATAGAGCACTTTCACATCTTCAGGTCATGCTGAAGCACTTTACAAGACAAGTATCTTTTTAAAGTGCAGTTATAATTGTAATGTAGGAAGCACAGCAATAAAACTGCCCACAAATAGGAAAGGCACAATGACCAAATAATCTGCTTTTTATTAATATTCACTGAGGGATAAATATTAACGAGGACACCATAGAGAACTCCCCTGTTCTTTGAATAGGGCCAAAACTTTTCCATCCAGCTGAGAGAGCAGCCAAAGCCTTAGTTTAACCCCTCATCCAATAAACAGTAACTACAACAGTGCAGTGCTTCTAGAGAACTTGACTGGAAGTGTCAGCCTGGAACATGTATTGAAGTCTCGAGAGAGAGAATGTCTTGAAACCATGATAGTCTGGCAACATTCTACCATGGGGCTAAGGCTGACATTTAAAATTGTAATTTTCCTGCAGCAATTCCAGCTAACTTGAGAGGGGATTGAATTATTTGAAGATAATGACTTGAGAGGGGATTGAATTATTTGAAGATGATGACTTTTCTTTCTCTTTATAGTTGCTTCCATACTTGCAGACCAATCTGACTGGATTTAGACAGTTGGAGATTTTGAACTTCCGAAATGGCAGTATTGTAGTGAACAGTAAGATGAAGTTTGCCAAGTCTGTGCCGTACAATGTCACCCAAGCAGTCTACTGTGTCTTGGAAGACTTCTGTAACGCAGCCGCCCAAAAGAATAACCTGGAAATCGACAGATATTCTCTTGATGTGGAACCAGGTAAATGAGCAACACCAGATTCTACTTAGTCTCTGTTGAGAGTCTGCATTTTGAAAAGAATCAAAAAATTGGAAGAGACAAAGAGAATGGATATAACTTTTTTTAGACTCTGGTTTTAAATTTAATGATTAATGATATTTTAAAGCTTAAAGCCTGGAGCTTGCGGTCAGCCATGAAGTGATAGCACTCACTGCTGACCTCAAAGAAACCTGCCCACAAAGACCTAGTGGTCTCTGTGGCATGCATTTCACCTTTCCTGATGATAGTTTGATTCTGGCACAAAATCAAGGAGATCTCCAGGTGCCCAGAAACAGTGATGTCATCAAACAGGCTAAGCAGCCAATCACAATGAAGAATTCTCACAGACAGCAAACCAGGAAATAAAATGCACTGATTATTATTCACTTTTTTATAAATTTTATGGAGAAAAAAATAAAGGCATGCAGATGGGGATAAGGTAAAAACTGAAATATCATCAACAAGCTTAAAAAATATTTTTATTACTGTAAAAACTTGTGGAATTTTTGATGTTCATGTAGAATTTTGATAGCTCACAAATGTAAAATTAGTTTTTCAGAGCCAGAGAGGTTGTTCAGCCGTAGTTTTGAATTAGCACACCATTAAAAACCCAGTTATACCTTATTTAACAGGGCACAACTTTTTGAGGCGTTCTTTTACAGTGATGTTACAGTGTAAAAGGGGAAGGTTATGTCTGTTCAAGTGATTTCTAAGGATCACAGTCCTGGGAGTTCAATAGCACACCCTTTGAAGAAATAGAGAATCACTGACAGCAACTTCTGGATTTCCATGTTTAATTACATATGTGCAGATGGCAGAAGTGTCTGTCAATTTCACAGTTGTAACAAAGGCAAATGCTGATATTTTCACTGTCAATTCAACAGCACAATCTGGGCACATATGTAGATGTCCAAGAAACAAATGGACTGAAGTACCACTAGTTACACTAATTGATATATTGCTCAAGTTAATTAGTTGTAACGGAAGGTGTCAGTCAAAGAATAGCAAAAGGAAACCTGTCAAATCTAGTTAAAGAGGGGCATTGTATTCTGCAAGGTCCCTACCATAGCGGACCTGTATGTCAAATTTCAAAATAGAAATAGAAAAATGTGAAGGTTTTCATTTTCCACTACTGTTGTCATCACAATAAAGACATATATAGACATATAAAGAAACTAGGCCAATATCAATACAGAGGATCACCAGCACAGGGGTCACCAGCCCTCCAGGATTGACGTGAAGCCCACAGGGATTGAAGATTCATTTTCAAGACACTGATCTGAGCAAAAACCAGGAGCTCATTAAAATAAGTTGCCATTTTTTTCTTTTTCTTTGAATGCTTTTATTAGTTGTTAAAATATTGGAGACAAGGGAATCGGCTGTTGGGCCAACAGTTAATGCAAATTCTGTCGCTTTCCAATCGGCATGGAAAGGCATTAAGGATGCGAGTGTCTGGTGACCAACAGTGGGAATAGGGCGGTGGGGCTGTTAGAGGTGTTACTTTATGCTGATGAAGCCTCCAGGAATATGTCCAACCGGAGTTGGTGACGATAACCTGCAGAGTGGTGACCTGATTATAATGTCAAGTCTACAACAGATGTGCGAAAATGCTCATTCAGTTAAATGTTTCCAACTGTTGGACTAATCTGGAATCTCATTTCAGCTGACCAAGCCGACGCATGTAAGTTCCAGGCATGCAATGAATTCTCCAAGTGTCGAGTCAACAGGCAGACAGAAGAAGCCGAGTGTGTGTGCTACCCTGGTTATATCAGTGTGGACGGACTGCCCTGCCAGAGCATCTGCAACCTCAGACCAAACTATTGTCTTAACAATGGCAAATGTGAAATAGATCCAGAGAAGGGAGCTGTCTGCAGGTTTGTGACATGTGGGGGAGATGCATGTATTTGTACAAGTCCTGACAAAAATATACAAGTAAAGGAAGTTGTCCAATTCTTTAAAGTGTCAGCTTCGTGAAAGCCCTGAATCCTTTTATACTGGCTTGTTCTGACATTCAACCAAAAGATCTACAACAGAATAGAGCCTTTTAGTTAAATCATTGTCAAGTAACATTGTTCTCAGAATAAGACATGTTTCACTCAACTCTAGTGCTTCTCGGGTTATATAGCTCTGACGTCCAGATCCTTCCATCAACATGACTGATATTTACTTATATTTACCCATCATTTCTGCCTAGAGAGTTACTGATCCCATCTGAGTGACTTATTCACTTACTTTGCATAATTATAAAGGGGTCAATCATGTATTCTTTTGCTGTTCATTCCTCTTTCATGCCAAACCCTGCCTTGCAGTAACTCTCATGAACGAATTCCACCTAGGTCATGAATGCTCGAGTAGTCTAGCCTAGTACATGAAACAACCCTAGACAGAAGACAAGAATAGCTTGCCCATGCAAGGAAGATCCTTCCCGAACCTGAGCACTGAAACCTTCTCTCCCCAATTTGTTGCTCCTCTATACTTTCAGTTGTAACCATATTTTCCTACATAAAAGGTTAAATTTTGAGGAGAGAAGGCATAAACTAAGCTTGTATTCCCTGGATTATAGAAGGTTGGGGGTGATTTAATTGACAGGTTAGAATGTTAAAAGGAATTGATAGGGTCGATAGGGGAAACTTTTTCCATGAGTGGAGGAGTCTCTGGCAAGGGAACCATAACCTTGAAGTCAGAACCAGGCCATTCAAGAGAGAAATTGGGAAATGCTTCTTCACACAAAGAATGGTAAAAGTATGGAACTCTCTCCCACAAAAAGTAATAGATGCTAGCTCAATTAATAATTTTAGATCTCAGATTGATATGTTTTTACTAGGGTTGTAAAACTCTAGAGCCAAGGTAGGTGGCTGGAGTTAAGAGACACATCAGTCATGATCTCATTAAATGGTGGGCAGGCTCGAGGGGCTGAATGGCCTACTTTTGTTCCTGTGTTTCCACTAAAGCTGTCCATGCGGCTATCCAGTTTCCTCTAAAACCACTGCCTCTGTGTTTGTGTTGATCATTGTTTTTTTCCACTGACTCAGGGAATCTGCAAGATTCTTTCATCTGTTCTATGACAATTGCTCAATGTCATCATATTTAATTCTTGGTTGATGATTTAGTACACCATATGCTTTCTTCAGATTGCATGCCCTGGGGTTCACAACTTCCGGTCCTCTTGTTCAATGGTTTGATTGTGATGTCTTTGTCTCCACCATCAATGAGGTAGTGAAAATTGTGGTTCTTTTATTTCTTTAAATTTCATGTCAAACTAACACCCCTAACTCTTACCCTTGATGTTCCAAACTCTAGTCTCTCCTCATCCATCAACATTTTTGGCCTTACTATCTTCTCGGATTGCAATTCCAACTCAACATTATGTCCATTCTTAAAGCTGCCTCTTGGTTTCCTTTTAGTGTCAAATGCATTCTCCCCAAACAACACTCAGCTCTCAATCCAAAGTATCAATAGTTCCCACATATGGGGGCAGGGGCTCTTCCAGCAATATTCTCATTGTCAAGGATACAAGGAAAAGTTGTTGTATGATTCCCACTTTAATCCTACATACTATTTACCATCCACTGCTGAAATCGAGGCTCATAGCATGTTTTCCTGCTGTAACTTAATTTTTCCCAGATCCTCAAACAATGGAATTCCTCAGCTGCTTCAATGCTTCTTTCATCCTACAATATGCTAAAGCTGAAAATTGTCATCTCATTGCTGCTTTTCAATTTACCCAGCCTTCCCACTTATCCTTTTCAGACTTGGTATTACTCTGCACAGTTCTTTTCCATGGTTTCTCAATTTAAAACTATGCTAGCTCAAATAAGACTTGAATTAATAAATTCAACATTTGGTACTGAAGAGAGACATCGTCGTTTAACTTACTGCACATTACAACATCAAGCTAATAGTCTAAATAAACATCAATGCTAAACAGGAACTGAGAATAAAATCAAACCCTATTAATGTTAAGCATAATTCTTTGTAACAATCTGAAGTTTGAAATGGGTCCTAATGTTGACGTGCACTCTTCTTTTCCAAAAGCAAGTCTTGTCTAAGCAGGCACTGCTGAACACAGCAGTATTTTGTCCAGATAATTCTTACGTTCTAAATTCCAGATGCCGCATAGATTCCGACTGGTTATATCGAGGTGAGCACTGCGCCGAGCTCGAGTCTGAGCCACTCATTACCATGGTTACTATTATGTCCATTTTTGGTTTGCTGCTCCTTGTTTCGTCTGTTACCCTCATCTTGCCAAAGATATTCCACAAACCGATGAAAAACAAGAGCAATCATTTTCTGTAAGCTTTTTTTAAATAATTTTTTCCAAGTTTTTCTTTCTTTCAAAGGCTTTTTTTTCTCTCTTGCATTTTGAAACGCTTTTTTTCTAAGATTTGTCTGGTAATGTTTGAGGAATTCGCAATCTGTTCTGTAACTTAGACACATCTATGGCATCGAGAACAAGGCAAATGTTAATCCAGCCTTTGAACATGATGAGCCATTGATAGTTGACCATCGACAACCAACTGATTCTCCCAGCATGCCTAGCTGTTCAAGCACCACCACTGCTGTTGCAGCACCCCCTCAGGAGTTAAAGAAAATGCTTGAAAGTGTAAACTTTAGCAAAGAGGTAACTGCATCAAACTTTTTTTAATGTTACACCTTTTTCTTTTTCTGCATCGATCAGAACTCTTTCAATTTTTTTTAAGTGGGATGTTTATTTTTCCACTTTAAATCAAATGAAGTTTTTTTTATTAATATTTTGTTCAAAATGGATGACAATGGACATGGGTGCATGACTAGAACATGGATAAGCCATGCATACATAATTACATTTAATGTCATTTTGAAGCAGCAAGAGGTAGCTGAACATTCAGATTGGAAAAAATTGTTCAAACTGTCATCAGACTTTGAAAGGCACACAAAAAATTACTTGATTAAACTTGTTGTATAAAACGAAACACAAGTTCAGGCTATCGGATAAAGCATAAATATCTCTTGAGGATTTCCATCACCACGCTGAAGAATATGGTCAGAAACCACAATTCCACCCATTACCAATAGATGACAATGTTTTTTATCATCTCATTGATTCTTTTGAACTCCCCACCCCTCATTAATGTAACAACCTCAATTCAGATTTTCAATTTGGTCGGGGCTAAACTATTAAAACCCACGAAATCCAGAACCACAACTAACCCATTTTTCGTGAAGGAAGAAAATTTGTAAAACATGTCAGCTTTTCTGTTTTCAAAATGCATTACAGTGCAGCTGTTTTGTGTTACCGACCATAAGCACAATTGTAATCTCACTCCTCATACAGTAACTCTGGCAGCTGTGCCATTATCAATTAGTCAAGAGAAGTCAGATGAATATCAGCAGTTTTGGAATACCATAAAATTTTGAGGTCAAACAAGTTGCATTTTAGGATATAAATGCTTAACCCAATATGAAATTCCCTTGTCCATTACTTTAATATGAGCAATAATAACTTTCAAATAATGCTTTATATCCACACAATGTGATCCAGAAGCCATTGCATATCCAAGGATATAAATAATTATCTTGTCATTCTATATTACTCCTACCCCATTCCCCACCCCCACCCAACTAGTACATTTTAGCAAAGGAAAGCTACTCTTGGGGTTAGGAACTGTTAGGTAGTCGAGATGATATTCAAGTTAAATCCATGCCTTAAGGGTTTCACTTAGTGAGCAAAGTCTCCTGTGTTAGAGAATGCTTTATCAGTTGCTAGGGAGTTGGGAATAAAAGCAAGCAATTTTTTTTTAAGTTTTGCTTTCGGTATGTGAGAAAAGTAGACAAGGCAAATGAACAAGGCCACGTTTACTGCCCATCCTGAGAGGGTTTTGATAGGCTTCTTCTTTGAAGCACCGAAGTCCATGTGGTAATGGTGCTTCTGTAATTCTTTTAAGCAGTAAGCTCCTAGATTCTGACCCATTGTTAATGGAGAGTGGTGATCTAGGTTCACATGAAGATGGTGTGTGACTTGGAGGGGAACTTGGAGGTGATGGTGTTTCTCTAACATTGCTGCTCTTGGCAGCAGAGGTCAAAGCAAAGGGAGGTGATGTTGAAATAACCTTGGTGAGTTATTACAGTGCATCCTGTAGATTATACATACTGGAGGTGCAAGGAGTGGATATTGAGTCATGTGGATGAAGCATCAATTAATTGAACATCTCTGTTCTGATTGCTGTTGGGCTTCTTCAGTGTTTTTGAAGCTGGACACATCCTGGCAATTGCTGACTATTGCTTCACACTCCTTCTTTGAACTTTGAAGATAGTATGGGGCTTTGAGGGATCAGGAAATGAGCCACCTGTCATAGAGAGCAGCCTTTGTCTTGCTCTTGTAGCTAAAGTGTAGACATGACAGATCCAATTCAGCTTTAGGTCAATGGTGACTCCCAGGATATTGATAGAACAAAAGCAAAATACTCTGAATGCTGGAAATCTGAAATAAAAACAGAAAACACTGGAAAAAAATCAGCACATTTGACAGTATCTGTGGGGAGAGAACAGAGTTAATGGCCCAGAACTTCTGTGGAATGGTAATCACTATCGGATTGCCACTCCACTCCTTTTTACTTACCCTGAGGAAGCTGCACAATTTTCCCCCAATCTTCCGACCTGGACCTGGTGAGAAACATGCAGCGCACCAACTCCACTAGTCCTTCCAGTACAGGGCAGCAGCACTGGGGAAGACAGGCCAAGCCCCCTTTTACGGCACTTGCTGCAGTAAAGTATGTTTAAAAGTCCCAGCCACTTTGAAAAGCCATAGAGAAGGTAAGTGTGGGGGGGTGGGGGGGGGCGGTAGGGTGGGGTGGGGGTGTGGTGTTCGCCAGCACATCTTCTACAGTACCTCCGGGGTACAACCCTCCCCCACACCCCAGGGAACAGAAGTTCTGGGCCAGTGTTTCAAATCAAATATGACTCTCCTTTGGAACTGAATATTGATGTTGGGAGATTCATCAATGATGGTGCCATAGAAGATCGTGAGGCAGGAAGGGAGGGGAACAAAAATGCTACTTTTATTATTACTTCTTCCAGCATCCAAGCTCCCTCATCACTCATACTGTTGTAGGAAGGGTTGCGCAACATTTAACCTCTGCAAAGTCAATAGAAATCTTTACCATTCCATGGAGAAAGGAAAGCAAGTAATCCAAAGAAGAGATGTTGATGTTAACAGTGCATGGAGCCATTCAACATAAAGACCTGAGGAAGGGCCCCATGATAATGCTGCCATTAAGGGTGATCGCTCCAGCTATCTGTTTCCCCTCCTCCAGCTCCTGCTCTCTTTAAAGCCATGCCCTTAACTGAGTTCTTATTCCTCCATCGCATGAAACAGTTGGAAATTTTTTCCCAAACAGAAAATATGTACAACTTAAATAAACAAAAACAAAAATACGTTTTATTTTATTCCTTTTCGCTTAAAATGTGTTCTTTACTGCATACAAGTGAAGTGGCCACATCCTACAGGAATTCTTAAAAATCCAGAATTGAGATTCTTTCTCTGCCCTGGCAGTGGCTCCATTGATCATTGATATTTCTTATCAATGTTGGGAGTAATTACAAGGTAGTACTTTAATGAAATGAGTCAGACAGTTGAGGGCAGAGAGTAAGAACAGGATGTTAAATTAGGCTGGAATCTTCCAGACCCGTTGGTGTCAGGCGTCATGGCGGGCGGGGAGGACAATATGGTGAGAAGACCAAAAATCGGTTTTACACTGTCATGAAACCAGTTTGCAATCGTCTGCTCCACCCATCAATGGCGGGGCCACCTTTCCTACCGCCACATGTCAGGAATATCACTTTAATACATTTTTATCTAATTATAAGCCCTGCTCGCAGGAATCATCCCCCCACATCAAATTTACCGCCCACATCAGTGTGACTTCAGAACAGCGTGCTTCACAACTGCCTTTAAAAGGCGTGCACCTGGCGAGCTGAATTTTGAAGGGAACTCGGAGGTCAATGCACACAGCCTTGTGCAGCGCTCGCAAGCATCACCCATAAGGTATCAAGGAAGAGGCGCTGCAAATTCACGGAGGGCACAGGCAAGTTACTTTTTCCCGGCTGGCTTTCAATGTGGTACTGGGGCAAGGGCTCCAGTGCGGGTGAGGCCTGGGGTGGCAGGTTGGGGGTTGGGGCACAAGGCAGCAAAGACAGAAGGGAGTACACAAGCACATGCTGGGGGGTTGTGGGGATTGGGGTGTTGAGGGAAGTGGCCACAGATTTGGAAAAGCTTGTCGAAAGTTAGCATTCTTCCGCAGCTCAGGCCGTTCAGCAGCAGCTCCATTGACATGACTGGAGTCAAGCCTCTGAAGCATTTCTGCCCACTCAAGCAATGCAAAAGCATAGAAGTGACACCAAATGCTCCAGAACTTTTCAACCCTCGGGCACAGGCCGGAAATTAATGTGTGTTTTAGGGGGCTGCAGCACAATTGGCTGACTGGGCAAGTTGTACAATCCCTTTGCAAAAGATGGCCATGATGCAGTCACTGGTGGAGGTGCTCACAGCCCCCTGCAATGCCTTTTTTAAGGTTTGGACCAGTATCCATTATGGTTCAAGCTAACAGTGCATCCTTGCAGTATGGGTTAGGAGAATGCCTGCATCTGAGCTGAGAGCACAACCTGCAGTCCAATGGCTGAAGCTGCTGCCAATCGGTCAAGTGGTGTGAGGCGCAGGTGGGTAGGGTTTCAGGCAGCCAATGAGCACACTAGACACTGGCCATCCAAGTGGTGACCAGCACTTTCCAGCTTGCGTGAAGGGGCCTTCAAACTTAACCAAGAGAGGTTCTTGGTACACCCATGCTAAACCACGCAACTCTTTGATCTTGCAGGAGGAGAACATCAGGATCAGGAAGCCTGGTGTTCTAGCAGTATGCCTCATGGCTCACACAGACTAGAGAAGAAAAAGGAGAGAGCAGCTGAGGCACCTAGCTCGGCAATGGGAGGAGCATCTCCCTCAAGATGAAGGGGTGGCAGGGCCTCCTGCGCACACAGGTGAAGATCCACAGCGAGCCGTGGCTCACAGGCACCCTGCTAGGCCCAGGGTCTATAGACGGCACCTGTTATTTCTGCAGATGACCGAGAACCAGTGCCGCCAAAGGCTGTGTATGTCTAGGGAACTGGTCGGTCGCATCTGCCACCTGCTGCAGGACTTGGCTACAGGGAAATGGAGGGCATCCGCTGCCAGTGGCAGTGAAAGTAACCGCAGCACACAATTTTTACACCAGTTACTCCTTCCAGGGTTCCACAGATGACCTGTGTGGAATCTCGCAAGTCTCCACGCACCGGTGTATCAAGGAGGCCATGGAGGCCACCTTCATGAAGGCACAGAGCTTTGTGCATTTCACCTGGGGTCAGAAAAGCCAGGAAGCAAGAGCACTGGGATTTGTGCAGATCTCAGGTTTTCCACAGATGCAGGGTGTTATTAACTGCACTCATGTGGTGCTTAGATCTCCATGGCAACAAGCAGTCAACTAAATCAACCACAAGGACTTCCACTCACTGAATACTCAGCTGGTTTGCGACAACCACAAACACATCCTACAGACCTGCACACGATTCCCAGGGAGCGTTCATGACTCCTACATCCTTCTCAGGTCTCAGATACCTGGCATCTTCCAGGGTCCACAGAGGCTGCAGGGTTGGCTCCTCAGGGACAAGTGCTATCCACAGAGGACATGGCTGATGGCACCCATGCAGCAGCCTCAGTCTGCGGCAGAGAGACGGTATAATGAGGCTCATGCTGTGACCCAGACTTTGGTGGAGCAAATGATAGGCATTTTGAAAATGAGGTTCCGGTGCTTCGATGGGTCCGGTGGAGCACAGCAATACAGTCCCCAGAGAGTATCGCGCATCATCCTATCTTGCTGCGGGATCCACAACCTGGCGCTGCAACGGGGGGAGGACCTGGCAGAGGAGGAGATGGAGGAGTTCCACATATCCTCCAATGAGGAGGATGTCAAAGGAGATGAGGGTGATGAGGTCCTGATGAGGTAAAACATCCTTTTTCCTGCCTGCTACCACATTGTGCAAATTTGGGACAATTTTGGACAATTCTGCCCTTAGTCTGAGCTCCCAGAGCCAGACTTTGATTTCAAATAACCATTGGGATTCATTTTCCCAAATTTCTGCGGCAGGGAAAGCAGTTCACCAACTGACAAAGGATGGAATGCTGCTATTTTGAAAGAAGTTGAAGTAAGCAAGGCCAATTCAGACAAGATCTAATGTTTGACTGTGGCTGCATTCATTCAAATTGAATCTTTTACTTTGAGGTCAGGTAGGGGGATGCGTTTTACTTTCCTCAATATCTAACAAGAAGCCAAACTAAGAATTCCAAAATTATTACCATATTATAAACAGGTGACTTCATTACTGTAGTGTTGAGCTCACTCTTGTGTTTTCTGTGTTATCTAAATGTAGACAAGGACAGCAGCAGTCAGGTCTCTCTGGTAAGTAATGGCGTAAAAATGATCGAAGAACATCTATCTAACCTGGAAGAACTTGAAGATGAAGTCAGTGCACTATCTACACAGTCAACATTTTAATCTAACATAAACCAGATAATTGTGTGTTCCAATACATTGCCTACATCACTTTTAATTTCTAATTTATTATAAAAGAAAATGTGCAATGATAAAATAAATCACATTACAAAACATTGGTACCCAACATTTAATGTTACATACTGAACTCAGATTGTGTGTTAAGAATGACTAAAGTACTGCTATGATAGAACATTATTCTATGTTTTATTGGTAGGTCACTGAAGTCCCTTACAAGGTCACGTCTGACAAGCTAGCATTGAAAAGCGTGCAATGTGAGCAAAATCCAGAACACAGAGAGGTGAGCTTTGAAAAGAAAATAAGATTTTAAATAAGTCTACTTCAATTTGTACAGTGTTACTTGAGGTTTTGCACAATTATATATTATTTTTATTATATATGCTTGGCTGAGAGCCAAGAAATCCATTAGCATGGTGAAACACCTGAGCCCCAAGGAAAACGTTGCTTGATTGACAGCTCTGGCTGTCTGATTTCTTCTGTCAATTGTACAATGTTTATTTACGCAAGATAAAGAGGTTTCAAGCGCTTACAGTTTCAGCTATTGGTACTTTAATGGATAATTGGCACTTACTGGGCTGTATTAAAAGGAGTTTTAGGATAGTGGAAAGTTATCAATTATTGATTTTTTTTAAAAGCTATTTTTGCACATCCTATTGTCACCACAGGGTTAATTGTTTCTATATACTATATAATGGGTGAATGGGCTTGGAAGTGCCTTGGCTTGGCATGGGGTGGGGGGGCATGAGGGGCCATAGGGGTTGTTTGGGAGTATATTTTGGCATGGGGGCATAAGGGACCATAGGAGGTAGGTGGGGGCATACCTTGGCATGAGGGGTAAGAGGGGTTTTTTGGGTGGCATACCTTGGCATGGGGGCATGAGGGCCATAAGAGTCATTTGAGGGGCGTACCTTGGCATGGGAGCATGATAGGCCATAGGAATTGTTTGGGGGGCATAGCTTGGCATGGGAGGGGGGCACGAGGAGGGCCTTCTGAACTAAGATCCCCTCAGGCAGACTATTGTTCATGACCCCTCTGAGGTGTTGTGAAACATAACTCTTTGAAAAACTGGCCCGACTCCATGAAAACTGCCAAGGACTAGGATATGCCTATCCCCACAATGGAGCCAGGCAGATCGAGAGTTCAGGGCACGGGCTCGGGACCCAAACCACCCACACCCTCAAAAGGCCCTGTTAAAAAAATCAGGAACCTCGGGAATGGAGCCCGGAATCCTGGTATCAGGACCCGACTGGCATTTTTAAAGGCAGGTCATCCTGACTCGACAAAAATCATCCAGAAATTTCAAAGGCATGTAGCAAAAATGGAGGAGGAATATTAGGAGATATTAATTAGGCTGGGACAAAATATTACGCTAAGGGTAGGGAGGAGTAGTATTTCTGATGTGTTAAGAGAAGAACCTCCTTAATAATAAGTCTCCAGTCCAACAAGGAAAAGAACAATGGAAGAATGGTTCATTACCGCAAAACTGAAACCGAGGGAAACAATGGAGGCATACCCATGTCAGTGCTAAGGGGAGGGGAAGGAGAAGAATTGCTGTCATGTGATCAGGAGAACTTTCTTGATCACTGTCTCCAGTCCAACAAGGAAGGAAGTAAAAACAAAAACAAAAATAGCTGGAAATACTCAGCAGGTCTGACAGCATCTGCGAAGAGGAACACAGTCAACTTTTCAAGTCCGTATGACTCTTCATCAGAATTGCTTTTATCTTAAGGAAGGAAGTAGATTTGGACCTGTTCTGGGAAATTAAGGACAAGTGCAGTGTGTTAGAGTAGGAGACCATCTAGTTAACAGTGACTACGATATAATTTTAAAAGCAATAATGGAAAGAGACCAGAAAATATCGTACGTAAAAATGTTCAACAGGGGAAGAGCTAACTTCAGTTATTAAAGAAAGAACCCAGTACAGGTAAACTGGAATAGGCTTTTGTCGGGTAAACTAGTAATGTAACAATGGAGAGCTTTCAGGGAAGAGATAGTTCACGTACAAACCAGACGTATTTCTTTAAAGGGAAAAGGTAAAGCATCCAAAGCGAATATGCCCTAGGCGACAAAGGAAACAAAAGTTCAAATCAAACAGAAAAAGGAGCTTATAAAAAGCAAGCTTCCAGTAATAACTCTGCAGGAAGATACTGGTAGATACAGAAGGGAATTGAAAAAGTTAGTATGGGAAGAAAAGAGAGATTATGAGAGAAGATTAAATTAAACCCTAAAACATTTTATAAGCATACGAAGTGAAAGCATTTAACCAGGGAAGGAATTGGGTCTATTAAGGATCCAAATAGAAATCTTTATGTAAAGGCATTGGACATGACAAAAGAATTAACTGATTCCTTTGTATCAATCTTCATAAAGGAAGCAGAGGATGTGAAAGTAACATTAAAAGAGGAGAGGGAAGTTGTGGACAGGATAATAATAAATAGAAAAGATGTACTCAAAGATTAGCATTTTTGTAAATTGGTAAGCCACATGGTTCAGATGGACTGCATCCTAGCTTGCTGAAAGAGGCAAAGTCAGAAGTACACAATCTTTCAGTCCTCATTGGATATGGGATGCTGGATGACTGGAAGATTGCTAATGTTATGCCACTATTCAAGGAGGGGGTGCGGGGAAGGAATAAACCGGGAAATTAATAGGCCAGTCAGCCGAACATTAGTCGTGGGAAACTATTTACAGGGACAAATAAAATTTCATTTGGAAAGGCATGGGTTAATCAAGGTGAGCCAGTGTGGATTTGTTAAAGACAAACCGTGCCTGACTAACTTGATTGAATACTTTGATGAGGCAACAGGGAAAGCCGATTAAGATAGTTCAGTAGATGTTGTATTTGAACTTTCAGAAGACATTTGACAAATGGCACATGGGGGGTTTATTAGGAAAATTGACAAGAAGCAAAGGGTGGTGATGAATGAATGGTTTCAGGCTGGGAGGTGGATTGCAGTGATGTTCCCCAACAGTTATTTTTGGATCCATTACTCTTTATAATTTTTATAAATGACCTAGACTTGGGCGTAGAGAGTAGCATTGTAAAGTTTGTACATGATATGGAAAAATAGAAGATAGTGAAGGCAATAGCTATAGGCTTCAGGATGTTATGGACAGGATGGTGAGATCAGCGGAAGCATGGCAGATAGAATTTAATGTCACAAAATGTGAAGTGATGCACTTCGAGGGCTCTAATATGTAAAGACTGTGTGCTAAAAATATCATGATTTTGAAAATATAGGTGAGCATTCGTGTCCTGGAGATTAATCTTTAATTCCGAAAGACTCACGGACAATCCTAGATGATTGACAACACTACAAAAATATTGAATTTTACCCAGTCCCACGGACGTGCTTTAAAATTGGATGTCTTGTTATTCATTAATTCATAAAATAAAGCGTATCTAAAACCAATTTCTGTGTTTCATTTACTAGCATGTTGCTAGTGCCACTACAGGGACCAGGAACATGGCTATCCAATCGCTTAACTGTGAATGTGGAGGTGGAGAATGCCGAAGGCATCATCTGTTAATAGTCAGCAGCTCCTAATCCTACTTCTGCATTTGTTTACAGCTTTGGACATTACCAGAATCACAGGCGAATAGTGCATCTTTCTATAATCTCCCATCAATATGGAAAATGGAGCCTTCTACTAAAGTAACCACTTTCTGAAGAGGAGTTCAATCGCAAACAGTTTTCACATGAGATCTGAAGCCTCTGCCTTTACAATAGTTCCGATGACTCCATTCACTTATATTTCTGTATTTTGATATCTATCTTGACAGCCATGTGCTGAGGAATATATCTATTATATAATACACATGGGGAGGGGTCTAATTAATAATGTTCCTTAAAGTACACCCTTAAAATTGAAATTTGCTTTTCTTAAAATCAAGAACTGTGGTTTTAGAGTAGCATGCAAGCAGCTAAAGTCCACTTTATTACATTACTATAAAACTAGTGCTATCCTTATCTCCATCTCTCCCTCCTCTTTTAAGATGCTCCTTAAACCCAATTCTTTGATCAATAGTTTCTTATCCTAATATCATTTAATGTAGTTCACTGTCATATTCTATCTGGTAAAACTCCTGTGAAGCACCTTGGAATGTATTACTACATGAAAGGCACAGTATAAATACAGATTGTTGTTATGAGCACAATATCTTGGAATTTCTGGAACAGTAATGACTTCACAATTTAAGAGAAAATAATCAAAATTGCACAAATAGATTGCCAGAACTATAGTAATTGTTAAATCAATGCTCCATGTGTGGGTTTAATAATTTCAAAATCCTTGTTTCTCATTTACAAATCTCGCAACAGCTCCACCAAACCAACATTTCTGAGCTCCTCCACTTTTGTGTTCTGTCTCAATTTCTTTGCTCATCTATCTTTAGCCTGTTGTACTTTCCCCCTGACCTCCCACCCTCTGTCCTACCATCAGTGTCAGAACTTTTAGCTTCCTTGGCCCAATCTCTGGATCTCTCTCCTTTCTTCTCTCCTGGCTTTAAAAGGCCCCTGAAAAGCATGTTCTCTCTCTTAACTTCTCTATTTAAACTCATTGTTCTTTTCTCTCTCTCTCTCTCTCTCTCTATGAAACGCCTTGGAATACTTCTCTTCATTAAAGGCGTCACATAAATGCAAGTCTTTTTTGCTGGTCATCAATGATGCTTTATGGTCCTAATGCAATGTTTTGTACAATTATAGCAAGAAAATTATTTACCTGTGTTGAGAATCAAACTTGAAAGAAATAAACATACATACAAAGTACTAAACCTATTTCATAGAGTAGGCGAGATTTTATGGAGCCCACAAGGGTGAGAAGCGCGGCATGTGAGGTGACTTAATTAGGTGCGATGCAAAATATTGATTTGCCGACAGCGGGTTGAGGTGCACAGATAAAGTCAGCGGTGTGGTTGCTGTGTCTCGAGCCCCACACCAGCCTGTGGCGAGTTCACACTTGCAGGCCTGAATACTCATTAGTGTGAAGCAGTTTTTAATAAAGTCTCACCTTCAAGATAAAGTCAGCAGCGCACGAAAATCACATGGCACTCGGTTCATGATCGCTTAAAGGTGGTGTGCAGCAGTCGGCTTTGTGCAGTTGTGTTTAAGGTCAGTGGTTTTCCTTGTTTAACTCTACGACACAAGGTGAGGGGGTGGGGGTTGGGCAGGAGAATGGCAGCTTGCATGGAGGCTCGGGACTCCCAGAAGGAAAAAACACTTCAGACCAGTACCCTTATTTCCCAGCTTTTACTGATGTTCCATTTTAAAGTATACAAGACCAGTTTGGACCAGTATTTTCATTTCTCAGTTTTTACTTTTTTTCCTTCTGGGCTGGCAAAGGTGAATCAGCAGTGAGTGGGGGTTGGGGTGTGGACTGGGATCGAGGGTGTAGAGAAGGGGAAGAGGGATCAATCCAGGGAGGACAGAGGTGGAGTTAGGAGCATGGAGAAGTGAAGTAAGAAGGACCTGGCATCTTGGGTGTGGTGGGGACTGTCAAGATGAGAAAATGAGGGGCCTAAAGGACAGTGTCTGTACTGTCCAAATGCATGTCTATCTCAGGGTGTTGGCTGGCGGAGTCCTTACAAGGCTTTGGGTTCACCTACAACATTTCAATTCTCCCCACTGAGAGTGATCTCAGACAATGTCCTTCACAATACATAGAAGGGAGGGCCAGCTGATTCTGCAAGTTCAGCCATGTCCCACAGAGTGGCCAATACAACACTGAACACTAACATGAACATTCAATAAAGAGAGAACAAAGAAACACAACATTGGGCCAAATCTTCTGAGGAATGCCAATCACTGTCCGACTGCCACTCTGCGCCTATTTTCTTACGCAATGCTGGAGTTCCACATTTCTCATCCGGACTTCTGAACAGGGCCTCTTCAAAATTGTGGAGCATACCTCTTCTCGGAATCCTTCCTTGGAGCGCAGGATCGTCAGGGGAAGCCAAGCCATGCTCCATTTTTACAGCACTAACTGCCATAATTCGGTGAGTCTTAATTCACTAACACACTGAAAAGCTTTGGGACGTTCAATAGCTTTTCATTGTGCTGGTGAATGAATGGGAGTGAGGTAAGTGGGTAAAGTGGTACAGCTGAATAGGGTGGTAGATGGCAGGGTGACTAGGGTGGTGAGATTGGGTCAGGTCGGGTCAAGGGGAAGTCAGGGGGTCGGAGGGGTCAGAAGATGAGTGGGGGGTCGAAGGGCCATGGGATCCAGGGAGTTGGGAGGGGGTTGGAGGGTCGGGGGTGTCAGTGGGGAGTGGGATGGTTGGGTGGGAGTCAAAGGGTCAAGGGGGAGGCGAAGCGGGTCTGTGGAGATTATCAGTTGTATAGTTACTCCAACTATCCGGAGAAATGGCAAGTGTTATTGGGCAGGAAGGTTATGGCTGTGATGCAAGCCTCCCTGTTTGTCTAGGGGGCTCTTTTGTAGCCTGTCCATATCTGCTGCATTGTCAGCTGACAGCAGGTTTCACCAAGGAAAACCTTCCCCTGCTGCTAACTTTTCCATGTTTTCCATGCACACTACTGGCACTTGGAATTTTAATTGTAATCACTTAGGAAACGAATGTAGAGAGAATGTAAGTGGTGCACAGTTCCCGTT
Source organism: Cetorhinus maximus (assembly GCF_964194155.1). Classification (NCBI taxonomy): domain Eukaryota; kingdom Metazoa; phylum Chordata; class Chondrichthyes; order Lamniformes; family Cetorhinidae; genus Cetorhinus; species Cetorhinus maximus. Next base: position 33,963,290 of record NC_135892.1, on the reverse strand, counting down.
ACAATGTCAGGAACAGCACGCTGTTGACAAAATCCTGCCCGGTGTGTGGGAAATCCACATGGCTGTTACATGAACAAATGAAAAGTAAGATTTCCCAGGGCTTGAGTTGCTGAAGAGGTTATTCAGCCTGTTCAAATTTTGCTGTAGCTTTGATAGTATCTTCTGCACATTCTGGCTTGAATAAGAGTTTCTACAATGGAAAATTGGACAAGAATTTCAACATGTAAGGATTGCCTCCACCTGAAGATGCACTTGGTTCTGGAACAGTATCGTCCTTTTACTTGAGGAGATGTTGTAACAGTGGTAAAGTGCAGCAGGACCAATGGCCAAGGTTCCCACTCAGTTATTGCATGTGTGGCCATCACGTGTGGATAGGATTGGGCCTCAGCTGTGGTTGTTAATCACAGCTCAAGCCATGATATCATTATGGGGCAAAGCAAGGAGGCAGGCCCCAAGAACTACCTCAACCAGTACAGAGCTTGAATCCAATGTGTTGGTGTTATTCTATACCTTATACCAGCCATCTAGCCAATTGAGCTAACTGACACTCCTATAGAACCATACCTCATCAAAATTCAATGCATTGAAACGAGGGTGGTGGGGGAGGGGGGGAGGGGGGGATTGTGTGGGGGGTGTGGAGGGGACGCAGTAAGAACATTGGCAAAATGAAGCTTGAAGGAAAATTTTTAAAGATTTATAATTAATCATTTCAAAGCGTAAAAATGAAAATTGATGCTGTGAATTTGTATTTACATCTGGCACATCTCTCATGTATGCACACAGTATATTGCACAAACCTGATTGGCTAAAATGTTCTTCACAAAAACAAATTACAACCAAACAGTGGGGTTCCCACCAATGAGTGAATAACTCATCCAATGTGTTGTGTGGCACTACCACCCTGCTAAATGGGATGGATTTTGAACAGATCTAGCAGCTCAACACTGGGCAACCATGAGGTGCTGTGGGCCATCAGCAGCAGCAGAATTGTACTCAACCACAATCTGTAACCTCAAGGCCCGGCATATCCCCCACTCTACCATTACCATTGAGCCAGATGATCAACCCTGGTTCAATGAAGAGTGCAGGAGGACATGCCAGGAGCAGCACCAGCCATATCTAAAAATGAAGTGTCAACCTGGTGAAGATACAACACAGGACTACTTGCGTGCCAAACAGCATAAGCAGCAAGTGACAGGCAGAGCCAAACGATTCCACAACCAACAGATCAGATCTAAGCTCTGCTGTCCTGCCATATCCAGCAGTGAATGGTGGTGGACAGTTAAACAACTCACTGGAGGAGGAGGCTCCACAAATATCCCCATCCTCAATGTTGGAGGAGCCCAGCACATCAGTGCAAAAGATAAGGCTGAAGCATTTGCAACAATCTTCAGCCAGAAGTGCCTAATGGATGATCCATCTCGGCCTCCTCCGGAGGTCCCCAGCGTCACAGATGCCAGTCTTCAGCTAATTTGATTCACTCCACATGATATCAAGAAACGGCTGAAAGCACTGGATACTGCAAAGGCTATGGGCCTTGACAATATTCCGGCAATAGTACTGCAGGCTTGTGCTCCGGAACTTGCCGCACCCCTAGCCAAGCTGTTCCAGTTACAGCTACAGCACTGACATCTACACGGCAATATGGAAGATTGCCCAGGTATGTCCTGTCCACAAAAAGCAGGCCAAATCCATCCCAGCCAATTAGCGCCCCATCAGTCTACTCTCGATCATCAGTAAAGTAATGGAAGGGGTCATCAACAGTGCTATCAAGCAGCACTTGCTTAGCAATAACCTGTTCACTGACACCCAGTTTAGGTTCCGCGAGGGTTACTCAGCTCCTGACTTCATTACAGCCTTGGACAAAAGAGCTGAACTCCCGAGGTGAGGTGAGAGTGATTGTCCTTGACATCAAGGCCCCATTTGACTGAGTGTGGCATCAAGGAGCCCTAGCAAAACTGGAATCAATGGGAATCAGGGGGAAAACTCTCCGCTGGTTTGAGTCATACCTAACACAAAGAAAGATGGTTCTGGTTGCTGGAGATCATTCATCTCAGCTCCAGGACATCACTGCAGGAGTTCCTCAGGGTAGTGTCCTAGGCCCAACCATCTTCAGCTGCATCATCAATGATCTTCCTTCCATCATAAGGTCAAAAGTGGGGATGTTCGCTGATGATTGCACAATGTTCAGCACCATTCATGATGCCTCAAATGCTGAAGCAGTCCATGTCCACATGTAGCAAGACCTGGACAATATCTAGGCTTGGGCTGACAAGTGGCAAGAAACATTCGCGCCACACAAGTGACAGACAATGAACATCTCCAATAATAAAGAATCTAACCATTGCCCCTTGACCTGCAATGGTATTACCATCACTGAATTCCCCACTATCAACATCCCGGGATTACCATTGGCATGAAACTGAAATGGACCAGCAAAATAAATACTGTGGCTATAAGAACAGGTAAGAGCCTGGGAATTCTGAGGCAAGTGGCTCACCTCCTGACTCCTCAAAGCCTGTCCGCCATCTACAAGGCCCAAGTCCACTTTTGATAAGGTCCCTCATGGCAGACTGGTTAAGAAAGTAAGAGCCCATGGGATCCATGGGAAAGTGGCACTTTGGATCCAAAATTGGCTGAGAGGCAGGAAGCAGAGGGTGATGGTAGAGAGATGTTTATGTGACTGGAAATCTGTTTCCAGTGGGGTTCTGCAGGGCTCGGAGCTGGGGCCCTTGCTGTTTGTGGTGTATATAAATGGTTTGGACTTAAAAGTAAGGGGTGTGATCAAGAAGTTCACAGATGACAAGAAAATTGGTAGGTCGGTAAATAGTGAGGAGAATAGCTGCAAACTGCAGGAGGATAGCAATGGACTTGTCAGGTGGGCAGAGCAGTGGCAAATGGAATTCAACCTGGAAAAGTGTGAGGTAATGCACTTGAGGAGGGCTAACAAGGCAAGGGATTACACTATGTATGGTAGGATCCTGGAAAGTACTGAAGTACTGCTTGGTGTGCATATCCACTGATCCCTGAAGGCAGAAGGGCACGTAAATAAAGTGGTTAAGAAGGCATATGGGATACTTGTCTTTATTAGCCAAGGCACAGCCGAGCAGGGAGGTTATGCTGGAACTGTACAAAATGCTGGTTAGGCCACAACTGGAGTACTGTGTGCATTTCTGGTCACATTATAGGAAAGATGTGGTTGCACGCGAGAGGATGCAGAGGAGATTCACCAGGGTGCTGCCTAGACTGGAGAGTCTGAGCTATGAGGAAAGATTGGATAGGCTGGGATTGTTTTCCTTGGAACAGTGAATGTTGAGAGGGGACCTGATAGAGGTGTATAAGATTATGAGGGGAATAGATAGAGTGGACAAGAAGGCACTTTTTCCATTAGTAGAGGGGTCAATAATCAGGGGGCATAGATTTAAGGTAAGAGGTAAAATGCTAAAAGGGGAGTTGAGGAGAAATGTTCCCACCCAGAGGGTGGTGGCAGTCTGGAACTCACTGCCTGAAAGGGTGGTTGAGTCAGAAACTCTCGAATCATTTAAGAAGTATTTACATATTCACTTGCATTGCCATAGCCTCCAGGGCTATGGGCCAAGCACTGGGAAATGGGATTAGTGTAGTCAGATGTTTGTTGACCAGCATGCACGCGATGGGCTGAATGGCCTCCTTTTGCGCTTTAAACATCTATGAGTCTATAAGTCAGGAGTGTGATGGAATACTTTCCACTTGCCTGGATGAGTGCAGCTCCAACGACACTCAATAAGCTTGATACAATCCAGGGCAAAGCAGCCCACTTGATTGGCACCACTTCCATAAACATCCATTCCCTCCACAGTAGCAGCTGTCTGTACCATCTACAAGCTGCACTGCAGAAACTCACCAAGCCTCCTTAGACAGCACCTTCCAAATCCGTTACCATCTAGAAGGACAAGGGCAGCAGACACATGGCAATATCACCACCTGGAAGTTCCCCTCCAAGGCACTCACCATCCTGACTTGGAAATGTATTGCCGTTCCTTCACTGTCACTGGATCAAAATCCTGGAATACCCTCCCTAACAGCACTGTGGGTGTGCCTACAGCACATGGACTGCAGAGGTTCAGGAAGGCAGCTCACCACCACCTTCTCAAGGGCAATTAGGGATGGGCAATGCCCTAGCCAGTGACACCCACATCCTATGAATGAATTATTTTTTTTTAAGTTGTTGGAGTTGACTTAAAGGTCAATGTCGTCATGATTTAAAATTATATTTCAGTATTTCCAAGTTATTTGAAAACAAATCTGGAGAACTTATTTTTCAGATAAAATTTCATATATTTACCCAGTGTTCGATTTTTATCTGAAAGACAGCCTGAATCAGATATTGATGATATTGATATTCAAGCTTTATTTTGCCAATTTTCCTACTGCACCCCCCGTCCTCCTGATTTCAATGCACTGACCTTTGAGGTAGGGTCCGACAGGAGAGTCAGTTAGCTCAATTGACTAGATGGCTACATGCCATCCTGGGTTCACATCTGTGGCTGCAGAAACTCCTGTCTGTTCCACTATTGAATCTCCTACCACTATTGCTCTTCCAGTCTTCTTTGTGCCCCCATGAATTGCTGAGCAAACTGGTGCTATGTAACTGGCTGTGACTGGACGCCAGATGAACCATGACTTTCATCGGTATTCACTGGTTAGAGAGTGGTATGCACTCAAAGGACTCCTGCACTACCTGCCTGTTCCTTCTTGACTGCCTGGTGGTCAACCATTCCCTCTCTCCTTGCATACTCTTTATTTGAGAGGTGACCACATCTATAAATGTGCTATCCATGAAGTTCTCAACTTCATGAATGAGGCCAGTTCTGAAACCCGGACTCAAGCTGCTGCAACTGATGACACTTTCTGCACATATGGTTATCCAGGACAGGGGAAGCGTCCTGGAGTTTCCACATAGCACAGGATGTGCACTGAAGTGGTCAGGGATACCTGCCATTCCTCTATCTGTTAGATAATAAGTCTTGGTACTACTATTAAGTGTTGCTTCCACTAATAAACCTTACTACATAAAAAATGAAAAAGACTCACTAGCTACTCACTTCCCTTCTGTAGGCATCACTTAACTTAAAACAGAATGCTTTATTTAACTCACCTTTTTAAAATAAAAATCAAAACTTTTTAATTTCCCAGCTAACATCCGGCCTTTGAACAAAAGGAAAAACAGCAGCAATACACATTAGCCAATCAACTCGCAGCCTTCCTGTGGTATCAGAGTTTGATTTTCTTTTCACTTTTATAAATACCAACATGCCGATGGTTCACTCCGGCTCCTGACTCTCGCCTCAGGTAAATGATAGATCCGAGCATGGGCCTCAATTTACATTCTCCCTGGTGCTCCCAAATTCTCCATTATAGCTCCCAACCTTCCCCTCAGGGAATAAATGATTGACTCAAACGTGGGCCTCAATTTATCCTCTCCCTTGAGCTCCTGATTTCTTCCAGTTCCATGCCAGCTCCCAATTTAAATTCCTCAGGTAAGTGATAGGCCCCAAGCCTGGGCCTCAATTTATTTTCTTGCCAGTGTTCATGATTCAAGTCTGCTGCAGCTCCCTACTTTCTCCTTGGGTAAGCCCACTCCCAAACCCCGTGCTTAAAACCCAGCCAAAGAGCTGAATTTAGTCAATGCAGCAGAGGGCCCGACGACAGCCTAGAATGCCAGAGGCAAGCCAATTTTAGGGCCATCATGCAGAGATGAGCCGAGCCTCTAAATACTGCTGGCCAACCAGATGTCCAGCAGCTCTTCAGTCCCAACAGTGTCACTGGAAGCAATAACCGCTGCTGGGGTTGCACCTAACTGAGAGATGGAGTGATGGACACCACCCTCGAAAAGAGATGAGTGAAGTTGGAGGGTTGCCAGGGCCAGTCAGGCACCCCCAGTGAGGGGTTGGAGTGGTGATGTGGTTGTGGAGGACATGGGGTGGAGTTGCCATGGGAGTGGCTGTTGTCACTGTGCTCCATGGGCCACAGTGTGTCAGATTAGGAAGGTAACCCCACCCAGAGACCGCATGAGGGTGCCAGAGTTTACCAGGTTGTCTCCCCATGCAACAGAGGGCCCACCAGCAGTGGCAGGAAGATGCCTTTAATTAGCCACTTAAGTGACACATTTGGCCTTTTCTTTCATTCATGGGATGTGGGTGTCACTGGCTGGGCAAGCATCTATTGCCCATTCTTAATTGCTCTTGAGAAGATGGTGCTGTGCTGCCTTCTTGAACTACTGCAGTCTGTGTGCTGTAGGTAAACGCACAGTGCTGTTAGGGAGGGAGTTCCAGGATTTTGACCCAGCGACAGTGAAGGAACAGCGATATATTTCCAATTCAGGATGGTGAGTGGCTTGGAGGGGAACCTCCAGCTGGTGGTGTTCCTATGTGCCTGCTGCCCTTGTCCTTCTAGGTGGTAGTGGTCATGGGTTTGGAAGGTGCTGTCTAAAGAGCCTTGATGAGTTCCTACAGTGCATCTTTTTGATGGCACACATTGCGTCCGTGAGGATGACCATGTCAGGCTGTTGCTTGATTAGTCTGTGAGACAGCTCTCCCAATTTCGGCACTAGCCCCAGATGTTAGTAATGAGGACTTTGCAGCGTTGACAGGGCTGAGACTGCCGTTGTTGTTTCCGGTTCCTAGGTGGATGCTGGGAGGCCCGTCTAGTTTCATTCTTAGTAGTTTTTTTTATCGCATTGATGCAACCGAATGGCTTGCTAGGCCATTTCAAAGGACAATTAAGAGTCAACCACATTGCTGTCGGCCTGGAGTCACGTGTAGGCCAGGCCAGGTAAGGACGGCAGATTTCCTTCCCCGAAGGACATCAGTGAACCAGATGGGTTTTTACGACAATCGACAATGGTTTCATGGTCATCATTAGACTTTTAATTCCAGATTTTTATTGAATTCAAGTTTCACCATCTGCTGTGATGGGATTCAAACCCGGGTCCACAGAGCATTACCCTGGGTCTCTGGGTTACTAGTGAAGCGACAATACTACTGCAGCACTGCCTCTTGGAGGGAAGTGCCAGTTTCCCCCTTCACTGCTGCTGCCAGAAATGCTATGACAGTGGCAAAGCAATGGGCACTCCACCACCTCCTTCCCTCTCCCTTTTATGGCTCCCCTCCTAGCCCATTCCTTGAGGGCTGGTAAAATCTAGCCCAAAGTGTCAGAGATGACTACATTCTAGCTGCTGAATCAGAAGGGTGTGTGTGGGTTCAAGTCCCACTCCAAAGGCTAGAGGATAAAATCCATGCTGACACTCTCAGTGTAGTTCTGAGGGAGGTGTTGCTCATTCAGATGTGGCATTGAATATATGGTATATAGACCATTTGGTCCAAGCAATCCATGCTGGTGTTTATGCTCCACTAGAGCCTCATCCCATTCTTCCTCATTTAACTCCACCAGCATAACCCTCTATCCCCTTTCTTTCTCCCTCACACGCTTAACTTTATCTATACTATTCACCAAGAGGCGTTAAAACCAAAACCTTCTTTACTCTCTCAAATGATCATAAAAGATCCCATGGCACTCTTTCAAAGAGTAGGCAACTTCTTCCCGATGTCCTGGCCAACATTTATCCATCAACCAACTAAAAATATATTGTCTAGTCATTATCATGTTGCTGTTTGTGAGACCTTGCTATATAAATGCAAGTCTTTCCCAAACACACATATACTATTATAGGGCCATTAACAGAATAGCCTAGATTAACCTGCCTTTGCTGTTTCTGTACTATTCTCTGTGGGTTGTATTATTATAATTGAATATAAAGTACCCTGAGACCTGGGCGGTTGAGTATGCCACCCAGTATGCTACTGAGCCACACACCAAGATGGTTTCATTCCTCATCAGAGCTCATTTCAAGTCTCATCCATATTAGTCACGTGGATGCCACAATCAAACCCAGTGCCCCAAGCTTGACAGGAAAAACTTCAGTTGGTATAACCATTCCTGACATCTACCCAGTGAATCCTGCTGGAAATTTTTGTGTCCAAGATCGCATTTGGTGCCAATGCCATAGAACGGCAAGGCATCACCAACATCACAGGGGTCAGACAAAAGAATGAGCCTAGATTTGTCCAACAATGTAAATCTTAAAGCTTGGTTTAATTGTAGTGTAAAAGTTAATGAATGCACATCAGAACAGTTAAAATATTATCAATGACATCAGCATGTGGACATTTTCCAATTTAAATGAAAATGAATGATGAAGTTAGTCTGCATTGATTACACTTTTTGTCTGATGAAATTTCTTCTCTTCAAATGTACAATTTTATTTCAAAATCATTAATCATTGGAAAGGGAGCTCAAATTAATCAGATTATGAATATTTTAAAGACTTAGTTCAAATCAGTTTTAAGGGAAGCATAAAAATACTTACTCGCCTGAATCATTCGAGGTGACCACTTTGATGAATCGTGCTGACTCAGGCAATTGTCCAAACCTGCAGCAACTGCTGGTAACCTTTTGTTAAGTGCTGAAACCGAGTCTTCCCCCCACTCCAGGAGCCTTCAGCTGCACACCCACGAGAACTGCTTGATAACAAACTGTTTCACCTGTGGCTCAGTGATAGCATCTGAGTCACGAAGTTCTGAGTGGGTTCAAGTCCCACTCCAGTGACTTAAGCACATAATCTAAGCTGACATTCAAGTCCATTGAGGCAGATGTGCAGTCTTTCACGTGGGATGTTCAATCAAGGCCCAACTTGCCCCCTCAGGTCGTCTGGACATTAAAGATCCCATGGGCACTATTTCAAACATGAACTTGGGGTTCTCTAATGTTCTGGCCAACATTTACCCCACAATCAACATTGCTAAAATGGAGTATCTGGTCATTATCATATTTCTGTATGTAGATCATTGCTGTGTGCAAATTGTCTGCCACATTTCCTATATTATAACAAGGTGTACACATCAAAAGTACTTTGTCAACTGTAAACCACTTTGAGAATCCTGAGATCATGAAAGGTACTGTATAAATGAAAGTCTTTCTTTTATCTCACAAATCCCAAATGGAAAGCTAAAGAACAATTCCCTCCGAGTTTCTTTCCTGGTTTTTTGTGCAATTTCATGGGTAGAATCCATCTTCCAGTATTTCACTCAAGTGACTATTCTTCATGTGACCCCAGTCAGATAGAATGCACCACCCAGAGTTCTTTAACAGTTTCCATTTCCATGGTGCTAACTGTCTCCTCTTCACCATGAACATTCAATCCCTCTCACTTCCATCCCCCACCAGGACAATCTGAGGGTTCTCCACTTCTTCCTTGAATGGAGGTCCAACCAGTCTCCATCCACTACCACCCTCCTTTGAACATGTTCACATATTGAACAATTTCTCCTTTAACTCCATTCACTTACTCCAAATAAAAGATGTTGCTATGGGTACCTGCACATGACCTAACTATGCCAGTAATTTTGTGGGCTAGGTGGAACAGTCTTTGTCCCAGTCCAACTGAAACCCACTCGTTCACTTCTTTTTCTGGTACACTGATGACCGTATCAGTGCCGCTTACTAATCTCGTACTGAATTGAAAAGTGATATCAACTTTTCTCCCAATTTCCACCCTTCTCTCACCTTCATGTGGCTCATCTCTAACTTTTCCCTTTCCTTCCCAGACTTCTGTCTCCATTTCTGAGGATAGGCCATCGACCAATATTTACTATAAGCCCGCTGATAGCTACCTCGAATACACTTCCTCATACCCTGTTTGCTGTAAGGACTCCCTTCTGTGTCTGTTCCATTTCCCACACTTCTGCTTCTACCCCATCCCCTCCCTCCTAGAATGACAATAGGATTCCCCTGGTCCTCACCTTTCACCAAAACAGCCTCCATGTTCAATGGATCATCCTCTGCCATTTCCATCACCTCCAAGTGATGCCATCACCAAACACATCTTCCCTTGCTCTTTCAGCATTCCAAAGAGACCATGCCCTCCATGACAACCTGGTCCACTCCTCAATCAGCCCCAACATCACTATGGCATTTTTCCATGCAAGCACATGAGAGCAACATCTGCCCTTTCACCTCCTGTCTCCTCACCGTCCAAGGCTCCAAACACTCCTTCAAGGAGAAACAATGATTTACATGAACTCTTTCAATCTATTATACCATGCTGCTCACAATGCAGCCTGCTCTCCATGAGGGAAACCAAATGCAGATTGGGTGACCATTTTGTAGAATAACTCCATTAAGTCTGCAAGTGTGACCGAGCTTCTGGTCGCCTGCCATTTTAATTCTTCACCTTACTCTCACGCTGACCTCTGTGTCCTCAGCCTCTTGCAGTGTTCCAATGAAACTCAATGCGAACTTGAGAAACAGCGCCTCATCTTATGATTAGGAACTCTACAACCTTCTGGGTTTCAACATTGGATTCAAGAATTCCAAATCGTACCCCCTGCCCCATTTTGTTTCCTATTTCTTGGCTGGTTTTGGTTTTGCTCGCGTTTCCTTTTTGTTTTTTGATGGCAGCTGTTCATCACTCTACCACTCACATCTCCTCCAGAACCATCTCTACTGTCCCATTATCCCTCCCTTTGGCTTTGCAGCATGAACCCTTTTATCACATAATGTCTCCTGTCTACCCCCCCCACCCCGCCCCCCCCCCCCCCCCCAACTATCTCAGATTTTCCCTTTTAATCTTTTCCAACCCTTCCCCCTTTCCCTTGCTTAAAACCTATTAGATTTCTAACTTCTCTTAGTTCTGATGGAAAGTCATTGACCTGAAACATTAACTCTGTTTCTCTCTCCACAGATGCTGCCTGACCTGCTGAGTATTGCCAGCATTTTCTGCTCATACGTAGATGATGTACTGTGTAGAGACAAATGATTCATCAGGGAACTTTTATGAGATTTCCAGGAGCTAAGGATAAAGACTTGGAGAGGAAGTCAATCATCTTCATGAAGGGGTTTGCAAAAAGACTGTAATGGCTATACATGTAAGTACAAAAGATTTTTGGGATAGTCAATTCTCAAAGATTTACCACAAAATGAACAGTGATTTTAAGGATAATGGAACCGGGATTGTGATTGAAGAACTTGCTTTGTTGTCAATGATTAGGAGAAAGCAGCAGCATCGGTGGCTTCACTGACTGATTGGAGGCTTTGAGTTAGAAGAAAAAACTTCTGTCTGTGGCCAACCAGAGGATGTGTCCTGAAGAATACGACCTATTCCAGATGGGTAGCTTTCATTTAAAGAGATTGAGAGCCAAAAGGTTAACCTTGAATGGTGAAAATATAACTGGGGTATTAAACTAGTAGGAACTAGATCAAGTTGATCTAATTCCATGCAAACCTTCTTTTAGAGTGGGAAGTAGGATACAGTTGCTGGCTACACTCAAGTCTTACTTGGGCACACAGGAACAGAGATGGGCCGCTTAGTCCTCCAAGCCTGTTCAGCCATTTGATGAAATCATGGCTGATCTGTGACCGGACTTTATTTACCTGCCTTTTCCCCATATTCTTTGATACCTTTGGTTAACAAAATCTATTATTAGATTTAAGATTAACAGCTAACCGAGCATCTATCGCCATTTGCAGAAGAAAGTTCCAAACTTCTCCCACCCTTTGAGTGTAGAAATGTTCCTTAACTGCATCCCTGAAAGGTCTGGCTCTAATTTTTAGACCATGCCCTCTAGTTTTAGATTCCCCAACTAGCAAAAATAGTTCCTCTCCATCTACCCTATCAGTTCCACTTAATATCTTGAAAACTTTGATCAAATCCCCCCTTGGCTTTCTAAATTCCAGGGAACACAATCAATTTTGTGTAATTGTTAATCACTCCTTGTAATTTAATCCTTGGAGTCCAGGTATCATTCTGAGAAATATGCTGCACTCCCTCCAAGGCTGACATATCCTTCCTAATGTGTGATGCCCTGAAATGAACACAGTACTCCAGATATGGCCTAACCAGGGCTTCGTATAGCCGTAGGACAACTTCTGCCCACTTGTGTTCTAGCCCTCTATATATATTAGCCTTTTTGATTATTTTCTGTACCAGTTCATGAATCTTTAATAATTTGCGTACATGGGCCCACCAAGTCTCTTTGGAACATCACTGTTTCAGGATTTTCACCATTTAGAAAATTCTCTGATTTATCTTTTTTAGATCCATTTGCCTATATTGAAATCCATTTGCCACAGTTTTGACCATTTACTTAATTTAGGACTATCTGTGATTTTATGCTTCAATCAACATTGTTTATAATGCCGCCTAAACTTTGTGTCATCGGTAAACTTGGGTGTGTAGCTTTCTATCGCATCATCTAGAGTTAACCATTAATGAATACTGTAAATAGTTGAAGGCCCAACACAGATCCTTGCGGGACACAACTAGTCTTTACAAATCCATGCTGGTTCTCTCTGATCAACTGAAAACTATTTAAAGTGTTCAGCCACTTTATCCTAATTATAGTTCCTAATAATTTCTCAATAGCAGATGTTAGACTCTATGTGCTGAAGTTTTAGGACCCTCCTCCCCCAACAAAATGGGGCCTTGAAAATACCAGTGCCAGGCGTTGTGCCAATTTTAAGGCATTATCCTGGCACCTGCAATAACCACTAGGGCAGGCTTGATGGCAGGAGAGGAATCCAAATCTTCTCCTCAAAGACACCAATTAAACTTGTTAAACATTTCTTTAGGGATTGTTGGAATATTGAAAGGGCCGCACGAGTTTCAGATCAAGGGAGGCAGGTACACAGTCATGGCTGCCCAAAGGCACCATCCTGACCCTATAAAAGGGTCAGTGAGGCAAAGGGGACTGAGCATTTCATAAGAGGGTGCCCTGAGTGCTGCACAGGTGACAGGGAGAATGGGCACTCAGGCTTTGAATGGGGTTGGTATTGCCCCGGCATCGCAGGGCCAAGGCTGTCAAGGACAATTGGGCAGCCATTGGCTCAGAAGGAAAGCTCCAGCCGGCAATGTGGCTGTCATATTTTGGGCCCAGTGGCATTTAGGGGCATCACCCATTGCAGGAAGGGCAGAGCCATGAGTATCAGGGGGGCAAGGGAGTGAAAAGAGAGGCCAAACCCTCAACCGTCAAAGTTGACCAAGAACCAGTGCCACACGAGACTCTGACTGTCCAAGCAGATAGATGGTCACAGACATCTATGCCATTGACTCTGAAGACCTCGTAGCTCGAGCACTGCTCACTGTGTCCTGCCAGTAGCCAGTAGTCACTGTGGTCTTGAACTTCTTCACTTTTGAGTCCTTCCAAGGATTAGCTGCAAACCTCACAAACAGCTGCACACCACTGCAACTCACAGGTCACTGATGCACTCTTTGACAGACCTAGACAGCACATTCATTTCACGACTGACATAGCCGTGTCAGGGGGCACTGGGTTTTGCCTCTATCGCTGGATTTCTCCAGGTGCAGGGCCCAGGCCATGTGGCCATCAAGAGCTTCTTCAATGTGTCTGCTCACTTTTCAAGCAGCGGCTATGACTCCTTCGTCCTCCGTCCGTTCAGGCTGCCTCAGATCTTCACCAGAACCCTCAAAGTGTCTGGATGGATTCTAAGAGACAAAAAGAGATGGTTACTGACCCCTGTATGGGAGAGCCAGACAGAGGCACTGAAGCAATACAGCCAATTCCATCTGCTCAGGAGGACAACCAATGAGAAGGCCGTTGGGCTTCTCAAGATGTGATTCCGGTGCCTGGACCGGTTAGATTGTGCACTCCAATAGCCTCCTGCAAGGACATGTCATTGTGGTGATTTGCCCTCTTCGTAATATGGCCCTCCAGGCCTTGAGGATGGTGAGGCCCTGGAAGGAGACAGCTCCTCCGGAACGGTGCAGGAGCAAGAGGTAAGAGTGGAAGAGTAAGAGGAGGCAGAGGAAGATAACGCTGAATAGAGAGATGCCTCTGCTGCATGACAAGGTGACCTCCTCCTGCCACCCTCTGGGAAGAGGACCTCCCTCCTCTCCCTCATGACCTCCAGCATTATATCTAGCTTGGCACCAATGAAGTGTTAGGCATCCTGTGACATCTCTCTTCCATCTGGTGAGGTGGAAGGCTTTGGCACAAACTGCAGATCTCTCCCTCAGGACAACCAGCAGCCTCAGTGATGGCTGCTGTGAGGTGTCTAAATGAGTCCCTTCCATTATCCAACACACCTCCATTCCTGGCCCCACTGGCTCTGATTGGACAGGAAACCCATTCCCATATCAATTATAGGGGTCATCCACCTGAAAAACTGTTTCCCACCAGGTTTCTGGCCCCAAACAGACCTGGCTCCTGTCGCCTCCATGGTGAAAGATCAGGCCTATATGTTAAGTACATATTTCCAAGGTCTCCCTCTCTCTCCTTTCTTAAATAGCAGAGCAGCATGCACAATTTTGCAATCTAAGGAAACAGTTCCCAAACCGAGAAAACTTTGGAAGGTTATAGTTCCTACATCTGCAATGTTCTCACCTACTTCTAGAACCTGGTGTGAGTCAATATTCTCTTCTCTGAGGGCCTTAGGTCAGCTTCTCCATCTAAGTGAGTCTTTATTCAAAATGACTTGGGCCATTTCTCATAACTCTAGGGAACATGCAGCTAGGAGAACCTGCTTAAGGTCATTTTTCTCTAACTTGGGGTGAGATTTTATGAATAATTTCCATTTTGGCATGAGAGGGTCACTGTTCATATGCGCTATTACCCCCAAGTCTTTTTCAGTATCGTAATCTCGCCGGGAAAAAGGGGCCTGTGCATGGTGGTGACGACCCCACTGGATGAAGATGGTTTTTCACCATTCTCCCCTGCTCCCCCGCTACAGGAAATCTTGGCTCTAGCCTGTTCTGTGGCCCTAACTCAGATAACCACATACACTGGCATTTCCTTATTGTATGGGAGAGGTGGTGGGGGAGCAGGGAGCATTCTTAACTATATTGTCACAGCAAGGCCCAGGATTACCTGCTATGGTTTTGGAGACAGCAGCCACAGCTGCCCACTGCTGGCAGATTTGTGCCTGAAGCTGTTGAACTTTAGCTAAATACAAGGCATGGTCTTTAGGAGAGGGAGAGCTCTGCCTTAAGTCTAGTTCCTTGAAGTCCCTCTTGCTTCCTCTAACTTCTCACGCTTGACATTTTTGGTTTGCAATTCAATGTTTTGTTTCAGTATTTGCTCTATTTCCTTTTTTGTATAATGTGCTTCATCACGCGTTCCCTTTTCCTGGCGTAACTGATTGTGTAGGATAGAAATGCTCTTGCCAACCATCACTTTCCTTTTGTGACTCATTTACCCATTCCCTTAACTTCTTGTACTTTTTATTTAGCTATAAGACACACATACCTGTAGGCCAAACTTAATGAAAGCCTTCTTCAACTTAATTTTGCTTTTCTGAACCTCTTTAGAAAGCTTATTGAGGATGCCTCATAATCCCCGGTTGCACACTTCGACAATTCTCAGGATCTCTCTCACCCCAGGCATGCCTGTTATCTTTACCAGACTATCAGCCATTCCCTGATGTGCCAATGCCATTTTACAGTCCTGGATTTGTTAAAGAACTTCTATACAGGTGTTTAACTAAAACTGTTGCTTCTTGAGCTTAAGATCTCATCCATTATGAACCCCACTTCTGACACCACTCAGATTTGGTCCAGGAGTCTCAGATTAACCTTTAAAATCACTATGAGCTCAATCACCTTTTTAAGGAGTTTATGGAGAAGCAACAGTTTAAATATGATGCATAAGATAAACAGGCAGGGAAAAAACACATGACCCGTGACAGGTGAGAAACTGGTCCCAGAGAACAAACGGATGGATGGTGCAGTGGGTGCTGATCTCTAGCTGGTGGTGGCAGTTACTTCTGCTCTTGGCCTTCTTAAGCTACTCAAAATGTCAGGTAGCCCTCCTCTGTTCTTTGTCTGAAAAGTGATCACTTCCCTCCCGATTGCCTGTTTATATACCTTATTTCTAGAGGCTGGTGGGTGACCTAGGTCAATCAGTATTATCCAGTCACTGAGGGACAGATACCAAGGTAAGACACTCCCTTACTCATCATTCTGCCCCCGAGATTATCTTGTGCTTGCTACCATTTGTTAACTTCTGCCAGACACATGTCTAGATCAGAGAGCCTGAGGCTCCATCTTATCAAATCAGGAATGGTGACGTGGAGATCATGTGACTTTGATCTGACCCTTTGGAAAGCATCATTCTCCTTCGTTGTTGTCTCTGTCTCTGGCTGTTAAGAAATTGTTTTTAAAGACAGAAAGGAACAAAAACCTTCTGGTAGAAGGAATGTGGGAACTGTTGTCTCCTCTGACTGCTAATTCTAAAAGATTCTCAAAACTACCATTTCTTATACTGTGCTCAATGTGAGGAGACATGTACCCTAGTACAAGCAAGAGAGAAGATATGGCAAGCAGTGTGTATGGGATTGCTCAAATCAGAGAACAGGGAGGCTTGCTGGCTACTGTCCCTCAGGGGAGCGGCACAAAGCACAATTTGCAAGCAGTTAACTAGAAAGATGCATGGTGAGCTGAGACTGTGCATCACAGAATGAAAGTAGATTGTGTAGGAGGACAATGCGTTAAATCATCAGAGTCAAGATCAGGCCTTACGCAGCATACAAATGTTATTCTAAAATAAGTTCCAAAAAAACCCTGGGGTTAGATACTTGAGGTCTGACAACAGGCTTAGGAGAAAGCAAAAGAAATTAAACTTAAATTTGCTGTGAGAAAGAAATAGATTAAGTGTTTTCAGTATGTTCTGTTTTTAATGCTAAAAAGGCAAAAGTTTCTGAGCATTTGTTAAAATGTGAAAGATTCCTGACTATCTTAAAAGAAAGTGTCTGTGTTGCATTTGTTTTCGGTGTCAGCAGCACCCATTGTTGCATTCACAGGGCTAAAAGCCATTCTTGTCATCTTGTCTTTGATATTGGAAGTATTAATCATTTTTAATTAGTCTTTCCTACAGTTGTGCGCCGATTTAAGTTTGTTATCTGTTTATGTATGTATGCACATTTTTTTTTGAGATATCTGAATCATGCTTTTGGTTTTTCAACTGATTTAATCTGTATGATTATTCCTTGTGCTCACAACTGGGAATATCACAACATTTGGTACAAGAATTAATAATCTATGACAGGGATGAATGTTTCATGAGAGTATGAATATAGTTGATTATGTTCATCTCAATTTAAAATTGTGCCCCCAGAATTGAGGTGGTGGGGGCGGGGGGACATCGAATGACATATTTAGATTAAAGACATTGGTGTGGATTCACTTTCACTAAACTTTACTTGTAGAACTGTGAAATGCAGTTTTCTAGGTCAATTCTGGAATTTTCAAAGCACTTTGGTTTATTTGGACTACAGGTAAAAATTGCTATTTCTTTATACAGCTTAAATTAAAAATGTGAGATCTCATTTTAAATCAATTTGAAAATTTACAAAGCATTGCAGGTCTGATACCTGGCATTGTGATTGGCTCTTCCCCATTGTCTAAGGTATCGACAAGAAAGAAATAATCGGAAATTGGATTGAGAGAAAAAGCACCAAATCATTTATTATGGAATGAAAGAGGAGGAAAAGGAAAGATTCAGTTCCTTTTCTACAGCTACAAGTTGGAGAAGTTCTTTTGTGTTCAACCTGTTTCTTTAAAAAGCCAGTGTGAATATTTCAGAGCCCAAAAGCTGTGGGAAGGTGAGTCATCTTCTTTCTTTTGTGAGAGAATTTGTTGCACAGAAAAAGAAACTATATTTTTCTTCAGTCATGGTCAGTATCTTAGTCATTTAGTAAACTATCTGAACAAAAGGAAAGGTTAAATAACTTTGTTTTTGTTTTATAAGCATGTGCTTATAAATTATTATTTGTTATTATATTGGTATTCTTGCAAAGTACCCTGATGAGTGCAAGACAAAAAACTTTGGTGTCTCTTTTTTCAGCAATATTTTTTGTGTACTGTGTTTCGTTAAATTGTAGCCACTGAGATTAACATGCTATTAACTTGGAAAAACCCATCTTTCATTGTGACCAGAGTGAAACTCTGGCTGTTGTAAATTGAGAGAAAGTTTTTTGTTCCAGACATGAGACCATCACATAAATTAATGCCATTTTTGAATTTGTAACCAATGCCAAGTACTCAATGATCTAACGTGCTTCTGCTTGTTTAATCATTTTGGAAATAATGGAGCCTGTGACCACAGAATAAAGGTGGGGGGTGCAACTGCCATCAAGTACTAATGATAACAACCTGAAGGTATCTTGTACTTGTATTATCCTACAGAATTGTTTCACAGAATGTCTAAATAAAAGTGTTGCTAACAAATTCCGTTTAAAAGCTGACTTTTAATTCCGGAGGGTGGATTAACCATTTTTGTGACTTTATGGCTTACGTTTTGAAAAATTGGAAGTACAAGAGCATCTGAAATTTATTTCTGAATTTACTTGCATCAGAAAATGTTGTGCAAGTTTTCCAAGGTACAAAGGCTTGGTTAAAATAAAGTATAAATGACCTTTGATTCTTTTTTGATTGTGAAAGTTTTTCTTTAAATTTATGTGAAGTAACGCAGTGGTGCCTCACTATGTTTTGCCTGGCCTTCTTGTAAACCTAAAAAAATTAACCTGTTCAATTGACAGTTTTTATACATTTAATTCATCAAGCAACTACTTTTGTATTGTTGAGTGTAAATTTATATATTGGGCATTAAGTGTCAGAAGGAAAGTTATGAATTGACAAATTAACCCCTCTTTCAAGCAGAGCCACAGTGGATTTTCTGTTCATCTTTGCGGACATGGTTTTCTGGACTACATGATACTGATGGCAGAGTAAGAGATCCAGCAGTTTTAAAAATTTACCTGCAGACATCGAATGTCATAGTAAAGTGATAATTTGGACTTAAATTTTTGTCTTTCAAAGGTTAGGACCTAACCCATTTAAGGTTATTTGTTGCCTTCTAAGGCAGAGTGCTCAAGAGTGGTAAGATATGAAAGGTACCTCCAAAATAATTGCAAGCACTTGTCTCTAATATAAAACTAGCAAGCCTGGGCAAACTTTGTTTCTGAAATTGGAATTAATAAGATGGATTTGAACACCACCATCTGTAAGTTCCCCTCCAAGCCACTCACCACCCTGGCTTGGAATTATATCATTGTTCCTTCACTGTCGCTGGGTCAAAATCCCGGAACTCTCTCCCTAACAGCACTGTGCATGCACCTATACTACATGGAATGCAGCGGTTAAAGAAGGCAGCTCACCACCACCTTCTCAAGGGCAACTAGGGATGGGCAATAAATGCTGGCTCAACCAGCGAAACCCACATCCCGTGAATGGGGTCTGATGTGGAAGTCAAATTTTCATTAAAAGAGGAATATAGTCTAGGTGATTACAGTGTATCAAGGAAAAAAATTTGTTTTGGAGGAAGCAAAATTTACACATAGACAAGACCTGTCAGTCCAACAGTACTGTTCTATGGATTTGGAATCATTTTGAAAAAACAGACTCAGGCAGAATATAGGTCATTTTTGGGAAACAAAAGGTCTTCTAAAGTAAAAATACTGAACAATAAGGAAACCACATATGGGAGCCTGGGCACTACCCGAGACATGCGGACTATGCAGAGAGAGGGGAGCAAAAATCCTCAGACACCCACTGATCTTTTGATAATATCACTTGAAAGACAAGAATGGCTTGTATCGGATGTCATGTATGGCATGATATCACAACACCAGTGGAAATATAGTTATCAACTACAGCACAACATGAAACGGTTAACAAGACTCAGGACAGTGAGAGAACTTTTCAGCTCAAGGTACTGACACATACTCCAAAGAGAAATTAACTTTGAAACAATGAGTATAGAGTTAAACACAATAGTATTTTTTGTGTGCTACAAATCTGATTAGCTAATGAATTAATTTAAATTATTAATGGGAGTAGACCTGCATGGAGCCAAGTCATCCACTGAGTGATGAAAGGGGTCACTGACAATGTTATCAAACAGCACACATTCAACAGAAAAGCGTAAGATGTGCTAGATATTCAAACCTCTTTTAGGCTTCAAACATGATACAATAAATATTTAACTAGAAGAGCTAGCACCATCAGTGAAGAGATGAAAGCATAAAGATGCCCCAAGACATTAGATAAGGAATGTGTTTATTTTCTGCATCTCACCAGTTGAAAACAGATAATTCAAAATCAAATGGTAAAACTGTAAATCTTAAGAGACTTGGTCCAAGTGATTCAGTAAGTATCATGAAAACATCAACTGTTTCCAGGCAGGACTTGCAGATCAGTTTTAGAGAATCACTTGCACATTTGAAATCATAAATAAATAACCAGTCTACTTACAGCAACTTCCACACCACAGTCAGTTATTGAGTTAGACTTTGTCAAACATAGGCTGGGATAATACAGTCCCACAAAAACTACAACTGCCATGCAGTGCAGGGTTACTCTGGCCAGCTTTCTGGGGCTGACCCTTTTTTCACTCCCCTGTTCTAGCCCACTTGACATAAATCCCATCTGCACAGATTCTGTGTTTTCTTTTAAATTCAGCAGCTATGAAAGGATAAACATTGTACACAAGGAGCCAACAGGCTCTATCTTTCAGACCTGGAAGTTGGTTTTACTTAATCCCCTTAAAAAAAAGCCAACTTGTCACCATTAACCTCATCCGGAAGGAATTTCTATGTACGGCTTTAAATAAGCCAGGATGATCGGGGGGAGGTGGGGGGCGGTAGTGAGATCAGTATGTACTGGCAGATATTCAGAAAAAGTTGTGCCACTGCTCAATCCTCAAGGACTATGCTTCCTTCACGAGAAGCTGAAGAAGATACACCCCAACATGTTAAATAACCAATGTTAAGACATCATTTCACTGCAAAAACAGTGTTTATAGATGGTCCGAGTATTCAGTTATCAGAGTGCACAAAAAAAAGACTTCACCACACAAAAGTAACAGCACAAAAGTTAGAAATTAACAAAACAAAGCTCTACAATTAACAAAATCCATTCATGTCAAATAGGTACAACAAGATTATGTTTATTTGAAACTGCAGGGCTTGAAATAATTTCCTGCAAGAACCCAATATCGGGACCCACTAGAGTTAAAGAATCTATAAAAGGTCGCAGGTTATTTAATAGTTCCTGAAAGCTGCAACCTTCAAGTAACTTTATAATCCAGCTGTGAAATGCTATATCAGTATTTAACTTACTGATCTGGGGTTTATAAAATGTTGGTTATGGGGAATAGTAACTGTTCACATTAAGGTCTCTCACCAAGCAATAATTAAATAATATCCCACTATTCAATCAAAATTGCAGATTTTTAAACTACTTCAGGATGATATCATAATGGTTCCCAACAGATATTATTTTGAAAGAACTAACATCATACAAATCAGCCACCTTCATTCTTTGCTTAGTCTTGTAAATATCACCGAGGAACCTTTGACTAAACTATGATTCACTTTAGATATCTTTCAGTTTTGATTGCTAACCACACAATTTTAAGGAAATAGGGATACTGTCACTAAATATTATTCCTAATTTTACTTGATTGGTTTTAGTCATTTCCGTTGCATAGCATAGTGCTTATGAGTTCTGGAAGTTAAAAAAACATTTATTTCAAGCTCTGAGATTTATATTCGCCAAGGAGAAGCATTCTTTCCTTCGATCCATTCACAAGTCTTTTTTTCTACACAGCTCTCTCTAATAAGGACAGAAACTGTTACACATTCTAATGCAAAAGGTTCTGCAGCATTGCTGTGGCATAGGTGGGCCTGGCTTGCTTGCTCTCGATTGCATTACGCAGATATGTGACTCCACCACAGCGCTCCCACACCTCTTCAAATTGCCGTGGTAGGATCTCAGCTCCACGCTTCCGAGTGAGCCCCGTTTCATCCAGGCTCAGCTCACACATCTCCATGTCATCCTTACCTAAAACATAAATCGCGAGAAGTCAAGGAAATCAGCAGGAAGGGGAGAAAGCCTTTCCCTTTACTACAGGAATGCCAGATGCAGGAAATTTTAGGAGCAGTAACACAAGGCTCTCAAGGCCTTGAACATACTTTCATATGACAATAAATCACATGCAAAAGCATCTCTTACAGTGAGTAACCAGGGATAATCATCTTACATCTAATGTTTAGCAGTGAACCTGACCTTGCATCGAGCCTCCATGTGAGAGAAAATCTGGGCAACAGTGATCATAACATTAAATTGGTTGGGAGAACTGAAGGTATTGAAAACAATGGATTAATTGGCTAACCTGACTGGATGATGATGGCACCGATGTAGAATGCAACTGGAAAGCTTTTAAGAATGAGATTTTTAAAATACGGAAAATAAACATGCACCGAAAGTCAAAAGAAGGTACAGTAAGTTTGTTTTAAGTTGCTCCATTTTAAGTCATTCCCCTTAACATCAGTCAGAAAATGAGCCTCATATTCACATTTAGCATTGCAAGTTTCGTTTAAAGTAATTTCAAGCCTGGTCTGACATTAGGCCCCATGATCCAACTGGTACCATTTTTGGAGTGGTCTCTGCCACTCCACGACCCTCCCGCTCACCACCAACCCTCCAGTTTGCGGCCTCTGCCGCTCCCTGGCCCACCCTATTGCCTCCTCTCCAGTTTGCAGCTTACTTCCAGCAAGTTGAAGCTGCTCTTCCAACCTCTTGCCACTCATCTCCAGGGCTCTCACCCACAGTAATGGTTCAGGTGAGGG
This sequence comes from Cetorhinus maximus, assembly GCF_964194155.1. Lineage (NCBI taxonomy): Eukaryota > Metazoa > Chordata > Chondrichthyes > Lamniformes > Cetorhinidae > Cetorhinus > Cetorhinus maximus. The sequence goes on along the minus strand of NC_135892.1, from coordinate 33,940,610 downwards.
AAGTGGTGAGCAAGAGAGGTGGGGAGCAGGAGGTTCGGCAAGGAGAGTCCACAACAACCTAACCACAGCTTTTACATTGGTTTAAATGAGAAAATCTGATCCACTTAAAGTTGTTTCACTTTAAGTCACACTTTTCAGGAAACAATTACTACTTTGAACGAGGACTCACCGTAGTGTTGTGTGAAAGACAATATGGTGGCTGACTGGCTGTGTATAAAGACAAATAAGATGCAAACAAATGTTTCTACAAATTAAAGACATTTAATGCTCAACCAAGTAGAGTTAAGTATCAGGAACAACTTAAAAAAATGAAGGCTGTTATTAGATCAGCTAAAATAAGAATGGAAACAAGGATCATCGGCAATTGTGGGGGTAATGGGAAAAGCTTCCTCAGTTATGTGAACAGTGGGTAGTCAAAGGCTGTTTTGGGCTATTGAAGGATGTTCAAGGGCAGTTGTGAAAGACTCACTGGATATGGCAGATTAAATGAATACTTGGCATCAGTCTTACTGTTGAAGACTATGCTTGAATGTTAGCATTTAATAATAACGGTAATAATTAAAACTAATACTGACAGATTTGAACATATTGTTTAAAATAAAATTAGGAACCTGAAAATAGAGCAGCAAGGCTGGAAAATATCTACAAGAGTGCTCAGATGGGACATGTGCTGTGTCTCTCCCATAATTTTTAGCAGCTCATTACACTCTGGGACTGTTCCCATAGTTCCCTCATCTTTAAAACAGATGACGAGATGGAACTGGGTAACTATGGGCCTATTAGATTGACATCAGTAATTGGAAAGATAATTGAGGGAATCATCAAGAGGTAAACATTAGGGTCGAATATTCATGTGATGAGAGAGTTGCTGGCAGGGCCAGCATTATTGCCCATCCCTAACTGCCCTTGTGAGGTGGTGGTGAGCCGCCTTCTTGATCTGAAGTCCATGTGGTGTACACCCAAAGTGCTGTTAGGGCTGGAGTTCCAGGGTTTTGACCCAGTGACAGTAAAGGAACGGTGATATATTTCCAAGTCAGAACAGTGTACGACTTGGAGAGAAATCTGCAGGTGGTGGTGTTCCCATGCCATCTGCTGCCCTTGTCCTTCTAGGTGGTAGAGATCATTGGTTTGGAAGGTACCATTGAAGAAGCCTTGGTGAGTTGCTACAATGTATCTTGTAGATGGTACATACTTCCACCACTGGATGCTGGTGGTCAATGGGCGCCGATCAAGTCAACCTTCTTGAGTGTTGTTGGACCTGCAATCATCCAGGTAAGTGGAGAGGATTTCATCACAGGCTTTGGGTGTCAGGAGGTGAGTTACTCACATCGGAATTCCCAGCCTCTAAACATAGTATGAGCGGCTGGTCCAGTTTAGTTTCTGGTCAATGGTAATGCCAAGGATGTTGATACTGGGGGACTCAGCGATAGTAATGCCACTGGATGTCAAGAAGAGATTAGTTACAATTCCCTCTTTTTGGAGATGGTTATTGCCTGGCACTTGAGTGGCACGAAAGTTACTTGCCATTTATCAGCCCAAGCCTCAATGCTGTCCAGGTCTTGCTGCCTGGGGTCATGGACTGCTTAAGTATCTGAAGAGTTTCAACCTTTATCAAACATTGCGCAATCATCAGCAAACATCCTTCCAACATAAGATCAGAAACGGGGAAGGTCATCGATGAAGCAGCTGAAGATGGTCGGGGCTAGCACACTGCCCTGAGGGACCCTTGCATCTATGTCCTGGGGCTGAGGCAGTTGCCCTCAACAACCACAAACATCCTCCTTTGTGCTAGGCATGAATCCAACCAATGGAGAGTTTTCTCCTTTATTTGCATTGATTTCGACTTTGCAAGGGGTCCTTGATGCCATACACTGTCAAATGCTGCCTTGATGTCAAGAGCAGTCACTCTCACCTCACCTCTGAAATTCAGCTTTAGCTGTAATGAGGAATGGAGCTGAGAGGCTCTGATAAAACACAAACTGAGTGTCGGTGAGCAGGTTATTATGGAGTAATATTGATAGCATTGTTGATGACATCTTACATCATTTTGCTGACGATTGAGATAGGCTGATGGGCAAAAATGGATGGGTTGGATTTGCCCTCTTTTTGTGGACAGGACATACCATACCAAGGCAATTTTTTTTTTTGTTTTGTTTTTTTGTTTTTTTTTACACATTGTTAGGTAGATGTGTAACTATACTGGAACAGCTTGGCTTAGAGTATGGCTAGTTTCTGGAGCACAAGTTTTCAGTACATCCGGGATATTGTCAGGGCCCAGAGACTATGTGGTATCCAGTGCCTTCAGCTGTTTCCTGACATCGCGTGGAGTGAATCGAATTGGCTGAACATTGGCATCTGTAAAGTTAGAATCTTCAGGAGGAGGTCAAAAATGTCATGTTTCACAGGTGAATAAATTTTTGAACACGTCACTAAGATTATGGACAAAGGAAGTCCAGTCTATATAAACTTCCAAAAAGTGCTTTGACAAGGTACCACATGAGGATCCTCTACAAGATTGAAGCCCCAGGTATTTGTGGTGATATATTGAACTGGATTAAGGACTCACCAGAAGGACATAGGCACAAAGCAGTTATAGGTGGATGTTGATCTGTTTGGAGACTGGTGACAGCAAGTACTGGTCTTGGGACCTTTGCTCTTTACCATTTTTATTAATGATCTAGATATTGGCAGTGCTTGCACAATCTGAACACTTATAGATGATATGAAGAGTGTTAGGACTGTGGACAATACTCTACAACTTCAAGTGGGTATTTACATGTTGGGAGGTTGGGCTCTTGGCTGAAAAATTGTGTTTATTTTGGAAGAGTGCAGTGTTATATATGAGAACAGAGTGAATAACACATATCTACCCTTCAGGAAAAAGCATTAAAGGTGGACAAAGAAAGTGTTCTTTGCATTTTAATGCAAAGGTCTCTAAGCATTGATGTTAAGTGATAGATAGCTAGAGCACAGAGAGTGATGCCAATAAAAAGAAAACTTTCATCCTCATTTTTTGAATTAATATTTTTATTTATGCTAAACATGTTACAGTGCACTTGTTCTTTGATTGGCACTGAAAAGGCTCTCCCATGTTAAATTTCAAGGATACAAGTAGCTTGTCATATCAAATCCAAGCTTCATCAAAAATGAGAACATAAGTATGAGCTGAGAGAGAGGTGCATTTATAGGACAATTGACCATAAGACAAACATACTATTATGTCGTTAACTCTGCTTCTCTCCACAGATGCTGCCATAAACTGCTGAGTAATTGAAGCAATTTCTGTTTCTGTCTTTTTTTTCAGATTTCCAACATTTGCTTTTTGAATAGTATTTTGTCCTTGGACAAGACTGTGGTCAGGCCTCAGTGCGAATACTGTGCCCAGTTTTAGTCTCCTTATATAGTGGGTGACATTGAGGTTTTAGAAAGGGAAAAGAGTAAGTAACTGGACTAGTTTAAACCATCTTAGTTATCAAGATAGACTTAAAGAGTTGGGGTATTACAGCTTAGGGAAGCATAGACTTAGTGGTGATCTGATCATGATTTAGATAATGACAAAGGGCACAGATTGTGTCCGAGTTGACAGTTTATGTAGGCTGGTGGCCACAGAGGTATGTCCCAGATTTCCCCTGCCACCCCCAAAGTTGATATAGGTGTTAAAATCAAGTCTTTTGCCCTTCCCAAAAGATTAAATGGTTTTTGGGTGGAGTGAGGAATGTATATATTGAGATACACAAAGGTATCACTATTGTATGGGACGTTCTGGATGGATCAGGGGGTCTTTCCTGTCCAGCATTGTTTGAATGTTTGAATGCACAGAACCACCTTCTGTGGCACTAGACATAAGATTCAGGAACCTCTCCGCTTTGACCCCTGGTTAGCTGTTCTCAGGTAGTGGGGTGAGGGATGGTGTCGGGTAGATGGAGAGGTATTTCAACTGCCCTCACTGTTCCTCAGCTAGAAGGTGGAAGTTTTAAAATTCCCATTTCTGACAACTTTCCTATTCGGCAAGTTAAACACACATCAAATTGTGGATGGGGAGATCAAGTCAGGGTTATGCTTGGTCATGATTTCCCAATGAAGTCAAGTAGCTCAATGCTCCCTCCTTCCCAGGCTCACACGTACAGAATCCCCTTATTTTGATACCAAAAAGCTTACCACTGCAAGTGGAACTGTATCTCAACATAAGCCAGTAGCTTCAACAAGAACTTACATTTACATGGCATCTTTAATGTTGTAAAACATCCCAAGGTGCTTTACAGAAGCATAATCTAATAAAATTTGACACTGAGTCATGTAAGGAACTATCAGGACATGTGGCTAAAAGCTTGTACAGAGATAGGTTTTGAAGAACATTTTAAGAGGAAGCAAGGTATAAGGGAGATGGGGAGGGGGAGGGGAAAAATCTACTACTGAGGGAGGAAAGAAACAGCCTGCCATTAGGCTGTTAGATAACATCTGGTCTTATTTTAACATTTTCTTTATAAGTCAAATGGATTAGTGATGAGCTTTTGCTATAAAAAGGTCAACGGCAAAAGCTAGGAATACACAACGTTCACGCATACAGTTCATAGAAAGACATGTCAGAAAGTATTACAGGAGGTGCACTTACCAGCTACCAGTAGTATGGGTGCTTTGTCTGGGTGTAGTTCCATTTGACGTGCAATCCACGGTCCATCAAAATGGGCATACCACCAGCCTTTTTTCTTGTTCTGGGGCTCCTTGTACTGGTCAGCCGGGCGGATGAATGGGATGCGGAAATAGCGCTGCGTCCGATTCTGAGCAATCTCCTGCTGCCTGGCTTGCAGTTGTGGGGGATTCTGCTGAGCTGTTGCAAATCAAAAAAAAAAATCCATGAGAATATGGATCAGGCATAGACTTCAGAATTAAACTGGCAGCTATAGCTAAGTGTCCAAAATCTTCAATAATGTAGAGTCTTCAGACTTCCCAGCTTGCTCAATCCCACAATACCAATTGCATGTTTTTCAAAGCTATTTTTTTAAAACATTTTTTTAAAAATAGTGTTAGCATAGGAAAACTGTCCCAAGCTGCTTTACAAAGGTATAGTCCGAAAAGAGTGGACCAAAAACTGGTATGAAAACCATTCATTTTCTATAAGAAAAGTTAACACAAGAAAGAAAAAAATGCATTTACATAGCACTTTTCATGATCTCAGGATGTTCCAAAGTCAAAGCTTTCCAGTCGATTAAGTTCTTTCAAAGTGTAGTCACTACTGTAGTGTAAGAAAGGCTAAGTGCCATTTTTTTCACCTGATAAACACCAATGTGATAAGGAGCAGATTTTTTTTCTTTTTTAAAGTGTTATTTATTGAGAGATAAATGTTGGCCAGGACATTGGGGAAAACTTCCCTGATACAGATCCAAAGTAGGAACACTGAGGGCACATGGGTAAGCAAGCAGAGCAGGAAGTCCAAAAACAGGGAGAGGAGCAGGTCCAGAAGATATATAAACCAGTGATCAAAAAGCCACACGTGTAAATGTAACCTACGCACTGATGCATTCAGATCTCTCACCATTATCATTTTTTGTTCTGTTACTCTTGTCCTTACCATAATCAGTGATTGATTTTGGAGCACGTTGTTCTGCTTCAGCGTTGCGCTTTTTGTTCCTGGACTTCCAGGCATGGTAAACCTTCAGTCGCCGATGGAACTCCTCCCTGCAGGCTGCCAACAGTTCAATATCTGCAGTAACATAACATGATTGAGTATAATCAGATTCTTCAAGGAAGGACTCGGGACATATGTCTTGAATGATTCTCACATTCTTCATTGAAATCACATGAGGGAGATTTTTCTTGTTGATCATTACCAGAAACAGCAATAATTAAAGAAGAATTTTCCCAAAGCCAGGAGACTCATAGTTCTCACCTAGCCTAATTACATAGTAACATTAACAAAATGTCAGATTACTGCTTATCCTCTAAGCCAGCCACTTTGTGGCTGTGATGTAGGAGGAAAAATATACAGAAAGTAGATTAAATAAGCAACAGCTAAGACACTGCCATCATTAGTAAAGTCAGTAAATTCAGAAGAGAGAAAGCAAAAAGAACAGAGATGAAAATTGAAGTTACTGAGGGTTACTGCCCAACCTTACGAACTGCTGTATTTTACTTGTGAATCTGTGAGCATTCCTTTGTGGTAATGAAATCTGGAGTTCTCAGCAGGATCATTCTGTCCAGAGCTAGAGAGAGATCCTCCACACTGTGTTTACCTCGTCTTTATATAAACTCTCCCTCTTTAAGACCATATCTCCTTTGGAAGTGAGTGGCCAGTGCAAACCATATTTTCTGGCTTCTGCACATGATCATTGCATCAGCCCATTTCATCACATCATTCAGCCATACTCTTCTTTGTCTAACTTTTGATCTATGATCATCAATGGTTTCAGACTGAAACAACATGAACTATGTCTCCTGAAGAATGTGCCCACATTCTACAACCTAGATGACTGAACCACCCTAAGCTCAAGCCATGGTCCAGTTACTATCTAATACTGACTAAATGACAATCCATATCAATATTAAATAAATAGAAAGACCTAATTCTATCTCTAGGTGGATGCCAATGTCCCAAATTAAAAGGCTTGAACAGGCTTTGAATAGACTTGTGCCATGAATTGAAGCCAGTGGGACAAATTTGCCAGGCTGAGTGCTTCTTACCACAGGAGGTGTTGATGACATCTCGCAGTTCAGCATATTTCCATTTGCCGAGATCATATTTCTTTGTGCCAGCAGCCGCCTTGGTAGCCTGGACTTCAGGACTTCTGTTGGAAAGAGGAAGGGCAGTGAGACAACTTGGAAGGGGAGCCAACCTAGCATATAATCCACAGACAATGGGGGAAGAGCTGACTATTAAGGTAGACATTAAAAATTAATTTCAAAGGGAGTGGAGTGTTTATTTGTTCATTTGTTCATGTGGCATGTCATCACAGGGTGAGAATGCCTTGCAATCACACCTCCAGAAATGTCTCCAACCAGAGGTGACAGGCCTACTCTCTATACCTGTGTGTTAATGATTTATTAAACACATGAAATAAAGAGAATCTATAACAAATTTTGTTCATGATGTAAAATGTAATAATATAGATTTCCATCATCCACAACTCTCAATATATACTGAAGTTGGTCTAACCAATGAGGGAGACCAATGTCTTGTGCAAAACAGCATTTGATAGATTTGAAGTTCAAGTTTGAAAGTCCAAAAACTCAATTTTGTGTATTTGGATATAGATATGTCCATTGATCTGGTTGTTCTCTCTGCCAGATATTAGAGAAATTCTGCCTCCCCCAACAAACCACCATGTGGTCCTTCTCAGTGAATCCACCACAAGCCAGACATAATCTCGCCCTTTTAGTTCCCTACCTACCTCTAGAACATCTTCAATTGGGTACCAAAGTCTCCACATTTGACTGCCAGAGATTTGATATTGCATTAAAATGTAAACCATGAAATCACCTTAAAGGAATGAATACAAAATGAAAGAGACCAAAAATAATCCAAAGCCATAGAAAAGAAAGGATGTTAAAAAATGAATCTTGGCTACATAGTCTCATATACATGAAGAAGGTAAACTTTGGTCTCTTCATTAAAGAGAAAGGTCTGCATTAATATACTTCTCATATTTCAGAACTATCTCAAAAGTGGTTCTAAAAACACTAGGTTACTATGAAGTGCTGAGTTGGCCTACACAACAAGATTTTATGAATGCCCATGAGATGAATAGTCAGTTATTCTTCTTTGGTGGTGCTGTTTAAGAGATGAGTACTGGTGAGAACAATTCCCCCTCCCTCTCCACAGCCTGCTCTTCAAATACACAGTAGGATTCATAACAGCCACCTGAATTGGCGGTGGGGTGGGGTGGACAGGCTCTAGTTCAATGTCATATCCATTCAACAGCAGTAATACTTCCAGTAAACAGAATTTCTCCATTTAGTGCGAAGCTGTGCTCTGCTTTTCAGGACACTAAACACATATAAATAGCAACTAGAGAGGCTGAAGCTTTATCATATGGCAAAATGAGTTTAACCAGGAGCACTGACAATAAAGAGATTTGTTGCAACGAAGATTATCCCATTCTAACCTTATTTTGTTTAAATCCTATGGATTTACTCAAATTAGCTCTTCTGTTCTCAGCTTTTGGAGTTTGGCTCAGACCGTGTGAACAATCTGTAGCAATTAAGTCTCTTTCCCGTACCATGTCAACAGCACTGTAGTAATCTACTTGACAGATTTACGTGATCCACTGCATTGCTTCTGTGTTGCTCATTTCACAACAATGAGGCAGCTGATGCACTTTTACACATTTCTAAAAGCACCAAGCCTGGTTCCCATTGAACAAAATTTGCTCAGGCTACAATGTGAGCAGATTTGGCAACAGCGGAATACCTGCACATGTGCAAGGTTTTCCCTGTCTTATTATGGAACTTAGATTTCAGGAGAACTTTGAAAGCTGCACTGCCTTTCCTTGATCTATCCTTGAAGCAACAGACAGAAGGCAAACTTATATTTCCCACAGATGACCTATGCTCTGTATACCCAGGGAAAATGGAAAGAGAAAAGCATTGCCACTATTAAGTTAAATGAGGGAAGAGTCAATCCAATACCCATTAAACCCAGACCTATATATAAACCTTTATCCAAATACACTTCCTAGTAGTTGAACTTCTAAACCCAATAAACACAAAAAGAGCAAAGTTCACGAGGTAAAAACAAAAAACTGCGGATGCTGGAAATCCTAAACAAAAACAGAAACAGAAATACCTGGAAAAACGCCTGGCAGCATCGGCGGAGAAGAGTACAATTGACGTTTCGAGTCCTCATGACCTTTCAACAGTTCACGAGGTGCCTGATGAGGCAGCTCCTACTTTCACTTTGCCATTAATGGAGCTCTCACGCCTTTAGGAAACTAAATCTTTGATTGAAATTTTCCATTTTAAAAAAACCAAATGCTCTACCTGAAAAGGTGAGTGGAAAGGGTATTGGATATATACTTGAAAATGAAAAATAATTGCTGTGGGAAAAGAGCAGGGGAGTGGGGCTAATTTTGCAGCTCTTTCAAAGAGCCACCATGTGCACAATGGGCATGTACTGTAAGATTCTATGAAATCACTGGGCCAAAAGCAGAGACTCATGACTCATCCTAGTTCAGTACCTTAAGATGTGACAACCCCAAAAGAAGTCAGCAGCTACAATGAGAAAGATCAGATCCAGTAACATTTGTATCCATTACAAAAGTACAAGAGTAGTCGATTGCAGAATTTTAAAATTACACCAAGAACAATAAATTCTTTACTGGGGAAAAACTCAAGTTGTTTGATAACATTTATGTGAATTAATCTTACAAATTCAGATTCTGTTGTCATGAACTACAAACTAATCGTTCTGTCTCTGAGTAAACTAATTATTCAGCTGTCTCTCCATGTGCACACACCAAGCAAGGGTCAGGAGCTCAAGCTCTTCCCCAAGACGTCAATTGTGTTTGTGCACAATATCATAGTAGCTGAAAAATTATTTTTACCATTTTGAAAAAAAAAAATCAGGTGGTTTGCAAAATGTTTTGGGAGCAAAAGAAATCTTTAAAAGTTAGTCTATTATGCCCTTTTAGCCCAACGTTCAAGTGCTCCGGCAGCACATTGCAGTTTCCTTTACAAGTAACAATGGACAACAATGTAAAGCTGTATATCTAATCAGCTGATCAGTAAAGTCACATCTGCACTTTCCAAAAAGCCACAGCCCAAAAATAGGTCAACCCCAATTATACACCAAGATAAAAGTAAAATACTCCGGATGCTGGAAATCTGAAACAAAAACAAAAATAGCTGGAAAAACTCAGCAGGTCTGACAGCATCTGCGGAGAGGAACACAGTTGACGTTTCGAGTCCATATGACTCTTCATCAGAACTAAGGAAATAGAGAAATGAGGTGAAATATAAGCTGGTAGAGGGGGGTGGGACAGGTAGAGCTGGATAGAGGGTCAGTGATAGGTGGAGGCAAAGAAGAGATTGCCAAAGATGTCATAGACAAAAGGACAAAGGGGTGTTGACGGTGGTGATATTATGTAAGAAATGTGCTAATGGGGACATTAAGGGTAGCAAGCAGGACAAGCAAGTGGCAGTTGGCCTGAGTGGAGGTGGGGTGGGGGGAAGGGATCGAAATGGGCTAAAAGTTGGAGATAAAACAATAGATTGAAATAAATTTAAAAATAGGTGGGAAAAGAAAAATATATATTTTTTTAATTATAAATTATTGGAGAAAGGGGGATCAGAAAGGGGGTGGGGATGGAAGAAAGAGTTCATGATCTGAAGTTGTTGAACTCAATGTTAAGTCCGGAAGGCTGTAAAGTGCCTAGTTGGAAGATGAAGTGCTGTTACTCCAGTTTGCATTGAGTTTCACTGGAACATTACAGCGGGCCAAGGACGGACATGTGGGCCGCAAGCATGACCCAGACCTCCATGTTGTTTGCCATTTCAACACACCACCCTGCTCTCATGCCTACATGTCCGTCCTTGGCCTGCTGCATTGTTCCAGTGAAGCTCAACGCAAACTGGAGGAACAGCACCTCATCTTCCGACTAGGCACTTTACAGCCTTCCGGACTTAATATTGAGTTCAACAACTTTAGATCATGAACTCTTTCCTCCATCCCCACCCCCTTTTCCGATCCCCCTTTTTCCAATAATTTATAATTTAAAAAAAATATATTTTTCTTTTCCCACCTATTTTTAAATTTATTTCAATCTATTGTTTTATCTCCACCTTTTAGCCAATTTCAATTCCTTCCCCCCACCCCACCCCCACTAGGGCCAACTGTCATTTGCTTGTCCTGCTTGCTACCCTTAATGTCCCCATTAGCACATTCCTTACAGAATATCACCACCGTCAACACCCCTTTGTCCTTTTGTCTATGACATCTTTGGCAATCTCTTCTTTGCCTCCACCTATCACTGGCCCTCTATCCAGCTCTACCTGTCCCACCCCCCTCTACCAGCTTATATTTCACCTCATTTCTCTATTTCCTTAGTTCTGATGAAGAGTCATACGGACTCGAAACGTTAACTGTGTTCCTCTCCGCAGATGCTGTCAGACCTGCTGAGTTTTTCCAGCTATTTTTGTTTTTGTGTATCCCAATTATAGTTGGATAATTAAAATTTAGCATGTAATAATTCACATAGAAACATAAACATAGAAAATTGGAGGAGTAGGCCATTCGGCTCTTCGAGCCTGCTCCACCATTATGATGATCATGGCCAATCATCCAACTCAATAGCATGCTCCCGCTTTCTCCCCATATCGTTTGTATCTTTTCAAGGTGGAATTAGATGCAGCTCTTTGGACGAAAGGGATCAATGTTTTGGTCTCAACTGCTTTCTGTGGTAGCGAATTCCACAGGCTCACCACTCTCTGGGTGAAGAAATTTCTTCTCATATTTCCTGTGAACATACCAACATATGGACCTAAATGGTCTACCCCATATCCTCAGACTATGACCCCTGGTTCTGGACTTCCCCACCATCGGGAACATCTACCCTGTCTAGTCCTGTTAGAATTTTACAGGTTTCTATGAGATCCCCCTTCATTCTTCTGAACTCCGGCAAATATAATCCTAACCGACTTAATCTCTCCTCGTACGTCAGTCCCACCATCCCAGGAAACCGTCTGGTAAACCTTCGCTGCACTCCCTCTATAGCAAGAACATCTTTCCTCAGATAAGGAGACCAAAACTGCATACAATATTCCAGGCGTGGTCTCACCAAGGCCATGTATAATTGTAGCAAGGAATCCCTGCTCCTGTACTCGAATCCTTTCGCATTAAAGGCCAACATACCATTTGCCTTCTTTACCGCCTGCTGCACCTACATGCTTATCTTCAGCGACTGGTGTACGAGGACACCCAGATCTCGTTGCACATTCCCCGCTCTCAATTTATAGCCATTCAGATAATAATCTGCCTTCCAGTTTTTGCTACCAAAGTGGATAACCTCACATTTATCCACATTATACTACATCTGTCATGCATTTGCCCACTCAATCAGCTTGTCCAAATCACACTGAAGCATCTCTGCATCCTCCTCACAGCTCACCCTCCCACCCAGCTTTGTGTCATCTGCAAATTTGGAGATATTACATTTAGTTCCCTCATCTAAATCATTAATATATATTGTGAATAGCTGGGGACCCAGCACTGATCTCTGCGGTACCCCACTAGTCGCTGCCTGCCATTCGGAAAAAGACCCGTTTATTCCTACTCTGTTTCCTGTCTGCCAACCAGTTTTCTATCCATCTCAATACACTACCCCCAATCCCATGCGCTTTAATTTTACACGCTAATCTCTTATGTGGGATTTTGTCGAAAGCCTTCTGAATGTCCAAATAAACCACATCCACTGGCTCCCCCTCATCAACTCTACTAGTTACATCCTCAAAAAATTCCAGTAGATTTGTCAAGCATGATTTCCCTTTCATAAATCCATGCTGCACAAACCTGTAGGAAGTGGTTCTTCAATGAGCTGTTGATATTTCAATACATACTTAGGTGAGCTAATGATATTTCAATGCACATTTTAAGCAGTAATGTGTTACCTACCTAGCCAGATAATCTGACATTTCCTTGGCCATTTCTTCCCTGTAACATAACAAGTGTGCGCATAAGTAATCGGTATATGATTATTGTGTATCAGAACATTTCTGGCAAGTATTCAAGGTTTGACATTAATAGTAGGCAGGAAGTGAAAAATGCATTTAGTTCAATAACATTTAGTTATAACACAAAAGCAAAAAGCAATAATTCACTCAAAGATGGCTCAAAGAAGTACTATACACATGCTATGAATCAAGAAAATGGGAAGCCCAATATGTTTGGAGAAACAATGATGTTTGAAAACAGCAGGAAAACTGGCAGCAGAGTTCTCAGTATTTTTGCAGCATTTTAACAAGGTGTAGCAGTGGTATAACAAAAGACATATGCCTTCTGCAGAGCAACTGTTTCCTGTACAACTCTTCGATGCTCAGACCATTGTCAGCTTTTACATCTTGAGGACTTTCCTTGAATTCTAAAGCCTAGCTATAAATCTGGAATCTGGAAGGAATGGAAGAAGATAATGTATCATGGGGAACAAAGGTTAATCTGAACAAGAACGCAAATTTTTTTTTCAAAACATGTTTCAATTAATCAAATCAGAGCCATTCTCTCTGCCACCATAACAGCCCATTATACAAAGGGGTATGTTGAATCTAAAGGAAAGTTGAAAAATCTTTTAAAGAGGCTAAATTTCTTTAGAGCTGTATTTTTATAATGAATGCTGATAATTTGAAACTCCATTGATTTCCATACCCTTGGAGCTGTACACTAAGTATACGAATTAGCAGCAACCTTTCTAGATTCAGATGTGTGTGAATACGTTTTGGATGCAAACAATGCAGCATTTACAATCTGGATTCCAATTGGTTGGAAAGCATCCTTTAAAGTAAATTATCAGCTAACGAAAAACCTCAAAAAAAACCCCTCCAAAAATGGAAGTCTTAAGACAGAGGAATAAAGGACATTTATGTTCGAGAATTAAGTTTAGTTAATATGGAGTAAATTAACTAGAAAGAAAAAAAATTCAAGATTAATATAAAAACACAAAGTGAGGTGAAAGGTTTAGCTGATTTCATTTTTAGTCTTTATTTTGCAATTTTACAAATAGCATTAGAGTTATAAAGACACTCTCATCATGTGGGAAGTTATATAATTGTAACATTGTTACAAATATGAGGTTTTATAAGATTGTTAGTTTTTGGAACTGTGTCTTAAGTTAGGGTAAAATGAAGAAGGTCATGTGACCTGTGCTGAAGTCTGCCTGACAAAGCGGCCCAGTTTGTTTTGCTGGGTACGTGGTGAAAGGTGTTCACACTTGGAGAAGTGGCAGTAGCATTTGTGTTTATAGTGGTTAGATGGCTAATCTCTGAAGTCCCAGGAAGATGTTGAATTGTAACCTGTTATGCTTTAACATGTCCATTTGCTTCCAAGATAGAGGTGAGTTGGCGGTGTCTCAAGAATATCTAATCAGCATTTCCACCTGGATATAAGACCCATATAATTCACACGGTCATAGAGATGGGCTTTGAGCACGGGAAGAATCCTTAGGAAACCACTGAGATCAGATTACAGGCTTTCCAAAGATATTTCTGAAACTCTCAGACAAGTTAGTCTGTCAGGATCCGGGAGAGGGGGAGCAGCTAGAGGTCAAACATCTTTATAGCTCATCATGCAGGGATGCAGGTAGGAGCTTGCACTCAGATTGGAAAGAACAAATTTGTGAGGAGTTAAAATGAGGAAGGAAGATTCACCCAGCTTGTGCTAGAGAAAGAATCTCCAGGGGAAGAAACCTCAGTGAAAGACAGTTCTGAGATTAAAAGTTACTAGGCTGAGAAAGGAGAAAAGCAGAAGTAAACTCCCAGGAGCTAAGGGTCACTTTGGACTGGTGCCAGGAGAACGGAATGTCTACTTAAAGGATATTGTAAAGTGTAGCTGTGAAGTGTGGTTTTGGTCATGCTAAAAGTAAAAAGGGGAAAGTTTTGTTCTGTGGTTTAAAGTATAAGTTGCCTAGAAAGATAGTGTTTAGTCAATAGTGCGTTTAGTCTTTTGTTACAGTATGCCTTAAAGTGTGAAATCTCGTCATGTTATCCTTTTAACTGGAAGTTCGAATTTCTTCTTAAAGGCTATTGGCCTCTACAGGGATCATAACAATACTAGCACTTCAGTATTTAGGTGAGTACTTATAGGAACAGTTGCAGGGAGCAGTTAAGAACACAAATGGTATATTGGCCTCCATTGTGAAAGGACTTGAGTACAGAAGCAAGGGTGTCTTACTGCACCTACTACAGGACCTTTGTGAGGCCACACCTGGGGTATTGTGTGCAGTTTCGGTCTCCTTAGGAAAGGATATACTTGCCATAGAGGGAGTGCAGCGCAGGTTCACCAGACTGATTTTTGAGATAGCAGGGTTGTTGTATGAGGAGACATTGGGCCGACTAGGCCTATATTCACTGGAGTTTAGAAGAATGAGAGGAGATCTCATTGAAACATAAAATTCTGACAAGGATGGACAGACTGGATGCAGGGATGATATTTCCTCTGGCTGGGGTGGTCTAGAACAAGGGGTTACAGTCTCAGGATACAAGGCCGGCCATTTAGGACTGAGATGAGAAGAAACTTCTTCACTCAGAGGGTGGTGAACCTATGGAATTCTCTACCACAGAAGGCTGTGGAGGCCAAGTCGCTGAATATATTTAAGAAAGAAATAGATAGATTTCTGAACTCTAAAGGCATCAAGGGGCATGGGGAGCATGCAGCATTGAGATAGGGGATCAGCCATAATCATTATGAATGGCGGAGCAGGCTCGAAGAGCCGAATAACATACTCCTGGCTCCTATTTTGTATGTTTCTATGGCTGAACGAGATAATTATTTCCTGTGAACATACCAACAGTGCATGGATTAATAAAAGAGATTGTGCTTGGAAAAAAACCCATTACGAGGTTTCATAAATTAGCAAAGAAAATGCCATGCAAGTGTCCCTGTGAGTTGAGTAACTGCTACCAAATTATTTTTCCCAGATTGTGTGTTTTATGACCTTTACAGACTACAGGTAACAATATTTAAATGTGGAATGCTCTCCATTAATTTGAAGAGTTGGTCGTTAATGTTACTCATCTCTCTTTTCAGCGGGCTCGGATTGGATTGGCAATTATAAATGTCCTCACTGTTGATCAATGCCATGTATTACAGGTGTTGAGCCCATACTGAATTTAATGAGGAAATGTTTGATGAATGACCCTATGTCCTGAGCTTTTATAATCATGACTGGTTAATCTCCTGTACTGTCGCAAGTGGGAAGTTAAGAACAAGTGTAATCTTCACGTGAAATGTAATAAGCTGACAGACATAAGATTTTTATTATAAGACAAACAACCACTACTCTTTTTTTTAAAGAAAAAGATAGCGGACAATGCAACAGCTTCACACATGGTTTCAAGTTTGGATTTTACTCAATGAAAGATCACAGACCTGAAATGTTAACACTGTTTCTCTCTCCATAGATGCTGCCAGACCCTGCTGAGTATTTCCAGCATTTTCTGTTTATATTTTAGTTTTCCAGCATCTGTAGTATTTTACTTTTGTTTCAGTTTTACTCTGGGCAGGTCAAAGAAGTGCAAATTGGCTCCTTGTCCACAAGGTACTGCAAAGGTTCATCTCAGTGTGAAGGACTGGGGACATCAGTGACAATTCTAGGATTTGGAGCAGGGGAGGGGACATGTAACCCATGACAAAAATATCTGAGGCAACACATTCTCATCCTTCTCCTCACCACCCCCCTCCTATGCAGTACAGCATGAAGATGATAATATCAGGATAGAAATAAACTGTGATCTAAGAAATTGTGATTTAATTTCCAGGTTGGTTGGAGTTAAAATAAGGTTTTTACATTGAGAAGATAATGTGGAATCTGTGGTGTGCAATCCATCAAAACCTACTTCACTTAAACCAAATTAAATTGATGTTAGTTCAGAATACTTTTCTTATTCATGACTTTTTCTATAGTCTTCCTGGACATCAAAGTGAAAGGTATCAGTGTGGGGGAAAAGGAAAACTTTTCATTTCAGATGTTAGAGTCAGCACCAAATATTCCTAATGTTAGCTATAGCAGATTGATGCAAAGTAAACTTTCTTTCATTCAGTCCCAATAATGTACCACAGTCCATCTCTCATTACAGCACCGAGTAGTGCACTGTTGCAATACTTCTCCATTTCTCACACCCGCCATCTTGCATCCTCCCAGCCTCAATTAATTGCCTGTTAGCCCAATATAGATACTTGTTGGCCTCACTCATCAGGAACTGAATTGAAGCCACCTAAACTCTCAGCCAGCAATTAGATAGGTAGGCAGGCAATCCTTCAATCTGGGTTGAAGACTT
Source organism: Cetorhinus maximus (assembly GCF_964194155.1). Classification (NCBI taxonomy): domain Eukaryota; kingdom Metazoa; phylum Chordata; class Chondrichthyes; order Lamniformes; family Cetorhinidae; genus Cetorhinus; species Cetorhinus maximus. Next base: position 33,923,636 of record NC_135892.1, on the reverse strand, counting down.
GATAGTTATAAACCATTGTCATCCCCACTAATACAGCAAGCAAATAGGAACAACTCTCACACACTAGCAACAATCAATGAAAAAGTGTTGAATTGTAATGGTCAGGTTAAGAATAATTAAGTGTAGTTTTAACTTTGTTTTTTTTAAGGCAAAGAGGGAAGACAAATGTATCATCACCATTCTCATAGTCAACAACATCCCCATCACCAATGCCCAATAGTGCAAATAAAATAAATGAAATAACAGAAAACTCATACATTGTCATTTTGGATTCTGGTCCACCAGATCTGGAAATAGAACACACTTTAGTTAGATTCTGCTAGGCACATAGACCTCACATCTTCCCACAAGCAGACAGCTTGGGGTAACTCTGTACATGCATTTTATTGGAGTTCTATTAATTTTATTTTTTTCAGACTAAAATTAATCTCTGAATTCATGCAAAAATGATGATTAGAAAGTCTCAGCATAAAATCATCTTGATTATTAATTTGTGTAATTCTTTGCTTGGGAATCTGTGCAGGAATTCTAGAATTAATATAGTATAATAATATACAGAGGAGTGATTTACTAAATGTGCAAGATAGAAATGCAGGTTACATATCCATACTTAGCAGCAACTGCAACTGGGTGGATGTGTTTAACTTCAACACTGTGGAAGAAAAGACATTTATTATTAAGCTTCCAGCACGAACAACAAGAGGAATTGGGGGACAAAAACAACATAAGGGATTTTAAAACACTTTTAACCCCCTACCTCTTAATTCCTGTGTCCATTGGTGATTCATCATAGATGAGTTCAGATTCACTTCGTGCGATCCTCATGGCAAGCTCCCGGTCACGTCGCTCTTGCTCCAGCAATGCCTGCTTACGAGTTTCCTCCTCACGCTCTAAAGCAAGCTGAGCCTCCATTGCAGCCTGGAAAACACAAAGGTGTTTAAACTGAGGTAACTGCTTGGTTAGCGCTTGCCACTGGTGAAGTTATTCAGTGCCATTACAGACAAGCAAATGACAAAGCACATGGACAATATCCCCTGAACAAGAGTTCATTATTTTGAAGCTTTTATAATTGATTATATCGACAAAGATAGGTTGCCAGATCAGCATCCTTGAATTAAAAAATTTTTTTTTTTTTTTTTTTTACAGAAAGCAAATTCACTGATCTTTAACTGATAATCTATTAACTTCAGATGTCGAGTTGTTCCTACAGTATTAGAACAAAAGGTATAAGAAAGTCGATGGAGGTGTTGAATACCAAGCAAAGATTGGGGCCTTACCAGAGGAAATGACTGAGATGGGAGAGAGCAAAAGATTTACTGGGGATATCACAAAAGTGAACGTGAGAAAGTTGTTGAGCAAATCAACAGCAACATAGGTATTGTGGGAATGGATGGCCAAAGGTTGGGCAGTTGTTAGTTTGGAAAGTGCTGCTGGTAAATGAGTGAAAGATGGCTTTTGTCTTAGTTTATTCAGAATGGGCCACAAAAACAGTTGTTCAGAGGTTCAAACCAAGACTGAAAGGAAAAGAAAGTAAGCTAAAATTCAGGGAATTCCATCGAGTTCAGCAAAAGAGATTTTGCAGTTTTGATTGTTGCTGAATTATCAGACTGCTTATCTGACATCCAGGCTAGACAAGCAGGAATTTCCTCCAATTAAACATTTGGTCAACTGAAGCCATGGTCTTTTGACCCTGCTCCAGACTCTGTTGCCTAGCTATCAATTCCATCCCTCTCCCTGGCAACAGTCTGAGACTGAACCTGACTGTTCACAATCTTGGTATATTTTATCCCAAGATGAGTTTCTAGCCTCATGTCTGTGCAATTACTAAGATAGTCTTTTTCCACCTCGAAACACTGCCTGACTTCATCCCTGCCCTCGCCTGTTGCTGAAACACTCATTCATGATTTGTTACCCCCTAGATTTGACTATTTCAATACCCTCCTGTCTGGCCTCCCACATTCTACCTTCCATAAACTTGAGGTTATCAAAAACCCTGTTGCCCATGTCCTTACTCATACTGAGTCCTGTTCATCCACCACCCCTCTGCTCACTGATCTACTTTGGTTCCTGGTCAAGTATCTCTTCAGTTTTAAAATTCTCATGTTATTTTCAAATCCCTCACCTCTCCTGATCTCTGTAATCTCCTCTAGCCCCACAACCATCTCAGATATCTGTAATTATCTAATTCTGGTCTTTTGAGTATCCCTGCTTTTAATTGTTCCACCATTGTTGACTGTGCCTTTAGCTGCTTAGGCCCTAAGCTCCAGAATTCTCTCTCAGAACCTCTCTGCCTCTCTACCTTTCTTTCTCCTTCTAAGAGCTATCTCTTCGGCCAAGCTTTTGGCCATCTGCCCTAATATCCCCTCAAGTGGCTCAGTATGCAATTTTGCTTCAAAATGCTCCTGTGAAATGTTCTAGGAAGTTTTATTATGCTCCAGGCACTATAGAAATCATTTTTATTGATTGGTTAATTCAGCAATACAAATTCTAAAGCTGTAAAGAATACAATGGAAATGTATGAGCACATGTGAGGGATAAACTAGGAGAGAGGAGACATGCCAGATGTAGCAGAAGGCATTGGCAATTATGCAGGACTTGAGAGGCACACCCTAAATGTTACAGGCAACCCATCCAAGGAGATAAAGCTAGATCAACACAAGTGAGAAATCAGCTTTAGCCCAACTGCAACCACTTCTCCGGGAAAAGAAAGGCACGATTCTTTTCACTAATATCTAACTTCAATACCAAGCATACAATTGCTATCAAGTTAAGATATTAAGTAAAGTATCATCATCAAGATTGTAACTCTGAAACTGAACTACAAGTTATGGTAAATAAAGATGAACCCATCAAAGACTGCAAGTCTGCAGTGCCAATGGAGTTTACGCGAAGTTGAACCAAACTACTGTAATTCTCTTGTTCTTCTGCAGCCAAATTTACTGTTCCAAAAACATGTTCTTTCTATAAATAGGGCTAGGAAGATAATATTGTTGCTATTCATTTCATCATCTCTGGTGAGCCAAGAGTTAAATAGTTTCCAAACTGACATTAATTTTATTTAGATGATCAGCAGAGTATTTTTCTAATCAGAAAAACTGGACAATTGAATCCTATGCAAGTTTAGCACCTTCATAATGTAAAGATTATCCTTCTGCAGTACCCAGATGCATTTCAGTGTCAGTTATTTCACCTATCACTCCCTTTTTAATGTGCGCTTTAACATGCAAAACCTAGACAACTCACATGCAATTTACTAGTATGTTCCATTGGCTCAATCTATACTCGGGCTTTCAGTATCAGCACCTGTCTTATCTATATTCGGACCATAGGAACTACCCTTCAGACAGACCACGCTCTCTAGCAGTCACTGCAAACTGAACTTTCCAAATAGCAAATGATCAGGGATACATAGTCCACTCAGTCCTGCAAAGCTAGCTGAACAAAAAGATTTTCTATTTATTAGAGCTCATGCCTGGAAGCGACAAAACTTTAAAAGAAACACTGTGAAGGAGAGTAATGGGTTTCTGGATGATAAAGATTCTACCCACTTTCTCCAACAGCCTGAAGTAACACTGCTCTAACAATTCAGATCAAAATAGGAACATTAGGAACAAGAAATAGGACATTCAGCACCTCCAGCCTTTTCCACCATGTCATTAGATCGTGAACTCTATTTTTCTGCCCAAGCTACATTTATCTAACAAAAATCTATTGATCTGTTCTAAACCTCTGACTTAGTGCTCCCAGCTGTTTGGGGGGGGGGGGGGGGGGGGGAAGAATTTCAGATTTCTACTACTTTTTGCGTGATTAAATTCTTCTTCATTTCACTCCCAAATGACCTAGCTCTAATTTTAATATCATGATCCCTTTGTGTTATTGATGTTTCCATCAGAGAAAATAGTTTCTCTGTATCTGCCCTACCAAATCCTTTTAACATTTTAAACAGCTTTATCAGATCATTGCTCAAACCTTCTGAACTCAAAATCTATACTCAATAAGTTCTATCCAGTCATGTGCAGCTTGAATATTGCTAACTATTTGACATTGTCTGTGGAGAAATATTAGAACTTGCATCGTTTTTGTTGAATCTCTTGATCAATTCAATAAGATCTTTGATGCCCTGACTGAAATCTGACCAGCACCATTTTTCATATCTTGAAAAATTCAAACCTGCAAACGACGCTTTTCTTCCTCCCCTTTCTTCCTCTCCTCCTCCTCCAGTTTCCTCTTCAACTCCATATCAGCTTTCCTATTAAAAGCAGAAGAGAACGATGATTAAGTCAAAGGTCTCATTCACAGCATGAGGAGCCATTGTGAGATCAACAAGAGTAACATCATAAAAATACATCATGAAATTGTTAGAATTAGTTATTACTGAAGAAATTCCTGCAAGAACTTGCTCTAAGGGCATCACACAACACAACCAGTTGCAAATCTTTTTCTTGTAGATTCATAATTTAAAAGTAATGTGTAGCAAATTCAATAAATGTTAAATACCCAATGAATATATCAGTATTCATATAATCAAGTGGTCACAGACCCTTCTGATGTAATCAAGTCATTTTGGGTTTCTTCAGCCTCATAGGCACAGCAAGATATACCACATAATTATTTATGCATTCAGTGGTAATTCAACATTCTTGAAACGGGTCTCAGGCATCCAGATGAGGGAGCGAGTGGGAGCGTGGGTGAGTGAGAAAGACAACAAAAAAGAGAGAGAATGTGCACCAAATGCCTCACCCTTCTCTAAGTCCCAGATTTTGACAGTGTTCAGGTTACTGATGGGTTAGATCATCATCACTGAATCCCCCACTATCAACATCTTGAGGTTATTAATGACCAGAAACTTTACTGTTCAAGCCATATAAATAATATGTTTACAAAAGGTAGTCATAAGCTGTGAATACTGTGGCGAGTCACTCAACTCCTGACTTTCTAAAGCCTATCTACCATCGACAAGGCACAAATCAGGAGTGTGATGCAATACTCTCCACTTGCTTGGATGAGTGAAGCTCCAACAATGCTCAAGAAGCTAAAAGCAAAATACTGCGGATGCTGGAAATCTGAAACAAGAACAAAAATTGCTGGAAAAGCTCAGCTTGTCTGACAGCATCTGTGGAGTGGAAGACAGAATTAACGTTTCAAATCCGTATGACTCTTCATCAGTTCTGATGATACTCAAGAAGCCTCTGGGTGAAAAAATGTTTCCTCAAATCCCCTCGAAACCTCCTGCCCCATACCTTAAATCGATGCCCCCCCTGGTTATTGACACCTCCACTAAGGAGAAAGGTTTCTTCCTATCTGCGCCCCCCATAATTTTGTATACCTCTATCAGATCCCCCCTCAGTCTTCTCTGCTCTAAGGAAAACAACCCTAGCCTATCCAGTCTCTCTTTATAGTTGAAACGGTCCAGCCCAAGCAACATCCTGGTGAATCTCCCCTGCACCCTCTCCAGTGCAATCACATCCTTCCTATCGTGTGACAATCAGAACTGCACACAATACTCAAGGTGTGGCTTAACTAGCATTTTATACAGCTCCAACATAACCTCCCTGCTCTTCACAGAATCACAGTGCAGAAGATGCCCTTCAGCCCGTCAAGTCTGCACCAACACGTGAGAAACACCTAACCTACTTACCTAATCCCATTTACCAGCGCTTGGCCCATAGCCTTGAATGTTATGATGTGCCAAGTGCTCTTCCAGGTTCTTTTTAAAGGATGTAAGGCAACCCGCCTCCACCACCCTCCCAGGCAGCGCATTCCAGACCACCACCACCCTCTGGGTAAAAATGTTTTTCCTCACATCCCCGCTAAACCTCCTGCCCCTCACCTTGAGCTTGTGACCCCTCGTGACTGACCCTTCAACTAAGGGGAACAGCTGCTTCCTATCCACCCTGTCCATGCCCCTCATAATCTTGTACACCTCCATCAGTTCACCCCTCAGTCTTCTCTGCTCCAATGAAAACAACCCAAGTCTATCCAACCTCTCTTCATAACTTAAATGTTTCATCCCAGGCAACATCCTGGTGAATCTCCTCTGCACCCCCTCCAGTGCAATCACATCCTTCCTATAATGTGGCAACCAGAACTGCACATGGTACTCCAGCTGTGGCCTCACCAAGGTTCTATACAACTCCAGCATGACCTCCCTACTTTTGTAATCTATGCCTCAATTGATAAAGGCAAGTGTCCCATATGCCTTTTTCACCACCCCACTAACATGCCCCTCCGCCTTCAGAGATCTATGGACACACACACCAAGATCCCTTTGTTCCTCAGAACTTCTTAGTGTCCTGCCGTTCATTGAATGCTTCCTTGTCAAATTACTCCTTCCAAAATGTGTATCACCTCACACTTTTCAGGATTAAATTCCATCTGCCACTTATCTGCCCATTTGATCATCTCGTCTATATCTTCCTGTAGCCCAAGACACTCAACCTCACTGCTCTTGTATTCTGTGCCTCGGCTAATAAAAGAAAGTATCCCATATGCCTTTTTAACCACCTTATTTACCTGTGCTGCTGCCTTCAGGGATCTATGGACATGTACACCAAGGTCCCTCTGATCCTCTGTACTTCCTAAGGTCCTACCATTCCTTGTGTGATGGAATACTCCCCACTTGCCCGGATGAGTGCAGCTCTCTCAACACTCAAGAAGCTTGACACCGTCTAGGACAAAGCAGCCCGCTTGATTGGCACCACATCCACAAACATTCACTCCCTCCACCACCGACACACAGTAGCAGCAATGTGTACCATTTACAAGATGCACTGCAGGAATTCACCAAGGCTCATTTGACAGTACCTTCCAAACACACAACCGCTACCATCTAGAAGGACAAGAGCAGATGTATGGGAACTCCTAGAGGAGAGTGCAAGAGGAGGACCTTGGGGCAGGCAGTGAGCAGCAATTAGAGGAGAGTACTAGAGGAAAGTGCAAGAGGAGGAGCTAGCATCCTAGTCTATTCACAAGTAGGGGTAAGGGTAAAATAAAAGCAAGGGTCCATATTCTATTTAGTTAAGCTATGTTTGGGGATCTCAGTCCGTGATTTGCACATCCTGCGCTATGTGGGAAGTCCTCGACACTCCTGGCATTCCGATGACCATGTGTGCAGGAGGTGCCTCCTACTGGAGCAACTCGAGCTCCATGTTTTGGAGCTTGAGCGGCAGCTGGGGGCACTATGGTGCATTCACGAGGTTGAGAGGTTCGTGGATAGCACATTTCAGGACGTGGTCACCCCGCAGCTTAAGGAAGTGCAAGCAGAGAGGGAATGGGTGACCGCCAGACAGAAGAAGAGGACCAGGCAGGTAGTGAGGGAATCCCAAGTGCATCTCGCTCGCAAACTGTTTTTTGGCCTGGGAAAACGGTGGCAGTGACGGTTCCTCTGTGGAGGCCAACCAGAGCCAAGGCCATGGCGCTGTGGGTGGTCCAGCTGCTCAGGGTGGGAGGAAGAAGTGTGGAAGGCCAATAGTGGTAGGGGATTCATTAGTGAGGGGAGTAGACAGGTGCTTCTGCAACCATAGACGTGACTCTAGGATGGTATGTTGCCTCCCAGGTGCCAGGACCAAGGATGATACGGAATGGCTGCAGGACATTCTGAAGGGGGAGGGCGAACAGCCAGAGGTCGTGGTCCGTGTTGGGACCAATGACACAGGAAGAAAGAGAAATGAGGTCCTGCAAGAAGACTTTAGGGAGTTAGGTAGGAAATTGAAAAGCAGGACTTCAAATGTAGTAATCTCCGGATTACTCCCAGTGCCATGCAGTAATGAGTATAGGTACAGGAAGATAGAGTAGATGAATGTGTGGCTGGAGAGTTGGTGCTGGAGGGAGGGCTTTAGATTTCTGGGGCATGTGGGACCGTTTCTGGGGGAGGTGGGACCTGTACAAGTTGGATGGGTTACATCTGAACATGAAAGGGACCGGGACCAACATCCTTGTGGGGAGGTTGGCGAATGCTGTTGGGGTGGATTTAAACTAAACTGGCAGGGGGATGGGATCTTGAAAAGTAGTTCAGAGGGGAGAGAAGCTGAGATGGAATTAGAAGTTAAAACACTAGTGAGTGAGTCTGGAAGGCAAAGGAAACATAGGCTAGATAAGAAAGAAGTGAGTTTAGCCCGGCCAAAAGGAATATATTTTAATGCAAGGAGCCTGAGGAATGAGACAGACGAGTTGAGGGCACAGATAGGCATGTGGGAGTAGGATATCATAGCTATGACACAGCCTTGGCTAAAAAGAGGGCAGGATTAGCAGCTCAACATTCCTGGTTATAGGGTATTCAGACGAGATAGAGAGGGGCATAGAAAAAGGGGGGGGGGTTGCAATATTGATCAAGGAATCAATTATAGCAGTGAGGAGGGATGATATCCTGGAAGGATCATCAAATGAAGCCATATCGGTAAAAGTAAAAAACAAAAAAGGGGAAAACACGCTGTTGGGTGTGTACTGTTGGCCCCCAAACAGTCAGGGAGAGATAGAGGATCAAATATGCAACCAAATTTCAGAGAAGTGTAAGAATAGGGCAGTAATAGTAGGCGATTTTAACCCCAAATATTAATTGAGATAGTTTTAGTGTGCGAGGTAGGGAGGGAGCAAAATTCTTAAGTTGCATCCAGGAGAACTTTTTTAGCCAGTATGCAGAAAGCCCAACAAGGGACGTGGCAGTTCTGGACCTAATATTCGGAAATGAGCCCGGGCAGGTGGAAGGCGTATCTGTAGGGGGGCATTTTGGAGATAGCGACCATAACTCAGTTAGATTTAGGATAGTTATGGAAAAGGATAAGGTTGGGCCGGGAATAAAAGTTCTAAACTGGGGAAAGGCTAATTTTACTAAGGTGAGATGTGATTTGGCCCAAGTGGACTGGGAGCAGCTACTTGCAGATAAAACTATCAGAGCAGTGGGAGGCATTCAAGGAGGAAATAGCAAGAGTACAGGGCAAATACGTTCCCGTAAAGACAAAGTGGAGGTCAAAATCCAGAGAACCCCGGATGTCATGGGACATAAAGGTTAGTATTAAGAAAAAAAGGGGAAGCTTATGGCAGATACCGAGGGCTCAATACGGAAGAGTCCTGAGAGGAGTACAAAAAGTGCAGAGGGGAACGTAAAAAGGAACTTAAGAAAGCTAAGAGAGTGCATGAGAAAGCATTGGTGGGTAGGATAGGGTTTTTTAAATATATAAAGAGCAAGCGAATAACTAGGGAAAGGGTAGGGCCAATTAGGGACCATAGCGGTAATCTGTGTGGGGACCCAGAAGACGTGGGTGCAGTCCTCAATGAATACTTTGTGTCGGTCTTCACAATGGAAAAGGGTGATGCAGATATTGACATCAGGGTGGAGGACTGTGAAATATTAGAGGAAATTAACAGAGAGAGAAGGTACTAGTATGTTTAGTGGCCTTAAAAGTGGGTAAGTCCATAGGCTCAGATGAGATGTATCCCAGGCTGTTGAAGGAGGCAAGGGAAGAGATATCAGGGGCCCTGGCAGTAATTTTCAAATTCTATCTTGACCACAGGTGAGGTGCCAGAGGACTGCTAACATTGTCCCATTATTAAAAAAGGGAGCAAGGGATAGACCAGGAAATTACAGGCCAGCAAGTCTAACCTCAGTGGTAGGGAAGTTACTAGAAAGAATTGTGAGGGATAAAATATATCTGCACTTAGGAGAGACAGGAATTAATAAGGGATAGTCAGCATGGATTTGTTAAGGGAAGGTTGTGTTTGACAAATTTGATCGAATTTTTTGAGGTGGTAACTAGGCTTGTTGATGAGGGTTATGCATTTGTTGTGGTCTACATGGACTTCAGCAAGGCTTTTGATAAGGTCCCTCATGGCAGATTGGTCAAGAAAGTAAGAGCCATGGGATCCAAGGGAAAGTGGCACTTTGGATCCAAAATTGGCTGAGAGACAGGAAGCAGAGGGTGAGGGTAGAGGGATGTTTTTGTGACTGGAAATCTGTTTCCAGTGGGGCTCCCCAGGGCTCGGTGCTGGGGCTCTTGCTGTTTGTGGTATACATAAATGGTTTAGACTTAAATGTAGGGGGTATGATCAAGAAGTTCGCAGATGACACAAAAATTGGTCGGGTGGTAAATAGTGAGGAGGATAGCCGTAAACTGCAGGAGGATATTAATGGACTGATCAGGTGGGCAGAGCAGTGGCAAATGGAATTCAGTCCGTAAAAGTGAGAGGTAATGCACTTGGGGAGGGCTAACAAGGCAAGGGATTACACGATGAATGGTAGGACCCTGGAAAGTACTAAAGATCAGAGGGACCTTGGTGTGCATTATCCATTGATCCCTGAAGGTAGCAGAGCAGGTGGTTTGCAGACAGGAAGCTATTTGGACTCTGGTATTTCTGCACTTTAGAGCATGACCGCAAGCTTCAATGTACAACAGATTTCAGTGTTGCTGAGGTCAACGGGTTGGACACTGTTCTTGTTTTCACAAGATGGTTAAGAAGGCATTTGCGATACTTACCTTTATTAGCCGAGACATAGAATACAAGAGCAGGTAGGAAAGTTGTGATTGCACTGGAGAGGGTGCAGAGGAGATTTACCAGGATGCTGCCTGGGCTGAGGGGCCTGAGCTATGAGGAAAGATTGGATAGGCTGGGGTTGTTTTCCTTGCATCAATGAAGGTTGAGAGGGGACCTGATAGAGGTGTATAAGATTATTAGGGGCATAGATAGGGTGGATAGGAAGGCGTTTTTTCCCTTAGTAGAGGGGTCAATAACCAGGGGTCATAGATTTAAGGTAAAAGGTAGAAGGCTAAGAGGGGGGTTGAGGAGAAATTTTTTCACCCAGAGGGTAGTGGGAGTCTGGAACTCACTGCCTGAAAGGATGGTTGAGTCAGAAACTCTCGTAATATTTAAGAAGTATTTAGATATTCACTTGTGTTGCCATCGCCTCCAAGGCTATGGGCCAAGCGCTGGAAAATGGGATTAGCGTAGTCAGGTCTTTGTTGGCCAGCACAGACACAATGGGCCGAATGGCCTCCTGTGCTGTAGGCGTCTATGAGTCTACCACCACCTGGAAGTTCCCCTCCAAGTCATTCACCATCCTGACTTGGAAATATATCGCTGCTCCTTCATGGTCGCTTGGTCAAAATCCTGGGACTCCCATCCTAACAGCACTGTGGGTGTACCTACACCATATGAACTGCAGCGGTTCAAGAAGGAAGCTCACCACCACCTTCTCAAGGGCAACTAGGGATGGGCAATAAATGCTGGCCCAGCTAGCGAAACCCTCATCCCCTGAAAGAATAAAAAAATGCGTGAGAACACACCACCTGCAAATTCCTTCCAAGTCACACATCACCCCGACTTGGAACTATTCCGCTCTTCCTTCACTGTTGCTGGGTCTAAACCTAGAACCCTCTTTCCTAACAGCAGAGCCAGTGTGCCTACACTACGTGGATTCAGGATGGCAGCTCACCTTCTCAATGTCAATTAGAGATGGACAATAAATGTTGGCCTTCCCAGTAACGCTCACATCAAGAATGTTTATAAAAACATTGAAGTGCTTAGCAGTGTAGCACACTTCTTTTATAGCATCACGACCCAACAGGCTACAAAAGTTCCAAGGTCAGGTTAATTGCAAAACAGAGCTCCCCCAACTCGACCCAAAACAGAAGTTTCACCGCGGCAGACGGTGGAATTTAAATTCAATTAATAAATCTGGAATATAAAGCTAGTTTCAGCAAGGGTCACCATGAAACTATCGAATGTTATAAAACCCTGTCTGGTTCAATAATGTCCTTTATGGAGGGAAATCTGCCATCCTTACCCTGTCTGGCCTACATGAGACTCCAGACCCACAGCAATGTGGTTGACTCTTAACTTCGCTCTGAAAGGACAATTAGGGATGAGCAACAAATACTGGCCTTGTCAGTGGTGCCCACATCCCATGAAAGAATAAAGAAAAGTGGGATGATATTTTTCCATTCCTCAGAAGAACTATTCTTATTGCTCCAGGAAGACTGACAATGTTTTTTTAAAAATCCTCAGTTATAGATTGTTGAGTTAAATCTGTACAGATTCAAATACACATATAATTATATGTGTACTGATACAATACATACACTCTTACACACAGACTTACAGCCGGCGTTCTTCCTCCTCTTGCTTGCGTTTCTGCTCCTCCTCCTCTCGCCGTTTCTGTTCTCGTTCCATTTCCTGTTGGATGACTCGCAGGCGCTCAGCTTCCTCTTCTTCTTGCTTCTTCTTCTGGAGTGTGTTGAGAAGCTGTTCTGATCGTTTCACCAGAGCAACATATTCCTTATCAATCTGACCTCTGGTCATGATTATGTTCTAAGGAAAACAAAGACCAAGGAAAAGACTGTCACAGGTGAGTTACTTTTACTCATATAGTGTTCAGAACAGCTACCCTGGCAGTGCACATTGCTGACTCTGAATTAGGTGGCCACAAGACCAAAATGGCCATCTTCTCATGACCCTGACATCCTTGGCTTGTGTTTTTTTTGCCATTCCCAGGAAAGTGATTTGCTGCAGCTCTATAGATCCAGGAGCATTTCATCCTGGAAGTGGCTGAGAGCAAAAGGAAGCAAAGCAAAACCTGATACTTTCCAGCTGGCCCTACATGAAATACGGTGACAGCCAAATCACAGCAGCTGTCGAGAGGTCTGCAGGTCCATCGATCCACCCTTCTACCTAGAAACTGTTTGTGGCAAGTGACTAGAAAAGAAAATAATGTGAGGATGGAATTTTAATGCACTCCCATTATCCAACAGCCTTCCAGTGGTACTGACCAGGATCACCGATGAAGAACAATCATTTGGGCAAGGTACAGATACGCTAATAGCACCAGAACAGCTGACCTCAGCAAAGACATTTAGAAGTAAGAGAATTACATTTGTCCATGAAGTTTTAACTTTGTAGAATGAGGAACACTATTTTTGTGGTCAACAAACTAACGTGCTCATTGTTGAATTTGTTCCAATTTGATACTTGCAATTTTGTCTCAAATTTCAAAATTTGAAGAAGCTACTCAGGTGAACCATTAAGGATACCTCAAATAAGCCTGTTGCCCCAAGGTTGGGGAACAGAAGGGAGGGGTAGGTGCAGAGAAAATAAGTGACAAAATAACTCAGCAACACTGTTCTTTTGTGGTATTCAACATTACACACATTAATTTTGGTCAGGTGATGCTCCCTCAATTTGTACACAAGAAGCTTCAGTAGGAATACTGTAGTTGCCCCATCCGATGGCCTGTGACAAAAGCAGCAATGTTTTATTTACGAAGAACTGCCATCTACTGGCTTTAGTATAATTATAAGGAAAAATGATCACACTGTCACACATAGAAGTGAGAGCCCCAGAAGAAAATTAGAATTTTTACAAGTTTGATCAAGCCCATTTATTCAAACACTTACCTTAATTTTGGTCACAAGAGTATTAATTGATGAATCCAGATCCTGGACTTGTTTACTCATCTCAGCTTTTCCCTCCCTCAGGGCCTTCACCACCTCAGTCATTCTATTCACTCGCTCCTTGAGTGAGTTCACCTTCACCAGACCGTCAATGCTGTGGGGAGGAAAACTCAATTACAATCAGCAAAAATATTCTCAATTATATGTAAAGGAGCATGTACATGAGCTGGAAAACAGGTGGAATTAGATGAGTAGTTCAGAGTGAACACTAAAACGTAGTGAAACCGAAATCAGCAGCAATAGCAATGTGGCAAGCCATTTAAATGGATAGCTTTGCCTTTGGTGAAAAAATAAATCTTTAGTAAGATATAATGATTATGATTCCAACTGCACCACAATCCAGTCTAAAATAGCAACACACATTGAACATGACCCAACTTCATCCAATTGTCGTGTTGCCAAATGGAAGCCCGGCATACTATTTTACATCTGCTATTTCAAGAAAGCTGTGCTTAACTCAATAGCACACATGCTTCCTTTTCTTTTTGATTCTTTCCATTGGACATTCCACTGAGAAGGATTACTGACAGACTTAGTTACCAGAACAGCATTACAAACAAGCCAGCCCAGCCTGCAACTATCAGGAGACCAGGGCAATTGATCACTGCCATTACCAAAGCTACTTAAAAAGTGACCAACATCTGCACCACTTACCGTGGTTTGTGTTTCTTCTTGCATAACCACATGCGGACAGTCTTCTGCATCTTAATACAAGCAACAGCTCGGTACTTCATCTTGTTCTTCACTGTAGAAATAAGTTATATAAATAGCTGTCAATATATTGTGAATACAATATGCAGGCCCCACCTCTGTCCTTTTACTTACAAGGAAAGAGTACGGAAATCACAAAGGTCAATATATTATAACTTGAACCATGCCCAATTGCAACCAGTTTAAGCATGAACATCAATATTTCTCAAAAAATAATCACACAACAGAGGAATGGGTAATACAGTCAGGTAATCATGATCCTTCTAATGTTTGAATTACAATCCAGAGCAGATTGATGGGTGAAAATGTTCCTTGTTTGCTGATCTCAAATATTCAATGTGAAATGAATCTGGGCAGTTTTAAACTGGTTCCCTAGATCAGAGGTTCTCAAAGTGGGGTAGGTATACCCCTGGGCATATGGCTGATTTTTCAGCATTCCTCTCTCTGTAGTTCAGGGGCTCCCAAATGCAAGCGTTGCTGGTGTTCAGATTGACGCCACTCTCCTTTCACCTGCTCGCTACTCCTCCATTCAGAACTTGCTCTTATCCTGCGCTTGCTGCTAATAGCCTCAGCTGCATCTCACTAGTGTGTCTATTAGCAGCTAGTTCAGGATAGAAACAGCTGGTGATTGGTGGAGCACTGAGCAGCAGGTAGGTCAGCGATGGCAGATGAGCCTGAGCAGCAGAGTGATGGTTTGACCACGTGGGTTGATGAGCATGAGAGAGATTGCGTGGGTCACCAAGAGACAGAGAGGGATTGCGGGGGTCACCAAGAGACAGAGAGGGATTGTGGGGGTCACCAAGAGACAGACAGAGATTGCGGGGGTCACCAAAAGACAGAGAGGGATTGCGGGGGTCACCAAGAGACAGAGAGGGATTGCAGGGGTCACCAAGAAACAGAGAGGGATTGCGGGGGTCACCAAGAGACAGAGAGGGTTTGCGGGGGTCACCAAGAGACAGAGAGGGATTGCGGGGGGTCACCAAGAGACAGAGAGGGATTGCGGGGATCACCAAGAGACAGAGAGGGATTGCAGGGGTCAGCGAAGGAGAGAGGAGGATTGCGGGGTCAGCGAGGGTGAGAAAGAGAGATTGTGGGGAGTCAGTGAGGGTGAGGGGTTGCAGGGGTCAGCAAGGGAAAGCGGGGGATTGCAGGGGTCAGCAAGGGAAAGAGATTGATTGTGGGAGTCAGCAAGGAAGAGAGATTGATTGCAGGATTCAGCAAGAGAGGGATAGCGGGGGTCGCAAGGGAAAGAGAGAGATTGCGGGGGGGTCATCGAGGAAGACAGTGAGAGATTTTGTGGGTCAGAATGGGAGGGAGACTGCAGTGTTGGGAACAAGGGCTGCAAGGGAATGAGTGGGGAGAGGGGGGATTGTAAAGTGGAACTGCAAGGAAGTGAGTGGGTAGGAGGGGCTTGAGAAGTGGGACAACTGTTTGAGTGATTCTCTGCAGGAGGAGAAGGAGTTCATTGATATATTTCTCAACATACAAGTGCTATGCTCCAACAAACAAGCTCATTAATCACATTAATGGTAAACAAAAATATTATAGACATACGTTTATCTGTAAAGGGCAAATATGATGATTAACAAAACATGTAGTCATTAGAGGAGAAGTTAAAAACGAAACTTGAAGGGTATGCAAAAAGTTGGTAAATTTGAGACGGGTACACATCAAAAAAAGTTCGAGAACCACTGTCCTAAATGCTCCAGCACAGAACAACTTCTAGTTGAACACTAAATGGAAGCCTCCCTCAAACAGATCATACAGTGACCAGTATGAGAAATAGAAAATATTCCATTGATGTAACAGGGAAACTGTGTCAGATGAAAAAGGAACTTTACTCAGTACCTAACCAAGGTACTGTGCCCAAGCATGTGCCCAATATGGCGATGTTTCATTACCCAACTCTAATATTCCTCTGTCTCACTGGGAGCTGTAAAAATAGATGACCCGCAATATAATGTTTTGAAGAGGAGAGCGACGTTGCTGCTGAGAAATTAGTAAATCTTTCTCATTCTTACCAACCTGTAGGAATTTATAATGAGGCACAAGTCAGGCGTATAATACGAGTACTTCACTTGCCTGGATGAGTGCAGCTGCAACATCATTCAAGCAGCTCGATACCAAAAAGGACAAAGTAGCCCACTTAATTGGCATCCCAACCATCAGCTTAAATATTCACTCTGCCCACCACTGGCACATTGTGGTTACAGTGGCGAAGGAATGCAGTGCAGCAACGCCCAAACTCATGATCTCCACTACCGAATAGGACAAGGGCAGCAGCATATGGGAACACCATTACCTCCAAGTCATGCCATTGGGACTTGGATGTCGTGTCATTCCTTCATCACTGCTGGGCTAAATTTGTGTAACTCCCTACCTTGCAGCGCTGTGGAGCATCTCCAGCACCCAAGACTACAATGGTTCAAGAAAAAGCCTCATCACTACCCTCTCAAGGACAAATAAGGATGGCAATAAATACCAGTCTTGCTTGCAGTACCCCAGAACAATGTATTCACATAATTCCATGGATTAATGCCCATGACACAGCATATAAATAATCTCATTTTAAAGGTACTGTAAATGTGATGTGGAGAAATATTAATATAAAAATAGATTCCACAAAGAGCATGACCACCACACTTAAACTTACATTTAATGACAGACAGCGCACACCACTGAACCTTCTTCCATCGACTGCAAATGAGCCAGTGATTCACACGTTGCATCAACACCGACAGATGTTCTGGGTCAGATTTCATGATCTGATCAAACTCTGCAAACTGAGCAACAAACACAATTCAGATAAAGTGGTCTCAAAGGCTGCAGGGTAGGACTGGGATTTTGATAAAAGGTCAGACCCACTCCATCAGGCTTTCTTTCTCTTTCAGATTCTGCTTGACCTAGTGTGCAGCTTTTAACCACAGCATCCCATAATATAGATCACAGCAATGCAACGAACTTTTAGGCAAAGCAAAATAAAATCAAACGAAGGTTCAGGGAAAACCTTACAATTGAACCATAGAATTGAAAAACATAGAAAGGTGCCTTTTGACTCATCATGCCAGCACTGGCTCTTTCAAAGAGCTATCCAATTAGACCCACACACCCGATCTGTCCCCTTAGCCCTGTAAACCGTCTTGCCAAGATTTTAGTCAATTCCTTTCTGAAAATTACTTTTGAATTTGCTTTCATAAACCTTCCAGGTCATGTATTCCAGATGATAATAACTTGCTGTGTACTCCTCCTGATCACAACTTTCCTCTTAGTCATAGAAAAAAAGTTCATGCCAAATGGCCTATAACACAGAAGATGAGCATAGTTTGAAACCCTGCTCACAAGTGTGGCCAAGCTAGTGTGGGCCCTGGAGGCTTCAGGGAGCAAAGATTAATGTGCAGGGAAATACTTTATTTTCTTTGTACATGGGATGTGGGCATTGCTAGGAAGGCCTGCATTTACTTCCCATCCCTAATTGCCCATTGGATGGTGGTGGTGGGTTGCTTTCATGAGCCCATGTCGTCCATGTATTGTAGGTGCACCCACTGTGACGTTAGGGAGAAAGTTCCAGACTTTTGAACAGCAACAGTGAAGGAACAGCAATATATTGCCAAGTCAGGATGGTGTATGACTTGGAGGGGGGCTTGCAGGTGGCGGTGTTTCCCTGTATCTGCTTTCCTTGTCCTATGTGGTAAAGGTCATGAGTTTGGAAGATGCTGGTGAAGGAGCCTTGGTGAGTTGCTGCAGTGCATCTTGTATACGGTGTACACTGCTGCCACTGTGCGTTGGTGGTGGAGAGATGGCATGTTTAAGGTGGTGGATGGGGTGCCGAACAAGAGGGCTGCTTTGTCCTGGATGACCATTGAATGTTGTTGGAGCTGTGTCATGAAACTAACATATATTTTTCAGTATATTATTGTGGTTTATTGTAAAATAGGTTTATGGGGGTAAGCATAGTTGGGTCTGTGTGTGTGTGATTTAATTATATTTGGAGTCAAGTAAACTGTAAGTTTGAAATCATCAAAAGAAGCTAGGTGCTTGAAATGCTAATGAGTAAACATGGATGCTGGCTTAGCATGTAAGATGTGAAGGGAATTTGCATTTTTAGATAAGTGAAGAGATTGTTTGAATTTCAAATGGATTTTGGTCTGTTTACAACTAGCCAGATAAGCAAGGCTATTTTTTCCAAAGGTTACTGGCAACATTGGTAACATGGAAGTTTTCATGTTATGAGGAAGACACAGTTTCAAAAGACATATGGCACAATTATAATTTACATATTAGAAAAGAGTGAAACATATATAAAGCAGAATGAAATGCTGTGTGTCAGAAGGCCATGTATGATCTAACAGGAGTGTGCGAAATAGCCTTAATGAAGCCCCCAGCATGTTACATAAGTCTGCTATATAATGAAACTGAAGTTGGGGAAAACCCATTTGGAATTCCACTATTAGGTGGGTATTGTGTTAATTTGCTGGTTCTGTTTTAAATCGAAAATCTATTTTGCACCGTTGCCTTAAAGGGAGTGTAACTGGGGGGGGGGGCTCAAGTTAATTAGGAATTTTAGGAGTTATTATAGTAGTAAGCAATTGTAATCTTATGTATGTGCTTGAAATCTTTTGTTTTGTTGATAAATATTTTAATTTAAT
The DNA here is from genome assembly GCF_964194155.1 of Cetorhinus maximus. Classification (NCBI taxonomy): domain Eukaryota; kingdom Metazoa; phylum Chordata; class Chondrichthyes; order Lamniformes; family Cetorhinidae; genus Cetorhinus; species Cetorhinus maximus. The sequence goes on along the minus strand of NC_135892.1, from coordinate 33,904,840 downwards.
TTTTTAAATCTCTAAAGGTCTTGGTGGACTTATTACTTATGAATTCAGTGCATACATCTCGTAATAAATACAAATTTTGTCCGCCTGGCACACATCATCTACCATGTCATAACAAATTGGGGGATCTTTGTGGGGTGTTTGAAATTCCTTGATTGGTTTGGAGTTGGTGAATCTTAAGGCTATGAGGACGAGAAGCATTTTGAATTCAGGAGTTGGTGAGGGATTTTAAGTGGCGAGACTGCAAAAATGGCTGTGTCCACGGGCAAAGCCTTTTTGGGAGTAGAAGATATAACTCTGATTGTGTTACAAAAAGTATCTATGGGTAAGTTAACAGAATTGGTGGATAAGTTGCAGCTGAGGTTACCTGTAGGGGCAAAGAAAGCAGACATAGTTGATGTGATAGCACAGAATTTGAAGTTGGAAATGATACCTGACACCAGTGAGACACAGCTGGAAGTAGTGAGGCTTCAGTTAGAAATGAAGCAGCTTGAATTTCAACAAGCAATGGAAATGAAAAAACTTGAATAGAGGCAACAGAAAAAGAGAAAAAGGGAGGGTATTTCAAAGAGAAATGGAAATGTGAAAACTCAACCTCCAGAGGGAGAAGTTAGCAATGGAGGGGAGAGAGAAGGAAAGAGTAAGAGAATACCGGCATAAAAAGCTGGACTTTAAAAAAGAGACCTCAGGTGCTGAGAAAGGTTCTGATGAAAAATTGTTCAACCTAAAATCCAGTGGGGAGATGTTTAAATTTGTGCAAACTCTTCCGAAGTTTGAAGAAAGGGATGTGGAGGCATTCTTTATTTCATTTGAGAAGATAACTGAACAGATGAAATGGCCACAAGAAAACTGGGCATTGCTTTTACAGTCTGGGTTAGTGGGTAGAGCTCATGAGGTTTATGCTTCACTGTCAGAAGAAGTGTCGGTGGATTATGATGCAGTAAAAAAGGTTATTTTGAGTGCATATGAGTTGGTTCCTGAGGTGGTTCCTGAGGCATACAGGCAGAAATTTAGGAATATAAGGAAGCAGCTTGGGCAAACTTATATTGAGTTTGAGAGAGTAAAACAAAGTAATTTTGACCATTGGATATGGTCATTAAAGGTAGAGACAACTTATGCAGCTCTTAGGGAAGTAATTCTGTTGAAAGAATTTAAAGATTCCATTCCTTTGGTAGTGAAAACTCATATGGGGGAACAGAGGGATAAAACGGTAAGACAAGCAGCAGAGATAGCTGATGATTTTGAGACAGTTCATAGATTTAAACCTTTCTTTCGTCATCCTTTTAAATCAGAGAAGGATAGAAAGTCGGAACGTGGATAGTCAGGGAAGAGGAGTAGTTGGAAATTCCCAGGAAGCTTTTTCTCAGACTAAAAAGGAAGTTGCTGAGGGTAGAAGTGACACTCGAAAACTGAGATGTTTCCATTGTAATAAGGTTGGGCACATGAAGTCAATGTGTTGGAAGTTACAGGGAAAATCTGTTACAATAATTGAAATGCAGAAAGGTTCTGGAAGTAAAAGTACTGAGGGTCCTGAGGTCCAGGCACAGGAAAAACCAGTGGTTTGTGTATAGGTAAAGCAGGAAGAATCAGTGACAGGCAAAGAAGTGGGAATGTGTTCACAATTCACCCAAGGGAGTTCTGAAGAGCATGTTGTAGAAATGTTTAAAGATTTTCTATGTGAAGGGGAAAACTTTCCATGTGTAGAGGGTGGAGCAGGTAAAGATATTAAAATTTTAACAGACACAGGGGCTAGACAATCCTTAATCTTATGGGACAGTGATATTGTATCAGGAGTATTGCAGGGGCAGGTGACAATTAGTGGGGCTCAGGGAGGTGCTAAACTTATTCCAATGTGGAAGGTAAACTTAAAGAGTAAGTGGAAAACAGTTGAGGTGATTGTTGGAGTAGTGGGAAAATTGCCCATTATAGGGGTTCAAGCTATTTTAGGTAACAACATAGCTGGGTTGCAGATGTGGGTGATGCCTACAGTAGTTGAGCAACCTGTAGAGGTGTTTTCAATAGAAGTGTTACAGAAAGAGCATCCTAGATTGTTTCCAGATTGTGTGGTAACAAGGTCACAAGCTCACAGGTTGAAACAGAGGAGGAAGTTAAAAAGCAGGGAAAAGGTGAAGTTCAATTAGCTGATACAATCTTTGATAAGATTGCTCAGGAAGAGAGAATGGAAGAGGATGAAGCTGAAGCGTTTAGCTCAAGGCAGTTGGTAGAGCTACAAAAAAGGATCCATGAATAAAGCAGTTATATCAGACAACTTATTCAGAAACAGAGGCCGAGTTACCTTAAGGGTAATGTGTTAATGAGGAAGTGGCGACCATATCAAGTTTCAGCAAATGAAAAATGGATGGAAGTGCATCAGATTGTTATACTACATGGATATATAAATGAAATACTAAAAGTAGCTCATGAAATTCTAATAGGGGGACATTTAGGAATTAGAAAGACACAAGTGAAAACATTAAAACATTTTCATTGGCCTGGATTTCAGAGATGTAGTCAAATTCTGTAGAACATGTCACACGTCAGGCGATAGGGAAGCCACAAGCAGTGATTAAGCCGACACCTTTAATTCCAATTCAAGCAATTGAGGAATCTTTTACTAGGGTCATGATTGATTGTGTTAGACACCCTCCTAAGACGAAAAGTGGAAATCAGTACTTCCTGACAGTAATGGATGTGTCTACAAGGTTTCCTAAAGCAATACCTTTGAGAAATATTACAGTAAAAAGAATTGTGGAAGAGTTGACTAAATTCTTTTACAAGGTATGGTTTACCAAACGAAATACAGTCAGTTCAGGGTTCAAATTTCATGTCACAGCTGTTAAAGGAAATAATGAATAGTTTGGGGATACAAAAGGTTTAAGTCAACAGCTGACCACCCTGAATCACAAGGGGCTTTGGAAAGATGGCATCAAACTTTAAAAACCATGATGAGGGCTTATAGTCAAGACTGTCCACAGGACTGGGATAGGGGTATTCCGTTCTTGTTATTTACTATTAGGGATGCTCCTAATGCATCGACTGGATTTAGTCCTTTTGAATTAGTGTATGGTCATGAAGTAAGGGGACCACTAAAGTTAATGAGAAATTGATGGGTCAAAATTTGGAAACTACTCTCCTGGATTATGTATCAAACTTCAGAGAAAGATTGAACTGAGTATGAGAGTTAGCTAGGGAACATTATTGTAACAAGTGATGAAAGTGAAGGCAGATAGGAGAGCCACAGCTTTGTTGCTGGGGATGAAGTGTTAGTTTTGTTACCAGTACTGGGTGAATCGCTGAAGGGTTAATGGGCCTTACGGGATTGAAAAGAAACTGAGTGAAATAAATTATTTAATAAATACTCCAGATAAAAAAAAGCAGAGGGTGTATCATGTAAAACCGCTTAAAAAGTACTTTGACAGGGGACAGGGACCAAAATGAGGTATTAGAGGTGGTAGGTAAGGAGAAAGAGGTAGAAATGAAGGGTTCTGAAATTGATTCTCCTCTAATCAAATTGGATAATGAAGGGGTACTTAAAAATTTAAATGTAGTATTGAGTTACCTTCCAGACAAATGCCAAAACGATTTGGAGAAGCTATGCAGTCACACAAAGCTATTTGTGAGAATAAGTTGGGGAGGACAAATTTAGCTACACATGATGTGTGTGTAGGGGATTCATTTTCGATAAGGCAACATCCTTATAGATTAAGTCCAGCAAAGTTATCATAAGTACAGAAAGAAATTGAATTCATGCTTCAAAATGACATAATTGAGTCTAGTTGCAGTAACTGGAGTTCACCTATTCACCTATCGGCCAGTATCGAAACCAGGTGAAACACAAAGACTGGGAGTGGACTATCAAAAGATGAATGCGGTGACAAAAGCTGATTCATATCCTAAACTATGGTTGGAAGATTGTATTGAGAAAGTGGGACAAAGTTTATCACAAAGATTGGCTTGCTGAGAGGTTATTGGCAAGTACCATTATTGGAACAGCAAATGAGATATTGGCTTTTGTGACACCAGATGGACTACATCAGTTTAACATCATGCCATTTGGTATGAAAAATGTATTGGGAACAATTCAAAGACTGACAAAGTAATTGCAGGACTGAGCAATTGTGCAGTTTTTAGTGACGACCTGATAGTTTTCAGTCAAACATGGGAGGAGCATTTACAACATCTGGAAGAATTATTTAATTGACTGCAAGAAGCTAATTTGGTGATGAACTTGGCTAAAAGTGAATTTGCAAAAGCGAAAGTTACATATTTAGGCCATACCATTGGACATGGTAAGGTGGCTCCGAGAGATGTTAAAGTCAAAGCCATTGTGAATTTCCCCGTGTCTGCAATAAAACGAGAAGATTTGAGATTTCTAGGCATGAGTGGGTTTTACCGGAAATTCATACCAAATTTTAGCAGTGTGGTTGCTCCACTGATTGAATTATTTAAAAACAAGAAATTTCAATTGACACAGGAGTGTCAGGAAACATTTGACAGTTTAAAAACTGTATTAACTACACCAGTTTTGGCAATACCTAATTATGCCAAGCAATTTAAGTTGGCCGCTGACGCAAATGATATTGGCATTGGGGTTGTACTGTTGCAAGATGAAGAAACTGGAATTGAGAAACTGATGAGTATTTTTCAAAAAGTTGAATGTACAACAGAGAAAATATTCAATGATAGAAAAGGAGACTCTTGGTCTGGTGTTAGCGTTGCAGAAGTTTGAGATTTATGTTGCAAACAATTCGTTAGAAACAATTGTTTATACAGATCACAAGGTTTTAAAACTTCTGGACAGATTTTGAGATCAAAGTGCAAGGCTGTTCAGCTGGAGTTTATTACTGCAACCATTTAATATACAGATTATACATGTGGCTGGACGGGAAAATCTAATTGCAGGTACATTGTCGAGAGTTTAAAGCTCAAAAGGGAAATTGGGCATTTAAAACCTGGACACGGAACTGAAATGAGCTCAGTTAATACAAAGGATTTGTTTATATATTATGTTAATGCATCTGGTAATATAATAGTTTGGGTATAGAGATAAATATAATAGGTAATGTAAGATGGGTTAAGAAAATGAAGCTGTCTTTTAAAATTATTACAGTTCATTTTGCCATAAGGATAGAGGTGTCATTAAACTAACTTATTTTTCTATTATGTTATTGTGGTTCATTTAATGTAGGTTTATGCGCATAAGTATAGTTGGGTGATTGTTTGAGTTAATTACATTTGAAGTCAAGTAGACTGCAAGTTTGAAATCATCAAAAGAAGCTAGGTGCTTGACATGCTAATGAGTAAACATGGATGCCGGCTAAGCGTGTAAGGCATGAAGGAAATTTGCGTTTTTAGATAAGTGAAGGGATTGTTTGGATTTCAAAGGGATTTTAGTCTGTTTACAACTAGCCAGATAAGCAAGGCTAAGGAATGTGTTTATTTTTCCCTGAAGGTGACTGAAAACATTGGTAACATGGAAGTTTTTATGTTATGAGGAAGATACAGTTTCAAAGACATATGGAATAATAGAATTTACATACTTAAAAAGGGAGAAACATATATAAAGGAGAATGAAATGCTATGTGTCAGAAGGCCATGGAAGATTTAACAGGAGTGTGAGAAATAGCCTTAACAAAGCCCCCAGCATATTACATAAGTCTACTATATAACAAGACTGAAATTGAGGAAAACCCATTTGGAATTCCACTGTTAAGTGGGTATTGTGTTAATTTGCTGGTTCTGTTTTAAATCTAAAATCTTTTTTTGGATTGTTGCCTTAAAGGGTGTGTAACTGGGAGTCAGGTCAATTCAGAATTTTAGGAGTTATTATAGTAGTAAGTAATTGTAGTCTTATGTATGTGCTTGACATCTTTTATTTTGTTAATAAATATTTTAATTTAATTTTTTAAATCTGTAAAGGTCTTGGTAGACTTATTACTTCTGAATTTAGTGCACACGTACTGTAATAAATACAAACTGCAAAACCATTGAGATAGCATGACCAAGTTTCTCTTATGGATTTCGTCCGCCTGGCACACATCATCTGCCACGTCATAACAGCTGCACACACCCAGGCAAATGGAGAATATTCCATCACACTCCTGACTTGTGCCTTGTGGATGGTGAATAGGCTCTGGGGAGTTAGGAGGTGAGTTACTCACCATAGAAATCCCAGCCTCTGACCTGCTCTTGCAGCCACAGTATCTATGTGGCTGGTCCAGTTACATTTCTGGTCAATGGTAACCCCCCAGGATGCTGATGGTGATGAATTAAGTGATGGTGATGCAGCTGAATATGAAAATGAGATGGTTAATTCTATATTTTTGTTGATGGTCATTGCCTGGCACTTGTGTGGCACTAATGTTACTTGTTGATCATCAACCCAAGCTTGAATGTTGTTCAGATTGAAGTGGGATATCAGGACACATCATGGGGTCACCAGGCTTGGGTGAATGCATATGACCTTTTGGCCAGGCCCAGAAACTGATGACTAGTCTATGGGTCAGTCCATGATAAGCTAAGGAATGTGACCTTTGGGTCAGGGTAAAATAGGTTGATGAATGGTCTAGGAGTTATACTGTAATAAACTGATAGCTTGACCTCAGGGTCAAGTTGAGATATGCAGATGACTTGGCACAGCAGCAAAATATCAGGATAAGCTTAAGTTTTGGAATAAACTGTGAACGTCGTTTGTAGTGAAGGTCAGGTCATTCTGAGATTGTTTTACAAATTTTCCATAACTGCGAACATAATGGACAGGTCATTCCGTGTTTATGTTATAAACTCATTTGTAATTAAGGATGTAACAATTAGATGTACAAGATAAGAACATTGTGAGGTAATGAGTTATCCCAAAGATGGTATGTATAACTGACAGAAACTGGATGGTGGACAGGCTTTGGGGAGTCAGGAGGTGAGTTACTCACCACAGAATTCCTGCCCTTTGGCCTGCTCTTGTAGCCACAGTGTTTATAAGGCTGATCCAGTTCAGTTTCTAGTCAATGGTAACCCTCAGGACACTGACAGTGGAGGATTCAGTGATGGTAATGCCATTGGATGTCATGGGGAGATGGTTAGGTTTGCTCTTGTTGGAGGTGGTCATTGCCTGACACTTGTTATTTGCTACTTATCAGCCCAGCCTGAATATTCTCCTGGTCTTTCTGCTTATGGACATGGGCTGCTTTAGTGTCTGAGGCGATGAGAATGGTACTCCAAAGGTTACTATCTATGAGCTCCTAGTTTTTAAACTTTCTCCCTAGTTCCTTAAAATCTGACTGTTGGACCTCAATACCTACCCTCTCTATTGTCGTTGATACCAATGTGTACCACAATTTCTTGCACACTTCCTTCCATCTACAGAATATTCTGCACCCTGTCCATGATGTCCTTTACCCTGGCATTAGGATGCAACACACCATGCGGGACTCATGATGGTTATAAAAATACCTGTCTGGCCCCTAACCATGGAATCTTCTAGATTTCTACTTTGTTGTTCCCTTTTGTTCATTCTTATCCCAACTGGTGCCTTGGACAGCACTGCATTCCTTCAAGGTGCCATCACTCCCAACAGTCTCCAATGCTGAGTATTGGTTTAATAATGGCACACACCCCAAAGATTCCTGTACTTCTACTCTTCAGGATGATCATCCATCCACTATGCTGAATACTGATTGTCTGTGAAATGGCCACCTCCTGGGACATGTGATCCAGGAAACACTGAGCCTCCCTGAAGCTCCAGTGACTCCAGCTGCCCCCAAGCTCAGAAATCCTGACCTTGAGTTCAAACAGCTGGAGACACTTCCTACACATGTGGTCTCCCAAATACATGAAATGTCTTGAAGTTCCCACATGGCACAATACTATCATGGACATCTGCATCTGTGACAGGTAGATTTGTGAGGACAAGGTCAAGTGGATTTTTCCCTCATGTTGATGTTCTCACCACATGTTACAGAACCAGTCCGACAGATATGTCCTTTGGTACTTGACTTTATAAAACCACTTCAAAAGGACACAGATAGGTTGGTGGAATGGATGGACAAATGGCAGGTGAATATTTTTTAATATATTCGTTCATAGGATGTGGGCGCCACTGGTTCGACCAACATTTATTGCCTATCCCTAATTGCCGTTGAGAAAGTGGTGGAAGTTTAACGCTAGGAACAACGGCGAGAAGCAATATAAAATAAAGGGCACAATTCTAAAGGGGGCGCAGGAGCAGAGGGACTTGGGTGCATATCAGGGTGACAACGCCTGGCCAAAAATTTATGGAACACTTTGGCAGTCACCTTTGCCAGAGTTGTTCAAGTCATCGGAGCGGAGATCAAATAGAATAGCACAATGCACATATACATATCGTGCATGCGGAAAACTCACACCTCACAATATGGGACAAACAGTGTCCTGGATGCAGACAGCCTGGGAGACGGGACAACCATATTGAATATGGGACAAACCCAAAAAATCTGGGACAGTTCTTCACTGGTGTATATGTGCAAAGATCAATGAAGGTGGCAGGGCAGGTTGAGAGTGGTTAATAAAGCATATAAGACCTTGAGCCTTATAAATAGGGGCACAGAGTAACAAAGAAAAGAAGTTACAATAAACTTGCATAAAACAAGTTCAGCCAAAACTGGAGCATTCCGTCCAGTTCTGAACATCACTTTACTAAGGGTGTGAAGGCATTAGAGAAGGTGCAGAAAAGATTAAGAATGGGTTCAGGGATATGGAACTTCAGTTATGCGGATAGATTGGAGAAGCAGGCGTTCTCCTTGCAGAAGAGAAAGTTGAGACAAGATTTGATAGAGGTGTTCAAAATCATGAGGTGTTTGGACATGGTAGATAGGGAGAAACTGTCCCAATTGATGGAAGGATGGAGAACTAGAACACACTGGCTTAAGGTGATTGACAAAAGAAGCAGTGAGGACATGAGAAAAACTTGTTTACTCAACGAGTGATTAAGATCTGGAATGCACTGCCTGAGTGTGTGGTGGAGGCAGGTTCAATTGTGGCTTTAAAAGGGAATTGGATCATTATATGAAGAGAAACATTTCTGTGTCATTTATATCCTATGCAAGCACTTAATGCATTCATATGAAATAGGTCCCTGTACTGTACCAATGGGGGCATAAACCCCCAAATAAACAGACAATTTCAAATAGACAGGTTATTGTCTTTGCTTAATTAGCACATGACAGAATTTCAAATACATGCTTGTATTTTGTGGTATAATTGCCTGATGCTTGTCCAAACTCATTAGCCAAATACAAGACTTGCATTTCCCATTTTCCCATAGCAGCTTTGACAATCATAGAAACATATAAATTAGAACTTTTAAAGCAAACATGGCAAGGAGAAAAGAAAGTCACATTCAATCTCAAGGCAACCAGCTCCTCGTTATTTCACACTGATTCTCTCAACTGAAACCAGCTTTCTGATCGTTTCTTGGCTTCAGCTAGAGGAAAGAATAATGGGTCTCTGGATCCCCTATGGCTGTTCTCTACTGTTCTGCAGTTTTGCAAAGAGAGCAGCACTTCCAGGTTTTCAGCTCCACAATCCTGGTCAACTAATCCTGATCCAAGTTAAGTGGTTGGATCAAACATAGAAAAATAATTATACCGTTCAGCCCATTGTATCTGTGCTGGCTGAAATAGCGCTATCTCGCTTATTCCTGCTTTTCAGTTCTTGGCCCATAGCCCTGCAGGTTTTGTACAGGCCAAGTACATATCCAACCACTTTTTAAATGCGATTCTACCAAACAGTGAGCTCCAGAACCCCCGCCACCCTCTGAGTGAAATGAATACTGAATTTTCCTCTAATCCTTCCACCAATTCCTTTAAATCTATGCTGTCTGGTCATTGGCCTCTCTGCTAGCAGAAACAGATCCTCTCGCTCCATTCATTCTAGGCTTCTCAATTTTATATATCTCAATTAAATTTGCTCTTAGCCTCCTCTACTTCAATGAAAACAACTTCAGCTTATCCAATCTTACCTCATATTTAAAATTCTTTATTCCTGGCAACATCCTTGCAAATTTCCTGTTCCCTGTCTAGTGCGATCATATACTTCCTGTAATGCAGTGGCAAGAACTGTATCCATACTCCAGCTGCGACACAACCAGTGTTTTATACAATTCTAATCTAACCTTCCTGTTCTTATATTCTATGCCTTGGCTAATAAAGAAAAGTCCCCCATATGCCTTCTTGAGCACCTTGTTTACCTGTCCTGCTACCTTCAGGGATCTTTGAACATACACTCCAAGCTTCCTCTGTTCCTATACGCTCCTCAGAATCCTACTGTTGTGTATTCCCCTTGCCTTGTTTGTCTTCTCCAAATGCATGACCTCACATTTCTCGACTGAATTTCATTTGCCACTTTCCTATCCACCTAATCAGTCCATTGATATTTTCTTGGGGCTACCGCTTTCTCCCTCACTAGCAAGCACACAGCCAATTTTCATATCATCTGCAAACTTCTGTCATCCCTCCTACATGTAAGTCTAAATCATTGATACACACCATGAACAGCAAGGGACCCTGTACTGTGCCCTGTGGAACCCAATTTGAAACAGCCATCCAGTCACAAAAACACCTGTCGATCATTACCCTTTGGCTCCTGTCACTGAACCAACTTTGGATTCAACTTGCCATTTCTCCTTGGATCTCATGAGCTTTTAATTTTCTGACCAGTCAGTTATGTCTGGACCTTGCGAAAATCCATGAAGCCGACACCAAAAGTGCTACCTTCATCAATCAAGTTAGTCATACACAAACTTCCCACAACAAATCCCTACTTACTATCCTTGATTAATCCATGCCTTTCTAAATGAAAATTTATTCTGTCGCAAACTTTTTTCTAATGATTTGCCCATTACCAAGGTTAGGCTAACTGGCGGTAAATACTCAGGCTATATGCTGCACCCTTTTTAAAAGGTACAGTGTTAACAGTCTTCCAGTCAGCTGGGACTACACCTGTAGCCAGAGAAGATGGAAAATGATGGACAGAGCTTCTGCTAATTTTTCTGGTTTCCCTCAGTGCATTTCATTCATACATTTCATTCAGCCCTAGTTATTTACCCATTTTCGCAGATAGTAAATATCTTAATAATTCCTCCCTCGCTAGTTTATCACATTCAATATTCCACACTCCTCTCCTTTAACTACAATGTCTACATTGTCCCTTTATTATGAACACAGACGCAAAGCATTCATTAGGAACCATGGCCACATCTTGCACTGCCACACACAAGTTACCTTTTTAGTCTCTGATCTTTGGATGAGATCTAAGATCTAACTCTTTCCTTAGTTATCCCCTTGCCCTAAATCTGTTTATAATATGTCTTTGGGTTTTCTTAGGTTTCACTTGCCAATATTTTATCATGTCCTCTCTGCTTTCCTAATTTTCCTTTTAATTTCATCCCTGCACTGTCTATGCTTGTCTTAGCTTTCTGCAGTATTGAGTTTTTGGCATTTGACATGAGCTTTTTTTTTTGCCTTATTCTACTCTTAATGCTCTTTGACATCCAGGGGCTCTCTACTTGTGAATCCCATTGTTTTTTTTGTGAGCATTATTTGGTCTGATTTATCTCCACCTTGAATGTCTCCCACTGCTCCAAAAAACCGATTTGTCTTCAAGTAGCTGTCCTAGTCTATTTTTGCCAGATCGCAGCTTTGTGAAATTGGTCTTTCCCCTGTATAAGTTTTTTTTACTATTGGTCCATCTTTATCCTTTTCCATAACCACTATAAGTCTAACTGAATTATGATCATGACCAAAAGACTTAGTTTCTCTAAAACTAATCCTGAATCGCCCCTTTTCTTGTCTGGCTTGCTATGCACTGGCTAAAAAGTTCTCCAGAATGCAATTTTAAGAATGTTGCACCCTGTATACCTTTTACAATGAACTGATCCCAGGTGATATTAGGGTAGCTGAAATCCCCTATTACTGCCCGAATGTTTCTGTACATCTTGGCAATTTGCTTACATATTGGCTCTTCTATCTCTCTCTAACTGCTCAAGGATCTTTGTTATAATTCCAGCAGTGTGATTGCTCCTTTTTCATTCCTCAGTCCAACTCATACGGTTTCATTTGATGCTCCTTCTTTCATCCCTCCTGATAGCTGTGATTGTTTATTTAACCAATATCATGACAACCGTTCCTTTTTTAATCACCCTCCTTAACCCTTCTGAAAACGCTGTAACCAAGAATGCTAAGCTACCGCTCCTGTTCTTCTTTAATTCACAGTAGTCCTGATGGATTTTTTTTTGTCCCATGGTCTCTAATTATAAAGCAAGCCTTCTAATTCGATGTTTTGAAGCAGAAAATAGATTCCAAAAGTTGAGCATTGAGAATATTTTGGGAAAGAGGGTTTTATTACCTTGCCAGGTCTGAAAAAGACTTTGGTAAGACCAAACTTGTAATCATTCTCATTGAGACCCAAAGCTTTGAACAATGCCTGGAAAGAAATAGGAAGGGAAATAAATTAAAGGGTGTGTAAATTGTTAAACAATGTTTAAGTTACTAAACAACAATTGCTCCTTGATGCCTCCTAATTTTTATTATTTGATTAGTGGCCTCCCCATTTCAGCTTGGCTTTTCAAATAAAAAAAAATAGAATGCTGCTAAATAGAAGTCTAACAGAAAATGCTGGAAAAACTCAGCAGGTCTAACAGCATCTGTGGAGAGAAAATGTCAGAGTTAACGTTTCAAGTCCATATGACTCTTCTTCAAGTCATAGGAACTTGAAATGTTAACACTTTTTTTTCTCTCCACAGATGCTGTTAGACCTGCTGAGTTTTTCCAGCATTTTGTGTTTTGGTTTCAGATTTCCAGCATCCGCAGTATTTTGCTTTTATTTTATTAAATAAAAGTCTAGTCTGTGTGGAATATATTTACATCCATGTTTAATTTAACTATCAATGGATTTTATTTCATGTTCTCAGAAAACTCCAAAGCACTTTCCAGACAACGAATTGCTTTTGGAATATAATCACTTGTGTAGGCAATTGCAGTAGCCAATTTGCACACAAATAATGAGATAAATGACCAATTGGTCTCATTTTATTTTTGTGATGTTGATTGAGGGATAAACGTTGGCTAAAATACGAGGAGAGCTTCTTTGATCTTTGTAAATTGTACCATGGAATCCTTTACATCCTTAAACTGGCAGAGGAAGCCTCAATTTAATGCATCTTCCAAAAGATGGCTCTCACACAATGCTGCATTGAACTGAAGTGTCATGCTAGATTATGTCCCTGGAGAGGGCTCGAAGCCACCAAACTCTATTCCAGTGTCACTTGTTGACATGTAAGCTCCCAGATCTAGAGAATCGGGCTACTTCTATATACACTGGAGAGGCTAGAGGTCATAATAAGTCATATCTCGCCAAAGTATCTCCACTACCATATTGTGGGCCTAGACAAAGATGGTTAAAAGCATGGGAATGGAGTCAAGCCCAATCTTCCCCTGTCAAACGTTCACACAAGCGCATGCTCGAGTAGTAGGGTCAGGATCTCTGGTCGATTTGCTCCTCTACCTCAATTCAGGAAAATTAAGGCCAATTGCTACATCCCCACCACTTGCCCAACTGAGATCGTCGAATTAACGTAGATCAGGGTCAAATTTATGACCTTCCTAATCTGTAAGGCTGCAGTCATGCAATGTGATAGACTGCTGAGTCATTCGGCAGGATATTCCTTCATGAAGCTTATTGAAAGAAATTCAAAGTTTTACTCTAGTAAGTACCTTGCAGAAGAGCCTAGGGTCCAACCTGCAGAGTTTTGGAGGCATGTACTTCTGGTACATGTTGTAAAGTTCATGGAATGGAGCACGTGATGGAAATCCGCCCTGCATGAGGTCTAGCACAGACACCATACCTACACAACAAAGCAACCATTGAAAGCAATGCAGTTCACATGTATAATCTTTCAATCAATATGGGAAAGAACATAAATCCACTTTAGAGCAAGAACTGAACCATGGCTTATTGTATCTTGTAATTTTGAATATTATGAGAGTCAAATCATGGAATGAACCCAACCACCAGAATAAATTCCAGACACTGTTATGAAACAACCATAAAAACACCCAATCATTTAGGATATTTTTGCCTCTTGGAACGGGGAGTGCACGTGTGAATGTAAAATCCAAGGAGGCAGCTATGGTAGGGCTGAATGAGAGCATGAATTTTGGAACCAATGCGCTGGGCAAATTTGAAGCCTGTAGAGGATGGGGTGATGGGAGCAAGGGACGAGGACATGCACTGTGACATTTTGGATGAGCTATGTTTACAGAGAAGACGGTAAGGAGGCCAAAGTATGAGAAAGGTCGAGTCTCAAGGTGATAAAGGAGCGGGCTAGAGTTTTGGTGGTGAAGGCAGGAAATGCCATAGAAGAAACTGGTCTAATTAGTGGAGATGATGTGCAGGGAGGATGCTGAGCACTGGGTCAAGTACAGTGTCAAGGTTCTGCACCTACCAGCTTAGGTGACAGGTGACAAGGGGGGATTTGATAGAGTCAAAGACAGAGGCAAGAAGGTGCCAGCAGGAGTCAAAACAATGGATTCATGATTTGTCAACGTCAATTTGAAGGAAATTTTGGCTCATCGATACCTTAATGTTTGACAAGCATTTGGAGTGGGTAGCTACAGACACTGGGTTGATGGATGAGGCAAAGGGGTAAATTCCGGTATCATTACGATACATCTGTGATGCTCCTGGGTTATGCAGCTGCAAATTATAAAGAGCAGCAGGAAGGATGCAGTATACCAAAGGTAATCATGTGGGCAAAAGAGAGGCCATGGTGATTAGGTGGTGGAATGGGAGCATATGGAAGACTTCCTGGATAAGAGGAACATACCAAGAGCTGAAGAAGAGATGGGGCACGAATGGGAGAGAACATAATGCACATGGGCTTTGTTGGGCAGTGTGCAGGAGGAAGAGCTTAACACTTAATGAAATATATTGATATCATAGAACACAGGCTGAAGACATGGTGAATATACATCAACTGAAAAATAATCTCACCTGAACACTGAAGCTGTGACAAAATTTGTGCCCCTTCAAACTGATGACTTGTCATTTTGAGATTAGGTTTGATACATCGAATAAAGCTGGATCCCTAATGAAAAACAGTGAAATAAAATTAAATGAAATGCAGTGAGTGACACACATCATTTGTGCTAATTTACATCAAGCTTCACTCTAGTGAAAATATTTCTCTCCCAATACTTTATAACTTCTATTACCAGTTTTTGTGATAAACCTACTTTTAATTTGCAACCAGAATTGAATACAGTTCCCATAACAAGCAGCAGCATCACTTTCATTGATACTATAGCATGCTTGTTCATAACACACCATGCCACCAAGTGTTTACTCGGCACACAATAAATTTTTAATCTCAACTGAGCTATGAGCGAGTTGGTAAACCAAAGGATGCATGCTTTCTAACAGGGAGACAGAGAAAAGCAATGCGGGAGTCACCCTGTGCTGCTCCCCTGAACCTTCCCCTGGTCATTTACAGAATAGAAGAGCCTGAGTGGTGGTTATCTGCTCATACTCATGACCCAAGAGGAGTGTGTGGGGCGCCACAGTAAAAAAAAATAAATACAGAGATAAAAGCAAAAAACTGCGGATGCTGGAAATCCAAAACAAAAACAGAAACAGAAATACCTGGAAAAACTCAGCAGGTCTGGCAGCATCGGCGGAGGAGAGTACAGTTGACGTTTCGAGTCCTTGTGACCCTTCAACAGAACTAAGTAAAAGTAGGAAAGGGGTGAAATATAAGCTGGTTACGGGGGGGGGTTGTTGTTGTTGGGACAAGCAGCCAGTAATAGGTGGAGATAACCAAAAGAAGTCACAGACAAAAGGACAAAGAGGTGTTGAAGGTGGAGATAATATCACCACCTCTTTGTCCTTTTGTCTGTGACTTCTTTTGGTTATCTCCACCTATTACTGGCTGCTTGTCCCAACAACAACAACCCCCCAGCCCCCCCCCACCGTAACCAGCTTATATTTCACCCCTTTCCTACTTTTACTTAGCTCTGTTGAAGGATCATGAGGACTCGAAACGTCAACTGTACTCTCCTCCGCCGATGCTGCCAGACCTGCTGAGTTTTTCCAGGTATTTCTGTTTTTGTTTTGAAAAAAATAAATACACTTGCCATATACTTTGTGTGTAGATGACATACTAATTTTCTTTGTCTGGGTGATTTTCCACAGATGTCAGCTGGGGCTCAGTGACAGCGCTCTCAATCTCTGAGTCAGAAAGTTGTGGGTTTATGCGGCATCCAGAGACTAGAACACAATCTAGTGCAGTACTGAGGAAGGGTTGCGCTGCCAAAGATGTTGTCTGCTGGATGAGATGTTGCACTCTCAGGTGAATGCAAAGGATCTCATGGCACCTCTTGAAGAAGAGCAGGGGTGTCCTCCAATATTTAGTGGTTAATCAACACCACTAAATAGATTGCCTGGTGAACTCACTTCAAAAGCACTTCATTAGTTGTGAAGCGCTTTAGGATGTCCTGATGTTATGAAAGGCTATATAAATGCAAGTTAATTTTTTCTTTCATCTCTAGAAATTCACAGCAAAGCACTGCTCTCTCTCTACAATCTGTGGACAAAATGCCCTGTTCACAAATTATGGGATAAAATCTCAATTTTATGTAACAGTCTAATATAGTTATTAGTACTCACTGTGCTGCGTAATTTGTCAAGCAACAGATTCAACTGAGTCTGGGAAGAGAAGAAAGGAAACAAGAAACTTAATGATCTGCATTCTGTGGCTGAACACCTGCAAGTGTAGCAGTAGAATTTTCTGCTTAAATGAGAGATTTTATACTTAACTAAGCTTAGCACTATTTGTAGTGTAAAACAGACTAGCAAAACATTGTATAATGTGAAAACACAATTTATTGCATGCCATTCAATGAGCTGCACATTAGTGAGAAAAACCTAATATCCACATAAATTATAAGCAGCAAAAAAAATATTGCGATGCAATTTTCAAAAAAAAATTGAGATGTGTGTTGACATGTGAAGATAGAAGTGGAGCATGCAGCCAAACATCCTCCGTCTCTTAAAGCAGCACTGATGAATGAAATGATTCCCAACAGAAACCATGCATGGCACGGCCCAATCTTAACTTTAACCCTTTCCACTTCCAGCCCACTTTGTTGGTGTTGACAAGTTGCCCAAAACAATGGCTCTGGATATTTCCCCCACCACCCCCCCAACCCCAGAAAAAAGAACAGAAAATGGCAAGGGCCAAATATAACAAGAGATGGTCCCTCTCGTGGTCCATTGACTAAATACACAGCATTGTACTGTTATGAGCCATGCAGAGCAAGAAGCTCCCACACTCAATCTTATTGTCCATGCTGAGCAATGGGAGCACTGCAATCACCTCAATTTGCCTGGACGTGTGGGGAGAGGTAGAACATCATTTAGGTTTCTCTCCGCTCAGTGGCTCCTGCTGGAAAGGTGCACATGTGGAGAATGAGTGAAGGCAGCATTAGTCTTAGGTATAATGATCCCAACAGCTCACTGAACCATCCAAGATAACACATGAAGAATTTGAGTAACTGCCAGGGCCTGAGGAACCCTCCCCCTATATTAGTCAATGACATGATAGGACGCGGTTAAGGTTGAAAATATAAGCGGAACATTTAAAAGTTTCTGAGATATCTGAACCAGTCTCAATTCAGTATCATTGGTTATTTGATTTCAATACAAGGCTTGTTTGCATTAATGTTCCTTTCCCAGGTAATGGTGCTTCACCCCACTGAACTTAAATGTAACGATACATACATGGAAAAATAAACACTTCAGTCTACATCAGTCTGCAAAGTGTTTGTGATGACTAACAAATCAAATTCATTGCATAGTGTTAATGGTGCATTTTCATTTGTGAGAATGCTTACTCACCCTTCTTCAAGGCAAGCTGAAAGCACCTATTTGGGGCATGACTGGGAGCAAGGTTATGATAATGATATAAAATGGAATTATTTTAAAAATGCCAATTTTTGGAATCCCTGCTGTATCCAACAGGTTAGGTGCACAGATCCAGATTTTCAATCAACTGGAGGGTTCTACTACTGATGTTGCAACAAGCCAGACTGTGATCAGCTGGCAATTTTGCAAACATCAAGGTATTTCAGAAAAGTGTTGCCAGGATTGAATGTATGTAAATTTAATGATTGATGAGTGTGTCATATCAAAATAAGGTATCCAAAAGGGATGCTGGAACTACTCACAATATTACAATGGATATGCAAGGTTTGTAAAGGCTACAGTCAGATGTAGAGTAACTGAAGAACCAGTTGTTATTACAAATAGCTGGCTACCTAGACTGAAGTTTTGTTCCAGGATCAACTTTGTGCAGAAAAGGGTTAGAATGCCATCTTAATCAACCAGCCAATACCAGTGAAGTCAGTGTTCTAAGCAGGTGCATTACTAGTGTTTGGTTGCTTGAGTAAAGATTTACCTGCTGTTGTCTACTTTTCCTTTCCCAACCTCCCTATAGTTTTCTCTACACATCCTGAACTGGAGCCTCTCAGATCAAGTCACTGCCTGAGGAAAAGGTGCAGGAAACAGGTGGAAAAGACAAGGCCTGAAAGTCGGCTTACTATAAGTAGAAGACAGGAAATTAGGAGAATGCATCAGAAATTGTGGCAATGGACAATAGGAAGAACTACGTGAGGATTATAAACGTCATACTTAGAGCTTTTAACATCAATTGATATGTTCTCTTGAACCCGAAATGTTCAAGTTAATCATCCACAAGAATGTAATAAAAAAATGCAGAAAACCATCTTTACATTGAAGTGGTTATTAATTGAAATTTTACTTATTCAAAACACGATCAGTTAAGCTTTTTTCTAATGAAGAGTCATGCGGACTTGAAACATTAACTGTATTCCTCTCCGCAGATGCTGTCAGACCTGCTGAGTTTTTCCAGCTATTTTTATTTTTGTTTAAGCTTTTTTCTGGTTTGACATTTGCTGCTGTTATGTCAGTGATATACATTCCAATGCATAGCTGGGACAGATTTACACACAGTTGGTTTGCAATGACTGAATAAAATCTGCAGCTATCAGCAATGAAAATCACAGTTCTGATGTGTTCAATACTGAAATTCAGATTACTAGAGGACAAAAGTATATTTTTCAAAGACATTTTATAAACCTCAGCTGAAAAGGCAAGGAGAATAGAAATATTGACAAGAAAGCAGTGAAGAGCAGTAAGTTACTTAGGCCTAGAAATATCAGAGATGGATAATACCTGACAAGGCATGATTTAAGGCTCATTGCATGGTTTTGAATGCTAACTATAAGGGGAAAAACTCAACTGACATCATGGCCATGTAAAATGCAGAGTAACTAACCAGAGCTCAAGTAAAAATGTATTTCATATTAGCTAGCATATCACCAGATAGTGCATTTACAACAGGGCTTAAGAGCAGCATGTCATCCTGAGATCTTAAGCAGTAACAGGACATACTCAAGAATGGTTACGGGTCTGCACAATTTAACCGATGCTGAATGAAATACTCTCTGCCAGAAGGGCAGAATTTGCCTTGAACCCTACCAAACACAGTAACTTTCATTAGTCAAATTCCTGAAGACTGTTCTGTGTTAGCCAGCTCCCTGTGTTTACGCTGACTCTTGTCCCTGCAGCCAGTTTCAGTAGAATGAATATCAAGATGAAGGACACTTGGCCCCAATCTAAACTATCACCTATACAAATGGTATACATCAATCATCAAAAATCAGCACATTTTCAGGCTAAACGTTGAATTTTTGCCTAAAGTAGAAAGAGTTGCAATGGGTGATGAGTTCTAACTTTTCACATTTCTTTGTAACAGATGCCAGCTTTGATTCAGTTGGTAGCACTCTCACTTTGAGTTCAAGCCCCACTCCAGGAACTTGAGCACATAATTTAGGTTGGCACTTGAGTGCAGTACTGAGGGAGCTAGAAGTGCTAACTTTCTACTCACTTCCTACTCGCTGCCTTTCCTGCTCGCCTAACCTCTAGCTCGCTCAACCCGCTCCCTGGTCCACAGATCATTGCAGACCTTTCCTCTTGTGACCTTTGGTCTCTGCTAATCCCGGACTCCATCTCCCTCTAAACGTCAACCCTCCAATTCACGGCCTCTGCTGCTCCCTGGCCCTCCCTTACACTGCCGACCCTCGAGTTCACAGCCTCTGCAATTCCAACCCTCCTGGTCACTGGGAACCCTTCCTCCTGCCAAACCTCCCACTCCCTCCTCCCTCTCCTAATCCTCGCTGTGAGAGGGGGCCCTGGAGATGAGTAGCATGAGGCAGGAAAAGCAGGTTCGACTTGCAGAAGATAAGCCTCGAGCTGGAGAGGCGGCAAGATGGTCAAGAGGCAACAGAGGCCACTCCAAAATGCTGGTGATCAGGTCAAACGGATCTACATCAGACCCAATGCAAAACGACTTTAAAATGAAACTCACAATGTTAAAAATGCTAATATGGGCCCCATTAACTGATCGACGTTAAAGTGGAAGGAACAGTGAATTACTGTAACGTTAAGCCTTTCTTTGCACAAAAACCCACTACAAAGCATTATGCAAACACTGTAATAAGTAACTTATTAGCTGCTGAAAAACACTTCATACCAGTGGCACTACACATATTGCAATAGTTGCATGTTAATCTATTGCAAGGACCCCAAGATTCCCAAAGATAAGAATTTAGAACTGTTCTGTTTAAAATGGGACACATTTACAGGCCAAAAGAGATTTAGCATAGTTACAACTTACATCTTTCTCAAGAGGAACTGAATTTAGCCTGATTGAATTTTATTTTAAGGCTTCAATAAAAAGTCTCCAATTGATCCCAAGGACTTTGGCAACAGGCTTCTGTAATCAGCCTCCACAAAGAGCAGAGCAATGGCCCAGCACTGGTCATTCAATATCCCTTCCTGTAGATTAGGGAAGGGGAGCTGGCAATGAAGAAGGAAAGAAGTTCCAAGACTCCATTCTAGGATTACTACTGATGCACAAGATCCATCACTTGGTATTAAAACATAGGTCATGCCCTCTGTGATGATTCTGAACTTGTACGGAATAGCAGCATAGTGATTATGTTTATGGATTAGTAATCTAGTGGCCTGTACTGAGGGTTTAGAGACCTAAATTCAAATCCCTGCACTGCAGCTGGGGAAGTTAAAGTCAGCTAATAAACTGATCAAGAATGAAAAGCTAGTTCAGTAATGGTGACCATGAAACTACTGGATTGTCATAAAGACCCATCTGGTTCATTAATAATCTTCAGGGGAGGAAATTTGCCACCTTGCCTATATGTCACTCCAGATCCACAGCAATGCAGCTGACTGTTATCTGTCCTCTGAAATGGTCTGGCAAGACACTGAGTTAAGGGCTATTAGGAATGGGCAATAACTGTTTGCCAGCTGATGCCCATATCCCATGAATGAAGAAAAATAAGGTTGAAATTTGTTTTTGAAACATTTTGAAACATACATAGGGCACCTGGTTCACTAAACTCTAGCGATGAAGGTGAATAAAAAAGAAACCTATTAGGTACAAATATACATGAAAACGTGACAATTTACTGCAAGAGTGAGGCAGACTAATGTCAAGGGCGAGTTAGGTTGGTTTGAAAACACTTATAAGGGTTATGCTTTGACACATTCTCTTCACAATAAAACATAATAATGTGAAGACTTCACTTTATTAAAGTACACATTACCAGTCCCTTGAGTTATGTGGGGACGCTTTCATTTAGAGAAATTTCAAATGGAGCCAAACAATACTAACATACATACATACGAACATATGAATTAGGAGCAGGAGTCAGCCACTCAGCTCCTTAAACCTGTTCCGTCATTGAAAAAGATCATGGCTGATCTGATTGTAACATCAACTCCACATTCCCATTCCCCACTAGCCTTTCACCACCTTGCTTATCAAAAATCTATCTAGCTCTGCCTTAAAAATATTCAAAGACTCTGCTCCCACTGCCTTTTGAGGAAAAACGTTCCAAAGACTCTCAACCCTCTGGGAGAAAAAAAAATTCTCCTTATCTGTCTTTATTTTTAAATACCGACTCCTAATATGTCACAGCAGTGGTGAAAAATGCTAAAGTAGATCCGTAAAGAGTAAAAATTACTACGAGTTACAGGCTGAACCAGGATAATCACAGTAGTACAATCTTGATGCCAAAATCAGGTTACATTAGAAAAAGCATTTCATTTCCACTCAATAGGCCTTCTTTCAATAAGAAAGAAAAGCTGTTTTAACGTTTCTTAAATGTCATGCGAGAAGATTGCAGATTTCTTATTTACTAATAGAATTATACAATTTTACAACTCAGGAGTTTCCCAAATGCATCTACCTTGAATTTATTCCCAACGCTAATGAAGCTCAGTTTTCCTGCTTTCTGTTTTGTGTCCTTATTGTTGTTGGTTCCTTCAAAGAGTTTCCGGACAAATGGGTCCTTCGATTCTGATACCAGCAATTCCAAGGACATGTGTAAGGCATCATTATTCTTTTCCACAAACTTAGCCTGTCAGGGAGAAAGTCATACTGAGCAGTTCCTAGATGAAGGATGAAACTATTCCAATGACAAGAGCAAATAGGAGAGGTAAGCAAGCAGTGGGGATTTTTATGGGTAGAATTAAAAAATAGAAAAAGATCCAAGACTGTAGTGGGAATTTTGTATAGGCTCCAGGGTAGCAGCTATGATGTGGCAGAATCTAAAAATACAGTACTGTGTTTAGCGAAAAATGTGGTATGGGGGGATTTCAGCTTTCATATAGATTGGGATAAGCAGACTAGCATGACAGAAATGTAGTGAACTTCTTGTGTTGTTCAGCATCGTTTTTTGTAACAATATGTCCCAGAACTAAAAACAGAGCAGACTATATCAAATTTCATGAGTAATGAGCCAGACTTAATTAGCAGCCTAACGGCGTGTGAACAGTTACCTAATGGTGTGTGAATAGTTACATAATGGTGCATGAACAATTACTGAATAGTAACCATAAAATGATTGAGAAAGGGAGAAACATGAAACATTTAATAGTCTAGTTTTAAGTAAATCTGACTTCAATGGAATGAGACAGAGGCTGTCCCCAGTAAATTGGGCAAATCTGTTAATGGGTAAAACAGCAAAGAGGATGAATGGGAATAGAAACAGAAAATGCTGGAAAAACTCAGCAGGTCTGGTAGCATCTGTGGAGAGAGAAACAGAGTTAACATTTCGAGTCTGTATGACTCTTCTTCAGA
The DNA here is from genome assembly GCF_964194155.1 of Cetorhinus maximus. Lineage (NCBI taxonomy): Eukaryota > Metazoa > Chordata > Chondrichthyes > Lamniformes > Cetorhinidae > Cetorhinus > Cetorhinus maximus. Next base: position 33,881,574 of record NC_135892.1, on the reverse strand, counting down.
GAACATTAACTCTGTTTCTCTCTCCACAGGTGCTACCAGGCCTGCTGAGTTTTTCCAGTATTTTCTGTTTCTATTTCAGATTTCCAGCATCCGCAGCATTTTGCTTTTACCTTATGTTCACAAAAAAATTTAAAATGATACAGAACCAGTTTACACCCCTAAGGGCAAGAGCCCTGCATTCCATAAAAAACAACCAAGTGTGGCTGAAAACAGCCGAAAACACATGACTAAATTGGTAAAGGACAGCATAAAACCAAAAGAAAACGCATACATGAATGCAAACAGGCGCAGGTCCCAGTGACGGGGAAAGATACAAAAGACATAAGGTGACTAAACAGGGAGAGCTACAAAGTGTAAAGGAACTGGGAAAGGATATCAAAATCAACACAATTTTTAAAAAATTACGATAGAAAAATGTGATTAGAAACAATGTGGGTCCCTTAAAAATTAATAAGTGACATTTCAAATGAAAATAAAGAAATGGCAGACATGTTAAATAATTACTTTGTGTCAGTATTAACAGGAGAGGAACATCCCAAAGTAGATAATATTGAATCAGCTATGCAGGCACATCAGTATTAACATAAGCAAAACAGTAATGAAGAAAACAATTACATTAAAAAGTGTTCAACCCCCAGAACCAGATGACTCCACCCTACGGTTTAAAAGAAGTAGATAAGATCACTTCAGATGCTAAAACTATAACTTTGCAAAATCCTCCCAATCTAGGAACTGTTCCTTTAGGTTAGAAAACTCAACATTACTCCACTAATTAAGAAATATGAGAAAAGGCAACCGTGGAATTGTAGGCCAGTTAGCCTAACGTCAGCGATCGGAAAATTATTAGAGTATAAAACTAAGGATAGGAACATAGGAGTAAGAGTAGGCCCATTCAACCCGTCGAGCCTGCTCTGCCTTTCAATATGATGATGGCTGATCATCCACTTCAATGCTTTTTTCCCCGCACTATCCCCATATCACTTAATGTTATTGATATTTAGAAATCTGTCAATCTGTGCTTTAAACATACTCAATGACTGAGCTTGCAGAGCCCTCTGGAGTAGAGAATTCCAAAGATTCACAATCCTCCAGCAAAAAAATTCTCCTCATCTCGGTCATAAGTGGCTTCCCCCATATTTTGAAATTGTGTCCCCTGGTTCTAGACTCCCCAACCAGGGGGGAACATCTTACCTGCACCTACCCTGTCTATCCCTTTAAATATTTTGTAGATTTCAATGTGGTCACCCCTCATTCTTCGAAACTTTAGAGAATGCAGGCCCAGTTTCTCCAATCTCTCTTCATTGGGCAGTCCTGCCATCCTGGGAACAAGTGGTAAAGTGACTGAATAGCTTGAAAATTTTCAGCTGATCAGAGGGAGCCAGCATGGATTTGTAAAGGGTAGGTCATGGATGACAAAACGGATCAACTAAAATAATGGACAGGAGAATGTCTATTTAAGCTATTTATATGGACTTCCAAGAGGCATTTGATAAAATCCCTCATAAGAGACTGTTAACTAAAGTTGAAGCTCATGGAATTGAAGGTAAATTATTGACCTGGTTAGGAAACAGGCTGAGTTGCAGGAGATAGAGGGTAAGGATAATAGGCAGATATTGGGTGTGACTAGTGGTGTCCCACAAGGATCTGTGTTGGGATCTCAACCAATCACCGTATTTATTAACAACTTGGATGGGATAGGAAGCCATATATCCAAGTTTACCAATCACAGGGATAAGATGCATTGAAAAGAATGTAGATGGAAGTATCAAATTACACAGATATATTGATAGTTTTCCCAATCCACTTAATCTATGGCAAATGGATTTCAATATATGCTACTGTGAGGATATCACTTTGGACCTAATAGGATAGATCAGAGTACAGTCTAAATGTTGAAAAGTAGAAACAACAGCTGTCCGACTGATGAAAGGTCATCAACCTAAAACATTAAGATAAAAGCAAAATACTGTGGGTGCTGGAAATCTAGAACAAAAACAAAAATACCTGGAAAAACTCAGCAGGTCTGACAGCATCTGCGGAGAGGGATACAGTTGATGTTTCGAGTCCGTTTGAGCCTTCATCAAAACTAAGACATATAGAAATTAGATTAAATATAAGCTGGTAGAAGGGGGTGGGACAGGAGAGCTCGACAGGGGGCCAGTGGTAGGTGGAGGCCAAGAGGAGACATCTTTGGCAGTCTCTTCTTGGCCTCCACCTATTACTGGCCCCCTATCAAGCTCTCCTGTCCTGTTGAAGAGTCATGCGGACTCGAAACGTCAACTGTGCTCCTCTCCACCGATGCTGCCAGACCTGCTGAGTTTTTCCAGGTATTTTTGTTTTTGTTTTGGATTTCCAGCATCCGCAGTTCTTTGCTTTTATCTCCTGTCCCACCCCCTTCTACCAGCTTAGATTTAATCTCATTTCTATATGTCTTAGTTCTGATAAAGGGTCATACGGACTCGAAATGTCAACTGTATCCCTCTCCGCAGATGCTGTCAGACCTGCTGAGTTTTTCCAGGTATTTTTGTTTTTAACCTAAAACGTTAACTCTGTTTCTCTTCACAGGTGCTGCCTGACCTGCTGGATATTTCCAGTATTTTCTATTTTTATTTCAGATTTCTAGCATTTGCAGTACTTTGCCTTGCACACAAGCTAGGGTTGTGTACCCTAGAACTTTGGAAGTTAAGGGGTAACTTGATCGATATCCCCAAGATATTAAGTGAATTTGATAAGGCAGAGAAACTAAAATATTTCTGCTGGTTGGGGAGTCTAGGTATGCAAAGGATGACAGGGGTTTGGTCCTCTCTTCCACAAAGTGCAGTTGAAGACAAATCAATTGTTCATTTTAAATTTGAGGCTGATAGGTTTTTGTTAACCAGAGAAGTATTAAGGAATATGGGACAAAGTTGGGTAAATGGAATTAGTTCACACATGAGCAGTGGTCACACTGAATAGTGGAACTTAGTCGAGAGGTTAAATGGCCTACTCCTGCTATCAAATTGCAAGTCTTAACCAACTGAAGCCACAACAATAAGTAGGGAATTAAATATACAGCCAAATAAACAGGAAAATTTATCATCTTAAACATCTAAAAGATAAATAATACTCTTCACACTTTCAAGTGATTCATGACATTAAAATACCTTTTAATTGAGAAAGAGAGGATTCCACATGGTAAGGAAAACCTGTGGAAATACTGTAGAACAGTAGCCTGCTGAGAACTGAAAGCCCAGGCAGGGTCTTTTGAGAGTATCAGCTTTAGTTCAGTCAGAAAGTTGCAGGTTCAAGCCCCGCTCTAGACAACTGAGTACATAATCTAGACTGACACTTCAGTGCAGTAGTGAATGGCTGCTGCACTGCTGAAGGTGCAATCTTTCAGATGAGATGCTAAGTTCCTCAGAGGGCTGATAAAGATGCAATGACACTATTCTGAAAAAGAATGAGAGTTCTCCTCAGTGTCCCAGCCAATATTTATCCCTAAACAGATATCTAGTCACTATTTTGTTGCTGTTTTTGGGAAAATGCTGAATACAGTGTGATTGCTGAGTTTCCTACGTTACAAGCGGCTGCATTTCAAAAATATTTCATTGACGGCAAACCACTTCTGAAGTTCCTGAGATTGTGAAAAGTACTATATGAATGTTGGCCTTTCTTATATTCTTTTTCTGGTTCAGCTCTTAAGGACAAATGAAATCCTTTAGATGTTAAACTTACTGTTTCATAGCAAACTGCTCCAGCAAAGTGCCTGATGATAAACCCTTCGTCATCACGGACGTTCCTGTGAACCGTCAGCTTGGACTTTCTAGGAATCTAAACAATGAGAAGATGTGCACTCTGGTTTATGGCATCACAACAGCAGTGTTTCAATATTTCCCATTCTTGGGATGGATTTAAATGCCAGGTCTGGCGCCCTTTCAATAACTAATTTTTCACAGGTCTTGTTTTCCATCCTCCTCCTTTCATTGCAAAATACTATGAAACTTCACAGGCCAAGAGATTGCGATAGTAATGATGGTCATTATAACTGTGAAATTGACAACTTCTATGGTCCACCCATGCGCAACTAAATGTAGAAGCCCAGAAGGTACTATCAGTGATTTCATGTTCCACCACAGGGAACACCATTGAACCCACACAGTTGTAAATTTTAAGAAATCTCTTGAATTGATAGGAACTTCAACTTTTTACACTACAAACACCCCCCCGCCCCCCAAACAAAAAGTCACGACTTTTGAATTAGGGTTTTTGGAAAGGTACAAAGTAATAATTGCTAAACAATCTCTCTGGCCCTGAAAAAGTTACTTTATATTTGTGAAATGTCAAATGCTTCCATTATGATAAAAATGTCATAGGCTTTAATGTAACAAAAAACATTTTTTCTTGAAGTTCACGATATTTCAGCTTCTACTTTAATCCTATTTCTTAAGAACATAAGAAACAGGAGGATAAGGTCATGCCAGCCATTGAGCCTGCTCCACCATTCAATATCATGTCTGATCTTCAGTTTCAAGTTCACTTTAATGCCCACTCCCCATATCCCTTGATTCCTTGAGAAATGAAAAATCTGCCTATCTCAGCCTTAAATATATTCAACAATGGAGCATCCACAACCCTCTGGGATGCAGAATTTTAAAAATTCACAACCCTTTGAAGAAATTTTTCATCTCAGCCCTAAATGATCGGTCCCTTATCCTGAGACTTGTGCCTGTGTTATAGGTTCCACAGGAAACAAGCGCTCAGTGTCCACCCTATCAAGCACCTTCAACATCTTCATAGAATCAAAGATTCTGGTTACAGTACAGAGGAGACCATTTGATCCATTAAATCTGTGCTGGCCCTCTGAAGGAGCAATTCACCTAGTTCCACGCCCGTGCCATTTTCCTGTAGCCCTGCAATTTTTTCCTTTTCAATGATGATCCAATTCCCTTCTGAAGGCTTCAACTAATCCTGCCTCCACCACACGCTCAGGCAGTGTATTCCAGGCCTTGCATGTTTCGATTTTCCAAACTCCAGAGAATAAAGGCCCAATTTACTTAGCCTTTCATATAGGCCACCCATTCATCCCAGGGACCAATGTAATGAACCTTCGCTGTACTGCCTCCAATGCAAGTATACCCTTCTTTAAATATGGAAACCAAAACTGCTCACAGGTGTGGTGTCACCAAAGCCATGTACGTTGTAGCAGGACTTCTTTATTCCTGTTGTCCAATCCACTTATAATAAAGGCCAAAATGCCATTTGCCTTCTTAAGTGTTTGCTGCATTTACATGCCAACTTTGTGTTCCTTGTACAAGTACACCCCAGTCCCTTTGAACATCAACATTTACAAGTTTCAAAAAGCTTTAAAAAAAACATTCTGCTTTTCTATTCTTACCACCAAAGTCAATAACCTCACACTTCCCCACATTATACTCCATCTGCCACCTTAAAGCTCATTCACTTAATGTCTATATTTCTTTGCAACTTCTTGGTGTCCTCTTCAGCTTGTATTTGTATCTTGATTCAGCTCTCTATAAAACTACTTTTAAAAATGAAGTTAATTAGTGCATTTTACTTCCTTCACTGGGTGTGAGAATTCTTCAATGTGATTGGCTGCTTATATGTTTAATAACATTACTGTTGCTGGACCCCAGAGGTCCTTTATAGTTGGCATCAGGATGAAATTAACATCTGGAAAGGTGAAAACCACACTGCAAAGATTGTATTCTTCACAGTCTGTGGCAAGTGCTGTCGCTTGCCACTGACCACGATGTTCAGACTGTTACCAACTTATACCAATATAAAAATGGCAAATGATTTCCTTATTTCCAGTGTAAAAATCTGAACTGCAGTTACATCATCTAAAGAACTGATTGTCATTAAAGGCACTTAAGTTCACTGTCACTGAACTTAAGAATGGCTCCTAGCAGCCAGACACTTGGGTGTGATCGTTTCACTCCCACTCTAATAACCTATTGTAGTTTGTAATTTCTGTTATAACGTGTAATAATGATTTGTTGCCGTTTCTGGGTGGTTGAACTGATTGAGGACTTGAGAGCCACAACTATATCTGCATGGAACTCGGCTGACATGTGCACAGGGCACGACCAATACCTGTGTCAAATGCCAACTTAATTTCCTCCTCATTCAGCAAACAACAGAAAGCAAGCTTTAATTCACAGTTTTATACAAGTTCCTATACAGCTAAAACAGTCAGGGTTGATATGCAGTACTTGGATATATTCAAGGAGAATTTGCTTCCCCTAACTAGCTACCTGTAATTATTATCAGATGCAATTTAATCAGCTTTACATTTTTTTTTGCATTTGATTTCCTTCCACTCCTGAATGCCTGGGGATAAGCAACACCCTTACACCATGGCTGAATGGCTAATCTTTTGTATGAGTTGGTACATCAAGGACTACTCACTACTTTGGGGCCACTGTAGCCAAACCCACTCCTGTCCTCGTTCAACATCCACGCATGCTCTTTGAAGCAAAAGTGACTGGGCAGTAATCAGGAGCAGGATTCTGGATGATTTTTCTCTTACATAAATCAGGAACACAGAGACAAACTCTTGCAATCCCAGTTGAGACCAGTTACCTCAGTACAGATCAAGAAACAAATGGGGGAGGCCCTACTTTCTAAATGACTCCAGCCTTACTGCTCAGCAGACAGTAACTCACTGTGAGTCGGAAGTGATCTTTATGCTTCTGGTGTATCACGGCAGTGAAATGTTGGTCGCTGGCTTGAGGCAAACGGTTTTCTTCATCCAGGATATCCAGGATTCCAACCAATTTAGCTTCAATTAAATCTGTTTATGGGCACAATAAAAAAATGCATGCACATTAAACACTAGCATACAGTCATATGCATAGTATTGATAACAATGGTTCCTGGATTTTGCATTTCTAACGTTGTAAGTCCCTTATGTGTTTAACAACAGTTACTTGTGCACGTTAAGATCTTCAGGTTACAAACTCAAATGGTGGAACCAGTAACTTCAGCCCGAACAGTCAAGAATATGACACACTGTAATAGTAATGATATTCTAAGTGCCCTGTTACCTCTTCATAATAATAGATTCCAGCATATCCCAACGATGAATATCAGGCAAACTGGCCTGTAGTTTCCTGTGTTCTCTCTACTTCCTTTCTCGAACAGTGATGCTATATTTGCTACCTTTCAAGCCACTGGAACCATTCCAGAATCTAGGGAATTGTGAAAGATCACAACCATCTATCTCTGCAGCCATCCATTTTAGAACCTGTGGATATTGGTCATCAGGCCCTTACTAGATCTTATTAAAAAATGTCACCATTACATCCAAAATATACATCAGGAAAAACTGAAACAAAATGAGCTTCTTTTTGCTAGTTCCTTTGATACATACCAATGCAGTCTTGATTATCCACATAGTGCACTTCATTCACACCAAGTCCTTCTTTCTGATATAATTCTTGTTCCTAAAGGTGAAGAAGTCAGATCAGTATTATTATATTAACCATTTGAAATTATCATTGTTTGGAGCTTTCAGAACAGGTTTCTGATCAATCTGCATAAATGCTGCTTTTATATTGCCACACTAAGTGTTATTAATAGAAAATACACCATTTTTTGGCAGTATTTGGGTTTCCTAAGTAGCATTATAATTTCACTACTAGCTTTGCTACTATTCAGTAGTGCACTTTTATTTTGTCTTAAGAAAAAATATTTAAAAACTGTTGGAGGGGGGGGGTGCACGAGAGAGAGGATTTTCATGGCTGCAAATGTAGGAGATGGTGTAAGCACGTACACACACATTCCTCTTTCTGCACTTACTGAATTGTTTCCTTAATACACTAAAATAAAAGCAAAATACTGCGAACGCTGGAAATCTGAAATAAAAAGAGAAAATGCTGGTAAAAGTCAACAGGTCTGGCAGCATCTGTGGAGAGACAGAAACAGAATTAACGTCAAGTCCATATGACTCTTCTTCAGAGCCTCTGCGCTTCTTAGCTCTGAAGTCATACAGACTCAAAGCATTAACTCTGTTTCTTTCTCCACAGATGCTGCCAGACCTGCTGAGTTTTACCAGCATTTTCTGTTTTTGTTTCTTTGAAACATTCTGCACCAGGCATCCTCAGCGCCTGAATGAGATTGTTGATTTATACCTCAACAGGTAAGCACTGTGAACTCCATCACTAGTTTGAGACAGGCCTAATACATTTCATGTTGAACCTTGACAACAAAGTTTGCAGCAAGTTTAAAGCCAAAGATGCATCCTCCCTCCATAAGGTTTGATTAATTGCATCAATAAATGTGAATTATCAAAAATAATCTCATTTATTGCCAAAGAGAAATACATATACCTACTTGTATTTCAATTCTTACATTTATCTGCAGTGTTCAGAACCTGTCACATTGTTGTCAAGTTTTTGTATTCTCTTTTTCCATTATTATTAATTCCTATGACCACATTTATAATAGAATTTGCCCATGTAAACTCATCCTGCAACTGTGCAATTTAATTGCTGAGTGCATGAGCTACACAAAATGTTTTCTGATAAATTTTAAGCTACCATTTAACCCTCAGAAATTGAAATTTCTAATGTCCAGAGTAAGAGTTTAAACAAAGTAAATAAAACAGGGGGAAAGAGATGGGAATGAGCCACTGAGAGCTATATTCTCACGAGAGCCCCCATGGTATTAATGTTTATTTTTTCCTGCTGCACCAGGTCATACTACCTAACATTTCTTCTCCCTCTCAGAAGAATAAGAGGCAGAATTGGAAACAGAGGGGTGATGTTTTACAAAAAGATGCAAAAAGAGAAAGAGGAACAGAAGCACAAGGGGAGAGAGGGAAACACATATAACATGGAGGCAGCAGGGACAGCTTATCCATGCTGTCATGGGACATCACCTAGTAAAATACTAAAAGTCCTGCATATGGCACATGCATCCTGTAGCACTTTCCTCATCATACTTAGCTTCTAAAACAGCACACCCCCTCCCCCCTACTCATTGAGAGCAAGGCATAGCGATCCACTATCATCTTTGCCAATAAAAGATTTCAGCAGTAATGCCACAGAGATCTATTCCATAGATGCTGCTCTTCAAGCAATTAGCTAAACTAACATTCCTATACAAATGGATCTGCTTCAGAAATAGCTCCAGAAATAGAGATAATTCTACTGAGATTACACATTATGAAGAGTGTCAAAACATACAGAGCCCCCAAGTTCTAGCAATCCAGCTTGAAGCCCTTACCCTTACATTTTTTTTATTCTTATTATTTCTCGAAATTTTGAGAGCTTGGTGTTGTGGCAAAACGTAGGTTGTCCCTTCAGTGCAGTACTGATGGAGCCAAACAACTTGTTTCATGATGTAATGTCTATCTATCAGATACTTAAAATTAATGGGAATTTGAATTTCAGCTTGAAACTGCAGGGTAAACATCTACATAGCCACATAAAGTGCGGTCTCAGAGATTCTCCCCGTCAGTGGCTTAATGAGTGGCGATGAATAGGGATAGCTACTATTTCCAAAAGGGCAACGGACAGCAATTTTCCAATTTCTATATCTCAAGTAGTGAGGAAATTAAAGCTGCAATATTTTAGGTTCCCTTGTTCTTCCTCAGCCTAACGTTGGTGGTGATATAATTATCATGGACAAAACAAACTTCCATTAGGAAAGCTTGGATTAAATAAGGATAGGCAGTTGGAATTGGGTACAGGGAACAGCGTTACAAAGTCTGCAGGTTATATGAAACCTGGTAAAGTATAAGATCATGAGGGGGATAAATATGGGTTTCAGTGTGGTGAAATGGGCAGAAGCATGAAGAATAGAGTTTAAGATGGAGAAGTGTGAAATGATGGACTTTGGGAGAACTAATTTGGAATGGTTCTATAAATGGATCAATTTTGAGAAGTGAAGATGAGCAGGGTTATCTTGCTGTTCATATACAGAAACCCTTAAAGGTGGTGGGGCAAGTTAATAAGATATACAATCTAGGGCAAAATATACTGAAAGCCAGGATCAAAAAATTAAAAAGGCATGTAGGTTATTTGGGTTTATCAACAGAGGAATAGAATATAAAAGCAAAAAAAAATTATGTTAGAATTTTAGAAATCACTGGTTAGACCTTAACTGAAGTCCTAAAGACAATTCTGGGCTCCACATTTCAGATAAGATATAAAGAAAGAGTGAAGGGGCGGTTTATCAGGACGTTACAAGAACTGCAATACCCTGAAACAGAGCTTCCAGCCAGTGAAATACACTGTTAAAGATAAAAGACCAATCTAATATTGGTCTCCGTGGTAACATACTATTTTCTCTTACATCAGTTTTAATCTAGGTTGACAGAGTCAAGAAATAAGCACATATCTTACCTCTTTCAAGATCCTCTCATTGAAAAATTGTTGAAGCTTCTCATTGCAGTAGTTAATGCAGAATTGTTCAAAGCTATTGTGCTCAAAATATTCTGTGAAATACAAACTGGAAAAGATCAGCAACACAGCACAGCCTCTAGACCCATTTGTAATTGCTAAAGCTTGAGAATTGAGTTAAACTGCAACTTTGTGAACTAATACTGGTGCAAGGTGGTCTCTTGGATTGGAGTCTTGCATCTCATAGCTTTAAAACAGAGGGTTGTTTTTGGAGAGATACTGCCCTTTTCACACAGAAGCTGGCATCAATGTGAATGAATCATCACAAGATAAGCTACTTCAGTTTTATAGGATAAGAGACTTGGCAAACTAAGTAGAAATTCTATTTCAATAGACTACTCAAGGGCAGTAAATCCATCGGTTTCTACCATAAGTGATGGATCTGTCTTTTTTGAGCAAGCTTTCTTGAGTTCAAGTATATTTAGACAAAATGCAAAATAAAGTTGCAAAGCTAACTTTCTGAATTTTGTGAATAGACCCTCTATCTCACTAATGTCTTCCTCCCTGGTTCCCTCAACAAAACTTTCCCTTCCCTTCAACTGCAATTCTCTTTCTCTCTCTCGCTCTAAACATGGTCTCAATTTCTTTACCCTGGCACCCCAACTTAGTGTCTTTGCTCTTCCTCCCCAACATATCATCTAAGCCTTTGTCCAATTGCATTTCTTTCAAACATGAAATCAATCTTTTGTCAACATGATCTCAATGCCTACAGCCCCAAATAGGACGTGTGTCTCTCTCCCGCTATCCTGCCCTCGGCCTTCTATTCTTCTCCCCAAATTCAGGCGCTAATCTGGGAAGGTATTGTGTGAGTTTACTGCAAGGATGTCACAGTAAAATTGTACGTTCACCTATGATTATCATCTTCTATCATTGTGCTTTAATTTATCACCACCACCATTAGGTAATAATCAATCCAATTTTTATAATCTGGTGACCAGCTACCTTCTTTCTATTGCTGAATTTGAGCCTTTCCACAGTGATATTAATCCCAGGAAACAAATAAAAACGCAGAGAGTGGGGAGAGGGCAGGAAAGAGAGAGAGAGAGGCACCAGAGCAGGGGCCGAGGGCGCAGGGGAGGAGAGTGAGAAAATAGGAGAGCAAGAGAGAGAACGGGGAGTGAGAGCAGGGAGGAGACAGGGACAGAGGGATGGGAGGAAAGCAACTGGGAAAAAAAAAATAGCAGATTGCACGCCATCAAATTTACCATATTTCAGTAGAAGTACAGAATAAAAATTAATAAAAATAACAATTTAAATGTTGAAAGATATGAATAAATGGAAACTTACCAAACCCAGCAATGTCCAGAACCCCAATGAAAAAACTGGAACTCTCAAAGGGGAAACATTGATTGACCCGCTTCACAACATGGTCAAATAGGTGGCTATAAACTGCCTTGGCCAAAGCTTCCCGTGCGTTGTTTGCCTGCTCCACCTTTAAGGGTACCCTGAAGAATACCAGCGCAGGTTTTAGTTAGGGCAGCCGATCAGCTTTTATTCAGAAATTAGTCAGTGTATGGTGAAAACTCCATCTTTCTAATGCTTTTGTGCCTGTATAAATGTTGAGTTGCTCATGGTTCTTTTTGATTGGTCCATGATCACCACAAATGCTGTCAAGTGCCTAAGAGACACTGGTTGGATCTTTGAACCACCAAGAAGGAAAGCCGCCATGAATTCTGTTTTTCTCTGGTCAAGTATACTGATGGTAACAATCCAGAGCTTGCAGTTCAATTCTAAAAACCTTTACTTACCCCCCCACCACCAGCCCCCCATAGCTCCAGTCTGAGCCTGTTCTAGTGTCTCAAATCAACAGCATCTTATGCCCCAACACAATTCGAGAACCAAAGTGCAATATCACAGGAGATGGATAATCAGGGAACAAAGAAAATATTTTACACTTATGAACAACTATTCATCAAATCCATAAATTTGTATAAACATTGTACATTCTTTTCCACTTGCGATTAGAACTGTTTGCTTTATAGTAGCATTTTTAACTGGCAACCGAACAAGATATTGAATCACCTCATCAACACACCATTTCAGTTTAACAGATTGTGAGCAATGGCAAGTACTGTCAGTGTCTATGACCAACGAATAAATGGGTCTTCTTTTGACCAGAAGATAAAGGCATTTAAATTGAAAGCACAATTCTCCATTATTTCCAGAGGATCATAACTGACCTTGTGTTTTTCCCTCTTGTTTAACCCTGCAAACATTTTAATAGAACCATAGAACACTACAGCACAGAAAACAGGCCATTCGGCCCTTCTAGTCTAGCCCGCATTTACCACGTCAGATGGTAGCTCGTTCCACACTCTCACCACTCTGAGTGAAGAAGTTCCCCCTAATGTTCCCCCTAAACCTTTCCCCTTTCACCCTAAAGCCATGTCCTCTCGTGTTTATTTCTCCTAATCTAAGTGGAAAGAGCCTACTCGCATTTACTCTGTCTATACCCCTCACAATTTTGTAAACTTCTATCAAATCTCCCCTCATTCTTCTACGCTCCAAGGAATAAAGTCCTAACCTGTTTAATCTTTCCCTGTAACTCAACTCCTTAAGACCCGGCAACATCCTAGTAAATCTTCTCTGCACTCTCTCAATCTTACTGATATCCTTCCTGTAGTTAGGCGACCAGAACTGCACACAATACTCCAAAGTTGGCCTCATCAATGTCTTATACAACCTCACCATAACATCCCAACTCCTATACTCAATACGTTGATTTATGAAGGCCAGTATGCCAAAAGCTTTCTTTACAACATTGTCTACCTGTGACCCCACTTTCAGGGAATTATGTATCTGAACTCCCAGATCCCTTTGTTCCTCCGCACTCTTCAGTGCCCTGCCATTTACTGTGTATGTCCTACCTTGGTTTGACCTTCCAAAATGTAACACCTCACACTTTTCCGCATTAAATTCCATCTGCCATTTTCTGGCCCATTTTTCCAGTTGGTCCAGTTCTCTCTGCAAACTTTGAAAGCCTTCCTCGCTGTCCACAACACCTCCAATCTTAGTGTCATCAGCAAACTTGCTGATCCAATTCACCACATTATCATCCAAATCACTGATATAGACAACAAACAACAATGATCCCTGAGGCACACTACTAGTCACAGACCTCCAGTCTGAGAAGCAATCATCCACTACCACTCTCTGTCTTCTCCCACACAGCCAATTTCGAATCCAGTTTACAACCTCTCCATGGATACCAAGTGTCTGAACCTTCTGCACTAACCTCCCATTTGGGACCTTGTCAAAGGCCTTACTAAAGTCCATGTAGACAACATCCACAGCCTTTCCTTCATCTACTTTCTTGGTAACCTCCTCGAAAAACTCTACAAGGTTCGTTAAACACGACCTACCACGCACAAAGCCATGCTGACTATCCTTAATCAGCCCTTGGCTGTCCAAATAATTATATATCCGATCTCTCAGAACACCTTCCAATAATTTACCTACTACTGACGTCAGGCTCACTGGCCTGTAATTACCTGGTTTACTTTTGGAGCCTTTTTTAAACAACGGAACAACATGAGCTACCCTCCAATCCTCCGGCACCTCACCCGTGGCTAAGGACATTTTAAATATTTCTGCCAGGGCCCCTGCAATTTCTACACTAGTCTCCCTCAAGGTCCGAGGGAATATCATGTCAGGCCCGGGGGATTTATCTACCTTTATTCGCTGTAAGGCAGCAAGCACCTCCTCCTCTTTAATTTCTATACGTTCCATGAAACTACTGCTTGTTTCCCTTCCTTCCTTATACACTATGCCAGTTTCCTGAGTAAACACTGATGCAAAAAAACTGTTTAAGATCTCCCCCATCTCGTGAGGCTCCACACATAGACGACCACTCTGATCTTCAAGGGGACCAATTGTGTCCCTTACTATCCTTTTACTCTGAATATACTTGTAGAAACCCTTTGGGTTTACCTTCACATTATCTGCCAAAGCAACCTCATGTCTTCTTTTTGCCTTCCTGATTTCCTTTTTTAGTATTTTCTTACATTTTCTATACTCTACAAGTACCTCATTTGCTTCTTGTTGCCTACACCTGCTATACACCTCTCTCTTCTTCTTAACCAGATCGCCAATATCCCTTGAAAACCAAGGTTCCCTATGCCTGTTAACTTTGCCTTTAATCCTGACAGGAACATGCAAACTCTGCACTCTCAAAATTTCGCCTTTGAATGCCTTCCACTTACTGAACACATCCTTGCCAGAAAACAACTTATGCCAATCCACTCTTCCTAGATCCTTTCTCATTTCCACAAAATTGGCCTTTCTCCAATTTAGAATCTCAACTCGAGGACCAGACCTATCCTTATCCATAATTAGCTTAAAACTAATGACATTGTGGTCACTGGACCCAAAATGTTCGCCTACACATACTTTTGTCACTTGACCTGTCTGGTTCCCTAATAGAGTATTGCATCCTCTCTCGTTGGTACCTCTATATATTGATTTAGAAACTGTCCTGAACACATTTGACAAACTCCAAGCCATCCAGCCCTTTTACAGTATGGGAGTCCCAGTCAATATGTGGAAAGTTAAAATCTCCTACTATCACAACTTTCTGTTTCTTACATCGGTCTGCTATCTCTCTACAGATTTGCTCCTCCAATACTCTCTGACTATTGGGCGGTCTATAATACAACCCTATTAGTGTGGTCACACCTTTCCCATTCCTCAGCTCCACCCATATGGCCTCTGTAGACGAGCCCTCCGGGCTGTCCTGCTTATGCACAGCTGTGATATTTTCCCTGACTAGTAATGCCACTCCTCCCCCTTTCATCCCTCCCCCTCTATCATGTCTGAAACAACGGAACCCCGGAACATTGAGCTGCCAGTCCTGCCCCACCTGCAACCAAGTCTCACTAATAGCAATAATGTCATAATCCCACATGCCAATCCACACCCTAAACTCATCTGCCTTTCCGACAATACTCCTTGCATTGAAATAGATGCACCTGAGAACATTTCTATCACTTACGGACCCTTGATTTCTGTCTATACATGCATTCCTCGCTTGACCTTTATCCTCCTCCACCTCACTATCTGCTCTAACACTTTGGTTCCCCTCCCCCTGCAAATCTAGTTTAAACGCCCTGGAGCAGCACTAGCAAACCTACCCGCAAGGATGTTAGTCCCCCTCCAGTTCAGGTGCAAACCGTCCCGTCGGAACAGGTCCCACCTTCCCTGGAACAGAGCCCAATTGTCAAGATTTCATTTGAACAATGAGCAGTAATGATTCTGCATAGCTTGAAGCTGTCATGAAACAAATCATCAGAAACAAAAGCCAAGAGTGATTCACCATCAACTGGGTACTTCAACTGAGTCCCTTGTATTCTCAAACTCAGTAACACTTCCAAGCCAGCACACATCATCAGCACTAGCTGATTACAAAACAAGGAGAGGATAAACCACTCATGTTAATTACAACTTTTTTCCAATTGTGATTCTTAAAAAGGGGTGCTTTTAGCACTGATCTGCTATCCTGTATTTAGAGTATTACTTGTTCTTATTGCACAAATTCAACAAAAGGAAAAATATATTGTTCATGACATTGCTGTCATGTATTCTGAACAATTTTACAACTCCCGTGAAGTTACTAGAGTTATCAAACAAAAGAGTATTGTCTGAATAATGTGCGAGCAGCCTTTAGAAACATATCATCACTGATCTAAAATGTTCAAGAATTTTGATTTCTAACTGCTTTGAATTTTGTAAAATCAGTTGCAGTTGATACAAATGGAAGCTGGAAACCAAACAGCATTCCACAGGGATTGTTCCCTCCGGGACACCCTGGTCAACTCCGCCATCACCCCCTACACCTCAACCCCCTCCTACGGCACCTTCCCATGCAACCGCAGAAAGTGCAACACCTACCCCCTTACTTCCCCCCTCCTCACCGTTCAAGGGCCCAAACACTCCTTTCAAGTGAAGCAGTATTTCACTTGCACTTCCCTCAATTTAGTCTACTGCATTCGCTGCCCCCAATGCGGTTTCCTCTACATTGGAGAGACCAAATGCAGACTGAGTGACCGCTTTGCGGAACACCTTTGGTCTGTCCGCAAGCATGACCCAGACCTCCCTGTCGCTTGCCATTTCAACACTCCACCCTGCTCTCATGCCCACATGTCCATCCTTGGCCTGCAATGTTCCAGTGAAGCTCAACGCAAACTGGAGGAACAGCACCTCATCTTCCGACGAGGCACTTTACAGCCTTCCGGACTGAATATTGAGTTCAACAACTTTAGATCATGAGCTCTCTCCTCCATCCCCACCCCCTTTCCGATCCCCCTTTTTTCCAATAATTTATATAGATTTTTCTTTTCCCACCTATTTCCATTATTTTTAAATGTATTTCCATCCATTGTTTTATTTCTACCTTTTAACCTATTTCAATCCCTTCCCCCCACCCCACCCCCACTAGGGCTATCTGTACCTTGCTCGTCCTGCTTTCTACCCTTAATGTCACCTATTAGCACATTTCTTAGCTAATATCACCACCGTCAACACCTCTTTGTCCTTTTGTCTATGACATCTTTTGGCAATCTCCACCTATCACTAGCCCTCTATCCAACTCTACCTGTACCGCCCCCCCACTTAAACCAGCTTATTTTTCACCTCTCTTCTATTTTTCCTTAGTTCTCTTGAAGAGTCATATGGACTCGAAACGTTAACTGTATTCCTCTCCGCAGATGCTGTCAGGCCTGCTGAGTTTTTCCAGATATTTTTATTTTTGTTTCTGTTTTGAGCACAAATAAACATTTCCCAGCTACTGTATAAACTACCAACAACTTGCATTCATAAGTAACTTTACTATAGTAAAACATCCCAAGGCTTTTCATAGGGGTGCAATCAAATGAAAATTTAACAAGCCACATAAAGGGATATCAGGACAGATGACCAAAAAGCTTGGCCAAACAGAAAGACTGTCTTAAAGGAGGAAAGAGAGGTAGAGAAGTGGAGAGGTTTAAAGGAGGACATTTCACAGCTTATGCCTTGGCACCTGAGGCAAGGACACCAATGGTAGAGTGATCAAAATCAGGAATGTGCAAGAGACCAGAATTGGAGGAGCACAGATATCTCAGATGCTGTAGGGCTGCTGAAGGTTATAGTGATAGGGAGGGCTAAGATCACAGAGGAATTTTAAAAGGAAGAGATGTTGAAAGGAAGAGATTTTAAAATCGTAATTAAAGATAAACAAGCATTTCATCCTGATATTTTGAATTGCTTTATCAAAGAAAAGGTTCAGAAATTATTTTACAATCGTAGTGTAGGAGTTACTGGTCATGTAAGCAAGAACTTAAGAACAAGAGACATACACTTCCATTATTCAAGAGACATAGAATATAAAAACAAGGAGCTAATATTTAACTCACACAAGGCCTTAGATAGGCTATGCTTGGAGCATTGTATATAGCTTTGGACGCTCCATTATAGAAACATAAAGAACAATTGAAACATTGCAGCATAGATACAGTGGGTCATTAGCAGGGATGAATATGGGGCAATGAAGAGAATGGTGATGCAGTTGGAGCTCATTTTACTAGAGCTGAGAAGGTTAATAGGTGACCAGATAGAAGTTTTTGAAATTATGAAGGGTTTTGCTAGGATAAGTGGATAGTAACGGCTAGACACAAATTTAGAATAAATCACCAAAGGGATGCAAGGATCCTTTTCTGTTTTTACACAAAGGATGGCTAGAATTTGAAATACATTCTTTCAGAAAATAATTAAATAGCAGTTTGAAAGAGAGGAGTATCAAAGGATTTCAGGAATTGAGGATAGTGGGAGTAAACTGGCTGAGATATTAAAGGGTATGGGCAGTAAGGAGAGTGGGATTAGATTGGCTGAGATATTAAAGGATATAGGGAGTGAGAAGGTGAGTAGGATTAGACTGGCCCAAGCAGGAAAAAATCACTGGGACAGACAGAGGGACAAACTGCTTGTTTTGCGCTGTAATACTATGATTCAATTTTCCGATTTCAGCTTAATAGTATGTATTACAAGTTATTGATTCTACTAAACATCAGACACAGGTGTGAAAGCCATGGGGTGGTTCATTTGTGGGTGGATGACCAGAATGAACAGTCCTCAGTATACTTAATTCCAAGCAACTAGTGGCTACAAACATGCTAAAATATTAGATATTAAGAACACTCACTGCACAAGATGGCAATATGTACTACAGGTATACAATTGTCCAAGAAATGATGATCTGCCTGGCAGACAACCTATTATGAACGCTTTAGGCATCAACCTTGGCTCAACGGTAGCAACTCTTGTCTATGAGTCAGAAGTCAGACAGGCCAAACTCCGTTCTAGAGGCTGAAGTATGAAACGTAGGTTGAGACCTCTGTGCAGTTCTGAATGAGTGCTGTACTCGGACTCAATGCTTGAAGGAGTGGCGGAAGCAGATTCATTAGTAACTTTAAAAAGGAAATTACACGTATACTTGAAAAGTATGTGGGGCTGCAGAGAAAGCATAGACGAGTGGAACTAATTGAATAGCTCGAACTGGGCAGCCATCGCAGGTATCATGGGCTGAATGGCCTCTTGTGTAGTAAGATTCTATGACAGATCTACGGAAAGAAAATCAAGCGGATTGTAGAAAATAGAAGAAAAGCAATGAAACATTAGAGGCGCTAAAAGGGGAATAGAAAAAAATTGCAAAGTAACAAAAGGAAATAACAAAATATCTGGTTAATGTAAAGTAAAAGACCTGATTAAAGATACAACAACTTACATTTATATAGCCCCTTTAACATAATGAAACGTGCCGATGAACTTCACAGGAGCATTACAAAACAAAGTAGGGCAGCAAGTCACATAAGGAGATATATCAGATGGCCAAAAGATTGGTCAAAGGTAGGCTTTAAGGTGTGTCTTAAAGGAGGTAGAGAGGTGGAGAGTTGTAGGGAGAGAATTCCAGAGCTTATGGCCTACCCAGCTAAAGGCACAGCCACCAATAGTGAAATTATAATTTGGAATGCACAAAAGGCCAGAACTAGAGGAGTGGAGATACCTCAGGGGAGGGACAGGTTTGAAGATTACATAGGTCGGATGGCACGAAATTTAATGGAGGGAAAATTAATTGGAGGGATAATAAATGAACACTGGGGCAGAGCCAGGAGGTTAAGAGAGCGCGAGAAGGAGCGACACAGAGCAGAGCTGGGAGGTTAAAAAAACACGAGAGGGGGTGAGACTGAGCGCGGAGCCAGGAGGTTAAAAGAGCGCAAGACCAAAGGCAGAGCGGGGAGGTTAAAAGAGCGTGAGAAGGAGCAAGGCCAAGTGCGGAGCTGGGAAGTTAAAAGAATGTGAGAAGGAGCTAGACCTAGAGCACAGCTGGCAGGTTAAAGGAGCGCAAGAAGGAGCAAGACCAAGCGTGGAGCCGGGAGGTTAAAAGAGCAGGAGAAGGAGCGAGACCGAGCACAGAGACGGGAGTTTAAAAGAGCACGAGAATGAGCGAGACCAAGAGTGGAGCCCAGAGGGCGAGAAGGAGCGAGAGCAGAGCTTGGTAGTTAAAAGAGTTAGCTGGTGTTGGGTCTCAGTCTGTGGACCCACCAGATTTGGAGAAAATCAAGTGTGACATGATAGGGAACTAGACAAGTGATTGGTTGGTGAGTATTTTACTTGTTTTGCTCATTTATCCTTAAAATACTGGTACAATTTATTGGTAACTGTAAGGTTTTCTTCATAATAAGGTTATTGTAATAGTAGTAGAGCATATTGGGGGTCGTAGGGTATATTAATAAAAATAAATGAAAATCAAAAAATAACTAATACTTTGAAAATAGATAAAATAATTTAAATGAATATCTAAAACACATGCGTAATTAAGAAATGCATGGCTTTTCGGTGTCACTGTTACTAGCATTTAAGAAGCACAATAAATTGTCGTATACATTAGAATCATTCTAAGTTATTTAAGAAAGTAATTAAATTAACTAAATAACGTAAGTAACAATGGCAGGACAGGTGTAATGTTGCAGCTGTCGAATGTGAATGTCGAATACCAAGGGATCCAGGGCAAACACATCTGCAGAAAGTGTAAGCAGCTAGAGGAATTCCAGATCAGGATTATTGATCTGAAAGCTGAACCACAGACACTGCGCAACATAAGGAAGTGGGAGAAATACTTGAACGCTTTGTTCCAGAAGACGGTCACACCTCTTAGATTAGGGTCATCTGTTTTGGTCAGCAGTGAGGGATAGCAGGATGTGACCATGAGTGATGCAGGCAAAAGCAGACAAAAAGCAGCAAAAACTGAGCAGACAGTTGTGTAGGAGCCTCAGACTTTGCAATTGTCAAACAGGTACAAGGTACTAGCTACTCGTGTGGACAAAATTGAGGTCTGCAGGCTGGATGAGCAGACTGACCATGGCACCAGAGTATAGGAAGCCATTCAAGGTGGGGGCAGCGGGGGTGCAAAAGGAATGCTGTGGTAGTACAGGACAGTACAGTGAGGGAGGTTGACCCTGTTCTCTGCAGCAAAGATCCAGAATCCAGAAGACTGTGTTGCCAGAGTTTGGGATATCTGCTCAGGGCTGGGGATGGACATACAGTGGGAGGGAGAGAATTCAGTTGTCGTGGTTCATGTAGGTACCAACGACATAGGCAGGACAAGGAAAGAGGTTCTGCATAGTCATTATGATGAACTAGGCACCAAATTAAGAAACAGAACTTCAAAGATAATAATTTCGGATTATTACCTGAGCTGTGTGCAAATTTTACAGGGCAAATAAGATTAGAGAGACGAGTGCGTGGCTCAAAGACTGGTGTGGGAGAAGTGGGTTCCGGTTTGTGGGGCATTGGCACCAGTACTGGTAATTTACAATGACATAGGTTAATTAAAATACATCCAAAGTTTTGGACAAGAATGCTCTCATCTCAAGTTTAGTAGCACTTTGAGGAAATAATGAAATGTATTGATCAAAGAAATGCAGGTGCACGAGTCCAAAAAAAATTGAGAAAATTAATTGTATAAGATTAAAGGGAAAATGACAGCATGGAGAGAAAGTTGGTTAAATATAGGAAACAGTGGTGAGAGGGTGTTTTTTCTTCCCAGACTGGGGCTATAAATTATAGTTCCTCTATTGTTTCACAGCATGTAGGTGTCAGCATTTACCGCCCATCCCTAATTGCCCTTAAGGTGGTGGTGATGAGCCACTTTCTTGAACGCAGCGGTCCATCTGGTGCATATACACCCACAATGCTGTTGAAAAGGGGATTCCAGGATTTTGAACAAGCCATAG
Source organism: Cetorhinus maximus (assembly GCF_964194155.1). NCBI lineage: Eukaryota > Metazoa > Chordata > Chondrichthyes > Lamniformes > Cetorhinidae > Cetorhinus > Cetorhinus maximus. The sequence goes on along the minus strand of NC_135892.1, from coordinate 33,859,907 downwards.
TGAAGGAGCGTCGATAGTGTTCCAAGCCAGGAGGGTGTGTGACTTGGAGGGGAACTGGTAGGGGGTCGTGTTCCCATCCATCTGCTGCCCTTGTCCTTCTAGCTGGTAGAGGTTACAGGTTTGGAAGCTGCTGTCAAAGGAGCCTTGATGAGTTCTTGCAGTACATTTTGTATATTGTGCACACTGCTGCCTCTGTGCATTAGCGGTGGAGGAAGTGAATATTTAAGGTGGTGAATTGGGTGCCGATCACGTGGGCTGCTTTGTCCTGTCCTGGATGGTGTCAAGCTTCAAAAGTGTTGCTGGAGCTGCACTCATCCAGGCAAGTGGAGAGTATTCCATCACACTCCTGACTTGTACCTTGTAGATGCTGCACAGGCTTTGGGGAGCCAGAGATGAGTTACTCATCTCAGGATTCCCAGCCTCTGACCTGCTTTTGTAGCCACAATGTTTATATGGCTGGTCCAGTTCAGTTTCTGGTTGATGGTAAACCCCAGGATGTTGATAGTCGGGATTTAGCGATGGTAATGCCATTGGCTATCAAAGGGAGATGGTTAGATTCCCTTTTGTTGGAGATGGTCACTGCCTGGCACTTGTGTAGCACGAATGTTACTTGCCACTTGTCAGGCCAGCCTGAATGATGTCCAGGTTTTGCTGCATTTAGACATCGACTGCTTCAGTATCTGAGACGTGAATGGTGATGAACATTGTGCAATCATCAGCGAATATCCCCACCTGTGACCTTACGATGGAGGGAAGGTCATTGATGAAACAGCTGAAGATGTCTGGGCCTAGGGCACTACCCTGAAAAAGGTCTGCAGCAATGTCCTGGGACTGGGATGATTGAACTCCAACAACCTAAACATCTTCCTTTGTGTTAGGTGTGACTCTAACCAGCAGAGAGTTTTCTCCCAATTCCTATTGACTCCAGTGTTGCTCGGGCTCCTTGATGTCACACTTGAACAAATGCTGCCTTGATGTCAAGGGCAGTCACTCTCACCGAGTTCAGCTCTTATGTTCTTGCTTAGACCAAGGTTGTAATGAGGTCAGGAGCTGATTGGCTCTGCCAGAACGACAATTGAGTGTCAGTGAGCAGGTTATTGCTGAGTAAGTGTCACTCGATACCACTGTCGACAACACCTTCCATCACTTTGTTGATGATTGAGAGTATACTGAGGAGGCAGTAATAGCCAGGGTAGATTTGTCCTACTTCTTGCAAACAGGATATACCTGGGCAATTTTCCACATTGCCAGGTTGATGCCAGTCTAGTAGCTGTACTGGAACAGCTTGGCTTGGGGCTCAGCGAGTTCTGGAGCACAAGTCATCACTACTATTGCTGGAATATTGTCAGGGCCCTTAGCCTTTGCAGTATCCAGTGCCTTCAGCTGTTTCTTATCACATGGAGCGAATCAAGTTATCTGAAGGCTGGCATCTGTAGGCTGGGGATCTCAGGAAGAGACAGAGATTAATCATTCATTTGGCACTTCTGGCTGAAGATGCTTCAACCTTGGCTTTTGCACTGGTGTGCTGGGCTTCTCCATCATTGAGAGTGGGGAAATTTGTGAAGCCTCTTCCTCCCTTTAGCTGTTTAATTGTCCACCACTGTTCAGGACAGAAGAACTTTTATCTGCACTTTTGGTTGTGGGATAGCTTAGCTCTGTCTATAACTTGCTGCTTCTGCTGTTGGGCATGCAAGCCATCCTGTGTTGTAGCCTCACCAGCTCGACAACTCATTCTTAGGTACGCCTTGTGCTGCTCCTGACATGCCCTCCTGCACTCTTCATTAAACCGGGGTTGATCCCCTGGTGATGGTAGAGTGTGGGATATGCCGGGCTATGAGGTTACAGGTTTTGGTCGAATGCAATTCTGATGGCCCATAGTGCCTCATGGATGGCTAGATCTGTTCGAAATCTATCCCATTTAGCACGGTGATAGTGCTGCACACACGATGGAGGAAGACAGGACTTTGACCCCACATGGGCTGTGTGGTGGTCACTCCTACTAATACTGTCATAGACCGATACATCAGCGACAGGTAGATTGGTGGGGATAAGATCAAGGCTTTTCCCTCTTGTTGGTTCCGTCACCACTTGCCGCTGACCCAGTCTAGCAGCTACGTCCTTCAGGACTCAGCCAGATCGATCAGTAGTGGTGCTACTGAGCCACTCTTGGTGATGGACATTGAAGTCCTCAACCCAGAGTGCATTGTATCCTTGCTACCCTCAGTGCTTCTTCTAATTGGTGTTCAACATGGAGCACCACCAATTCATCAGCTGAGGGTGGCAGAGGTGGGGGAAGCAGGCTGCCAGGGGGTAGGATGTGGGGGGAGGGGTTGGTGGGGTGGGGTTGGGGGGGGCCACGCATCAAGAGGTTTATTGTGCACGTACGTAAACATATCAAGTGTGGTAAACAATGTTGATGAGCTGCAAACACTGATAACCACATAGGAATATGGTGAAAATGGAGACCTGGCTCAAAAAGGGTAGGACTGGGGACTAAATATTCCCAGCTACAAACTGTTCCGGAAAGAGAGAGAAGGAAAGAAAGGAGGATTAGTGGCAATACTTGATTTTATAAACTTGTGTCAAATCACCAGAGTTAAAAAGAACCGTGTGGTGAAGACCAAATGAAAACTGGCCCATTGTGGCTATGCCAGCTCTCTGAAACTACTAACCTTATGGTCCCATTTCCCTCCCACTCCCCTGTCCTCAAATCCTTTTAAATGTCTTTTTATTCAATTATTTATCCACATTCAGCTGAAAAGTGCCATGGATTTGGTTTCTCAAAGGGCATTTCATGTCCTAAACTTTCTCTTTTCTCTTTGGTGTTGACCTTAGATTCATGTCCTCTGGTTTCTGACATAACTGACTATGGGAATAATTTTCCCTCATTTACCTTATTAAAACTTCTGATAATTTCAAATACCTTTTAGATCTTCTCGCAACCTCTTATCTGAAGAAAAATGCAAGTCTTTTAAATCCCTCTTCATTATGTCTCTCTCCTACCTATTTCACTGTCTCTAATGAGATCTCACAGAAACTTTCTTCCTCATTCTATCACCAGTAGGTGCAACTTCATATTCATCACCTTCTTGGAGCAGCACACTCTATTCGCTGAGAAACATAAACACGGGCCACCATTGTGTAAATCTACATCAGTTACTTTGCTTAATGAAATTATAAATATTCAAACTAACTTCGAAACTGGTGGGCTCTAATGATTAGGGAAAACATACTATCCTTAAGAAGCCATTTCTAAAGTAAAATCAATAAAACTTTTCATGCCTGGGTTTATGCTACATCATCACCATTGTGAATATATAATCTATATAGCCATTTAAAAACAATCAGGCCAAGAATTTATAGGTTGTGGTGATCAGCTCTTAAGCACAGAGCTGCCAAATCTATTATTTTTTTCATTATATCATGGTGCAGAAACAAATGACAAGTATTCAGTATTTACAAGCAGAATGTTGTTGACAGGCTGCACAACTAAGTACAACAATTTTCAGAACGCATCAGTCATGAGGGATTAGGATGAAGAGGCTATGTATGTTCAATTACACTCAAAAAAATAAGCAAAGCCTACAGGAAGTGTCAAAAGTTACAATATAACTTTGCAGTATCCTCCTACGGCCTCCATTAACACTATAACTTATGTTACAGAAGTATTTCGAAAATCTTATTCTCTCAAATTTGTACATTTTTCTCATACGTACAAATTGCTGAACAAAAAAAGATCAAGGTCCACCTAGCTCAACTTCCACCACCCTGGTAATCTCATAGTATGATAATAGAGTTGTTGACTAATCATATTAACCAATCTTCATCAATTAGTTTACAACAGACCCAGAAATTACACAATGAGAACCCAAGTGATGGTGAGCTTCGGGAACCATTGGCACTACAGTAACCATTTTTCTCCTAAGCATGTTCCAGTTACCATGTCAAGTCTCAAATTACGTGCTTTATTAGAAATTGACTGATGCATTAAATGCACACAATCCAGTTCTGCAAACCAGTGCTAACTGCTAGCAGCTTTTGTGTGGTAAAAAGCTGTTGCATTAAAATTACTATTAAGGTATTGTAATCAGCCAGCGTACCTAGTAACAACAGCAACAAACAATCTCTCCAAATTTCATGCCATATTCAATTGATTGAACTAAATTTTCCAGAAGTTCCATTTAAGAACAATGTGACTTTGTTAATTACCAATACATTTCTAATTACTGTAACGATAATGCAGAGAACATTTTACCTCATTCATATAGGGCTTGATATACTTTGTGTGCAGTGAGAAGTTAGACAATCCATTTCAAAGCTATTTTACTTTGGATTATGACTTATAAGCTTTATGATTTCAGCATGTTGCTGTTTTGTAAACATTTATGAGCAGCACTAATCACAATACAACAAACTAATTCTTTAGAAAGAGATGGACTTGTACCTAGAATTATAAATAGGTCCAGGTATGATTTTAAAAAGTTCAAACATATCAAGAAAATCACTGAGCAAACTTCGGCTTTTTTCAGGTTGCTTTTCTCAACAGTGTTATGCCTTCAAAAAGTGCAACACAGACATCTAGTGGCAGTAAATGAGTACTGCATGACATTTTCTCAAATTGCATTCATGGATTTACAACAGCTCTTTGCCCATCCATTAGAGAGAATATAATTCATCCCTCACAAACATGTTATGTTGTTTTCCTAATTTTTCAATAACTACTCACATTAAAGATCTATAAAAAGTCCATAAAAATAAAAAACTACTGCGGATGCTGGAAATCCAAAACAAAAACAGAATTATCTGGAAAAACTCAGCAGGTCTGGCAGCATCGGCGGAGAAGAAAAGAGTTGACGTTTCGAGTCCTCATGACCCTTCAGCAGAACTGAGTAAAGTTAGGAGAGGGGTGAAATATAAGCTGGTTTAAGGTGGGGGGTGGGGTGGGGGGAGAGAAGTTGCGGGGTGGGGGGTAGTAGGGACAAGCAAACACTGATAGGAGCAGATAATCAAAAGATGTCACAGATAAAGGAACAGACGTGTTAAAGGTGGTGATATTATCTAAGAGAATGTGCTAATTAAGAATGGATGGCAGGACACGCAAGGTACAGCTCTAGTGGGGATGGGGTGGAAAGGCTGACAGGGCATTACAGGTATAGATTTAAAAATAATGGAAATAGGTGGGAAAAGAAAAATCTATATAAATTACTGGAAAAAAAAGGGAGGGGGAAGAAATGGAAAGGGGGTGGGGATGGAGGGGGGAGGGAGTTCAAGATCTAAAGTTGTTGAATTCAATATTCAATCCGGAAGGCTGTAAAGTGCCTAGTCGGAAGATGAGGTGCTGTTCCTCCAGTTTGCGTTGGGCTTCACTGGAACAATGCAGCAAGCCAAGGACAGACATGTGGGCAAGAGAGCAGGGTGGAGTGTTAAAATGGCAAGTGACAGGGAGGTTCCTGCTCTGAGGTAAAATTGTAAACCCACTGAAAACCCACTAGGTACAAGTAAGCACTCCAGTCATTGTTAATGACTTCTGAAAAGTAGTACTAATTCCTTCCCTTATTTTCAATATGCTAAAAAATTTTAAATTCTTAAATTTTAAAAAAGAAATTAGGAAAGTCAACCATAATATAACCAACTGAAATTATTGATAAACAACTTGCAAATCAAACATCAGTGGGTGATTTGTAATACAGTCTGTGGTCTCAAAAAGCAGATGGGACATCTGGTTACTTCAGATGAGAAATCCAAGGTCGCTACCATCGCTATAACAATCCCAGGATATAAATCACACTCTCAAAGTCACCCAGATACCCGATTATTTAGTACAGAGGAGTTTGCTTACTTGATAACTGTGCCTTTGACACCTCCAGCAGTGGTCAGCATTATTCTAGTGGTCAAACTAACACGCAAATCGTCCCCTTCCAGCCCCAGCAGTTCAGCACAGTGGTCCAGTGACTGACTTGATTTATTTTTCAGGACACATCCACCTAACAGTTGATAATATTGATTACTAAGGCTGCTCTGTGACTGAAAAATATAGATACTAACTACACACAAATATAAATCTAATTATCCCTTGATATTAAATGTGATAACTCTTATAACAGATGAAATTATTTAGAAGTTGCAAAAAAATTCTGTACAATGAAAGTTAAGCATTAAAGACCATAATTGAGTTATACATTTGTTAGAAAAAATGAAAAAACATCCAAGAAACATTTCTAGAATGTGCATAATATAGCAAACACACTAAAGCTGTTGTGTGTTGCAGGCTAAAAGTTTAATAAATTATTCATAATAAATTGCTTGAAGAAGGAACGGATTCATATTTATGTAACATCTTTCATGTCCAGAGGACATACTATATCACTTCGCAACCAATCAAGTATCTTTCAAGTGAATGCTTGGTGTGACGTAGCCAAATAATCTGCTTTTCATGCTATTACTTCAGGAACAAAAACTGAATAGACAGAGTTCTCCAGCCTTTCATCGAATAGTGCCGTGGGATCTTTCATGCCTAGCTGAGCAGGTGGATAGATTCACCATTTAATATTCCATCCCAAACTCCCTTAGTGCTGCACTGAATTATTACTGTAGATAATGCACGTTCAAGGCTCTGTTGTGGAGTTGAAACCCACAACCTCCTAACTTAGTGACAGGAGTTCTACCATTGAGTTAAGGCAATAGTCCAAACTATGAAATAAACTGTAAATGAATTACTGTTGTTATAGCTATGCATGGAAAACAGGATACAGGGGAAAAAAAACGTGGTCCATGAGGGACTTTTCAAAGGACTTGTGGCCTCTTAATCCTAATGTGCCACCTGCTCATTCTAAATTCCAATAGATCGGCATTTCAAACAAGAGTTTCTGCCATCAGCACAGAACATCTACCTTTGGATGTCTGATGGCATCTTTTGAAGATTTTAAGATAAAGAACAACGGGTGGAGCATTGACTACATTATCTGAATCAGTTAATTTATTGAAATGTCAGCCCCCATCCACCCCTTTTGATAAAAATTGAGAGATAATAACTTGTATTTTTTGCCTAAGGTGTTAAATTCTGATGCAATTAATGGCAGATGTGGTTTATACAAACTGCCTCTTCAAAGCAGGCTTTGCTGTTGCAAAGTCCTTCATTCCAGTGAATTGTTTTTCAACATACTATTGGACATAGACATGTATCTTCCTCTCTGAATAATTTACTATTCGATTGTGGCAATTTGTAGCCTGCTAAATAACAATACCCAATAGGCTTCAGAGAATTAGATTTGAGAATACTAAGAGCACGCATTGCATCCATACTGTAGAAACAGCCAGTCCTGTACCTGAGGTGCTTCCAGCTTCTTCAAAGTCAACATTTCCAAGGTGTAGAACACCCGCAACTACACGGAACAGATCAAGCTTCTCTGCATCATCCAGCCCTATTTTCTTCATAGCGACACACATACGGTTAAAATCGCCATGGTCATCAAGCAATGGGTCCTTCAGACAGCCTTCTTTAAGGCACTGGAAGGTGACAATGAAAAATATGGGCTAATGTCAAACAGTGTCAAGGTCATGATATGGAAAGGAAACATGCACAATCAGTCCAAAAGGTAGAAGCTAAAATTACAATATGCATGCAAAACTAGCACATCAATTTCTCATGCACACACCATGAATGAAAAAATATATTTGCCCAAATTGAGAGTCTTTAAAAAGCTATATTCACTGATCATCAGGTGTAGTATTCCTCATTCATTATGTTCCACATGTTATGGGCAATTCTACTTTGGACATCTGTTCCTTCAAGTATTATTCCCATGTGCTTCTAATTCCCCTTCCTGAAATTTAGTTTAGGGTACCAGTATAGCCTAGTTTCATATTTTTTGAAAAAAACAGGTTTGATGTACAATTGTATGAGGAAATCCATAACATCAAGTCTACCTTTCCCATTCATCCCATTTCCTTTCTACAAGGCGTTAAAGAACTTGTTACTAAACCACCCTTATCCATCTATCATTGAATCTGTAAGAATACAAGTAGCTTGGACATCAAGGATACAACTGGTTGAAGAGTTCATCTCCATGAGAACAGTGGGAGCAGAAGAGGCTGCTGATCATTGCCACATCTTCAACTGCAACTAGTGTGTGTTCTGAGGTGACCCAAAACTCAAACTCATGACGGATAAATAAAAGCAGAGCAAGATGACATATTAAAGTGGAAGATATCAAAATATGTTTCCTCACAAAAGGGTTCAGCATTGCTCTTCACACTTGAAGATGTTTCATATGCAAAGTCAACAAATGGTCATTTATCTTTCTTGAACACTCTACCTTTAATAATATAGATCATTGCATCTCCTCCCAATGTCTCTGCAGTACTATTCACCTCAATGGAAGTGCTGCCTTTTAATCTGCACCTGCACCAATGATTTCTCCTCCTGTGTTTGCACAGACACCTCCAGAGAATCTAGAGTTCCATTCCCTTCAAAACTTCATAAATGCATGAAATCAGATTTCATGTCGCTCTCTGCCTCTCCTTCCCTCGAGGAGTTGCTACACTGTAAAACTATCAGTCCATCTAGGCTTGGATGTAGCCAATATGAATCTACAGACTTCCTTTTTGAATTCCAATTACAAAAAATATACTACACAATTATGATAATGTGGATTTCAGGACGTATCCCAACAGGAATAAGTCTTTTCATGACTAAAAATGCTCTCTGATCTGTGCAGTTCAAAAAGCAAATAGTGGCACAATACTGTTTACAGTCGCACAAATCACTATCTTGACCGCAATGGAACCACATGCAACTACATAATTAAAATAGAATCTATTACAGCTGACGTTCAGCACACCACAAACAGATTATCTTTCCTGTTTCCATCTCCAACAAAAAAAAATCAAACTCCACCACTAAACAAGGAAATAAAATAAAAAGCACTACAATAAATTTGCACCATTGCAAGTATAGAATTCTACCCCTTGCCTAGTTGGCATAAACCATATACAAAAAAAGCATAACTATTTCAGTGGAAATGCTAATACATGCAACTACAACTACACCACACAAGAGTGATGTAAGCATCTGCAAACATAATTACTGACAGTTACATCATACAAACTTCATATATATGAGAAAAAACATTGATCACCTCTTCCTCCTGATATTAAATAGAAGGGGAAAGAAAACAAGATGATTTTATTTTAGTACCACTCGTCCATTTAAAATTAACTCATGCCATTTGCACATGAATTTACTGTAGTGAGTTATATCACACAGACTGCTATCAACTCCAAGAAACTGTTTATCCTGGGGACATGGCATCAGACCAGACATGAGATGGGAAGCAAAAATAAGGGTGTCAACCAAACCAGTCTACAAATCACATATGGATTCAACTGTCATCAAAAATTAAACCAGCATTCAGCATTTTCGTAAAGTGTAAATAGCATACGTTATGAAGTCACAAGGGTTTGTGATATGGATTGAAAACCAAGCTAAGATTTCAAAATCAATAGCAATTACAAAGAAATACAACCTCCTAAAACTGGTCTCACACCAGGCAAAATTGATACAGGACAATCTGGTAAAGTAATTTACTTGAACTGATGACTAAAGTTATGAACTTAATAGGCAATAAAAATTGCAAAAGGGGTTTTAACATAAAATTGATTGTGTGCAGCTAAAATCAAGCTGGTGGATTAGCAGAATTTTTACACATTGTAATTCATCAAAAGCATTTTACATTTTGATTGTGAGGTGGGGGTATTTAGGTAATGGAGTTACAGAAGCACATTCAACATTAACTGAATAAGATGAGTGATTAATGAGGGGATCCTTAAACCAGCACAAGAAGTGCAAAGACCCAGCATGAGGGGGAAAAAACACCCAGTGAGAAAATTATTTGTGGGTTACAAGGGAAGTTGTTGAGCTAGTTGCAGTCTGTAATAGTTGCAGGTAATAGAACACGAGACAGACATCATGACCCAGCACTATATTCACAGCTACAGTCTTGTGCAATGCGGCATTCATCAAAATGTCAGAAAATGTATCGGGTGTTCCGCGTACCAAATACACAAAAACACAAGACACAACCAACAGTTGCTACGAAAACTGAAGACAAGGATGGTCCTCAAGTTAAATATTGTAGTTGTCATGAAGCTATTAATGTATATATTATTGGAATTTTTTTTTAAATAGAAGGTTAGTCTGTGGGTGTGTCTTAATTGGATTAAAGCCAGCTGGTCTGGGTGCTTTGATGTATAGCAGTTTTGAGATGTAACATAGGTAGAGTGCATTTGCATTTTTGTTGTATGGAGTACTCACGAAGGGGAGTGAAATCTGGCATCTAGCTAGCAGAGACCAAGCAATGTTTATATTACTAACAAAATTGGTACTATGAAAGGGGTTTTATTGTTAGAAGAGGTGGAGTTCAAAGGGTCTGGTAATACAATGAGAATTTACATTCAATGAAATGTGCTGGGTATAACAGATAGCAGTTGTGTGTGCGCAGGGCAGAGGCAATCAATGTAAGGTGAAAGCCTGTAAGCTTACCACTGTGTCTGCAAAGGAACCAAAATGAAAGGAACCTCATTTTGAATTTGTAAGGTGAAAATGCTTCACCTGGTGTCTGCTTAAAGTCTATGGGTTGTTGTTGCCTTAATAGAGGTTAGTTTGGGAATTTATTAAAGTTATGATAGTAGAAATTTGTAGACATGTGTATATATTTAACTTGTGTAAATTAATAAATGTCTCATGTAGTTTGATATAAAACCTCTGGAGATCTGGTGGTCTGATTCCTGAATTTAGAGTTGCATCTCAATCATACCACTTAAAAATAGGGGGAATGGCAGTTGTTTAAAGTTTCCCTCTGGAATTTTTAAATAACTCAGCTTTACCAACTGCTGGATCAGGACAATTGGGGGCTCTAGCGGATCAAAATATTTCTAATTCCATGATTGGCTTGGAATTTGTGAATCTTACGGTAACAAGTACGAGAAGCACTTTGAATTCAGGAGTTGGTGAGGTACTTTAGAACCAGAGAGACTGCGAGATGGCTTTGGCAATTGCTATGACTTGTATGGGAGTAGAAGATATAATTCTGATTGGGTTTAAGAAAATAACCAAAAGTAAATTAACAGAGTTGGCAGATAAGTTAAAATTGGGGTTACCTGAGGGGGTCTAGGAAATCATATATAATTAAAAATATAGCACAGCATCTACAGTTGGGAGTGAAACCTGACACTAGTGAGTCACAAAACAAAAACAGAATTACCTGGAAAAACTCAGCAGGTCTGGCAGCATCGGTGGAGAAGAAAAGAGTCGACGTTTCGGGTCCACATGACCCTTCAACAGAACTGAAGTATAGTTAGGAGAGGGGTGAAATATAAGCTGGTTTAAGGTGGGGGGGCGGGGGGAGAGAAGTTGAGGGTGGGGTGGTTGTAGGGACAAGCAAGCAGTGATAGGAGCAGATAATCAAAAGATGTCACAGACAAAAGGATCAAAGAGGTGTTGAAGGTGGTGATATTATCTAAGAAAAGTGCTAATTAAGAATGGATGGCAGGACACTCAAGGTACAGCTCTAGTGGGAGTGGGGTGGAAAGACTGACAAGGTATTAGTTGTAGATTTAAAAATAATGGAAATAGGTGGGAAAAGAAAAGTCTATATAAATTATTGGAAAAAAAAACAAAAGGGAGGGGGAGGAAACGGGGTGGGGATGGGGGGAGGGGGAGTTTAAGATCTAAAGTTGTTGAATTCAATATTCAGCCCGGAAGGCTGTAAAGTGCCTAGTCGGAAGATGAGGTGCTGTTCCTCCAGTTTGCGTTGGGCTTCACTCCAACAATGCAGCAAGCCAAGGACAGACATGTGGGCAAGAGAGCAGGGTGGAGTGTTAAAATGGCAAGCGACAAAGAGGTTTGGGTTTTTCTTGCGGACAGACTGCAGGTGTTCTGCAAAGCGGTCGCCCAGTTTGCGTTTGGTCTCTCCAATGTAGAGGAGACCGCATTGGGAGCAACGAATGCAGTAGACTAAGTTAGGGGAAATGCAAGTGAAATGCTGCTTCACTTGAAAGGAGTGTTTGGCCCTTGGACGGTGAGGAGAGAGGAAGTGAAGGGGCAGGTGTTGCATCTTCTGCGTGGGCATGGGGAGGTGCCATAGGTGGGGGTTGAGGAGTAGGGGGTGATGGAGGAGTGGACCAGGGTGTCCCGGAGGGAACGATCCCTACGGAATGCCGCCAGGGGGGGTGAAGGGAAGATGTGTTTGGTGGTGGCATCATGCTGGAGTTGGCGGAAATGGCGGAGGATGATCCTTTGATTACAGGGATCTCTTACTAGTGAGTCACAGCTGGAGGTAGTGAGACTTCAGATACAAATGAAGATGCTTGAATCTGAACAAGCAAAGGAACTAAAAAAACTTGAATTAGAAGCAAAAGACAGGCTTTTAAAATGGAATTCGAAATTGTGAAGGTAGAGAAGGAGGAAAGAGAAAAAGAGAGAGAATTCCAACTGAAAACGTTGGCAATTAAAAAAAGAGATGCCAGTAGGTGAGGAAGGACTTATCTCCAGAGTAGAACCCAGTGGGGAGATGTTTAAATTTGTACAAGCTCTTCCAAAGTTTGAGGAAAAAGATATTGAGGCATTATTTAATTCATTTGAGAAGCTAGCTAAACAGATGAAATGGCCACAGGAAAACTGGATGTTATTATTACAGTCTAAGTTAGTTCATAGGACGCATGAGGTATATGCTTCGCTATCACAGCAAATGTCGGGAATTATGATGTGGTGAAAAAGGCTATCTTGAGTGTGTATGAGTTGGTTCCTGAAGCATACAGGCAGAAATTAAAGAATATGAGAAAACGGCCTGGGTAAACTTATATTGAGTTTGAAAGAGTAAAACAAAGTAATTTTGACCGGTTGATATGGGCATTAAAAATAGAAACAACCTATGCAGCTCTTAGGGAAGTAATTTTTTTGGAAGAATTTAAAGATTCAATCCCTTCGCTAGTGAGAACTCCTGTGGAGGAACAGAGGGTTGATTCAGTAAGACAAGCAGCAGAGACAGCTGATAATTATGAGTTAGTTCATAGAGCTAAACATTTTTTGTCACCCTTTCAAATTGAAAAAGGATAAAAAGTGGGAAGGTGAAAGGAAGGTAGGTAGTCAGGGGAGAGAAGGAGTAGCTGGAAGTTCCCAGGAAGTTTTCTCTCAGAATAAAAAGGAAGGCGCTGAAGGTAGAAGTGACTTTCGAAAATTGAAGTGTTTTCATTATAATAAAGTGGGGCACACAAAGTCAGTGTGTTGAAGATTGCAGGAAAAATCTATTGGAACTGTTGGGGTACAGAAAACCTCTGGAAGTTAAAGTACTGTGGGTTCTGAGGTTCAGGCACAGGAGAAACCAATGGTTTGTGTACAGGTGAAACAGTATTATGTTCACAGTTTACTCAAAAGAATTCTGAGGAGCAGGTTGCAGAAATGTTTCAAAACTTTGTATGTGATGGGAAAGTCTTTCCATGTATACAGGGTGGAGTAGGTAAAGATGTTAAAATTTTAAGAGACACAGGGACCAGTCAATTCTTAATGTTGTGGAATAGTGATATTTGTTGTTCAAAGGGAGTATTGCAGGAACAGGTAATATAAGTGGGGTTCATGAAGATGCTAAATCTATTCCGTTATGGAAGGTAAATTTAAAGAGCAAATGGAAGCCAGGTGAAGTTATAGTTGGAGTGGTGGAAAAATCGCCCATTGCAGTGGTTCAATTTATTCTGGATAATGATATAGCTGGATCGCAAATGTGGATGATGCCTATGGTAGTTGAGCAGCCTGTAGACATGTTTTCAACAGAGATGTTACAGAAGAACATCCTGGATTGTTTCCTGATTGTGTTGTAATGAGATCAAAGGCTCATAGGGAAGAACAAGGCAAACGAGGTGACTAGGCAGTTCAAAGGCAAGAGGAAGATGTTGAGATCCAATTAGCTGGCACTGTATTTGATAACATTGTTCAGGAGAAAAAAATACAGGAAAATTCACCTGAAATGTTTAACTCAAAGAAGTTAGTTGAGTTATAGAAAAATGATTTGCAATTAAAGCAGTTGTATCAGAAAGCTTATTCAGAAACAGAAGCAAAATGTATTCCAGTAAATTATCTTCAAGATGTTTTGATGAGAAAGTGGCGGTCGGATCATGTCTCAGCAAATGAAAGCTGGAGGGGGGTGTATCAGATTGTTATCCCATTAAGGTATAGAAATGAGATTCTGGGGATTGCTCATTAAATTCCAATGGGGGTCATTTAGGAATTAGGAAAACACAGGAAAAGATAGAGGTTTTTTTGGGGCCAGGACTGCATAGGAATGTAGTCAAATTCAGTAGAACTTGTTATACAGGTCAAATAACAAGAAAACTACAAGCAGTGATTAAGCCGGCACTTTTAATCCCAATACTAGCATTTGAAAAACCTTTTACCAAGGTCATGATTGATTGTGTAGGACCCTTCCCTAAGACTAAAAGTGGGAGTCAGTATTTACTGACAATAATGGATGTGTCTACTAGGTTTCCTGAAGTGATACCTTTAAGAAATATTACAACTAAGCAGCTTGTGGAGGAGTTAATTGTTTTACAAGATATGGTTTACCTAAAGAAATACAATCAGGTCATGGGTCAAATTCCATATCACAGGTGTTTAAGAAAGTAATCAAGTTTGGGGATAAAACAATTTAAGTTAACAGCTTATCATCTGGAGTCACAAGGAGCTTTGGAAAGATGGCATCAAACTTTAAAAACTATGATGAGAGTGTACGATCAGGATTATCCACAGGATTGGGATACAGGAATTCCATTTTTGTTATTTGTTATAAGAGACATTCCTAATGCATTGACTGGTTTTAGCCCTTTGGAACTAGTTTATGGTCATGAGGTAAGGGGACCACTGAAATTGATTTTTGAGAAATTGGTGGGTCAAAATTCAGAAACTATTCTCCTGGATTACGTATCAAATTTCAGGGAAAGATTGAACAGAGCATGAGAGTTGGCTAGGGAACATTTAAAAATATGACAGCAAATGATGAAAGTGAAAGCAGATAAGAAAGCTAAAACTCGCAGTTTTGTTTCTGGAGAGAAAGTGCTAGTTTTGTTACCAGTACTAGGTGATTCATTAAATGCAAGATTTAGTGGGCCCTACAGGTTTGAAAAAAAATTGAGTGAAGTAAATTATTTAATAAATACTCCAAATAGAAGAAAGAAGCAAAGGATGTGTCATGTAAATATGCTTAAAAAGTACTTTGACAGGGACAAGGAGCAAAAAGAGGTATCGGTGATGGTGAATGCAGGACTCTAAAATTGATTTTCCTCTAATCAAATTGGATAATGAGGGGGCCTTGAAAGTTTTAATGAAATATTGAGTTACCTTCCAAGCAAGTGTCAAAGTGATTTGGAATTTGGAAATCTATTGCAGTCACACAAACCTATTTGTGGAAATAAGCTGGGAAAGACACATTTAGCTTTACGTGGTGTTTCGGTACAAACTTCATTTTCAATAAGGCAACAACCTTATAGGTTAAATTCGGCAAAGTTATCACAAGTACATAAAGAAATTGTTTTCATGCTTCAAAATTATATCATTGAGTCCAGTTGCAATAACTGGAGCTCGCCTATTGTACTGGTGCTGAAACCGGATAGAACACAAACACTATGTGGACTATCGAAAAGTGAATGAGGTGACAAAAGAGGATTCATATCCCATACCATGGTTGGAAGATTGCATTGAGAAAGTGGGACAACCGAAATTTATCACAAAATTAACTTGCTAAAAGGATATTGGCAGGTACCGCTGTCAGAGAGAGCAAAGGAGATATCAGCTTTTGTAACGCCAAGTGGACTATATCAGGTTAAAGTCATGCCATTTGATATGAAGAATGCACCTGTGACATATCAAAGACTGACAAACAAAGTAATTGCAGGTCTAAGCAATTGTGCGGTTTATATTAATGATCTAGTCGTTTTCAGTCAGATGTGGGAGGAGCATTTGGAAGAATTATTTACTCGCCTACAAGAAACTAATTTGGTGATGAACTTGGCTAAAAGTGAATTTGCAAAAGCGTAAGTTACGTATCTAGGCCATACCATTGGGCATGGTAAGTTGGCTCCGAGAGATGCGAAAGTCAAGGCTACCATGGATTTCCCAGTGCCTACAACAAAACGAGAAGTTGAGAGATTTCTGGGCATGATTGGGTTTTACTGGAAATTTGTACCAAATTTTAGCCAAGTGGTTGCTCCACTGACAGAACTATTAAAAAAGAACAAGAAGTTTCAACGGACACTGGAGTGTCAGAAGTCATTCGATAGTTTAAAAACTGTACTAACTATGACACAAATTTCAGCAGCACCCAATTATGCCAAGCAATTCGAGTTGGCCATTGACGCAAGCAATATAAGCGTTAGGGCTGCACTATTATAAGAAGGTGACGCTGGAATTGAAAAGCCGTTAGAGCATTTTTCATGGAAGCTGAATGTACAACAGAGAAGGTATTCAATGATCGAAAAGAGACTTTGAGTTTGGTGTTAGCATCGCAGCATTTTGAAATTTATGTTGCAAAGAATTCATCCAAAACAATTGTTTATACAGACCATAATCCTTTGAAGTTTTTGGACAAATTTCAAGACAAAAGTGTAAGGCTTTTCAGATAGGGACTATTATTACAACCATTTAATCTACAGATTATACATATTGCTGGAAGAGAAAATCTGTTCGCAGATGTGTTATCAAGTGTCTGAAGCTTGGAGGAAATTGGGACATTTTTTAAAAAAAACCTAGACACTGAACTGGAGTGATTTCTGTTGATACCAAGGACTTGTGTGTGTGTGTGTATATATAGTTATATTAATGCATGGATCTGGGAATGCAATAGTGTAATACGTATAGGAGATAGTGAGAGATGGGTTATTAAAATGAATCCGTCTTTTAGAATTATGACGGTTCATTTTTTGATAGGGTAGAGGGTGTCACGAATCTATTAATGTATACAATGTTATTGGATATTATTTTTTTTTAAATAGAGGGTTAGTCCGTGGGTGTGTCTTAATTGGATTAAAGATAGCTAGTCTGGATGCTTTGATGTATAGCAGTTTTGAGATTTAAGAGAGGTAGAGTGCATTTGCATTTTTGTTGAATAGAGCATTCAAGAAGGGGAGTGAAATCTTGCACCTAGCTAGCAGAGGCCAAGCAATGTTTATATTACTAACAAAATTGGTACTATGAAAGGGGTTTTATTGTTAGAAGAGGTAGAGTTCAAAGGGGCTGGTGATAGTTATGATAGTAGTAATTTATAGCCATGTGTATATATTTAACTTGTGTAAATTAATAAATGTCTCATGTAGTTTGATATAAAACCTCTCAAGAACTGGTGGTCTGATTCCTGAATTTAGAGCTGCATCTCAAACATACCACTTAAAAATATAGGTCATGACAGTTGTTTAAAGTTTCCCTAGGGGATTTTTAAATAACTTAGCTTTACCAACTGCTGGGTCATAACATAGTTTTATTTCAATAGAATAGTTTGCAAATTGTGATTCTTGTACTGCAGATTAATAACAAACACAGAGCACTGGGCATAACCTTTCCATATTACTCTCCAGATAAAACCATTTCAATTCATTTTGGAATAAGATATGATAATAAAGAAAAAACTGCTTTTCATTTACCCAAACACTGCTAAGTGCCATGTGGTTGTCAACTGCTCACAAATTCCCACAGCATTCTATTTCCACCAACTGTGTCTTTCTGGTCAAGCAGCTCGGAGACTGCAATCTCTCAGGGACTAACTCATTCAGCGATGTGGGGAGAGAACTTTTTCCCCTCCCTAGGCATTAGATCAAGCCTGATGAAATGTAGCGAGAGGGGAATCTCTTTCCTGAGAATTTCAGTAAAATTGGGAATTGATCTCTGGTCTCCTACTATGAAATCCAACAATCCTTTATCACAGCGACCAACCTCTCCAATGCTAGTTATATCCCTTTTTCAAAGTGAATTATGAACATGGGAACATAAGTCATTCAGCCCCTCAAACCTTTTCCACCATTCAATTAGATCATGGCTGATCTATCTTTCCACTCCATTTACCTACCTGGGTTCCATACTCTCTAACAACTTTACCTCACAAATTTAAAATTTATGGATCAGTTGATCTCGACACTGCATTCTTGTTCCATTTTTGCTCAACTGCATCCCAAAAGAGAGCATCAAGACTTTATCTTTAATTTGGTATCCACATACTTCTCAATAGCTTAATAAATTGTGTGCACTCATTTACTCAAAGGGTTTCAAAGATTAAAACTAAAATATGTGCTGTCTGAAATTTTCATGCTCCTGAACTCTTGAAACTTCTCTGGCAATGAATTGTTTATATTCAAAAATCAAATTAACATGGGAATTTCCCAGCAACCCCCCCCTCCCCCACTTCTCGTTTTGGAAACATTCAACTAATTTAAGCAGTATGCAGTGCATGGAATGGACTGTGGAAGCTCCTGTTGGAGCAGGTGCAGATTCTGCAACATGTTAGCACTTTACCTCTGGGCTCTTGCGATTCTGTAGAATCCGCTTGTCCGATTCCTTGTTAGCAAAGTACCTGGTACATCCTCGGCTCAGATACTACAGTGAAGAGATGAATTTAGCACAAGAGAGAAGTTTTATCACAGTAAGCGAACAGCACAACAAAACACTTTCATCCACTATAATACTTACAAGGAGGAGGGGAGGAAGAGGAAATCCAGTTGATCTGTCCAATCACCATTAGGCTAAGCTTTAATGGTACCATCACATTTTTTTAAAAATCATTTATTCATTAACAAAAGCCTTTGTCATCCTATGTTAACCTCACAGTTTAATTTGTGATCAGTTTAGATTGTGCCACAAAGTTGTCAACATTCCTCCTTTCAGTGCCTGCTGACTCAACAATCCACAGCATCCCTGTTCCAATGAGGCTGAGCAGGTATTCCTGGATTGTAAAATGGTGTATTGCTTACAGAATTATATTCACCACATCAATAGTGGTGAATTCCACATCTGAAAGGGGAGGAAGGGGGAGAGGGGACACAAAAATTTAAGATGACCACAAAAAGAATTAGCGGTTTTAAGAAGTGTTTACCCAGCAGGCAGAATTCTCTGCCACAAACTATTATTGCAGCTGAATCCCTTTAAATAGAAATTAGATGCATGCTTTAGACTGTATATTTGTGAATACAGGTAACAAGGAGAATGGGATTGGACTCCCTAGCATCTTTGAGTTGCCAAATCTCTAGCTGACATTTTTTTCCATTTCAAATTCAGAAACCCTTGAAACTCGAGCCTGCTTTTCCCTACAGCTGCTGCTGCTGATGACAGCAAGAATGCCCCGAGTGGAGAAAATAAAAATCACCTTGCTAGCTAAGGCAGGCGGGGGGATTTGTTAAAAAATAGTTATAAGGATTAATTCTTTCAAATGTTGTTTGTACACTTGAATCACTCCACGAACCCCGGCTGAAAATTTAGGCAGGATTTTGTAGAATCATCAAACATACATAGCAGAGGAACACTGTTCCTTGCTGATGAAATTCATGTCTTGTGTTTCTGTCCAAAGATGAAAGAATCCAATCCCACTCTTCTGTTCACTCCCAATATTCTTTAATATACTTTTTAAAGCATGCATCTAATTCCTTATTTAAAAGAATTCAAATCCAACAGTGGTTTGTGGCAGAGAGCCCTGTCTTCTGTGCAATTTTATTTTTTAATCCTCTAATTATTTTTGTAATCATCTTAAATTTTTGTGCCCCCTTCTTCCCCCCTTTTCAGATGTGAAATTGCCTCAAAGTGGTTCCGGTTGAAAGGCCATCATTAATTACATTGCAACCTCATCAATTCAAGACAATTTTTCAAGTACAGCAGAGTATCCTATAAGTACAATTTCGACAAATGGAGACAACATTTTAACATCTGGAGAACTGCATCAAGAGAACTCTGATCTCTTTAAGAGTTCTTCTTAAACTCGCAATGTGCCAAAAATACCATGAAAAGCCTTTCTTATCCTGACCAAAAAAATTAAACTACAACCAATCCAAAAAGGTTTCTATACTTGCTCTCATCATCTTGGTGTAGGTTGGGCTTTTTAAAATTTGTTCTTATGAAGGATATTGAGAATCTAAATTTGGTCAGGTTCAGTGCAAGCTACACTAAACACTATAAAAATGCTGCTTTCATGAAGTGTGACAATGGACGCTATAATGTACAACAGAATATATACTTGCGAATTTATTTTCTTGAAGCTCCAATAAACTGTTGAAGAAAAATGGGAATAAACTGGTGTCTTCCCCATAAACATCCATGCTAAATCTAAAGAGACATAGTTGCGTACACTTCACACAGGATGATTTATGAATAAAGGACTGTCCATTATATAAGTTAGAGTTTCCCTGCACACTGAAGATTCTCTGTCACTCCTAGCTATCTTCTGACAATATCAGTTTCATCTGCAGGTGAACGAGGGCCAAAATAAGAAACCCAAAGATATGGAAGTCCTTTAACATCAAGAAATACTGCTGAATTGTGCACACAGATAGCACACTTACCCTTTATTGCACAAGATGAACACTTGTAAAATAATTAAGCATCATATCCAATTAAGATTATTCACATGTAAGTCCGTAACCCAATGAATACTGTAAAGGTACATATGCAACAATATAGAAAATGAATACATAATAGAAAATATGGCACTTATGCACAGAAAGTTGCTTTGACACTTTCAGTCTTAGAGGCAGTCTCAAAGTATCATTGGACACTTAGCAATTCATTATCTCTCTGAAATGAGAGAGCACATCCCACTACCGCCCCCTCCCCCACAATCTACCCCAGAACCTGGAGGGAGCACCCTCCCCCCCCAGCTTCCAGGATAGAATGAGGCCCTGCCCACCCAGCCAGTCCCTGGATGGAGTAAGGCCTCACTCCCCTTTCGCCTTATCATGGGGTAGAACATTAATGTAAGTGACACACAATGTGTTTCCAAAGTGACAAATGATTTTCATTATTCAAAGGGTTACAACATTTACTGTATAAACGTTTGTATCTACTGTTACCTGCATTATTCAGCTACAGTTATGAAGAGTACCTACAAAAAGGCCCAGGCCTAACCTGTCTTTGCTGCTTGTCAGTGTTACATCTGCATCAAAACAGGCTAGGCTTTAAGAGACCAAGCTTGTAGCAATACCTACTGCGGGTCCTGTGACGGTAGGTAGAATCTGCAAGAATTAGGCAAATAGAATTCACTTTGATCTCTGTAGTCCACATGGTGAGTGGTTGCCACACTATTCCAAGGAGACATCAATGAAGACAGACAGTAGAAGGTTTGCCGCCAAACACCACTTAAGAGCAAACGAAGTTTGGGTCTTGAGCAAGAAAAGGCAGCACCTTCCATGTTAAAGGAAATCAAACTGGTGATACTCTGAACTGAAGTGTTTACTTGGTGAATGGCTACACTCTTGTGTCTTCTAGAAACAGCTGAGCAGGGGGCTCTGGCCCAATGATCTTTTTGACCTTCACCCTGAACAATTCCACAACATGAAAAGCAGAAAAAAATATCGAAAATCCAAAACCAAAAGAGGAAAATAGCTGGGAATGTACATCAGGATGATTGGCACCTTCAGGAGAAAGTTAACATTTTAGGTGGGACTTTGTATCTCTTCCAGCATTTATTGGCTTTAATTTTACAAGTTCCTTAAAGTTTGGAACATAAATATAGCCAGCTCTTTACCCATTATAACAGTTGTAACTAAGTGAATACAACATGCCAACCTATAATGGGTGGGATTAACAGATTAAGTCAGATTTTTTTAACCTTTAAGAAATAGAGTTAACTCTTCTGAAATAGATCAAGTATCTCCAACAATGTGAAAAACAGGATTGTTTGTTGTATCAATGATTTTTCAAATCAGGGCATCAAACTTAAGATCTTTCCCAATTCTGAGAGTTTGGAACAGCTACAGTATTAACAAAACAGCCAGCATGTGAGAAGCACAAAGAATAAACCATTCCTTCGCTACACTCATGGGGAATTGCTCAGCTTCTGAATCAGTTACAATTAAAACTGCTGCTGCATAAGGGACTCGGTTTTCCTGAACCCATCCCAACATTGCCCTCTAGTGCTAATCTTTCTCGTTACCTTTTTCTTAAGGAAATCACATTTCAGTTCACAGTATCGCAGTTCACCCAGCACCAACACAATGATTCTTTTGGCAGGGGTCGGGGGTGAGGGGAGAGGTGGGGAGAAGGTTGAAGGCAAAAGCTTTATTTTTCTGCTTTTAACTCACAACTTTTAATTGACAATTATAGATCACGTGTAGCGTGTGTAACCCAAACGCCATGCCTTACCCTTACCATAGCAATTCTTAGGGCAATAAAGACATTCATGAAACCTGTACATTTGTTGTTACAATCTACATTATAGAATTGGAACACTTCAAAAGCTGAGATGGCCTCTCCATAAAACATAATTTTGGAGTTAAACAAGAAATTACTGTCAGGATACCTACACAGCAAAATACTGTAATCAAATTTCCAAAATATTTGGTGGTCCTCCAATCACTCTACTTACATAAAGGGACAACATAATTGTAGTGTAAACACTTGCAGTGTAAAATACTTATCCCTGCATGCCTCGATTCTTTAAAAATACCAAGCAAGATATACAGCTCTAAACAACACTCTCCTGAAGCCTACCTTGTGTTGATCACTCATCATGCCCGAGCTTCGGGGAGTTTGTTTTTGGGATAAATGTAATGGTGTTTGATAATATTCCAATGAAGTATTTTGGGACATTGCACTGCTTCAAAAGCACTATATAAATGCAGTTGATGTTAGCTAGCAAACATGCCAATCAATGGCTGGGGAGCAGGAAGGGGGAGGGGGCCGCCTTTTTGCTTTTGTTTTAAGCTTACACCTGTTCAATTTTATGCTAAGAGTAAAGCAGGGACTGAGTTGAATCAATAAATGTCTCCTGGTCAGCACTATGCATTAACCACTTGGCAGCCAGTAGATATTCTCTGCAAGGACTTCCATGAAGTGTTGGTTAGTGTGGGTCAAAGGGACAAGCCTTCAAATGATGATAGATTTGAGCCACCCATCTCTGGTCCCCATTATAATCCAAAGTGACTGGTAAAGCTAAATACGTTACAGTGACAATCTTTCCCCAGTAACATCTTGCCCTGTAAGAGACCTTTAAGATGTCAATCACATTCATGTATAAAACTCTGGATGTTGCTGACATTTAAGGGTACTGATCTGCAGCCTTTTCAGACAAGTGTTCCATGTTCCATAAGTAGCAGTGTAATAATTTAGTTATGTGTCCAGATGGCAACCTTGATCTAGTGGAATTAATTCCTTAAAATAATGTGGTGAAAAATAACATCCCAAACAACATAAAAAACCTACCCTAGACTCAAATTTAAGAAATTCCCCCCTTTTAAATTTTTGCTGTGGTACCATTCTGTTTTGGCAAGGAGTGCACGTTGTACAATAATTAAATTGATCATGAACTGCTCATTTCCCACTTCTGAATCAATCCTACATCTCTCCAACCCACATCCCCCCAAACAGCAAAGAGTCTAAATCAAGTTGCCACCACTCCTTCCTTTCAGCCCCTGGAATCTATATGGAGAGTAGCACCCAATGAATCAAAATAAAGACAGCAGTGAGTACTAAAGATCACATTAGAGAGCTTGTCGTATTTCAGTACCAAGGAGGAGATAAGGGTATAGGTTCGAGCAGTTCTGAACCCAGCATCAATGCCTGAAATTATCAGCCATCCGAAAAGTGAAGGAGCAGACACCCTGCAGGATCCCTCACACATAAATATAGAGAGTGCGAGGGAGGGAGGAGGGCGGGCGGGCTGGCACGAGGGAGGGAGGGGGGTGGGCGGGCGAGAGGGAGGGAAGGGGGCGGGCGCGAGGGAGGGAGGGGGGCGGGTGCGAGGGAGGGAGGGGGGCGGGCGCGAGGGAGGGAGGGGGCGGGCGCGAGGGAGGGAGGGGGCGGGCGCGAGGGAGGGAGGGGGCGGGCGCGAGGGAGGGAGGGGGCGGGCGCGAGGGAGGGAGGGGGCGGGCGCGAGGGAGGGAGGGGGCGGGCGCGAGGGAGGGAGGGGGCGGGCGCGAGGGAGGGAGGGGTGGGCGAGCGCGAGGGAGGGAGGGAGGGGGCGGGCGCGAGGGAGGGAGGGAGGGGGCGGGCGCGAGGGAGGGAGGGAGGGGGCGGGTGCGAGGGAGGGAGGGAGGGGGCGGGCGCGAGGGAGGAGGGAGGGGGCGGGCGCGAGGGAGGGAGGGGTGGGCGCGAGGGAGGGAGGGGGCGGGCGCGAGGGAGGGAGGGGGCGGGCGCGAGGGAGGGAGGGGTGGGCGAGCGCGAGGGAGGGAGGGAGGGGGCGGGCGCGAGGGAGGGAGGGAGGGGGCGGGCGCGAGGGAGGGAGGGAGGGGGCGGGTGCGAGGGAGGGAGGGAGGGGGCGGGCGCGAGGGAGGAGGGAGGGGGCGGGCGCGAGGGAGGGAGGGGTGGGCGCGAGGGAGGGAGGGGGCGGGCGCGAGGGAGGGAGGGGTGGGCGAGCGCGAGGGAGGGAGGGAGGGGGCGGGCGCGAGGGAGGGAGGGAGGGGGCGGGCGCGAGGGAGGGAGGGAGGGGGCGGGTGCGAGGGAGGGAGGGAGGGGGCGGGCGCGAGGGAGGGGGCGGGCGCGAGGGAGGGAGGGAGGGGGCGGGCGCGAGGGAGGGAGGGGGAGGGGGGCAGGCGGGCGTGAGGGAGGGAGGGGGCGGGCGCGAGGGAGGGAGGGAAGGAGCGAGTGGGAGGGAGGGAGGGAGGGGGTGGGCGCGAGGGAGGGAGGGAGGGGGCGGGCGCGAGGGAGGGAGGGAGGGGGCGGGCGCGAGGGAGGGAGGGGTGGGTGGGCGGGCGCGAGAGAGGGAGGGGTGGGCGGGCGCAAGGGAGGGAGGGAAGGGTGGGCGGGCGGGCGTGAGGGAGAGAGGGAGGGGGCGGGCAGGCGCGAGGGAGGGGGCGCGAAAACGAGAGAACCTGCGAGAACGGAAATACAAGAGAGGGGGAGCAAACGAACACGAGAGAGAGAGAACACGAGTGAGAAAGAGAGAGAGAACACGAGTGAGAAAAAAAGAGAGAACATGAGTGAGAAAGAGAGAGAGAGAGAACACGAATGAGAAAGAGAGAGAGAACACGGGTGAGAGAGAGAGAGAGAGAGAACACGAATGAGAAAGAGAGAGAGAACACGAGTGAGAGAGAGAACACGAGTGAGTAAGAGAGAACACGAGTGAGTGAGAGAGAGAACACGATTGAGAAAGAGAGAGAACACGAGTGAGAGAGAGAGAGAGAGAGAGAGAGAGAGAGAGAGAGAGAACACGAATGAGAAAGAGAGAGAGAACACGAGTGAGAGAGAGAACATGAGTGAGTGAGAGAGAACACGAGTGAGAGAGAGAGAGAGAGAGAGAGAGAACACGGGTGAGAGAGAGAGAACACGAATGAGAGAGAGAAAACACGGGTGAGAGAGAGAAAACACGGGTGAGAGAGAGAGAGAGAGAGAGAGAACACGAATGAGAAAGAGAGAGAGAACACGGGTGAGAGAGAGAGAGAGAACACGAATGAGAGAGAGAGAGAGAGAACACGGGTGAGAGAGAGAGAGAGAGAGAGAGAGAGAGAGAGAGAGAGAGAGAGTACACGAATGAGAGAGAGAACACGAATGAGAGAGAGAACACGGGTGAGAGAGAGAGAACACGAGTGAGAGAAAGAACACGAGTGAGTGAGGGAGAACACGAGTGAGAGAGAGAGAACACGAGTGAGAGAGAGAGAACACGAGAGAGAGAGAGAGAGAGAGAGAGAACACGAATGAGAAAGAGAGAGAGAACACGGGTGAGAGAGAGAGAGAGAACATGAATGAGAGAGAAAGAGAGAACACGCGTGAGAGAGAGAAAGAGAGAGAACACGAATGAGAGAGAGAACACGAGTGAGAGAGAGAGAGAGAACACGAGTGAGAGAGAGAGAACACCAATGAGAGAGAGAGAGAGAACACGGGTGAGAGAGAGAGAGAGAGAGAGAGAGAGAACACGAATGAGAGAGAGAACACGAATGAGAGAGAGAACACGAATGAGAGAGAGAACACGGGTGAGAGAGAGAGAACACGGGTGAGAGAGAGAGAACACGGGTGAGAGAGAGAACACGGGTGAGAGAGAGAGAGAGAGAGAACACGAGTGAGAGAGAGAAAGAAAACGAGTGAGTGAGGGAGAACACGAGTGAGAGAGAGAACACGAGTGAGAGAGAGAAAGAACATGAGTGAGTGAGAGAGAGAACACGAGTGAGAGAGAGAGAGAGAGAGAGAACACGGGTGAGAGAGAGAGAGAACACGAGTGAGAGAACACGGGTGAGAGAGAGAGAACACAGGTGAGAGAGAGAACACGAGTGAGAGAGAGAACACGAGTGAGAGAGAGAGAGAACACGGGTGAGAGAGAGAGAACACGAGTGAGAGAGAACACGAGTGAGAGAGAGAAAGAACACGAGAGAGAGAGAACACGAGTGAGAGAGAGAACACGGGTGAGAGAGAGAACACGAGTGAGAGAGAGAGAGAACACGGGTGAGAGAGAGAGAACACGAGTGAGAGAGAGAACACGAGAGAGAGAGAGAACACGAGT
Source organism: Cetorhinus maximus (assembly GCF_964194155.1). Taxonomy (NCBI): domain Eukaryota; kingdom Metazoa; phylum Chordata; class Chondrichthyes; order Lamniformes; family Cetorhinidae; genus Cetorhinus; species Cetorhinus maximus. The sequence continues at coordinate 33,833,244 of NC_135892.1, read as the reverse complement.
GAGAGAGAACACGAGTGAGAGAGAGAGAGAACACGGGTGAGAGAGAGAGAGAACACGAGTGAGAGAGAGAGAGAACACGAGTGAGAGAGAGAGAGAACACGAGTGAGAGAGAGAGAGAACACGAGTGAGAGAGAGAGAGAACACGGGTGAGAGAGAGAGAGAACACGGGTGAGAGAGAGAACACGGGTGAGAGAGAGAACACGAGAGAGAGAGAACACGAGTGAGAGAGAGAACGCGAGTGAGAGAGAGAGAGACAGAGAGAACACGAGTGAGAGAGAGAGAGAGAACACGAGTGAGAGAGAGAGAACACGGGTGAGAGAGAGAGAACACGAGTGAGAGAGAGAACACGAGTGAGAGAGAGAACACGAGTGAGAGAGAGACCACGAGTGAGAGAGAGACAGAGAGAACACGAGTGAGAGAGAGAGAGAGAACACGGGTGAGAGAGAACACGAGTGAGAGAGAGAAAGAACACGAGAGAGAGAGAACACGAGTGAGAGAGAGAGAGAGAACACGAGTGAGAGAACACGAGTGAGAGAGAGAGAGAGAACACGAGTGAGAGAGAGAAAGAACACGAGTGAGAGAGAACACGAGTGAGAGAGAGAAAGAACACGAGAGAGAGAGAGAACATGAGTGAGAGAGAGAACACGGGTGAGAGAGAGAGAACACGAGTGAGAGAGAGAGAACACGAGTGAGAGAGAGAACACGGGTGAGAGAGAGAACATGGGTGAGAGAGAGAGAACATGGGTGAGAGAGAGAGAGAGAACACGAGTGAGAGAGAGAACACGGGTGAGAGAGAGAACATGGGTGAGAGAGAACACGGGTGAGAGAGAAAGAGAGAGAGAACACGAGTGAGAGAGAGAACATGGGTGAGAGAGAACACGAGTGAGAGAGAGAACACGGGTGAGAGAGAGAGAGAACACGGGTGAGAGAGAGAACACGAATGAGAGAGAGAGAGAGCACGGGTGAGAGAGAGAGAGAACACGGGTGAGAGAGAGAGAGAACACGAATGAGAGAGAGAGAGAGAACACGAATGAGAGAGACACGAATGAGAGAGAGAGAGAACACGGGTGAGAGAGAGAGAACACGAGAGAGAACACGAATGAGAGAGAGAGAACACGAATGAGAGAGAGAGAACACGAATGAGAGAGAGAGAGAGAACACGAATGAGAGAGAGAGAGAGAACACGAATGAGAGAGAGAGAACACGAATGAGAGAGAGAGAGAACACGGGTGAGAGAGAGAGAACACGAGAGAGAGAGAGAGAACACACGGGTGAGAGAGAGAGAACACGGGTGAGAGAGAGAGAGAACACGGGTGAGAGAGAGAACATGAGTGAGAGAGAGAACGAGAGGGAGGTTGAGGACGCGAACCAGAGGGAGTGAGTGAATGAGCATGAGAGAGAGAGAGAGAGAGAGAGAGAATGAGAGAAAAAGAAAATGAGAGAGACAGACAGACAGAGAGGAGATAGAGAGAGAGAGAGAGAGGGAGAGGGAGAGGGAGAGAAAGATAATTCCAGAATTTGATTTGAAGTCTTATGGCATAGAACTCACCCGGAAATTATCAGGGGAGGTCAAGTGAAACTTTTGCCTAATCTCTTCAGGAGCACCTGCGCACAGCCTATAAAAGATATGGTAATTTCTTTCTTCTGTGCTCTGTGTACAGATTCGTGACTTTTCCAACAGGTAATGAGATACAAAACCTCCAACGACAGCATTCTGCATGGGGGAAGGAAAAAAAAGAGACATTTTGGGAACTGGAGTGCCATGTCACAACTAGAAACATTTTAAAAAATTCTTTAAGGTACCTTGTCATTGAAATGGATCTCTACAAATTTTCCAAATCGACTACTATTGTTATTTCGTACAGTTTTGGCATTTCCAAAGGCCTCAAGTAAGGGGTTAGCTGTTTTGGAAATAAATGATGAAAATAAATCTTATCCAGTCTGTAGGGTTGAAGTGTGGTGTAGCACAGAAAAGCATTCAGCCCATGCTGATATTATAACATGCGAGATGAATAAAAACAAACCTCTAGACAACATGTTTCATTGTTGTAGAATAATCAGTTTCATAGTAAATTAATTTTTTTAAATATGGAAGATATGCCTAGAATGCCTGTGCGCCTAAGAAAATAATGCAATGAAAAGTCTTCCTGGATGAACACAATTAATCAAGTCTTGCAAATTTTGACCTGGGTGTGACCAGTTTTGTGGGCAGGGCCAGAGTTACACAAATGGAATCTTGGAGCAGCGTAATATATCACAAGTGTTCTTGGGTGTAACTCACTTACATTTAAAATTCCCCAATTTTTTTAATGCTGGGTGAGCCAATTTCGCTCAGAATGCACTGATGTCACTGGCATAAACAAACAGGACAATTTACTCCAAGTATTTGATCTCCAGCCAATCTGACAACCTGCTTTCTCGTTACAAGTATACAGGTCTTTTTTATTTTTCAATAGTGTGTGCGGAAGTTAACATTTCATAGAAATTGTGTACCTTCTACAATCCTTTCATCAATGTCTTGACCGGTTCCATATGATTCGGTTAAGTACCTATAGAATGGAACCAGGAAGAGAGTAAATTTCTGCCTCCCTGTAAAATCTGAAAAAGCGATATATAGAAAAAGAGGCAGGTAGCTCCCGTAAGCATACTGCAAACCCCACATAGTCTGAACACAACAGGCAAGATTCCAAAGAGTTAAAAGGTAATGGGAGGGGCCCAAAGAGGGGTGGGTGGGGTGGGCAGGGGGGGGGAGAAACAGGATCCCTGGGATGGGGGGGCGGGGGTGGGAGGAGAGGAAGAGAGGGGCCCAGAGGGGGGAAAAGGGCCCACAAGCATAGGGGGGGCAATCAGGGGCCTGGGGAGAGGGGAAAAAAAAGAGAGGGAGAGGAGAGGGGAGGGGGTAAGAGGGGGGCCAGAGGCAAGCAGGGAGAAAGGGGATGAGTGAAATCATTCAGTAAAATCTGTTATAAAATTTGTACTTACCGAAGAACAAACTTGGTATTTTCTGTTTTACCAGCACCAGATTCCCCTGATACAATGATGGACTGGCTTAATTTATGCACCTTCATATCACGGTAGGCTTTATCAGCTAAGAGTTGGGGTCAAAGAGGGAGTTAAATACATGTAAAGACAGTATTTAGAGAAATCAGAGACCACTTTCTAAGATATAACTTTTCACCAGTGCAACACCACAATGATAATTCATCACAAAGGATGTTAATTGGCATTGGAATTGCCAAAGTATGCAATTCAATATCAAACTTTGATTAATTACTTTTACTTCTTAACTAACGGAAGTAAGTATTCAGAATTGTGCAAGGTTCATTGGAAGAAAAGTTAGCTCCTTTCAGAATTCTCATTTTAAAGGCTAATTTAAAAACAATCATTTTTTGGCAAAATAGCCATACTGTAATACAACTTGTTCCCTTTTAACTGCAGCAAAGAAGCTCAGTTCTCCAAACCTTCTGATAAGTTGATGCTACCTGCAATAAAATATTGAGAATTATTTTGGTCATGGACTTCATTTGGTGGAATTCCCAAAATTACAACTCAATGGATCTAACTGCACATTCGCCCACCATAATACTGGGATAGGTGCAAAGGCAAAACCACTGTCACCGATGGTGCATTTACAGTACAACTGCAGCAAGTGTTTGACTATCCTTCTAGAGTAAAAGCACTACACTCGAGTTTTTTAAGACTTTGCAAGTTAAGCACTATAGAATTATCCTGGTCAGTTCAACATTCAAGGTAAAAAAAAATGTGATATTGTTAATCATTAATATGAGTGCACTTCCAGTCTCAAAGCAGTATGTGAAATAGCTAGTGTTAATTTAACTGTGTTTGGACAGATAGTGCAGTGATTGACACATTATGTTTCACGGATATTTAAGTAATTATTTTTAAAAGGGTGACATTTATACAACACTGAGGCACCAGCATGCACCCCCCGCCTTCCCCCATCAGATCACCAACTTGTGATTCCTACGGTTTAAGCTCTTGCATCATTAGGGGAGGGACTAAATGGAGAGAAAGGGTTCAACAACATAATTTTCAAAGTGAGAAAAGAAAAACCAGGGGAAAAGTTTTCACATATAACCTTTCAATTGTAAGACATAAGACACTAAGCTGAGGCTTCCTATTCCTTTATCCATACACAGAATTTAGCTTGTGAGGGCTGGAAAGTGTACGAACCATAGAAAAGGTACGGCACAGAAAGAGGCCATTCAGCCCATCATGTCTGCACCAGCTGAAAAAGAAAAATTTTTTAAAAAACTAGCCACCCATTCTATTCCTGCCTTCCAGTATCTGGTCTGTAGCCTTGCAGGTTACAGCACTTCAGGTGCTGATCAAGGCACCTTTTAAAAGAGTTGAGGGTTTCTGCCTCCACCACCAAACCAGGCAGTGAATTCCAGACACTCACCACCCTCTAGATGAAGAAGTTTTTTCTCATGTCCCCTCTAATCCTCCTACCAATCACCTTAAATCTATGGTCCCCGGTAATTGGCCTCTCTGCTAGGGAAAACAGGTCTTTCCTGTCTACCCCATTATCTCGGTCCCTCATAATTTTGTACACCTCAATTAGGTCACCCCTCAGCCTCCTCTGCTCTGAGGAAAACAACCCTAGCCTATCCAATCTTTCCTCATAGCTGCAATTTTCAAGCCCTGGCAAAATTCTTGTAAATCTCCTCTGTACTCTCTCCAGAGCAAAATTCCTGTAATCTGGTGACCAGAACTGTACACAAAATTCCAGCTGTGGCCTAACCAATGTTTTATACAGATCCAGCATTATATCCCTGCATTTGTATTCTGTGCCTCGTCCAATGAAGAAAAGCATTCCATATACTTTCTTTACCACCTTATCCACCTTCAGGGGCCTGTGGACATCCACTCTCACTTCCTCAACCTCTCTCAATATCCACCCATTTATTGAGTACTCCGTAGCTTTGTTTGCCGTCCCCAAATGGATTAACTCTCACTTCTCTGAATTGAATTCCATCTGCCACTTTCCCACCCACTCAACCAAACCACAGATATCATTCTGGAGACAACAGACACCCTCTTCACTATCAACTACACGGCCAATTTTCATGTCATCTGCAAATTTCCCAATCAAGCTTCCCATTTTTAAGCCTAAATCATTAATATATATACAACAAACAGCAAGGGGCCCAACAGTGAGCCCTGTGGAACACCACCGGAAACCGTTTCCATTCACAAAAACCATCCAGCAACCATTACCCTTTGTTTCCTGTCGATGAGCCAATTTTTAATCCAACTTTCCACATTTCCCCTGCATCCCATGGGCTTTTACTTTTCTGACCAGCCTGCAATGTGGGGCCTTGTCAAATACCTTACTACCTTCATCAACCCTCATTACTTCCTCAAAAAATTCAACCTTCCCCTAACAAAACCAAGCTGACTATCCCTAATTAATCCATTCCTTTCTAAGTGACAGTTTATCCTGTGTCTCAGAATTGATTCGAATAATTTGTCCGCCACTGAAGTCAGGCTGACCAGCCTATAATTTTCTGGCCTATCCCTCACACCCTTTTTAAATAATAGCACAACATTCGCAGACCTCCAATCCTCTGGTACCTCACCTATATAAAGTGCGGATTGGAACTTGATCCTCAGAGCTGCCGCTCTTTCCTCCCTGGCATTCTTTAACAACCTGGGATACAATCCAGCCCTGGTGATTTATCCACCTTCAAGGATGCCAGTCCCTCCTGTACTTCCTCTCTCTCATTATGCTTATTGTATCTAATATTTCACAATCCTCCTTTTGAACCAGAGTGTCTACATCATCCCTCTCCTTTGTGAAGACAAAGGCAAAGTACTCATTAAGAACCCTGTCCACATCATCTGCATCCACGCATAAGTTACCTTGTACATGTCCGATTAACCCAACCCCTTCCTTAGTTATCCTCTTGTCTTAGTGTACTGATAAAACATCTTTGGGTTTTCCTTGATTTTACCTGCCAATATTTTTTGCATATCCTCTCTTTGCTTTCCTAATTTCCTTTTTTACTTCACCCCTGTACTTTCTATACTCCTCTAAGCTTTCTACAGTATTAAGATTTTTGCAACTTGTCATAAGCTTTCTTTTTCTGCTTTATCTTAGCCTGCGTGCTTTTGGATAACCAGGGGTCTCTAGATTTGGCAGTGCCACTCTTTTTCTTTCTGGGGACATGTCTACACCGTGCCTGCAGAATCATGCTTTTGAATGCCTTCCGCTGATTTTCCTTAAGTAGCTGTATCCAGTCCACTTTGGCCAAATCACTTCGCAGCTTCGTAAAATTTAGCTTCCCCAAACTTAGAACTTTTACTCCTATTCAAACTTTGTCCCTTTCCATAATGATGCTAAATCTAACCGTACTGTGATCACTATCTCCAAAATGGTTATCCACTGTTACTTCATTCTCTTGCTCTGCTTCATTTCCCTAAGTCTAAATCTAGAATTGCGTTGGGCTCTTGTTGGGCTTGTTACCTACTGGCTAAAAAAGTTTTCTTGAATGCAGTTCAAGAATTTTGTGCCCTCTGTGCCTTGCACACTGTTCGTATCCTAATTGATATTAGGGTAGTTGAAGTCCCGAGCTATTATTGCCCTGTTGTTTTTGCACTCAGAAACTTGCCTACATATTTGCTCTTCTATCTCTCTCTCACTATCTGGGAGTCTATAATACACTCCCAGCAGTGTGCTTGCTGCTTTTTTATTTCTGAGCTCAACCCATGTGGCCTCATTTGATGATTCATTTAGTATATCATCCCTCCTCACAGCTGTAATTGGGTACACCCTCATCTTTTTCAGTCCCCTCTTTATCCTGCCTGAACACCCTATATCCAGGGGTATAGCCCCTCTTTAAGCCAAATTTCCATTGTAGCAATGGTATCATGTTGCCATGTGTCTGTGCCCTCAGCTCATCGGCTTTAATTGCTATACTCTTAGCATTTATATATATATACCTATCATCAAAAATTCACATGCTGTATACTTTTTAACTTTTTGCAACTTTTTATATTATATAATATGCCTTGTTCATCAAAATTCTGACTATGCTGCAGTAAAATTTGAAAAGCAAACTTACCTCAACATATAGCACAAGCTGTGGGTTTAGATATAATGCCAATTTATGATCAGGTGATGCACAAAACTACTCACCAATAGCATAGACATGTGGTGACAGAGTGCCCAAGGACTTCCCTTTGTACTTTTGAATGGACTCTGATGAGTACAATTTAGGTAGGTCGAAGTATGGGTTCACTGCTATAAGGATGTTAGCTACATAAGTCTGCAAGGAAACACAGAACGAGGCATGTGAACTACGTTGAAAATTCACTCAAGCACTGGCTTTCATCTTACAGAACTCAGTAAATCCAGACTGGTCAAGAAGCAAGTTAAAATTCCTACAAGACAGAATGTTGTAACATTTGAAACAGAGGTTCAAAGTTCTAAAAAAAAATCAAAGCCATATTTGAATACTAAAAACTAATTTTTGTTTCCAAAAGGAAAATACCTGCCACTTAGTTGAATCATAATCTCTCAATTATATAACAGGAGATGTCTCCAAGCTTACTGGAATCTTTCAACCCCACAAAACCCGCTGTTTCCCCATCCCCCTTTGTTACTATGTTATACTGCTAATTAAAGATCCCAGGTAGTAGACATTTGTCCAGAGAGATGTTGAAGAGCAATTCTTACACCCAGAGGGTGGTTGGGGTCTGGAACTCTCTGCCTGAGCACATAAAAAAAAAACTAGAATATGCACTTGTAGTGCCATAATCTCCAAGACGACGCACCAAGAGCTGGAAGGTGGGATTAAGCTGGATAGTTCTTTACAGGCAGGCACAGATGCAATGGGCCAAATGGCCTCCTCCCGAGTCACAAATTTTCTCTGCTTCATGCTGTTAACAGTGTGCAAATCAAGCAGCAAGATCAAGGGATGAAAAGATACACCATGTGTTGCAAATCTCCAGAACTTGCTGATCAATTCACAATGCCCCACGGTTTGCTTCACACAAATGTTATCTTTCCCTTAGCCCCTGTTATTCTTAAAAAAAAAATTGTATTTGCACATTATTTGGACATTAAGGTTCATAACAGTGTGATTTGACTCTAATTCAGCTTCCATCTCTGTCGTGCCTGTTGCTTTCTCAATCTTTAAGTCCCACTGGTTAAGGAGACACATTATTGATCCGGTCATTCATTGAGATTCCAATTGACCTGTTGCCCTCATCGCCCATTATCAACTCGCACGTCAAGCAAGATGCAGTGCAAATTAGATTCAAGCTAGAGGGTGCAGGAGAAATCCTGTATGCCCCACCCCACAGCCTAGCAAGATTTGACCTGACCACAAAATTCAATCCACCTGCTGAAAGTGATGACCAAAGATGGCATTAAGTTTAGGGTGGGTCACAAACCAAGGGAGGGAAACAGAAAATTTATGGCACATTGTGCCTGTGCCATTTCTTCAGGCAGCAGGCTGGCTGTGATGGAGTTCAAGAAAGCAATCTTTTACATCCCCACCTTTATCACAAAACTTATATAATCCTCTGTAACCAAAGGCAGTTTTATTCGAATATTTAAGCCAATAATTTTAAGTATCCTTTTCCTCATCCAAATGTTCCAAACTCTCCTTTTCTATCAGTATGTGATGCATTTCTTCATGACTAGGACTCTGGAGGAGTGGGGGTTCAGTCAATCGACCGGTAACTGATGCTTTTAGAGGTGCCAGATGTCAGGAGAATAATGGTGAATGCCACTTACCCACATTAGTGCACTTCAGAGGAGCTTGGCTCCCAAACTGGATACCCGATTGTTCATACAGGTACAGGCAGGTTGCACCCTTTTGACAAATAAGCATCTGTGATGCCCATAATGCCAGACATCTTGAAATGCAACCCGACTTCAACCCATAAAATTTCTCTTCCACCCCTTTTTTTTGTATAGCCATCAGTTAGTCAGGTCATTCATGATTATCAGCAGCACAAAATAAAATTGCTGATTCTGAATATCTCCATCTTTGCATTTAAGCGCCCTTCACTTAAAAATGGAACAAAAAAAAAGTCAACGCTGTCGTTCAGAATTCTGTACGTGCAAAATCTCAACACTGAGACTGGTCACAATTTACAATCAATACTAGGTCAGTGTTCAAGATTAGATTGAATAGGTGGTCGAAGGCAAGCAGAGTAATGAAATACAAGAAACAATGCTGACACATGAGATTCAGACTGTTTCCTGCTTATAACTTCCGTGACAAGTCCAGGATCTTTTAGAAGTAGGACAGCACTGGATAGATGTTAATGCAGACCACTGATGCAGGAAACTTTCTATATATTACAAATATATGGAAGTGTCTCATAATTTTGCATAGTGCTTATAATTGTGTAGAAAGCTAGCATATAAGGTGGCAACCTGTTTCAGCCCACTTTATTCCTGAGGCATCAAGCCAGGTGAAAGAGCTTTTCTTTTCGACATCATAAAGCATTTGATTTAGAATACATATATCGAAAATTTCTTAGAAGCCCAGGCAGAGATGCTCTTTTCCTCATAAGCAGTTCAGGGTTCAGTGAAGGTCTGATATTCTAAGTCACCGGTATTGCTAACACATTTGGAAGATGCACTAAATTCAATGCATCTTCACTGTAACAAGTTTAGGCCCAGCAGCTACTGGTTCTAGTTAAAAGCAAAATGCTGCGGGTGCTGGAAATCTGAAACAAAAACAGAAAATGCTGGAAAGACTCAGCAGGTCTAGCAGCATCTGTGGAGAGAAAAAAAAAGAGTTAACGTTTCGAGTCTTCTTCAGAGCTAAAGAGAAGTAAAATGTGATGAAATTTATGCTGTTTAAGGTGGGGGCGGTGGGGTGGGGGTGGAGCGGATGAAGCTGGATAGAAGGCCAGTGATCGGTGGAGGCAAAGGCTAGATTGCCAGAGATGTCATAAACAAAAGGACAAAGGGGCGTTAATTATATTGGTGCTGGCTAAAGGAGGTGCTGATGGTGGTGTTAAGACTGGTTCTAGTTACTGTCTAAAAATGTAAAAAAAAGTCATATTTCAAGTTATTTTTTCATAACCATGTCAATTTCTGAATGTCATCACGTTTTCAAAGCTACAATTTACAAAGAGCACACTACTTTACAGCTGGCTGCAGAGCAGAGCAATCAGGTCCAAATCTTGCCTACATCAGTCGAGTGCAGGTGAACTAAGCAAAGGGAAAAAGCTGGACAAGAAATTACTTCAGTCCTGTACTGAGGGAGTGATGCACAGTCAGCGGCTATTCTTTAGATGAGGTGAGCTCTCAAGTGGATGTAAAAGATCCTGTTGCACTATTTCAAAGAGGAGCAGGGAATTCTCCACCATGACCTGGCCAATATTTCTCCCTCAACCAAATGACTAAAACTAATCATTTGGTTATTATGCTGATGCTATGTGACTTGCAGTGCACAAATTGGCTGTTGCGTTTCCCATGTTACAACCATAACAGCACTCCAAAGAAAGCTTTTTTGGCTGTAAAGCACTTTGAGATGTTCTAAGTCACGAAAGGTGCAACATAAATGCAAGTATTTCATTTTCATCTATGCTTTTATCTTTTCCAGGTCCTGGACATGCAATGCTATCTTTCGGTTTTAAACAATTTAAATAACCTTAGAATTGCTCTTCCCCTTGGCTGCTGTATGGTCTCACTGTGTATCTGGTGAATAAAACAATTTTCAGACTCCTCCAGCCAGACTCCCAGCTTTCATCCTCTATCCTCCAGCTCATCTAAAACTCTGTTCCCTGGATCCTCTCCTACTCCAGTACCACTCAAGTATTACCACAAATCTAGAAGTCCTCAAATTTAACTTTTTCATCTGTGTGTTTAAATTCCTTCCTGGTCCTGCCACTTGCCATCTGTTACCCCTTCAACCCAACTACACGACCCAAAGTTTCCATGGTTCTAACTCTGACCTTTTGTGCGTAAATTCATCCCTAACCCATCCCAGTTGGCAGTAGTGTGTCAAATTCCCTGTCTAAGCCCCTCTGACTGCCTCTGCTCCTTTAAGACCCTCCTTAAAACCTACTGCTTCAACAAAAGATTTTAGTCACACATCCTAGAATCTCCTGCATTGGCTCAAAGTTCATTTATTTCTGATTACCCTTATTAAATGCCTTAGAATGTCATCCTTCATTCAAGGTGCAGCATGAATGCAATTTGATTTTGTTTCATTGGTCTGTACAGCCAGCTTGAGTGGTTCAGCATGCTGGGAAAGGCCAGAAATATCAGGTGTACAATATTCACCACAGATAACGCAGTAAAAGTTGAACGTCCAAGGACCAGCCTATGAAGCAAAAGGACCTTGTACCTCGTTAAACAAATTTTGGGAGGCTGATGCTAAAATGGCATCTGTGCAAAATTCCAACAATATGTTGTATAGCAGTGCTCTCCCTATACTTCCATTGTAAAACCTAGACCTTCAGTGCATAAGCAGTGCCCCACAGGCATAAACATGTTTGTGAGGTAGTGCAATAATTTCTCCCTATGCCGGCAGCTTACTAGCTGTAGTATGGCACAGGTGCATGGAGCCATGTCAGTATATTTAGAGGACCAGAAAGGAAGCCAGCGTGGCAACATGTGCCATCTTCTCACAGTACACCAAAAGCAGGGTTCAGTGACAAACTATTAGTTACAGCATGAGGAGAATGCACTTATTATTTAGATTTCAGATATGGACTAAAATCTCAGAATAAATCAGGACACTAAGATATCACTCCTAGTAAATTTGCAACACTCATACTAACAGAGATCTACACATCCTGGCTCCAGAACACCAATTATTATTTTAAACAATATACACCACGCCACAAATAGCCACCCCAGCTCTGTAATTCACGACTTGACACCCTTCATGCCAGCAGCTTTAGCTCTGAAGAGCACACAAGAGAAACAAAGATCTTCTCGGGTGAAATGGAGGAGTTAACATAAAGGCCTAGCATTGAACATGCTGACTTCAGAAAATACAGCTTCTCTTCTCCTAGGGTACAATTATAGTTATCTTTTTAAACCAGCACAAAATCGTCTCCAGCAGGCTTTGCACATAAATGAGTGAAATGGGAGATTGACACAGCATTTTGCAGCAACCACAAGTCGGTGCTGCCAACATCACTCCTCCTTTAAATGAAAACTTAGAATCATTTTTAGAAAGTGACATTTAACCTGAAAGTTTACATTAAACATTTAGTGCTGAAACCCTGCCACTACTAATAATTTGAACCACTATTTTAAAACTAGACATGAATGCTAACCATCTGCTAACAATAGAGAAATGCACTCAGCTAAGAATTTAATTTATTAATTATTCATTCACAGTGACCCACCAACTTCCTTAGCTTGTTTCTTAATTTAAAAAAGGACATTTTATCATTCAATAGATTTTCAAAAAGAGATGCTCTCAAATTGTCATGCCCAGTTAAGTGGCCTAGTTTAAGTGCTGCTCAACAACAACTGGCGACTGGTATGGACATTATATGAAAGAGCTGTGTGACTGAATAGAGCCTCAAACGATGGACGACTGAAGAAAAATACATGGAGCCAAACAGTATACAATAAGAAAGTATACTCTGGTTTCTCTTCAGATCGTATAAATCTTTCACCTTTTACCAAAGATTTCCGTGGACAGGAGCACTCAGTTTAAACGGATTTTTTGTGGCCCTGCTCTAGTGGGGCTAAAAAGAAAAGTATAGAAGCTGTAGTGCCTCCAAATCCCATTGGTGGAGGGGTGGGGGCAGGGATAGGGGAGAGGGGGGGAAACAGTATCCATAAAGCTCTTGGATTTCTTCTGCTCTCCAGCTGTCATTTGTTGGTGTAGAATAAGGGACATCCCTGTCAGTTCAAGAGGCCTAATTAAGCACAATTAAGCAACATGATACCAGGACAACAACTTAATGAAGCCCTCTAGAAAAGAGGTTTATTAAAAGAAGCAGCCACTATGTGTGTTTGAAATAACAAATAGATGAATTATAGGGGCAATAGATCTTATAGCAATCTATTAATAATAAAATTGCACCTAGTATTATGCACAAATGCATGCCAGCCATCTGCATTTGATACAAAGCACTCAGCAGCTCTGGAGACCTGGTCTGTGTCAGCATTCGTGGATGAAATTCAGTACAGAAAACAGTGCTTCTAGATCTAGTGTCCAAACTTAGGAAAATTATTAGTGAGAAATAGTACTGGAGAAATTAATAGGACTTAAAGTCAAATCTTCTGGAGCTGATGGCCTGCATCCTAGGGGTTAAAAGAGTTACCCATGGAGGTATTGCATCAGTTTTGATCTCCAGAATTCCCAAGATTTTGCAACAGTCCTCATGGATTTGAAGGTAGCAAATGTAACCTCACTATTCAAGAAAGGAGAGAGCGAGAAAACAAGGAACAATGCACCAGTTAGCCTGACATCAAGTAGCAGAGAAAATATTAGAATTTATTATTAGAGAAATGGTAATGGAGCAAATTGAAAATCTCAAAATGATTCGGCAGAGCCAGCATATATTTATGAAAGGGCAATAATGTTTGACAATTCTGTGAAGAGCTTTTTGAGGATGTATCTAGTAAGATAAGAGGGAACCAGTGGATGTAGTGTATGTTTTCAAAAAAACATTCAATAAGTTGCCACAAAAGGTTACTACACAAAATTAGAGCTCAAAGCATTGGAAGTTTATATATATGAGAATGTATTGAGGATTGGTTAAAGAACAGAAAAGAGAGAAGGCATAAATGGGTCATTTTTGGGTTGGAAGACAGTAGCTACTGGGGTACTGCAGGGATCAGGACTTGGGCCTCAGCTATTTACAATCTATTTCAATGGCTTAGGTGAGGGAACCAAGTGTAATTTATCCCAAGTTCGCTGACTATACAATGTTAGCAAATTGTGGGAAAACGTGACGATATCCCCTTTGGAAGTATGAAAAGAAAAACCAGAATATTTTTAAATGGTGAGAGACTGAGAAATGCAGATATACAGAGTGACGTGGGTGTCCTTGTACTTGAATCACAAAGTTAACATGCAGGTACAGCATGCAATTAGGAAAGCAAATGATAGGCCATAACTTCCAATTAGCATTGCAAGCTGCTGGGCCATAGAAATTAGAAGAAATAAAAGCACACTTACCTGATCTTGAAAATTGTGTTGCCACTTCTGTTCGCCGGAGCGACTTGGGGCCTGCATCGAAAGATTCCTTGCAGGCCCCAGCGAAGCCTAGATCCAGCGTATTCAAGGAGGCCACACCCCCTTTTTTTTACAGCACTTGCTGCTGTAAAGCAGGTAAGTTTAAAGGGCCAGGAAAATTGACAGGCCAGGGGGAAGGTAAGTGTTTTAAGGTAAGTAGATAAGATTTGGGGGGTCCAGGGGTTGGGGGAGGGAGGGGGGGGCTGTCCGGAGGTCACGGGAGGGTATCCAGTGGGATCAGTCTGGGTCTTTACAATAGTTTACCCAGAGGTTAGAAGAGGTTTTAATTCTTCTAACTTTTTCTGGGTAACTATTGGTATAGCCCCGGCAGAACCATCCGAGGTTTGCAATTTAAACCGCATTTTCGGATGGTTCCCAGCGCAGCGCAATTGTCCAGAGGAAGTTAGCACTTCTGGGCAACTGCTGTGCAAACCTTGCCTGGGAACTTCCCAGAGGGATTCCCCAGCATATCTTTGGGGAACCCCCCAAATTCGACACTGGGGAGCGCGGAAGTTAGGGGCCGATGTGTTAACCTTTATTATTAAGGTGATGGAGCATAAAACTGAAGAAACTTCTTCCTGCAATTGTACAAGGCCTTGATGGGATCACACCTGAAGTAGTGTGTAGAGTCCTTGTCACCTTCCCTAAGGAAGGCTATATTAACCATGGAGGGAGTGTAATGCTGCTTCAGCAGGCCAGTTATACGAGTGGATTTTCCTATGAGGAGAGATTGAACAGATCAGGCCTATATTCCCTGGAATTTAGAACAAGAGGCGATCTCATTGAAATATTTAAAATTCTTAAGGGGCTTTACTGAGTACGAGCTGCAAGGGTGTTTCCCATATCTGAGGCATCTAGAACAAGGAATCCCAACCACAGAAAAAGGGGTCGGCCATTTAAGACGGAGATGAGGAGAAATTGCTTGAAATAGTTATGAATCTTTGGAATTCTCTATTCCAAAGGGCTGTGGAGGTTCAGTCTTTGAATATATTCAAGACAGGGATCAATAAATTTTAGGGTAATATGGGAATCATGGGATATAGCAAAAGAACGGGAAGATGGAGTTGAGATAGTAAATTAGCAATAATGGTGGAGCAAGCTCGAAGAACCAAATGGCCTACTCCAACTCCCATTTTATATGTTATTAACTTACAGGGCAGCCCTTGTCCTCTATGTCGGGAAGATTTAGCCAGAGAGCAGAGAAAATGCTAGGGGTTTAAGGGAAAGGCTGTTTATAATGGGGTTTGACAGCCTCTCTCCCCTCCACAACACTCAGTCCTCAGTCCAATTTCTATTTTCCGTAATCCTTCCACTGCATTTGAGTTGCTGCTCCCCTTCCACCCTGCTTCCAGATTGTCCAGGAGTCTCCAAGAATTGACCACCTACCTCCACAGAAAAGCTGGCAACTAAAGGAGTGGTGTATTTTTTATGCACAGCCCCTTCTCCTCCACAGCCCTTAGCCTCTTAATCATTCACCTTATCCATTGCCCCATTATTGGTAGCCGTGTTTTTAGCCACCGAGGTCCTAAGGTTAAAACAGGGGTACAAGGGTGCTATCTGGTACAGGTGTGCAAAGGATGTCAAGTTAAGAAGAGCTCATGGTGTTGGGGTAATATATTAGCATGGACAGAGGATGGGTTATCTAACAGGAAATAGACAGCAAGGATGAATGGGTAATTTTCAAGTTGGAAAACTGTAATTCGTGGAATGCCACAGGGATCTGTGCTGGGGCCTCAACTATTTACAATCTACAATTAATGACTTAAATGAAGGGACCGACTGTACTGTAGCCAAGTTTGCTGATGATACAAAAATAGGGAAGAAAGCAAGTTGTGAAGAGGATACAAAGAATCTGCAAAGGAATATAGATAGGTTAAGTGAGCGATCTAAAATTTGGCAAAATAGATTATGTGAGAAAATGCTAGACTGTCCACTTTGGTAGGGGGAATAGAAAAGCTGAATATTATTTAAATGGAGAGAGAGTGCAGAATACTGCAGTACAGAGAGATCTGAGTGTCCCCCTCAAACATGAATCACAAAAAATTAGCATGCAGGTACAGCAAGTAATTAGAAAGACAAATGTTAGCATTTATTGCAAGAGGAATGGAGTATAAAAGTAGAGATATCCTGCTACAAGTATACAGGGTATTGGTGAGACCACAGCTAGAGAACTGTGTACAGTTTGGTCATCTTATTTAAGGAAGGATATACTTGTATTGGAGGTAGTTCAGAGAGGTTCAAGACGTTGATTCCTGGGATGAGGGGTTTGTCTTATGACCAAAGGTTGGGCCTATCCTCATTGGAGATTAGAAGGTTGAGAAGTGATCCTATTGAAACATATAAAATTCTGAGGGAGTTTAACAGGATAGATGCCAAGAGGGTGTTTCTCCTTATGGGGGAATCTAGAACTAGGGGGCATAGTTTCAAAATAGACATCTTCCATTTAAGGCGGAGATGAGGAGTAATTTCTTCTCTCAGAGGGTTGTTAATCTTTATATATCTCTAATCCAGAGGCTGGGTCATTGACTATATTCAAGGCTGAGTAAGAGATTTTTGAGCTACAAGGGGGTCAACAGTTATGGAGGGCAAGCAGGAGGTAAGTTAAGTTATCAGCCGTGATCTTATTGAAGCAGGAGTAGGTTATTTGGCACCTCTGCAGACTCAAGAGGCCAAATGGTCTATTCCTGGTCCTATTTCTAATCTTCTAAAATTGAGGGACAAGAGGGACAAAAGGTTGGGGGAATGAGTGACCAAGGAAAGGAAGAGAGGGAACATTATTTTATTCATTCTTAACATGTGTTTACCATTGACTTATCCAGAGGTTACTCTCCATCCCGAGTTGCCCTGAGAAGCTGCTGACGGGCCACCTTCTTGAACTGCTGAGTGTACGATGGTTTTAATTTTTTCATATTCATCAGTTGATACAAATGTTTAAAAGCAGACAGCTAGCATGCCCCAATTTCAAAGTAAAAATATCCTACATTTTCCAGGGAAGCCCACCCTAAAAAAGTGTGTGAATAATTGGAGTATTGGGGGTAACAAGTGCCACACATGAATAAGGTATGCATAATTCCAAATTTGCTCTTTATAAGACTGACAGGAATAATTGCGCAGGGTTTAGGATCCTCTATTTGTTATTAGCTCATTTTTATTGTTTTTAAGATTGATCAACAAAAACTCTGTCTCCTGGTCATAGATTTCTTGCAGTTACTAAGAAAAATTTATTCCCAGTGGCAAATAGAGCAAAGTTCAATAAATTTTAGCACAAGTTCCTTTTGAGCTGAAAGAAATGGAAAGCCATCATATAAATTTATACAGTATAAGTAGCAGCATAACTCAAAATTCTCAGGCAGACACCTCCCCCTAGAAAATAGCTTTTCAACATTGGGATTCCCTCTCAGACACACATGTACTAATATTTTGCTTTTTCTCCAATAAAAGTTTGTTTTACCTGCAACTTAAGTTATGATTTCCATATATTGCTCTAAAAAAGATTAAAGAGTTAAATTATGAGGATAGGTTGTTAAATTATGAGGATAGGTTGAAATGACAACTTCTCTTGTGTAGAAGATGAAGATCTAATTGAAGTGTTTATGCTAAAGATACACAGAAATTATTTCCTCTGCTGGGAAGTCCAGAGCAAGGAGCATAAACTTAAAATTAGAGCTAGGTCATTCACTGGTGCTTTCAGGAAGTGTTTCTTCAGCACAATAGGTTGGGGAAATCTGGAACTCTGTCCCAAAAAACGCTGTTGAGGTCAGGTCAATTGAGAACTTCAAAACTGAGATTGTAGATTTTTTTGTTAGGCTATGGAACCAAGGCAGGTAGATGAAGTTATGATGCAGATTGCCCAGTATTTAGTTGAATGGTAGAACAGGCTCGGGGAGATGAATAACCTCTGCCTGTTCTTATTATTCCCACTGTTGTAGGATTCTGGGTCTCTCTCAAACTGGCAGCTTTTGTCCGTTTGACATATTCAAATTCTTTACCCCAGAAAGCAATAGAGACTGGGTCGTTGAATACATTCAAGACTGAGTTAAAGAGATTTTTAATGAACAAGGGAGTCAGGGGTTATGGCAGGCAGGCAGGAAAGTGAAGTTAAGATTACAATCAGATCAGCCATGTTCTTGTTTGAATGGCAGAGCAGGCTCCATGGGCCAAATGGCCTACTCCTGCTGCTATTTATGTTTTTAAAGTTTGCCCTTACATGTACATATGATGCTTTATCCGTTGGTATACAAATAGTCACAGGACAAAAACTCATCAAATCACAATGGGTGGTGAGAAAAGGAACAGAAAGTAGTGCACTTTTGTTGGCCTTTTGCAATCTGTGCAAGCATAAATCTTCTGAGGATGGATATAACATTTTAATACTAGAAGGAGAAGATAATTACAACTTTTCTTTCAACATATTTCAACTATATATACCCAGTGACTCTGCAATTTGGTATGTTGGGATACAAGTATAATGCTGCTATCAAACCACAAAAATGAAACCACATGTCTAAAAAGTCCACACTGCATTCATAAAACGCCCCACCCCCAAGCAAAAACAGAAACAAACATCATACATAGATACTGCCAGGACACACCAGTCCTGGTAACATCCAGAGCAAGTAAGCAGCCATACAAACAGTGACCAGAACAGAATACTGAGAGATACAATGGACTTATAAATGTTGACATTTCCTCAGAAACTGAAAAAAATCCATTTAACAACTTCCAACACCACTCAAAATAGTTTCTCTCTCACTAGGAAAAAGTGTTGATATGAGCTCTGATTATCCAGAATCACATATCTCGATTTCCATTGATTCCAGCACTTCATGGTCAAGTCTATAACTTCTGACACAAAGTCACCTTGGTCTCATCACAGGTCCTAACTGACATTGTACTACATTCATAACACTGCAGAAACAACAAAACTGCTGCCGCCTTTCCCAACCTCAAACCCCCTCAATCCAGCAGAAGCATCATGCGATAGACAGAGCCAAGCAAATCCACAACCAATGGATCAAATCAAAGATCTGCGGTGCTGCCACATATAGTTCCGGAATGGTGGAGATCAATTAAACAACTCACTGGAGGAGGCGGCTCCACAAATAACCCCATCTTCAATGATGGGGGAGCCCAGCACATGTGGGCAAAAGACGAAGCTGAAGCATTTGCAGCCATCTTTAGCCAAAAGTGCCAAGCAGATGATCCATGTTGGCCTCCTCCTCAGGTCAGATGCCAGTCTCCAGCCAATTTGATTCGCTCCATGTGATATCAAGAAACAGCTGAAGGCACTGATTCTGCAAAAGCTATAGGTCCTGACAATATTCCAACAATAGTACTGAAGACTTGTGCTCCAGAACTTGCCACACCCCTGGCCAAGCTGTTCCAGCTACAGCTTGTACAGCTACAACACTGGCATCTACCCGACAATGTGGAAAATTGTCCAGGTATGTCCTGTAAACAAAAAGCAAGGCAAATCCAACCCAGCCAATTGCCGCCCCATCAGTCTACTCTCGATCATCAAAATGATGGAAAGGGTCATCGACAGCGCTATCAAGTGACATTTACTCAGCAATAACCTGTTCACTAACACTCAGTTTGGGTTCCACCAGGGCCACTCAGCTCCTGACCTCAGTACAGCGTCCAAACATGGACAAAAGAGCTGAACTCGTGAGAATGACTGCCCTTGACATCAGGGCAGCATATGACTGAGTGTGGCATCAAGGAGCCCTAGCAAAACTGAAAACAATGGGAATCAGGGAGAAAACTGTCCATTGGTTGGAGTCATGTCTAGTACAAAGGAAAATGGCTGTGGTTGTTGGAGGTCAATCATCTCAGTCCCAGGACATCGTTGCAGGAATTCCTCAGAACAGTGTCTTAGGCCCAGCCATCTTCAGCAGCTTCAATGACCTTCCCTCCATCATAAGGTCAGAAGTGGGGATGTTCACTGATGATTGCACAATGTTCAGCACCATTCACGATTCACAGATAGTGAAGCAGTCCATGTCATATGCAGCAAGAACTGGACAGCATTCAGGCTGGGCTGAGTAACATTCGCACCACACGTGCCAGGCAATGGCCATCTCCAACATCCTTGACATTCAATGGCATTATCATCGCTGAACCTCCCACTAACAGCATCCTGGGGGTTGCCATTGGCCAGAAACTGAACTGGATCAGTAATATAAATGCCGTGGGGCTACTAAAGCAGGCCAGGGATTGGGAATTATGTGGCAAGTAATGCACTTCCTGACTCCCCAAAGCCTGTCTACCATCAACCAGGCACAAGTCAGGAGTGTGATGGAATACTCTCCACTTGCCTGGATGAGTGCAGCTCCCACAACACTCACAAAGGTCAACAAAGAAGCCTGCTTGATTGGAACCCCATCCACCACTATTCATTTCCTCTACCACTGATGCACAGTGGCAGCAGTATGTACCATCTACAAGATGTGCCACAGCAACTCACTAAGGCTCCTTCCACAGCACCTTCCAAACCCATGACCTCTACTATCTAGAAAACCAAAGGCAGCAGATACACGGGAATGCCAGCATCTACAAGTTTTCCTCCAAGCCACACCATCCTGATTCGTAACTATATTGCCGATCCTTCACTGTCAATGGATCAAAATCCTGGAACTCCCTTTCCAACAGCACTATTGGTGTATCTACACCACATGGACTGCAGTGAAGGCTGGCCTAGCCAGCAACAAGCACACCCCATGAACGAATAAACAAAAAACCCATGCACATCCCCATCAATTCTTCTACTAGCTGTAAAGTTTACCTTTAGCAGTAAAGAGGGGAAGAGGCCTAAAGTGGCTAATCATTTACCCTCTTGGGCAAACAGAAAAAGTATGGGCATCTGAACTAAATGGTTGTAGGAACACAAACATTAAATACTGGGCTCTAGAGCAATGGGCTGAATAGTGCTAAAGAATATGGAACAGAAACACAAAATATAATTGAAAATAATTATCCAAATGGGCAACAACCCAAGAGCTCATTGTTAGTTTCCACTAATTATCTTTCCTATGACTTGTTTTTGTGAAGCACCAATAAATAAAAGTCCAATCAAGCATATGAGGCAAAGCTAAAGGAAATAGTTTATACAAATGCACACAAAAGGCAGCAAAAATCTGGAACTCTGTTTCCTCTCCCCAAAGGCTGTGGATGCTCAGATGATGGACTTTCAATATTGAGATGGATAAGATTTTTGTTAGCCAAGAGTATCAAGGGATATGGGAAACAGAGTTGAGGTGCAGATCTGCCATGATCCAATTGAATGGCAGAGCAGGTTTGAAAAACTGAACATCCTATTCCTGCTTCTATGGAAGTGTCTGCAATCAGGTCTCTATGTCATGTTAGGGTGGCATCATGAGATTCTTTTTTTCTTTGTTCATGGGATGTGGGCATCACTGGCTAAGCCAGCATTTACTGTCCATCTCTAAATGCCCTCTAAACAAGGGCAGTTAAGAGTCAGCCACATTGCTGTGGGTCTGAAGTCACACGTAGGCCAGATCAGGTAAGGCAGATTTCCTTCTCTAAAGGACGTTAGTGAACCAGGTGGGTTTTTATGACAATCGGGATCATCAGACTTTAAATTCAAATTTCACCATCTCCTGTGGTGGGATTCAAACCCAGGACCCCAGAGCATTACCCTGGTCCAGTGACACTACCACCATGCCACCGCCTCCCTGTGTGGTACATTTTTGGATACATAACTTTAGGAACTTTTTGGAGTTTGAATAAGCTCACATTACTCACATATATTTTGTCTTTGCTATAGCGAACTCGGATATTGTTCAGGAGAGTAGCTTCATTTAAATACATAAGGCCACCTGGAAGAAAATACGAAAAGAAACTGATGAGTTCAAGCAAAGTAGTGCAATATAACATATGTCAGCTGTGGCTTTTAGTTAATGTATATCAATAACTGGAATTCAATGCTTCAGCAATTGATTCAAAGAATCCAATATCTGCATCACAGGTTCCTGCATGAAAACAAAGAATGTCTTCAACAGACGGCATGGCAACCCAATAAGTTGGATCCTGCTAGGTGTCCTTTCCAAAGGAAATCGACAAAAGCAACTCTACCTAAATTCCATTGGAATATTAATTCTCACCACCTTGATGTGTGCGGCAACACCAGAAATCTGGCTCAAGCTGCCAATTACACATATTGCATTAATAAATCTTTACATTGACTTGAATGTCTCTTTTTAAGTTGTGAAAAATCTCCAAATTCTAGTTTTTTATATTCACAGTTATACAGTGACAAGAAGGTAGGTTTCCATGTGGCTATCAGACATGCTTGTCATTTTGGGGTAACTAAGAGCTATTGAATGATGTTCCTGATTTGGTTTGAGAAAACTCATCCTTAAAATTTATAACCACAAAGGAAGTGGTTCTGACCTCCGCTTCAAAACAAAAATAGATTTTAAAAGGATTTTCTCAGATTAAGTACAGCACAGAAAGAATGGTCAATGGAAATTCATGCATGAAATACAGCAAGCAAAACTTAGAAAATGTCTATCCTGAAGACAAACATAGTGAGACTGTCACCCTAGATGTGTTAGAATATGTTGGCAAATAACAGTGAAAACATCTCAAAATATCTAAACTAATCCCTCAGTGTTTGTTACTTCATGGCCAGCATTTGTCAGCATCCAAGGAGTTTAAAAATCTTGCAAAAATGTAAGTGCAACCACCCAATTTGTACATTTTGCTTAGCTTAATCAACTTGCTTTTGTAAACTGCTTTAACACGAGATTCCGAGCAGACTGTAACTAGGTCAAATGTGACTTGCTGAACTTGTACCATTTGATATCAAGAATCAGCTGAATGCACTAGATAACGCAAAGGCTCTGAACCCTGACAACATCTCGACTTAGTACTGAATATGTGTGCCCCTGGCCAAGCTGTTCCAGTACAGCTACAACACTGACATGTGGAACATTGCCCAGGCACCATAAATCGCAGTGTATAAGTCAACCTTTGAAACCTCAAGAAATCTTTCCAAAAATGGGGTTTGACTTATACGTCGAGTATAAAATGTGAATTGCAAGTGTTGGTGCAGATGGTGACCATTTTAAAATGTGAAAAAAACATAACAGCAATTCAAAATGAAATTAATGTGACATGTTTTATTGAATGATTTAATTCTACAAGATTACCTTTAACCACAATCAAAGTATTTTAAAAACCTTCAAATTCATTGTCTTCAGCATCTGACACAAAAAATTCATCACATTCATTATGAGTCACTTTGGCTAAGGCATCATCGTATGGATCCCACTCTGGATCAAATTTGGCGCAGTTTCAGAATCATCCCTCCACAACAAATTATCTTCCTCTCCATCCATTGAATTAATTGATTGCATTTTCTGAACAATCTGATGACAGTTTGTGTATTAATAGCATCCCATGATTTGATGAAGAAACCAAACAAAACATCATGCGGAGCAGTACGCACATTTTCACTCTTTGAGAAAGCGGTTTCTCTTTCAACCATCCACCTCATTCCATTCAGCGTGAACATATTCCTTGAATGGCTTGTTGAGGCACGCATCAAAAGGTTGAACTATGGACATTGGACCCCTCCCCCCAGGTATAACTGCAATTTGCGTGTTATTTCTTCACAGGTGCCTCTTGATCTCATTGGTTATATGGATCTGAACACTCTAATAAGCTGTGTTCTTTGTATAGGCCACTGGGACACCAATTCCACACATTATTGATCTACATCTTCACTCCATCATTGTTCATCTAACTGTTATCAAGGACATGCACAAAAATTCCAGCAGGGAAGTTGATTTTCAGCATGGTTTTACATTTGAAAATTACCATAGGCTTTAATTTTGTTCCATCGACTATGAAAGCTGGTATCATCGTAAATCATGCCATCTTATATCCTGTGGTTTTCACTAGGAGTGTTTTCAAACCTTTCCACTCTGCAGTTTGGCAGCTGGGCATATCGAAATTCATGGGTGTTTCACTCATGTTACCCATGTGGCATAATGGGCACCTGTGTTTTTGCCATTGTCTGATGTTGAATCACTGGAAACTGGGAATTTTAGCATTGAGGTCTCTTGACAGTCTGAGCAATTTTGGTCCTCTGCCACAATACTAGATATTTTCATTCCATAAAATGGCTATGCCAACTAGCTGCTGCTCCAAAATCTTTGCTGGTCTTGAGGGTTTGATTTGGTCCACTTAAGTGTGTGTATGCACATGGTATTTTTAGTGACGATGTAACCATTCTGACAATTTGAACATCCATTCTGATGCATGCTTGAAGGCCAGGCCAGTGGCTGGTCCCTGTTCTCATGCCACATTTGGTCTTGAGCATTTTCTTCACGGTGGATTCCTCCTTCTTCCATTCGCGCATCAATTTTTCACTAATACCAAATGTCCTTGGTGCAGCACAGTTATCTGACATATTAGCAAAATGTTATGACTGTTAATTTGAAACCAACTTCATACTTCAATCTTTTTGCTGGGGCCCCCATTTCTCTTCGCCATTTGCTATGCGCAATCTGCTCTGTGTGGGTGCGTCTTAAACTCCACCACATCTTAGCAACCATTTCACCTGCTTGATCCCATGCACCGACTTATAAGGTGAGTAAAATATGCATTTCTGAGATGTAAAATTGAGGCCGACTCCTGATACGAGTATACTTCTTAGCAGAAGGGGAGGGTGGGGGGGGGTCAACTTATCTGCTGAGTATACACTCAAAGATGACTTTTGGCACAGAAAAAATAGGATAGTCTTATGTGCCGGGTCTACTGAGAGGCAAAAACAGGTCAAGTCCAATCCAGCCAATGACTGCCCTGTCAGTCTGCTCTCAATCATCAGCAAAGTGATGAATTTGTTGTTGACAATGCTATCAAGTGGCACTTGCTCAGCAACAACCTGCTCACTGGTTGGATCTGCCAGTGCCACTTGGCCTCATTAAAGCCAAACATGGACAAAAGAACAGAACTCAAGGGGAGAGTTGAGTGTGACTGCATGAATGACATCATTTGACGGAGTGTGGTATCAAGCAGACCTGGAAAAATTGACATCAATGGGAATCTGAGGAGAAAACTTTCTACTGGGTGGAGTCATATCTAGCAGAAAGGAAGATGGAATGGTTATTGGAAAACAATCATCTCAACCCCAGGACATTTCTGCAAGAGTTTGTCAGGTTAATATCCTTAGCCCAACCATCTTCAGCTGTTTCATTACTGGTCTTCTCTCCATGATAAGGTCAGAAGTGGGGGATTTTCACTGATGACTGCACAGTGCTCAGTCCCATTTGTGACTCCTCAGATACTGAATCAGTCCATGCCCATCTGCAGCAAGGCCAGGGCAACAATTGGGCTGATAAGTGATAAATAGCACTTGCCCCACAAAAGTGCAAGGTAACAACCATCACAAGCAAGAGAGAGTGTAGCCATCTCCCCTTGATGTTTAATGGCATTACCATCACTGAATCCACCACCAACATCATCTTAGGGCTTTTAGATCAGTAACTTAACTGGATCAGCCATATAAACACCACGCCTTCAAGCACAGCTCAGAGGCTGGGAATTCGGCAGCAAGTAATGCGTCTCCTGACTCCTGAAAGCTTGCCCATCTACAAGGCACAAGTCAGGAGGGTGATGGAATACTCTTTACTTGCCTGGACGAGCATGATTTCAGCAACACTCAAGAAGCTCGACACCATCTAGGACAAAGATTTCTCCTTGAAACACATTTCCACTGACTTACCCAGCAGTGTTCTTTTGAGCTCTCCCTTGGATGCAGAAGTTCAAAGACATTGCTTGCTCAACCTGGGCAATTTGCTGTGGGAAAGACTGGAATTCCATGTTTTGGAGCTCTTCCACCGCCTTAAACATCCACTCTCTCCACCACAGGCTAACACAGGCAGCAGTGTGTCCCATCAAGTTGTACTGGAGCAACCCACTAAGCCTCCTTCAATAGCACCTTCCAAATCCATGACCTCTGCCACTTAGAAAGACATGGGAAGACCACCACCTGGAAGTTCCCCTCCAAGCCAAACACCACCCTGACTTGAAACTATACTGCCATTCCTTCGCTGTCGCTGGGTCAAAAACTTGGAACTCCCTGCCCAACAGCACTGTGGGTTTACCCACACCAGATGGACTTCAGCGGCTCAAGGCTGCAGCTCACCACCACCATCTCCAGGGAAATTAAGGATAAGCAACAAATGCTGGCCTTGCCAGCAATGCTCACCTCACAAGCAGAAATAAAAAAAGAGCTCCAAAACATGGAATTCCAGTCTTTCCCATAGCAAATTGCCCAAATTGAGCAAGCAATTTCTTTGAACTCCTGCATCCAATGGTGAGTTCAAGAGAAGACTGTTGGGGAAGACAGTGGAAATGTGTTTAAAAGGTGCACTGCACTAATCATTTCATGCAAATTTGGATTGATATGGTATGTCATGATGCTGACCCAACAACACTCATCCCTTGCATTATCTTCCTAATGCACCATTAACTCTTGTGATACTGCTCTAATTGTCATCTTATATAGAAAGATACAAAGATTTACCACACAAGAGGTTACCATTTGGCCCATTTTATCTGTGCTGGCTGTAAAAGACCTATCCAGTCCAATCCTACCTGCCAGCTCTTTGGCCCATGGCTCTGTAGGTTAAGGCACCTCAAGTGCATACCCAGGTACTTTCATCCTTTCAGTAGAGTGTTCTAGTCTGCTACCAGCCTCTGAGTAAAAAGATTACTGCTTACCTTCCCTCTAATCCTTCCACCAATTCCTTTTGACATCTCCAAGGGAAATAGGCTCTTCCTATCCACTCTATTTAGGCGCCTCAATGTTATACACCTCAATTAAATTTCCCCCTCAACCTTCTCTATTCAAGTGTAAACAAACCCAGTCTTTCCAATCTTTCCTCATAGCTTAAACTCCTCATTCCTGACAACATCCTCACAAACCTCTTCTGTACCCTCTCCAGTACGATCACATCCTTCCTGTAATACTGTAACCAGAACTGCATGCAGTACCGTAGTTGTAACTAGTGTTTTATACAGCTCTAGCATAATCGCCCTCATCCTTGGTCAATAAAGTATCCCATGTGCCTTCTTGACCACTTTATCTAACCTTCGGGATGTGTAGGCACAGGTTTTTTTTTATTTGCCCTTGTGACCAGCTCAAGGGCAATTAGGAATGGACAATAAATGCTGGCCTTGGCAGTGACACTCTCAAAACAAAACCCAAGGTCCCTCCATACTTCTCAGGAGCCTATCATTTATTGAGAATCCCATTACTTAGTTTGCCCTCCCAAATGCAATACCTCACAATTCTCTGGATTACATTTCATTTGCCACTTTTCTAATGAGACCATTGATACTTTCCTCACTGTCAAATACATGGCCAATTTTTGTATCACATGAAAACTTCTCAATCATGCTTCCTACACTCAAGTCTAAATCACTGATATATACCATGAACAGCAAGGACCAAGTACTGAGCCCTGCTGAACCCCACCAGAAACAGCCTTCCATTCAAAGACATACAAGTCAACCATAACCTTTTGCCTCCTGCCAATGAATCAATTTTGACCCAACTTGCCCCTTGGATCCCACAAGGTTTTTATTTTCTGACCAGCCTGAAAGTGAGACCTTGTCAAAAGCCTTGTTAAAATTCAGACTAGATCAAATATGCTACCCTTATCAACTCATCTTGTTACTTCCTCAAAATTTCAAATCAAGTTAGTCAAACATTACCCTTAACAAATCCATGCTGACCATTCTTTATTAATATGCCGCTCTGAATAACTTTTTATACTGTCTTTCATGAATTTTTCCAACAATTTTCCCACCACTAAGTTTAAGCTGCCTGGCTTTTAGTTACTCAGGTTATAACTTCCTCTCTTTTTAAACAGATAAAATATGAGCTGCTGTCCAGGATAATTCCTGTAGACAGAGGGGATTGGAAAATGATAGTCAGAACCTCGGCTATTTTTTCTCTTGCTTTCCTTGGCAGCCTTCAGACACATTTCTTTCTTGAGGGCTGACAGGACCTTTTAATCTCTCTGATGTTGTGGAGGGTACATTCAACAGCACCTCCCAAACTCATGGCCACCACTACCTACAACAATAAGGGCAGCAGGTGTATGGGGAATTCCATCACCTCTAAGTTCCCCTCCAGTCACATACCAGCCTGACTTGGACAATGACTGTTATTTCATCATTCAAAATCCTGGAACTCCTTACCTGACAGCACTGTCGAAGTACTTCACTGACTGCAAAGGTTCAAAAAGGCAGACCATCACTGACTTTCCAAAGACAATCAGGAATGGGCAAGAAATACTGACCTCGCTAGCCATGCCCATAGCGCAAGAATTAACAAAATTAATAAAAAACGCTACAGAAGATTTAAACTAATCTTGATTAATCTTAAATTTTTTCCAAGGAGGCTTAGCCTTTCACCAGCTTTTTAAGTTATTCTTGAATGTATAGCTACCCAATATTGTAAATAGCTAAAACAAAAACAGAATTACCTGGAAAAACTCAGCAGGTCTGGCAGCATCGGTGGAGAAGAAAAGAGTCGACGTTTCGGGTCCACATGACCCTTCAACAGAACTGAAGTATAGTTAGGAGAGGGGTGAAATATAAGCTGGTTTAAGGTGGGGGGGGCGGGGGGAGAGAAGTTGAGGGTGGGGTGGTTGCAGGGACAAGCAAGCAGTGATAGGAGCAGATAATCAAAAGATGTCACAGACAAAAGGATCAAAGAGGTGTTGAAGGTGGTGATATTATCTAAGAAAAGTGCTAATTAAGAATGGATGGCAGGACACTCAAGGTACAGCTCTAGTGGGGGTGGGGTGGAAAGACTGACAAGGTATTAGTTGTAGATTTAAAAATAATGGAAATAGGTGGGAAAAGAAAAATCTATATAAATTATTGAAAAAAAAAACAAAAGGGAGGGGGAGGAAACAGGGTGGGGATGGGGGGAGGGGGAGTTTAAGATCTAAAGTTGTTGAATTCAATATTCAGCCCAGAAGGCTGTAAAGTGCCTAGTCGGAAGATGAGGTGCTGTTCCTCTAGTTTGCGTTGGGCTTCACTGGAACAGTTTAATTGTAAATAGCTAGCTCATCAAATGCCGACATTTTGAAATTGTAAAAACAACTTGGCAACTTAAGCTATTTACAGCAATTTCCTGATGCACAATAAAACGGCTGAAAATACAATGGTTTAAGCTTTTAATGTACGAAGCAGAAATGCAACATTACAGTTCCCACTTTTAAAGGGCAAGAGTCTCTCTTCCAATCCCATGAAACACCAATTACACTGGAAATCTGCTGCGAGCAGCAAGTACAAATCTGACTGAAATAACTTTAACAATAACTTCATATCAGTATGAATTAAGTCAGGAGAAAGCTGATGCCTGCTAAACCTTGATTAATGGGAATTAGGCTTGCACATCTATGGATTTGATTGTGCAGACACAAGAGGGCGGAAACATCATTCATCTTTCCCAATACCATTACTTCATAAAACTAACAGCACATACCACAAGGCAGTCTGGTATCCATGCTGATTTCTAAACACCTTCACTCTATGATGCACTCTTTTTTTTAAAAAAGTTTAGTGTAAAAGGTTCATAGTGTTTCACGCATTGATGTGTTTAGCAACGAATTCACATGACTAATGGGTTGCATGCATTGTGCCAAATATTAATATGAGGCACCATTCATTACGTTATCTTACTGAGCTAGATGTCTATTGCATTCCTTCATTTCTTTCTCAGAAGTAAAATATCAAGTTAATGAATTTAAACAAACGTAGTCGCCTGTCGAAAACCAGGTCTCAAAATAAAATTGTAGGTGATATGTCTGTGCAGCATAGTTCCTTTATACTGTTGTATAACAGTGACAAGATACAGTTTCACACCTTCTGTTCTCTGTATGAGAAGTCCCTGATCCCAGTCAGTCACTGAAGCACTAACCTCAGTTAAGCATGTTTAGTCAATTTCTGGAGTCGTAGCATGGGAAATAAATTACAATCCCTTGCAATAATAGGGGCCTAATAAGGAGTTGCATTTTCAGGAAAAATTGCCCAAGCTGTAAATTAGATAAATATTAATTTAGAATAAATCTCTATTCATCACGAAGGTGTCTAGCAGTATACTTTAGAAAACCTAAACAAACAGATGGGATTGCTTCCATGCTATGAAAGATGTGAAGGTCATCAAGTGTTGTGTAATTTTAGAATGGTTTACTAAACATTTTACTTTGAGTTAAGAGTTCAAACTGTTCAAAGTCAGCGTGAATACTGCACTCAGAGCTTTGGCAGCACACACCTTCAGGCTGTTAGCAAAGTGCATGTGCTAACCATGTCCTGGAGCACATATGTCCTACTTACAGTTATCTTCTACATCCTTTTTATTATCTTCTTCTGCAGGAAAGACTTGATTGACGGGTGCAAGAAAAGTCTATAAAAAAAAAAATCAGTGTGTTAATGAAATCCTGGGCAGATACGCAAGCAAGATGCACAACAGAACTTGTATTGGCCGTAAACAATATAATGCCAATAATTCCAAAAAGAACAAATGGAAAGGTTATGACTAGTTCCATAGGTATCCCCTCCCTCAAGTACTTGACCCCAACTGGAGGACTGTGTTTAATTCAGGACACCACGCTTTCAGGAGGGTGTGACGGTATTCAAGATGGTGCAGAAAAGATCTATGAGAATGGTTTGAGGAACGAAGGATGATAGTTATATGAATGATTGAAGAAGCTGGGCGCTCCTCTCTTTACAGAAGGAATGGTTAAAAGGATGTTTGATTATGTTACAAATTCATAAGTTCATGATTTATATATTTTAGGAAGATAATTTTTATTTTGAAGGTTGAAATGTTTAAATACAAGTTAAATGAAAACACCCAGTTTGAGAAGCTGGTAAACAGATCTATGGAGATAATTAGTTTAAATCTTTAAGACATCCCAGGTGTGCCATGTTGCCAGAAGGATCAATTGTAGGGGGGTTTCTTTTGGGTTTTACATACATACAAACATATGAACTAGGAGCAGTAGGAGGCAACTTGGCCCTTCGAGTCTGCTCTGGTCATGGCTGGTCTGATTGTAAGTTCCCACCTACCCCTGGTAACCTTTCACCCCGTAGTTTATTAAGAATCTATCTACCTCTGCCTCGAAAACTTTTGAGGAAGAGAATTCCAAAGACTTAGGACTCTCTAGAGAAAATAATTCTCATCTGTGTCTTAAATGAACAACCCCTTATTTTTAAACAGTGACCCCTAGTTCTAGGTTCTCCCATATGAGGAAATATCCTCTCCACATTCACCCTGTCAAGGCCCCTCAGGATCTAATATGCTTCAATCAAGTCAACTTTTACTCTCCTAAACTCCAGCGGATACAAGCCTAGTCTGTCCAATATTTCCTTATACGGCAAACTACCCATTCTTGGTATTGGTTTAGTAAACCTTCTCTGAACTGCTTCCATTGCATTTAGATCCATCTTTAAATAAGGAGACCAATACTGTACATAGTATTCCAAATGTGGTCTCACCAGTGTGCTGTACAGCTGAAGCATAACCTCCCTACTTTTATATTCAATTCCCCTCGCAATAAATGAGAATTAGCTTTCTTAATTACTTGCTGTACCTGCATACTAACCTTTTGTGATTCATGCACTAGATCAATGCCCTCAATTTCAGAGTTCTGCAACTTCTCACCATTTAATTAATATGCTTCTTTTTTATTCTTCCTGCCAAGCTGTGTGATTTCTCTCAGAAACAAGCAGTTGAAGTCAGCCTGGAAGCAGCTGAGAAAAGCAGAGAAAGAACCTGCCAGAGGCTGTAGACCAGTAGCAGAGGGCAATCAGAAACCAAGGGTTTTCTTCTGATTTGGAGTCACTAAGCAAAAAAGCAGTGAAGCCCATGCTTGAGCTGGGGAGTCCACAATCTTGACATGTTGAAAGACTAACAGCAAACAGTCAACAATCGTATAAAGTTTCCTCCAACAACTCACTAGGCTAATTCAATAATAAAACATTAAGTTGTGCAATTACAAAATCAGAAGTCATAATCACAAAAAAAAAGGCACATAAGCAAAGATGAACTGATAGAGAGAGGTCTTTAAGATAATGAAAAAGGTGGATGTTAATAAAGCATCTAGACTTGCAGGCATGGCCAGAACTTGGGACCATAAATACAAGATAGTCATCGATAAATCCAATAGGGAATTCAGGAGAACCGCCTGGGTAGATTGCGGAACTGGCTACCAGAAGTAGTTGAGGCAAATGGCATAGATGTGTTTAAGGTGAAGTCAGTAAAGTATGCCAGCAGAAAGGAATCAAAGGATATGTTGATGCAGTTAGAAGAAGGGTGGGCGCAGACTCAAGTCGAATATAAAACCTGCTGGGCTGAATGGCCTTTTTCTGTAGTATATATTTAGTGTAACTTGATGATGTAGCTTTTAGAGCCACAACATTTTATTTTAAAATTATGAGTCTGAAAAGTAAAAACAAAGAAGAGGGAATCTTTCATGTAGCCCTTCACATGTTGCACACAAATAAAAACAAAAAAATGAATGAAGCTTCTCATCTTGGAGGCAATGCTTAAATCAGATGGTCAAGGCTGGAACTGCATAAATTATGTTTTTTGCTTGTTCAACTGCTGTATCTGGCCAGAGTAATAAATCTTCTAGAAGCTCCATCCCTATGGCTCAGTTTCTAATTGCACAGCGAAGCGTCTAAGTAAGCTATAAAGACCATGGAAATCTCTGTCTTGAGTTAGCTGATTTGTGCCCTTTGAGCCACTATATTTGATATTAATGATGTGGTCCACTGTCAGTAATTCAAGGGGCTCAGCAAAAGAAATTCAATGATAAAATGTGGCATGATGACAACAGCCACATTAGAAAAACATACTCCAGAAAACAGAGTACACACAGAGGTACCAAATACTCTGGCATAGCCACAATGCTAGGGCCTGGAATACCAGCTCAACCACAGTTCTTCACAATTGGGACAACACAATTTACACGATCATTGGGAAGGCCGATAACCCACTGCAGCCAAAAGTACCAATTTGATTTGAATGCTGTCACGACAGGATAATTGCTAGGTTCATTTTGTTCATCCTAGCTCCATAAGTTGACCAGGTGCATCATGTACAGTCAGATAGGCAGTATGGATAATGCCAGGAAAATCTGTTGATGGAAAAACCTGACAAGGTTCAACAGCCATTGTATGAACAGGAGCAATAAGTTGCAAGATCACTGCATGGCTTTCTGTTACTGTTCCTGGATAAACTTGGTTATATGGTGGACAGTCATTTGCAGGCTGTCATGAAGCTATTAATGTATATAACATTTTTGAAAATATTTTTCTTTTAAAATAGAGTTTAGTCTGTGGGTGTGTCTTAATTGGATTAAAGATAGCTAGTCTGGGTGCTTTGCTAGGTACTAGTTTTGATATGTAAGAGAGATAGTGTGCATTTGCATTTTTTGAATAGAGCATTCAAGAAGTGGGGTGAAAACTGACACCTATTTAGCAGATACCAAGCAATATGTTTATATTACTAAAAGTTGGTACTATGAAGGGGTTTTGTTGTTAGAGAGGTTTAGTTCAGAGGTTGAGAATTAACATTCAATGGGAGTGATGGACATAACTTCAGCAGTTTTCAGGTGTGCAGAGCAGAGGCAATGTGAGGTCAAAAGGCAGCTGTAAGCCTCCAACTGTTTCCATAGCAACCAAAGTGAAAAGAACTTCATTTTGAATTTGTACGGTGAAAATGCTTTGCCTGGTGTCTGGTTAAGTCTATGGGTTGCTGTTGCCTTAATGAAGATTAGTTTGGGAACTTGTTAAAAGTTATGATAGCAGTCATTTGTAGCCAAGTATAGTTATATTTTTAACCTATGTAAATTAATAAAATGTTTCCTTTAGTTAATGTAAAACCTCAAGAACTGATGGTCTGATTCCTGAATTTAGAGTTGCATCTCAAACATAGCACTTAAAATTATAGGTTATGACAGTTGTTTAGTTTCCCTCTGGGATTAAATAACTCTACTTTACCAACTGCATCAGTCATAACACAGGCAAAAGGAGAACACTAACTTCAGCACACAAACTGTCATTTCCAGTTATTATAGCATTCTGAGCCAAATGAAATCTGAAAGCAATGTTAGATTTGGGAATCATACATCTTCCTTCAAATGCCCAGAGATGATCTCCAGCAGAGTTTAGTCTTATGAAAGGCAAGGTAACAATGTGTAGACTCAACAACATTAAACATTTGACAGCAGCCACTTACTTGCCAGTTATTCATACCAACAAAAGGTGGGCAGAGTTGTCCCACAAGGACCAGTGCTAGGAACAGTGATCACATGAATGACTTGGGCTCAGGCATTTTTTAAATTCATTCATTGGACGTGACTTTCCACTGACTTCAGGTTTATTCAGGCACCTTGATGTCACACTCCCGTCAAATGCTGCCTGGACATTGAGGACAGTCACTCTCACCTCACCTCTTTTGCCAATATTTGGACCAAGGCTCTAATGAGATCTAGAGCCAAATGGTTCTGGAGGAGCCCAGCTGACCATTGGTGAGCAGGTTTAGTGAGTAAGCATCGCACGATAGCACTATTGATGACACATTTTCATTTTTCTGATAATTGAGTGTAAGTTGATGCGATGGCAATTGATTGGATTGGATTCATCCTGCTTTCTGTGAACACAACATACCAGGCAATTTTCCATTTTACCAGGTAAATGTCAGTATTGCAGCTGTACTGGAACAGCTTAACTAGAGGTGTGGCTAGTCCTGGAAAACATCTTCAGCACTACAGCCAGGATGTTGTCAGGGCCCACAGCCTCTGCTGTAACTAGTGCACTCAGCCATTCCTTGATATCACATGGAGTGAACTGAATTAGTTGAAGACTAGCATCCATGGTGATGGGGACTCAGGAAGAGGCTGAAATGGATCATACACCCAACACTTCTAGCTGAAAATGGCAGTGCAGTGTGCTAGCTGGGGCCTAACCAGTGTTTTGTACAGGTCTAACATAACCTCCCTACTCTTATACTCTAGGCTCAGCTAATGAAAGAAAGTACCCCACATGCCACCTCATCTCTCCTGCTACCTTCAGGAGTCTGTGAACATGTACTCAAAAGTCCCTGTTTCTCCACACTTTTCAGTTTCCCACCATTTAGTATGTTTTTTCTTATCTTGTTTTCCCTCCCAAATGCATTACCTCACACTTCTCCAGATTAAATTCCATTCAGTACTTTTCTGCCCCATTTGATCAGTCCATTGCTATCTTCTTGCAATCTATAGCTATTTTCCCTCACAATGAACCATATGACCAACTTTCCTTTCTACCTAAATTGGAAGTACCATTTCAAGGTTTGCAGATAACACCAAATTTGGGGCATGTGGGGTGGGTGCAATTAATACAGGAGAAAGCTGCACAAAACACAGAAGATATTAATAACCTTGCGGGATCTGGGTACAACTGGCAAATAAACCTCAATACAGATAAATGTAAGATGGTGCAATTAAGCAGGAAGAATGAGGAGGCCACACTTCTTGGAAATATGTCTAAAGTGGAGTAGAGGAGCAGAGTGATCTGGGATGCAGATAAACAAATTACAATGTAGCAGCCCAGGTTATTATTACACCAGAAAAAAGCCAACCAAGTAATGGGGCTCTTTTCTATTGGGATAGAATTGAAAAGCAGAGAAGTTATGTTCAAACTGCATACAACTTAATTAGATCACACTTGGAGTACTGTGTACAATACTGGGGCAGGATTTTACTCTTTGGGTCGGGACTCCAATGCCAGGGTCAAATGGGGGTCCATAGCCTTGCGCTTTGTGGGGAACAGACACCCAATAATGATTTTCCCGAAATTGGCCAATTATAGTGGTCAGAAGTTGGGCTCGCCGTCCAAGTAATGACAGCGGTTGGGCTCTCAAAGTTGGAGGGCCAATGGGAGGCCCTGCAGAACAGAAGGAGCAGCAACTTGCAGTTCAGGTACGAGGCACTCTCTCCAACTTTTTATACTCTTGTATTGAAAAATGCATTCATCAGGCAGGTCACCATTGTGGAGGGGAGTCCCTCCATCACGCAACCTGCAGCCACAGCTGAGGCCACGCAGGTGAGGAGGGCCTTAAAGCATGCCTGGAGATGCCCACACCCCCAACCAAGCCCTGGTCCTCTAGGCAACAGGCCTAATCCCTGACACCTTTCAGGGGGATGTGGGTAGAGGCCAAGGGCTGACTGGAAAATTCCAGTCAGCTTCTGACAATAGTCCTTAATAGGCCTTTGATAAGCTCAATTGGTTCCCCGCGACTTGTGGATGGGTAGCCCTGCTGTTCTCCATTCTCTGGGAAAATGGCCTGGGGGCAGCATAGTGCCAGCAAACAGGCATCTTAGCCAGTAACAGGAATTTTCCACCCACTTGTCTCCACACTCACCACAAAGGGCCTAAAAATCCCACTCCAGCTGCAGTCTAACTAGCGTTTTACTAGTTGTAGCATAAATACCTTGCACTTATGTTCCAGGCCTCAGACTAAAAGGGAAAATATTCCAAATGCCTTCGTGAGCATCTTATCTACCTGGCCTGCTACCTTCAGGGATCTGGAGACATTCACTCCAAGATCCCTTTGTTCCTCCACACCTCTTGGAAACCTACCATTTATTGTGCATCCCCATAATTGTTTTCCCTCCTTAAACACATTTCCTCACACTTCTCTGGATTGTATGCCATTTGCCACTCTTCTGTCCACCCCACCAATCCACTGATATTTTTCTGAAGGCTCCAATTTTCTTCCTATCAACCACAATTTTCAGATCATCTAAAAACTTAATTAAGTGTCCCACATTTAACTCTAAATCATTGATATGTACCACAAACAAGGGAGCCAGTACCAGGCCCTGTGGAACCCTAATGGAAACAGTAGGGACATCCTGAATACATGAAGTGCATTATACAATTTGAAGTTCTTCCTTTATTTATGACTGATAACAAACTTGTTATAAGTGTGGGCTATACCGATACTCCAAGTGTGCATATTCAGTATGAGTTTTACAGACTAGAATCGCAGTGTACGCTCAAATTCAGGTCGCAAAAATGCAAGGTTTCCAATGCTGGAGTGTCACCTTACAGATAGGTAACATCACCACCACTCAACAGAATAGAAGAACCAAATTAAAATGTAAATGGTTTATTATGCAAGATCAGTTTACACAGCTTTGTGATGGACAAAAGCACCTGATGAACTTCCTTGGTCATGGGATGGGAGAAGAAAAAGGATGAGCGTTGTCAGAAAGTTTGAATTGCTCATTTCAAAAAACCATCAAACTGGGAGCTTTATAAAAAAAATCTAATTGTGCCTTTGCCACAAAAGCTATTCCAACTTTCATTTCCTAATTGAGGTATACACTCACAAGGACAATTTGGGATGATGAAACATGTTGAGCCTAAATGCCCCATGAAACTTTTGCTACTATAGACCTTAATTCATTTTTTGCTATCTGTATTACCATTTACAAAGTAGCTTCAGAAACGAAAATGTTGTTTTCAGTTATGCCTCAAACAGTCAACACTTTCCAAGGATGTCCAGAGATAGGAAAAGGTGGACATTATAATATTATAATATCACCACCTTCAACACCTCTTTGTCCTTTTGTCTGTGACATCTTTTGGTTATCTCCACCTATCACTGGCCCTCTATCCAGCTCTCTTTGTCCCAAATCCCGCCCCCCTTAAACCAGCTTATATTTCACTCCTTTTCTATTTTTCCTTAGTTCTGTTGAAGAGTCATGCGGACTCGAAACGTTAACTGTGCTCCCTTCCGCAGATGCTGCCAGACCTGCTGAGTTTTTCCAGGTATTTTAGCTCTTGCTAGTAGTTGTTTCATAGTGTAACATTCTCATATAAGGTGGCAAGTCTAACTGGGGAAATGTGAACACCAAGACAAGACATATTTCATGCCTCATTAGCCCAGTGTTTACAAAGAAAAGCACTTACTCATGGCTTGTTAAGAATAATCTTCAAAAAGAGTGTTTTACATCAAAGGAATATACCCCAGAGACCCTCTCTTCAGTCTTTTATTCAGTTGGTGGAATAATGAGCAATTATCTGATGTAGCCAACCAGGTTGTTACATAGAATATTCTATAAGGAGCTGCAAGCTGATTGAACTCACTCACTATACTACTTTAAACAGTCAAAACAGCGAATATATTCAATAAATTTGGTTATTGTTCTCCTTTGTAGTGTCTTGTGTTTCTATGTTTCAATATTATTGTTAATAGCTATATCTAAATAAAGTGCTTAACCTGTACAGAGGTCTGAGATGATATAGGGCTGTCCAGAGCATACAATGTACCTGCTATTAAGCAATTTAGTGAAACTTTGCATTAATTCTTAATGTCCAGGTTCTGCTAACTGACACCCAGCATGCAGACAAAAGGAAAATATTGCAGATGCTGACCATCTGAAATAAAGAAAGAAAATGCTGAAAACAACCAGTAACAAAAGACAGATTTAAATTGTTAAAGATTCATTTGGTTTATGAAAATAATAGTCCCAATCCTATGAGAAAGATGATGGGGGGTGTGGAGTCTGAACTGTTGTGTCACAGAAACGTACCAAAGGATTTGCTGATAAAATGTAGTGTGTTGTCAACAGTACTAAAAACAACAGTGGGGAGCTTTGTAAAAAGAAAAACAAGTGCTATGTGAGTGTTACACTAAGCGAGATGTACA
The DNA here is from genome assembly GCF_964194155.1 of Cetorhinus maximus. NCBI lineage: Eukaryota > Metazoa > Chordata > Chondrichthyes > Lamniformes > Cetorhinidae > Cetorhinus > Cetorhinus maximus. The sequence goes on along the minus strand of NC_135892.1, from coordinate 33,794,286 downwards.
ATCCCCAGAAGGAAGGCAGCTATTTTAATGCAGTGAAGTCATCTGTGAATTATCCTGGTTCTCCTTGGGCAGTAAACAACTTATATTCCATTACATTACCTATTTTTTTATGTAAAATGTCCACATTTAAAATATCTTAATGGTTTTATTTCCTAAACATTTTCCAGCAGATAGCTGAACAAACCTAGCAATTTACAACAATGCACTAAAAACCACAGTTAGAAGCCACCTCAGGCTTTTCATTAAATATTTATAGTGAGGCTTTCTAGAGTTGTCTGTCCCTGCATGAATAATGGACCAATCACACTGTTGCTGCTCCCTTTGGGATCAAAGAAAGCAGTGTGGGTTTGGCCTCACTCCTGAACAAGTTATTTGCAACAGATATAAACCAAGAACCAAGTAAATTTTTTCCTCTCCTAGATCAAGTATACAGAATGCTAGCTTTCACACTATTTGAGATTTTAAGATATATTTGTATTTCATGGAGGTATATTTCAAATAATGAAATACTTTCCTTTGAGGATTAACTTCAATTGGACTTTCAATACATAAACAAACAGTCTTAAACACAATAAGCTAATTTGTACTGGTTGCCTGCACCTGCACTGGAACAAAATCTCAAAGGAATATAATTCATTATTAAAATCGTCTTTTTATATGTCCGTCCAAAGAAATTTACTTAATTCTTTATCTGATTCATTTTAGCACATAGTACAAATGTAATACATTAAGAGGAGCTTTTGTGGCATAACTCAATATAGACTTGACAACCAGGAGCTTCCAGTTATATATTGCCTTTCACATCCACAGGTCATCCCTTGGCTTTTAGCCAAGGAATCACTTTTGTTGTGTAGACAGATGCAGCATCCTCAATTAGCAATGAAATGTATGAATAGGCAATCAGTTTTTGATATTAATTGAAAGATAAATATTAGTTCAACCACTGGGGAAATGGCATCATGGAATCTTAATGCTTATCTGAGAGCATCAGGAATGATTGTATCTCCAACAATGCAGCATTCCCTGATGTCAGTCTGAATCCAGTACTCAAATCCCAGAGTGGAATACGAAACTTTCTGATTCAGGAAAGTAGAGTGCTACCATTGAACTGGCACTTCTATTGTCATCATTCTGGCATAATATACCTTTTTTTTGTAAAACAGAGCTTTGTTTGAAGTCACTCTAGAGTACGTCTGTGGGTGGTTGTGTCATCACTCCTTTTAGTGTGTTTGGAGCTGATGCATGAGAGGCTGTAATGGTGGGCTACACACCCTTTCCTTTCTCTACACTTTCAGGGTTGGACAGGAAAGAAAGTAAGCAGAGGAAACAGTAAGCTGTGGTGGAACTTGTACATTTTGTGCTCAGGGATAGAAAGTGCTAATTTATCTGAGCCTTTTAAATATCACACGTAGAAAACTCCATAGCGGAAGTTATTTGCAACTTGCATATCAATTTATTTCATGGTTACTTTCATAAGCCGGAAAGCAATCAAATTTCTCACATTACATGCTGACAATCTTTGAATGTCACAACTGTCCATCTCAAAAGGTGATAGTGTAAGCACTAAAACAATCGTTACTTTGCCTTGCCGCAAGATGAGTGGCTGAAAAGTTCAATTCTTGAATGACAGACTTCGCCACAGATGAGGTAAGCATATATCCATATCAGATGAAGCAGCCCATGCAATACTGACACATGAAACCTGCTTTGCTTCCTCTTCGATCTCTTCTTTCCTCTCTCTCAACCACCTTTTTTCAGCCTCTTGGGCTGCCTGATGCACCTCATTCCTGAAGGGTTGCCTGTTATTAGCCATACCTTCTTGGGTTGTACTATCGATGCTAAATGTTATCAAACCCTGCTTTCAAATGTCTTCAAAATAACACTCTGGCTGGCCCAATGAAGCATTTGTAAGCTCTTTAAACAAAAGATTCTTTAGGTTATTCCCAAATTTTATCCAACATATGTTACCAGGCAACCAGAGGTGTCTATATTTCAGAAAAGTTATTAGACTTGGTAATATAGCTTACTCAAGTACTTTGATATCATGAACTATTTGGGATAGAATTAGTAGTCACATGAAAAAAATATAGGTTGATGAGGAGCAGCCAGCATGAATTTATAAAGGGGAAATCATACTTAACTAACAGTTTTTTGAAGAGGTAACAGAAAAGGTCAAAGAGGGCAATGGAGTACATGGACTATCGAAAGGCATTTGATACAGTGCCACACAACTGACTTGTGAGAAAAGTTATTGCTCATGGAATAAAAGGGACAGTAGCAACATGAATACAAAAATGGCTGAAAAATAGGAAGCAGAGAGTAATGGTCAATGGATATTTTTCAGGCTGGAGGAAGGTTTGTAGTGGAGTTCCCCAGGGGTCGGTGTTGGGACCCTTGCTTTTCCTGATACATATTAATGACCTAGATCTTGGTGTGCAGGGAACAATTTCAAAGTTTGCAGATGATACAAAGCTTGGGAGTGTTGTGAACTGCGAAGAGGATGATGTAGAGCCTCAAGAGGAGATAGACAAGTTGGCGGAGTGGGCAGATTGGTAGCAGATGAAGTTCAATGCGGAGAAGTGTGAGGTGATGCATTTTGGGAGGAAGAACACGGGCAGACAATTTAAAATGATGGGTGAAATTTTGAAGGGGGTGCAGGATCAGAAAGACCTGAGTGTTTATGTGCACAGTTCATTGAAGGTGGCAGGACAGGTGGAAAGAGCAGTTAATAAAGCATATAATATCCTGGGCTTTATTAACAGCAGCACAGAGTACAAGAGCAGGGAGGTTATGCTGAATTTATATAAGACACTCCCGTTAGACCTCATCTGGAATATTGTGTACAGTTCTGGGCGTCACACTATAGGAAGGATGCGAACACATTGGAGAGAGTGCAGAAAAGGTTTACAAGAATGGTTCCAAGGATGAGAAAGTTCAGCGATGAGGATAGATTGGAGAAGTTGGGACTGTTCTCCTTGGAGAGAAGGCAGCTAAGAGTAGATTTGATAGATGTTCAAAATCATGAGGGGGCTGGACAGAGTAGATAGGGAGAAGCTGTTTCTGCTTGTAAAAGGATCAAGAACAAGGGGGCACAGATTTAAAGTGATTTGCGCAAGCAGCAAATGTGAGATGAGGAAAAACTTTTTCGCATGAGTGGTTCGGATCTGGAATGCGCTGCCTGAAAATGTGGTGGAGGCAGGTTCAATCGAGGCATTCAGGAGGGCATTAGATGATTATTTGAATAGAAACAACGTGCAGCAGGATAAAGGCAAGACAACAGCACTAGGTCATAACGCTCATTTGGAGAGCCGGTACAGACACGATGGGTCGAATGGCCTCCTCTGTGCCGTTAAAATTCTGTGAATTTGTCTTCCACCTGATACCTAGAATATGGCCAAGACTGGAGTTGTGGAAAGAGTTTTCGTGGTCTATGTAGGTACCAATGACATAGGCAGGGCAAGAAAAGAGGTTCTGCATAGTCAGTATGAGGAGCTAGGTACCAAAATAGGAAGAACCTCAAAGGTAATAATCTCTGGATTATAACCTGAGCAACATGCAAATTGGCATAGGGCAAATAAGATTAGAGAGGCGAATGCGTGGCTCAAAGGCTGGTGTGGGAAAATGAATTCCGATTCGATGGGCACTGGCATCGGTACTGGGGAAAGTGGGGCCTGTACCATTGGGGCAATCTACACCTGAACTGTGCTGGGACCAGTGTTCTAGCGAGCCACATAAGTAGGGAAGTGGAGAGGGATTAAAACTAAATAAGGCTGGGGAGGTGAGGGATCAAGCTTGGGTAGACATAACAGATCAAGGGGTAGAGTCAAGGCAGGAGAGCAAAATAGTAATATGAGAAATGAGGGTCAGAGAATGGCAGGAAGGGACGGAAAGAAAAAAACCTAAGAATACACCAACAGACTAGATTGGATGCTACAAAGATAACAAAAAGACAAAACTTTTGTACTCTCTGTATCGGTTATGAATGCTACACACATTCAAAGTAAATGAATTGATAGCGCACATTGAAGTAAATAAATATATGATGGCCATTATGGAGACATGTCTGCAGGATGACAAGGATTGGGTCCTGAATATTGAGGGGTATGTGACATTCAAGAAGAGTAGGAAGCTAGGTAAAGGTGATTGGGTAGCACTGTTAATCAAAGAGGGCATTGTTGCAATAGTTAGAGATGACCTTGGTTTAGGAGATCAAGATGTAGAATTGATTTGGGTAGGGATAGAGAATAGTAGAGGAAAGAAGTCACTAATGGGGGTGGTCTACAGGCCCCCTAACAGTAACCACAATGTAAGACAAAGTATATAAGAAGCAATATTGGGTGCTTGTGATAAAGGGACAGCAATAATCATGGGTGACTTTAAACTACATATAAATTGGAAAAATCAGATTGGCACTTCTTGCTATAGAGGAAGCACAGCTGCATCTGCATCTACCCTGTCTAGTCCTGTTAGAATTTTATAGGTTTCTATGAGATCCCCCCTCATTCTTCTGAACTCCATATAATCCTAATCGACTCTATCTCTCCTCATATGTCAGTCCTGCCATCCCAAGAATCAGTCTGGTAAACCTTCACTGCGCTCCCTCTATAGCAAGAACATTCTTCCTCAGATATGGAGACCAAAACTGAACACAATATTCCAGATGTGGTCTCACCAAGGCCCTGTATAATTGCAGCAAGACATCCCTGATCCTGTACTCAAATCCTCTCGCTATGAAGGCCAACATACCATTTGCCTTCTTTACTGCCTGCTGCACCTGCATGCTTACCTTCAGCGACTGGTGTACGAGGACACCTAGGTCTCATTGCACATTCCCCTCTCTCAAGTTATAGCCATTCAGATCATAATCTGCCTTCTTGTTTTTGCTTACACCTTTAAATTAAATTAAACCTTTTGGAAGACTTAATATCAAATAATATCAATTACTCCAGGGCCCTTCTTCCCTGCTCCGCATTGTTACAGAATATAGCCCTTACAAACGATGAGCCACAAAATAAGACCTTAAAAACCTTATATTACCAATAAAATTGTTACAATGAAAGGGGTTTTATTGTTAGAAGAGGCTGGTGATACAATGAAATCTACATTCAATGAGTGGTGGTAGGTATAACTTCAGCAGTTTTGTGTGTGCAGAGCAGAGGCAATGTGAGATCAAAGCTGGAAGCCTCCAACTGTCTCCACAGGAACCAAAGTGAAAAGAACCTCATTTTGAATACGTAAGGTGAAAATGCTTTGCCTGGTGTCTGGTTAAGTCTATGGGTTGCTGTTGCCTTAATGGGGGCTAGTTTGGGAATTTGTTAAAAGTTATGATAATAGTAATCTGTAGCCATGTGTATATATATTTTAACCTGTGTAAATTAATAAAATGTTTCATTTAGTTTAATGTAAAACCTCAAGAACTGGTGGTCTGATTCCTGAATTTAGAGTCGCATCTCAAACATAACACTTAAAATTATAGGTTATGACAGTTGTTTAAAATTTCCTTCTGGGATTTTTAAATAACTCAGCTTTACCAACTGCATCAGTCATAACAAGGTAGCAGATGCGTTGGTGTTAATTTTCCAAAATTGACTAGATTCTGGAATGGTTCCATCGTCCTGGAAAGTAGCAAACATAACCCCCCTATTTAAGAAGGGACAGAGGCAGAAAACAACAGGCCAGTTAGCTTGACGTCTGTCGTGGGGAACATGCTAGAATCGATCATTAAGAAGGTTATAGCTGGGCACTTAGAAAAACTCAAGGCAATCGGAAAGAGTCAACATGGTTTCGTGAAAGGGAAATCGTGTTTAACCAATTTATTGTAGTTCAAATAGTCATATGGTAGGACAGAACTTGAGTATTGCTGACAAAAGAGAGACCTTTTTTGTCAAAGCTTTTCGTCTTGCACTCATCAGGACAATTCACTAGAAAATACCAATGTCAGGGGAAACATTTATATTGTATGAACAGGGAGTGCGGATTGGATGGCAAGGGAGCTCTGATTGGTAGAGGCATTGCCATGGAGAATGCACCAGTTGATGGTGACAGAGAGTTAAATGCCAAGCATTGTTTGAAATTTAAACCAGGCAGCTTGAATCTGATTGGTCAAGATATTGCCCTGGGGAATGAATCAGCAAATGGCTGTCACTTATTTTGTTTAGGTGAAAAAGGCACAATGTGTGTACATGCTCTGTCTGTCTGTCCTGTGTATGAATATCTTTAGGACCACATCCAAACAGTCCGTGCTTGCAAACCTCAAAACACAGTGTCCAACATTAGATGCGATTCCACGATTGGACAACATTTGCTAAATAATAACAGAATTACCTGGAAAAACTCAGCAAGTCTGGCAGCATCGGCGGAGAAGAAATCAGTTAACGTTTCGAGCCTTCATGGCCCTTCGGCAGAACTGCAGCATAGTTTCAACAAGGGAGAAATATAAATTGGTTTAAGGTGGGTGGGGGGGGGGGTAAGAGACACATTGAGGGTGTGGTGTGAGCAGATAATCAAAAGATGTCACAGACAAAAGGGTCAAAGAGGTGTTGAAGGTGGTGGTCTTTGTCTGAGAAAAGTGCTAATTAAGAATGGAAAACAGGATATTCAAAGTACAGCTCTAGTGGGGGTGGGGTGGAAAGACTAAAGGTTTTAGCTTTAGATTTAAAAATAATGGAAATAGGTGGGGAAAGAAGAATCTATATAAACTATTGAAAAAAAAGCGGGTGGGGGGGGAAAGGAACGGGGTGGGGATGGGGGGAGGGGGAGTTTAAGATCTAAAGTTGTTGAATTCAATATTCAGCCCAGAGGGCTGTAAAGTGCCTAGTCGGAAGATGAGGTGCTGTTCCTCCAGTTTGCGTTGGGCTTCACTGGAACAATGCAGCAAGCCAAGGACAGACATGTTGGCAAGAGAACAGGGTGGAGTGTTAAAATGGCAAGCGACAGGGAGGTTTGGGTCTTTCTTGCGGACAGACCGCAGGTGTTCCGCAAAACGGTCGCCCAGTTTGCGTTTGGTCTCTCCAATGTAGAGGAGACCGCATTGGGAGCAACGAATGCAGTAGACTAAGTTAGGGGAAATGCAAGTGAAATGCTGCTTCACTTGAAAGGAGTGTTTGGGCCCTTGGACGGTGAGGAGAGAGGAAGTGAAGGGGCAGGTGTTGCATCTTCTGCGTGGGCATGGGGAGGTGCCATAAGTGGGGGTTGAGGAGTAGGGGGTGATGGAGGAGTGGACCAGGGTGTCCCGGAGGGAACGATCCCTACGGAATGCCGTCAAGGGGGGTGAAGGGAAGATGTGTTTGGTGGTGGCATCATGCTGGAGTTGGCGGAAATGGCGGAGGATGATCCTTTGAATGCGGAGGCTGGTGGGGTGATAAGTGAGGACAAGGGGGACCCTATCATGTTTCTGGGAAGGAGGAGAAGGCGTGAGGGAGGATGCGCGGGATATGGGCCGGACACGGTTGAGGGCCCTGTCAACGACCGTGGATGGAAAACCTCGGTTAAGGAAGAAGGAGGACATGTCAGAGGAGCTGTTTTTGAAGGTAGCGTCATCAGAACAGATGCGACGGAGGCGAAGGAACTGAGAGAATGGGATGGAGTCTTTACAGGAAGCGGGGTGTGAGGAGCTGTAGTCGAGGTAGCTGTGGGAGTCGGTAGGCTTGTAATGGATATTGGTGGACAGTCTATCATCAGAAATTGAGACAGAGAGGTCAAGGAAGGGAAGAGAAGTGTCAGAGATGGATCATGTGAAGATGATGGAGGGGTGGAGATTGGAAGCAAAATTAATAAATTTTTCCAGGTCCCGACGAGAGCATGAAGCAGCACCGAAGTAATCATCGATGTACCGGAGAAAGAGTTGTGGGAGGGGGCCGGAGTAGGACTGGAACAAGGAATGTTCCACATACCCCATAAAGAGACAGGCATAGCTGGGGCCCATGCGGGTACCCATAGCCACACCTTTTATTTGGAGGAAGTGAGAGGAGTTAAAGGAGAAATTGTTCAGTGTGAGAACAAGTTCAGCCAGACGGAGGAGAGTAGTGGTGGATGGGGATTGTTGGGGCCTCTGTTCAAGGAAGAAGCTAAGGGCCCTCAGACCATCCTGGTGGGGGATGGAGGTGTAGAGGGATTGGACATCCATGGTGAAGAGGAAGCGGTTGGGGCCAGGGAACTGGAAATTGTTGATGTGACGTAAGGTGTCAGAGGAATCACGGATGTAGGTGGGAAGGGACTGGACAAGGGGAGAGAGAAGGGAGTCAAGATAACGAGAAATGAGTTCCGTGGGGCAGGAACAGGCTGACACGATCGGTCTGCCAGGACAGTTCTGTTTGTGGATTTTGGGTAGGAGATAGAAGCGGGCCGTCCGAGGTTGGGCGACTATCAAGTTGGAAGCTGTGGGAGGAAGATCTCCAGAGGAGATGAGGTCAGTGACAGTCCTGGAAACAATGGCTTGATGTTCTGTGGTGGGGTCATGGTCCAGGGAGAGGTAGGAGGAAACGTCTGCGAGTTGACGCTCAGCCTCCGCGAGGTAGAGGTCAATGCGCCAGACAACAACAGTACCACCCTTGTCAGCGGGTTTGATGACAATGTTGGGGTTGGACCTGAGAGAACGGAGTGCAGTGAGTTCAGAGAGAGACAGATTAGAATGGGTGAGAGGAGCAGAGAAATTGAGGCGGCTAATGTCACGCCGACAGTTCTCAATGAAAAGATCAAGAGAAGGTAAGAATCCAGAGGGAGGGGTCCAAGTGGAGGGAGAATATTGGAGGTGGGTAAAAGGATCCGTTGAACGGGGAGAGGACTCCTGCCCAAAGAAGTGAGCACGGAGACGAAGACGGCGGAAGAAGAGTTCAGCATCATGCCGAGCCCGAAATTCATTGAGATGAGGGCGTAAGGGTATGAAACTAAGTCCTTTGCTGAGCACTGAACGTTCAGCATCGGAGAGGGGAAGGTCAGGGGGTATAGTGAATACGCGGCTGGGGCTGGGATTGGAAGATGGGGTGAGGACGGAGGGACAAGCAGGGGTGGAGGGTCCCCGATGGGTGTTGGAGTCGATGAGTTGTTGGAGCTTGCGTTCCTTAGCACTTGAGAGAAAGAGAAAAAGTTTCTTGTTGAGGCGACGGATGAGGCGAAGAATAAAATGAAACTGGGGGCACGCGCAGCTTTGAAAAAGGGTGCGGCGGTGCTGCTGGAGGGAGAAGTCGAGTGTGTTCATATGGCGGCGCATGGCACTGAGTGTGGATCTCAGAATGCGACGGGAACAGCAGTCCGAGAAACGTTTTATGTCCCGGAGATACCTGTAATCCTGGGTGGGTTTGAAACAAGAGGGATGGAATTTCAGTTGAAATCCACGTGGGGTGAGTCGGAGACGGAGACAGTCACTGAGAAAGGAGATATGGCTGTGAAAGCGGGTTTTAGTAAACACCTTGTCAAACACCAGGAGAGAAATGGAAAGCAATGAAGGTGAGCAGGGCAGAAGAGACAGTCGGAAATCCTGTCGGAGGACAGAACCATACTTCTGCGGTCTCCTCTACATTGGAGAGACCAAACGCAAACTGGGCGACCGTTTTGCGGAACACCTGCGGTCTGTCCGCAAGAAAGACCCAAACCTCCCTGTCGCTTGCCATTTTAACACTCCACCCTGTTCTCTTGCCAACATGTCTGTCCTTGGCTTGCTGCATTGTTCCAGTGAAGCCCAACGCAAACTGGAGGAACAGCACCTCATCTTCCGACTAGGCACTTTACAGCCCTCTGGGCTGAATATTGAATTCAACAACTTTAGATCTTAAACTCCCCCTCCCCCCATCCCCACCCCGTTCCTTTCCCCCCCCACCCGCTTTTTTTTCAATAGTTTATATAGATTCTTCTTTCCCCACCTATTTCCATTATTTTTAAATCTAAAGCTAAAACCTTTAGTCTTTCCACCCCACCCCCACTAGAGCTGTACTTTGAATATCCTGTTTTCCATTCTTAATTAGCACTTTTCTCAGACAAAGACCACCACCTTCAACACCTCTTTGACCCTTTTGTCTGTGACATCTTTTGATTATCTGCTCACACCACACCCTCAATGTGTCTCTTACACCCCCCCCCACCCACCTTAAACCAATTTATATTTCTCCCTTGTTGAAACTATGCTGCAGTTCTGCCGAAGGGCCATGAAGGCTCGAAACGTTAACTGATTTCTTCTCCGCCGATGCTGCCAGACTTGCTGAGTTTTTCCAGGTAATTCTGTTTTTGTTTTGGATTTCCAGCATCCGCAGTAGCTTTTAGCTTTTTGTTTTTATATTTGCTAAATAATCCTCAATGTGCTAAGAATTATGCTGATAACCAATTTAAGATCGTTAGTCGGGCTCAGAGTGTGGTGCATGTGTGTGTATTTGAAGCTACATATATTAATACACAAGGCTCTATTCTTTGCAGACAGAAAGAACATGTATTCTTGTCTCTGAATCACAAGGTTCCAGGTTCGAGTTCCACAGGGCTCAAGCACTAAAGTTAAGGCTAACAGTCCAACACAGCACTGAGGGAATGCTGCACTGTCGGAAGTGCCACCTTTCAGGTGAAACATTAAACCAAGGTCCAATCTGCCTGCTTGGGTGGATGCAACAGATACTATAATAATATTGTGAAGAGAAGCCTAGGAGTTATCCCCAGTGTCTTGCCCAATATTTATCCCTTAATCAAAATCACAAAAACAGATTTTCTGTCAACATCACATTGCTGTTTGTGGAAGTTTACTGTGCGCAAATTGGCTACCAGGTTTCCTACATTACAACAGGGACTTCACTTCAAAAGGGATATGTGTGTGTGCGCGCGCCCGTGTGTGTGTGTATATATATATATATATATATACGCACACGCACATGCATGCGTAGGCGAGGGTAAGAGGGGATGATAACAGAGTGTGCATGCAACAAGGGGCAAGGGGTTGAGAGAGGCTTCACAGAGCTTTCTGTCATCAGGAAATATGGAGAGCTTGGCTGAAATATCAGTGACCAGTAACTGTCACACATCATCATGTTCTATGCCTTTTCAGAAACTCTCCACTTTCCCGGAGTTGGGTGTAATGTGGCTCCACATTCAGGTAAGTCACTTATCCTGTGAATTAAATCAATTTATTTTGAAGTTGCAATGGGTATACTAGAGTCCACAGTAAAACTGCTGCCTCTGGGATTATGAATTTCAATGTGTCATTTTAAATCCTCAGTAAAAAATTAATATTTATTTGACTCATCTCACATTAAAATTAATGTCATGTTGGCTTTTAGGGAACCTTGGTGTGATGTTGTTGTAGATCAGGAAAGCTGAATGCAAAAGTGAACATCAGTAGCATCTTTGCTTCCTCACCTGCAATTGCAAATGCTCAGATGAAGTAATGGACTGCTAACTATGTTCCAGATTACAAGATTTGCGGACAGGATAGGAGGGGGTTGGGGGGGAGAATTTTTTAAAAAAAGTTTGCAATATTGGTTGAAGTAAAGAAACAATCATAGCTGTCAAGAGCGATGATAAACATCAAATGAGATTACATAGGTTGAACTGAAGAACAAAAGAGGGGCAATCACACTGTTGAGTGTAAGGGAACTAGAAGAGCAAATGTGTAGGCAAATTGCTGAGAAGTGTAGCAACAATAGGGCAGCAAAAGTGAGAGATTTCAACTATCCTAATTTTAATTATGATGATATCAGTATAAAAGGTATAAAGGGCACAGAATTCGTAAAGTGGTTTCATTAAATTTTTTAGCCAGTACTTAATAAGTCAAGTAAGAAAAGGGGCAGTTCTGGACTTAATTTTAAGGAATGAATCTGGGCAGGTGGAACGGGTGTCAGTGGAAGTGTATTTTAGTGGCAGTGATCGTAATTCAGTTAGGTTTAGTGGAGCTATGGAAAAGGACAAAGATAGACCAGCATTAAGTGTGAAATTCGGGAAAGCCTAATTTTACTAAGCGAGACATAATTTGACAAAAGTAGATAGGAAACAGCTACTTGAAGACAAATCAATATCAGAGCAGTGGGAGGTATTCAAGCAGGATACAGAAGTTGTTTAGAACAAATATACTCCCATAAAGAAAAAAAATCTAGGGTCATCTGGATGCCAAAGAGCATAAAGGATAGGATAAGGCAAAAACAGGGCGCTGATGTCAGATACAGAGTCTAATACTGCGGAAAGCAGAGGAGTAAAAAAAAGTACAGGCATAAAATTAAAAGGAAATTAGAAAATGCAAAAAGAGAGCATGAAAAAATATTGGCAAGGAAAACTCAAAAATGTTTTATAAATACATAATAAGCAAGATGATAACTAAAGAAAGAGTAGGGCCAATCGGAGACCAAAAAGGGAACCAGTGAGAGATTGTGGAAGACGTGGACATAGCTCTTAATGAGTACTTGTTATCTGTCTTTTTAAAAGAAGGGGCAATGCAGATATTGTAATTGAGCAGTGTAATGTATTGGATGGAATAAACGGTGAGAGAGGAGAAACATTAGGTGTTCAACATCTTTGTAAGTAGATGAATCATCAGGTTTAGGTGAAATGCATCCCAGGCTACTAAGAAAAGCAAGGAAGGGAATAGCAGAAGCTCTGACCAAAATTTTTCAATTGCCTCTGGCTACAGGTATGATATGTTTATTTTTTATTCATTTACGGGATGTGCGCTTCGCTGGCTAGGTCAGCATTTATTGCTCATCCCTAACTGCTCTTGAGAAGGTGGTGGTGAGCTGCCGCAGTCCCTGCAGTGTAGGTACACCCACAGTGCTCTTAGGGAGGGAGTTCCAGGATTTTGACCCTGCGACAGTGAAGGAACGGCGATATATTTCCAAGTCAAGATGGTGAGTTACTTGGAGGGAAACTTCCAGGTGGTGGTGTTTCCATGTTTCTGCTGCCCTTGTCCTACTAGATGGTAGCAGTTGTGGATTTGGAAGGTGCTGTCTAAGGAGGCTTGGTGAGTTCCTGCAGTGCATCTTGTAGATGGTACACACTGCTGCCACTGTGCATCGGTGGTGGAGGCAGTGAATGTTTGTGCATAGGGTGCCAATCAAGTGGACTGCTTTGTGCTGGATGGTGTCAAGCTTCTGGAGTGTTATTGGAGCTGCACTCAACCAGGCAAGTGGAGAATATCCCATCACACTCCTGACTTGTGCCTTGTAGTTGGTGAACAGGCTTTGGGGAATCCAGAGGTGAGTTGCTCTGGGGGTGTGCAGTCATCAACAAACATCTCCACTTCTGTCCTTATGATGGAAGGAAGGTCATTTATAAAGCAGCTGAAGATGGTTGAGCCTAGGACACTACCCTGAGGAACTCCTGCAGTGATGCCCTGGAACTGAGATGATTGACCTCCAACAACCACAACCATCTTCGTGCAAGGTATGACTCCAACCAGCAGGGAGTTTTCCCCGATTCCCATTTACTCCAGTTTTGCTAGGGCTCCTTGATGCCACACTCAGTTAAATGCTGCCTTGATGCCAATGGCAGTCACTGTCAAAGGAATAGGCCGAGCAATTACAGCCAGTCAGCCTAACTCTGATTTTGGGCAAATTATTTGAAAATATTCTGAAGAATGGTATAAATTATTTAGAAAGATATGGATTAATAAAGGGGAGCTAGCATGGATTTGCTAAGGAAAGTCATGTCTCATTAACTTGATTGAATTCTTTGAGGTGGTGGAAAGGAGGGCTGATGAGAGCAGCATTTTTGATGTCATCTAGGAGGATTTTAGCAAGGTCAGAAAAGTAGAAGCATATGAGATCTAAGGGAAGTGGCAAGTTGAATTCACAATTGGCTGAGCAGCAGGAAGCAAAGGTCAAAGCATGTTTTTGCGTTTGGAAGGCCATTTCCAGTGGGGTTCCACAGGCTCAGCACTGGGTCCCTTGCTTTTTGTAGTATATATAAATGAGTTAGACTTAATTGTGGACATATGATTAAGCTTATAGATCATTTAAAAATTGGCGATGTATTAACAGTGAGGAGGAACGCTGTAGACTGCAGGAAGACATCAATGGACTGGTCAGGTGGAAAGAAATGTGGCAAATGGAGTTCAATCCAGAGAAGTTTCAGGTAATGCATCAGGTAAAACAAGACAAGGGAATAAAGAGTAAATGGTAGTATACTAAGAAGTGTAGAGGAGCAGAGGAACCTTGAAGCATATATCCACTGATCCCTGAAGGAGGACAGGTATCCACCTGAGGTATCAAAGCAGCATGCAGGATACTTTTATTTAACAGCCAAAACCAGAATAAGAGAGGTTATGCTAGAAGTGTATAAAGCATTAGTTAGGCCACAGCTAGAGTTCTGTGTACAGTTCTGGTCACCACATTAAAGGGAGGATGTGATCACACTAGAGGGTGCAGAGGAAATTTATGAGGATGTTGCCAGGAATGGAGAATTTTAGCTACGCGGAAAGATCGGATAGGCTGGGGTGTTTTCTTTGGAGCGTATGAAGCTGATAGGAGATTTAATTGAGGTGTATAAATTATAAGGGGCCTAGATAGAGTAAATAGGAAGGACTTATTTCCCTCAGCAAATAAGTCAATAACCGGGGGAATAGATTTAAAGTAATTGGCATAAGGATTACACGGGAGTCAAGGAGAATTTTTTTTTCCAGAATATGATCTCTGAAAGGGTGAGAGAAGCAGAAACCCTCATCACATTTAAAAAAAAATACTTGGAGAGGAATCTACAGGCCATGGGCCATGAGCTGGAAAGTGGGATGAGGTTGGATAGATCCTCTTTTGGTTGGCACCAGCCTGTGAGGCCGATTAGCCTCCTCATGTGCCATAAATTGTCCTTTCATTTGTGTTTCTCAATAGTGCCAAGTTGCTGAGGAACATCCTTTTCTATGAAACTTAACTTGGATATGAGTAAAATGTGATTAACATCTTTAAGTTAGTCCCCAAGGGATAATGCTTACAGCTGCTTCCACTGCTTGACAGAAAAATGACACCTCGACTATTTTCCACCTCTGAAAAGATCAGTAACTCAATTGAGTGTGGGTAAAACTTATAACTCACTAGTCTATGTCACTCAATGTGCTGTATACTGCACATGCAATAAAATTGTATTCTATAAGGACCCACAAATGCAAATCAGTATGAACATTATACATTGTCTTTCATATACTCAAGCTATCCTAAAACTCTTCACAGCCAATGAATCACTTTTTTTTTTGAAGTACAGTCAATGTTATGTAGACAATTTACTCAGACCATTTGATTTAAATGCAGGATTGCTTTTTGTTTTAAAAACTCATCATGAACAGTCCAAAGGTAGCCAATGTAAATTTAGTATGATATTTACCTTGTTCTTTTGATTCAAAGGTTCAATTGTTAGTGAATCAACAGCAATATCAATGATGGAACCCAACTGGAACCCATCCAGTGGGTGTGGAGCCCACACAGGTTTTCCGTCCTCCATGGTCGCTTTTCAAAACTAACCGCAATTCCCTAGTTTAAAAAACAAGAGAGAGCAAAACTGAGTTTACACATTTTATAAACACAAGACATACGAACATATGAATTAGGAGCAGGAGTAGGCCACTTGAGCCTGCTCCCCCATTCAATCAGATCACAGCTGATCTGAATGTAACCTCAACCCCACACAACATTCCTGCCTACCCCCTCCGCCCCCCCTGCCCAATCACCTTTCATCCCCTTGTTAATCAAGAATCTATTTAGCTCTGCCTTAAAAATATTCAAAGACTCTGCTACCATTACCTTTTGAGGAAGAGAGTTCCAAAGAATCTCAACCCTCAGAAAAAATTTCTTCTCATCTCTGTCTTAAATGAGCGACTCCTTAATTTTAAAGTGGCCCCTAGTTCTAGATTCTCCCACAAGAAGAAACATCCTCTCCACATCCACCCTGTCAAGACCCCTCAGGATCTTAAAGGTTTTAATTAAGTCACATCTTACTCTTCTAAATACCAGTGGATGCAAGACTAACTTGTCCAGCCTTTCCTCATAAGGTAACCCGTCCATTCCTGGTATTAGTCTCGTAAACCTTCTCTGAACTGCTTCTAATGTAGATACAACTCATGAACGCCACTGTGGCAATTTAAATGGTGTTGATCAAACATATGCCTTGCAATTCTGTAGCACATCTGGTGTGAAGTGGTGCCTCAAAGCTCCTTGCACATGAGCTGGAAGGATAAAAAGAAAAGCGGCACTCAGGGAAGAGGACAAATAAACTGAAGTTTATTAACTAATTCACTATTGTAAGATGGGAAAATGCAACAGGCTTTAAGGGATATGGGGCAAAAGTGGTATGTGGAGTTAGGTCACAGATCAGCCATGATCCCATTGAATGGTAGAACAGGTTCAAGACTGACTTAGCCTCCTCCTGTTCTTATACTCCTAGCCTGTAAATTTAAGGGAATCCTCATAAAATAACTTTTTTTTCTTCAGTTAATAAATTTCTGTGAGGAATGTCCAAATCCATTATCATATGATCTACTTTTAAGTAGTCAATTTTCATTCCATTAGGATAAGTTAATGACTCATATTAGCACAACCTGATATCATAGGACAAGAAAAATCATCTTGATGTCATGCGCTGAGGGCCTGACTGGATAGACTTCCATTGTGTCAGGTACAAGTGATATGCAAGAGGCATCATTTCACAAAAACTGTCTCATCTAGACTTAGTACATGGCTCTTCATACTTCTGCACACAGAATTTAATCCCCTGAGAAATACATTTAACTCAAACATTTTATTACAAATTGTACCCAGACCCTTTCATGGCAAAATAGTCAGAAATCTCTATTTGAGCCAATACATTGTTCAGCAAGGCTTCGCATCTTATTAATAGTATACAATCAACATGAACTTACACTTAAATAGTTCCTATTATTAAAACATCTCTAGGTGCTTCACAGGAGCATTATAAAAGCAAAATATTACACATAAGGAGGTATTAGGTCAGATGACCAAAAGCTTGATCAGAGGTAGGTTTTAAGGAGTTTCTTAAACAAGGAAAGTGAGGTAGAGAAGAGTAGGGACAGAATTTCAGAGCTTAGGGCCTAGGCAACTGAAGGCATGGCCACCAATGGTGAAGTAATGAAAACCAGGGATTGGCAAGAGGCTAGAATTAGGTGACAGATAACTCGGAATGTTGCGAGGCTGGAGGAAAGATCAGAGGCAGGGAGGGGCAAGGCCATGGAGGGATTTGGAACCAAGAATGAGAATTTTTAAAATCAAGATGTTGCTTATCTGGGAGCCAACGTAGGTCAGCGAGCACAGGGGTGATAGGGGAACAGAGTAAGAACATGGGCAGCAGAGTTTAGAATGAACACAAGTTCAATGGGGGTAAAACATGAGATGGCATGAGTGCATTAGAATAGTCAAGTCTCGGAACAACAAAGGCATGAATGAGGGTTTCAGCTCCAGATGACCTGAGACAGGGTGAAGTCAGGCAACATTGTGGAGGTGGAAATAGGCAATCTTAGTGATGGCATGATTGTGTGGTCAGAAGATCATCGTGGGATCAAATGTAACACCAAGGTTGCAAACAAACTGGTTTAATCTCAGACTGTTGCCAGAGAGAGGGATGGGGTCGTTAGCTAGGAGTGGGAACTGAAAACAATGGCTTCAGTCTTCCCTATATTTATTTGGGAGGAAATTTCAGCTCATCAACAGGAGTGGACTGAGAGAGGTGGTGGTGATTTAGAGCTGGCAGTACATGTGAAAGCTAATGCTGCACTTTCAGATGATGTTATCGAGGGCAGCATGTAAATGAGAAATAGGAGGGGGCTCAGGATAGATCTTTGCGGGGGGACACCAGAGGTCACAGTGCAGGAACAGGAGGTGGTGTCATTGCAAGTGGTACTCTGGGTATGATTAAATAGATAAGAATGGAATCAGGTGAGAGCAGTTTCACTCAGCTGAATGACAGTTGAGAGGCTTTGGAGGAGGATGGTGGGGTCAACTGTGTCAAAGTCTGCAGACAGGTCAAGAAGGATGAGGAGGGAAAGTTTCCCTTTGTCACAATCACACCAAAGTCACAAATGACATCCTACAAGTGGTGTTTCAGTGCTGTGGTAGGGGCAGAAACCTGGCTGCAGAGATTCCAACATGGGATTCCTGGAAAGATGGGAATGGATTTGGGAAGCAACATGTTCCAGGGCATTGGAGAGGAAAGGGAGCTTGGATATGGGGTGGGTAATTTGTTGAGATGGGGTGTTGACAGCAGAGACAGAGATATTCTTGTGTTTGTCCTGATGAGTGTAAGGAAAGCTTCTGTAATGTCCTCATTTCAGCAATATAAAGTTCTGCACTACCAAACAACCTTTTCCTATCTATCTTCGTATTGTCAGCAAATTTGGCTACAATACAGTTGGTCCTTTCATTCAAGTCATTGATATAGATCATCAATAATTGAGGCCAGAACACCGATCCCTGCAGCACTCCATTACAGTTTGCCAACCTGAAAAATACCCATTTATACTGACTCTCTGCTTCCTGTTAGTTAGCCAGTCCTCTATCCAAGCTAATATATTACCCCCAACACACATGTTCTTCTCTTGTGTAATAACCTTTTATGTTGCACCTTATCAAATGCCTTTTGGAAATCCAAATACAACATATCTACTAGTTTCCCTCATCCATCCTGCAGGTTACATCCTCAAAGAATGATAATAAATCTGTCAAGCATGGTTTTCCTTTCACAAAATTATGTTGACTCTGCCTGATTTTATGATGATTTTTTAAATGTCCTGCTACTACCTCTAATGGATCATATCATTTTCCCCAATGACAGATATTAAATTAACTGACCTATAGTTTCCTTCTTTCTGTCCCCCTCTTTTCTTGAACAGAGGTGTTACCTTTGTAGTTTTCCAATCCACTGGGATCTTTCCAGAATCTAGGGAATTTTGGAAAATTACAACTAATGTATCTCTGCAGCCATTTCTTTTAAGGCCCTAGGACTCCCTCACTACTGCAATGGAGTTTTTGTGCTCAAGACCTGGAGTGGGTTTTGAACCCAGAATCTTCTGACTCAGAGGCAAGGAAGCAACCAACTGAACAACAACTGAGCTGTGTCACATAGGGAAGAATAGTTTATAAAGCATGATGTTCTAGTGTGGCAATGAGACGATAGTGTTTAAAAAGCACAATATTCTAACAAAGTGATCGGGCAGTCGCACCTATGAAGCAGACAATTCCAGGGTAGCTAAGTTTAAAAAGCAGGCTGCTCCATCACATCAGCTAACATAAATACTTTGCTACTTATGGGACAATATTGCTTCATATGAAAGCACCCATTCCACATGAATTGCCAACAATGACATTTCTCACACTTTCTGTTCTAAACTGGAAAATAGAGAGGAGGCTGAACTAACCAGTTTTATATTCACTGAACTATACAGAAAGTTGATTCTTCATGACAAGGTCTGAATTGTCCTTTTTGTTCTTGGAAATGAAAAAAAAATCACACTGAATTTGAGCTAACATGTTCTTACACAGGGACAAAAATATTTAGTTCTCAAGGAGTGCATACCAGAGAGGACTTCAATGGGGAGCAAGTTACAAGTATCTTCAGATCAATTTAACTTACTCTCTCACACTGAAACAAGAGCACAGTACAAATGAATAACACTTATTAATTTAAAAGTTTATCAAATAACCTAAATCAATTTCAGGTTTTTCTTTTATTCATTCTTAGGATGCATCTGTTACTGGCAAGGCTAGCATTTATTGGCCATCATAATCGCCCTTTGAGCATGTGTGAGCTGCCTACAACTAAGTGGCCATTTTAGAGGATTATTAAGGTCACATTGGAGAGTCTGGAGTCCCATGTAGGCCAGATATGTAGGACATTGGTGAACCAGATGAGTTTTTACAACACTCGGGTAGTTACATCGTTGTTACTGATGAAACTAGAATTTTATTCCAGAGTTATTAATTGAATTTAAATTCCTCCAGCTGCCGTAGTGGGATCTGAACTCCCATCTCTGAGGCATTAGATTCAGCCTTTGGATTATTAGTCCAGTAGCGTTACCATAATGCTACCACGTATGTAATATTGCAGTTGCACCAGCCCAATTCTGTCCTCCAAAAAAGTCATCACATTCCAAACACTTCTTGGGAGTTGAAGTTATAGTTTTCAGCTGAAAGGCTGGAGGACTGCAAAATACCAATACAAAGATAAAATGCTACTACTTTGAGCTTCACTAAAAGACCATGGAAGGCCAGAGAAGTAATAGTGCAAGTGGGGCACAAAGTTGAAATGTTGCATTCATAGAAAGGATGGGGTATTCAATGAAGCAATCTGTGTTTGACCTCCCCAAATGTAGAAGACAGCATGATGAGCAGAAAATACATATACTAGTTTGGAGGATACACTTGCAAATTATTTTCTTCACCCAACAAGTAGTGTTTGGGGCCCTGGATAGTGTTGTGGGAAGTAAATAGGCAACTACCACATGTCCTGTACTTAATTGGGAAGGTGCCAGAAGAGAGCAGGTAGTTGCAATGATCATAGTGAAACAGGGTGTCATAAAGGGAATGATCACTTCAGAAAATTGAGATAGGAGGAAAGGTGTGTTTAGTGGTGGGATCATTCTAGCGGTGTCGAAAATAGCAAATGATCTTTTAAATAAGGTGGCAGGATAAGGAAAATCCAATCTTGGGCCTAGGAAGAGGCGAACTGAAGCACAGGAAATGGGACGGACTCGCTCGAGGGTCTGCCGACCATGGCAGAGAGAATCCTCAGGTGAGGTATAAAAAGAAAGCAACATTTTGGAAACTCTCTCTAATGTGGAAGATGGCATCATCAGAACACTGAGAAACTGGGAAAAGGGAATAGATTCTTTACAGGGAGCAAGGTAGGGAGAACTATAATCTTAGTAGATGTGCGAGTTATTACCCATAAGCAAGAAATTTTATCAGGAGGAAACAAATTGAGTTGAAGGGAAAGTTTTTCAAAGTAAGAACAAGCAGAGGCAAGAGCGGGGTGAAGGTAGGTTGTGTGGGCTGGTCGAGCCACTGTTGAGGAAGAAGCAGAGAGCCTGCAGACCAGCCCAGTCAAGGAGACGATGGCATAGTGGTATTGCCACTGGGCTAGTAATCCAGAGACCCAGGGTAATGCTCTGGGGACCCAGGTTTGAATCCTGCCACAGCAGATGATGGAATTTGAATTCAATAAAAATCTGGAATTAAAAGTCTAATGATGACCATGAAACCATTGTTGATTGTTGTAAAAACCCATCTGGTTCACTAATGTCCTTCGGGGAAGGAAATCTGCTGTCCTTATCTGGTCTGGCCTACATGTGACTCCAGGCTCACAGCAATGTGGTTGACTCTTAAATGCCCTCTGAAATAGCCTAGCAAGCCACTCAGTTCTATCAAACTGCTAAAAAGTCTCAAAAGAGGAATGAAGCTAGACGGACTACTCGGCATCGACCGAGGCGCCAGAAACAACAGCAAACTCAGCCCTGTTGACCCTGCAAAGTCCTCCTTACTAACATCTGGGGGCTAGTGCCAAAATTGGGAGAGCTGTCTCACAGACCAATCAAGCAACAGCCTGACATAGTCATCCTCATGAAATCATATCTTACAGATATTATCCCAGGCACCACCATCACAATCCCTGGGTATGTCCTGTCCCACCGGCAGGAAAGACCCAGAAAGGTAGCAGCACAGTGGTAAGCAATCAGAAGGGAGTTGCCTTAGGAGCCCTCAACGTCGATTCCGGACCCCATGAGGTCTCACAGCATCAAGTCAAACACGGGCAAGGAAACCTCCTGCTGATTACCACATACCGCCCTCCCTCAGCTGATGAATCAGTGCTCCTCCATGTTGAACACCACTTGGAGGAAGCACAGTGGGTAGCAAGGGCACAGAAAGTATACTGGATGGGGGCTTCAATGTCAATCACCAAGAGTGGCTCAGTAGCACCACCACTGACTGAGCTCACTGAGCCCTAAAGGACATAGCTACTAGGTTGGGTCTGCGGCAGGTGGTGAGGGAACTAACGAGGGAAAAACACGCTTGACCTCATCCTTACCAACCTGCCTGCCGCAGACACATCTGTCCATGGCAGTATTGGTAGGAGTGACCACCGCACAATCATTGTAAAGACAAAGTCCCGCCTTCACATTGAGGATACCCTCCATCGTGTTGAGTGGCATTATCACCATGCTAAATGGGATAGATTTCGAACAGATCTAGCAACTCAAGACTGGGCAACCATGAGGTACTGTGGGCCATTAGCAGCAGAATTGTACTCGAGCACAATCTGTAACCTCATGGCCCAGCACATCCCCCACTCTACCATTACCATCAAGCCAAAGGATCAACTCTGGTTCAATGAAGAGCGGTGGAGGGTATGCCAGGAGCAGCATCAGGCATACCTTAAAATGAGATGTCAACCTGGTGAAGCTATAACACGGGACTACTTGCATACCATACAGCGTAAGCAGAAAGTGACAGACAGAACTAAGTGATTCTACAACCAATGGATCAGGTCGAAGCTCTGCAGTCCTGCCACATCCAGTTGTGAATGGTGGTGGACAATTAAACAACTCACTGGAGGAGGCACCTCCACAAATATCCCCATCCTCAATGATGCTGGAGCTCAGCACATCAGTGCAAAAGATAAGGCTGAAGCATTTGCTACAATCTTCAGCCAGAAGTGAGAGGATAATCCATCTTGGCTTCCTCCAGATGTCCCAAGCATCACAGATGCCAATCTTCAGCTAATTCGATTCACTCCACGTGATATCAAGGAACGGCTGAAGGCATTGAACACCGCAAAGGCTGCAGGCCCTGACAATGTTCCGGCAATAGTACTGAAGACTTACGCTCCAGAACTTGCCGCGTCCCTAGCCAAACTGTTCCAGTACAGCTACAACACTGGCACCTACCTGGCTATGTTGAAAATTGCCCAGGTATGTCCTGTACACAAAAAGCAAGACAAATCCAACCCAGCCAATTACCGTCCCATCAGTCTACTCTCCATTATCAGTAATGGAAGGGATCATCAACAGTGCTATCAAGCGCCACTTGCTTAGCAATAACCTGCTCACTGATGCCCAGTTTGGGTTCTGCCAGGGCCACTCAGCTCCTGATCTTAATACAGCCTGGGTTCAAACACGGGCAAAAGAATTGAATTCCCAAGGTGAGGTGAGAGTGACTGCCCTTGATATCAAGGCCACATTTGACCGAGTGTGGCATCAAGGAGCCCAAGCAAAACTGGAGACAATGGGAATCGGGGGAAACTCTCCCCCTGTTGGGGTCATACCTAGCACAAAGGAAGATAGTTTTGGTTGTTGGAGGTCAGTCATCTCAGTTCCAGGACATCACAGCAAGAGTTCCTCAGGGTAATGTCCTAACCCAACCATCTTCAGCTGCTTCATCAATGAACTTCATCACAAGGTCAGAATTTGGGATGTTCGCTGATTGCACAATGTTCAGCACCATTCGTGACTCCTCAGATACTGAAGCAGTCCATGTCCAAATGCAACAAGACCTGGACAATATCCAGGCTTGGGCTGACAAGTGGCAAGTAACATTCAAGCCACACAAATGCCAGGCAATGACCATCTCCAACATGAGAGAATCTAACTGTCGCCCCCTTGATGTTCATTGGCACCTACCATCACTGAATCCCCCACTATCAACTTTCTGGAGGTTACCATTGACCAGAAACTGAACGAGCCATATAAATACTGTGGCTATAAGAGCAGGTCAGAGGCTAGGAATCCTGCAGCAACTAACTCACCTGACTCCCCAAAGCCTGTCCACCATCTACAAGGTATAAGTCAGGAGTGTGATGGAATACTCCCCACTTGCCTGGACGAGTGCAACTCCCACAACACTCGAGAAGCTTAACACTATCCAGGGCAAAGCAGTCCGCTTGATTGGCACCACATCCACAAACATTAGCTCCCTCCATGACCAATGCACGGTAGCAGCAGTGTGTACCATCTACAAGATGCACTGCAGGAACACAGCAAGGCACTTTAGACAGCATCTTCAAAACTCATGACCACTATCATCTAGAAGGACAAGGGCAGCAAATACAAGGGAACACCACCACTTGGAAGCTCCCCTCCAAGTCACTCACCATCTTGACTTGGAAATATATCGCCGTTCCTTCACTGCCGCTGGGTCAAAATCCTGGCACTCCCTTCCTAACAGCACTGTGGGTGTACCTACACCACATGGACTGCAGCAGTTCAAGAAGGCAGCTCATCACCATTTTCTCAAGGACAACGGGGGATGGGCAATAAATGCTGGCCCAGTCAGCGAAGCCCACATCCCGTGAATGAAGAAAAAGAAGATAGGGTTGCAGACGGATGGTACATACAGTATAAAGAGATGACATTTAGGGCCAGAAAACCAGAATCTTAAATTTCAGAGACTGTTGGGAGACTCATGAATGTAGGCGGATAGGGACTGAGCAAATGGGGAAAAATATAAAAAAGAGTTGAGAAAGAGAAAATAAATGGTATAAGAGCAGGCTGAAATTATTCATCTAACAAAACAGTTCAGGTGTCGATCTTGGGGAGGAGGTAGAAGCAGGTTGAGAATGAGGTGCCTGTACATATATGCGCGGGGAGCAGAAGATTATCTCCAGATGTGCTGAGATCTGTAACAAACTGGGAAGCCATGGCTTGTTTTTCAGTAGTGGGGCCATGCTCCAGCAGGAGGCAGGGGTCAACAGAGAGCTTGCATTAAATTTGCCAATGTATAAGTCATGCAACATACAAAAGTGACAGGCAGGAAAAGATGCGCTGGGCCATCAAGTCCCTCACCTGATGATGCTTGGACATCATGACTAGATACTTCCTACCTCCACACTGCAGTCATGTAATCTCCTAGGAGGCAAAAAAAGGGAGAAAAGGTCTTCTGCCAGACAACAACAGTTGCCCACATCTTTTCAGCTGGTTTGATGATACCAGGAATGCATTGAAGAGAATGGGGTTCTGCAAATTCATGGGGAGATAGAACAGACCCTGGGAGGGAATTGAAAAACCTAATACAGTCACCATCTCCACAGTTCTCAATGAAAAGAGCCAGAGTATAGAATGCCAGAGGGAAGGCTCCAGATGGATTGAAGAAACTGAAGACAAGTGGAAGGGTCAGAGAGTTAGAGGTGCTGGGGGTGCACAAGGGAGACTCCTAGCTAAAATGATAGGTTTAAGGACAGGCCTTAAAAATTGTTATATTGTGAAGTGTTCACTTTAGAGCAAAATATCACAAATGGATAAAAGCATTAGCAGTCAACCGCTTTTTAATGAAATATGTAATCATCTTATTAAATATTTACCTATACTTTCAGCCTTCAGTTCTTAATTTGGTATTCAACACTGCATTGGTCTCATCGAAAAAAGTGTGGGCAAGTGAGCCAATTATTCATACCATTCCTTTAAAAATTATTTGAAGTGCCTACCATATTAGATAGGCCCTCACTGAATTTGGCCTTTCCATTGGGAATATTCTACTCATCATGGAGCAGATTCATTGGGATTTTGCCCAATTTTCCACAATAGATTTGGCAGTCTTTCTACTTAAACTATTAGCATATTATTCAGCAGTAACAAGCTCATTAGAATTACATTCATGACATTACTTCATTCTAAGGACTTTGTATAATTGGGATGCAACATGCATGCCAATTGAAAAACAAAGGAAAGAAGCAGCTTGCCTTTATAGAGCACTTTTCATGATCTCAGGAAGTCCTAGAGTGTTGCACAACCAACCAGGTACTTTTGAAGTGTAGCCACATTTATAATCTAAGAATGTGGTAGCCATTTTGTTTACAGCAAGATCCCACAAATGGCAATGTGATAACAACCAGATAATGAAGTATGCAATCATCTTATTAAATGTTTACCTATACTATCTTTCAGTCAGTACTACATATGACATTCAATGATGCACTGGTCTCATGATGTTGATTGAGGGACAGATGTTGGCCAGGGCAAGAACCTCCATGGTCATATTTGATTTGTGTCATGGGGTCTTTTACTTCACCTGGGGGCTCAGTTTAACTTGTTCAAAAGGTGGTGTCTCCAGCAACGCAATGCAGTCTCAGTATTTTAATGAAACATCAACGTGGATACATTTATATATTTTTTTTATCAACATATGTATATTTTTTCATGTGGAATATGCACTGAAGTTTATGGAGTGGGAGTCAAACCCACATCATCTGACAGAAATATAGAGTACTGTCACTGAGCCACGGCTGATACCAGCAAATAAACTCACTCTGCTACAATTGGCTTGCCATTATTAGATGGCATGATACGTATTGATTGCACATCTCAAATTGCAGCAGTTTTTGTAATTTTAGTGCATTTCACTATTTCCTTACCAGAATAGATTACCATTCAGTTCTTGCTCTGAAGTCTGAACAGTTGTAGTTACTAAGGACCAATTTCAGTTTGCACCTTTAAAAGAGCAAGCAACTGAGCCAAAAGAGACTTTTTTAAAAGTTCTGAACAGAGCGAATAAAGGTTTATTTCAATGAACATCAAGTATTGAGATGCTCATAGAAATATTAGTAGTTCTGCTACATATCGTATTGCACACTGTCGAACAAAGCAGGACTCTCTCTACCTGGTTCAAAGACTTAATGCATAAGTTCATTTTTTTATTCTTCATTAATTTTTCTTTAACTGTAAAGCTTATCTTTTACCCATCAAAAATAAAGCCCTAAAAACACAACTGCATTAAACTAGCCAGCTTTGCTTTACTTTATAGTGGCAAAGGAAGAGTTAAATGAGCACATGATTTGCCTCTTCTTTAATACCATAATCTACATGATTGCAATGAAAGGGCAGCGTTAATGTTATTGGCACAAACCGAAGCACACATCCCGTAAACGAATAAAAAAAATGCCTTGCCCTGCCACGACAAACTTGTAGCTAAAAAGAATGGTTGCTGGATGGACCGGCAACAAAGCAAAGTTCCAGAAACCAGCCTCACTGATTTATGGACTTGATACAATTAAGAACAAATTTACAAAAATATTTGTCATTCTTCAAGCTTTGCCTAGTACAATAAATACAGCTTTAATCACAGTGCAAAAATGACCTGCAAACAGCCCAAGAATCAGATGTAGCAAATTTGCATTTTGTTATTAAAATTAACCTGAATTGGACCAGCCCCGTTCAAAAACCCAACAAAAAAATTTGTAATCGCTCAAAAGATTTTGATCGAGTTAGCTTGCCCCTACTAGTAGAACACTTGCTTTCAAGTCAAAAGGCTGCGGAATCAGGTTCCACATCTGCATTTGAGTATATAATCTAAGGGTACAAAAGCATAGTGGTTATCTTACTGGGCAAGTAATCCAGAGGCCAGAACTAATAATTTACACAATATGAGTTCAAATCCCATAATGGCAGCTTGAGAGTTAATTCAGGTTTTTTTTCAAAAAATGCTGGAAATAAAAATCTGCTACCAGTAAAATTGACTGTTAGATAGTCATGAACACCTGACTGGTTCACCAATGTCCCTTAGGAAGAAAAACTGCCAGTCTGGGCATACGTGTGGCTCCAACCCCACACCAACATGTCTGATTCTTCATTGCCCTCTGAAAATGGTTGTATCAACCTAAAAGGGCAAAGCAGCAGGTGCATGGAAACATCATTACTTCCAAGTCATAAATAACCCTGACTTGCAATTATATCACCATTCCTTCATCATCACTGGGTCAAAATCCTGTCACCCCTTAACTGAACAGTACTGTGGCATTACCTTCAGTATGTGGACTGCAGCAGTTCGGGAAGAAGGCTTACCACCGTCTTCTCAAAGGCAACTAGGGATGGGCTATAAATGCTGGCCTTGCTAGTAACGCCCAGATCTCAAGAGCTAATTTAGAAAAGTGGTTCTATTTGGCTTTATGTTGGAGATGCCATGAACTCGTGGCACAGTCTGCCTGTGCAGGCAGCTTAAGTAGATGTAGGGAGCTCTCTTAAAGCCAGTCCTCCTTAAGACAATTAAAAACAAATTAACAAGTCACTGATCTCAACGTTGTTTGTGAGTTCTTGCTATGTGCAAAATGGCTGCCCATATTTATTTGACATAATTTTTTTTTAAATCAGCCAAGTGTTTGAAGTGCAGAAGCATATGGCAACGTTTAAGAGTTTCCAAAAGAAGTAGAGAAATCCGTACAAAGTGATTATTTTTCCCAAAGAGGGAGTGCACACTCTATTATCATGGGCTAAAACTCACTAACCTAAGGGTCAACAACTTCAAATTCAGAAATACTTTTGGAGTTCGACCAGTTAAAACAGTGCCACTTACCAGTGCAGAGCTCTAATACACTTCCTGCTACTACACCAGGCAGGGCCACACTAGGACATCAGCCTGTCAGATTATTTGTTGTCACGTACGAACAATCCCAGCACGCATTGACAGTTCTACCTTTCCACACTCCATTAATGATAGAGTCGTACTGATTGGTCAGCCATCAATGGTGTACAATTGAATCCTAAAGTACCATGGTTCAAGCATTGGGTTACCAAGTCTTCTACAAAGCATGCTTCAAACATGCCTCCATAACAGTCTCCGCTTTTTATTTATTCGTTTACGGCATGAGGGCTTCGCTGGCTAGGCCAGCATTTATTGCCCATCTCTAACTGCCCTTGAGAAAGTGGTGATGAGCTACCTTCTTGAACTGCGGCAGCCCCTGTACTGTAAATACACCCACAGTGCTGTTAAGGAGGGAGTTCCAGGATATTGACCCAGCAACAGTGAAGGAAAGGCGATATATTTTCAAGTCAGGATGGTGAGTGGCTTGGAGGGGAACTTCCAGGTGGTGGTGTGCCCATCAATCCGCTGTCCTTGTCCTTCAGGATGGTAGTGATCGTGGGTTTGGGAGGTACTGCCTAAGGAGCCTTGGTGAGTTTCTGCAGTGCATCCTGCAAGTCATACACACAGTGGCCACTGTTCGTCGATGGTGGAGGGCATAAATGTTTGTGGATGGTAATGCCATTGAATTTCAAGGGGCAAATGGTTAGATTCTCTCTGGTTAGGGATGGTCATTGCCTGGCACTTGTGTGGCGCGAATGTTACTTGTCACTTGTCAGCCCAAACCTGGATATTGTCCAGGTCTTGCTGCATTTGGACCTGGACTGTGTCAATACCTGAGGAGTCACGAATGGTGAACATTGCACAAAGAGATATCAATCGTCCCATGCCTCAGATCTTTCCCCTTTTGTAAGTTACTGAGTCTGCTTCCACCACCCTTTCAGGCTATGCATTTCAGATCACAACACAAAAATCCTCATCTCCCACTGGCTATTTTGTCAATTATTTTAAATCTGTGACCTCTAGTTACTGACCCTTCTGCCAGTAGAAAGTTTCTCCCTATCTCTCCTATCAATACCCTTTGATGTCAAAAATCCCCGATCCCTGTGAAATGTGAGGAGGATAATGATAGACTTATAGGACATAAACAGGCTGGTGGAATGGTCGGACATGTAGCAGATGAAATTTAATGCAGAGAAGTGTGAAGTGACACATTTTGATAGGAAGAATGAGAAGTGATTAAAAACATACAATTTGAAAGCAAGTGCAGGAACAGAGAGACCTGCAGGCATACGGAATCCTGGACTTCATAAATTGAGATATGGAAGTTACGATGAACCTTAATAAAACACAGGCTTGGCCTCAACTGGAGTATTGTGTCCATTTCTGGGCACCACACTTTAGGAAGGATGTGAAGGCATTAGAGAAAATAATTACAAGGACGGGTCCAGGGATGAAGGATTTCAGTTGTGTGTATAAATTGGTTAAATAAACAGTTCTGAGCTCAAAGGCAACAATAATCTGAAATTAGTAACGCAGGAAGCACCAAAACCAAACTGCTTGGAAATAATAAAGTTAGTGCATTAGCATTGAGTACGCAACACTAACAACACAACACAAAGAGAAAGGAATGACTGTTGGATTCCACCCAAGCATTTCACATGGGGATTACGAGGCAGCCTCTCTCCAAAAATGCTCATGCAATCTTTTTCCCATCGCAGCATAAACAGAGAATCATAGAATGTTGACAGCACAGAAGAAATCCATTCAGCCTGCTGTGTCCATGCTGGCCGTCTGAAAAAGCAATTCAAATAGTCCCACTCCCCTGCCTTTATCCAGTAACTCTGCAAATCTTTCCTGTTCAAATAATCATCCAATTCCGTTTTGAAAGCCAAGATTGAAACTGTCTCCACCACATTCTCAGGCAGTACATTCCAGATCCTGATCAGTCTACGTAAAAAAAGTTTTGCTTCATGCCGTCTTTGTTTTTTTTTGCCATTCACCTTATGTTTGTGTCCTCTGGTTCTCAAACCCTCCGCCAATGAGAACGCATTCTCTCCATTGACTCTGCCCAGACCCTTCATGAGTTTAGGATCAAATGTCCTCTTAATCTTCTTTTCTCCAAGAAGAACAGCCTCCACTTCTCCAATTTATACACATAACTGAAATCCTTCATCCCTGGACCCATTCTTGTAATTATTTTCTCTAATGCCTTCACATCCTTCCTAAAGTGTGGTGCCCAGAAATGGACACAATACTCCAGTAGAGGCCAAGCCTGTGTTTTATTAAGGTTCACCGTAACTTCCTTATCTCAATTTATGAAGTCCAGGATTCCATATGCCTGCAGGTCTCTCTGTTCCTGCACTTGGTTCCAAACTGTATGTTTTTAATCACTCCTCATTCTTCCTTCAAAAACGTATCGCTTCACACTTCTCTGCATTAAATTTCATCTGCTACTTGTCCTGCCATTCCACAAGCCTGTCTATGTCCTATAAGTCTATCATTATCCTCACATTTCACAATACTTCCAAGTTTTGTGTCATCTGCAAATTTTGAAATCAAGTCCTGAACACCCAAGTCTAGGTCATTAAAACCGACCTGATGCCAACCCCTCAGGAATATCACCAGATGCCTTTCTCCAGTCTGAAAAACAACCATTCACAACTGCTCTGTTTCCTTTGTCAACTTAGTACCTAAACTGCCATTGTTCCTTTTATTCCATGGGCTTTAATTTTGTTGATGAGCCTGATATGTAGCACTTGAATAAACAACTTTTGGAAGTCCATGCACATCACATTGACGTTACTCTCATCAACCCTCTGTTACCTAGCAAAGAAATTCAATCAAGTTAGGCATGATTTACCTTTAACAAATCCATGCTGGTTTTCTTTAATTAATCCACATTGGTCCAGGTGACTATTAATTTTGTCCTGGATTATTGTTTCTAAAAGTTTACCCACCACCAAGGTTAAATTGACCAGTCTGTAGTTGCTGGCTTATCCTTGCACATGGTTTTTGAAGAAGAATTTTTATATTTGCAATTCTCCAGTCGTCTGGCACCATTCTTGTACCTGAAGGTTATGAAAGATGAAAGATTATGGCCAGCACCTCTGCAGTTTCCACCCTTAATTCCCTCTGTATTTTCAGATGCATCTGATCCAAACCTGGTAGCTTATCAACTTTAAGTACAGCCAACCTTTCTAGTATCTTCTCTTTATCAATTATAGTTCATCCAGTGTTCCTCTTTCACTATGATTTGGGCAACATTACATCCTTGGCAAGCTAGTCATAAAATAAACAAGTGAATCTCTTTCTAAGAATGAGTAATTGTGGACACATGGCAGTACTGAAACACAACAACATTTTGCTCTCCCATCCCTCATGAAAAGACAATGCATCTTTAAAGGTTTCTACATAAACAAAACATAGGGGCATCATCACTGCATGAAAAACAAAAATGGCCAACACCATTAGTACTGAATTCAACAAGCTTTCACAAAACCAAAGAATAAAAATGCCATGCAATTCTTTGGATTTCACTCCCACCTTGCCAACCAAGACAGTGCACCTTCCAATGTTTCAACCACAAACCTTAACATGCCTTTCGCTTTCCAGATTCTGACTGGCTGCCTGTGCAACTCCAATAGTTTATTTTTTTTTTGGAATTTCATCCCTCAGGAGTTTTTGTTGTTGCTCTCTCTCCGTCAGAGTAACTGTTTAGGATTTATTATGCCTCCAAAATCAGATAATGAATGTGAATTGGTGTAGTTTCTTTACAGCTCTATTTGAGTATAGGCTTTAATAATCAAAATTTTTATTTAAAAACTGAGAATTTTTTTGTATACATTAAAATCTTATAGGAGTTGATTTACTATTGAAGAAATGATTAATTATATAATGAGAAAAGGAACACTTGCATTTATATAGCATTTTTCACAACCACTGGACATCTCAAAACATTTTACAGCCAATGAAGTGCTTTTAAAGGGTAGTCACTGCTTTAAATGTAGAAAATGGGCATCCAATATACATACCATCAAAAGCAATGTGATAATGGCCACATAATCTGTTTGCGATATTGATTGAGGGATAACTAGTACCCAGGACATGGGGGATAATTTCCCTACTCTTCTTCAAAATAATGCCATGGGATCCTTTACATCCATCCGAGCAGGCATAAAGGGGCCTCGGTTTAACATCTCACTCAAAAGATGGCACCTCCGACAGTGCAGTACCCCTCTCAGTACTGCATTGGAGTATCAGCCTTGATTTTCATGTTCAAGTCCTGGAGTCGAACTTGAACCTGAAATCTTGTAACTCAAGAGGCGAGAACGTTACCAAATGAGCCTCAGCCGACAAACATTTTAATACAGTTTAGTGTATTATTTAGTCAGTATTACAACCTTTAGCATCAACATGCACCTTAACAACACATTATTGATCTTACAATTTATGATGGATATAAACATTACAATGATGAGACAATCAAACCAGACTGAAACTACAGAGCTCCAAACCTTGAGACCATTATCAGGCACAAACATTCTGACAGTCATCAGTAACCAAGCTCACAGTCAGCACTGTACTAGTTGCTTAACCAAAGCTGTGTGTCCTGTGATGGAAAAATGAATGATTTATAAGAGGATCTCTCTAAAGTTTGTAGTATCCACTGGTAAGAATTGTACTGAGAACACTCCTTTATGTACAGCGCTAGGAATATAACATATTTGCCCAGATTTAAACCTGTTCAAGTGCAAGGTAAAAATCAAAACATTCCCACAATTGAGAGAAGTCAGGGCAAGTAAAGAGAGCATAAGTTAGCTAAAGATATTTGTACAGAGATTACAAAAAACTACATGACACAACGTAAGCTGATTCAAAGTGAGCGTAAGCCACAGCTCACTTCAGGCAATGCCACTCAATTTACAGAAAATGCTCCTTTACCCAAGGTTGATTCAAGTTTCTGTTACAGTACTATCATTTTAATGATAAAGTTACTCCATGACACCACTACATGGTGAAGGGACTCATCAGGACACAATCTAGTGTTGTAATTGTTGCTGGCCCCAAAACTTCCTTGCTCAAAGTGAGCTGGTTGACAGGCTGAAATCAAAAAGCCACCAATTAGGGAAATGGTACGATTAAAAAGAGTAAAAAGTTGGAGAAAAATTAGAAGCTTAAAACAGAATAATGCTGGTTAAAAATACAGACAATAATAAAACAAATCACAAGGGTCTGGGAAAATGACCAGGGAAGATGTCATTTGTTCAATGATACCAGTCTGGCTCAGTTAGCATTAGCTCTTTTCCAACTGAGAAGACATTTTGTTTACGGAAACAGAATTAGATTTAATTACCATGGGGTCAATTTGTTAAAGGAACCAAGCGCATTTTCTTTTGCAAGTGCAAGAAAGCCAAGAAAAGATGCATCTGTTATTGAGACATTAACATGCAATACAAAACTGCAGAACGTTGTCAATCCAGCCCTGCTGCTTCATTTTTAAAACAAACAAGCCCTTCAAAGGATTAAAGAAACAAAAGATAGATTGAGAGTCTCACAGTTTCTTTTATACAGGAGTGGCAGTGATGAAAAGCACAACATCCTTTTTATTCTTTAATGGAATGTGGGTTGTCATGAAGCTATTAATGTATGTATTATTGGAAAACATTTTTCTTTTAAAGTAGAGGTTCAGTCTGTGGGTGTGTCTTAATTGGATTAAAGCCAGCTAGCCTGGGTGCTTTGACGTGTACTACTTTTGATATGTAAGAGAGGTAGCGTGCATCTGCATTTTTTAAATAGAGCATTCAAGAAGTGGGGTGAAAACTACCACCTAGCTAGCAGATACCAAGCAATATCTTTATATTACTAATGGTTTTATTGTAAAAGGTGGAGTTCAAGGAGGCTGGTGATGCAATGAGAATTTACATTCAATGAGCATGCTAGGTATAACTTCAGCAGTTTTGTGTTTGCAGGGCAGGGGCAATGTAAAATCAAATCATGTAAGCCTACCGCTGTGTTTGCAAGGAACCAAAGTGAAAGGAACCTCATTTTGAATTTGTAAGGTGAAAATGCTATGCTTGGTGTCTGGTTAAGTGCTGCCTTAACGGAGATTAGTTTGAGAATTTGTTAGAAGTTATGATAGTAGGAGTTTGTAGCTATGTATGTATGTTTAATGTGTTGTAACTTACTAAAATGTTTCATTTAGTTTCATATAAAACCGCTCAAGAACTGGCGGTCTGATTCCTGAATTTAGAGTTGCATCTCAAACATAGCACTTAAAATTATAGGTTATTACAGTTGTTTAAAGTTTCCCTTTGGGATTTTTAAATAACTCAGCTGTACCGATTACATCGGTCATAACATGGGTACAGCTGGTAAGGTCAGCATTTATTACCCATCCTCAACTGTCCACGAAAGATCTGACATTAAGTCTGTTATGATACATATTTTCCTGTTCGAGCCTACAATGTGTTGTAATAATGTATAATAGAGTATTCTTTAAAAGAGATATCTAATTATTCACACCTACCTGTGCCTTCCACAAAGCCCTTTAAATGTTTCCTTTCAAAAAATATACAGCCAATTCTCTTTTGAAAGTTACTACTGAATCTGCTCCCACCAGCTTTTCAGGCAGACATTCCTGATCATAACTCAATAAGTACAAAAATTTCTCATGTCACCCCCTCCAATTCTTTTGCCAACTAGATTTGGGGTCTCTGGCTACTGACTTCCTGCAAGACAAAACATTTTATCCCTATCTACTGTGTCAAAAACACTTACAATGTTAACCACCTGATATAAAATGAGTTGCTCCTACATGGCTGAATACCAATGGAAATCCATAAACACCCACAATCCTGGACCCTCAAAGTTGAAATCAGTCAATAACTTATTTCTACAATATTAAGCCATTTGTACATATTCAACACCCTTACATCACTTGCAAACCTGAACAAATTAAATCCTTGGCCCTGTACATCATAAAACAAAATCCTTAAACAAAATAATATTTTGGAAACAGGTTATTTGTCCAAAAAAAATTAAGGCTTGCAGTTCAGCTGCAGAACTCAATCAGATAGTGTCACACCCAAAATCTTAACTTTTGCCCTTCAGCTACTGACTGGCCAACTCTCAATTGCTGGCTTTTATCCCAGGTTTCAAGCAGTTACAGCTTTTCTTTGTACTTTTGAGGCCTTGCATTATTATTTTTCTTAAAGTTGAAAAAGGCCATTTATCTAACAATCTGGGTGTAGCCGTGTGTGAGCACATCGTCTGTTCACTCCTGGAATCTGGATTAAAATGCAATGGAGATACAGCATATTTAAGTATTTTCTTCCTCTCTCTCTCTGAAAAGGCTGTAGAATTTCCACATACAGTCAGCCGGCTTCAATCCAGTTCCCAGAGATTGTAAGTTTACCAACCTACTGCTAAACCTGAAGCCATTCAAAAAAGGGAATCGTTCAGGTAGTCAAGAGAACAAACCTCTGCGCAAGTTGTAGTGCTTCCTGGTTATGGGTGGTTATGGGAAAAATGTTCCACACCCTTTGAAAACCACACAGCAATTAGTGACGGCTCAGATTTCAGGCCAGCCATCCCACTACATCACTCAAAGGTCTTCTCTCAGTCTTGCTTTGACAAGTTCACTGTCATACTGAGGATTTTGGCTAACACACTTCACACACTTTTATCAAGTCGCCACTGTGGACACTACAGTGAGAATTGAGAGTGGTTTGAGGACTTAAGAGTTTCCACAATACAAACAGCCATATTAGTAGTTGTAAGGCACAAGAAATTCAGCATCATTTTTAAATCTCACCTACCTGAGATAAGCAATTTGAATAGCAAACAGTTTGTTCAATTGGCTCTAGACTCAACATTGTTAATTACTCAGGGTTTATACCCCTAAGCTTCCAGGAATATTTGCCAAGCGTCTAAAGCTATTAGCTCAAGACAGAAGGACTATTTTAATTTACTTGCACGATTTTAGAAAGTGGGACTCAATTACATTTGCGTACATTTAAAAATGTTGATTTAAATTCAATTTACTACTCTGCTTGTCAACCATAAACTGGTCCAGCTCTTACCCAATCGCTCTACATTACCAAGGTTAGTAAAGAATAAAATAAAGAATAATCAACATAAAAATGATAGATTAATCAGAATTCCAATCTATAAAAAAGTGTAAAACATAGCCATATATCTTACATTGTGCACCATTTGGAGGGCCTAAACAAGTCCATGAGGCGTTTGAACAAGTGTGCATGTGATCATGCAAAAGAGGGGTAAAGTAATGTATCTACCTATGTAGGGAGGAGTTATAAATGTGGATTTTCAATTTGTTTTATTCTTCAATAAACCCCAAGCAGGTGTTAACTTTAGCACAATTTCCCCCAGTATTCCAAGATATTTTGAGTAGCAAGTATTTTTATTCCACTATTTAAATTACATGGCATCATTGGGTGGAGTTTTAGAACTGTACTAAAAAGGTATGCAAAAAATAATGTAGACTTCTTCAGCTAAACAGTATATGTTGTAGGACTGTTAAGGTATGAGTATATACATTTAAAAAAAACCAGCAGCAAACACCTAAGCCTGTTTCAATGACCCATTTTGGTACACTCATCAATCTGTGTGTTTACCGATTCAAAAGGTAACCTCAGGTGAGAAGGGAATCCAGATTTCAATTAAGCCCAAACCAACAGGATCTAAATCATCTCTGTCAACAGAGAGAGTTATTTGTGAAAGGCCTTGGGCAGGCTCAATCTAAATCCCAGTGGGCAAAAGATCGTAGTCAAACATTACTCTCAATTCAACACAAATTGACAGTTTCACTTATTCAGAGTATTAAGAAAAGCTGACGTGGGGCATGGGGGTAAAATTCATGTTTGCAGAGTCTGGCATGCCTTCATTTAAATATTAGAATAAAGAAACATTAATAAAAGAGTTGGATATAATTTACTCTGCATTTGACCAAATGGAACAAAAGGAAGAAAAAACTGTCCAGTCCCTACCACTGATGTCCCTTACCTTAAGCTGCAAAAAAAATTTAAAAGATTCAGTACAAACAGTTATCACATTATAGATGAAAAGAACAGGAAGTTTTAAAATCTTAATTCAATTGTTTTGTCAGACTTGGCTCAGGTGTAGCATTCTTGTCTAAATCAGATCAAGTCACATTCCAGAAACTTAAATATGTAATCTTAGTAGTCACTTCAGTGAAGTACTGAGGGCGTGCTACACAACTGGAAGTGCCAATTTTAATATATAGATAAGAGTTTCAGCAGTTGTTACAAGGGCAGGCAATATTATAGTGGTGGGAGCAGACAGTCTTTGAAATGTATATGGAATTGGGAGCTCAACCAGAGGTCAAACAGGATATTGAGGTTACATATAGACTGGTTGAATCTGAGAGAGGCCAAAATAGTGCTTGAGACAGGGACCAAGGCAATGACTCACTCTTTAAAATGGTTAACTGGGGGAAGTGGCAGCTCATCCAAGATAAGCAGGCTGACTGCACAGAAGCAGTGGAGGGGTTGAGCTGGCAGTCAATGTGAAGCTGACTTCATGGCTGTAGATGATGTAGCCAAGAGACAGAATGTAGCTAAGGAACAGGTGGTGGCCAAGGATAGATCCTTACAAGACTCCAGAGAGAATGGTGCGAGGGCTGGGATGGAAGAGAAACCATTGATGGTGATGATCTGGTAATACTTTGAGTTGATAAGTGGAACTAAACAAGGGCAATCCCATCAAGTTGGACAATGAAGAAGGATGGTGTGTGATTGGCCAAATCAAAGGCTGCAGAAAGGTCAAGATGGAATGAAAACAAAAATGCAAATTATTTGCCAATTTATTTTCTAAAAAGCAACATAAAGGGAACTCAAAAGTACCACAAAAACTTTAGCATGCTGAAACATTTGAAGACCCTGGAAAGGAACACTATAAAGAAAAAATTGATACCAAGCCACAGAAGGCAATATTAGTGCAGACAGCCATAAGCCTGGACAAAATCAGATTTTAAGGAGCTTTTTAAAGTAGAAAAGAGAGGCAGAGCCATCTAGGGAGGGTAGTCCCAGGGTATGGACTTAGGCAGCTAAAGGCATGGCCACCAGCTGTGGAGCAATTAAAATTGGGAACCCTCAAGTAGCAGAATCAGTTGAGTGCAGATATCTCAATGGTTGTGGAGCTGGAGGAGATTAAAGTGCTGGTGAGGGGCGTGCCCATGGAAGAATTCTAAAAATTAGAATTTTAAAATCAAGGCGATGCTTGACCGGGAGCCAACATAGGTCAATGAAACTTGGTCCATGCAAGGACAAGGGTAGCAGAGCTTTGTATGAATGTGGGGGCTGGCCAGGAGTGTGATAGAATAGTCAAGTCTAAAGGTATCAAATGCATGGATGACGATTTCAGAAAATGAGTTGAGGCAATGTAATGGAAGTGGTCTTAGTGATGGCACGTCTATGTGGCCAAATGCTCACCTCAGGGTCAAATATGACATCCAAATTGCGAACACTCTGGTTCAGCCTCCGATATTCAGCAGGGAGAAAAACAGCATCAGTAGCTAGGGAATGGAGTTTGGAGCAGGAACAGAAGGCAATGACTCAAGTCTTCCCAATGTTTAACTGGAGGAAATTTCCGCTCATCCTGTATTGGGTGTCAGATAAGCAGTCTGATAATTTAGCAACAGTAGAGGAGTGAGAGAGGTGGTGCTGAGGTAGAGCTGGGTGTCATCAGTGCACATATGGAAATTAATGCTTTGTTTTCAGATGATATCCCCAAAGAGCAGTGTGTAAATGAGAAATAGAAGGGGGCCAAGAATAGAACCTTTGGGAACAACAGAGGCAACAGTGTATTAGTGGGAAGGGAAGCCACTGCAAGTGATACTTTGGTTATGAAAGTTAAGAATTGAAGCAGGCAAATGGAGTCCAAGCCAGCTGGACAACAGTGGGGGAGGATGGCGTATTCAACTGTGTCAAAGGCTTCTGATTGAGAAAACAAAGGATGGTTTACCTTCACAGAAGTCACAAAGGAACTCATTTATAACTTTAATGAGACTCATTAGTCCTGTGGTGGGGTGGAAACTGGATTGGAGAGATTCAAACAAGAATATATTTTGGTGAGAACTTTGCATTATTTGAACCAGAAAATGAAAAATTCACAGCAAACAAAAGCAAGGCTTGCATCCTTGATCCTGATACACAGGCTGAAACTCTGCCAGACGTCCCCTGAGCAATTAGATACTCTCTGCCACTCCTTCATTACCAGATTCATCAAACACTAATTTTTGAACTCCAACCTTTGAGAATTGACCTTTACCTGCCAAAGCATTCTCTATCTTTATATAGTTACAGAATTACTTTTTATATCCTGTAAAATTAAGCTATTTAAATGGAGGTCACTGTGACTTCATTGTTACTATAATAGCAGTCAAAGTGATATATGGTCAATTCAAAGATGATTCAAGGAGTTTATTTATAATTGAATAAATTGTTTCATTTCAAACTGTAATATACCAGGCATTCTCAGTTTAAAAGTATAGTTATGCACCACTGTGTTTTAGTAAATGTCCAGTGACAGAAATTGGCATTAATCAGCATACAGGTGTAACATCCTGTAGGCAACTTAATACATATTCATTTTTTTAGCAAGGGACATGGGGATAGTGAAAGGGTTGCGCTCATCCAGGTGCAATGCTACTTTGGGAGAAAGAAAAATTTTCCATTTGACACTTCGAATTAAAGCATTAAGTACTCTCAGGGCACCATTAGCGTGCATTTAATCAAGAGTGAAACTCTCTCCCCTCTGCTAATCCTCTTTAAAAGATGGAGGAACTTGTACTTGTATAATATCTTATCAAGTCCTCAAAGAGACCCCAAAGCTCTTTGGGCCTAATAAATTATGTTTGAAGTGCAATCATTGTTGTTATGTTAAGCAAAGACAGCAGCCATTTTGCACACATCAGGGTCACTCCAATGAGGTAAATTACCTGTTTTGGCTATGTTGTTTGAGGGAATGATGTTGGTCAGGACATTGGGAGAATTCCCGGCTCTTCTTCAAATAGTGCCACAGGATATTTTACAGTCAAGCACTACCTCTGTTAAACCTCTAATCTGAAAGATGGAACCTTCAATAACATAACACTCAGTAATGCACTTGAAATAGCAGCTGAGGTTCTGTCTATTGCTGGAAGCAAGTGCATTACCTACTGAGCCAAACTGTCACTTAGACCAAGATCAATCCCAATTGCAACAGTCTGTCTTTTCCATTTCCCATTCTCTCTACGGTATTGTAAATTTGGTGCCAGTTATCTGCAGTTAAAACAAAGATAGAATAAAGAAAGGAGCATGTTTCCTTCACAATTATATTTTAAATGAGTTTAAAGGATAGGTCTGTGCTCCCTCCACTGACCTTATCATTCATTCAATTCAGATAAAGCAAGAGATGCAACAGTGGTACAGTTATGCCTGCCTCAGAGCCACTTACAGTACTTGGAAATAAGCAGGAGGAACATACAACTGCAGCTGTTCACGTTATACAGATCAAAAAGCAAGGAGGCCTTACACCTGACACTGCTGTGTCATGTTTCCAATGTAAACATGACTTAGAATGATTATATGAAAAAAAATAATTTTTTTAAGTTTGCTTTCAAAGTAGCCAGCAACAGAATGACCCTTACCGACAGTCAACAGTGCAATTCCTTGAGACATCTGCAAACTTAGAACCATAGAAAACTTACAGCACAGAAGGAGGCCATTTGGCCCATCTTGTCCATGCCAGCCCAAGGAAACCCAGGTGCCCTTTCTAATCCCACCTTCCTGCACCCGGCCCATAGCCCTGCAGCTTACAGCACTTAAGGTGCAGATCCAGGTACTTTTTAAAAGAGTTTAGAGTTTCTGCCTCTACCACCAACTTGGCAGCGAATTCCAGACACCCACTTCCCTCTGTGTAAAAAAGTTCTTCCTCATGTTCCCCTTACACCTTCTGCCACTTATCTTGAATCTATGTCCCCTGGTTCTAGAATTCTCCACCAAGGGAAACAATTTTATCCTGTCCACTCTATCTATTCCCCTCATAATTTTGTATACCTCAATCAAGTCACCTTTCAGCCTTCTTTGTTCTAAGGAAAATAACCCCAACCTATAAAATCTCTCCTCGTAGCTACACTTTTCTAACCCTGGCAACAGTCTTGTAAACCTCCTGTGCATTCTCTCCAGAGCTATTACGTCCTTCCTGTAATGTGGTGACCAGAACTGCACACAATACACCAGTGTTTTATACAATTCCAACATTATATCCTTACTTTTATATTCTATACCTCTGCCAATGAAGGAGAGCATTCCATATGCCTTCTTTACAACCTTGTCTACTTGAACTGCTGCCTTCAGGGACCTGTGCACTTGTACGCCAAGATCTCTCACTTCATCTACCCCTCTTAGTATATTCCCATTAATTGTGTAATCCCTGTAACTGTTTGACCTCCCTAAGTGTATGACCTCACACTTCTCTATGTTAAAATCCATCTGCCACTTTACCGCCCACTCCGCCAACCCATCTATATCGTTTTGGAGATTATGGCTATCCTCTACACTATCCACTACTCGGCCAATCTTTGTGTCATCTGCAAATTTCCCAATCGTGCCCCCCACGTTCACGTCAAAATCGTTAATATATAACACAAAAAGCAAGGCTCCCAACACCGAGCCCTGTGGAACACCACTTGAGACAACTTTCCATTCGCAAGGGCATCCATCGACCATTACCCTTTGTTTCCTGTTACAAAGCCAACCTTATATCCAGTTTGCCACATTACCCTGAATCCCATGGGCTTTTACTTTCCTGACCAATCTGCCATGTGGGACCTTGTCAAATGCCTTGCTAAAATCCATGTACACAGCATCCACTGCACTACCTTCATCAACCCTTCTTGTCACTTCCTCAAAGAATTCAATCAAATTTGTGAGGCAAGACCTTCCTTTAACAAATCCATGCTGACTATCCCTGACTAGTCCATACCTTTCCACATGACAGTTAATCCTATCTCTCAGGATAGATTCTACTAATTTGCTCACCACCGATGTAAGACTAACTGGCCTATAATTGTTTGGCATTTTCTTTAATCCCTTTTTAAACAATGGAACTACATTTGCATTTCTCCAGTCCTCCGGTACCTCCCCTGTATCTAGTGAAGATTGGAAAATCATCCTCAGAGCATCTGCTATCTCCTCCCTGAATTCCTTCAGCAGCCTCGGAAACAATCCATCTGGCCCTGGTGACTTGTCAACTTTCAAGGATTTCAGCCCTTCGAGCACTTCCTCCCTATTTATGACTATCCCGTCCAATATCTCGCAGTGTTCCTCCTGGACTACTATATCTACATCCTCCCTTTCCTTTGTAAACACGGAGACAAAATATTCATTCAAAACCCTTCCAACAGCCTCCGCACAAAAGTTTCC
Organism: Cetorhinus maximus; assembly: GCF_964194155.1. NCBI lineage: Eukaryota > Metazoa > Chordata > Chondrichthyes > Lamniformes > Cetorhinidae > Cetorhinus > Cetorhinus maximus. The sequence continues at coordinate 33,751,601 of NC_135892.1, read as the reverse complement.
ATCTTCATCTCTGATAGGTCCCACTTTTTCCTTAACTAACCTTATAGCATTAATGTATTGGTGAAACATTAGTATTGTTAGGTAAAGTGGCAGTTGAATTTTAACATAGAGAAGTGTGAGGTCATACATTTAGGGAGGTCAAACAGTTACAGGGATTACACAATAAATGGGAATATACTAAGAGGGGTAGATGAAGTGGGTAGTATTGGTAAAACTTTGGGTTATCTTTAACTTTACTTGCTAAGCTTTTTTCATGCCCTCGCTTTGATTTCCTTATTTCCTTTTTTACTTCGTCCCTGCACTTCCTATATTCGTCTAGGCTATCTGCAGTGCTTAGTTCTTTGTGTCCATCGTACGCTTTCTTTTTCTGTTTGATCTTCCCCTGTATTCCACTGGACAACCAGGGAGGTCTAGATTTGGCAGTACCACTCTTATTTTTGTAGGGGATATGTCTACTTTGTACAATTAGGATCTCGCTTTTTAGTGCTTCCCACTGGTTTTCCACTGTTTTATCCTCCAGCAGTGCTGTCCAGTCCACCTCAGCCAAGTCCTTTCTCATTTCTGCAAAATTTGCCTTCTCCCAGTTCAAGACTTTTACTCCTGCCTTATCTCTGTCCTTTTCCATGGTAATGCTAAATCTAACTGAATTGTGATCACTGTCCCCAATATGGTCGCCAACTGTCACTTCACCCACTTGCCCTTCTCCGTTCCCCAAGACTAGGTCTAGAATTGCATCGCCTCTCGTTGGGTTTGTCACTAATTGGTTGAAAAAATTTTCCTGGACACATTGCATGAATTTTTCTCCCTCAATGCCCCTTATATTGTTTGAATCCCAGTTGATATTAGGATAGTTGAAGTCTCCTACTATTATTGACCTCTTGTTCTTACAAGCAGAAATTTGCCTACATATTTGTTCTTCTATCTCCCTTTCACTATTAGGGGGTCTGTAGTATACTCCCAGTAGTGTGACTGCCCCTTTTTTATTTCTAAGCTCAATCGTTTGTTGACCCATTTAGTATATCATCCCTTCTCACAACTGGAATTGATTCTTTAACAATTAGTGCTACACCCCCTCCTTTTTTATCTCCTACCCTATCGTGTCTGAAGACTCTATAACCAGGGATATTTAGCTGCCAGTTTTGTCCCTCCTTTAGCCAGGTCTCCGTTATAGCAATACCATCCTGCTGCCAGGTGTCTACCTGTGCCCTTAACTCATCTACCTTGTTTGTAATACTCCTTGCATTGAAGTATAAACAGTTTAACCCCGTCAATTTCCCTTGCTGGACACTTCTTAAACGTTGCTTCTCCTGTAACTCCATGTCTATCACAACGTCCATAGCTTATGTTCTACCTCCATTTTTCTGATCTGAATCTGACCTATCTGATCCTACTCCTGGGATCCCATCCCCCCGCCACACTAGTTTAAATATTCCCCAACAGAACTAGCAAAAGCCCCTGCAAGGACACTGGTCCCAGCTCTGCCTGGGTGCAGCCCGTCCGGTTTGTATAGTCCCACCTTCCCCAGAACTGATCCCAGTGCCTCAAGAATCTGAATCCCTCCCGGCTACACCATCTCTCCAGCCACGTGTTCATTTGGTCTATCCTCTTATTCCTGCTCTCGCTAGCACGTGGAACTGGGAGTAATCCTGAGATTACTACATTTGAGGTCCTGCATTTTAGTTTATCTCCTAACTTCCTGTACTGAGCTTGCAGGTCCTCATCCCTTAATTTATATTTCATAGAAATGTTTTGGATTAGAAGTTAACTATACTTGAGGAAGGATGTAGTTGCATTGGAGGCGGTTCAGAGGAGGTTCACTAGATTGATTCCAGAGATGCAGGGCTTGTCTAATGAGGAGACATTGAGCAGTTTAGGCCTATACTCGCTAGAGTTTAGAATGGTGAGAGATCATCTAATTGAGGTATATAAGACGCTAAAGGGGATAGACAAAGTAGACGTGGAGTGGATGTTTCCCCTTGTGGGGCTTTCTAGAACGAGGGGCCATAGTTTTAGGCTAAGGGGTGGTAGCTTTAAATCAGTGCTGAGGAGGAATTACTTTTCTCAAAGGGTCATGAATCTGTGGAATTCACTACCTCAGAGTGCAGTGGATGCCGGGACGCTGAATAAATTTGAGGAGATAGACAGATTTTTAATTAGTAACGGGTTGAAAGGTTATGGGGAGAGAGTAAGAAATTGGAGTTGAGGCCGAAATGAGATCAGCCATGATCGTATTGAATTGGGGGGCAGGCTCGAGGGGCTGAATTGCCTGTTCCTGCTCCGAGTTCTTATGTTCTTATACTTGAGCATTGCATTATTAAAAAGCTCATTTCAGGGTGCATATTGACTACTGAAACTGGAATTCTAAAATTATGTATTAAAATAACAATGATGGAAAAGTTATTAAATCAATGATTTTGATCAATAAATATAAACCACAAGTCTGTCTTTTTACACAAGACTCTTGTATACAGAAGCTATAAAGATGCGGCCAGAAGCAGCTATTTCATTTCTCTATCATTTACTTGGTACAACAGTTAAATACTGATGAAGTATGAGTGAAAAAAAATTCTCCCAGCTCTAGATCAGTTGTTTTCAAACTTTTCCCTTTAGAAATCAACAGGAAATATTAAAACACGCACAGGGATCTGCGCAATTATTGATACAACTCCAGGGATGCTGTGTTTTATCTTCCAAAAGTTACATCAGCTAACTTTATTTGTACTTGTTACAAGGTTCCCAGGGGCAAACCTACATTTTTAATAAATGAAACATTGCTCCCTTTTCCTACTGGTTTATACAGAATATAGTGTGGATTTCCCACTGTAGACTCCTGTTATTGTAACTGGACAGAAAAGTATGCACTGACTGCCTTGGCTACACAATCTATTCAAAGAAATAATTGAACACAGAAGCAAGTTAAGACAGCAGAGTAAATAGTGATTCAATGCTTAACTTTGATTAATTTCCCACATTGCAACAATGACCATATTTCAAAAATGCCTCATTGGCTGTGAAACACTTTGAGACATCTGGTGGCTGTGAAAATTGCTGTAGAAATACAAGTTTTTCTTTCTTTCAATGTATTAAACTGTTTCAAGATAACAAACATTCCCAAGTCTTTTCTTGAGTAGCTTTTGAACAGAACTCCAGATGAAAAGCTTTAGGAAAACTGAATTCTTACAGAACCTGTAAGCCTCCAACCCATATGTACATGTCCACCGGTCCCTTAAGGTAGTGGGACAGGTAGATAAGGTGGTTAAGAAGGCATATGGGATACTTGCCTTTATTAGCCGAGGCATAGAATATAAGAGCAGGGAGGTTATGCTGGAACTGTATAAACCACTGGTTAGGCCACAGCTAGAGTACTGTGTGCAGTTCTGGAATCCCCATTATAGGAAGGATGTGATTGCACTAGAGAGTGTGCAGAGGAGATTTACCAAGATGTTGCCTGAGCTGGAGAGTTTTAGTTATGAGGAGAGATTGGATAGTCTGGGGTTATTTTCCCTGGAGCAGAGGAGATTGAGGGGGGACATAATTAAGGTGCATAAAATTATGAGACACATAGATAGGGTGGACAGGAAGGAACTTTTCCTCTTGGTGGAGGGATCAATAACTGGGGGCATAGATTTAAGATAAGGGGCAGGAGGTTTAGAGGGGATGTGAGGAAGAATTTTTTCACCCAGAAAGTGGTGGGAATTTGGAACTCTCTACCTGAAAGGGTGGTAGAGGCAGAAACCCTCATAACATTTAAGAAGTACTTGGGTGTGCACTTGCGATGCCATAGCATACAAGGCTATGGGCCTAGTGCTGGAAAATGGGATTAGAATAGTTAGGTGCTTGTTTGACTGGCACAGACTTGATAGGCCAAAGGGCATTTTTCTGTGCTGTAGACCTCTATGACTCATATACTTTTTTGTTGCTCATTTACGGGATGTGGGTATCGTTGGCTAGGCCAGCATTTATTGCCCATCCCTAATTGCCCTTGAGTGGTGGTGGTGAGCTGCCTTCTTGAACCACTGCAGTCCATGTGGGGTAGGTACACCTACAGTGCTGTTAGGGAGGGAGTTTCAGGATTTTGACCCAGTGACAGTGAAGGAATTGTGATATATTTCCAAGTTAGGATGGTGGGTGGCTTGGAGGGGAGCTTCCTGGTGGTCGTGTTCCCATGTGTCTGCTGCCCTTGTCCTTCTAGATGGTCGTGGGTTGGTGAGTTGCTGTCTAAGGAGCCTTGATGAGTTTCTGCAGTGCATCTTGTAGATGGTACACACTGCTGCCACTGTGCATCGGCAGTGAAGGGTGTGAAAGTTTGTGGGTGGGGTGCCAATCAAGTTGGCTGTCTTGCCCTGGATGGTGTCAATCTTCTTGAGTGTTGTGGGAGCTGCACTCATCCAGACAAGTGGGGAGTATTCCATCACCCTCCTGACTTGTGCCTTGTAAATGGTGGGCAGGCTTTGAGGAGTCAGGAGGTGAGTTACTCGCAGCACGATTCCTAGCCTCTGACCTGCTCTTATAGCCACTGTATTAAGATGATGAGTCCAGTTGAGCTTTTGGTCAATGGTAACCCCCAGGATGCTGATAGTGGTACAATAAGATAGGAAAACAATTTGGGACACAATCCTGCTCATAGAACTCTTCTTTAATGTTCAAGCTGACAAAATGAGCAGTAAAAATGGACCATTCACAAATAACTGTCCCATTTCAAATGACTTCCTATTGTGGCAGATCAGAGAAAAAAGGATAATTGCAGATGTAAACAACAACTCCAACAAACAAAGCCTGCCAACAAAATTTCACCCATCCCAGTGACTTAGTATTTGTCTTCACTTGCATACTTCTTGAGATAAAAATAAAAAGGAATAAACAGAACATAGCCTACAAATTATTTATTAAACAGAAAAGCATAACGAAGATAAACATATTTGTATCAAGGCCTTACTACTAAATTATACAAAATATACAACATAGGTTAGAACCTGAAACCAGATGGATCTCCTCCTCTGGACTCAACCTGTCTGCAGCCTTTGTCATGGCTGACCATGCCATTCTCCTCCAACACCTTTCCATCATCATCCAGCTGGACGGGATTACACTCACCTGGTTTCATCATCATCTATCCAATCATAGCCAGAGAACCTCTTCCCGGTCTGACACCATCACCACTAGTGTCTCCCAAATATCCACCTTTGGCCCCCTCATTTTTCTCATCTACATGCTGCTCTTCAGCAACATCATCCGAAAGCACATTTCCACAAGCACACAAACAACAACCAACTCTACCTCACCACCACTTCTTGCAGCTCCTCCACTGTCTCTAACTTGTCACGATACTTGTCCAATATCCACTGCTGGATGAGCAGAAATTTCTTCCAACTGTTACAAATGTTGGGCTTTACAAGACAATTAGGTTTTAAAATGTTTCCTTTAATTTAAGATTAAATAGAATGCTCTAAAAAGGGGGATGGTGATCATATTAACTCTGTCCAGAAACAGGCTGGTATGATTTGATTGTCATGTGTGAGGAAAGAAACCCAAACTAAAACCTATCGAAAATCAAGTGACAGTTTTCACACCTTGATACAGTAAAGGGGCAGCTGGTTTATTGGTCACAGAGACAGACACCAAGAGAAAGACACAGGATTTACCTTTGCGTGGGGGAAGTAGCAGAGGCAGCAGCTACTACTGCGAAGACCAGAGTATACTGTTTTTTGCATTAACTAAGCAGAATGCTTGCAAAGAGCGGTTTTCTGTTTGCATGGAAGGGAACAGGACAGACAGGGCTTTGAGATTTAAGGAACAAGGAGTTGCCGAGGTGGGCCTTGCTGGTTGAAGTCTGTTCTGGAATACTCTGAGTGGAATGATTTTCAAACACCAGTTGATTCAACATGGTGTGGCAGGGAGAAGTGAGCCTGATGGAAGCTGAGAGTGCCTTGGGACATAATCTTGCTTTGTTACCCATTTGCCAGAAGCATGGTGTAAAGTACGGCATATTTCGATTACGCTAATTAGTTGATGAGGAAGTGCCTTGATCGTTCAATGTATTAGTTGCCCATTAAGTAATGCTTAGCCTATGTTTATTTTAGTTTGTTGCAGAAAAAGTGAAACCTTGTCCTGCTGTTTTTCACTGGGAAATTCATCCTAGTTTTTTTTAAGTTATCCGTCTGCACAGAGATCCTGATACAAACAAATATTGGGAAGACTGCTGAAATCCTCATCCATTCCTTTGTCACCTCTGGACTTGACTTTCCAATACTATCCTGGCTGGCCTCCCATTTTCTGTAGTCTGTAAACTTGTGGTCATCCAAAACTCTGCTATCCATGTCCTAGCTCACACCAAGTCTCATTCACCCAACAGGCCCATGCTCGCTGACCTATATTGGCTCCCAGTTAAGCAGCACCTCGCTTTTAAGATTCTCATATTTTCAAATCCTTCCACGGCTTTGCCCTATCTCTGTAAAATTTTCCAATCCTATGGCACTCATCTGCAGTTTCCCAATTCTGACCCCTTGAGCATCAGCAATTTTAATCATTCCACCATTGGCAACCACCCCTTCAGCATCTCTACCTATCTTTCCTACTTTAAGACACTCCTTAAAATCTGCCTCCACATTTCCTTATATGGCTTGGTGTCAAATGTTGTTTCATAACACTTACGTGAAGCAGCTTGGAATGTTTTACTTACTATATTAAAGGTGCTCTTTAAATACAAGTTGTGGTCACCATAACATCGCAGAAAGATGGATTCTAGCATATTTCTGCCTTCAGCGCAGATTTTTCAAATTCTCACATCTTTACATTTTGAACTTTCAAAGCAAACAAGCCATCCCAAGACAAAATTAGGATCACAACAAACTGTACTGAGTTCAATAGGCATTTGCAAGCAATCTGGGGGTTTACAGGGGTTAGCTTTTCTTAGGAATGACAAGGCCAGTTCTAAATTTGAGTGAAATTAACGGCCTCATTTAGATCCCATGCACAGATACTTCCAAAATCTGGCTCTGTAAGAGAGAAAGCACAACAGAGCCATAGAGTTATACAGCATAGGAACAGGCCCTTCTGCCCATCATGCCCATGCCGCCAAGTACCTATCTATTCTAATCCCATTTTCCAGCACTTGGCCTGTAGCCCTGTGTGCTATGGCATTTCAAGTGCTCATCTAAATGCTTTTTAAATGTTGTAAGGGTTCCTTCCTCCACCACCCCTTCAGGCAGTGTGTTCCAGATTCTAAAGGAGATGCAGGAACAGACACACCATGGAGTATATGTGCACAAACTGTTGAAGCTGCCAGGGAAGGTTGAGAAAGTGGTTAAAAAAGGATAAGATCCTGGGCTTTCTAAATAGAGGTATAGAGTACAAAAGTAAGGAAGTTATGATGAACCTTCATAAAACACTGGTTAGACCTTAACTGGAGTAGTGTTCCCAATTCTGCCACCACGCTTTAGGGGGATATGAAGGCTTTAGAGAGGGTGCAAAAAGACTTATGACAATGGTTCTAAGAATGAGGGATTTAATCTATGTGGATAGATTGGAGAAACAAGGGTTGTTCGCCTTCAGAGGAGATAAAGTTGAGAGGAGATTTGATAGAGGTGTTCAAGGTCATGAAGGGTTTAGACAGGGTAGAGAGGGAGAAATTAGTTTTTTTTTCAACAGAAATTCAATTGGCAGATCGGTCAGGAAGCAGGGGACATAGATTTAAAGTGAAAGAACCAAAGATGATATGAGGAAAAACTTTTTTCCCTAACCCAAGTGGTTAGAATTTGGACTACAGTGAGGCCATTTACAGCTTTCCGGACTCAACGCTGAGCCGAACAATTCCAGATCATAACTTCTGCTTCCATTTTTTTTCAGACAGCAGCCGTTGGTTAGGATTCTGCTGCCCCTATTTACTACATCTCAACCTATCTTTCGATTCTTTACTTATCTCATTACCATCACCTTTTGCAGTTCACCATCATCCCTTTTGCAATTTAATTATTCCTGCCTTCCACACTATCGCACTTTTGTTCTTTCCCCCCTCCCTCTTTATTTGCTTAAACTTATTATATCTCTAATGCTTTCCAGTTCGGATGAAAGATCATCAATACGAAACATTAACTCTGTTGCCCTTTCCACAGATGCTGCCCGGCCTGATCTGAAGAGTATTTCCAGCATTTTGTGTTTTTATATGTTGTCCAGGTCTTGCTGCATATGGACATGGGCTGTTTCAGTGTCTGAGTTACAAATGGCACTGAACAATGTGTAATCATCAGCAAACATGCCCACTGCTGACCTTATGTTAGAGGTAAAGTCATTGATGAAGCAGCTGAAGATGTTTGTTTGGGCCTAGGACACTACCTTGATGAACTTCTGCGGCGATGCCTGGGACTATAAGCCTCCATCAACCACAACTGCCTTCCTTTTCATTGTGCGATCATCAGCAAGCATCCCCACCTCTGACCTCTGATACCTCAGTCTCAGCCAATAGACCAACAATGCTGCTCAGCCTCACCAATAGACCAACAATGCTGCTCAGCCTCACCAATAGACCAACAATACTGCTCAGTCTCACCAATAGACCAACAATGCTGCTCAGCCTCACCAATAAACCAACAATGCTGCTCAGGCTCACCAATAGACCAACAATGCTGCTCAGCCTCAGCCAATAGACCAACAATGCTGCTCAGCCTCACCAATAGACCAACAATGCTGCTCAGCCTCACCAATAGACCAACAATGCTGCTCAGCCTCACCAATAGACCAACAATGCTGCTCAGCCTCACCAATAGACCAACAATGCTGCTCAGTCTCAGCCAATAGACCAACAATGCTGCTCAGCCTCAGCCAATAGACCAACAATGCTGCTCAGCCTCACCAATAGACCAACAATGCTGCTCAGCCTCACCAATAGACCAACAATGCTGCTCAGCCTCACCAATAGACCAACAATGCTGCTCAGCCTCACCAATAGACCAACAATGCTGCTCAGCCTCACCAATAGTCCAACAATATTGTTCAACCTCACCAATTGACCAACAATGCTGCTCAGCCTCGCCAATAGACCAACAATGCTGCTCAGCCTCACCAATAGTCCAACAATATTGCTCAACCTCACCAATTGACCAACAATGCCACCTAGTCTCAGGTAACAGACCAACATCAGTTTCACCAATATTCCAAGATTATCACTGAGTCATATTGTGATGTACTAAATAGGGGTTGTTTCACTGTCACATACTAACAAGAACACTCAGTCTCGGTCTAATGGTTGAACAATATCAGTCTTACTTGAATGTACTAAATTGGATCTAAAGTTTTACTATAAATACATCTTTGAAACTTCATATAAATAATGGGCCTTCTGACTCACAACATGAACATAAATACACTGCATCACCTTCTAGTTCCAGTCCTTTGTACAGCTGCACATAAAATGACAGGTCACTCATTTCAAATGGAAAGCTTTAGAAAGGACCCTTATTAAAGAAATCAGTCTAAGTAGACTCAAATTTAGGGAATATATCTCAAAGCTAATTTTAAAAAGCAAACGCATAAAATGCAACAGCGCAAAATCTTGCTTGGTTACACAATGAACAGCAGTTAAACTGAGATAAAAACAAAAAGCTAAAAGCTACTGCGGATGCTGGAAATCCAAAACAAAAACAGAATTACCTGGAAAAACTCAGCAGGTCTGGCAGCATCGGTGGAGAAGAAATCAGTTGACGTTTCGAGTCCTCACGACCCTGAAGGGTCGTGAGGACTCGAAACATCAACTGATTTCTTCTCCACCGATGCTGCCAGACCTGCTGAGTTTTTCCAGGTAATTCTGTTTTTGTTGTAGCAGTTAAACTGACATCGTTGCATTGAAACACAATAGTCATAAGATTGGAGACTATTACTGGAAACAAAGGCACATCCAATTGTGTATTTCACAAGACCAGTGAGTGAGGAGTGTATTTTGTTGCATTCACCAAAGAAGCTTTAAACATGCTTCAGCAGTCGCAACTAATTTATTCAATCCACTAATGAAAAGCACAATTCCCTGCTTTCAAATTACTCTCAAAATTATATTGGACAAACTCTCCCATTGGGTATCTGGTTAAGGTTTGACAGACCTATGCTATGAAAATTACATAAGGAGAGATTGGGCCGACTAGGCTTGTATTCATGAGAGTTTAGAAGAATGAGAGGTGATCTGATTGAAATATATAAAATTCTAACAAGGATGGACAGACTGGATTCAGGGATGATACTTCCTCTGGCTGGTAGGTGGGGGGTCTAGAACAAGGGGTCACAGTCTCAGGATATGGGGTAGGCCATTTAGAACTGAGATGAGGAGAAACCTCTTCACTCAGAGGGTGGTGAACCTGTGGAATTCTCTACCACATAAGGCTGTGGAGGCCAAACCACTGAATATATTTGGGGAGGAAATAGATGGATTTCTAGACTCTAAAGACATCAAGGGGTATGGGGAGAGAGCGGGAGCATAGCATTGAGGTAGAGGATCAGCCATGATCATATCGGATAGCAGAGCAGGCTCGAAGGGCCAAATGTCCTACTCCTGCTCCTATTTTCTATGCTTCTAAATGGCAGGTTCAATCTCTAGTTTGGGCCGAGTTAACCAATGTCTCTTGGCACTACAATTGGCAACAATGATCTGTACTTTTGTTAACAGAATCAGCCTCACTAGGGCTCCTTGGTGCTGCACTCAGTCCAATGTTACCTTGATGTACAATAGATAACTCTGAAAATATCCATGTTAATGTACCCGTATTTTAAAGTAAAGACACCTTAGCTATTATGGACTTGATCTTCCAGACAGGTTTCTCAAACAGTGAACTTTATTTACAGGGCTTCAGCAGCAGTTACATGCTTCCATCAAGAACCACAACTAGACACAAACTCCACCCCTAAGGTTCCCCATGCTTTGGGCTGATTCATTCACACTGTCACATGATACTGCACAGAACGATAAGTCTTAAAGCTACATTCCTCCCCCTTTAATTTTTTTTTACAATTTGTATTTACAAGAACAACTACATTCATGACATTACAAATATATACACGGGTTATGAAATTATAAGTTCAGTCTCTCAGGTGGGTGGAACGTCGTAGCTCCATGGCTTTAGAATCTTACTGAATCTTCATTTTTGATAACCGCAGCAACACCAGGTACCTCCTTCGGCACAGGCAGTTCAATGTTATCCACTCCGACAGAGGCATTTGGTATGTCTATCCTTGGTTGATCAATCACAATGGGGGCCACAGATTTTACAATGGTTACAGGTGGAACATTGGTTTGTTGGGGGTATCTCCCTTCTGCACAAATAATTTACATGTTTTTGTGTGATCCGCCCCTCCACTTCTACATGGTATGACAACGGTTCGGTCACAGAAAGTATTACACCAGGTAACCAACTCGATCCACCACCGAAGTTGTGTACAAATACTGTTTCACCAACAGTAAATTCTCCCTCAACTATGCAAATCATGAGTCACTTTTTGATTCCCTTGACTGTTCTCTACCTTCCCCCCCAATTTGGGAAGTACCAGGCTTAATCTCTTACAAAGGCAGCGCTTCGTAAGTAATTCTGAAGATGTTGAACCCGTAGCAGTTTGGTGGGTCATTCCATAGTGAAACAGGGGATACGAAAGTTTAGTCACCAATGAGTCTTCCGATAATTTTTTCATCCCAACTTTAAAAGTTTGTACTTCTCTCTTAGTCAATCCATTACATGACGGATGATACTGTGCTGCCTTTACGTGGTTGATACCATTTAGGCTCATGAATCTTTGAAATTCAGCGTAAGTAAACGCAGTACCATTGTCTGGGACAATGACCTCTGGCAATCCATGTATAGAAAAACTTTGGCGTAACCTTTCTATAGCCATGCCTGACATTGGCTTTGTACGTGTCTAACCATTTGGAATTAACATCAATTATTAGTAGAAACATGATGCCTAGAAATGGACCTACATAATCTATACGCAGTTTCACCCAGGGTCGACCAGGCCATTCCCACGGGTGCAGTGGGGCTGCAACAGGCAACTTCTGTAGTTGCTGGCACTGGAGACAGTGTTGAACCATTTTTTCTATATCACTATTTATACCTGGCCACCAGATATAGCTCCTTGCAAGTAAGCATTTTCACTTTGGAAATTCCAGGATGCACGCTATGCAACTCAGTTAAGAGTGGTTCCCTTCCTTGTGAAGGAACGACAACTCATGCACCCCATATTAAGATACCATCCTAGCTACTCAATTAATTCCTTCGAGTGAAGAATGGCTTCAATTCTTCTGGGCTGGGTCCTGGGACCATCCTTTCAATACTTGCTATCGTACTCCAGACAAGACTGGATCATGGTTCGTCTAGTTTCTTATTTGTCTTGCGCAGACTGGTGAAGAATCCAGGAAATTCATCGCTAATATGATCTCTTGGGAGTTGGAGCATATTCAATGCTCTCCTGCAAAGGAAGGTGACTTAGGGCACCTGCATTGGCTATATGCAACCCTGACCTGTGCATAAAAGTATATTCATATGCTGATATAATCAAGGCCCATCTTTGAATTCTTGCGGAGGCTATGGGAGGGATAGCTTTTTATTCACTAAACAGACCCAAGAGCGGTGTGAGATCAGACATTATTACATACTAATGGATGTTATAACTCCAAAAATAATCGATAATCCTCTTTTGTCGATTTGTGAATAAACATTCTCGGCCATAGAGGGGGTTCTGAATATATAGCCTATTGGCCTTTCTGGGCCATCATCCATCTTGTAAGATAGTACCATTCCCACGCCATAGGGGGAGGCTTCACAAGTTAGCACCAATTCTTTTGCCAGGTTGTAATGTTCTAACAAATTCGAAGAGTGCAAGAGCTGTTTAACCATCGTGTAGGCTTCTTCTTGTGGTGACTCCCAAGATCAACATTGGTTTTTCTTTAATAATGAGTGTAGAGGAGCTAGGACCATTGATAAGTTGCGTAGGAATCAACCATAGTAATTTATCGTACCCAAGAATGAATTGAACTGAGACATTTGTAGGCAAGGGTGCCTCTTTAACAGCTTTGACTTTTTCTTCGACCAGTGTAACCCTTGAGCATCCATCCGGTGACCCAAGTAAATGACTTCACTTGCTTGAAAAGGTACACTTTTTCTTTTTCAAGCGCAGGGTGCGCTTGAAAAAGAAAAAGTGTACCTTTTCAAGCAAGTGAAGTCGTTTACTTGGGCCACCGAATGGATGCTTCCAAGCATCGGTTTAAGGCTTCTTTCAAGTTAGCCAAATGTTCCGCTTCTGTTAACCCATTTATTAGGACATTGTCCAGGTAGATAACAACTTGAGGTAGCCCTTACAGCAAGCTTTCCATTGTCTGCTGGAAAATCTCGCAGGCCGAAAAAAAGGCACATGTATAGATACAACCCTTTGTGTGTCTTAATGGTTACAAATCCTCGAGATGTATCATCCAGTTCCAGCTGCTGATATGCGTGACTCATATCTAATTTAGTATAAGTTCCCCCTCCTGCTAATTCGGTATACAGATCCTCAGTCCTGGGAATAGGGTACTCGTCCAACTTGGCAGCCTTGTTTACTGTTAACGTATAATCCCCACAGATACGAATGGTCTGATCCAGTTTCAAGACAGGGGCTATGGGTGCTGCCCATTTCGAAAATTGAACCAGCTGAATTGTACCCAACTTCTCCAAACAGTTTAATTCGGTGTCAACCTTCTCTCTCAGGGCATAACACACAGGCCTAGCTTTAAAAAAAGAGTTGCTACAGAGTCAACATAGATCTTAGCCCTGAGGCCCTTGATTTTCCCCAGTTCCTCTCAAAAGACCTTGTCATATTTCTTTGGCAGCTCTGGCAGTCCTCCAGCTCTCAGCTGGAAAATTTTAGACAAATTAATTTAATTTCCTTTAACCGATTACAACCTAGAAGGCTTGGTTCTTCATCTTCCCCTACAATCACAAGGAGCTCTGCTGTCTGGTGCTTGTAATAAATAGGTACAGTGGTAATACCTTTCACTTGTATTGTTTCACCAGTATATGTTTTCAATTAGGCTGAAGTCTGCTTCATATTCAATTGTTGAATACCCTTGTTTAAATATTTGAATGTATGCTTTCCCACTACAGTGGTTGATGCACCAGTAGCCACTTCCATAATCAAAGGTTTTCCATTGACCTACAGAGTAACAGTGATGGGCTCTGTCTTCCCTACTTTCACATAAATAGAGAGTGAACATTGGAATTAGTGGTTTCTGGTTTTTCCACATTATGTACTTCGATCGGTTTAGTTTGCTGCCTGGGAGTCTGTCTCAATCTTGCTTTACATTGCTTCAGTACGTGCCCTCTTTTATGGCAATAATGGTGCTCCACCGCTTTAAAACGGCAAGTTTCAGGGGTATGGTTACATCCACATCGGTAACAATTCATTTTCAGATTTGCTGCTGAGCTGTCTGCTGTATATTTTTAACATTTTTGGGGAGCAGGGACTGTCTCCCACTTCATGGCTGACTTCCTGGTTTTCACACCACGCCCGCCAATCTGTTCCTGCCCCAACTGGAAAATGGCGCTATTCTATACACCCTGTAAGGTCGGCAAATCCCGCTCAGCACTTTCCATCGCAGGCACTATTTCCAATTCTCTTTTAAAATGATATTTACTTCAGCTAATAACCATTATTGAATAGCATCATCGTGCACACCGCAGAACAAACGATCCCTTAACATATCATTTAGGGTCTCCCCGAAGTCACAATACTCAGCTGTTTCATCTTCGCTATATATGTTGCTATGGACTCCTCCTGGGCTCTTACTCTCTAACTGAATTTGAACCTCTGCATGATTAAGGAGGGTTTGGGTTGAAAATGGCCCTTTACGAGGTCTACCAGCTCACTGAAGGTCTTCGAATAGGGAGCATTCGGGGCTGTCAAACTATGAATTAAATTATAAGTTTTACTCCCACAGACGCTGAGGGGAATTACTTCCCTTGTTTCTTCCACCATTATTTCATTTGCTTGGAAAAATAAACTGACGTGTTCTATATATTGACTCCAATCCTCTGTGGATGAATCGAAGGGGTTGATCCCACCAAAAAGTGGCATATCTGGTGAGTATATTTTCCCTTTCTTCTGTTTAAAACAAGATACTCACATTCACTGGGTGAGGGACAGCGCTGGAACCAATTTATCCTCGTCGCCAGTTGTTATGGACTTGATTTTCCAGACAGGTTTCTCAAAAGAAACAGCGAACTTTATTTACAGGACTTCAGCAGCAGTTACATGCCTCCATCAAGAACCACAACTAGACTAAACTCCACCTCTAAGATTCCCCGTGCTTCAGGCTGATTCATTCACACTGTCACACGATACTACACAGAACAATAAGTCTTAAAGCTACAGTTACTACATTCCTCACAGCTACAGTTACTACATTAGCCTTAGAGGATGCCTTGGATCATAGACGTGCTGTTCTCTGTATGTCCGTAGCAGTCAAGTATAAATAACCCCAAGCAAATAACAGCAACAATCCACTTCTGTAGCTGTTTTGCTAAGATTGAAAGGTCTGGAAAGGCTTGGGTTCTTCATCCAATACAGTATTCATCTTGCGGTTTTTAAGCTTTGGAAGTATACCATGTCCCGCGCTTAGTCATAAAAATAAAATTACCATTTATTCTATTTCTGCCCAGAAGCACAATAAGGAAAGTGACAAGAGATTTGCAAAGTACAGAAGGGGATCGGTGAGCTAGGTCAGTACCAGTAGATGGGAACCAGGCCAAGATGATGCCCATTTCCAAAAAGAGCATACATTTAAAAAATGGAATTACTAGGAATAAATTATTGAATTATCTGTGTCATAACTGACCAAATCTTGCTGTCAGCAGTGAAAGAATGGCACTCACCTTGCTGACAGCTGCCCACAGACTTTTCATGTACGTGTCAACTGAGATTTCCACCTATCTGGAGTCTGTTCCAGTGCAGCTTCAGGAGATCTTTGAGTAGCGTAAGAAATAGTGAAGCATTTCAACCAGATTGTGGATCCTCACTGAGACACGCTGAGTCCAAACCAGGAAGTTTCACCCTGTCAATTTGCTAGACTAATATTGATAGAAAGACACAATTCCCAACATTAACAAAACACTCTACAGTAATAAGCTCTCAATATACCAAAGTACAGCAGCATCAGATGCTCGCACTATTGTGGGTTTCTACAAGCTAAATTTCAGCATTAAAACTGCTTTTGAGAAGCAGTGCTCTGAACCAGTAGGACTGCACACAGCTTTCAGGCCTTCGATTAAGGGCTGCTGTCCCAGGATACCACTTTACAACCACACTGTGAGCAGCACCTTGGGTGATTGATGAGTATTTATTAAAAACATGTCTTAGGCAGAACAAATCTGCTATAGTCCTCAGCTCTCATTCCAACACCCCAAGGTTTCATCTTTGGATCAATGGTAGTGCTCTTGCCTCTAAGTCAGAAGGCTGTGGTTCCTGTTCTACTCTAGACTCCATAAGACCATAAGACACAGGGGCAGAAATTAGGCCATTCGGCCCTTCAAGTCCACTCCGCCATTCAATCATGGCTGATAAGTTTCTCAACCCCATTCTCCAGCCTTCTCCCCATAACCTTTGATCCCCTTAACAATCAAGAATATCTATCTCGGTCTTAAATACACTCAATGACCTGGCCTCCACAGCCTTCTGTGGCAATGAATTCCATAGATTCACCACTCTCCGGCTAAAGAAGTTTCTCCTCATCTCTGTTCTAAAAGGTCTTCCCTTTACTCTGAGGCTGTGCCCTCGGGTCCTAGTCTCTCCTACTAATGGAAACATCTTCCCCACATCCACTCTATTCAGGCCTTTCAGTATTCCATAAGTTTCAATCAGATCCCCCCTCATCCTTCTAAACTCCATCGAGTATAGACCCAGAGTCCTCAAATGTTCCTCATATATTAAGCCTTTCATTCCTGGGATCGTTCTCGTGAACCTCCTCTGGACCCTCTCCAGGGCCAGCACATCCTTCCTGAGATATGGGGCCCAGACTCGAGTCTGAACACAAAATCTAGACAGATTGTAAGAGGTAAGACATTAAACCGAGGCTCTGGCTGCCCTATCATGTTGGTGCAAAAGACCCCATGACATTATTTTGAATAATGGAGTTCTCCTGGTGCCCTGACCAATATTAATCATTCAAATCAACATCACTTACAACAGATTAACTGGTCATTATCACATTGCTCTTTGTTGGGCATTGCTTTGTGCAAATTGGCAATTCCTACATTACGACATTTCAAAAGTACTTCTTTGGCTGTAATGAGCTTTGGTTGTCCTGAGATCAAGACAGGCACTATGCGGGTGCAAGTCTTTCTTTTACTTAAAAAAACTATCTAACTGCTCATGCAAAATATCATGTGAATATGATGGGGAGACAGCAGTGCTAGCCCAAACTAAGGGAGGTCACAGTGGAGTTTTTCTTTAAAAGCACTTTCATTCTGTACTCTCATTTACATGTGCAATTTGGTTAAATCACAGAAACAGGACATTCAGTCCAAGTCTGCACCTGCAATTTTTGCCTGAAGCCATCTAAACTAATCACACACTTGTTAGCTTTTCTTACTCATATGCATGGTCAAGTAACTAGATCTAATTTCCTCAGAAGAGTTTTGCAACCCTATTTCAAAACCCTTTCTGTGGCAGAGAATTCCACATTCTAACCACCCTCTTCCAATGATGCCCTTTAATTCTTTTTGTAATCATCTTAAATTTGTGTCCTCCTGTTACCAGACTGCCAGTGAAAATGATCACTATTTAGTTTATTGTAAAATTTCATATTCTTGAAGACCTTCATTCAGGTCACTCCTTCATCTTCTCAAGTCTAATGAAAGCATCAACCTCTCACTATGCTCATCATAACTCCAACCCCTTATCTGTAAAACCATCCCAATGAGTCTAAGCTGCATCTTCTCTATTATTCTTATAATCTTCAACAATATCTACATAGTACATTAAAATGTCGTAAAAATGTCCCAAGGTGCTTCAAGGAGTGTCATCTACCAAAAGTTGACGCTGAACCACGAGATATTAGAGGTGAACAAAAACTTGGTCAAAGGTAGGTATTCATGAGTGTAAAGGAGGAAAGAGAGAGGGGAGTGGGAGGTTTAGGGACTGAATTCAAGAGGTGAGGGGCTAGATGGCTGAAAGCCAGCAATGGTACAGTGAAGGAAATCAGGGATACACAAGAAGCCAGAGTGGGAGGAACACAAAGGTTCTCAGAAGGGCTAGAGGAGATTACAGATACACAGATGGGGGAGGCCATGGAGGGATTTGAACACAAGGATGAGAATTTTAAATTTGAGGTATTGCTGAACCAGGAACCAATGTAGTCAATGGACACAGGGACAACTGGAAATAGGAGGCCACCCAGGCTACCATTGGTGCCCAATATTGTGCACATCATATTCCAAGTATGACTTTCAGTCTTGGATAAGCTCAACATTACCACATGATTTTGTATTGATGTTTCTGTTTACAAACCCAAAGATTTGCCTAGTGTTTATGGCTTTACATATTTGAACTGTGGCCTTTAACGACCTGCATACTGGCACACGGAAGTCCCTCTATGTCATTATTCCAATTAAATTGTTGCCTTTTAAGGTAATTCCTCCTATTTTCACTTGCAAAATATATTTCTTCACATTTCTTTCTGAATGCAGCTCCGAAAAGAAATAGGAATGATAATCTTAAATGATACTTGCCAATGGGCATTGAGGTCAACTATAGACCTGGTTAAGACCAATTAACTCAGCACAGACCAGGATTTAAATCTGGGACTTTCCTGGTCTTTAGGACTCATTTATTCTACATTGGGCAGACCTATACTCATTAAGTCACATCACACCACTTTGAATGGCACTATTTTGCTATGATATATTTCTAAAGGTATAATCTTAATTAAAGCCCAACTAAGAATCACCATCAAAATAAGAGGATTATTCTGTATCATTTATATATGTTTGCAGAGATAGTCTTTTCAACCTTCAACTTTAAAACAACTTCTCTGAGCTATTTCCTATGTCCTCAAAAAGCCATTAATTTCACACATAAGCAGATATGTCAGCCATCTCCTCTCAAAGTCAACAGTCAACATGTTCAAATAACACATCAGAAATCACAACTGCAGGTCCAATCAAATAATCCTTGCTGCATCATGTACTGCCTACTTAGAACATGTAAGTGCAACTACAAGTTGCATTTATAGAGTGCCTTTAAGGTAGTAAACATCTCAAGACACTTCATTGGAGAGTTATCCAACAAACTTGATATTAGGGCAGGTGAGGTAGGTTTTAAAAAATATCTTAAGCAAAAAGAGATAAAGAAGTGGAGAAATTCAGGAAGGAATTCCAGAGCTTAAGGCCAACACAGCTGACCATATGCACCATTGGTGAAGTGATTAAATCCAGGGATGCACAAGAGGCCATAATTGGAGGAGTGCAGAGATCTCAGAAAGATGGGGCGGGGGGGGGAATGTATCAGGCATAATGTCATCAGCCATCTTGTCATCAAAGCAGTCTTGATGGGCCAGGTAGATTTTTCCTGCCCATCATCCATGTACGTTCAAATTCAGAGATATCAACAATCGAGAATATTCAATAAATGCTAAAACAGGGAGTTCTTGGTCTCCTGTTTTCCATTAAATAGGTGAGTGTGAGAAGCCATTTCACTCAGTTGCGAGTGGCCTTTCATCATAACAGCTTTGCTGCATTACAGCAGTGACCCATTGTAGTATGTTGCAAGATCTGAGCATTTTGTTATATTACTCTCCCGGCTTCCTTCTCTGTTGGGGAGGTGTAAATAAAGCTAGTTCAATAACAGCTGCCTGCATCCAAGCACATGTCAGCCTTACTCAATGCAATACACAAAAGAAAGATTATGACAAGGCTGGGATGGAATTCTTTTTTACATGACATTTGAGAAATTAAGGACTAAAGAATACTGTCACATTTTTTGGAACTTCTAAAGTTGATTTTGAGGAAATTTGAACAATTTGAAAGATTGCTCTGTGTCCACGTTGTATTCAGGTACACTGAGTCAGTGCAGCATGTAATTGAAAAAGTGGCAATGAAGGCATATTTAGGGAAAATGGGGGAATTCAACCCTAACAAAGAGGACTGGTGTAATTACAATTGAAGGTTACACATTTAACAAAGTGAATAAAATAGAAGATAAAGATAAGGTGCAAGGTTTCCTCACCATAACAGGGCCAGATGCTTTTGACAACAGCGTTGTCTTTGAGACCCCAGTACTATGGACTATTCTGAAATTAATGAGATTCTGGATTCATATTACAGCACAATTGCACTGAAAGTTGCATTCCACGAAAGAAGGCAGTTGCCAAGTGAGTCTGTTACAGATTACATTCTCTAATTAAAGAAACTTTCTCTTCACTGTAGGCATGGCATGAACTTAGAAAGCAACTTTAGAGACACGTTCATAGGAGGCCTAAAGTACAATAAAATCCAGACCAAGCTTTTGAGCAAAGGCAATAAGCTGACATGGAAGGAGGCCTGCAATGAGGCCACAGCCTCAGAAATGGTAGTAAAAGATAGTTACAAATTGCAAGGGAATCCTTTTCCTGAGAGGCAGGGGAGTAATGTCTTCAAAGACAAGAAGCTCTAAGTCACCTTTCCTTATGCAAAGCGGATGTGAAACTGACTAGTCATTCCAATACAGTATTCTAGTGTTAGGTGAAGTCAGTGTTAGAGTGGAATATGATTATGCATTCTATTAATTGCCATTGGTAGTAGTAGAGGGGGACAAAGTCTCTCTGATGGGAAAGAATTGGCTGAAGAAAATACAGTTAAACAGGGCTGAGTTTACAGTAGGGATCAGCAAGCATACATCTGACATTGAGGAAATTCTAAGAGAGCACAACGTGGTCTTTCAGCAAGTAGCACCAAATGATAAAATTAGGCATTACAAGGCTGAAGTCAAGATAAAGGACAATGTACAGCTGACATTTTGCAAGGCTAAGCCAGTGCCTTATGCACAGTTAAAAGAAGCAAAGGGCTGAATAGATTTGAAGGAGCAGGGTCAATAAAGGTGGTGAAGAGCAGTAAATGAGTCACACCCATTGTGGTCATCCAAAAAGCAAATCTGTCCATTCAGATTTGTAGAGATTAGAAAGAAACAGTAAATAAGGTGATCAAGAATAATGCTTATCCACTGCCTACCAGTGAAGATTTATTTTCTAATTTAGCCAATGGAGATGTGTTCGGTAAGATAGAAATGCAAACATTGTATCCAGATTTCCCATGAAGACTGATTCATTTCTAGCCACAGAGTCATTGTGAATTACTTTACATACACAAATGACATGCCAGTGTCTGCCAGAGAAATTAGTGATGAAACTCGAGAGATGTGCTGCTCGGTAAAGTGCTCAATTATGTCATGAGTGGCTGATTTAAAGAGTGCGATATATGAGAAATTGCAGGAGTATTGCACACGTAGAAATGAACTGAGTGTAGGTCAAGGCTGTCTCCCATGGGGTTTAAGAGTCATTATTTCATCAAGGTTTAGAGAGAAATTGTTACAGGAACTTCATCAAGAGCACACAGGGATAGTCCATATGAAAGCAATAGCAAGAAGCTATTTTTCATATTCATTGATGAGATATTGATATTGAAGATATTAAAGAGTTGGTGAAAAGTTGTGAAGGTATGCTGGCAGTAATTATCAGTGGTGCTTACACTTTAACAATCCAGTGAGTGCTTCTTTAAAAGAGACTCTCCTGCCATGTTTGGCCCAAGCGACTTCAACACAGCAATCAATACTAATCCTGTCATATGGCCTCAATCCAGCACATTAGTCTTTTATTAATAAAGTAGCTTTAAATATTAATTACATGCTACATGATATAAACAGTAAGGTATTCCAGCTCTGCAACCATATGCCCTTTCTGGTGATCACGTTACTGACCAGTGGATAAAGTCCGCTCAAAGAATTCTCTTCTTAAAAAAGAGCAAGTTCATCACTTATTTTACTGTGCAAAACAGAACCATCATGAATACAGCTGAAACTTATACAGTTTCTCTGCATACTTATCTCTGCAACTGTTGAAGTAGGACAAAAATACTCATTCCAATTCCTAATAAGTTAGTAACAGTCTGAATTAAGCACAAAAGCTATTTTATTGATGCTACCCATAAAATATTGTTTTGTTTTTGCAAATTATTTCAAATGCTGCATGTATTGTTCACCAAGGTGCAAGGTGTCAGAATCTGATTTTGTACAAAGTATGGGTTAGGAGGTTTGACCTCAGCATCTTTAGGTACTGGAGGCACAATTACTTCAGCACCCTGAGGCCAAGAAGCAACATAACAAACAGGCCCAGTTGTGTTGTTCCTACAGGTCAGGCTGCACCCAGGCTCTCAGATGGCAACCAGCAAGAGAGCTCTCGATATCTATGGAACCAAGAAAATTAGGAACTGGAAGGGTAGGGGTAGATAGAGAAAAGAGAGCGTGTGAGAAATAGAATGAGAACATAAAAAAATAATAAAAGAATGAGAGAGTGAGAGATAAGAAAGTGAGAGAAAGAACATGAAAGAGTAAGAAAAATGAAAGGGTGCAAGAGCGTGAAAGGCACCAAAATATATAACTTCTAGAGTAAACCATATCTGGATTATTGACTCCCACAGGGTCAGATACTGAACACTTACTTGCATGTTGTGGAGGACTGAGGAAATGAGCAGAGCCAGATATTTCACTGATCAGCTTTCTAAACAAGGTTCTTGATGAAGAGTCATACGGACTCGAAACGTTAACTGTATTCCTCTCCGCAGATGCTGTCAGACCTGCTGAGTTTTTCCAGCTATTTTTGTTTTTTTTAAAAACTTAGCACTTTGATTAAATAACACATTAGCATGTGTAAAACTGACATGGAAGTTTCCCAATCCAGGTGTCATTAACATGCAGCAATGTCATATCCTACATGACAGTGATATCCATACTTTAAGCTCGGATGCAGAAATCTATCTGGTAACACAAAACATATATCTCTAATACTCCTGCTAAAGTTAAAACTCTGCTCTGCAACATTAGACATTTGCTCTGAATTTAGTCCAGAGGCAAATTTACCACCTTGTTCATAAGGAATCTCTAATTCAAAAGAAAGACTTGCATTTATATGGCACCATTGCAACCTCAGGATATCCCAAAGCATTTTATAACAACTTGCATGTATACAGCACTTTCAATAAGGCAAAATGTCCCACAGTGCTTCATAAGAGAATCATGAATCAAAATTTGATACCGAGCCACAATAGGATATATCAGCAGAAGTGATCAAAAGCTTGATCAAAGAGGTAGGTTTTAAGGGGCATCTTAAAGAAAGAGAGGTAGTGAGAAAGAGGTTTGGGGAGGGAATTCCAGAGCTTGGAATCTAAGCAGCTTAAGGCACCATCGCAATAGGCCCTGACAACAGCCTAGCTATGGTACTGAAGACCTGTGCTCAACAACCAGCCATGCCTCTAGCCAAGCTGTTCCAGTGCAGCTGCAACACCATCAACCACCTGACATGGAATATCTTGTCCACAATTATCAGGACAACTGCAATCGATCAATTACCGCCCCATCAGTCTATTTTCAATCATCAGCAAAGCGATGAAAGATGTCACTGGCAGTGCCATCAAGCAGCACTTACTCAGCAATAACCTGCTCATCAATGATCAGTTTAGGTCCCACCTCGGCCACTCAGCTCCAGACCTCATTACAGTCTTCTTCAAAACATGGACAAAATAGCTCAATTCCAGATGTGAGAGAAGAGTGACTGCCCTTGAATAGGGCTGCATTTGATTGAGTGTGACAAAAGGAAATCCTAGCAAAACTGAAATCAATGAGAATCAATGGGAAAATTCTCCACTGGTTGGGGATCATACTTAGCAAAAAGGAAGATGGTTGCAGTTTTTGGAGGCCAATCATCTCAGCCCCAGGACATCGCTGCAGGAGTTCCTCAGGGTAATGCCCAAAGCAACATCTTTAGCTGCTTCATCAAAGCCTTTCCTCCAAAATAAGGTCAGAAGTAGGGATGTTCATTGATGGTGAACAATGTTCAGCACCATTTGTAACTCCTCAGATTCTGAAGTAGTCTGTGTCCATATGCAGCAAGAACTGAACAACATTCAGGCTTGAGCTGCTAAGTGGCAACATTTGCATCACACAAGTGCCAGGCAATGGCTATCTCCAACAAGAGAGAATCCAACCATCTCCCCTTGACATTCAATGACATTACCAATGCTGAATCCTCCACCATTAATATCCTGGATGTTACCATTGACCGAAAACTGAATTGATTTGAGCTGAGAAGTGCTGTCTTAGGAGCTGTTGGTGGAGGAAGTGAATGTTGAAGGTGGTGGATGTGGTGCCAGTTAAGCAGGCGCCTGTATTGTGTCAAGCAACCCGAGTGCTGTCGCCATATAAATACTGTAGCTATATTAGCAAGCCAGAGACTGGGAAATCTGCAGAATAACTCGACTCCTGGCTTCCCAAAACCTATCCACCATCTACAAGGTATAAGTCAGGAGTCACTTGCCTGGATGAGAGCAGCTCCAACAACACTCAGGTAGTTCAGGTATATGAGAAAAAGGAGAGGGCAAGGGTAGGTTATTGGAGTCTCCAAACGTAATGATACAAGAGGTAAGAGAAGTGATTTTCTGCTTATGAGTGGATAGATGAGAATGGAAACAGGTGAGGGCAGTCGCAGACAACTGAACGACAGAACAGAGGCGTTGGAAAAAGCTGGTGTAGTCAACTATCTCGAAGGTTGCAGACAGATGGAGAAGAATGAGGAGGGATGGTTTCTCATTGTCACAGTTACACTGGATGTCATTTGTGACTTTGATAAGGGAAGTTTCAGTAATGTGGCGGAGAACGGAAATATGATTCTAGGGAATTAAACATGGAGCTTCGGGAAAGATGTGCATGAGTTTGGGAGGTGACAACATATTCAAGGAATTCTGGAGAGGAAAGGGTGGTTGGAGATGGAGCAGTAAGTCACAGAATCTCAAAATTGTTACCACAGGAGGCCGTCATTCTGCCCATCATGTCTGCGCCAGCTCTCCAAATGAGCAATTCACCTAGTGCTATTCCTCCACCTTCTCCCCATAACCTTACACATTCTTCCTTTTCAGGTAACAGTCTAATTCTGTTTTGAATGCGATTGAATCTGCCCCCACTACACTCATAGGCAGTCAAACCCTAACCACTCGCTGCATGAAAAAGTTTTCCTTGTGTTGCCTTTGCTTCTTTTGCAAATTATTTTAAATCTGTTCTTGTTCTCAATTCTTTCATGAGCGGGAACAACATTTCCTTATCTACTCTGTGTAGAACCCTCATGATCTTAAATACATCTTATTAAATCTCAGCCTTCTCTTCTCCAAGGGAAACAGTCCCAACTTCTCCAATCTATCTTCATAAATGAAGCTCCTCATCCTTGGAATCATTTTTGAGAATCTTAGCTGCACATTCTCCAACGCCTTTACATCTTTCCTAAAGTGCGGCACCCAGATCTGGACACCATACTCCAGCTGAGGCCAAACTAATGTCTTATACAAATTCAACACAACCTCTTTGCTCTTGTACCCTATCAACTATGGATAAAGCCTAGGATACTGTATGCTTTATTAACCGCTCTCTCAACCAGTCCTGCCACCTTCAATGACTTATGTACGTATGCATCCAGTCCTCTCTGCTCCTGCACCCCTTTAGAACTGTACCCTTTATTTTACATTGTCTCTGTCCTTCCTACCAAAATGAATCACTTCACATTTTTCTGCATTGAACTTCATCTGCCACTTGTCCACCAATTCCACCAACTTTGAAGTTCTACACCATCCTCAAAGTTCACAGTACTTCCAAGTTTCGTATCATCTGCAAAGTTTGAGATTGTGCGTTAATTTACGTCCACCTAAGAGAGTGGTCTCATCCAAAACACAGCACATACATCAGTGTAACACTCTCCCTGCATTGGAAAATCAGCCGAGATTGTGTCCTAGTCTCTGAAGTGGGACTTGACCCACAAGTCCCTCTAACCTTACTGTACTTTCTATATTTATGTCCCTCATTCCCAATACATTTTCTTTAATCTTCTTTATGAATCTTTCCTTTTAACTCATTATTCCATTTCTTCAGCTTCAAACACACCATTTCACATCTTCTCAATTAAATATAGACTCAGTAGTCTGGATATGAAATTGGATAAAGCAATAGAGAGGAGGTAGCACCGGTGAATGTTGTTTTTTCAGACAAGAGGGAAGTGATGGTCACCAGTGGTTGGGATGAGGACCACTAATCTTTTTGTTAAATATTAATTGCCTGGACAGCACATCATTTCAAAGTTTACCAATGGCATGAAACTCAGAAATGTAGCAAACAGTGAGGGAATAGCAGAGACTTCAGAAGGGTATACAGAGACTGGTGATCTGGGCAGATGTATGGCAGGTGAAATTTAACACAGAAATGTGAAGTGATATATTTTGGCAGGAAAAAACCTGGGAGTCTATGTACACAAATCTTTGAAGGCAGCTGGGCAAGTTGAGAAGGCTCTTAAAAAGGCTTTATAAAAAGAAACATGGAGTACAAAAGCAAGGAAGTTACACTAAGCTTTTATAAACTACTGGTCCGGCTTCAGCTGCAGTAGTGTGCGCAATTCTTGGCACCATATTTTAGGGAGGATGTTAAGGTCTTGTAGAGAGTGCAGAAGAAACTTACTAGAATAGTACCAGCGATGAGGGACTCCATTACGAGGAGAGACTGGAGAAGTTGGGATTGCTCTCCTAACAGAAGAGAAGGTTAAGAGAAGATTTGATAGGGGTGTTTAAATTTATGGACAGTTTAGGTAGAATAAACAAGTAGAAACAGTTTCAAGTGACAGAAAGGTTGGTAGCCAAGGAACAGGGTTTTAAGATGATTAGCAAAAGAACCAAAAATCCTGAAGAAACTTTTTTTTAAAAAGTGAGTTATGGTGATCTGGAATACATTGCCTGAAAAGATGGTGGAAGCAGAGTCAACACTAACTTTCAAAAGGGAACTGGATAAATATTTCAAGGGAAAGAAATTACAGGATTATGGGAAAAGAGCAAGAGAATGGGATTAATTGAAAAGCTCTATCAAAGTTGTGAGGCAGGACAAATGGCCTCCTTCCATCCATGTTGTTGTTTCTATGAATATAGTGAAGAGAATGGGCTGACCATTTGCTCTTCACTTCATTTGTCGGACTCATTAATACAGTCGTTATGGATCTGGATCGAGAAGGTCACAGATGCTGCAAAAGCAATGGAAGTGTTTAAATGCAATTGAGAAGTGCATTAGTCTTGAATTTTTAAAAATTTATTCATGAGATCTGAGTGTCGCTGACAAGGCCAACATTTATTGCTCATCTCCAATTGCTCAAACAGGCGGTCTTGAATCACTGCAGTCCATGTGGTGTAGGTACACCCACAGTGCTGTTAGGGAGGGACTACCAGCATTGTGACCCAGTGGGCAAAGGTTATAGTTAAGCTCTTGCCAATTTCATTACAAAGCTAGATTTCTGAATTAGTACTTAAGAACATAACAGGAACAGGAGTAGACCATTCGGCCCCTTGAGCCTGCTCCGCCATTCAATAAGGTCATGGCTGATCATCTTGTGTTTTGATTTCCACATTGCCATCTAACCCTGATATCCTTTGATTCCCTTGCCTAACACGAATCTATCTACCTCTACCTTAAAAATATTCAATGACCCTGCCTCCACCACCTTCTGAGGCAGAGAATCCCAAAGTCGCACACCCCTCAGAGAAAAAATTTCTCTGTCCTAAAAGAGCAACCCTTAATTTTAAAATAGTGCCCCCTAGTTCTGGACTCACCCACAAAAGAAAACATCCTTTCCACGTCCACTTTGTCAAGGCCGTTCAGGAACTTGTATACTTCAATCAAATCACTCGTCACTCTTCTCGACTCCAGTGGAAACAAGCCCAGTCTGTCCAACCTTTCCTCATAAGGCAACCTACTCATTCCAGGTATCAATCTAGCAAACCGCCTCCAATGCAGTTATATCCTTCCTTAAATAAGGAGATCAAAACTGCACAAAAAGGAGAACAAAACTGCACAAAATATTCGAGGTGCGGTCTCACCAATGCCCTGTATAACTGAAGTATAACATCGTTACTTTTATGTTCAATCCCTCTCATAATAAAGGATAGCATTCCATTAGCCTTCTTAATGACTTGCTCTACCTGCATACTAACCTTTTGAGACTTGTACTAGAACACCTAGATCCCTCTGCACCTCAGAATTATGCAGCTGTTCTCCAATTAAGTAGTACTCTACTTTTTTGCTCTTCCTGCCAAAGTGAACAACTTCACATTTTCCCACATTAAACTCCATTTGCCAGATCTTTGCCCACTCACTCAACCTATCTACATCCATCTGCAACCTCATGTCCTCTTCACAACATACTTTCCTACTTATCTTTATGTCATCTACAAATTTAACTACCATGTCTTCACTCCCCTCATCTAAGTCATTGATGTAAATTGCAAAAATTTGAGGCCCCAGTACAGACCCCTGTGGGATGCCACTCATCACATCCTGCCAATCAGAAAAAGACCCATTTATGCATACTCTCTGCTTTCTGCCAGCCAATCTTCTATCCATGCTAATAGGTTACCTCCTACGCCATGTGCTTTTATTTTCCATAATAATCTTTGATATGGCGTCTTATCAAATGCCTTTTGGAAATCCAAGTACGGTACGTCTACAGGCTCCACTTTATCTACTGCGCACGTTACTCCTTCAAAGTACTCCAATAAATTGGTTGAAAATGATTTTCCTTTCACAAAACTATGCTGACTCTCCCCAGTTGCCTTGAGCTCTTCTAAGTGCCCAGCTATAACCTCCTTAGTGATCGATTCTAATAACTTCCCCATGACAGACGTCAAGCTAACGGGCCAAAAACTTCCCATTTTCTGCCTCCCTCCCTACTTGAATAGAGGGGTTATATTTGCTACTTTCCAATCTGATGGAACTCTTCCAGAATGTGGCAAATTTCGGAAAATTAATGCCAGCACATCAACTACCTCATTAGCCACCTCTCAAGACCCTAGGATGTAGTCCATCGGACCTGGAGACTTGCCAGCTGCTGCTCCAGCAAGTTGCTCAGTACCGTTTCCCTAGTGATTTCAATTTCACCAAGTTGCTTTCCCCCTTTCATCCTAATTTGCAGCTATTACTGGAATGCTTTTTGTATCCTCTATAGTGAACACAGAAGCAAAATATTTGTTCATTTTTTCCGCCATTTCCTTATTATCTACTATTAACTCCTCACTCTCTAGAGGACCAAAATTCATTTTACCTACATTTTTCCTTTTTAAGTACCTGTAGAAACTCTTGCTATCCGTTTTTACATTTCTAGCTAGCTTCCTCTCGTACTCTAATTTCTTTCTCCTGACTAACCTTATAGCCATTCTCTGCCGTTCTTTATATTCTGACCGATCGTCTGGCCTGCCACTCATCTTTGCAGAGTTATATGCTTTTTCCTTAAGTTTGATGCTTTCCTTAACATCTCTAGTTAACCACAGATGGTGGGTCCTCCCCTTAGAATTTTTCTTTATGGTAGGGATGTACTTATTCTGAATATTCTGAAATATCCCCTTAAATGTCTGCCACTGCTTCTCTATTGATCTATCCTCTAGCCTAGTTTCCCACTTCACTTCAGCTAGCTCAGCTTTCATGCCCACTTCACCAGTTACGCAATTTGTGAGGACCCTCGTCCCAGCAGGGTTTAGGTGTAAAATGTCCCAATGGTACAGCCCCAATTTTCCCCAGCACTGATGCCAATGCCCCACAAACCAGAACCCACTTCTCCCACACCAGTCTTTGAGCCATGCATTTGTCTCTCTAATCTTATTTGTCCTATGCCAATTTGGACATGGCTCAGGTAATAATCCAGAGAGTATTACCTTTGAGGTTCTGCTTCTTAATTTGGTACCTAGCTCCTCATACTGACTTTGCAGAACCACTTTCCTAGTTCTACGTATGTCATTGGTACCTAAATGGACCACGGCAATTGGATCCTCCTCCTCCCACTGCAAGTGCCTCTCCAGCCCTGAGCACATGTCCCGAGCCCTGGCACCGGGCAGGCAACATAGCCGTCCGGACTCTCACTCTTTGCTGCAGAGAACAATGTCAATCCCCCTCACTATACTATCTCCTGCTACCATTACATTCCTTTTTGCTCACCCGCTTGAACTGCTTCCTGTACCACAGTGCCATGGCCAGTCAGCTCACCCACCTTGCAGACTTCGCTTTCAGCCACAGAGATTATAAGCACCTCAAACCAGTTCGACAATTGCAAAGCCTGAGGTTCCCCCCGCCACTGTCTGCTCGGTCCCATTACCTGCCTCACTGACAGTCACATCCTCCTGTCCCTTACTGCCGACCAAAATAGATGACCCTCTTCTAAGGGGTGTGACTGTCTTCTGGAGCAAAGTATCCAGGTATTTGTTGCGCAGTGTCTGCATTTCAGCTTCCAGATCAATAATCCTGATTCGGAATTCTTCAAGCTGCTTACACAAGCAGATGCCAGGAAATGATGAAGCACAGCTAGTTAACTGATGAAGAAAAGCAAAAGCATAAGAGTGTTAAATGATTATAAATCTGGCAATCTTCTGATGCATATGGGCCCAGAATGCAGAAGCAGAAACCAAAACTAAGTGCAATGGCTGCAGTTCAGCAACTGAAATGCTTTATTATACCAGTTTAGAGGGAGTTTGCTGTACATCACAGCATGTTCACACACACTGATTCCATCCCTCCCCCTCAGTCAGGTAGCACAGAAACCCAACCAATAGGCCAGTTACAACATCTCTCAGTGCCTGGCAGACTGTCACTTTGCATCAGTGAGGGGCTGACAAGAAATGGAGAATGTACTACCCTAAAAACAGCATCATGAAAAAATAATTACAATATTCATCACAAATATTGTTTCACAGCTCATTCCACACTTCCCACCCCAGCACAGTACAATTATTCAAATCAATGTGTTGAATAGAGACTTTGCAACATGAAATTGCAATACTTAGAACGAACATGAAGTACATGAGGGCACTTGGAACATGTCAAAACAAATAAGCATAACTTGGTGGCAGATCATGAAATCTCACCACAGAACTGTCCATCACAAAGAAGTCAGGTGCTGTTGGGGGCATGGAACATATTTTAGGATGAAGCTTAGAAGCGGAATAGACTTTTATTATAGCATCAGGAGTGTCAAGTGATAAAAACCATGTACAGAAACCATATATACTTGTGTAAAAGCCGAATTTCTAAGACTAAATTTTCAGCCAAAAAGTAGGGGAGTTGATTGTTACACAAGTAATGATTCTAAGGGGTTGAAATTCATCCTCTCCCATCATCTCACTGTCTCAGAGATAGCAAAGTTGGAGGCTGTTCCCACCAACCCTGCCCCCATAGTGTGAAAGGAGCCAAAAAGTATTTTTATTGAAATTTTATTTATAAATAACAACCTCCATGGAGACAGTTATCATGTACACTAAATTCATCAAAACTTATGAAGTTGATCAAAAAACAAAAGCCACAGATACAAATTTATACAATTTCATTCTGTTTTTTCATGGCCAGTTGTCTTCATTGACATTTTCTCTCCAACTTTGCTTGGCTGAAGTGTCAAAATTCATCCATGTTCCCAATACAGGCCAATTTATATCCCATTCTTTTGTCAATGTTTGAATACAAATCGCTGAAATGCAGTAAGCCCGTCATTGTGTTCTACTGGGAGACATCTTGAAATCTTGGTCTTCTGTCTCAGTACAAAATTATCTCTCTTCATAAACCTGGTACACATGCAGGGCTGGCTTTGAAATCTGCAAAGCCTAATTTTCTTACTTATTGCAGGGTGAAGATTTGGATTGATCCTCAAGAAAGACAGAGTCCTTTCTGGGGATTTTCATTTATGTATTTCAGCTTCGTTTTCCAACTGCAACCACAAACTAGGCTTTCCTCTGTTTGTACATTTACTCTTAGGCATCTGCCGAAGTTGTGTAGAGTTTTCTCCGATCTCTAATGTTCTTCCCTGATATCTTGAATTCTCTAACTGCTGCACAATGATTTGCCTGCTCTGCAGTCTCAAAGTCTAAGTTTAAACTGGGCTGCGTATCTGCTCTTCCTCCTTGATATGTTGCCATATTAGAGGGCAGGATTGACGGGAACATAGCACATGACAGTGAAGTGACCGTCTTGACATCATGTTGACATATGCAGACATGAGAAGCTGAACCATCATTTCAAACAGCACATCCCTTCGGCGGTTCACAACAAAGCACTAGCCATACCCAACCAGCTAGTGCTTGCAAAACTCAAAACATAGTGTCCAACATTAGATTTGACTCCGCTTTGCTAAACAATCCCAATAGTGCTGAGAATTACACTAACAACCAATTTAAGATTATCAGTCAGGTTTGCAGTTTGGCCCTCTTCTGCGTACTAGAAGCTACGTATTCACACTCAGGGCTCTGTGCCTTGCAGACAGGAGGAGCACCTTTTTCAACTAAACAATGGCTTGGGGAAGGAATTCCCTGGTTCATTCCCCAGGGCAATGCCTTGAGCAATCTGAGTTGATCTGCCTGGTTTGAATTTAAACAAATGTTTGGCAGTTAACTGTTCCATAGTGCATTCTCCATGGCAACGCCTCTAACAATCTGAGTCCACTTGCCAACTAACCAGCACTTTCTTCTCATGCAGTATAAATTGTTGCTCTCTTTACAATTGGTATTCCTGCAAATCTGTCCTGAGTGCAAGACGAAAAGCTTCAACAGCATGTCTGTTTTTCAGCAATACCTAAATTCTGTATTACCAAATGACTAATTCCCTTTATCCACCCTACTAGTTACATCCTCAAAGAACTCTAATAAATTTGTCAAACAGAATTTCCTTTTCATTAAATCATGTTGATGTGTTCTAATCATACTATGCTTTTCTACGTGCATTGTTAAGGCTTCCTTAATAATAGATTCCAGCACTTTCCTGATGACTGATGTCAGGTTAACTGGTCTGTAGTTCCCTGATTTCTCTCTCCCTTCCTTCTTTAATAGTGTTACATGTGCTGACCTCCAATCTGCTGGGACCATTCCAGAATCTAGGGAATTTTGGAAAATTATAGCCAGTGCATTCACCATCTCTGCAACTCTCTCTCTTATAACACCAGGAGACAGGCCATCAGGTCTGCGATTTGGCAGATTTTAGTCCCTTGAGTTTCTCCACTACTTTTTCTCTGCTGATATTAATTACCTTAATGTACTCACTCTTATTAGCCCCTAGGTTACCCTCTATTTCTGGTATGGAACTCGAATCTTCTACTGTGAAGACAGACACAAAATATCTGTTCAATGTCTCTGCCACTTCCTCATTCCCCATGATAATTTCTCCTGTCTCAGCTTCTAGGGTCAATGTTTACTTTAGCTATTCTCCTCGTTATATACCTGTAAAGGCTTTTACAATTTTAAAAAATATTCCTGGCTAGTTTACTCTTCTATTTTTTTTTTACTTGATCAACATTTTGATGGTCCTTTGCTCACTTCTAAAACACTGCCAATCCTCAGACTTACTACTGTTCTTTGCAACATTATAAGCATCTCCTTTTAATCTAATAATATCCTTAACGTCCTTATTAAGCCACAGATGGATCTTTCTTGCTAGTTTTTATTCTTCAATGGAATGTACTTCTCATGATTATTTTGAATCGCTTCTTTAAATTTCCCACTGTTTATTTATGGCCATATCTTTTATTCTATTTACCCAATCAACCTTAGCCACCTCTCCCTTCAAACGTTTGATGATCAGGCCTATTGGTCCAGCATGGCTAAGGATTTGGCATTATGCTCAGGGTGCATTCACTTGCTAAGTGGACTACTAACAACAATCACCTATACTTATATAGCATCTTTGACAGATGAAATGTCCCAAGGCGCTTCACAGGACTATTATAAAACAAAGAGATATTAGGTCAGAGGACCAAAAGCTTGGTCAAAGATGTAGGTTTTAAGAAGTGCCTTAAAGGAGGAAAGCAAGGTAGAGAGGCAGGGAGGTATAGGAAGGGAATTCCAGACCTCGGGGCCTAGACAACCAAAGGCACGGCAAACAATAGTGCAGCAATTATAATTGGGCATGCACAAGGTGGCAAAATTAAAGGAACACAGATATCTGAGGGTTGTGGGGTTCAAGGAGATTATAGGGCAAGGCCATCGAAGGATTTGAAAACAAGGATGAGAATTTTAAAATCAAGACTTTGCTCGCCCAGAAGCCAATGTAGGTCAGCGAGCACAGGGGTGATGGGAGATACGATATATGCTGAGAGTCAAGACACAAGTAGCTGAGTTTTGACCTCAAGTTTGCAGAGGATAGAATGAGACACACCAGGCAGGATTGTTCTGGGATAGTCGAGTCTGGAGATAACAAAGGCATGGGTGAGGTCTTCAGCAGCAGATAAGCTGAGATGGGCTGAAGTCAGGAAACGTTATGGAGGTGGAAATAAGCGGTCTTAGTGATGGCACGACTGAGTTCAGAAACTCATCTCTGTCAAATGCATTGCCAATATTACAAACAAGCTGGTTTAATCTCAGACTGTTGCCAGGGAGAAGGATGGAATCAATTGCTAGGGAATGAAGTTTGGGGTGGGGACCGAAAACAATGGCTTCAGTCTTCACAATATTTAACTGGAGGAAATTTCTGCTCATCTAGTACTGGATGTCATATAAGCAGCCTGATAATTTTGCAACAGTGGAGGAGTCAAGAGAGGTGGTGGTGAGATAGAGCTGAGAGTTGTCATAATACATGTGAAAACTAACAATGCTTTTTAATAATTCTTTCATGGGATGTGGGCATCACAGGCTAGGCCAGCATTTATTGCCCATCCCTCTTTGCTCGAGATGATGATGGTGAGCTGCCTTCTTGAACTGCTGAAACCCATTTGGTATAGGTACACCCACAGTGCTGTTAGGGAGGGAGTTCCAGGGTTTTGACCCAGGACAGTAAAGGAATGGCGATATATTTCCAAGTCAGGATGGTGAGTGGCTTGGCGGGCAACATCCAGATGGTGGCGCTCCCAGGTGTCTGCTGCCCTTGTCCTTTTAGATGGTAGCGGTCATGAGTTTGGAAGGTGCTGTCCAAGGAGTCTTGATGAGTTTCCTCGTCTCTGACCTGCTCTTGCAGCCACAGTATTAATATAGCTAGTCCAATTTAGTTTCTGGTCATTGGTAATCCCCAGGATGTTGATAGTGGGGGATTCAGTGATGGTAATGCCATCTTCTCTTGTTGGAGATGGTCATTGCCTGACACTTGTGGGGTGTGAATGTTACTTGCCACTTGTCAGCCCAATCCCAATAATTGCTGCATTTGGACATGGACTGCTTCAGTATCTGAGGAGATGTGAATATTGCTGAACATTGTGCAATCATCAGCAAACATCCCCACTTCTGACCTTATGATGGAAGGAAGGCCACCGATGAAGCAGCTGAAGATGGTTGGGTGAGGATACCACCCTGAGGAACTCCTGCTGTGATGTCCTGGAACTGAAAAGATTGGCGTCCAACAACCACAACCATCTTCCTTTGTGCTAGGTATGACTCCAACCAGTGAAGAGTTTTCCCCTTGATTCCAGTTTTGCTAGGGCTCCTTTATTGGGCCTTGGAAAACAGGCTGTCTGTACAGCCACCTTTACATTAGCCTTAGAGGGCACTTGAGCTGACAGTACATGGAATACAGGTCTCAAGCCACCACTGCTAACTGCAACTGAGCTTTGAAAGGCATAGAAAGAGAGATTTGTAAGTTAGCCTCTGTCTGCAGCTGCTCCATTTTTTCCACACAAACATACACATTTAAAAACAAATGTGGCATCGCTGAGCAACACAAATTAAAATGTGGCAAAATTATATATCTTGATGACTTCTTGAACTATATATGTAGCAGAATTATTAGGATTGCATTCATCCTGCTTCAAAGATCTGTCTAAAGCTCAGATGCCGCAGTAAGTCATTAGCAATGATCAAATGTGGACCTACTGAAGTTGACCACCATAACCAGAATCTGCTGCTTAACCTCAAAAATAACTGTCAATTAACAGGACAGATGAAATCACTGTTAATTGGCTGTCTGTAAAACTAGCCTAAAGCAAGCTATTATGCAAAAAGTACTTAAGAAAAGCCATCTAGTACAAACAATCTGAATGAAGAGCCATTGTATGTTTGAATGTTTTAACTTCATTCTCCTTGCAAGTCTAGAAGGGATATTCCTTCAAACCAGTATATATGGAAAAAGTGCATTCACATATAGAACCACACAGCACAGGAAGCAGCCATTCAGCCCACTGGGACAGTGCTGGCTCTGAGAAAAGAGCCAATCAATTAGTTCCGCTCCCCCACGCTTTTTGACAGTCCTGAAAATCTTTCCTTCTCATCCTTCAAGAGTGGTACTGCCAAATCTAGACCCCCCTGGTTGTCCAGTGGAATACAGGGGAAGATCAAACAGAAAAATAAAGCGTACGATAGACACAAAGAACCAAGCACTGCAGATAGCCTAGACGAATATAGGAAGTGCAGGGACGCAGTAAAAAAGGAAATAAGGAAATCAAAGAGAAGGCATGAAAAAAGATTAGCAAGTAAAGTTAAAGATAATCCAAAGATGTTTTACCAATACATTAATGTTGAAAGGTTAGTTAAAGGAAAAAGTGGGACCTATCAGAGATGAAGATGGAAACTTGTCTGTCGATGCAGAGGCTGTGGGAAGGGTTTTGAATGAATATTTTGTCTCCGTGTTTACAAAGGAAAGGGAGGATGTAGATATAGTAGTCCAGGAGGAACACTGCGAGATATTGGACGGGATAGTCATAAAGAGAGAGGAAGTACTCGAAGGGTTGAAATCATCGAAAGTTGATAAGTCGCCAGGGCCAGATGGATTGTTTCTGAGGCTGCTGAAGGAAGTCAGGGAGGAGATAGCAGATGCTCTGAGGATGATTTTCCAATCTTCACTAGATACAGAGGAGGTACCGGAGGACTGGAGAAATGCAAACGTAGTTCCATTGTTTAAAAAGGGATCAAAGGAAATGCCAAACAATTATAGGCCAGTTAGTCTTACATCGGTGGTGAGCAAATTAGTAGAATCTATCCTGAGAGATAGGATTAACTGTCATGTGGAAAGGCATGGACTAGTCAGGGATAGTCAGCATGGATTTGTTAAAGGAAGGTCTTGCCTCACAAATTTGATTGAATTCTTTGAGGAAGTGACAAGAAGGGTTGATGAAGGTAGTGCAGTGGATGCTGTGTACATGGATTTTAGCAAGGCCTTTGACAAGGTCCCACATGGCAGATTGGTCAGGAAAGTAAAAGCCCATGGGATTCAGGGTAACGTAGCAAACTGGATAAAAGGTTGGCTTTGTAACAGGAAACAAAGGGTAATGGTCGATGGACGCCCTTGCAAATGGAAAGTTGTCTCAAATGGTGCTCCACATGGCTCGGTGTTGGGAGCCTTGCTGTTTGTGTTATATATTAACGATTTGGGCGTGAACGTGGGGGGCACGATTGGGAAATTTACAGATGACACAAAGATTGGCCGAGTAGTGGATAGTGTAGAGGATAGCCATAATCTCCAAAACGATATAGGTGGGTTGGTGGAGTGGGCAGTAAAGTGGCAGATGGATTTTAACATAGAGAAGTGTGTGGAGCAGGGTCGTACATTTAGGGATGTCAAACAGTTGCAGGGATTACACAATAAATGGGAATATACTAAGAGGGGTAGATGAAGTGAGAGATCTTGGCGTACAAGTACACAGGTCCCTGAAGGCAGCAGTTCAAGAAAACAAGGTTGTAAAGAAGGCATATGGAATGCTCTCCTTCACTGGCCGAGATATATAATATAAAAGTAAGGATATAATGTTGGAATTGTATAAAACACTGGTGAGGCCAAAACTGGAGTATTGTGTGCAGTTCTGGTCACCACATTACAGGAAGGACGTAATAGCTCTGGAGAGAATGCACAGGAGGTTTACAAGAATGTTGCCAGGGTTAGAAAAGTGTAGCTACGAGGAGAGATTGGATAGATTGGGGTTATTTTCCTTAGAACAAAGAAGGCTGAGAGGTGACTTGATTGAGGTATACAAAATTATGAGGGGAATAGATAGAGTGGACAGGATAAAATTGTTTCCCTTGGTGGAGAATTCTAGAACCAGGGGACATAGATTCAAGATAAGTGGCAGAAGGTGTAAGGGGGACATGAGGAAGAACTTTTTTACGCAGAGGGTAGTGGGTGTCTGGAATTCGCTGCCAAGTTGGTGGTAGAGGCAGAAACTCTAAACTCTTTTAAAAAGTACCTGGATCTGCACCTTAAGTGCTGTAAGCTGCAGGGCTATGGGCCGGGTGCAGGAAGATGAGATTAACAAGGGCACCTGGGTGTCCTCGGGTTGGCATGGACAAGATGGGCTGAATGGCCTCCTTCTGTGCTGTAACTTTTCTATGGTTTTATGTTCATACAGTATCCAATCTTCTTTCGAAAATTACTAATGAAGCTACTCCCACCACCTTTTTAGCGAGTGTATTCCAGAACATAGCAAACTGCTACATACACTTTTTTCACCTAATCACCCTTCCAGCTCTTTTGCCATTTAAAAATATAGTCTAAGTTGCTTAAACCATTTAGGAAGTGTAAAATTCAATGCATATTAAGCAGCCTCACAGGTTTACAGAAAAACAATTGGCTGATCCCCAAATGGCTCAGCAAATATATTAAAATATATTATGTGAGTGGCAGAGCCACACACCCAAAGATGACAACAGTTCCAAGCTCAGTGTGCCCAGTTGGTTTTACTGGAGCACGAAAGCATTTGGCACCTGTGGGCCGGGGGCTGAAACAGCAATATCATTTAGGGTTCCAACACCACAAAACTATGAAGGGCTCCTCTTGGATGCACACATCCTGCAAGCAGAGACAAAAAAATGATTGTGATGCCCTCCATTGTTCAATAGCCTGTCAATGTTCAGGTTCACAAGTGACTGCTAACAGTTGGGTGAAGTACCAGTGGGAGCTTAGCATCCATGGAACAATCGCCCAGAAAAGAGTCAGCAGTGTAAGACTGGAGAGAACAAAAAAAATGCAGTGTACCACACTAAAGCATGGGTGTAACCCATAGCCCTATAATGGCATAGCCTCTGTGCAACAACTTTTACCTACAGTAACCCACCAAGCTTTTCACCACTGAAGCAGGCTAGTGAATTAATGAAGGATGGAGGCTTCGAACCCCAACCTGAACCCAGTGATGAATCTTACCCCACTACAGCATTCAGCAGCCCTTTCAAATGGAAGGCAGATGATGCAATGTCAGGCGCGTGATTGGATTATCAGACCTGACCTCGGTATCTTTCATACAATGGCTGTGGATGCAGCACGATACCATTTTTCGTAAACAATCCCCACCATTAACTGTCCCACACTATTGTCATTCTCCAGAGTTAAACTTCTAAAAAAAAATGAGCAATAAAATAGCGATCGGTGAAAGGTCTTCTTGCAAATTATCCCATTGAAATTGCAATCCATAAAGTTCAGAGAACAGGTCCTAATGGATAACAGATGGCAGGCAGGAAGTTACAAGGCACTAATTCTAAATTGAGTATGGGTCATAATCCACAACAGCAAGTCTCAATGAAACAGCCTTAAAAGTCTATGCTGAGTTGGCTGATCTCAGTCAGATGACAGGGATGTCTGCAAGAGCTCCCAATCTAAATCTCCAACCAGAACGCTCCTGTTGAAAGAGGACATGCTGGCTTTGGCTGAGGATTGGATCAGGCTCGACAGCTGCCACCATACCCAACTTTCTGAACCTTCCAAAATTCAAACAAGACAAGGTAGCAAATAGACATAAAACCAGAGTTGTCTGTGACTGGGCTTCAGGACAAGACCATCGATTCTGGCTGGACATATTCTTGGATGTCACCACATGATCAGTTGGCCATTGGTCAGTGACCACACCCATACTCATGGCACACTACCTTCCCAGCCAATTGGAAAGCAAACAGGCTTTTCATTACCCAACTGGACTGTTCTTGACTGTCAACTATTTCCATTCTCCCTACCCTCACCCCTGCTATGTCCAATTATTTTCATAACTAGTAAACAGAAATGTTCAATGATGTTTTTTAAAATTATAGGCCCTATGAGTTTCTCGCAGCAGTGTCCTCGAGGTTAGTCTTTAATTCCTGGAGACTGAAAGACAATCCGATGCACAAGCCATAGTTTGAGTGTCCTGATTCAGGCAGAAAGAAACCTAGAACATAAAACACAATGACCTTGCACAAAATTACTCACCAAGCAAAGTCCTAAATAATTTGCATAAAGCTGTGTATTGCAGATTAATGTCATTCTAGAGCTTGGTAGTTGGTACAAGATAAATAAGACTGATTGAAAACAGTTCCTGAACTCTGACAATGGAACGTTTCCTCGAGCAAAGGTTAATATGCCTTGCAAGTGAAGTATGGGGCAGGTTTTACATTAACATTCCTCCCTCTACAATTCATTTGGTTTGTACAAAAGCACTTTCAAGAGTTTACACTAATTACAGGATGTGTTTGCAGTAGTCACAATTGCACTGTTAATTTAGTGAATCCTGTAAAATTAAATCTCATTGGGTGCTATTGTACCAAGAGGTGAATGAATCTTCCTAAAATGAATCACCGGTCTATAACAACAATGTACATTTATTTAGTGCCTTTACATAGAAAAACACTCCAAGGAGTTTCATTGGAGTGTTATCAGTCAACATTTGACACTGAGCTACTTAAGGGGATATTAGGTCAGGTGACCAAAAGCTTCCTGAAAACCTCTTTTTGAAGAATGTCTTAAAGGAGCAGTGAGGAGAGAGGTAGCGAGGTTTATGGATCGAATTCTAGAATTTAGGGCCAAGGCAGCTGAAGGCACAATCAATGGTGTGGCGAAGGAAATAACGAATGCACAACATAAACTTTGTAACTTTAAAATAAAAACCTAGTCTGTCATCATACATTTATTACTCTTTGTGCCCACTTCATTAAAGTCTTGACATTTAAAACCATGCTGTGGGAAACAAGTCCTTATGTGCAGAGTACCAACTGATCACAATCTACCCAACCAAAACTAAAGATTCTCTACTCATTAGATAAAAATACTAAACCCTGAGAAGATTTAAATATTCACAATCTGATAATTGGCAAACTCATCTGTAAGAGAGCTGATAAAAACTGTTCAAGGGCAATTAGGGATGGGCAATAAATGCTGGCTTTGCTCACATCCCAAGAACAAATAAGAACAAGTTAACGAGCACAAAACCAATCAAATTTTTCAAAGATAATTACAGGTTATAATGTCCAATCACAAGCTTCCATGTAGCAAGGTTAAACGTACCAATATCACACTCACGCTAATGGATTGTGCTGAGTTTGCCCAAAGCAATTATTGCTTCACACTGATGCAAGTTGTTGTGCGTTACAGAGGTCAATCTCTACAGCTTTTATAAAATTATGAAGGCAGCAGCAACTTCTGTGAAAAATTATCAAAACATTTCATCAATAGCTAGAAAGGTACCAGCTTCTCTGGTTTACCATCAGTTTCTGTCAATTAATCAGTATCCTGAGTCAATGCATGGAAAGGTTTACGGTCTTGGACTATTCATTCCAGAAGTAACTCCCCGGACTTGACTATATGCTGAGGGAGCATCCCAGCGTAAATTTTGAGGGCAAGGCCACCTCCAACTGGCTGGCTTGCCCTGCTTTACATATTCAGGTGACAACTCTTTAATTAACATGAGGTGGGACTTCTAACCTTCTCCAGGAGGAAGTCCCAACCTTAATGAGCTGCCGGCCAATCGGAGGCCAACAGCTCTGCAGCACACCAGGGTCACTGCCAGTATTGCAGGAAGCCCAGAGGAAGAGGAACCATGGATGCCCCAAAACCCAGGTAAGTCTGGGTTCTCACCGGGTCCGGCTTGGCAGGCTCCGACGAGTGCAGTAATGGGGCATGTTGAACAGGGCATGGGAGGAGGGTGAATGGGGAGAGGCAAAGCTGTGGGGTGGGTCGTGGGGTCTCCGACTGGCCTAGGGGTTCTGAGAAGTAGGCATCCCCTTCACTTGCACCAATCAGCAGCCTGCTGGGTTAAACCTGGAGGGCTACACATTGGGTGCAGGCTTCTCCCACTGTCCATTAAATCAGAGCAATGAGAGAAGGCCCTTAAATTGGGCAGCAATTGCCCACTTAAAAGCCTCAAATAGGCAGGCAGCCCATTTCAGCCATCTCCCCCGCCACCTATAAAATTATGGCAGGGCAGGCAAGCCGGCAGGGGGCACACTGTCAATGGCATGACAACTTAATTTAGGTGTCCACCCGCCCGTTTCCCCAACAGGGGTGGCCATAAGATTCAGCCCCTCATTGCATACAATGGTTGAAGCCAATGGAGTTTATGTATACATTACCATAGTCTTGCTTCAAATTTTATGGGTGATTTTGCTGGCCTGTTTTTCGAATTATTTTGAAGCACGTCTTACTTTTTACATTCAAAAATTAATCTGGGACTCATTCGGCAAGTCTATCCAGTGAGCGTATGAGACACAGAGACCTGGAAGATCCAGATTAATTCCCAAATTATAACAAATTTCACCCAAGGCAATAAGAATGGCACTGCGATTGGCCTCAATGCCCTGGATTATCTTAATTAGTATTAGTAACCAGTACCCCTATTGAAAGTGTGTGCATGTAATTTTGGATCAATCTTAGCCATGATTCAGTTTCTTGCCCTCCCTGTGCCTTAGCCCTGCTTCCCCAGATTGAACAGCTCATCAATACT
The DNA here is from genome assembly GCF_964194155.1 of Cetorhinus maximus. Classification (NCBI taxonomy): domain Eukaryota; kingdom Metazoa; phylum Chordata; class Chondrichthyes; order Lamniformes; family Cetorhinidae; genus Cetorhinus; species Cetorhinus maximus. The sequence continues at coordinate 33,708,724 of NC_135892.1, read as the reverse complement.
CCCTTTTGAGGTTCACACATACACCTGTCACTTGTGCATGGTTTCAGAAAAATGACAACTGTCCATGAACCCTACCGCAGTAAGGACTCAAAAGCCCCAGGAGAGGTGGGATGATGCCATGACCAAAAATATTCCAACCGGAAAAGAGGTTGCAGGAGAAAGTAAAGTTACATCTTATTAGGTGAAAATCAGGACATCCCAGAAGTGTAAACAGCAGAACATTTTTTCCTCCCAAACAGAAAGTTGCAGATTGAGTTCCAGGAATGTACATCTTTCTTAAATACCCTCAAGGACATCAATCCATTTTAGCGAGGTCACAAGGTGAAGAAAGAAACTTGAGTGTTTCATCATGTATCAGAACAATCTCCATTCCCAGTGTGGACAGTGGATTGAGGAGTGATGTTTGACACTCTGAAGCTCAAGATATAAGCAATGATGACCAAGGCCTTTAAGTTACAGAACTAACCTCAATTGAGCTTTGTTAACAAAGTTTAAGCTATTTTGATAATTGAGTTCCATAGTCCATAGCTACAATTTACGTTTACATAATATGTACACCATTATGGAAGATCAGTAATTCTAACACTTCCATTACAATTAAGGCTAAAGAACCGTGACTTTAACAACAGATATCTAAATAAAGATTTTAAATGGATTACTGAACGCTTGAATCCCCATTTTTTTTGAACAATTATATATTGAGTTAATCCGTCACACACCGATTTTCTAATCGATGTAAATACTCTGCTTCCAAGCCACTCTCTCATTTCAGGTCACCCTGTTGGTATTGCAAGCTGCTTAGAGCGTAGCAGAAACAAGCAAGCCACTTATTAACTCACTCAAGTTCACTGAATTTAGACTGGTAACACAGGCAGCCTGAGCAACACTATGCAAAGTAAGCATTCATTTCATGATCAGGAAAAGTGGAAGGCCACACACTGAGAAAATACATGAATACTGTACAGGGCTGTGGGGGGAAAAAACAACTTCCTTCTATGAAGACCTCCTGCAGCGAAGGGGGGAGGGGAACACAGCAGAGTCTTCTGAAAATGAAGCATGATATAATTGTTTCAAGGAGCGAGCTTTGTAATGAATTTTCCTTTGTTAAACAGTGCACTAATTGAAATGAAATGAGCAATTGAAAATAGCATCATAGAAACCATTAGGTCTACAACCTGCGCATTAACATTCTTAATATATTTGTCATTCTTAACTCACTGTGCTTGAACAGAAGAGAGAAGATAAATTAAGCAGATTCTCATCTGAAATAAGAAATAAATTAAATAGCACCATTCCTTCAATAATTTACAAGGGAGTAGTCATTTACATCCAACAGCCCAGCTGCTAGAGTTAGTACAAAAGTAAGAAGGTGACACAAACCTGGGATGGATATTGCTATCAGAACCATCATGGGCACTGAAATCCAGCATTCAGAATGCAAAATAACCTGCATTCATGGTTTCTTTCAGGAAAAAGAAAACCTCTTTTCAAACACCATTCGTTGCAGAGCACTGCTTTGACCAAATCAAACTCATGGCTTCATACAGTGCAGCTGTCCCATGTGTACAGATACTGTTTTCTGTTACGCCTCTTAAATATGTAGGATTGTAAATGAACCTTACAGGGACATTAATCATAACTCTCCAGGATTTGAATGCATCAATCCCTTGTAACCAATGCAGCATGATGCATGAATAATGATTCTGTTCTACCCATCTGGTCTTGTATTTGTTTCTAATTGTGTCTTACGCCCTGCACATCAATTGAGGCCAATGTGAGAAAGAGGACTTACATTTATACAGTGCCTTCCCCAGCCTCAGAATGTCCCAAACTGCATTACAACCAATTAAATAGTTTTGAAGTGCAGTCACTCATGTAATATAGGAAACGCAGTAGCTAATTTGGGCACAGCGATGTTCCATAAACAGTGACCGATTTTAATGACGTTGGCTGAGAGATAAGTATCGTCAGGCCACTGGGCGACCTCCTCTGCTCTTTGTCAAAATAGTGCCATGGCATCTTTTATGAACGCCTGACAGGCCAGATAGAATTGATTTAACATCTCATCTCAAAAGACGGCCTCAGCGTTGCACTAAAGTTTCAGCTTAAATCAAATGGTCAGGAGTGGGACTTGGACCAACAACATTTTGAGCCAGAGACAAGAGTGCTACCACTGAGCCAATGCTGAAATCTGAAATAAAAAAAATAGAAAGTGCTATAAATACTCAGCAGGTCAGGCATGAACAAAGTTAATGTTTCAGGACATTTCATCACCGTTCAATGTTATTTTGATTCCCTGGCAACTTAGTAGTCGGTTCGGCTACCCAGGAAGTGTCAGACTTCATGTACATCTAGTTCATGGTGGTTTCAGAGACAAGAAGCTACAAAGTTGGTCAATTCCCTGATGGCAGGATTGAATGTACCAGCAATGATTCTTTCCCTGAAGGCTATTAAGGCTTACTCCCTAGTCCTGGTCTTCAGCATCTGGATTCTGAAATTTGAATTCTAACCTTTTTCCTTAATGTAATCTTTAAAAAGTGAAAGCAGAGACAACACAATAAGAGCCAACTAGAATGGATTATATTGGGAATTATTTTTTGCATGTTGCTCCATGGTTTGCAAAGTAATATTTACTTTCAAGTCTCAAATGAAAATGAAAAAAGCTGAACTGAAGTTATTAGATCAGGAGAGGTACAAAGAGAATATTTCCTGGATAACTTGTGGCACACCCCATTAATCAATCACACTCCGGCTTTATCTGTAAAGACAGCCACAGTGCTAAGAGCCCTTAAATCCTGATTAGGAAACTGTCATTTTATTGTCAATCTCAGGTGATATTTACAACTCTAAAAGTATCAGCAGAAAGTCTGTCCTTGATCTTGTGTACAAGGTCAACTTGCAATTGAGCTGGGCCTGGCTTGGGCAGGATACCTGACAAAAAGACATGCCCAGCAGGTGACTCAAGCAACAGCATCATCATCATACGCAGGGATGTTTAAAAATTTAAATATCCCAACTTCCTATGCAAAGACAACATTTGGAGAAAGTTTAGTTACAAAACATATAAATAGTTAAACTGGGAACCAACTGCAAGGGCGATTGACATTTCACAATTTCTAAAAGGAAGCATTTCCAGTTTTGCCACAGTAAGCAGATGATGTAGTTAATACATTATAATTAGAGGAAATGTCACCATTCAGCCAATGCCCCATCTGCTCAAACAACACACACATCCAAAGTTCTCCATAGCTGACATTTACCTGGTAGCCTTGCATAAAAAGTAACAAAAGTGGCAAAGCTCAAATAGCCCCTGAAATAACAAAAAAGAACAAACTTGTATTACATAGTGTCTTTCACAACCTCAGGACATCCCAAAGCCCTTCTTAGGCAATGAAGTATTTTTTAAGTATAGCCACTGTTTTAATGTAGGAAGCACAACAGCCAATCTGTGCACAGCAAGGTCCCACAAAAAGAGCAAAGTAATCATGACCAGATAATCTATATTTAGTGATGTTGGTTGAGGCATAACTATTGGACAAGAAAGGCAGTTCAACAGCAGTGCCCTCTCCCAAGCCAACATGTCCAAGGTGCAAAACATTCAAAACCCACTCTGCTGGGCAGGACATGTAATTTACATGCCTGACACCAGATTCCCAAAGCAACTGCTCTACTCTGAACTCAGTCCCAGCAGGACAGCAGGAACACGTTAAGGATGTCCTCAAAGCACCCCTAAAGAGATCAAACAACCCTGTTGACTCATAGGAAACCCTGAATTGTGACCGACCAAAATGGAGAAGCAACATTCAGGAAGGCACTGAACACAGAGACTTCGTCGGGAACACACAGAGGCTCCATTCAACTCATCTACCCAACCCTCCAAGCAACACATACCCTGTAATAGCAAAGTCTGCGGATCGCGCATTGGACTTATCAGCCATCACAGAACGCATCAAACCGGAGTGGAAGCAAGTCATCCTTGATCCAGAGACTGCCTCGGGAGAAATATTGTGCATGCCACCGAGGACTCCTCTGATTTTCTGGAAAATGATAACATGGGATCTTCTGTGTCCACGAGAGGGCAAGACAGGGCCTTGGTTTTTAACATCTCATCCAAAGAACAGCACTTCCAACAGTGCAGCATTCCCTCAGTATTGCACTAGAGTGTTAGCCTAGCTTTTGTGCTCAAGTCTCTCAAGTAAGACAGCAGGGGCAAGAGCTTTTTTCATTCATGGGATGTGGGCGTCACTGACTAGGCCAGCATGTATTGCCCTCGTTCAGAGGGCATTTATGAGTCAACCACAGACCATGTAAGGACAGGTTTCCTTCCATTAGTGAACCAGATGGTTATGACAATCGGCAATGGTTTCAAGGTCATCAGACTTTAACTCCAGATTTTTTGCTGAATTCAAATCTCATCTGCCGTGGTGGGATTCAAACCTGGGTCCCCAGAGCATTACCCTGGGTCTCTGGAATACCAATCCTGTGGCAAAAGCACTATGCCACCACTGAGCCATAGCTGACATTGTATCACCACCACCTTCTCAAGGACAGTTAGGGCTGAGCAACAAATGCTGGCCTTGTCAGTGACACTCACATTCTCATGAAATAATTTAAAATGTCCCAAAAAAATTGTCACTTGTGGGAAAGAATTGGAGGGAAAGGAGAGAAAATTGACAAACATTACTAGTATAATAGTAATTGGACACACAGTTCCTATAAATTTGATGCCACTAATGAAATTCACTGCAAATGGCTAAATCTCACTGATTAAACTATGCAACTGTTTCCACTGGTGTGCAATAAAAGACAAGTGAGACCAGAAGTTAATTACTCAATTCGTTCTACAGAAGAACACCCACACCTTCCCTTTGGTGCAAGCACCCTCGCCTTTGAATCAGAGGGTTATGGGTTCATGTCCCACTCCCGGAAACCAAGAACTGTGATTGTACTCGAAAGAGTTACAATCTGTGACTGTTGATAACTCGAAAGAGTTTCCCTTTGGTGCAGACCAGCAAATCAAATCGATACTGTGAATTTCTGCCTAAATTTAAACTTACTCGTGTATGGACCAGACAGATTATTTAAAATTTCCTGGCACACAAAATCAGAAGCAGACCACAGTTCAACTTCAGTGAGAAACTACTTTCAATTCAGTATATCACAACTGAAATCAAATTGTTGTAGGGTGGCCGAGTTGTGCTATTAGTGATAGAGTTGATCTGCAGATACATCTTGAGTAATATTAAGTTGATTTAAAATATACACAGCAGCAACTACACGTGTGGTTTCAACTCCAGCTCTATCGCTACAGTGACTGCTGGGATAGCCCGCGCTACCCTCCTATTGGTCACTATAGGTCATGTCACCTTGCCTAACAAAGTACTATTCTTAAAGGTACATCACACTAAATAAAACCATAATTACTACATCCTTCCCCCTTTAACTCGACTATACATACATTTACAACTATATATTTTTCAAGTCAACATAATATTTACACTGGGTAAGGAATTTACAAGTTCAGTCTTTTGGGTGGTTTCCTATGGAATGTTGCAGCTCCACAACTTCAGATTCTTTGTTGGGAACCTCCGTTTCTGGAGTTGCCTGAACATCAGGTGCTTTCGTGGGCACTTGCAGTTCTGTATCCTCAACTCTTACAGATACACCAGACATGTCAGTCCTGAGCTAAATATCCTCAACAGGAAACGCAGATGTGGTCATTATCACTGGTGGAACCAAACCTTAGTGATTTGTCTCTCTCTTCATTAAGTAGTCCACATGTTTACAGATGATCCAGCCTTCCAGCCTTCCACTTCCACGTGGTAAGTTAGAGGTCCAGTCACTGCACTTATTTCACCCGGTAACCACTTTGGTCCTTTCTCAAAGTTTTTTACATATACCGGCTCTCCCACGGTAAATTTCCTCTCACAACTATGCCAGTCGTGTCTAGTTTTCTGGCTTCCCTGACTCCTTTCCACCTTCCCCTCTATATTCAGCATTATTAAGCTCTATCGTGTCCTGAGACAGCGTTTCAACAATAACTCCGCAGGTGTGAAACCTGTTGTTGTATGAGGGTATAGTCCTGTAATGAAAAAGAAAGTGTGCTAGTTTGATTGCCAATGAATCACCGCTTAGTTTTTTCACGTCTGTCTTGAACGTTTGAACCGCCCTTTCAGCCAGCTCGTTTGAGGAAGGGTGGTATGGTGCAATTTTCACAAGTGATGCCATTGAGACTGATAAACCACAAACTCAGCACTTGTAAATGCCGTGCAGTTATCGGAAACTACCAGTTCTGGCAGTCCATAAATGAAAAAACTCTGACGTAGTTTCTCAATTGTAGTGGCTGACGTTGGTAACTTCACCTCATTTTTGTCCAACCATTTTGAATAGGCATTGACAATGAGAAGAAACATTGTTCCCAGGAAAGGTCCAACATAGTCAATGTGTAACCGCACCCAGGGTCTACCTGGCCACTCCCATGGGTGTAACAGAGCTATCACTGGCAATTTTTGTAGTTGCTGACATTGCCCACAATGCTTTACTATACTCTCTATTTTGCCATCCATCCCAGGCCACCATAGGTAGCTGTGTGTTACGGTCTTCATTTGGGAAATTCCTGGATGGGCATTGTGTAGCTCAACTAAAAGAGGCTCCCTTCCCTTTGGAGGAACTATCACTTGTGCTCTCCACAATAAGATACCATCCTGACTGGTTATTTCATGTCTTCTGTTGAAGTACAGGGTTTTATTTTGTCAGATACGGGCTCCTGTGACCAACCATGTAGCACTTGTTCTCATACCTGAGATAGGACTGGGTCCCAGCTTGTCCAGTCTGATCTGTCGAGCACATACCAGTGAGGCATCTAAGAAATTTAACAGTAAAATAAGTTTCTGTAGAACTGAAACATGATCATCATTTTCTCGTAAAGGCAAACGGTTAAGGGCTTCAGCATATGCAATTTGATTGCCAAGCCTATGTACGAAAGTGTATTCATATGCTACCAGAATTAAAGCTCAGCAGTGTAGACAAATTGGGTAAGAACTGCCCATAATAGTTGATCATTCCTAGTAATGATTTGAGCACTGAGGTGTTCTTTGGCACAGGTGCTTCTCTTATGGCTCTCGCTTTCTCCTCAATTGGGTGGTGGACCTGTGAATCTACCCAATGACCCAAAAAGATTACCTCCCTCACTTGGAACGTGCACTTTGTTTTTTAAACGTATTCCAGCTTGCGAGAAATGTTTTAACACTTCTAAGTTTGCTATTTGCTCTTTTTCAGTGAATCCTGTCATCAATACATCGTCTAAAAAGACTACAACCTGGGGCAGCCCCTGCAATAAACTTTCCATGGTTCTCCGAAAGATGGTACAAGCGGAGGAGACACCAAAAGGCAATCGTGTATATTGGTACAACCCTTTGTGGGTATTAATTGTGACAAATTCCTGGGAGGTATTATCCAACTCTAATTGTTGATAAGCATGACTCATGTCAAGCTGTGTACAAATTGTCCCTCCTGCCAGCTTGGCATACAGGTCTTTGATTTTTGAAATGGGTGCCTGTCTAGCTACTTAATTAACCGTCAGTTTGTAGTTTCTACAAATTCGGACCTTTGGTCGGGTTTAAGGATGGAGGCTATGGGTGCTGCCCATTCTGAGAACTGAACAGGTTGTATAACGCCCAGTTCCTCCAGTCTGTTCAGTTCAATGTTAACTCTTTCTCACAGAGCATATGGTAACGGTCTCATCTTCATGAAGCGAGGGGTTGTTCCAGATCCACATGAATCTTGGCCTACAGGCCCTGGGTTTTCCCCAGTTCATCCTCAAAGACAGTGACGTACTTTCTAAGTAGCTCTGGTAGCCCACTTGCTCTCAACTGGAAAATTTCAGCCCATTCTAATCTCCTTGAACCAATTTTGCCCAAGGGGGCTTGGCCCTTCAACTGCTGCTACCATCAAGGGCAGCTTTGCCGATTGGCTTCCATAATGGACAGTTACTCAGCTTATGCCTTTTACTTGAATGTCTTCACCCGCATTTTTTTTAGCTTGGCGGCTGTGACCTCTAAACTTAATTGATTTTCACCATTATTCAAATATCCGAAGGTATGTTCCCCAATTACTGTAGTGGAAGCTCCCGTGTCCACTTCCATTCGAACAGGTTTGCCATTTACTTTCACTGTGACGAATATTGGTTCTGTCTTTCCAACTTTCAGATTAAACAATGAGTAAATGTCTGAATTTGTTATTTCAGGCTCTTTTACATTGTAGGTTTCATTAGGCTTCTTCTTTTGTTTACAAGCCTGCTTGAATCTTTCCTTCTGCTGCCTCATTATATGTCCATTTCTATGACAATAGTAGCATTTGATTTTTTTTAAACTGCCAATCGCTAAAAGACTGATTGTTTCCACCTCTATCAAAATTATTCCTCGATTTTGCTGCTAAGTTATTTTTCTTTATTCTTCAGCTAGCTGTTTCCCACTTCTCGGCAGAGTCTTGCTTTTTCATGCCTCTTCCGGCTGAGGTTTACCTCCCGATGTGGAGGATGGCGTCATTTTTCACACCCTGTAATGCTTTTGAATCTTTTACTGCGCTTTCCATGGCCAGCCCTATCTCTAGCACCTTCTTGAAATCCAGACTCACTTCAGACAATAATCTTTTTGAGTAGAGTCCTCTTTCACACCACACACTAAATGATCTCTGAGCACGTCGTTCAGAGTTGTACTGAACTCACAATGTTCCGTTAACTGCTTCAAATTTGCCACATAGCATGCAATTGTCGCACCCGGGGCTATATTTCATGAATTAAACCTGAACCTCTGAATATGACTGAGGGCTTGGGTTGAAAGTGACCATTCACGAGGTCCACCAATTCATTGAAATTCTTCGAATCTGGGGCACTGGGTGCCGTCAAACTTCCAATCAGACTGTAGGTTTTGCTCCAATAAGTACTCAAGAGGATTGCTTGCCTCTTCTCATCCCTGCTAATCTAGTTCACTTGAAAAAATACTGGAGGCATTCTATGTATTGAGACAAATCATCTGTGGCAGGTTCATAAAGGTCAATTCTCCCAAATTGTGGCATTTTGAGGGGATAATTTGTTCAATTTTAACAAACCTTGCTACCTACAATCACTGAGCAAGGTACAGTGCCAATTTCTTTCTGACTTGATTTCTTCTGTTCAATCCTATTTTATACTCATCGCCAGTTTGTTGTAGAGTGGCCGAGTTGCACTATCAATGATAGAGTTGATCTGCAGACACTTCTTGGATGGAAACATTAAGTTTATTTACAATATACTCAGCAGCAACTACATGTGTACTTTCAACTCCAACTCTATCTCTGCATTGACTGCTGAGGTTGCCTGTGCTACTCTCTTATTGGTTACTACAGATCATTTGATCTTGCCTAGCAAGTCCTATTCTTAAAGGTACATTAAACACTAAATAAAACCATAATTACTATACAAATGCTCTAATACAGGCTCCAAAATAGAAACAGACATTTGGAACACAGAATTCTAACGCACAAGAATGCTTGCTCAACAACTAGACGGCTTCTCAGAATAAGAGGCAGGTCATTTAAAACTGAGATAAGGAGGAATTCCTTCACTCAAAGGGTGGCAAATCCTTGGAATTCTCTACCTGAGGGGGCTATGGAAACTTAATCGAGCATTTTCAAGTGGATGCTAATGACATCAAGGAATATAGGGATAGTGCAGTAAAGTGGCATTGAGGTAAATGATCAGCCATGATCTGATTCAATGGCGGAGCAGGCTTGATGGGCCAAATGGCCTTCTCCTACTCCTATGTTTTACAGTCACTATATTATACTTTTAGTTTTCCCATAAATGCTCAATTAATTCCTGCAACATTGCGTTTTGTGGGAGGCGATGGCGTAGTGGTATTGTCGCTAGACTAGCAATCCAGGGACCCAGGTTCGAATCCTGCCACAGCAGATGGTGGCATTTGAATTCAATAAGAATTTGGAATTAAAAATCTAATGATGACCATGAAACCATTGTTGATTGTTGTAAAAACCCATCTGGTTCACTAATGTCCTTTAGGGAAGGAAATCTGCTGTCCCTACCTGGTCTGGCCTACATGTGACTCCAGACCCACAGCAATGAGGTTGAATCTTAAATGCCCTTTAAACAAGGGCAATTATGCAGGCCTAGCCAGTGGCACTAGTGAATAAAAAAAAAAATTAAACTTCACTTTTGAGCCAAATGTAATTGCTGTTGGTGCCATTAAATATTGAGTCATGCCCCACCTCTTAGTAACTGGGTAACATTTCCAAGATTAAGTAAATATTTGAGATGCCATGCCCTTCTGTACCTGCAAACTCTACCTTGACTGACCCATTAACTTACTTTTGATAAAGCTGTTGGGAAATTAAAATGCCACACCTTACTGATTTTGCATCTTCCCAATAAACAAAGTTTGAAGTGCTTTCCCATCAGACTTCAAGAAAATCCTATAATACAGCATCTGTGCAGGTACTGCTGTCAATTCTCTCTTACTTAGAACAGACATAATTGAAATTTAAGAAACATATCTTATTAAAACATTCTGATCAAAGAAGCAAACATTTTGCTTGCATGGTCTTCAAAGAGTGAGCAACCTTTGATTCATATTCAGGCACCAATGCAATTATTTGTTTTGAAAAAGCAGAGTCTCCCTTGCTCCAAGGTTGAGAGAGCAGGAATAACACCTGAAAAATCTTCAGAACTGACAACTCCACTCCACCATAAACCAAAAATGAGTTATCACAAGTCGATAATGCTGTATCAGTCTCTCTGCTGTCAACTAGTGCAATCAGAAAGCTAATGAAGAATCACAAATGTGGCATCCCTGGCAACACATGAAGGCTCCTTTTCACCTTCAATCAAAGACTCAGAGTTACCACTAAACTAACCTACAGGTGCCAATTCCCCCTATTTCTATTACCTTCTGGGTCTAGTCTCCTTCTAGGTTGACTCCAAAGTCACACCCTCCCTATTTTATTCAGACAACTTACCACACAGTACATATTCTAGACTTGCCCAGAAATGTAACACTGAACCGTGTGTCAGAGTCTTAACACTACTTTACGTCACAAACACATGGACACATTGAACTAGTACGGTATGTTTAGCAGACTATCAGAAACCTATGCTGCTGAGACAGATTGCAAATTAGTCTCCATTGCCATCCGCTCTATGGAGGTCACATTATTTATTCCTATAAAAGCAAACATTGGTGAGAGAACCACGAGTCTGTAGTTGATGGTACATAAAACAAATGCCTTGAGATGTGAACTGTATACAATGATGGGAGTCAGCATCCTACTATCTACACTTGCATAGTAAAGTTCAAATCAGATATAGCAAGGCATGTACGGTTTACCTTTGTTACACAAAAAGAACATCTGCTAAAATGATAAAATTTTGAAACTGAATTCTGTTCCAAAAATTCATAAATTTACCCTCAAATGGTCAATGTTGATGAGAGCAGATAAGTTTTCAACAACTTTGTTCTTCCCCAAAGTCTGCATATTCCATATGATTCTGGTAACATTTAAGTGACTAGCATTGATACTGGATTATTCACATACCAATGTGTTAAATGAACTAAGGAAATATGATGTTCAATTGCACAACTCCTCTGAAAATTGTTAATCCAATTACACAAATGCAAAATTATTGCATAGATGAAGGAAAACATGCTGTTTAAGTATTTTATCTCTTACTATTCATTGTTGCACCATTCATAAAGTTCAGAGGTTATGGGACACGAGTATACATAAGCGTGCTGCGCAATCACGGTGAAGCAAAGCATAAGGAACACTGAATGACATAGCCAAAATGATGCTTTCAATAGACCATTCCTTGAGTACTGTATCCAGTACATGCAATCTATACAATCACAAGCTTTTAGGAAACCACTGAAGAGTGCATAATGCAACATCTTCAGAATACTTACTGTTGTTAAAACACAGGCTAAAGACACCAGAACGGCCTTTAGATGAGGTGGATAGTTAAAAACCACAAACGCTGAATGTTTGAAAGATAAAATGCAGTACAGGCTGATGGCCAGTACAGCTGTTTCACCTGTGATCCTGCATCATTGTTCAGTGCGTGCTGGCAATTGGGTCACACCAAAAGAAACATTGTGCTCTCACAAATATATTTCCAGGACTTTATTTTTAGAATTGCTTATAAATTTGACAGGCATGTCATTTCTTCTATTCTTTTTATGTTCTCTAACTATAGAGAGGAAAGTATACCTTGACGCAACTTAAACATCGAAACAACAAATTAACTTTTTTTAAAAATCACTTGAAATCACCTGTGGACAAATACGTACCTTCCCAAATTAAAAATAACAATATGCCCAATGAAAAAGTTTTGGTTTAAACAACAACCTGCGTTTATATGACACCCTTAAAATAAAAAAATGCCCCAAAGTGCTTCACAGAGCTATGATCAAAAAACTGAATGTCAAACCAAAGGAGGAAATACGAGCAGGGATGAACAAATGTTTGGTTAAATAAATTGCTTTTAAGGAGGGTGTTGGAGAAGATGTAGAGAAGTTTCAGGATGAAAATGCAATGCGTGGAACCTAGGCAGCTGACAATAGTCATCAATGGTGGAGCAAAGGGTAGGTGGATCCATAAGAGGTCAAAGTCAAAGAAACAGGGTGTTTAGAAGAGGATTGGAGCAGATTACATGGGGCAGGTGAGGCCATGAAGGGATTGATGCACAAGGATAGCAGTTTTATCTTTGAAGCATTGAGCTAGCTGCAGTCCATGAAAGTGAGTGAGGACAGGGATGATAGGTGAGTGGGCTGGCAGAAGAGTTTGCAGGGAGAGAAAAATTTAAGACCTAGCTGGAGAACACGGGAATAGTAGAGTCTGGAGACGACAAAGTCATGGATGAGGGTTTCAGCAACAGACTGACTGAGGTTGGAATGAAGGGGAACAATAGATGGTCTTTGAAGTAGGAATTATATGAAACTGCAAAATTGGCCCAGGATCGAATAGGACGTCAGTTACAAACAGAACAACAGTGGTTCTGGCTGAGCTAGTGGCCAGGGAGGGGTAAGAAATTGGTGCACAGTATGAAGTTTGTGTCGAATGCAAAAGATAATGGCGTCAGTCTTTCCAACATTTCGCTGGAGAAAATTGTGGCACATGCAAGACTGGAATTCAGACAATTTGTCTGATTGTTTAGATGCAACTGAGGGGGTGGCAGAGAGATAGAGCTGGGTATCATGAGTGTACACATGGAGGCTGACCAATGTCTTGAGGATGATGAAGCCTAAGGACAGCACATGCACAAGGAAGAGAGGACAGTGGGAATATTAAGGAGTACTGAAGGGTTGGTCTAGGGGTTTGGGAGGACAGAGTACCCGAGAGGGCAGAAATGAAAGGAGGCATGGTGACAGAAGAAGGGAAAAGTGAAAAATAGAAAAATGTGGAAACAGAAGTTTATAGGCTCCTAGCCTCTGACAAAATTCCTCAGCCTGGCAATTATCTGAAGCTAATCCAGATTGTTTGCAACCTTTATGCGACATTTGATCCCAAGATGAGATTCTAACCAGATATCTGTGACATCATGAGGAATGCCTCTTTCCACCTCCAGAACATTACTTCTTCAGCTCATCGGCTGCTGAAACCCTCATCCGTGGTTTGCTAACTTTGGATATGGCCATTCCAACACATTCCTGGCCCAACTCCCATCTTCGACTCTCCATGCAAAACTCTACTGCCTGTGTGAGGTTTTAAGTGTGAAATCTTAAGTTTTCTTTTTAAAATCTTAACTTTTATTTCTGGTAAATTTAGTTAGTACTTTAATAGATAAAGCATGGCAGGGTACCTCAGTCCTATGAAATGCACATCCTGCTACATGTGGGAATGCCAGGACACTTCTGAGCTGGACAACCGCATGTGCTGTAAATGAAATCAACTGGAGAAGCTCTGGGTTCGGGAGGTGGCCATCCCGCAGCTTAAGGGTGTGCAGGCAGAGACGGAATGGGTAACTGCCAGACAGACAAGCAGTACCAAAGCAAGTCAGTCTCAACCAGCTTATATTTCACCCCTCTCCTAACTTTACTCAGTTCTGCTGAAGGGTCATGAGGACTCGAAACATCAACTCTTTTCTTCTCCGCCGATGCTGGCCAGACCTGCTGAGTTTTTCCAGGTAATTCTGTTTTTGTTTTGGATTTCCAGCATCTGCAGTAGTTTTTTGTTTTTATCTCTGATTATGATTGTATAGATAAGAACAATGCCAGATGAGTGTAGTCTCACCCAGCTAAACATAGTGCAGGAGTCCCAAGAGCATCATGCTCTGCACTTTCTGAATTCTAGAGGGAGTGACGGTTCCTCTGGGGAGTGCAGGCACAGCCAAGTCTATGGCACCATGGACAGGGTGGTAGATGGAACATTGAGAAGGTAACAGTGATAGGAGATAATGTGGTTGGGGGAACAGACAGGGAATGGCCGAGTTACTAAATGAGTACTTTGCATTTGTCTTTTACAAGGAATAGCCTGAAGTCATAGTGAAAGAGGGGCTAGTTGAGCTGCTAGATGGGCTAATAATTGATATTGAGGAGGTATTGGAAATGCTGGCTACACTTAAAAGTTTATAAGGCACCTGGACCAGATGGCATGCATTCAGCAATACTGAGGGAATTAGGGTGAGAATTATGGAGACGCCGACCGTAATCTTCTAATCCTCCTTAGATATAGGGATGGGCCCTGAGGACTGGAGAATAGCAAATGTAAGGATAAACCCATCAACTACAGGTCAGTCATTTTAACCTCGGTAGTGTGGAGACTTTTAGAAAAGATAATCTGAGAAAAGTTAACAGTCACTTGGACAAAAGTGTGGATTAATTAAGGAAAGCCAGCATGGATTTGTTAAGGACAAATAGTGTTTAAGTAACCAGATTGAGTTTTTTAATGAGGTAACAGACAGGGGTGATCATGATAATGTGGCTGATGTGGTGTTCATGAAGTGTCGCATAATAGACCTGCCAGCAGAACTGAAGCTCATGGAACCAAACGTACATGAAGTTGGCTGAGAGGCAGGAAACAGTAGTGGTGAACAATTGTTTTTCAGATTGGAGGTAGGTACACACCGTGGTTCCCCAGAGGCCGGTAACGAGGACCACTGTTTTTATTGATATATCTTAAGGACTTCAGTGTAGACTTGGGTGTAGAAGACACAATTTCAATGTGCAGATGACACAAAACTTGGAATTGTGAACTGTGAGGAGGATGCTGATAGACTTCAAGAGGACATAGGTTGGTGCAATGGGTGCACACATGGCAGATGAAATTTAATGCAGAGAAAGTGAAGTGATACATTTTGAGAGGAAGACTGAAGAGGGGCAATACAAAATAAAGGGTGCAATTCGAAAGGTAGTGCACGAGATACCTGGCTGTGTGTGCACTAATCGTTCAAGGTGGCAGGGTCGGTTGAAAAAGTGATTAATAAGCATACAGGCTTTTTAAGTAGAGGCATAGAATACAAAAATAAAAAAGTTATGATGAACCTTTATCAAACATAGGCTCAACCTCAACCAGAGTATTGTATCCAGTCTGGGCACCGCACCTTAGCAAAGACTGTGAAGGCTTTAGTAGATGCAGAAAAGATTTACCATAACAGTTCTAGGGATGAGAGCCTTCAGGAACATGGATAGTTTGGAAAAGCTGGAGTTGTTCTCCTTAAAGAGAGAAGCTTTAATAGAGGTGTTCAAAATCATGAGAGGTCTAGACAGAGTAGAGAGAGAGGAACTGTTCCCATTGGTAGGAAGGTCAACTGCGATAGAAGTCAACATGCCAAAACTTGCATACTATATAGGTTGATATTTCAGTGCAGTAGAGGGTATGCTGCACTGTCAAAGCCACCATCTTATGGATGTTAAACCATGCCCTCCTATTCATACGGGTATAAAAGACAGCTGTATCTTTTACTGAAGAAATGCAGCAAGCTTTAGTTTCTGGGACAACATTCATCCCTCAGCCACCACCAAAACTGTTTAACTGGTCATTCCATTGTTATTTGTGGGACCACGCCATATGCAAATTGATTAACACATTTATTAACAAAGCAACGGCGCTTACACTTAAGCTATTAAGTTTCCTTCAAGAGCTAAGGTCAAGAAATACACTATACAATTAGAACCATTTTTTAATATAAGAAACTCCTTATTCTCTTCGCCTCCTCCCACAGTCAGGACATGTACTTCTTACAATAGAGAAGACAGTGATGTGGTTTGCTGCCATGACACCATCAGCTTTGGCCACAAGAAAAAATGTCCGCATCACTTTGTGATAGACCAATTGTCCCTGTACCACCTAGGTAACGTCCAGCTTCTGCTTAACACCTACCCCTTTCCCACAGCATGGCTGAGATTAAAAACAGTGGGAGGCTTGAATTTGCCACCCCTGCTTCAACACCATACCATTTCTTTAAAATCCATATTCTAGAATCAGTCAAACAAAATACAATCACGTTAAAGGAAAGAAAGACATGCATTTTTATAGCCGTTTTTATGACTTATGAATGTCTCAAAGCATTTTACAGCAAAGGGGTGCCTTTGAAGTGTAAACACTGTTGTAGTGTAAATGGCAGTCAATTTTCACACAGCAAGATCCTGCAAAGAGTAATGGGACAATGACCAGAAAATCTGGTTTACTGGTGTTGGTCAAGGGATAAATATTGGCCAGGACATCAGATAGAACCTTCTGCTCTTCTTCCTGGTATTTTACGTTCACTCAAGAGGGCAGACTGGGCCTCAGGTTAACATCTCATCTGAAAGATGGCACCCACAGATAGTGCAGCGCTCCCTCAGTGCTGCACTGAAATGTCAGCCTAGACCTGTACCTAATCTCTGGAGTGGGACTTGAAATAACAATCTTCTGCCTTAGGTCGCAAGCATTACTACTGTAATATGACTCACTTATTGTAGCGAATGCCATTTGCAGGCTTCACTGGTTTTCCCTTGCACACATAAAGCCAGCTCATAACCCATTCAATACATCATGCAAACAATTCAGCAGGGGCTACTTGCACAATTCCCACACACTGAGTATTTCAAGCCATTCTAAGTATGGCACTGCTGATAAACTGTACATTCTGTATTTTATGAAAGAAACTACAACATTGCTAGGAAACTCATAAGAAATCTCATTTGTAACAGATCACAACTCCAACAAGCAAATAAAAAGCAGAAATAAAATCAGCATCTGTGGTGAGGGAAACAGAGTTAACATTGAGTCCAATATGAATAACCTTCTTTCCTGTATCTCTCTCCAAAGATGCTGTCAGACCCACTCAGTTTTCCAGCACTTCGTTTTTATTTCTGATCTCCAGAATTCACAATATTTTACTTTTAAATAAAAAGCAGAGACTTGCAAGAAACACTTTTATTTTAAGTCAACGTGAGAATTTTTCCAAACAGTATCTTAGGAGCCAGAATGAGACATGTACACTGTGTGCACACAGGTATTCCAATTATCCGATGACAAGCTACAAGTTTGGTTTGCTGGGGAATGAGAAGAAATATAAGCTGCATAAACATTTCTTGGTGCTTACTTACTTAATTCATAATTTGGGGAGCCAAGTTATACAGGAAATATCCAGAAAGTGATTTTTTAGCACCCTGTTTCCATTGTAGGGGCTTTGTAACATGAAACCATTAACCAGAGTTCAACAGAGGAAGCATTTCTCAAAGTCGTAGGCAGCATGTGTAGGGACTATTATTATGATTAGGACTCCCCATCGTGTACTCTTTGGGGATTGCACAATGTACATTACAATGTGTTGCAGTCAATCCCTCTTTGCTGACCGCCACAATGAAGCGAAATTGATTACCACATTACCAGGTAAGGGATGAGGTTTTGCATTTTACTACATTGCCAAAGACATTTTGTTTCTAAATCCGCCCAAGGTTAAAACAACAGTACACAATAGGAATTAACTGTAAACAAATGCTGGTTTGCTTTTCAAAACAGAGGCACCAGCAAAGCACATTATCAAAGCAACGGGCAGGTGTTTTTAAAAAAAAATTGAAAATTATCAGATTTTTCATTTAATTTTAAATTCTCTCTTCCTGAGGACGTACGTCATCTGTGACAAATCATCCCAGCTGACTTGCACTTTTAGACCAAATCAGTTACAACATTGATGCGTCTGGGGTTAAAGGGCAAATCTCAATCATGATTGGTGTGGGCTTGAAAATGAAGAACAGGTCCCAACAGATGTGATAATGTAGGTACCACAGGAAAAGCAAGAGTGAAAAATCTCCACACACTTACCCATAGGGGATGACAATCTTAAATCTTTATTTTAAAAAGTGTAAATTGTTTGGATTTGAAAGATCTTTCCAAACACACATAATATCCCCTCCTAACTGTTTCCCTCTCCGCAGATGCTGCCAGACCTGCTGAGTTTTTCCAGGTATTTTTGTTTTTGTTTTGAATTTCCAGCATCCGCAGTTTTTTGCTTTTATAATATCCCCTCCTGTAAGTGAATCGTATCAGAGAGGCTATAATTATTTGTGTCAAATAATCTCCAAATATTTCAGTCTGAGCACAAACACAGCATGGCTTGACATGAACACAAACTGCCGCGCACATCTGTTTCAAAACTTAGCTTTGGTTTTTGCAATAAAATTGTCTGCATTTCCACACTCCCTTTAGGTATGAAAGCACAAACAAAGGCAACTGAGGATTGATATTCCTTACTTTCCCTCCTAACAGATTCAAAGTTTCTATTGCATGCTGGGTATTCAACAAATGTTGCACTTCATAGCTTTAACCAACTGCTTCAACACAAATTTTCCATGTGATTGAATTGAATTGAAACATGTATTTTATAGGCCAACACCCACAGGTGCAGCACTGTCCCATGATATATCTACAGATACACAGATAACACTCATCACCCTGAACTGAGGTGCCTCACTATGTTTTAAACAAACAATATAAACAGTACACACTTTTAAACACAGTCATGATTAATACTGCTGCAATCCACAGGTTAGTCAATAGGTTTTATCTGCTCCATGCATAATATCATACTTCAGTCAGGAAAGTCCCTGTGGACCAAAAGCAAAAAAATATTTTGAGTGTAAACAGCAATCTAATTCACTCAGGACACTCTTCAAATTCCTTTATCCTTGATCCCGAGAGAATGTTACATGAACAGAATAAATAACCAACTTAACAGCCTGCATTTATATAGCATACTTAGTGAAAAACTTCCCCATGTATTCAAGGGCATGGGGGTTGGATTAGGGGTATAACTAAATAAAACAGATAAATGAACGTATGCTGAGCCATGGTGGGAGAATTGAACTAGGTGGCTGAAACTTTGGGTAAAAAGATGGATTGCAATAAGGTATTTAAAGCTGTAGAGGCAGCCAGGGTTTATGGAGAGAGATCCAGAGAAGTAGGCCCAAGATGACTCTAATGTCCTGATGTCAATAACACTGCAAATGGAGGGAATGCTGCATAAAAGGACCACAGGGTGCGGGAAGGGAAAAAAGGCTGGAGAAGGTTGTTGAGAGTAGGCAGAATGAAGACCGAGGTCAGCTCTGAAGAGGAGGCGAGGATTTTAAATTAGTTATATTTTCAGTGGAGGGTTATATTTATGATGGAAACATTCATCAATTCAACTAAAATGAACCAAAAATATGGAAAGAAACTTCCAAAGACTGACTTACAGATTATAAATACACCACCTCACAAAATCAGAAATACCTTCTTCCATGGGTTACCAGTCCTTTTTTTACTTCAGTGACCAGTACTCAATACAGTCATTTTATGGAATAAAGTGCACATTACAGAAACTGTGCAAAAAGAATGAATGTAAAGATGTGGCCAGTCAGCCAATCCTAATGCCAGCCAGTACCACCAAGGAAATTGTAAGACGATAATACAAATCACACCCACCAGAACCTACAAGCACACAATGAAACCAAGTCTAACAGAGTTTCACTACAAACCTGTTGGATGGGAAACAATAGGCTATCAGAACCCAGCAGCAATTACACAGAGATAACAACATCTCGTTTGGTTAAGGTCACTTACTTTCCAGTTTTTTTGGTGAATTTTGTACTCGAGCAGCTGGTGGAAGTTTAATGCCAGTTTCCCCATTTTAAATATCTGAATGTCAGTTTCAAGGACTCCCAGCTCAGGTATGTCACATTCCAGAAAGGCAGTTGGTGAAGGATGATACTGGAGCCATTTACATTTATTTAGAGTGAAACTCAACCACACCACAGTTTCAATAAGTGTCTCTGTATATGTGGTCAAGTGGAAACTCTAATTAATGCCCTCCATCTGTCTGTAATTGTATACAATTAATAAGGTACACTACAGGTTAAATGCAATATAAAGCTCCCTAGTATTATTTAACAATAATGTGTCTTAATCCCCTCTCTACGAAGAGCATAACCCAGAGGTTTCTTCACTTCCTAAACCAACCAATTTTGTGGTTTGGTAAAATGATCTATTTAGTGGCATTAGTGTTCTGTATCCACATCCACTGGGAATAGGGTTGAGTGCTAAAACATATCCCACACAGACCTCTTAAGCCAATTCTATATTGCTCTCTAAGTCAGGTTCTGAAAGCCTGCTGTTCCATGGACCAACTTCCACATTTATGCTTTTAAATCTGGTTTCCAGGGGACTAACAAGCCTGCCACCAGTCAACAGAAAGCAGGTTTAACAGCAAAACAACAGGAGATGATTCCCAAATGCTAAGTTCCCACAAAAAGGACATCAAAAACATAAAATATTCTTTACAAAAAGCAGAGAGAACTTCCATCTCGAAATCTGCTTTTGAATCCAGGTCACCCAGGTTAAAGAACACTGTACTAATCCATTGCTGTGCCCTCACCCTGTTCCAGTTTTTAAATTTTACAAAAAAGAGAAAAAGAACAAAGTACAATATTAGTCATGAAGTGGTGCATAGAGCACAAAAGCCTCACCCACTCATCTTAGGCAGAGAGTCTGTCTGGGACTGGGGTGCTTGAAAAAGCTAGTTTTGATTGTCTTTTACATTATCCTTTGATTCTTGAAGTTCATTCTCTTTCCTGAAACAGAATTCAGAGGATGTTCTTCACAGCATGCTCTAACACAGAAAACATCAATGGTGGCAAATTCATTGCAAATGACTGAAAGATAAATAACTTCCATTCTATTTTGTCTATCCATTGACTAGTGCTGGGAGGGGTGGCTATGGCATTTCTACATAGTATATTGATTATAAACCATAACTAGAGTGAAAAATATCATATTTCTACTTCATTGTATTCTTGAATCCACCTAGATATTATAATTTTAATAAAGTTCTGATTGTCTCCAAAGTCTTTATATGCTTAGGGACATGTAAACTTTTTCAAGTTCACATTATAGTCATGGCTACAATATTTAGACTGGTTCGTGAACACAAAATAGCAACGTCAATTCTTTCACTCTGCATATAATTTTGTTTAGAAATGCAACACTTTTGTGGAAATACTATAGCCGCCTCTCGTACTGACAAATAGACAGCACAGGGTGATGTGACTTATCTTTCAATCTGCTCTTTGCGATTAATTTGTCACTAGTTGTTTAATGTTTTCTGTGGCAAAACATAAAATGAAGAGCATCCCCTGAATGATGTTGCTGCGACCACATTTAAATAAAGATAATGGGGAGGATAACTTTAGTGCATTGACACTGCCAATTTAGCATCAACAAAAAGCTGTTTTAGCTATGCAATGCTATACTTGTGGAGTGTAAATCAGGAGTGAAGGTCTGACTGACTCTGAAGCAAAGTGGAGTGAGACCACCACCTTCTTCATTCCTGTATCAGATCAGTGGTTGCGGATTGAGGCTGCACTCACAGTACAATTGCAGGATCAGTGTTAAATATTTGTACCTTTACTCCAGTTATAGTGTGAATAATAGTATGTCAGCCATGGTTCAATTGCCTCTGGGCTAGAAGATTGTTCAATTGCTGGCACCCTTGTCTCTGGGGTTAGAAGATTGTGGATTCAAGTCAACAGAAAACAACTTAAATGCAAAAACTTCAGCACATAGCCCAGGCTGATTGTCCAGTGCAGTAATGAGGGAGTGCTGCAGTATGCAAGAAGAGGCATTAAATCTAGGGCCAGTCTTCCCTTTCAGGTGAACGTATAAGATCCCACAGAATTAATCGAAGTGCAGGAGAGCTCTCCCCAATAACATGATCAGCATTTATCCCTCATTTATTTCAATACTATTTGTGGGGCCTTGCACACAAATTGGCTGTCATGTAACAGTGTTGACTGCACATCAAAGCACTTTGGGATATCCTAGGACTGTGGAAATTACAAGATAAATGCAAACCTTTATTTCTTGAATGTACCATTAGATGGGCAAAGGTGAACTGAAACAATTTATCCAATTAGCTGAGAGCATATTTTTGCACTAAGCTTATTTACTACTTTACTTAGTATGTATGCAGGTTTCGGCAATGTTCCTAGGCTGTGCTACACTCAGTCTACTGCTGACAAAAAGACGTAGAAACCTACATGTAGTATATAGGGTAATAGAGTACGAGTGCAACGTTCTTTGTTCATTATTTCAGATACTCCCATCATGACTATAAGTGCTTTAACCTCATGTTACAAAGTTCACAATACAACTCAAGTTTGAAAGAACAAAATCTATCACCGTTGCCATTGAGTGTTTGTTACAGATCAAGTGAATAAGATGCAAGATTTCACTTATCCCCATTTCCTCTGATTCTAATGACCAATACAACAGGTAATCATGTCTGTACTGTTGTGATTCAAAAGCAACACCGCATACCAATCTTTAAGGGCATCTGTAAAACCTCGCTCCAGGAAATTATTTGAAACTTATTCTAATCACTTAACTTAATGCATTAATCCATCAATATGTTTTATATAGGAAGAGGGGAACCTTTTCTGTATGAACTACAACAAGACATCGGTTTTCCATCTCCACATCAGTGGCAACCATACTGCGACATCTATTATAGCAACATAACACCAGTCCTATTATTTTCAATAAATCCATTAGTGGGTCTTATGTAGGCTGAATATATTTAAAAATGCATCTGTTTTATAGACATAAAAAGCTGAATCTCACTTGTATAGCACCTCCTTATGAATGTTAAACTTCCTAAAGATTTTCTAATCATACACACATTAAATTTGCAGTCATTCCATGATGCTTCTCCTTTCATCTTCTTCCATTATACCATTCAACCTTTCTCAATGTATTAATAAATTATCCATTCTTTTAACGACATCAGTGCATGCCTCAATGGCACTGTTAAAGGCGGCTTGTAAAGAACCATTGTGAGAGTTCTCCAGTTCAAACAAAGTGTGCATAAGTGAACAGCTCCAAAATTATCTTTCAATTTCACACTGATACTTATTTTCAACTGAGAACACTGCACAGCACGTCCTCCTGCAGATTCCACCTGACATCTGAGTGAGTGCAAAGGTGTCCACCTGACATTTTACATCTGGTCAAAGACACCTTCAGTAAATAGAAGCACAATATTGAGGAATTGTAAAGGATCTATCAATTGTGCTTTGTACAGTACACAGTTCACTAGCTTCGGCTCTATTCCATAGTGCCACTGAACTGTCGTCAGCGCATATCCGCCTCACTGAACAAAATGTATCAATACATCATGTCCACATTTGATACAATTTACTCCAATATGAAACACTATTGCCGTAATCATACCAGGTGATGGTGTAAGGTATGTATACACTGAGAAATTAAAGGTGATTTATCATACCTTAAATACCTTATCATACCTCATAACTTAATCTAAATCAAAGTAAAAAGAAATCCACAACTGTTAACAACCAGAAATATGCATGTTGATCAATCATTACCTGAAACAGGTAGAAAGGCTAACATTAATTAAACAAAGATTACACGAAGATCAATATGATTATTTCTGCTTATGGAATATAGAGAAATCCATTCACAGCACTTGCTGCTTCAATTAAAATGTGCTTTCATAAAAACAGAATTGACCACAATTCAGAATTTCCAGAGTCTGAGAAAATGTTAGCTCCACCTCTTCTTGGAATGAGAGCATAAATATCAAAAAAATTACATTCGGCTTCTGGTTTTCATAAACTTTCACTTGTTGAAGGGTAATCCAAAACTAAAACAAGTCAGATACTAAAACCAAATCCCTCACAATGGTAAACTATGAACGGGTAACAATGCCAAAATCAGACTTATGGAAAAATTCCTCAGAGCAAGAATTAAACTAGCACTTCACCAGTGTAAATGTTATTAGAAGTCTTTGCAATGATTAATATTAGAGAACAATAAAATTGACAAATCATGCTAAATTTTAAGAGTAGTTCAATCATGCATTCCCAAACAAAAAACAATTTTACATTAAAAAAATCTGAAGCAGTTTTTGTCACACTTTGGATGCTACAGACTGTCGGTAATTCAGGAAGAACAGCAGTCACACTAGAAATTCAAAAATATTTTGCTTGAAGCTCTGCTTTGGGAAGATGACAGTGTACTTAACATAAAGTGTAGAAAAGCAACCTATTTTCACTTGGTCGATTAATCCACTGTCATTCACTCAATTTATATGCCACCATTCAGAATGCTTTGCAGGGGACTGCCTGAACCAAATGTAGATATAAACAGGGGCAGTTCTTCCAGTAAAAATGAATGAAAAGGAGTCAGTTTAAAGGCAAAACCATTCGACATATCCAAATTATAGTGCCCAGCCAAAATCAACAAGCGAAACATGAACATGCAGAGGAATTGGAGCAGCTGACAGCTTTCAACTGAATGGGTAAGGCACCAATGCTGCAGATCCTCCAACACAGAGCAAATAATCGCACAGGATTCCCACCCTGCCATTTTCTCTTGGAGGGGAGGGGGGAGACTTCACTTTCCTGCTCAAACCAGGATACAATCTGCAAAGGGCTGTGGGAAAGGTCACAAAAAACAGTCAGCCGGACAGCTAGTTCCAGGGAACTGGATGAGCCATAATGCACAGGCAGTTCAATACAGTCACAGGTTCCTCCTTCCCTCATAAACGAGAATCTGCCTGAAGTTACACAGCCTGAAACAGGATGGCCCTGACAGGGCCAGGAATTGACCCTGAGAGCGGGAGCCCACGCCCACCGAGAGAGAGGGCGGGGGGTGGAGGGAGATGGAGAGGGGGGCCGGATGGAGAGGGGGGCCGGAGGGAGAGGGGGGCCGGAGGGAGAGGGGGGCCGGAGGGAGAGGGGGGGCCGGAGGGAGGGGGGGGGGGCCGGAGGGAGGGGGGGGGCCGGAGGGAGGGGGGGGGGGCCGGAGGGAGGGGGTGGGGGGGCCGGAGGGGGGGGGGGGGGGCCGGAGGGAAGGGGGGGGCCCGGAGGGAGGGGGGGGGGGCCGGAGGGGGGGGGGGGGGGGGGGGGGGGGGGGGCCGGAGGGAGGGGGGGGGCCGGAGGGAGGGGGGGGGCCGGAGGGGGGGGGGGGCGGTGGGAGAGGCGGGGCGGAGGGAGAGGGGGCGGTGGGAGAGGGGGGTGGTGGGGAAGAGAGAGAGGGGGGTGGGGGGGAAGAGAGAGAGAGGGAGGGTGGGGGGGAAGAGAGGGGGGGTGGGGGGGAAGAGAGAGAGGGGGGGTGGGGGGTAAGAGAGAGAGGGGGGGTGGGGGGAAGAGAGAGAGGGGGGTGGGGGGGAAGAGAGAGAGGGGGGGTGGGGGGGAAGAGAGAGAGGGAGGGTGGGGGGGGGGAGAGAGTGGGGGGGTGGGGGGAGAGAGAGAGTGGGGGGGTGGGGGGAGAGAGAGAGTGGGGGGGGTGGGGGGAGAGAGAGTGGGGGGGGTGGGGGGAGAGAGAGAGTTGGGGGGGTGGGGGGAGAGAGTTGGGAGGGTGGGGGGAGAGAGAGTTGAGGGGGTGGGGAGAGAGAGAGTTGAGGGGGTGGGGGGAGAGAGAGTTGGGGGGGTGGGGGGAGAGAGTGTTGGGGGGTGGGGGGAGTGAGAGTTGGGGGGGTGGGGGGAGAGAGCGTTGGGGGGGTGGGGGGAGAGAGCGTTGGGGGGGTGGGGGGAGAGAGCGTTGGGGGGGTGGGGGGAGAGAGCGTTGGGGGGGTGGGGGGAGAGAGCGTTGGGGGGGTGGGGGGAGAGAGCGTTGGGGGGGTGGGGGGAGAGAGCGTTGGGGGGGTGGGGGGAGAGAGCGTTGGGGGGGTGGGGGGAGAGAGAGTTGGGGGGGGGGGAGAGAGAGTTGGGGGGGGGAGAGAGAGTTGGGGGGGGGGGAGAGAGAGTTGGGGTGGGGAGAGTGAGTTGGTGGGGGGGGGAGAGTGAGTTGGTGGGGGGGGAGTGTGAGTTGGTGGGGGGGGGAGAGAGTGAGTTGGTGGGGGGGGAGAGTGAGTTGGTGGGGGGGGAGAGTGAGTTGGTGGGGGGGGAGAGTGAGTTGGGGGGGGGGAGAGAGTGAGTTGGGGGGGGCGGAGAGAGTGAGTAGGGGGGGGGAGAGAGTGAGTTGGGGGGGGGGAGTGAGTTGGGGGGGGGGAGTGAGTTGGGGGGGGGGGGGGAGTGAGTTGGGGGGGCGGGGGGGAGTGAGTTTGGTGGGGTGGGGGATGGGGGTGCTACTAGTCAGAGGGCGGACTCCGTCTCCACCCCTCTAACATTGAAGCTGGAATCCCTCCTGAGCTGTGGATCCGGCAGTGCAGTCCAGTCCAGTCTAGTCGCGTCCTTTTCCCAACTCCCTGCCATGGAGACCGGGGCCCCAACACTCTCACTCCTCACTCACTGTCACAGACTGTCCCAGCCGCTTAATGTACCGTCTTACCGTCAACTCCTTACCAGCGCCGCCGTTCCTCGGAGCCGCTCCCGATCCTGCTCCGGGTGCCGGTGTTCCTGCCGCTCCTGCTCCGGGTGCCGGTGCTCCGGCCGCTCCCGGTCCTGCTCCGGGTGTCGGTGTTCCTGCCGCTCCCGGTCCGGGTGCCGGTGCTCCGGCCGCTCCCGGTCCTGCTCCGGGTGTCGGTGTTCCTGCCGCTCCCGGTCCGGGTGCCGGTGTTCCTGCCGCTCCCGGTCCGGGTGCCGGTGTTCCTGCCGCTCCCGGTCCGGGTGCCGGTGTTCCTGCCGCTCCCGGTCCTGCTCCGGGTGCCGGTGTTCCTGCCGCTCCCGGTCCTGCTCCGGGTGCCGGTGTTCCTGCCGCTCCCGGTCCGGGTGTCGGTGTTCCTGCCGCTCCCGGTCCGGGTGTCGGTGTTCCGGCCGCTCCCGGTCCGGGTGCCGGTGTTCCTGCCGCTCCCGGTCCTGCTCCGGGTGCCGGTGTTCCTGCCGCTCCCGGTCCTGCTCCGGGTGCCGGTGCTCCGGCCGCTCGCGATCCGGAGTGTGCGGCCCTGGGACTGCGTGACGTCACGGTGTTGGAGCTGCGGAGGTGGAAAGACCGCCAGGAGCAGCAACACAGAATATCATCAGAGTGGGGCACATTACATTGTGTCATAGAGACACTGAAAGAACAGCACCTTTCACCACATCAGGGCATCCCGAAGCGTTTTACAACCAACGTTTATGGTACAGTCATTGTGATATAGGAAATAAATACTGTGGCTACAAGAGAGAGCAGGTCAGATGCTGTGAATTTTGTGGAGAGTAACTGACCTCCTGACTCTCCAAAGCCTATCCACCATCTACAAAGTGATGGAATACTCTCCACTTGACTGGATGAGTGCAGCTCCAATAACCCTCAAGCAGCCGGATACCATCCAGGACAAAGCTGTCCACTTGATCAGCACCCCATCCATCCAACTCAAACATTCACTCCCTCCATCACCACACACAGTGTACTATATACAAGATGCACTGAAGCAACACACCAAGGCTCCTTTAACAGCATCTTCCAAACCGGCAACATCTAGCTCCTAGAAGGACAAGGGCAGCAGACGCATGGGAACACACCACCTGCAAGTTGCCCTCCAAGCTACACATCCTGACTTGGAACTATATCTCCACTCCTTCACTGTCGTTGGATCAAAATCCTGGAAATCCTTTCCCTTCTTCAAAACATGGACTGCAGCAATTCAAAAAAGCAGCTCACCACCAACTTCTCAAGGACAATTAGTGATGGGCAATAAATGCTTGTCTTGCCAATGACACCCACATCCCATGAAAGAATATAAAAAATGTGGCAGGCAATTTCTGCACAGCAACATTCCTCAAATAGCAATGGAATCATGATCAGATAATGTTTTATTGATGTTGGTTGAGGGATAAATATTTGCCAACCAGCCAAAGCACCTGGAGAACTCCCCTGCTCTTCTTTGAAATAGTGCCATGGAATCTTTTACCTGAGAGGTCAGATGGGACCTCAATGTAACATCTCAGCAGGCAGACTGCACACCCAAAATGCAGCACTCCCTCAGTACAGTAATATCAGCCTGAATTATACACTCAAACCCCCAGAGTAGGACTTGAACACACAATCTTTTGACTCAGAAACAAGGGTGTTACCACTGAGATATAAATTGTAATACTGGGAGTAATGCACTGCATCCTGTAACATTATTCCTGTCACTGGGGATAATGCATTACAAAATGATGCAAAACCTAGACATTGTGGTGATAAGTGCAAGTAACATTTACATCACACTAGTGCCAGGCTCTGGCCAACTCCAACAAGAGAAAATCTAACCATCTCCCCATGACATATCATGCTACTATCAATGTATTACCTCACCATCAACATCCTGTGGTTATCACTGGCCAAAGCTCAGTTGGACCAGCCACATAGATGCTGTGGCTACAAGAACAGCCTAGAAGCTGGGTATTCTGCAGTGAGTGGTTCACCTCCTGACTCTTCAAAACCTTTCCACCATCTGCAAAGAATAAGTCAGGAATGTAACATTTTTCAGGATAGATGAGACTTAACAACATTCAAGAAGTTCGACAACATTTAGGACAAAGCAACTCATTTTGATTGGCAGCACATCCACCACCTTAAACATTCAGTCTTTCCTCCTCTGGGATACCATGCTGCAGTATCATTTACGAGATGCACTGCAGCAACTCACCAAGGCACCTTCCACTGCATCTCCTAAACCCATGAACGCTATAGCCTAGAATGATAAGGACAGCAGGAGCATGAGAACACCACCAACTGCAAGTTTCCCTTCAAGTTGCACACCATCCTGATTTGGAGCCTGTAATACTTGGAGCCATTCCTTCATTATCATTGGGTCAAAATCCTGGAACTACAATTCTACAGCACTGTGGGAGTGCCTTCACCACATGGATTACAATGAGGCAGCTCATCACCACTATCTCAAGAACAATTAGGATTGGGCAACAAATATTGGCCTTGCCCACAATGCCTGCCACATCCAGGAATGTCACTGGGAGTGCTGCAATTCATTCTGAAATATCACTACTTCAAGTTTTATAACATCAGGAATCTGATGAGCCATGTGCTGGGTAAAGCCTGTATTTTCTTTTGTACAATGTCCCTTTAAGGCCGAAGTGGGCTGAGGAGTATTCTGAAAGAAGGTTAATTGGTTTCCCGATTATGACATCATTAGGTTCCAAGAAATGTCCATATGGCCTAAGGATGCATGGGGATGAACAGCTAAGAAGCAAAGGGTAAATAGAAAACTAATTGTAGTGGAGTTGGGTCAACCAGTGTGTTATGTTTGGTAGTTCAAAACACGCTGAAAATTTGTGTAAAGAGGAAACAAGCAAGGTTCTGTCCAAATGGAATAGTTTTTTTGTTTGGCAGTCTTTGAACAGATCCTGATGTTGAAACAGGTCTCTGAGAATAGAGCAGAGACTGTGTAATCCACAGTTGGAAAGAACAGAGAGCTGAAGACAGGAAGGGCAATGGATTGTGGATTGGACAAGATCCATTGCTGCTGTTTCAGTGTTGCCAGAGCCCGCCAGTCTGTTTAAAGGAGTCAGAAAAGGGTGCCTCTGGGGATTCTATGCCATCGGAACTGTCGCATACTGAGTGAGAGTGTTTGTTGACATGTGTCTTGTTAGTGGCAATCGTATCTGGGGACTTCAGATGAAATATGGTGGCTGGTGAATGCTACTCAAGGGCTGAAATGATTGAGTTGGAAGTGAGAGATCCTACATAGCGGAAGCCTTGTTGGAAAGACTGTGATATTGTATGTGGTCCCACATTTGTGTAGGAAGTAATGTACGTTCTTGTAACTAGATGAGGTGTATCTCTGTTGTATCAACTTTTTACCTTTTTTGTGAAATATTCTTCACTTTAATTAATGTCTGAATTATGTCGGTTTTAGGTGGTTTGTTACAGTAAAAAATGTTTAAAGTGAAATTTCGTCCATCAGTTTTCTTTCCATTGGCTTTGTGGTGATTTCTTTCTTTTAAAAGGTTATTGGTCTCTATGGGGATTGTAACAAAGCATGTATTACATGCTGTAACACTACTACCAACAGCAATGCATTAGACTCTGGAACACTGCCACAAGGAATGGTTTAATGTATTTTATAACCTTGTCACAGGGAATAGTGTATTACATTTTGTAACACTTCCAATGGGTGCAGTGCATTTCATTCTATAACACTGTGAGCAATACATTATATGCTGTAATACTATAACTAAGAACAATGTATTTGACTCTGCAAGCGGTAAATCATGTTCCATAATGCTAAGAGCAATGATGTGTTACAGTTTGTAACACTGGAACCAATGCATTGCATTTGTAAACTGTCACTGGGAATAGTAATTAGATTCTGTGACACCATCACTGGGAGCAGTGCACTACATTATGTAAAACTTGGAATATGCACCCAGTAAAATCAGGGGATGTACAGTTCTATCTGTAATGGTGCCACTGGGAGTGATGGATTACAATCTGTAGCACTGCTACTGTTCAGTACAAGGAGTAATGCATTACCTTTGGTAGCACATGGACCGATGCTTTACGTTTTGGAATGGCACATCATATTTTGTAATTTTGCTACTGCGCATCAGTAGTGATGATGTATTACATTTTGTAACACTCCACTACCTCAATAGCCACAAGGATTTACCCTTGGCCCTTCCTCTTCTAAACGCTGCCCCTTGGCAACATCACCTGAAGGAATGGTTCAGCTTTCGCACAAATGATAATGATGCCCAGCTCTATAGCTCTAACACCTCTCACAACTTCCTTGTGATCTCTGTATATCTCAACACCATCCAAGACAAAACAAGCTCACTTGACTGGCACACCATCCTTCACTTTAAACAATCATTCCCTCTAACATCGACGCACAATACCAGCAGCGTGTACCTTATACCAGATGGATTGCAGCAGTTCAAGAAGGTGGCTCACTACTTCCTGTCAGCGGCAATTAGGGATGGGCAACAAATGCTGGCCTTGCCAGAGATACTCACATCCTATGAATTAAAAAAAAATGCCAGTCTTCAGTCAATTCCATTCATGATATCAAGAAAAGACTGAAGGCACTGGATACAGCAAAGGCTGACAACATTCCAGCAGTAGCACTCCAGAACTAGTTGCACCCCTAGCCAAGCTGTTCCAGTACAGCTACAACACTGGCATCTACATGACAATGTGGAAAATTGCACAGCTATGTCCTGTCCACAAAAAACAGAACAAATCCAATCCAGTCAATCACCACCCCATCAGTCTACTTTCGATCACAGCAAGCTGATGGAAGGTGTCTCTGACAGTGTTAACAAGCGGCACTTACACAGAAATAATTTGCTCACCGATGCTCAGTTTGGATTCCGCCAGGACCACTCGACTACAGAATTCATTACAATCTTGGTCCAAACATGGACTAAAGAGATGAGTTCAAGATGTGAGGTGAGAGTGACTGCCCTTGACAGCAAGGCAGCATTTGACCAAGTGTGGTATTGAGGAGCCCTTGCAAAATTGGGAATCAGGGGGGGAAATCTCCAATGGTTTGATTTATACCTAGCACAAAGAAAGATGGTTGTGGTTGTTGGAGGTCAGTCATCTCAGCCCCAGGATATCACTGCAGAAGTTCCTCAGGATATTTCCTAGAGTCGACCAGCTTCAGCTGCTTCAGCAATGACATTCCTATTCATCATAAGGCCAGAAGTGGGAATGTTCACTGATGATTACACAGTGTTCAGTATCATTCATGATGTCTCAGATAGTGAAACACTCTGTGCCCACATAGAGCAATACCTGGACAACTCTCTGGCTTGGGCTGATAAGTAGCAAGTTACAATTGTGCCACACAAATGCCAGGCAATGATCATCTCCAACAAGAAAGAATCTCTTGAAATGCAATGGCATTGCCATTGCTGAATCCCCCACTATCAATGGTTACCAATGGTAAACTTAACTTGACCAGCCATATTAATACTGTGGCTACAAGAGCAGGTAGAACAGTGGGAATTTATTTTTATTCATTCCTGTGATGCGAGTGTTGCTGGCTAGGCCAGCATTTATTGCCCATCCCTAGTTGCCCTTGAGAAGGTGCTGGTGAGCTGCCTTCTTGAACCGCTGCAGTCCATGTGGTGTAGGTACACCCACAGTGCTGTTAGGGAGGGAGTTCCAGGATTTTGACCCAGTGACAGTGAAGGAGTGGCAATAATTTCCAAGTAAGGATGGTTACAGGAGGGGAATTTCCAGGTGGTGGTGTTCCAATGTGTCTGCTGCCTTTGTCCTTCTAGATGGAAGTGGTTGTGGGTTTAGAAGGTGCTGTCTAAGGAGGCTTGGTGAGTTCCTGCAGTGCACCTTGTAGGTGGTACACACTGCTGTCACTTAGGTGGTGGAGGGAGTAAATGTTTGTAGATGGGGTGCCAATCAAGTGGGCTGCCTTGTCCTGGATGGTGTCAAGCTTATTAAGTGTTATTGGAGCTGCACTCATCCAGGCAAATGGAGAGTATTCCATCAAACTCCTGACTTGTGCCTTGCAGATGGCGGACAGGCTATGGGGAGTCAGGAGGTAGGTTACCCACTGCAGGATTCCTAGCCTCTGACCGGCTCTTGTAGCCACAGTATTTATATAGCTAGTCCAGTTTAGTTTCTGGTCAATGGTAACCCCCAGGATGTTGGTAGTGGGAGATTCAGCGATGGTAATGCCATTGAATGTCAAGGGGCAATGGTTTGATTCTCTCTTGTTTAAGATGGTCATCGGCTGGCATTTGTCTGGCGCAAATGTTACTTGTCAGTTGTCAGCCCAAGCCTGGATATTGACAGGTCTTGCTGCATTTGGACATGGACTGCTTCAGTTTCTGAGAGGTCACAAATGGTGCTGAACATTGTGCAATTATCACCGAACATCCCCACTTCTGACCTTATGATGAAAGGAAGGTCATTGATGAAGCAGCTGAAGATGGTTGGGCCTAGGACACTACCCTTAGGAACTCCTGCAGTGATGTCCTGGAACTGAGTTGATTGACCTCCAACAAAACCACAACCGTCTTCCTTTGTGCTAGGTGTGACTCCAACCTGTGGAGAGTTTTCCCCTGATTCCCATTGACTCCAGTTTTGCTAGGGCTCCTTGATGCCACACTCTGTCTAATGTGGCCTTGATGTCAAGAGCAGCCACTCTCACCTCACCTCTCGAGTTCAGCTGTTTTGTTTGAACCAAGGCTGTAATGAGGTCAGGAGCTGAGTGGCCCTGGCAGAACCCAAACTAAGCGTCAGTGAGCAGGTTATTGCTAAGCAAATGCCGCTTGATAGCACTGTCAATTACTCCTCCTGTCTCTTTACTGATGATGGAGAGTAGACTGATGGGACGGTAATTGGCTGGGCTGGATTTGTCCCACTTTTTGTGTACAGAACATACCTGGGCAATTTTCCACATAGCCGAGTAGATGCCAGTGTTGTAGATGAACTGGAACAGTTTGGCCAGGGGCACGGCAAGTTCTGGAGCACAAGTCTTCAGTTAAATTGCCGGAATGTTGTCAGGAGCCATAGCCATTGCAGTATCCAGTGTCTTCAGCCATTTCTTGATATCACGTGGAGTGAATCGAATTGGCTGAAGACTGGCATCTGTGATGCTGGGTACCCCTAGATAAAGTAACTCGCCTCCTGACTCCCCAAAACCTGTTCACCTTCCATAAGGCACAAATCATAAGTATGATGGAATACTCTCCACTTGGCTGGATGGGTGCAGCTCCAAAGGCAGGGAGTCGGAGGTTGTGGGGGACAGGCAGGAGAATGGAATTGGGGCCTCAATCAGATCAGCCATGATCCTATTAAATGGCAGAGTAAACTAAATGGGCTGAATTGCCTACTCCTGCTCCAAGTTCTAATGATCTTATGATGTTAAGAAGAAGCTTAACACTATCCAGGACAAAGCAGCCCACTTGATCAGCATCCCAATGACCACCTCAAATATCCACTCTCTCTATCGTTGGTGCACAGGGCAGCATATGTATCATCTACAAGATGTGCTGTAGGAACTTGCCAAGGCCCTTCAACAGCACCTTCCAAACCCACGACTTCTACCAGGCAGCAGACACATGGAAACACCACCACCTGCACATTCCCCCCAAGCCACACACCATCCTGACATGGAACTATATCAGTGTTCCTTCACAGTCACTGGGTCAAAAACCTGCAAATTCCTTCCTAACAGCAGAGTCAGTGTACCTACACCAGGTGAACTATAGTGATGAAAGAACACAGCTCAGCATCATTTTCTCAGGGGCAATTACGATGAGCAATAAACACTGGCTTTGTCAGTGACGCCCACATCCCATGAAAGAGTAAAAACTTGTCCTGAATGGTCAAGTACAAGTGAAGGCTTTCCAAAGTCAGAATTGGTCAGAACCACACACTGAGTGACTGTGCTCTATATCAGTCCCCACACCACATGCAATAGAGAGGATGAAGGAGAGTCCTTCATAGCTATAAAGTTAGCAGAGGTATTAACATATAATTGCAGTCAATTTGACAACTAGTAAAAGGATGTGGTAATATATATATATTGTCATTACATTTTTAACACTGATATTATGGAAGTTTCTAAAACAAGTAGATTATTTTAGCAAAACTGAAGCCTTTCTTTCATGTTGTTTGCCACTTCGAAGAAAGTTAAGAAGAAGTGTAGTATAAGCTAAACTGCATGAGGTAATAGCAAGCAAGGAGCCAGCAAATGTCCAACTGGGCTCATACATTTTTTAAACCATGCAGTAATCTAAGCCTATTCATAGCAATTATTTTGGTGTTATTCTATCTAGGCTTGTAAAACGATACAGCAATTTTAATTAGTAAGCCATTTGATAGCTTTGTGCTTTGTAGCACAATGCTTTCTAACCAAAAAATATCAGTCTGAAGTCATCTGCCAAGGTGCTGGCTGGGTAGTAAAGCATAAGATAATTATTCACATTTTGAATTTTATTACTTTATAAATAAAATGTAATTAGCCTCCAGCAGCTGCATTTATAACCATGGTTTATTCTCCCCCATCCTCAGCTCTTGGGCACAAAAGCTGACAGTAATAGCGTGGCTGTTATTCCCAGCTCAGATCAGCTTCATTCGGCACAGAACAGGATTTGAGCCTGGGATGATCATATCCATTCTGACCAGCTGCGTAGCAAAGTAAGCAATGGAGTCAATAACCAAAAAGCTGCTGACAAGCATTAAACACAACATACACCAGGCAAAAGATAGTGTGTTAGGTATTGGTATCAAGGGATTTGGAGTTAAGGTGGGTAAATGGAGTTAAGGTACTGATCATCCATGATCCATTGAAAGTAAGGCAGGCTCAAGAGGCTGAATGGCCTATTTCTGCTGCTGTGTTCTTGTGTTCATACGTCTCGGATTATGTGGCTCACACACAGCAATAAAGCTAGACGTTAAATAGGATTAATGGCATCCTCATCGTAACAGGGGAGTTGATATTTGATAGTGGCTTCAGCTATATTGGTAATAAAAGAGATGGTCATTACTTATGTAACATCTGAATAAACAACTAAATAAATGGCATTAGCCACCATTTATAAGGTATAAGTATCAGTTTAACCTTTGCACTGGATACACTATAGAGATAAATTCTTTTGACTTGGTGCTTCCAGAAGGGAGCCTCACCCACTGGCAGCACACTTCATATATTCAGGCAACGCAGCGCACAAATTCAGGCGTGTGCTGCCCATCAGAACCTTCAGTATCTAAAATTCTGTAATAAGTTTCATCATCTGCTTAAGTGGAACCCATAGCAAAGAAAAGAACAGGCTTGAAGCAGGTTTGAAAAGATAAATGTAGTTCCATGGCTTGTGTTCAATAAAAAGTGTTCTCACACTTTTATAAGGTGCTGCACTATATTGTGCTACATTTGCACTGCTCCATAAGTCATATTGTCATTTGCCACTGCACTGTAGCATCAGCCAATCATGTGAAACATATAAATGAGATACATAGCTGGAGAGAATGACGGACAGTAAGCACAGGGCAAACATGGCTTTGACAATGGAGATTGAGTCCTAGAGAGGACTGAGTATTTCATTGTTAAGATAAAAATAATGCTGGAGATTGTAGTATAAGGATGTATGGCATAGCAAGGGTAAATGCGGGACTCAAGAACTGTACTGCCCATAGTGTGATGTAAGTGTCACATGACAAGGGACCTGGGGCACTAAGAGTATGCAGAGACCTGTGTAGAAGTAAGTATGGAGTTAGCTCATAGTCTGGGCTTACCTTGTATATATGTACATAGTTATGCATTACCAATAAACACCTCAACCTTACAAGCCTCTGAAACTCTTTATGAGGCCTACTGAACAACCCCTTACAACAGAGATCTGAAATAAAAGCTGGAAATAATAGCAGGTCTGTTAACTTTAACCAAGTCTGAGGCCATGTCCATTATATATCTCATGGCTGGGGCTCCTGAACACTAACAAACTTGCAGAATGAGCAAATAATTGGCAAATGAAGTTCAACCCAGATAAACGTGACATATTACAATTTGAATAGGGAGGTTGCTTATTACTTGGAAGTTGCAAGTCTAGTTGAGGTAGAGGAATAAAAGGATCTTGGAGTGCAAATACACCAATCATTAAAAGTGGAGCTATAGGTTAGCAAAGCCATAAATTAAGCAAAACAAGCACTAGGCTTTATTTATAGAGGGAAAGAATTGAGAAGTAGAGGAGTTGTACTAAACCTGTATTGAACCTTGGTTAGACTACATTTAGAGTATTGTGTGCAGTTCTGGTTAACATATTATAAAAAAGGATTTGGAGGGACTGGAGCGGGTGCAGAAAAGATTTACAAGCTTGATGCCAGGATAAGGTGAGTATACATATCAAGAAAGAATTGACAAGCTGGATCTCTATTGTCTTGAAAAAAGAAGACTGAGGGGTAACCTAACAGAGGTCTACAAAATTATGAAATGTTTTCATAGAGCAGCTAGAGAAAGAATGTTTCCTCTTGTGGGGAAGAGCATAGAGGTCACCAATATAAAAGTCATTAAGAAATCCAATAGGGATTTCAGAAGAAACTACTTTACCCAAAGAGTGGTGAGAATGTGGAACTCTCCACCACAAGGAATGGTTGAAGTGAATAGTATAGATGTATTTAAAAGGAAGGTTAACAAGCTAATGAGGGAGAAGGGTTACAATGGTAGATTTAGATAAGGAAAGACGGGAGGAGGCTCGAGTGAAGCATAAACACCAGCATGAACTGGTTGGGTTGAATGGACTGTTTCAGTGCCGTATATCCTATGTAATCCTCCACAAACCATGAAACCTAAAGGGTGTGTCTGCTTCCCGGAAGGCATTTTGCAGCAAGGCTGCAGATCCTGACATTGAGACCAAAAGCTGCTATCATTTTCGTTAGGGTGTTTGGCGGCTGGCCACACGCCATCTTACGGCAGCTAACCAATTAATACCGGGGAGGCGTGGGCACCATCCATTCACACAGCAGAGGTGGGAAGTGAGGCAGTGGAGGCTGACACACCATGACAGGTGCTGGCACCATGCTTAAAGGGCTGCCAGCCTTGCATTCACTGCTGCCTGACTTCCAGAAATAACAGCCGGCTTACCAGGTGTTCAGAAAACTGAACAGAAAGGCCTAGCCATAATGGCAGAAGGAAAATCCCAGGTGTTCCCATGGTTCAGCGATGCCTCCCAGCAGGTTCTTGTCCAGGCTGCAAGGGCAATGCAGAAAGTCCTCTTCCCCAGGAAAGTCCTCTTCCCCAACCTGCTTTATCAAGCAAGCCTGGAGGGAGATTCCAGAGAAGGGCAGCAGCCATGGGGTCACTCCCAGAACCTGGATCGTGCTACAAATCTGTCAATTACCTTATTAAGTCCACCAAGATGAGTACTGCATTACCTTTTTTCCAGTGGAGGCTTTGTGGTGAGACAGTGGTGTAGCGATAATGTCATTGGACTAGTAATCTAGAAGCCCAGGCGAATTCTCTGGGGACATGGGTTCAAATCTCACCACAGCCGCTTGTGGAATTTAAATACAATTAAAAAATCTGGAATTGAAAAACCAGTCTCAATAATAGTTCACTAATTTCCTTTAGGGAAGGAAATCAGCTGTGCTTACCTGGTCAGGCCTACATGTGACTCCAGAACCCAGTGATGTGGTTGACACAACTGCCCTCTGGAATGGCTGAGCAAGCCATTCAATTCAAGACCAATTAGGAATGGGCAAAAAATGCTGGCCTTATCAACGATGTCCATATCCCTTGAAAGAATAAAGAAAAAAAATGTGGCTTTGTGTGTTTAGTGGGGAGGGAGTGACCATGCAGTCAGTGGCAATGGGTTCAGGCTGCAGCACATGCTGGCAGTAGTATGGCAGCAACTCAGTGAGAGGTACCCAACTGTGACTGATAACTCCCACAATCTCCCTCAAAAGTGGTCACTTGCAGGTGCATTCATGTGTCTCCATCATGGAATGCTGGCCTACCAGCAGCAAAGGTGTTGTGCTTGTCTCCGTGGGGAAACTAACAGTGTTTGTTTTTGTGCTTGCAAGAGTAGACAGCCCATAACACAAAGGAAAAGGCCAAATACCTGTCCATCCTGACCCCTGTGGAGGAGTGGAGGAGGTGGCCTTGGAACTGGCAGGGCACCAGGGTGGCCACTCTATCACTGATGATGAAGTAGGAATGTCAATGCAAGAGGATGAGTGACCAAATGCAGGGGCACAAGGGTGTATCGGGCACATACAGTAGGCAGACCACTGGACACATGGAGCTCCACAGTAAGGACAGTTGGTATGCAGCATTGGAGGATAGGGGATACTCAGTAGGAGGCATGGGAGTTTCCACTGTCTCACTGACAATTGACTCTAAATCATCTTTGGCACCCTCCACTAATCCCCTGTCCTCCTTTGGTTCATCACCATCAGCAATTGACCTGCCTACCACACAGGGTGCTGTGGGGCAGCTTAGCCACACCAGCCGGCCCTACCTCTGCCACCATCCCACCCCCAGGATCAACCGCGGAGGGATCCTCCCTGGACTCCTCTGAGAGCTCTGGGCTAAAGGGTAGCAGCAGCCAGGGTCCTGCTTTGCCTCAGGCACCGGTTCACACAGCGACCCTGGGAAAAGCCCAATTCCCAATACCAGCACCGAGCATCAGAGACAAAGGGGGCCTGCCCCACCCTGCCACTGTCCAGTGACCCAGTAGGTGGGGCTTTTTAATTGGATTCTCAACCAGACCAAGCAGGTCCCAGTTGGTGTCAGCACATAACTGAGCAAGCTCAGCCTCAATGACCCCAACCACCTCAGCCTCTAGGAGGCCTGACTGCTGATGAGTGACTGGGTCAAACTAGATGGATCCTCCATGTGATCGCCCCAACCGCCCAGGCAGGGGGCTTCTCCTGTCCCCAGGAATTACAATTGGATAAAGGGATCTGTCGCACCCTCCGGAGGAATGGACAACCCCTGCTGACAGCCTGTGGTGGTGGGATGGGATGCAGAGTCTGTAAGAGCACTGAAACCTTTTCCACAGAGGGACAATCTCTTCTTCAGGCCTACCCTTCATTCCAAGGAGTGGGTGATGTCTCCTTCTTTTCTGGCAGAGATGAGGAGGGAGGCTTCCACATTGGGCGAGGCTGCTGGCTCTGTGCCCTCTCTCTCTCTCCCTTGCTCCTGCACCCTGTAATTTGTTGCAGTCCTCCTCAGTATTGACTACCTTCTCCCCCACTCCTCAATTTGGTGACTTCCGCAAATTTAGGAAGTGTGTTTTTGATTCCAAAGTCCAAGTAGTTAATGTAAATTTTGAACAGCAGTGGTCCCAGCAGTGATCCTTGTGGAATGCCACTACACGCCTTCTGCCACTCTGAATAACTATCCTAAACTCCTATTTTCTGCTTTGAAGCCAGCTACAGATCCATTCTGCCACTTGTCCCATGACTGCACATTCTCTGGCCTTATTCAGTCATCTATTGTGGCCACCTTCATGAAGATCTTTTAGAATCCGGATAAATGACACCTTCTGCATGACAATCGTCTGCTCTCTGTTACCTCCACAAAGAATTCAATAAGATTGATCAGGCAACATTTTCCCTTTTCAAATCCGCTGACATGAAGTAGACTGGTCTATAATTCCCTGGACATATTTTGTGCCTGTTCTTAAATATTAGAAATATATTAGCTAGCCACATCGCCTGTATCTAACAAATTATTAAATATAAGTAGTAATGCCTCTGCTATCTCTTTAGATTCTTTCAAAATATGTGAATACAATCCATTCAGACCAGGAGCTTAGAGTTTGTTTAGTTTATTCAAGACATCTCCTTTTTAGTTTAAATATTCATTGTTCATCTCATCATTCAATGTCATGTCTAGCTGTTCTAACTCCCTGGTAAAGACTGAAGTAAAAAAAATCTAACATTTCTGCCATCTCTCCGTTGTTACCTGTGGTATTATCCTGTCTATCCCTTAATCATCCTATTCACATCACAGCTTTCTTTTTTTATTGGTGTGTCTGTTAAGTGTTTTATTATTTTGTTTTAAGTTTCTTGACAATTTAATTTCATAGTTCCGCTTTACCTTCCTGATGTCTCCTAACCTCTTCATATCTTCTCTTGCCATGAACTCTTCTGCTGTCTATGTTTTTAATGTATGGCTCTTTCCAAACTCTCAACTGTTCCCTTATGCCTTTATTCATCCATGGAGTCTCACTAATATTTAGTTTGTTCTAGCCATTCAGCAGAATATATTTTTCCAGCACTCTGTCAAACATAATTTTAAATGTTTCCCATTGTTCTACGTGTTGTTCGCCAATATTGTTGCCCATTTTATTTTCCCAGGTTCTATTCTCAGCCCCTCAAAATCAGCTTTTCTCCAATCTATTAATCTGTTTTTTGTGAGACGTGGTGGGAGTTTCAATGCCCATCACCAAGTATGGCATGGTAGCACCTGCCACTACTGACAGAGCTGGCAGAGTTCTGACGTATGTGGCTCCCAAACTTGGCCCACAACAGATAGTGAGAACATCAATACCAGGGAAAAATCTACTTGGCCTTGTCCTCACCAACCTACCTGTTGCATTAGTATTGGTCGGAGTGACCACCGCACAGTTCTTGTGGAGATTAGGTCACATCTTCATACTGAGAACACAATCCATCTTGTTTTGTAACATTACGTTGTG
Source organism: Cetorhinus maximus (assembly GCF_964194155.1). NCBI lineage: Eukaryota > Metazoa > Chordata > Chondrichthyes > Lamniformes > Cetorhinidae > Cetorhinus > Cetorhinus maximus. The sequence goes on along the minus strand of NC_135892.1, from coordinate 33,667,217 downwards.
CTAAATGGGACAGATTCAGAACAAATCTAGCATCTCAAAACTGGGCATCCATGAGGCATTCTGGCCATCAGCACCAGCAGGATTATAATCCACCACAATCTGTAACCTCATGGCCTGGCTTATCTCTTATTCTAACATCAAGCCAGGATACCAACCTTGGTTCAATGAGGAGTGTAGAGGAACATGCCAGGATCAGCAATAGGTGCATAAGGGCTATATTCTGCATCAATAGTCTACTCTCAATCATCAGCAAAGTAATGGAAGACGTCGTTGTCAATGCTATCAAGTGACACTTGTTCACCAGTAACTAATTACCGATGCTCAGTTTGGGTTCTGCCATGATCACTTGGTTCCAGACCTCATTATAGCCTTGCTCCATGCAAGGACCAAAAAGTTGATTCCAGAGGTGAGGTGAGAGTGACTGTCCTTGACATTAGGACATTGTTTGACCAAATGTGGCATCAAGCAACCCTAATAAGACTGATGTCATTGCAACCTCTCTAATGGATGGGGCATGCCATGCACAAAGGATGATGGTTGTGGTTGTTGGAGGCCAATCATCTTAGTCCCAGGACACCAGGATGAGGTATAAATGGGTCCCTATCTTACACAGAGGGGGCACAAGTAGATTCCTGTCACACACAGATGAGGTGCAAGGGGATTCCACTCTCAAATGGTGGTGCTACAATTGGATTCCTATCTCACACAGAGGAGGTGCAATGGATTTCTGTCTCGCACGAATTGCAAGTGGATTCTTGTCACATGGGGGAGGTGCAAGTAGATTCCTGTCTCACATGGAGAAGTTTCAAGTGGACTCCCGCCTCACACAGGGGAGGTGGGAGTGGATTCCTGTGTCACATGGAGGAGGTGCGAATGGATTCCTGTCTCATGCAGAGGAGGTGCAAGTGAGTTCCTCTCTGAGGTCGAGGAGGTACACGTGGATTACCATCCCACACAGAGGGGAAGCAAGTGAATTCCTGTCTCAAGGATCTGGAGCAAGGGGACTCCTGACTCGTATAGAGGAGGAGCAAGTGGATTCGTGCCTCATGGAAAGGGTGCAACAGATTACTGTCAGACACGTGTTAGGCGAAAATGTATTCCTGTCTCACACAGAGGAAGAGCGAGTGGGTTCTTGTCTTACATGGAGGAGTCCAAGTGGATTTCTGTCCCACGGAGGAGGTACAACTGGATTCCTGTTTCACACAGAGGAGGCACACATGCATTACTGTCATGTGCAGAAGTGTAAGTGGATTCCCATTTGATGGAGGAGGTACAAGCGGATTGCAATGCGACAAAGCGGAGATTCAAGTGGATGAGTGTCTCCCACGAAGGATATTCAAGTGGGTTCCGTTCACACAGGGGAGGTGCAAATGGCTAACTGTCTCACACGGAGATGGTGCAAGTGGATCCCTCTCTCAGGGGGAGGTACAATTTAACACAGTGGGTGTGCAAGTGGATTCCTGTCAAACACCGATGAACTGCAAGTAGATTCCAGTCTCACATGGAGGAGCTACAGATGGATTACTATCTCACACTGAGGATGGGGAATGGATTCCTGCCTCATGGTGGATGTGCAAGTGGATTCCTACCTGACACAGAGGAACTGCAAGTGGATTCCTTTTACATGGAGGAGGCGCCAATGGATTCTTGCCTCAAAGAGAGGAGGTCCAAGTCAATTCCTGTCTCGTGGGGGGGGGGGGGTGTGAGTGGACTCCTGTCTCACGCAGAAGGGGTGCAAGTCAATTCATGTCTTATAAAGTGGTGCCACTAGATTCCTGTCTCATACAGAGGAAGTGCCAGTGTATTCCTGCCTCAAACAGAAGAGGTGCACGTGGATTCCTGTCTCACATGGAGGAAGTACAAGTTGATTCCTAGCACACAGAGGAATTGCAAGTCTATTCCTGTCTCTTGCAAGTGGTGCAACTGGATTTCCTGCCTCACATGGAGGGGGTACAGGATAATACCTGTCCCACACAGATGAGGTAGACATTGATTCCTTTCTCAAACAGAGGAGGCACAAGCTAATTCCTATCTCACAGATGAGGTGCAAGTCTATCCTTGTCCCATGAAAGTGGTGCAACTGCATTCCTGTCTCACATGGTGGAGGTGCAAGAGGATTCCTGTCACACACGGATGAAGTAGAAGTTGATTTGTGTCTCAAGGATGATGTGCATGTGGATTTCTGTCAGGTGGAGGATATGCAAGCGGATTCCTATCTCACACAGAGGAGGTGCAATGGATTTCCGTGTCATGGTGGAGGTGCAAGTAGATTCCTATTTCACATGGAGAAGTTTCAAGTGGGCTCCTGCCTCACACAGGGCTGGTGAAAGTGGATTCCTGTCTCATGCAATGGAGGTGCAAGTGAGTTCCTCTCTGAGGTCGAGGAGGTACAAGTGGATTACCATCCCACACAGAAGGGAAGCAAGTGAATTCCTGTCTCAAGGAGCTGGAGCAAGGGGATTCCTGACTCAAATAGAGGAGGAACAAGTGAATTTATGCCTCATGGAAGGGGTGCAACAGATTACTGTCTGACACGTGTTAGGTGAAAATGGATTCCTGTCTCTCACGGAGAGATGCAAGAGGATTCCTGTCACACACTGAGGAGGTGCCAGGGGATTCCTGTCTCTCACTGAGAAGGTGCAAGTAGGTTTTTGTCTCCCACGGTGGTGTCAAAGTGGATTCCTGTCTCATGGAGGAGGTACAACTGGATGCATGTTTCACACGGAGGAGGCACAGATGCATTACTGCGATGTGCAGAAGTGCAAGTGGATTCCTGTTTGATGGAGGGGTATAAGGGGATTGCAATATGACAAAAAGGAGATTCCAGTGGTGAGTGTCTCCAATGGAGGATAGGCAAGTGGATTTCGTTCACATAGAGAAGGTGCAAGTGGCTAAATGTCTCGCACGGAGATGGTGCAAGGGGATCCCTCTCTCAGGATGATGTACAAATTAACACAGAGGGTGTGCAAGTGGATTCCTGTCACACACCGATGAACTGCAAGTGGATTCCAGTCTCACATGGATGAGCTACAAATGGGTTACTATATCACACAAAGGATGGCCAATGGATTTCAGCTTCATGGTGGATGTGCAACTGGATTCCTATCTGAAGCGGAAGAATTGCAAGTGGATTCCTTTTACATGGAGGAGGTGTCAGTGGATTCCTGCCTCAAAGAGAGGAGGTTCAAGTCGATTCCTGCCTTATGAAGAGGGGCCACTGGATTCCTGTCTCACATAGAGGAGGTGCAAGTGTATTCCTGTCTCCAACAGAGGAGGTGCACGTGGATTCCTGTCTCACATGGAGGAAGTACACGTTGATTCCAACACACGGAGAAATTGCAAGTCTATTCTTGTCTCATTAAAGTGGTGCAACTCGATTCCTGCCTCACATGGTGGAGGTGCAAGATAATACCTGTCCCACACAGATGAAGTAGAAGTTGATTCCTGTCTCAAACAGAGGAGGCACAAGTTGATTCCTATCTCACAGACGAGGTGCAAGTTTATCCTTGTCTCATGAAAGTGGTGCAACTGCATTCCTGTCTCACATGGTGGAGGTGCAAGAGGATTCCTGTCGCACACAGATGAAGTAGAAGTTGATTCGTGTCTCATGCAGGATGTGCATGTCGATTCCTGTCTGACACAAACTGCAAGGGATTCCTGTCATGCGGAGGACATGCAAGTAGATTCCTATCTCACACAGAGGAGGTGAAAGTGGATTTCTGTCTCACAAGGAAGAGGTGCGAGCATATTACTGTCTCACATGGGAAAGGTACAAGAAGATTCCTGTCTCAAAAGGAGGAGATGCAACTGGATTCCTCTATCAGACAGAGAAGGTGCAAGTGGATTTCTGTCTCCCACTGAGGTGTGATAGTGGAATCCTGTCTCATAGAGGAGGAACAACTGGATTCCTGTTTCACACAGAGAAGGCACACGTACAAGTGGCTAACTGTCACACGGAGGTGGTGCAAGTGGATCCCTCTCTCAGGGTGAGATACAAATTAACACAGGGGTGTGCAAGTGGGTCCTGTCACACAATAATGATTCCAGTCTCACATTGAGGAACTACAAATGAATTCTGCTCTCACACAGTGGTGAAATGCATTTCTGTCTCATGGTGGATTTGCAAGTGGATTCCTGTCTCACACGAATTGCAAATAGATTCCTGTCATGGAGGCGTTTCAAGTGGGTTCTGCCTCACACGGGGATTACTGTCTCAATGAGTTGTAGCAAGGAGATTCCAGACTCACATGGCAGAGGAACAAGTGGTTTGTGCCTCATTGAAGGGGTGCTATAGATTATTGTCATGCACGTGTTAGGTGCAAATGGATCCCTGTCTCACACAGAAAAGGAGCAAGTGGGTGCTTGTCTCACATGGAGCAGGTGCAAATGGATTACTGACTCACACAGAGGAGGTGCAATGGATTTCTGTCTCATGGTGGATGTGCAAGTGGACTTCTATTTGACATGGACCAATTGCAAATGGATTCCTGTCATGGGGATGAGGTGACCGTGGATTCCAGCCTCACGGAGAGAAGGTTCAAGTCGATTCCTGTCTCATGGGGGAGGTGTGAGTGGATCCCTGCCTCACGTGAAGGAGGTGCAAGTTGATTCATGTCTCATGATGAAGTGAAGCTGGATTCCTGTCTCAAACAGAGGAGGTGCAAGGGGATTCCTGACTCAAACAGAGGAGGTGCAAGCAGAATTTAGCTGCACGCAAAGAAAGATCAAGTGGATTCTTGTCCCACATGGAGGTGGTGCAAATGGATCCAGTCTCATGATTAAGGTGCAAATGGATCCTTTTATTACACAGAGGATGTGTAAGTAGATTCATGTCACACAAAGATGAGATGCAAGTCGATTGCAATCTCACATGGAGGAATTACAAATTGATCCCTATCTCACACAGAGGTGCACACAGAGGATTTCGGTCTCATGGTAGATTTGCAAGTGGATTCCTGTCTCATACAAATTGCAAGTAGATTCCTGTCTCACATAGAGATGTTTTAAGTGGGTTACGCCTCAAACAGGGAGGTGCAAGTGGATTCTTGCCTCACATTGAGGAGCTGAAAGTGGACTTCTCTCTGAGGTGGAGGAGGAACAAGTGGATTCATGCTTCATGGAAGGGGTGCAATAGATTACTGTCACACACAGGTTTGGTGCAAATGGATTCTTGTCTCACACAGAGGAGGAGCGAGTGGGTTCTTGTCTCACATGGAGGAGGTGCAAGTGGATTACAGTCTCAAACGTAGAGATACAAAAGGATTTCTGTCACACACTGAGGAGGTGCAAGGGGATTCCTGTCTCACATGGAGGAGCTACAAATCAATTCCTATCTCACACATAGGAGGTGCAACGGATTTCTATCTCATGGTGGATGTGCAAGTGGATTTCTATTTGACACGGACCAACTGCAAGTGGATTACTGTCTTGGGGAGGAGGTGATAGTTGATTACTGTCTCACAGAGAGAAGGTCCAAATTGATTCCCGTCTCATGGGGGAGGCATGAGTGGACCCCTGCCTCACATGGAGGAGGTGCAAGTCGATTCATGTCTCACGACGAGGTGAAACTGGATTCCTGCCTCACAGAGGAGGTGCAAGTGGATTCCTGTAACGAGCAGAGGGAGTGCAAATGGATTCCTATCTCAAACAGAGGAGGTGCAAGTGTATTCCTGTAACGAGCAGAGGGAGTGCAAATGGATTCCTATCTCAAACAGAGGAGGTGCAAGTGGATTCTAGTCATACACAGAGAAAGAGCAAGTGGATTCTTTTATCACACTGAAATGGTGCAAGTCGTTCTGATCCCACGGTTGAGGTACAAATGGGACCTTTTATTACACAGAGGGTGTGCACTTGGATTCCTGTCACACACAGATGAGATGCAAGTGGATTGCAGTCTCACATGGTGGAACTACAAATGGATTGCCATCTCACAGAGAGGAGGTGCAATGGGTTTCTGTCTCATGGTGGATGTGTAAGTGGATTCCTGTCTCACATGAATTGCAAGTGGATTCCTGACACATGGGGGGAGGTACACGTGGATTCCTGTTTCACATGGAGGAGGTGCAAATGGATTAATGTCTCACGCAGCGGAGTTGCAAGTGGATTCCTGTCTCATGCAGTGAATTTGTGCCTCATGGAAGGGGTGCAACAGATTACTGTCACGCACGGGTTAGGTGCAAATGGATTCCTGTCTCACACAGAGGAGGAGCGAGTGAGCTCTTCTCACATGGAGGAGGTGCGAGTGGATTACTGGTGGAAAGTGGAATCCAAATGCACACCCTCTGTGTAATAAAGGGTTCCATTTGTACCTCAACCATGGGATCGGAACGACTTGCACCATTTCAGTGTGATAAAAGAATCCACTTGCTCTTTCTCTGTGTGTGACTAGAATACACTTGCACCTCCTCTGTTTGAGACAGGAATCCACTTGCACCTCCTCTGTTTGAGACAGGAATCCATTTGCACTCCCTCTGCTCGTTACAGGAATACGCTTGCACCTCCTCTGTGAAGCAGGAATCCAGTTTCACCTCGTCATGAGACATAAATCGACTTGCACCTCCTCGATGTGAGGCAGGGGTCCACTCATGCCTCCCCCATGAGACGGGAATCAATTTGGACCTTCTCTCTGTGAGACAGTAATCAACTATCACCTCCTCCCCATGACAGTAATCCACTTGCAGAGATACAAGAGGATTCCTGTCACACACTGAGGAGTTGCGATTAGATTCCTGTCTCACACGGAGGAGGTCCAAGTTGATTGCTGTCTCATGGAGGAGGTACAACTGGATTCCTGTTTCACATGGGGAGACACGGGTGAATTACTGTCATGTGCAGAAATTCAAGTGGATTACTGTTTGATGGAGGAGGTGCAAGCAGATTGCTATCTGACAAAGAGGAGATTCAAGTGGGTGAGTGTCTCCCACGGAGGATAGGCAAGTGGCGTCCATTTACACAGAGGAGGTGGAAGTGGCTAACTATCTTGCACGGAGATGGTGCAAGTGGATCCCTCTGTCACGGAGAGGTACAAATTAACATATAGGGTGAGCAAGTGGGTTCCTGTCACACACTGATGAACTGCAAGTGGATTCCAGTCTCACACAGAGGATGGATTTCTGCCTCATGGTGGATGTGCAAATGGATTCCTATCTGACGCGGAGGAACGGCAAGTGGATTCCTGTCTCTCACTGAGGAGGTGCAAGTGTATTGCTGTATCACACAGAGAAGGTGCAAGTGGATTTCTGTTTCCCACTGTGGTGTCAAAGTGTTCCTGTCTCATGGAGGAGGTACAACTGGATTCATGTTTCACAAGGGGGAGGCACATGTGCATTACTGCCATGTGCAGAAGTGCAAGTGGGTTCCTGTTTGATGGTGGAGTATAAGCGGATTGCAATATGACACAGAGGAGATTCCAGTGGATGAGTGTCTCCCATGGAGGATAGGCAAGTGGATTCCGTTCACACAGAGGAGGGGCAAGTGGCTAAATGGCTTGAACAGAGATGGAGCAAGTGGATCCCTCTCTCAGGGTGAGGTACAAGTGGATTCCAATCTCAAATAGAGGAGGTGCAAGTGGATCCGTGTCTCACTTTGAGGTGCTTCAAGTAGATTACCACAGAGGTCGTGCAAGTGGCTCCCTGACTCTTGGATAGGGTACAAATGGATCCCTATCTTACACAGAGGATGTGCAAGTGGATTACATTCACACAGAGATGAGATGCAAGTGGATTCCTGTCTCACATGGAGGTCCTACAACTGGATTCCTATCGCACACAGAGGAGGTGCAATGGATTTCTGTCTCATGGAGGATGTATAAGTGGATTTCAATTTGACACAAAGGGACTACAAGTGGATTCCTGTCACGGGGAGGAGGTGACAGTGGATTCCAAACTCACAGAGAGGAGGTTCTAGTCAATTCCTGTCTCATTTAAGAGGCATAAGTGGGTACCTTCCTCACCTGGAGGGGGTGAAAGTGGATTCCTGTCTCAAACAGAGGAGGTGCAAGTGGATTCCTGTCTCATGGATGAGGTAGAAATTATCCATATCTTACACAGAGGGTGTGCAAGTGTATTCCTGTCACACAGATGAGATGCAAGTGGATTCCAGTCTCATCTGGAGGAACTACAAATGGATTCCTATCTCACACAAGTGTGCTATGGATTTCTGACTCATGGTGCATTTGCAAGTGGATTCCTGTCTCAAATTACAAATAGATTCCTGTCTCACATGGTGAGGTTTCAAGTGGGTTATGCCTCACACGGGGAGGTGCAAGTGGATCCCTGTCTCACGCTGAAGAGTTGCAAGTGGATTCCTCTCTGAGGTGGAGGAGGTACAAGTGGATTACCATCTCACACAGAGGGGAAGCAAGTGGATTCCTATCTCAAGAAGTTGTAGCAAGGGGATTCCTGACTCACATGAAGGAGGAACAAGTGGATTCATGCCTCATGGATGGGGTGCAATAGATTACTGTCACACGCGTGCTGGGTGCAAACGGATTCCTGTCTCACACAGAGGAGGAGCGAGTGGGTTCTTGTCTCACATGGAGAGAGGGCAAATGGATTCCTGTCTCACACAGAGGAGGAGCGAGTGGGTTCTTGTCTCATATGGAGAGAGGGCAAATGGATTCCTGTCTCACACAGAGGAGGAGCGAGTGGGTTCTTGTCTCATATGGAGAGAGGGCAAATGGATTCCTGTCTCACACAGAGGAGGAGCGAGTGGGTTCTTGCCTCACTTGGAGGGGGTGCAAGTGGATTACTGTGTCACACATAGGGATACAAGAGGATTCCTGTCAGACATTGAGGAGGTACAAGGGGATTCATGTCACACACTGAAGAGCTGCAAGGGCATTCCTGTCACGCACTATCGAGGTGCGAGTAGATTCCTGTCGCACACGAAGGAGGTGGAAGTAGATTGCTGTCTCACATTGAAAAGCTACAAAAGGATTTCTGTCTTACACTGAGGAGGTGAAAGCAGATCCCTCTATCATGTAGAGGATGTGTAAGTGCATTTCTGTCTCCCACGGAGGTGTCAAAGTGGATTTCTATCTCATGGAGGAGGTACAACTGGATTCCTGTTTCACACCGAGGAGGCACACATGCATTACTGTCATGTGTAGAAGTGCAAACGGATTCTCTTTTGATGGAGGAGATACAAGGAGGTTGCAATGTGACAAAGAGGAGATTCAAGTGGATGAGTATCTCCCACGGAGGTTAGGCAAGTGGGTTCCGTTCACACAGAGGAGGGGCAAGTGGCTAAATGTCTCGCACGGAGATAGTGCAAGTGGATTCCTCTCTCAGGGGGTGTTACAAATTAACACAGAGGGTGTGCAAGTGGATTCCTGTCACACATGGAGGAGCTACAAATGGATTACTATCTCACACAGAGGATGGGCATTGGATTTCTGCCTTGTGGTGGATATACAAGTGGATTCCTATCTGTCACGGATGAACTGCAAGTGAATTCCTTTTACATGGAGGAGGTGCCAGTGGATTCCTGCATCAAAGAGGGGAGGTCCAAGTCGATTCTTGTCTCATGGGTGAGGTCTGAGTGGATCCCTGTCTCACGCTGAGGATGTGCAAGTCGTTTCCTGTCTGATAAAGAGGTGCCACTGGATTCCTTTCTCACACAGAGGAGGTGCAAGTGTATTCATGTCTCACATGGAGGAGGTACAAGTAAATTCTGATCTCTCATGGAGGAGTTGCAAGCGGGTTCTAGTCTCCCATGGAGAAAGTGCAAGTGAATACCTGTCTCACACGGGGGTGGTGCAAGTGGATCCCTGACTCATGGATGGGGTCTAAATGGATCCCTGTCTCACACAGATGGTGTGCAAGTGGATTCCTATTTCACACAGAGGAGGTGCAAGTGGATTTGTGTCTCACATGGAGAACATGCAAATGGATTGTTGCCTCATGGAGGATGTGCAAGTGGATTCCTGTCACGTATAGAGGAGCTTAAAGTAGATTCCCACCTCTCAAGGAGGAGGTACAAATGGATCCCTGTCTCACACGAAGGTGATGCAAGTGGATCCCTGACTTGTGGATGGGGTTCAAATGGATCCTGATCTTACACAGAAGGTATGCAAGTGGATTCCTTTCACACATCGATGAACTGTAAGTGGATTCTTGCCTCACATGGAGGTCCTATAACTGGATTCCTATCCCACACAGAGGAGGTGCAATGGATTTCTGTCTCATGGAGGATGTGCAAGTGGATTCCAATTTGACACGAAGGGACTGCAAGTGGATTCCTGTCACGGGGAGGAGGTAACAGTGGATTCCAGCCTCACAGAGAGGAGGTTCATGTCAATTCCTGCCTCATGGAGGAAGCGTGAGTGGGTACCTTCCTCACCTGGAAGAGGTGTAAGTCGTTTCATGCATCATAAAGAGGTGAAACTGGATTCTTACCTCACACAGAGAAGTGTATTCCTGTCTCAAACATAGGAGGTGCAAGTGGATTCCTGTCTCAAACAGAGGAGGTGCAAGTGGATTCAAGTCGCACACAGAGAAAGAGCAAGTGGATTCTTGTCTCACACGGAGGTGGTGCAAGCGGTTCCAGTCTCATGGATGAGGTACAAATGATCCTTATCTTACACAGAGGGTGTGCAAGTGGATTCCTGTCACACACAGATGAGATGCAAGTGGATTGCAGTCTCATATGGAGGAGCTACAGATGGATTCCTATCTCACACAAGGGTGCTATGGATTTCTGTCTCATGATGGATTTGCAAGTGGATTTTTGTCCCACATGAATTGCAAGTAGATTCCTGTCTCACGCAGAGAGATACAAGAGGATTCCTGTCACACATTGAGGAGGTGCAAGTAGATTTCTGTCTCACATAGAAAAGCTACAAAAGGATTCCTATCTCACACTGAGGAGGTGAAAGTGGATTCCTCTCTCATGTGGAGGAGGTACAAGTGGATTTCTGTCTCAAATGGAAGAGGTGTGAGCAGATTGCTGTCTCACATGGGAAAGGTACAAGAGGATTGCTATCTTACAAGGAGGTGCAAGTGGATTCCTCTATCGCACAGAGAAGGTGCAAGTGGATTTCTGTCTCCCACTGAGGTGTAAAAGTGGATTCTTGTCTCGTGGAGGAACAACAACTGGATTCCTGTTTCACACGGAGAAGGCACATGTGCATTACTGTCCTGTGCAGAAGTGCAATTGGATTCCTGTTTGATGGAGGAAGTGCAAGCGGATTGCAATATAACAAAATGGAAGTTCAAGTGGATGAGTGTCTCCCACAGAAGGTAGGCAAGTGGGTTCCATTAACACAGAGGAGGTGCAAGTGGCTAACTGTCTCGGACAGAGGTAGTGCAAGTGGAGCCGCCTCTCAGGGTGAGGTACAAATTAACACAGAGGGTGTGCAAGTGGATCCCTGTCACACACTAATCAGCTGCAAGCGGATTCCAGTTTCACATGGAGGAACTACAGATGGATTCCTCTCTCACACAATGGTGAAATGCATTTTTGTCCCATGGTTGATTTGCAAGTGGGCTACTGTCTCACATGAATTGCAAGTAGATTCCTGTCTCACATGGAGACGTTTCAAGTGGGTTCTGCCTCACATGGTTAGTTGCAAGTGATTCCTGTCTCACACTGAGGAACTGAAAATGGATTCTTCTCTGAGGTGGAAGAGGTACAAGTGGATTACCATCTCACACAGAGGGGAAGAAAGTGGATTGCTGTCTCAAGGAGTGTAGCAAGGGAATTCTTGTCTCACACAGAGGAGGAGTGAGTGGGTTCTTGTTTCACATGGGGAAGGTGCAAGTGGATTACGGTATCACACAGAGAGATACAAGAGGATTCCTGTCACACACTGAAGAGGTGCAAAGGGATTCCTGTCTCACATGGAGAAGTTACATATGGATTCCAATCTCACACAGAGGAGGGGCAATGGATTTCTGTCTCATGGTGGATGTTCAAGTGGATTTCGTTTTGACACGGACCAAGTGCAAGTGGATTCATCTCACGGGGAGGAGGTGATAGTAGATTCCTGTCTCACAGAGAGGAGGTCCAAGCCAATTCCTGTCTCACGGGGGAGGCGTGAGTGGATTCCTGCCGCACACGGAGGAGGTACAAGTGTATTCCTGCCTCAAACAGAGGAAGTGCAAGTGGATTCTAGTCGCACACAGAGGTGGTGCAAGTGGATCCAGTCTCATGGATTAAGTACAAATAGATCCCCTTATTACACATAGGGTGTGCAAGTGGATTCCTGTTACACATCGGTGTGATGCAAGTGGATTCTACTCTCAAATGGAGGAACTACAAATGGATTCCTGTCACATGGGGGAGTTGCAAGTAGATTCCTGTCTCACACGGAGGAGGTGCAAATGGATTCCTGTCTGACCCGGAGGAGGTGCAAATGGATTCCTGTCTGACCCGGAGGAGGTGCAAATGGATTCCTGTCTGAGGTCGAGGAGGTACAAGTGGATTACCATCTCGCACAGAGGGGAAGCAAGCGAATTCCTGTCTCAAGAAGCTGGAGCAAGGAGATTCCTGACTTACATGGAGCAGGAACAAATGAATTTGTGCCCCACGGAAAAGGTGCAACAGGTTAATGTCATGCGCGGGTTTAGGTGCAAATGGATTCCTGTCTCACACAGAGGAGGAGCGAGTGGGTTCTTGTCTCCCATGGAGGGGTGCAAATGGATTAATATCTCACACGGAGAGATACAAGAGGATTCCTGTCACACATTGAGGAGGTGCAAAAGGATTCATGTCACTCGCTGAAGAGGTGCGAGCGGATTCCTGTCTCACATGGAGGTGGAAGTAGATTTCTGTCTCACGTCGAAAAGCTACAAAAGGATTCCTGTCTCACACTGAAGAGGTGAAAGTGGATTCCTCTCTCACATGGAGGAGGTGCATGTGGATTTCTGTCTCCCACTGAGGTGTCAAAGTGGATTCCTGTCTCATGGAGGAGGTACAACTAGATTCCTGTTTCACACGGAGGAGGCACATGTGCATTACTGCATTGTGCAGAAGCGCAAGTAGATTCCTGTTTGATGGAGGAGGTACAAGTGGATTGCAATATGACAAAAAGGAGATTCAAATGGATGGTGTCTCCCACGAAGATTAGGCAAGTGGGTTCCATTCACACAGAGGAGGGGCAAGTGGCTAACTGTCTCACATGGAGATGGTGCAAGTGGATCCCTCTCTCAGGAGGAGGTACAAATTAACACAGAGGGTGTGAAAGTGGATTCCTGTCACACACCGATTAACTGCAAGTGGATTGCAGTCTCACATGGATGAGCTACTAATGGATTACTATCTCACACAGAGGATGGGCATTGGATTTCTGCCTCGTGGTGGATGTGCAAGTGGATTCCAATCTGACACGGAGGAACTGCAAGTGGATTCTTTTTACATGGAGCAGGTGCCAGTCGATTCCTGTCTCAAAGAGAGGAGGTCCAAGTTGATTTGTCTCGTTGGGGATGTGTGAGTGGATTCATGTCTCATGCAGAGGATCTGCAAGTCGATTCCTGTCTTATAAAGTGGTGCCATTGGATTCCTGTCTCACACAGAGGAGGTGCAAGTGTATTCATGTCTGAAACAGAGGAGGTGCACGTGGATTCCTGCCTCACGTGGAGGGGGTACAGGATAATACCTGTCTCATACAGATGAGGTAGAAGTTGATTCCTGTCTCAAACAAAAGAGGCACAAGTTGATTCCTATCTCACAGACGAGGTGCAAGCCTATTCTTGTCTCATGAAAGTGGTGCAGCTGCATTCCTGTCTCACATGGATGAGGTAGAAGTTGATTCGTGTGTCAAGGAGGATGAGCACGTGGATTCCTATCTCAAACACACAGCAAGTGGATTCCTGTCACGTGGAGCACGTGGAAGTGGATTCCTACCTCACACAGAGGAAGTGCAAGAGGATTTGTGTCTCATATGGAGAAGATGCAAATGGATTGTTGCCTCATGGAGGAGGTGCAAGTGGATTCTAGTCTCACATGGAGACAGTGCAAGTGGATTCCTGTCTCACACGGAGGTGGCACGTGGATCCCTGACTGGTGGGTGGGGTACAAATGGATTCCTATCTTACACAGAGGGTGTGCAAGTGGAATCCTTTCACACACAGATGCGACACAAAGTGGATCCCTGTCTCACGCGGAGGAGCTACAAATGGATTCCAATCTCACACAGAGGGGGTGCAATGGATTTCTGTCTCATGGTGGGTGTGCAAGTGGATTCCTATTTAACATGAAGGGACTGCAAGTAGATTCCAGTCACGGGGAAGAGGTGATGGTGGATTCCTGCCTCACAGAGAGGAGGTTCAAGTTGATTCCTGTCTCATGGGGGAGGCGTGAGTGTGTCCCTTCCTCACGTGGAGGAGGTGGTAGTCATCTCATGCCTCATGAAGAGGTGAAACTGCATTCCTACCCCACACAGAGAAAGTGCAAGTGTATTCCTGTCTCAAACAGAGGAGGCACAAGTGGATTCCTGTCTCACACGGAGGTGGTACAAGTGGATCCAGTCTCGTGGAGGAGGTACAAAGGGATCCCTATCTTACACAGAGGGTGTGCAAGTGGATTCCTGTCACACAAAGTTGAGATGCAAGTGGATTGCAGCCTCATATGGAGGAACTACAATGGATTCCTATCTGACACAGAGGAGATGCAATGGATTTCGGTCACATGTTGGATTTGCAAGTGGATTACTGTCTCACATGAATTGCAAGTAGATTCCTGTCTCAAATGGAGAAGTTGCAAGTGGGTTATGCCTCACGCGGGGAGGTGCAAGTGGATTCCTGTCTCATGCTGAGGAGCTGGAAGTGGATTCCTCTCTCATGTGGAGGAGGTGCAAGTGGATTTCTGTCTCACTTGGAAGAGGTGCGAGCAGATTACTGTCTCACATGGGAAAGGTACAAGAAGATTCCTGTCTCACAAGGAGGAGGTGCAAGTGGATTCCTCTATCACACAGAGAAGGGTGCAAGTGGATTCCTGTCACACACCAATGAACTGCAAGTGGATTCCAATCTCACATGGAGGAGCTATAAATGGATTACTCTCTCACACGGAGGATGGGCAATGCATTTCTGATTCGTGGTGGATGTGCAAGTGGATTCCGATCTGACATGGAGGAACTGCAAGTGGATTCCTTTTATGTGGAGGAGGTGCCAGTGGATTCCTGCTTCAAAGAGAGGAGATCCAGGTCGATTCCTGTCACACACAGAGGAGGTGCAAGTGTATATCTATCTCAAACAGAGGAGGTGCACGTGGATTCCTGTCTCACATAGAGGAAGTACAAGTTGATTCCTATCACACAGAAGAATTGCAAGTCTATTCTTGTGTCATAAAAATGGTGCAAATGGATTTCCTGCCTCACATGGAGGGGGTACAGGATAATACCTGTCTCATACAGATGAGGTAGAAGTTGATTCCTGTCTCAAACAGAGGAGGCACAAGTTGATTCCTATCTTACAGACGAGGTGCAAGTCTATTCTTGTCTCATGAAAGTGGTGCAACTGCATTCCTGTCTCACATGGAGGGGATGCAAGAGGGTTCTTGTCACACACGGATGAGGTAGAAGTTGATTCGTGTCTCATGGAGGATGTGCATGTCGATTCCTGTCTCACACAAACTGAATGTGGATTCCTGTCACGTGGAGGAGGTGCAAATGTATTCCTATCTCACACAGAGGAGGTGCAGGTGGATTCCTGTCACACATAGAGGATCTTCAAGTAGATTCCCAAATCTCATGGAGGAGGTGTAAGTGGATTCTAGTCTCACATGGAGAAAGTGTAAGTGGATTCCTATCTCACGCAGAGGAGGTGCAATGGATTTCAATCTCATGGTGGATGTGCAAGTCGATTCCTATTTGGCACGAAGGGACTGCAAGTGGATTCCTGTCATAGGGAGGAGGTGATAGTGGATTGCTGCCTCATAGTGAGGAGGTTCAAGTAGATTCCTGTCTCATGGAGGAGGCGTGAGTGTGTCCCGACCTCACATGGAGGAGGTGCAAGTCAATTCATGCCTCATGAAGAGGTTAAACTGGATTCCTACCTCACACAGAGAAAGTGCAAGTGTATTCCTGTCTCAAACAGAGGAGGTGCAAGTGGATTCTAGTCGCACACAGAGAAAGTGCATACATAGAAACATACATAGAAAATAGGGGCAGCAAGTGGATTCCTGTCATGCACAGATGAGATGCAAGTGGATTGCAGTCTCACATGGAGGAACTACAAATAGATTCCTATCACACACAGAGGTGCAATGGACTTCTGTCTCATGTTGGATTTGCAAGTAGATTCCTGTCTCACATGGAGAAGTTTCAAGTGGGTTACACCTCACATGGGGAGGTGCAAGTGGATTCCTCAATCACACAGGGAAGCTGCAAGTGGATTTCTGTTTCCCACAAAGGTGTCAAAGTGGATTCCTGTGTCATGGAGGAGGTACAGCTGGATTCCTGTTTCACACGGAGGAAGCACACGTACATTACTGTCATGTGCAGAAGTGTAAGTGGATTCCTGTATGATGGAGGAGGTACAAGCAGATTGCAGTATGACAAAGAGGAGATTCCAGTGGACGAGTATCTCCCACGGAGGATAGGCGAGTGGATTCCATTCACACAGAGGAGGTGCAAGTGGCTCACTGTCTCGTACGGAGATGGTGCAAGTGGATTCCTCTCTCAGGGTGCGGTGCAAATGGATCCCTATTTAACACAGGGTGTGTGCAAGTGGATTCCAGTCTCACGTGGAAGAGCAACAAATGGATTACTATCTCAGAGGATGGGCAATGGATTTCTGTCTCGTGGTGGATGTGCAAGTGGATTCCTTTCACTTGGAGCAAGTGCTGGTGAATTTCTCCCTCAAAGACAGGAGGTCCAAGTCGATTCCTCTCTTGTGGGGGAAGTGTGAGTGGATTCCTGTCTCACACAGAGGGGGTGCAAGTTGATTTCTGTCTTATGAAGAGGTGCCACTAGATTCCTGTCTTATACAGAGGACGTGCAAGTGTATTCTTGGTAGAAGTTGATTTGTGTCTCATGGAGGATGTGCATGTGGATTCCTGTCTCACACAAACTGCAAATGGATTCCTGTCACGTGGAGGACGTGCAAGTTGGTTCCTATCTCACACAGAGGAGGTGCAAGTGGATTTGTATCTCACATGGAGAACGTGAAGATGGATTGTTGCCTCAAGGAGGAGGTGCAACTGGATTCCTGTCACACATAGAGGAGCTTCAAGTAGATTCCCACCTCTCATGGAGGAGATGCATGCGGATTCTAGTCTCACATGGAGAAAGTGAAAGTGGATTCATGTCTCACACTGAGGTGTTGCAAGTGGATCCCTGACTCATGGATGGGGTACAAATGGATCCCTATCTTACACAGAGGGTGTGCAAGTGGATTCTTTTCACACACAGATGAGATGCAAGTGGATTCCTGTCTCCCATGGAGGAGGTGCAAGTGGATAACTGTCTCACACAGAGAGATATAAGAGGATTCCTGTCACACACTGAGGTGCAATATGATTCCTGTCTCAAATGGAGGACCTACAAATGGATTCCTATCTCACACAGAGGAGGTGCAATGGATTTCTGTCTCATGGTGGACATGCAAGTGGCTTCCTATTTGACACAGAGCAACAGAAAGTGGATTCCTTCCACGGGGAGGTGATAGTGGATTCCTGCCTCACAGAGAGGAGGTCCAAGTCAATTCCTGTCTCTTGGAGGAGGTGTGAGTGGATCCCTGCCTCACATGGGGAAGGTGCAAATCAATTCTGCCTCATGGAGAGGTGAAACTGGATTCCTGCCTCACACAGAGAAGGTGCAAGTGTATTCCTGTCTCAAACAGAGGTGGAAGTGGATTCCTGTCTCAAACAGAGGAGGTGCAAGTGGATTCTAGTCACACACGGAGAAAGCGCAAGTGTATTCTTGTCTCACACAGAGGTGGTGCAAGTGGACCCAGTCTCATCGATGAGGTATAAATAGATCCCTATCTTACACAGAGGTTGTGCAAGTGGGTTCCTGTCACACACAGATGAGATGCAAATGGAATCCACTCTCAAATGGAGGAACTACAAATGGATTCCTATCTCACACAAAGGAGATGCAATGAATTTCTGACTCATGGTGGATGTGCAAGTGGATTCCTGTCTCACATGAATTGCAAGTGATAAAAACAAAAAACTGCGGATGCTGGAAATCCAAAACAAAAACAGAAACAGAAATACCTGGAAAAACTCAGCAGGTCTGGCAGCATCGGCGGAGAAGAGTACAGTTGACGTTTCGAGTCCTCATGACCCTTCAACAGAACTAAGTAAAATTAGGAAAGGGGTGAAATATAAGCTGATTTAAGGGGGGGGGGGTGGTGGGGTTCGTTGGGACAAGCAGCCAGTGATAGGAGGAGATAACCAAAAGCTGGCACAGACAAAAGAACAAAGAGATGTTGAAGGTGGTGATATTATCTAAAGGAATGTGCTAATTAAGAGTATAAGACAGGACAGATAAGGTACAGATAGCTCTAGTGAGGGTGGGGGAATACTAAAAGGTAGAAATAAACAATGGTGGAAATACATTTAAAATTAGTGGAAATAGGTGGGAAAAGAAAAAAATCTATATAAATTATTGGAAAAAACAGAAAGGAGGGGGAAGAAATGGGAAGTGGGTGGGGATGGAGGAGCAAGTTCAAGATCTAAAATTGTTGAACTCAATATTCAGTCCGGAAGGCTGTAAAGTGCCTAGTCGGAAGATGAAGTGCTGTTCCTCCAGTTTGCGTTGAGCTTCACTGGAACAATGCAGCAAACCAAGGACAGACATATGGGCAAGAGAGCAGGGTGGAGTGTTGAAATGGCAAGCGACAGGGAGGTCTGGGTCATTCTTGCGGACAGACTGAAGGTGTTCTGCAAAGCAATCACCCAGTCTGCGTTTGGTCTCTCCAATGTAGAGGAAACCGCATTGGGAGCAAAGAATGCAGTAGACTAAGTTGGGGGAAGTGCAAGTGAAATGTTGCTTCACTTGAAAGGAGTGTTTGGGTCCTTGGACGGTGAGGAGAGAGGAAGTGAAGGGGCAGGTTTCTTTTCCCACCTATTTCCACTAATTTTAAATGTATTTCCACCATTGTTTATTTCTACCTTTTAGTATTCCCCCACCCCCACTAGGGCTATCTGTACCTTATCTGCCCTGTCTTATACTCTTAATTAGCACATTTCTTTAGATAATATCACCACCTTCAACACCTCTTTATTCTTTTGTCTGTGCCAGCGTTTGGTTATCTCCTCCTATCACTGGCTGCTTGTCCCAAAAAAACCGCACCCCCCACCCCCTCCTTAAGCCAGCTTATATTTCACCCCTTTCCTAATTTTACTTAGTTCTGTTGAAGGGTCACGAGGACTCGAAACGTCAACTGTACTCTTCTCTGCCGATGCTGCCAGACCTGCTGAGTTTTTCCAGGTATTTCTGTTTCTGTTTTTGTTTTGAATTGCAAGTGGATTCCTGTCACATGGGGGAAGTGCAAGTAGATTCCTGTCTCAAATGGAGAAGTGTCAAGTGGGCTACAGCCTCACATGGGGGAGGTTCAAGTGGATTCCTATCTCACACGGAGGAGGTGCAAATGGATTCCTGTCTCACAGAGAGGAGGAGCGAGTGGGTTCTTGTCTCACATGGAGGAGGTGCAAGTGGATTACTGTCTCTCACAGAGAGATTCAAGTGGATTCCCATCACATACAGAGGAGGCACAAGGGGATTCATGTCACACACTGAGGAGGTGCAAGGGGATTTCTGTCACACACTGAGGAGGTCCAAGTGGATTGCTCTATCACATGGAGGTCCAAATGGATTGCTGTCTTTCACAAGGCAGCAGCAAATGGATTCCTGTCTCACATGTAGGATGTACAAATGGATCCCTGTCTTACATGGAGGAGGTGCAAATAGATTACTGTGTCACATGGAGGAGTTACAAGTGGATCACCACCTCACACATGGGAGGTGCAAGTTGATTCTCGTCTCATACAGAGGAGGTGCAAGTGGATTCCTGTCTCTCATGGAGGTGGTGCAAGTGTATTCCTGTCTCATTGATGAGGTACAAGTGGATTCCTATCTCACACAGAGGAGCTGCAAGTGGATTCCTGTCTCATACAGAGGAGCTGCAAGTGGATTCCTGTCACACACTGTGGAGGTGCTAGTGGATTCCTGACTTTTGGAGGAGGTGAAAGTGGATTCCTGTATCACAAGGGGCGGGGGGTTGTTCAGGTGGATTCCTGTCACACATGGAGGTGGTGTAGGTGGAGTCCTGTCTTTCACAGAGGACTACTAGTTGATTTCTGTCTCACAGAGGCCGTCCAAATGGATTCCTGTCTTATAAATGGGAGGTTGAGGTGGATTTCTATCACACATGCAGATAGTAGAGGTGGATTAAAAACTCACTAGTATTAGTATTGGAAATGGTACAGGCGGGTTATTGTGTTACATGTATAAGGTACAGGTGATTTATGGTCTCACCCGAATAGGGTCAGGTGGATTACACTCTTAACAGAAGTGTGAGTGGATTAAAGTCTCACATGGAAATGGTACAGTCTGATTAGTGAGTTGTCTGCAGCCTTTGACATGGTTGACCACACCATCCTCCTCCAACACCTCTCCAGTGTTCTTCAGTTGGCTGGGACTGCTCTCACCTGCTTCCATTCTTAATAATGGCTTGTATTTCCAATCCCACAACATTACCTCTGTACCAAAGGATCGATCCTTAGCCCCCTTCTTTTTTCATCTGGATGCTGCCCCTCGGCGACATCATCTGAAAGCACAGCATTCGTTTTCACATGTACGTTGATGACACCCAGCTCTACCTCATCACCTCCTATCACGACTCCTCCAATGTTACTACATTATCAGACTGCTTATCTGACATCCAGTATAGACAGCGCAGAAATTTTGTCTAATTAAATATTGGGAATGTTGAAGCCATTGTTTTTGGTCCCTGCTCTAAACCCCAATTGCTAGCTACTCCCTCTTCCTGGCAGCAGTTTGAAATTTAACCAGTCTGTTCACTACTTCTGTGTCATATGTTGACCCTGAGATGAACTTCTGATTGTATATTCGCACCGTCATTAAGACTGCCTATTTCCACCTCTATAACATTATTCTTATTGCCTGATTTTGCCCTTGTCTTAGCTCAAACTTGAGGTCATCCAATACTCTGCTGCCTGTATCTTAATTAGCATCAAGTCCCTTTCCCCATCACCCCTGCATTTGCTGACTTACTTTGGTTCCTGGTCAAGCAACGTCTTAATTTTAAAATTCTCATTCTTCTTTTCTCGTCCCTCCATGGCCTCACCCCTCCCTATCTCTGTAATCTCCTCTAGCCTCACAGCCTTCAAAGATTTTGTGCTGATCTAATTCTGACCTCTTGTCAGCGGCATCCTGCGATCAATATGAGATGAAGGAACTGCGGCGAATCCATTAGCAATAGGGTAGCTTCATAAGGTGCACTTTCACTGACGGCTGAAGAAATCAATCTGTCAGAGGCAAGATCTGCCATATATTAGG
The DNA here is from genome assembly GCF_964194155.1 of Cetorhinus maximus. NCBI lineage: Eukaryota > Metazoa > Chordata > Chondrichthyes > Lamniformes > Cetorhinidae > Cetorhinus > Cetorhinus maximus. Next base: position 33,645,745 of record NC_135892.1, on the reverse strand, counting down.
TAGCTATCAGGATCAGGTGACATTGTGAGCTGCTTTTTTTGGTGTCAGTACCTGTTGTCAAGCTGTTGTAGTCACTGGTCATCAGGGTGGCATATGCTGACCCATAGGTGATGTCGCCATTTCCCTCTGTTGTTGGCTAGTGTCTCCCAGGTGTGAAAATTGATGTTTAGGGCCTTTATATCAAGTTTTCAAACATCTTTTAAGCAGGACTTTGGGTGTTCTACTGGTCTTCTGGCTCTGGCTACCTCCCAATACAAAATATCTTTGGGAATATGTCTGTCTTTCCTCCTGCAAACATGCCCGAGGCAGCATAGTCACCTCTGGTTGATGGTGCCAACATACTTGGGAGAGGACTGTTGCGTTTGTGATTCTGTCTTTCCATGAGGTGCCAAGAATGAGCACACACATTGACGATGAACATTGTTAAGTCTCCTTTCTTGATAGCTGCAAGTCATCCATGTTTGACAACTGTACAAGACAGACCTCATAAACCAGGGTCAGCTTCTTCTTTCTCCATGCATGTTCTGTGAGCCAGCCAAAGGGTTTCTTTCCCTATACGTGTCGAGTTGTGCATAAGAAGTCAGATTACCTATCGCTGCAGACCCAAGGTGGCATAATTTAGTAACCACTTCCAGCAGAATGTTGTTTAGCATGTCCGAGGGTGGAGATGTGACACCGTCCAATAACCATAGTTTTCTTGATGCTTACAGTCAGGGAGAACAAGTTATAAGAATGGGAGAGACAGTGCATGAGTCATTGTAGCTGAATTTCTGGAAAACTTGCTCAACATCATCAGGTTAGAGGTGTTTTGTAATCAAGGCGTGCTGCACTTTTGTCTTCGCTTTCGATCTGGATAGAATGTGGAGCTTGCCTTCTGACTTAGTATACAGATTAATGTCTTCCACATCTGCAGGGAAGACAAAGGTTAAGAGCATGGAAAAGAAAATAGCAGAGTGGGGGCTAGGACACAGCCCTGTTTCACTCCATTCTTCATTCTGACACTGTCAGATGTGGAGAGGTCTAACTAAACATTGCAGTGCATATTGTCATGAAAGGAATGGATGAGACTGAGGAGTTTGGAGGACAAAAAATTTTCTCCAAAATCTTGTGGAGTTCTGCCTCACTGACAATGTTGAATGCTTCTTTGGGGTGAAAGCAAGTTAGAGATATATCTTGTTCCCTTCACTTCTCTTGCAGCTGGCATGTGGAGAAGATCATGCCCACAATAGATCTACCAGCACAGAAACAGCATTGTGCTTCTAGATATACGTGGTCTGTAAGTTGATGGAGACTTTCAGCATGACCCAGGCAAAGGCTTCCATTTGATGCTGAGGAGTGAGATGCCACTGTAGTTGTTGCAGTTTTCTCTGTTGCTTTGTTTTTGTATAATATGATGATTTTTGTGTCACACAGATTTTTGTGAAACAGATCCTACCCTCCAAGAGAGAAGAAGGGGGTCAAGCAGATGTGGCAATAGATGGGATTTTCCAGGCTTGAGTAGTTCAGCTGGAATTCTATCCTTGACGGCTTCCTTTTTGCTTGTTCAGGAATCAATGGCCATTTCAAGCTCAAGTGATGAGGGTTTGGCTTCTAACTCAATCACAAGAGAAAGCTACTGGAGACTGTCAAGTGCAGACTGGGAGATGTCTATCTCATGGGAATCCAGTCACTGTAGTGTTCAACCCAGTGGGACATCTGTTTACTTCTGTCAGTGAATACTCAACATCTGTCAATTTCAGAGGGGCAATTTTGGTACCTACGAACAAATGAAAATATGAACATACGAATTTGGAGCATGAGTAGGTCATTCGGTCCCTCCATCAACTAAGATCATGGTTGACCTGATTGTGGCCTCTCCTTTCCAGTCTACCCCCTATACCCTTTGACTTCCTTGTTAATCAAAAATCTATGCAACTTAACCTTAGAAATATTCAACAACCCTGTCTCAACTGCTCTCTGGGGGAGAGAATCCCACATACTAACGACCCTCTGAGAGAAAAAAAATCCTTATTTCAGTCTTAAATGAGAGACCCCTTATTTTTAAACTGTGTCCTCTAGTTCTAATCTTTCACACAGAAAGGAACGTTCTCTCGGCATCTACCCTGTCAAGTCCCCTTTCAATAAGATGCTGAACTCCTCTCACTTCCTCCAAATAAAAGGTGTGGATATGGGTACCCGCATGGGCCCCAGATATGCCTGTCTCTTTATGGGGTATGTGGAACATTCCTTGTTCCAGTCCTACTCCGGCCCCCTCCCACAACTCTTTCTCCGGTACATCGATGTTTACTTCGGTGCTGCTTCATGCTCTCGTCTGGACCTGGAAAAATTTATTAATTTTGCTTCCAATCTCCACCCCTCCATCATTTTCACATGGTCCATCTCTGACACTTCCCTTCCCTTCCTTGACCTCTCTGTCTCAATTTCTGGTGATAGACTGTCCACCAATATCCATTACAAGCCTACCGACTCCCACAGCTACCTCGACTACAGCTCCTCACACCCTGCTCCCTGTAAGGACTCCATCCCATTCTCTCAGTTCCTTCGCCTCCGTTGCATCTGTTCTGATGATGCTACCTTCAAAAACAATTCCTCTGACATGTCCTCCTTCTTCCTTAACCGAGGTTTTCCACCCATGGTCGTTGACAGGGCCCTCAACCGTGTCCGGCCCATCTCCCGTGCATCCGCCCTCACGCCTTCTCCTCCCTCCCAGAAATGTGATAGGGTCCCCTTTGTCCTCACTTATCACCCCACCAGCCTCTGCATTCAAAGGATCATCCTCCGCCATTTCCGCCAACTCCAGCATGATGCCACCACCAAACACATCTTCCCTTCACCCCCCCGGCGGTATTCCATAGGGATCGTGCCCTCTGGGACACCCTGGTCCACTCCTCCATCACCCCTTACTCCTCAACCCCCACCTATGGTACCTCCCCATGCCCACGCAGAAGGTGCAACACCTGTCCCTTCACTTCCTCTCTCCTCACCGTCCAAGGGCCCAAACACTCCTTTCAAGTGAAGCAGCATTTCACTTGCATTTCCCCTAACTTAGTCTACTGCATTCGTTGCTCCCAATGCGGTCTCCTCTACATTGGAGAGACCAAACGTAAACTGGGCGACCGCTTTGCAGAACACCTGCAGTCTGTCCGCAAGAAAGACCCAAACCTCCCTGATGCTTGCCATTTTAACACTCCACCCTGCTCCCTTGCCCACATGTCTGTCCTTGGCTTGCTGCATTGTTCCAGTGAAGCTCAACGCAAGCTGGAGGAACAGCACCTCATCTTCTGACTAGGCACTTTACAGCCTTCCGGACTGAATATTGAATTCAACAACTTTAGATCTTGAACTCCCTCCCCCATCCCCACCCCCTTTCCGTTTCTTCCCCCTCCCTTTTGTTTTTTCCAATAATTTATATAGATTTTTCTTTTCCCACCTATTTCCATTATTTTTAAATCTATACCTGTAATGCCCTGTCAGTCTTTCCACCCCACCCCCACTAGAGCTGTCCCTTGAGTGTCCTGCCATCCATTCTTAATTAGCACATTCTCTTAGATAATATCACCACCTTTAACACGTCTTTGTTCCTTTGTCCGTGACATCTTTTGATTATCTGCTCCTATCACTGCTTGCTTGACCCTACTACCACCCGCCACCACCCCCCCAACTTCTCTCCCCCCATCCCCCACCTTAAACCAGCTTATATTTCACCCCTCTCTTAACTTTACTCAGTTCTGCTGAAGGGTCATGAGGACTCGAAACGTCAACTCTTTTCTTCTCTGCTGATGCTGCCAGACCTGCTGAGTTTTTCCAGATAATTCTGTTTTTGTTTTCAATAAGATTACCTGTTATTCTTCAAAACTATAATGGATACAGGCCCAACCTATCCTTATAAGATAACCCTTCATCCCAGGAATCAGTCGAGTAAACCTTCTCTGAACTGCTTCTAATGCAATTATATCCTTTTTAAAGTGGGGAGACAAAACTGTACATGGTAATGGTAGGACCAAATGTCTCTTGATCCTATCATATGCAGTTCATAGATTTCCATTGTCACAGGTAGCTTAGATTTCTTGATATATGCTGATCCAGTGTTTATTTGTGCCGTCTCTCCCTGTCTTTTGCACAACTGCCTTGGTTATTTTCAAGTCATGCTGTTGAGTTTACACATTATACATCAGGTACACTTCGCTTTTTGCCTCAATGACAGATATCATCTCTGCTGAGGAGGTCTCAAACTAGCCTTTGTTGTGGGTTCCACCTTTACCAAATATTACTACTGCTGTGTCACAGATGATTGAACTCAGTGACTTCCAAGCTTTATTAATATCAACATGAGTATTTCCTGGCAGGTAGCAATTGCTTGAGCGCCAATGCCAACTGCTGGTATCTGGCATCATTTGTACAAGGGATGTTGATGCATGGTGGACTGTCATGTTTAGGGCTGTGAAACTTTTGAGGTTGCACCTACACACTGTTGCTGACAAGCGAGTGGTTGGTGTCACAATCTGTGCTGTGGTGGGTATAGAGAACACTGAGCAGATTGCATCCTCTGGTAAAGATCTAGACAATTTGGTGCATATGGCCAGATCTTGGATGATGCTATGATATCTGTGGCAGTGTTTGCCCTGAAAAAATGTACTGGTGATGCAGCGTTGATTCAGAGCACAAAGCCCTAGAAATTATCATCAAATAGTCATTTGGTAGCGCAGAACTCGAGTATTGCTGAAAAAAAAGACATTTTGTCAAAGTTTTTGTCTTGCAGTCATCAGAACAATTCGCAAGAATGTAAGGGAAAACAACAAATTTATCCTGTATGATGAGAGTGCTGATTGGTTGGCAAGTGGATTCATGCTGTTACAATGCAGTAGCAACATGAGTGGTATTCGCCACTAACAGGATGCTGCCGTCAAGCCAAAAATACTTTTAGCCTATTACACAAATGAGTAATGTGGTGAATTTCAGTGCCAGTGTGATGCTAGGTATGTAGGCCGCACGTCCCAAAGGCTGGCAGATTGTATCAAATAGCATGTCCCTTCCATTGTTGACAACAGACAATGTACAGATCAGCCCGTGCTTGCAAAACTCAAAACACAGTGTCTAACATTAGATGTGATTCTGCGATTGGACAACATTTGCTAAATAATGGCAAAACACTACGGATGCTGGAAATCTGAAACAAAAACAAGAAATGCTGGAAAAACTCAGCAAGTCTGACAGCATCTGTGGAGAGAAAGACAGACTTAACGTTTCGAGTCCGTTTGACTTTTCTTCATTGCTAAGTAATTCTCAGTGTGCTAAGTATTACGTTGACAATCAATTTAAGATCGGTGCATTTGCGTATCCTGAAAGCTACATATATTAATACACAGGGCCCTGTTCTTTGCAGGCAAAACAAGCCCACCACCCTTTGAGTGAAAAAGTTTTTCCTCATGTCCCCTCTAATCCATCGACCAATCACCTTAAATCTATGCCCCCTGGTAATTGACCCCTCAGCTAAGGGAAACAAGTCTTTCCTGTCTACCCTATCTAGACCCCTCATAATTTAGTACACCTCAATTAGGTCACCCCATAGCCTTCCCTGTTCTAAGGAAAACAACCCTAACCTATCCAATCTCTCTCATAGCTGCAATTTTTAAGCCCTGGCAACATTCTTGTAAATCTCCTCTGTACACTCTCTTGAGCAATTATGCCCTTCTTATAATCTGATGACTAGAACTGTACACAAAATTCCAGCTGACGCCTAATCAGCGTACTATACAGTTCCATCATTACATCCCTGCTTTTGTATTCTTCGATACCTCGCTCAATAAAGGAAAGCATTCCATATGCTTTCCTGAACATCTTGTCCATCCATCCTGCCACCTTCAAGGACCTGTGGACATGCACTCGAAGATCTCTCACTTCCTCAACCCCTCTCAATAACTTCCTGCTTATTGAGTATTCCCTTGCTTTGTTTGCCCTCCCCAAATGCATTACCTCACACTTTTCCAGATTGAATTCCATTTGCCACTTTTCTGCTCACTCAACCAAACCATTGATATCATTTTGGAGTCGGCAGCTACCCTCTTCACTATCAACTACACGGCCAATTTTTGTGTCATCTGCAAATTTCCCAATCATGCCTCCCACATTTAAGTTTAAATCATTAATATATACAACAAACAGCAAGGGCCCCAACACAGCCCTTTGGAACACCACTGGAAACCGTATGTTATTTATAAAAACATCCATCGGCCATTACCCTTTATTTCCTGTCACTGAGCCAATCTTGGATCCACCTTCCCCTTTATCCCATGAGATCTCACTTTCCTGACCTGTCTGCCATGTGGGACCTTGTCAAATGTCTTACTGAAATTCCACAAAAAATTCTATTGAGTTAGTAAGACATGATCTTCCCCTAACAAAACTATGCTATCCCTGATCAATCTGTACCTAAGTGACAGTTTATCCTGTCTCTCAGAATTGATTCCAATAATTTGCCCACCACCAAAATCAGACTGACCAGCCCATAATTTTCTGGCCTATCCCTTGCACCCTTTTAAATAATGGTGCACATTCACAGACCTCCAGTCTTCTGGGACCTCACCTGTATCTCATGAGGATTGGAAAATGATCCTCAGAGCATCCGCTATTTCCTCCCTGGCTTCCTTCAACAGCCTGGGATACAGTCCATCTGGCCCTGGTATTTTATCCAGCTTCACGAATGCCAGTCCCTCCAGTACTTCTTCTCTCACTATGCTTATTGTATCTAGTATTTCACACTCCTCCTCTTTAACTAGAATGTCTCCATTATCCCTCTCCATAGTGAAGAAAGAGATAAAGAACTCACTGGGAACCCTGCCCACATATTCTGCATCAACCCACAAGTTACTATGTACATTTCTGATAGGCCTACCTTTTCCTTGGTTACTCTCTGCCTCTTAATGTACTGGTAAAACATTTTCTTTGATTTTGCCTGCCAATATTTTTTCCTGTCCTCTCTTTGCTTTCCTAATTTCCATTTCCTGACAGTCATGACCAGGTAGCAATCTGTATTGGCATTTCTGACAAATAAATGTTAAATGTATTGAGTGTGCAGTCAGGACATTTAAATACATTTGGCTTCGGATTTTTTTCAATGGAGGCTGCCCAGGGTGTCCCATGCCATTCTTGACTTGGCTCAATACTGCACTGGATGCAGAAACTGATTTGCAGTGACAGAAGTTACCTGGAATTGCAATCCCATCCATTTTGAGGCAGAGATGATAATAGGGACTCCAATAAAAAATGGAGCCCTAGGTGGCAAAACCCTTATTTGTTTCAGGAAGCAATGCAAAAGCCAACAATAACAATGCTGCTTTAACATTTCAGGTCATGACCTTTTATCAGTTCTGATCAAAGGTCATAACCTGAAACATTAACTGTTTCTCCATAGATGGATACAGTTATTATAGGGGATTCCATACAGTTAGGGGGAGACAGGCATTTCTGTAGCCGTCATTGTGAGTCTTGATGTTGTGTTGCCTCCCTGGTGCAAGGGTGAAGGACATCATAGAGAGGATGCAGAATATTCTGCAGGGGAAGGGGAGTGAGACAGAAGTTGCACAGGTACCAATGGCATAGGCAGAGCAGGTATTGAGGTCCAAAAGGTCAGATTTTCAGGAGCTAGAGAAGAAGTTAAAAAATAGGACCATGAGGGTAATGATCTCTGGGTTACTCCCCAGTGCTATGTGCTAGCCAGAGTATAAATAGGGAGATACAGAGAATCAGTGCATGGTTTGAAGCATGGTACAGGAGGGAGGGCTTCAGATATTTGGAGCATTGGGACCAGTTTTGGGACAGAAGGCACTTATTCAAAAGGAATGGGTTGCACCTCTACAGGACTGGGACCAATGTCCTTACAGGGAGATTCACCGTTGTGGTTGGGGAGGGTTTAAACTATTTAAAATTGTAGGGGGATTGGCACTAGGATATAGAAGTAGAAAAGAAGAATAAGGTGCTTAAAGTGAGAGTGGAGAAGGGAGTAGTTCCATATTAGAAAGGAGCGGACTAAGGCAAAGTAAGGACTACAATATACGTATGTAAACACAGTGTGGTGACTAAGGTTGGTAAGCTACAAGCACAAAAAGCAGTGTGGGAATGTGATGTAGTGGCAATAACAGAAACGTGGCTTAACAATGGTGATGAATAGGCACTTTATATCCTTCAATATTAGGTGTTCAGAAAAGATAGGGAAGGAAAAAAGGAAGATGGGGCTACAGTATTGATTAGGAATGACATTGCAGTGTTGGAAAGAGGGTGTGTCCTTGATGGGACAAGGACAGAATCCATTTGGTTAGAGCTGAGAAGCAATATGGGTATGATCACACTACGTGGGGTATTCTATCGGCCTCCAAATTGTGAAGAGGGTGGAACAAATCTGCAGGGAGAGCATAGAGATGTGTAAGAACTCTTCTAGAGTGGTGTTACTGGGGGACTTTAATTAGCCAATATCAATTAAGATAATGTTGGAGCAAAGGGAAAGAAGGGGGAGTAATTGTGTTCAGGAGAACTTCCTTGGTCAGTATGCTCTCAGCCCAGTGACAGTGGAGCTGAACCCAATGCCAAGGAGGCATTGCAGGATCTGGAAATGAGGTAGAACAGATGGACCGTCTGTCTGTGGGGGAACATTTGGATAAGAGTGATAATATTATAACGTTTAGATTAGTAATGGAGAAGATCAAGGAATAATCTAATACAGAACTTCTAAATTGGAAGAGGGAAAATTTCAGTGATGAGAAGAAATCTAGCCAGGGTAAAACGGAACCAGAGACCGACAGGAAAAACTGTAATGGAACAATGGGTGAGCTTTAAGGAAGAGACGCTTCAAGTACAGGCTAGGTACATTCCAAGAAGGGCAATAGGTAAAGGACCCAAAAACGGGGCTCCTTGGATGACAAGGGAGATAGAGATTCTGATGAAACAAAAAAGAGGGTGCATGATGCATGTCAGGTGAATTCTTTAAGTGAGAACCAAGTCAAATTTAATAGGTTGAGAGAGGAGGTGAAGAAGAAAATAAGACTGGCAAAGAGAAAATATGAAAATGAAACAGCAGTCAATATAAAAGGAAACCCAAAAATATTATACCAGGATATAAATAGTAAAGGGGTAGTAAGAGATGGAGTGCGTCCTATATGCTTAGAGGCAGAGGGCAAGGCTAGAATGAGTTCTTTATATCAGTATTTATGAAGGAAGAGGAATCTGACAAAATATTGGTAACAGGTAAGGTTTGAGTTAATTAAGGAGAGCCAACCCGGGTTTGTAAAAGGCACTTTGTACTTGACTAATCTAATTTAATTTTTTGATGAAGCAACGTAGAAGGTTGATGAAGGGAATGTGGTGGATGTTACCTATGGATTTTAAGGAAGTGTTTGACAAGGTACCACACAAAAGGCTAATTAACAAAATTGAGGCTTATGGAATATAAGGGTCAGTGTCCAATTTGATTATTAAAAATTGGCTTAATTACAGAAGCAGAGAGTTGTGGTAGATGGTTGTTTTTCAGACTGGACAACGGTGTTCCCCAAGGGTCAATGCTGGGACAACAGCTTTTTTTTGCTACCTACAAATGATTTGTATCTTGGAATATGGACTAAAATTCCAAAATTTGCTGATAATACCAAACTTGAAGGAGTGATAAACAGTGAGAGTGATAGTAATCACTGGCATCAATACTAGCAGAAGGCTAGCAGAATGGGCAGAAAAGTGGCAGGTGGAATTTAATACAAAGAAGTGTGAGGTGATGCATTTTGCCAGAAGGAATTGAGAGGCGCAAAATAAAATTAATGGCATAATTCTAAAGTGTGCAGGAACAGAGGGACCTGTGGTTGCATGTGCATCAATCCTTTAAGGTCGCAGGACTTATTTGAGAGAGTGGTTAGCAAAGCATATGGGATCTTGGGCTTCATAAATAGAACTATGACATACAAAAGTAGGGAAGAAATGCTGAACCTTTATAAAGCTCTGGTAAGGCCCCAACTAGAGTATTACATCCAGTTCTAGTCACTACACTTTAGGAAAGATATGAGGGTCCCTGAGAGGGTGCAAAAAAAAAAAAATTACCACAACCATTCCAGGGATGGGGGATTTTAGTTATGTTAGGTTGGAGAATCTCGAGGGAAGGTTTGATAGAGGTGTGCAAAATTATAATAGGCTTAGATAAAGTAGACAAGAAAAATTCTTCCCATTGGCTGATAGTACAACGTCGAAGGGGCACACATTTAACATTCTGGGCAAGAGAAATAGAGAACTGCCGGGGGTGGGGGAGGGGGAATGTGAGGAAGAACTTTTTTACGCAGCAAGTGATAATGACCTGGAACTTGCTGTCCATGAGGGTGGTGGACACGCAAACAATCAGTAATTTCAAAAGTAAATTAGATAGGCATGTGATGGAAATAAACTTGCAGGGCTACAGGGATCAAGCGGGAGGGAGAGAGACTGACTGGATTGATCCGCAGGGGCGGGCCTGGACTCAATGGCCGAAAGGCCTTCTCCTGTGCCATAAATGACTCTGAGGTGCTGCCAGACCTGTCAAGTATTTCCAGCATTTTCTGTTTTTATTTCAGATTTCCAGCACCCACAGTATTTTTTTTTAAAACAATAATGCTCGATTAGGAAACAATATCATTATTAGGCATCAGGCTAAAACTGACACTTGAGCAGTAGTGAGATAGTGTAAACGTAACTTAAATCTTGATTTTTTACATTGCCTTAGAGATAAAGCAATAGAAAATAATTGCAAGAATCCCGTAAGTAAAGCTCCTATAATGCAATGAGTTTGTAAGTAATGTAGTATATGTCTGAATATTCATATTTAGGTGAAACTTATTTGGAATCAGGTAGCTTAAAGCCTTGTATCTCCAGCGAGTCTCAAACAATAATTGGAGACCTAATTCAACCTATATTAAAACTTAAGCAAATTACTGTGAATGCTGGAAATCTGTTACCTCTTTCCACAGATGTTGCCTGATCTACAGAATATTTCTAGCATTTTCTAAGTTCTACATTAAAACCTAGCTGTTTCCAGGTAAGAAAATGTGAACGTTGTACATTTAATAATCTTTCCACTTACTTGGGCAAGCATATTCTCTTTCTTCATCCCCCTTTTAAAACATTCTCTTTCTTCATCCTTTTTTCACTCTTTGTGATGCATCTTCTGAATCGGAGGGATGGGGAGATAGCCTGCTTCCAGGTCACTGCCAGCACCACTTTTGCTACATATCAGGAGGTTCACAAGTGCACTGTGTAATCTACTGGTAACAGCCTGTCTGATTTTTCCTTTGATTGTGGTAGGTAGCTGGAATCTCCTGACAAAGTGCAGGTTCAGGAAGGTACATTTAAGAGGAAGCTAGATAAGTACAAGGGAGAAAGGAATATGTTATAGTGATAGGGTTATATGAATCAGGTTGGAAGGTTGCTCACATGGGTCATAAACACCATCGTAAACCAGTTGGGCTGAGTGGCTTGTTTCTGTGTTGTAAATTTTGTGTAAGATATTTGCACTAAGAATGGTGGACACCCTCACTCACTTAATTTATACTGCAGTATTTATAGTGGTGCAAGACAACTGATGACATTTTATTCTTGTGAATCTGGTATCTTTCAGTAAAGAAACTATGCTCTGTTGAATATATTTAAATAGAGAATGCAAATGAAAGGACTATGGAAATGGTTTGGATAAGTTATTAACCAGAGTTAAAGGAAACAAACATTATAATGGTGAGTGGGTGAATAGGGTTAAATATGAATCACTCAAGTGATTTCTTGAACTAGTTTTGATTGACAAAGGGGGTGCTTCCCCTCCCAAATCTGCCTGAGATTTTATCTGCCTTTTCACTTCTTCCAGGAGATCACATGGTAATTTTCTCCAGGGCTGGTAAAAAATAAGGGAAAGAACATTACGGTGCAAAATTATTTAGAGGACTATGCAGTTGGGTGGCAAGAATTGTGGGATATGGAGAATTCTTTCAGCTGAAGAACAAGGATGAATCCAAGGAAAATAACCTAACTTTCTTCAAACACCTTCCATGTAACACAGGAAACTGACTGAGTTGCAACCAGGAAAAGGTGGCCCTAAAAAGAAATAACAAACATCCAGGGCTGACCTACAAAACGAGAGTATATGTTAGTTGACAAATAATGCTTAATGAAAATTGTTCCAACTAGCACCTTGATAGGCGCTGTCTAGTAACTTTCCTGAGACTAGCTAGATCATGAGTACTTCTACTCGAAGAATCTTCAGCTCTAACTTGGAAAATTTTGCTCCAGCTCAGTGGTGACAATGCAGAATAAATTCAACCAATCATATGACCAGTCTTTTTTCCTTACAAGTCATAGTTGGAACGGGTCAATAACAGCTGACATTGTACAGTCCATATAATCAGTTACAGCCCTTTGAATTCATCTATTCTTTGAAGACCAAAACTGCTTTCGGCAAGCAAAGTTTCAAAGCTACAGTGGGCAAAAAACATTATGGAGAGATGGAGCATTTCTGACACCAAAAGCCATTGTTTGCTGAACTAGGAATAATGAACAATCTACATATTGTTACCCAACTGGAACACACTGTTGATGGCCAACTATTCAGCTGTGTCACCTAAATTGCCCCTGTGGCGCAGAGGTACAGTTCTGTGCTTAAACAAGCCCGTCAACTGGTTCGGAGGGCAACTACTACCAGAGTCAGGGAAAGCCTGTAAGCAAGCTGTAATCCCAAAAGAATATTTGGTCCCACGGTCATAACTTGTGTTCTATTCTTAAAACCTGACATCAGGGAGAATTTCAAAGATGGTCCAGTAATTAAATGTCTGCTGTACTTATGGGATAATTTCCAGTTCTATCCCTGATTTGTGCTGATTTACCCAATCTCATCTACTGGAATGATTGGGGAGCAATCAACTTACATCAGAAAAGGGATGGACACATATGTCTCAAAAATGTGCCATGGAAAAGGAAATTTAGTACCCAGTGCAAAGTCAAAAATATCAAAATCATCGACAGAAATGCTGGCTTACTCTAAGTTATGTCAAAACATTGGAATAAAGAGAAGCCACTCATTGGACCATTAAACATTTTAATACACAATAGGAAAAATATTATTTGCTCCCATGTAGTCGGTTTTCCAATTTTACTGAAGGGAAAGCATGTAAATACTACTGCAGCATGAAGTGACTAATATTGCAGCTTGCCTGAAGTGTCTGATGTACAAGGTGTTGAGTCCTCCAATTTTCTCCCTCCTCTCCCAAAGGTGGGAAATCATGTTACAGTATACGTGCATGGATGGCTCCTTTTAATAGCTGTCTGAAATTATCATTCTTCAAATGCGAGACTGGGTTGTGACTGTCACCAGCCTATTAAACTGAAGGGTAATTTATTGTTTCTTCCTCCCTATAGCCTATGACTGTCAAGGTCTAAAGGTAGCAGACCAACATCGCCCAAGAACAACCACTAATGCCACACACCATGCGTACAGCATTCATTTGATTACTATTTAAATAATTTCTCAATTCCATTCCAAGCTCTTTTTAAAGAGAGGAATCTCGAATCTCAAATGTGAATTCACAAGATTAAAATAAAGGGTAGTTTACATCAAAACATGTGAAGTAGCATCTAACAGAATTGTGTATCACTGTGCAAACAGCTCAATGCTTCAACCTTTCCCTTATCTTAGTACCATTCTTGCAGCTTAAATAATGTGTTTGAGGGGCATCTCTGGTTGTAGCAGCAGAAAAATGAAATATAATTAAAGCATAGGCATGCTACACAAATTAGTATACAGATTACAGTCTAAAACCAGAATTACAGAAAATCAGCACAAACATAAACTTGTTTTTATGATGGCAATTACTAATATACAGATGTGCATAAATATGCTGAGGTATTGTTGCAGAGGAGAAATAAAACCCTCAATATATTCAGTCGAGTTCCAAATATGATTTAGATTAAACAAACCTCTGAATACAGACAGTTGTAATGCAATTAAACAGTAAAAACCGACATCAAGTGGACAGCTTCTACAGAAGGCATCCAGAATTGGTTTCAGTGATAGTTATAATGGATATGGTTTTGGTTAAGATTAATTCCGTGGGGCACTTCAATTCAATCCTTCTTCACCTAACTCTTAATAAGGAAAACACTAAGTACAATTTGATTTAATTGCAAATTGATAACCAACAATTTCTCGGGATGTGTAACTTTACACCAATTACCTAAGAGATTTTTTTCTGAAGGCACTTACTTGCTTTAAAGTGTACCTTCCCCCTCACATACCAATTTTCTCACCTCTCTGGGAAATTGTTGGGGTACAGTGGGTTTCATGTACACAAGAGCTTCAACTCTGACAACTTCTTGGAGGGTACAGTTCAACCATTGGGAGAACACAATGTGCAACCAAAGATGGCTGGTGTTGTACAACAGCTTGAGCTCCCATTTAAAAACTGGCTCAAATATTCATTGTGCTTGCAGTTCAGCAAAGTTTGATGCCCAGTTTTTGAATTAGCTGATCTTAAAACAGGCTACAAACAGGCATTAGCACTCTTGGGTTGAAGAGGAGAAATGAGCTAGGATCCCAGCTACTCAATGACCTCTGTTGGAAGTATGCATGGATGGACATCTTGCTAAGAACAGGATTGGGCACTCCCCTGGAGGGTTAGGCTGCCAACAAGCAATGTCAAGGGCCATTACTAATGGCTAATTTGACAATATGCTGAAGGACACCTTGGAATCAAGCTCGAAGGAAGAGTAAATTCATTCATGCGAAGAGGGGAGGAAAATGTATAGAGAAACTCGGCAAGAAAAATAAAAAAAAAATAAATTTGCCCAGTCCATTTAATACTACAATAACTTTTAATCATACTTGTAAGTAGCTATCCAACTACCTTTAACAAAAATACATACCAAAATGCTTACTAACTCAAACAGTGAAAATTGATCACAAATGCTGCAAAATCTGTTTATGAACATATGTACAGTTTGTTATATTTATAACAGCACAAACATTCACTTGGGCGCCTGTAAATTGAAGACGTGTGCATCAAACAATGTTCTAAAAGATCAAGAGCACACTGGGAATTCATCCTTCTGTGGAAGCCTACACTAGAACAAATCCAAGTCATTTCGGTGTTAGTGCAACAATATCCTGTAACCAAAATGGTATCTTCTGTCAGAGTCTGTCTTGGTCAGGCATTGCTCATGAAGGTGCCTCTGTTGCTCTGTGTTCCTGCCCTTTCTTCCCTTTGCTTTGAGTTTCACACAGTTTGAGAATTACATTGCGTATTTCTTCTCGTTTCTTTTTAACTTGCTGCTGAGGAAACCAGTCTATCAAATTCATGGGCAGCTCAAAATTCGGAATTGGATTCTGTGGATGGCATAGTGCAAATATTAGCTCAACGGTGAAGCACGCAGGAGGGGGAAAACAGACAACATCCTGCTGCAGGTATTTATATCACACAGCACTTTTGTAGCTACTCTCTATCGACTTTGGCTGTGCCTCTCAAAAACAACTCACATAGAGAGGCATTATTAGACAAAATTTAATGGTGAATCACACAATGAAATTTTAGGGCAGATGACCAAAAATTTAGTGAAGAGATAGGTTTTAAAGAGTGTCTTAAAAAAGCAGAGAGAGGTAGAGCAGAAGGAAGGTTTAGGGGGAGAAATTCCACACCTTAGGACCTGGACATCTGAAGGCATGACTGCCAACAGCAGAGCACAGAATATCAAGAATGCAAAAACAACCAAAGTTGGAGAGTGCAGAGATCTCAGAGTTGTATGACTGGGTGAGGATACAGAGCTGGGGAGGAATTTGGAAACAAGGATGAGAATTTGAAAATCATGCCACTACTGGGAGCCAAAGTCACTTGGCAATGATGGGTGAACAGGGCTTGGTGTGAATTTGGATAAGGGATAACAGTGTTTTGGATGAGTTTAAATTTAAGGATGATACACAGAGGCAGACCACTAAGGAAAACATTGGAACACTGAAGTCTAGAGGGAACAGGGGCATAGTAAGGGCTTCAGTAGCAGCAGATAAGGTGATGCAGAAGCAGAGATGGACAATGTTACGGAGGTTGAAAGAGGTGATCTTGGTGATGACGATATGGAGACAGCAGCTCAACTCGGGTTCAAAGGTGTTCGTACTTCACTGAAAGACCTTTTTGAATGTGATCACATAAGTAAGGAGAACTAAAATGGCAATAGTCATGAGGCCCAATCTGTTTATGCTGAGTGCCAAAACCTTTAGAAAATAAACAAAGGGCAGACACTATTTTGAGGATACGAATGCCTCAGCTAAAAAGTAATTTTTAGACCATCAGCCTACAGTATTCCTCATATCCTAAAAGTTTGGTTGAATGTTTCGTTAATGGTTTTGGAGCTTCAGATTCTTACATTTCTTTATTCTTATTGCAATTCTCTGATGGTTAGTTTACATGCAGCAGGAACAAAGCTATTAAGGAGTGAAATCAAAATTGCCAACAGCGCATTAGCTGGGATGCTCTGGTAGGTGGTTGGGGGTTATAAAGCAGTCAAGCCTTACACTGCTAATCATCATCTGGTGGCCCACTGTTGGTTAGTATGCTTACATAGACACGAACAAGATTGGGCCCACTGTTGATTAACCTATCAAAACTTAGTGCCCTGGTTGGTTGCTGGCACCTCATGCATCCCTATCTAAGCAATTCAATACCTCCAGGAGAGGGAGGAAGATTGAAAGCAGAATTGACTGGTCAATTGACTGCACATAAAATCACAACAGGCAGAAGAGGCTCCCACTGTTTTCTAACCCACAATAAAAATTGATACTAACCTCAAAAAAACTTTCTACATACTGTAGGATGTATACACCGCAATCGCTAAAGTTGTCTTGCTGAGGAACACGAGGATTGGAGCCCTTTATCACGTCTTTGGTGAAAGCCCTTTTGCTTGCTTTCCTCATTTCCCACTCTACTTCAAGGTATCTATTCCAAAAATCAACAAAAGGGAGTCAAGTGGGAATATCCGTTAGGATTAAAAAACATGAAGTAGTGATTTGCAGAAGAGCTCTTACTCTCGCAGGATCTTAACCACACTTGTACGGCTTGGTCCACGTAAAGAATCCATGATGAGAATGCATGGCCTGTGAAAAAGAATAGCAATATGAACATGTATGTTATGGTTGCTAAGTGAGTAACGAGAACCTTGAGAGAATTTAATATTCTTTGACGAATATCCTGGAATTTTAAGTATACACCTGTTAAATTCTGTGATGTCTGAAGGTAATGTCATCTCTGCTCCCATTAAGACCAAAGGATGCAAACTTGTAGGGATATGATGGACAACTGATTTAGCCATTCATCACCAGGCCTGGCTCATCCACAAAGCAATATCAGGTCCTGCACTTAACTGCCAAAATTTGTCGTCAGTATTCCAGGATCTTCCTGGAATGCAAAGATAAGCCCTGGTTTCTCTTCTCTCCTGCAATCTGTTTTCTTAAACCCCTCTCCCATCTCCTCCATCCTCACCAACAAATGAGGAGCTCATGGTCTCCTTAGTCACTAAGATGGAGAGGTGGTGGCATAGTGGTATCGTCACTGGACTGGTATTCCACTTTCCAGGGTAATGCTCTTGGGAACCTGGGTTCGAAGATGGTGGAATTTGAATTCAATAAAAATCTGGAATTAAAAGTCTGACGATGACCATGAAACCATTGTCGATTGTTGTAAAAACCTATCTGGTTCATTAATGTCCTTTAGGGAAGGAAATCTGCTGTCCTTACCTGGTTTGGCCTACATGAGACTCCAGACAGACAGCAATGTGGTTGACTCTTAAAATGCCATCTGAACAAGGGCAATTAGGGATGGGCAATAAATGCTGGCCCAGCCAGCGATGCCCACATCCCATGAACAAATAAAAGACTGGTTATACTCCTTGTATCACATCAGATACAATTGTTCATCTTCCACCATCCAAGCTTCCAGCTCCTCTCCCTAGTACAATATTTGGTTCCTTCCATACCTTTGTCCAGGACCCCCAAGTCAGAGACTAGACAGAGATCTGTGGGTACTTTTTCCAACCTAGCATATTGGATTGCTTGCTCAAATGTCTCCTTTATACTGGAGACACCAAACACAACTGGGTGACGACTTTGCTGAACACCTTTATTCTGGCTGCAAGTAAGATCCTCAACTTACTCAGGCCTGTCTACAAACTCCTACACTGGTCACAATCAAGCTCAATGCAAACTGCAGAAACAGTGTCCTTTCTTTCTCCTGAAGTCCCTAAAGCCTTCTGATTGGTTATGGCAATTTTAGATCACAGTAAACTCTCTTTGCAACAGAGTCTGGCATTGGGGACATGACATTTGTTGAAATTGGGAAGGGACAGCCAGCCTTATTATGTGGGGCATTTGGCAGAGCACAGTGCTGGAAGGAGAATGGGATATAATTGGAATGTTCCTGATTTTTTTTTAAAAACTGTGTGTTGGTAACTTGCTTCACATTTATAACATTTTGTTTTCAACTCTAGATTTCCAGCACTCTACTTCATGAGTTATTTCCATACTTTGCTCACATTTGCTCAATCATAGATAAATTTATCTCTGATTGCTTCCTTGCATTGCTCTCCACCCACTCCTTCCCCCTCCCAACCTTGGAAAAAAACTCACTCCCAATTCATTTATAACTTCATTTTCAAAATTCTAATTGTCTAGCATTTGGTCTTCATTTATTTCTGCAGTTACTAATCTGCTTAACCACACTCTCACCTTGGGATGCCCCAGTCTCCATCAAACCATCACTCTCTCATACACTGGCTGTTCCCTGGTACAGTCCTCATCTCCGCTCACATTAAGACTAAAGGATGCAAACTTGTAGCGATACGGTGGACAACAGATTTAGCCATTCATGACCAGATCTGGCTCATCTGCAAAGCAATATCAGGTCATGCACTTAACTGCCAAACTTTCTCAATATTCCAGGATCTTCCTGGAATGCAAAGATAAGCTCTGGTTTCTCTTCTCTCCTGCAATCTGTTTTCTTAACCCCCTCTCCCATCTCCTCCACCCTCACCAACAAGTGAGGAGCTCATGGTAGTCTTAGTCACTAAGATGGAGACTACCTAATTAACTGTCTCTGCCACTTCCCTCCCTTCCTCTAGCCCAAAGATCCAAACTTCATCTAAGGCTCCCTCCTGCGCCATCTCTGATCTCTTTCTTCTTTCTCTAGTTTGCTATCTCCATTCATGTCTGTTCTGAGCTCAACTTGTCCACGAGACCCTATTCCCACTAAACTGCTGACCACCCAACTTCCCTTCCTGGCTCCCAATAGTTAATATTAATGTTCTCCCTCCAGGTCGTATTCGCCCGTCCTCAAAACCTAACCCTGGATCCCTCCCCCTTTGTAAACTACAGGGCCATCTCCAACTTCCCCTTCCTTTCCCAAGTCCTTGAATGTGCTGTTGCCTCCCAAATCTATGCCTATCCTTCCCAGAACTCCA
Source organism: Cetorhinus maximus (assembly GCF_964194155.1). NCBI lineage: Eukaryota > Metazoa > Chordata > Chondrichthyes > Lamniformes > Cetorhinidae > Cetorhinus > Cetorhinus maximus. The sequence continues at coordinate 33,626,263 of NC_135892.1, read as the reverse complement.
TGTTTGATTCCGTCCAATTAGGTTCCCCCATCCCTCAATCGAGCCACACCACTCTCCCCACCTACCCAAACCACCACAAGCTACAGTATCAAAACAGTCCTTACCAATCACAAATGGCATCCTATATGACTGTAATATAGGTAAACTATTTCTCCACCTCCTCCTTCTCAACCTGGCCGCACCTTTGATATGGCAGACCACACGATCCTCTGCCAAAGCCTCTCCACTGCAATTCAGCTACGTGGGGTGGCACTCATCTAGCTCCATTTTTATCTATTCCGCTGTAGCCAGAGATTCATTTGCAATGCTTTCCTTTCCACTCCTGCACTATTACCTCTGATGTCCCCCAAGGATCAATCCTGGGCCTTCCTCCTATTTATCATCTACATGCTGCCTCTCGATGAAATGAGCTGAAAACAAATCCGCAGCTTCTTCATGCACACTGATGACACTCGGCTATACCTCAGCATCGCCTCTCTCTCGAGCCCTCTACCATGTCTAAATTGCCAGATTGCTTATCTGGCATCTAGTACTGGATGAGCAGAAATTTCCTCCAATTAAACATTGGGAAGACCAAAACCATCGTTGTCAGTGTCTGTCACAAGCTCTGTTCCCTAGCCACTAACTCCATGCCTATTTCTGATAAATGCCTGAGGGTGGACTGGACTGTTTGCAGCCTTGGTGTTATATTTGACCCCAAGTTGAATTTATGACCACACATTCATGTCATCACTAAGATCTCCTGTTTCGACTTCCCTAACAAATGTAACATAATACAAAAGGTAGGGATGGTAACATGGATACCCCAAGACGATAGCAATAGTAAGAGGTACAAAAGTTTGCACTATACCACCTTGTTTGGATAGCAGACCCAACTGAATCCATGTGAAGGATAACCAAATGCTGAATACCAAACTAAAAAGACCTAAGTACTGAATTTTCTTGCATCTTATTTCAAAGCTCCAGAACCCAAAGCCAGATGAGCAGAAAAATGATCAATATTAGGGGAAATTTTGCAAGTGTGAAAGGCAAGTTTGCACACAAACTCAGATATAGACCTGCCCTACTTCACAACACTCGTACTCACTGTTTTGAAGGCTGCTGACCCCACGGCACGCTTTCTGAAGAGTTGTCCTCTGCCATGCTCCCAGCTTCATTGCTGTCCTCCTTAACAATAGAAGTTCTACGATCAATATCAAAACAATTGATCCTGACCAGCAGAATGAGTTAAATGTACAACATATGCAAGTTATATTAAGGAGTTCACAAATCATCAATTTCATCCCATGCCCCTTTACTGAAGTACTGACAGCAATTTAAATTTGATATTTTGGATTTCCATTTTTATATCCAACGTAAAAGGGAACCCAAGAGATTTACTGTTTCAGTTCTTATAAAGAAGTGCGGTCAAAGGAAGGGTTGGGCTGATTAGGGACCAAAGATACTTGTGGGGGTAGAGGGCAAAATCAAAACACTAAATTAGTATATTGCACCATAAAGATGAGGGTGCAGCCAAAGTAGCAGAAGAGGAGCAGCGCAGCAATATTGAATAGCTAGGAGATACTTAAATGTTTGGCAGTCTTAAAATATAAAAGTTAACAATCTTCTAATCCTCTCAAGAGGCAATAATTGGGACAAAATTAATTGGCATAAGTGTTTGCGGCTCGGGGAACTTCAGTTCAGTCATTGAGCTGGAGGCCGAGCTGCAGACACTGACACATCAGGGAGTGGGGGAAGTTACCTGGACATTTTGTACCAGGAGATGGTCACGCCCTTTAGAATAGGGTCTTCTGATTTGGTCAGTGGTCAGGGACAGGAGGGCCTGCCTGCAAGTGAGGCAGGTAAGGGGGCCCTGAGGGCAGAAATGCAGAAGCATCAGTCTCTGCAATTGTCTAACAGGTTTCAGGTTCTTTCAACTTGTTTGGATGAGAATGGGCACTGCAGGGTGGATGAACAAACTGACCATGGCACCGTAATACAGGAAGCCATTCAAATGGGGGGAGCAAAATGGAATGACGTGGTAGTACAGGTAGGTTTGGTGAGGGGGATTTACACAGTTCTTTGCAGCCAAGAATGAGAGTCCAGATGGCTGTGTTGCCTGCCCGGTGCCAAGACTTGGGACATCTGCTCAGGACTGGAGGGGAGTTTACAGTGGGACAGGAAGGATACAGTCGTCATGGTCTATGTAGGTACCAATGACATAGGTAGGATGAGGAAGGCGGTTCTGCATAGTCAGTATGAGGAGCTAGGGGCCAAATTAAGAAGCAGAACCTCAAAGGTAATAACTTCAGCTTTATGACCTGAGCCATGTGAAAATTGGCATAGGGCAAATAAGTTTAGAAAAAAGAATGCATGTCTCAAAGGCTGGTGTGGCAGAAGTGGGTTCTGGTTCATGGGGCACTGGGAACCAGTACTGGGGAAAATGGGGGCTGTACCGTTGGGCCAGCCTTCACCTGAACCGTGAAGGGGCTTGTGTTCTAGGGGGCCTCATAACTGGGGAAATTGAAAGATTTTAAAAATAAACAGTGGGGGCAACGGATCAAATTTGGGAAGATGTGGTAGATCTTTACTCAGAGGGTTGTGAAACTTTGGAATTCTCTATCCCAGAGGCAATGGAAGCTCAGTCATTGAGTATGTTTAAGGTAGAGATTGATAGATTGCTGATTAACAATAACGTAAAGGGTTATAGGGATAGTATGGGTAAAAGGCATTGAAGTGTTCGATCAGCTATGATCGTATTGAATAGTGGAACAAGCTTGAATGGGTGAATGGCCTTCTCTTGTTCCTATGTTCATATCAAAGAGCAGAAACAAGGCAAGAGAGAAAGGTACTAATATGGGAAATGATATTTCAGAATACGCAGGAAGTGATAGAGAGTACAAACCTAAGAGTAAATCAGCAACCAAGGCTAGATGTTACAAATATAATAAAAGAACAAACCTAAAGGCTCTGTATCTGAATGCACGCAGCATTCGAAACAAAACAGATGAACTGATAACGCGAATAGAAATAAATAAGTACGGCCTGATAACCATTACAGAGACATGGCTACAGGATGACATAAATTGAGACCTGAATATTGAAGGGTACATGACATTTAGGAAGGACAGGAAGCTAGGAAAAAGTGGAGGGATCGCTCTGTTAATTAGGGTTAGTATTAGCACATTAGAGAAGGGTGACCTAAGTTCAGGAAACCAGGATGTAGAAGCAGTTTGGGTAGAGATGAGAAATGATAAAGGCAAAAAGTCACTTGTGGGAGTGGTGTCCAGGCTGCCTAACAGTAACCACACAGTAGGACAGAACATAAAGGAAGAGAAAATAGGAGCTTGTCAGAAAGGTACGATGTTAATCATGGGGTTTTATAATCTACATATAGACTGGAAAAATCAGATGCGTAATGAGGAGGAGTGAGGAGTTCCTGGAATGTTTTCGGGATAGTTTCTTAGAACACAACATTCTGTTGCCAGAAGGCAAGCAATACTAGATCTGGTATTGCGCAACTAGATAGGATTAATTCATAACCTCAGTGAAGGCACCCTTGGTAGCAGTAATCATAATGAGTGAATTTTTCATTCAGTTTGAGGGAGAGGAGTGGATCCAGGACTAGTATTTTAAACTTAAATAAGGGCAATTATGAAGGCATGAAAATAGAGCTAGCTAAAGTGAACTGGCAAATTAGATTAAGAGATAGGTCAATTAAGATGCAGTGGCAAACATTTAAAGAAGATATTTCAGAATACACAGAATAGATACATTCCAATAAGAAGAAATTCCAAGGGGAGGGCCCACCATCCGTGGTTAACTTAAAAAGTTAGGTAGTATTAAACTTTAAGAAAGCATACAATTGTGCAAAGATTGGTGGCAGGTCAGAAGATTGGACAGAATATAAAAACAACAAAGAATGGCTAATAGACTGATAAGGAGGGAAAAATTGGAGTACGAGAGTAAGCCAGCTAGAAATATAAAGAGTTTCTATAGATATTTCAAAAAGGCGAGTTAACAAGTGGTCCTATAGAAAGTGAGTCTGAGGAACTAATAATGGAAAATAAGGAGATAGCAGATGAATTGAACAAGTATTTTGCATCGGTCTTTACTATGGAGGATACAAGCAACACCCCAGAAGTAGCTGTAAATCAGGAAATGGGAGCGAGGGAGGAGCTCAAGAAAACTACAATCACCGGGAAAGTGGTACTGAGAAAATTGTTGGAGATGCAGACTGACAAGTCCCCAGGTTCTGATGGGGGAGGCAATGGCGTAGTGGTATCGTCACTGGACTAGTAATCCAGTGACCCACGGTAATGCTCCGGGGACCTGGGTTTGAATCCCAACACAGCAGATGGTGGAATTTGAATTAAATAAAAATTTGGAATTAAAAGTCTAATGATGGCCATGAAGCCATTGTCGATTGTTGTAAAAACCCATCTGGTTCACTAATGTCTTTTAGGGAAGGAAATCTGTTGTCCTTGCCTGGTCTGGCCTACATGCGACTCCAGACCCACAGCAATGTGGTTGACTCTGAACAAGGGCAATTAGGGATGGGCAATAAATGCTGGCCTGGCCAGTGGCACCCACATCCCATGAACGAATAAAAAAACCCCATAGGTCTTGAAAGAAGTGGCTAGTGAGATAGCTGCTGCATTGGTTTTAATTTTCCCTCGACTTGGGGAAGGTCCCATTATATTGGAAAATAGCCTTAATTCAAAAAGAGAGGGAGACAAAGCAGGAAACTACAGGCCAACTAGCTTAACATCTATCATAAAGAAAATGTTAGAAGCTATTATTAAAGACGTTATAGCAGGGTACTTAGAAAAATTAAAGGTAATCAGGCAGAGTCAATATGGTTTTGAGTTGGAAATCATGTTTAACCAACTTACTGGAGTCCTTTGAAGAAGTAACATGTGCTGTGGATATAAAGGGTGTACTATAGGTGTGGATGTGCTGTACTTAGATTTCCAGAAAGCAGTTGGTGAGGTGCCACATCAAAGTTATTGCAGAAAATAAAAGCTCATGGTGTAGGGGGTAACATATTGACATGGATAGAAGGTTGGCTAGCTAAAAGGAAACAGAATAGGCATAAATTGGTCATTTTCTGGTTGGCAAGTCGTAACGATTGGTGTGACACAGGGGTCAGTGCTGACTCCTTACAATTTATATAAATTACTTGGATGAAGGGGCTGAAGGCATGGTTGCTAAATATGCAGATGACAAAAACAGGTAAGACGGTAAATTGTGAAGAGGACATAAGGAGGCTACAAATGGATATAGATAGGTTAAGTGAGTAGGCAAAGATCTAACAAATGGAGTATAATGTGGGCAAATGTGAAATTGTCCATTTTGGCAGGAAGAATAAAAAAGAAGCACATTATCTAAATGGTGAGAGATTGCAGAGCGCTGCAATGCAGAGGGACCTGGGTGTCCTAGTGCATGATTTGCAAAAAGTTAGGATTCAGGTACAGCAATAAATTAGGAAAGCAAATAGGATGTAATTGTTTATTGCAAGGGGAATTAAATATAAAAGTATGGAGGTTATGCTTCAGTGAAACAGGGCATTGGTGAGATCACATCTTGAGTACTGTTTACAGTATTGGTCTCCTTATTTAGAGATGGATCTAAATGCAATGGAAGCAGTTCAGAGAAGGTTTACTAGACTAATATATGGAATGGGAGGGTTGTCTTATGAGGAAAGATGGACAAGCTAGGCTTGTATCTGCTGGAGTTTGGAAGAGTGAGGGGTGACTTGACTGAAACCTTTAAGATCTTGAGGGGTCTTGACGGGGTGGAAGTGGAAAATCTAGAACTAGGGGTTACTGTTAAAAATAAAGGGTCACCCATTTAAGACACAGATAAGGAAAAAATTTTCTCCGAGGGCTAAGAGTCTTTGGAACTCTCTTCATCAAAAGCAGTGGAAGTAGAGTCTTTGAATATTTTTAAGATAGATTCTTGATAAGCAAGGGTGTGAAAGGTTATGGGGGTAGTCAGGAATGTGAAGTTGAGGTTACAATCAGATCAGCCATGATCTTATTGAATAGCAGAGCAGGCTCGAGGGGCCGAGTGGTTTACTCCTGCTCCTAATTTGTATGTTTGTATGGTATTTGGAAATGTATGGGCTAATAAATGAAAGTCAGCACAGATTTGATAAAGGCAAAATATGTTTGACTAACTTGGTTGAGTTCTTTGACGAAGTAACAGGAAAGGTTGATGATGTTATGTATATGGGCTTTAAAAAGGCATTTGACAAAGTACCGCATATTAAACTCGTCAGTAAAATTAAAGCTCTGGCATTAAAGTGACAGTTGCAGTCTGGATACAAAATTGGCTGAGGGGACAAAAAAGAACAGAGCAGTGGTGAATGATTGCTTTTCAGGCTTGAGGGAAGTATGCAGTGGTGTTTCCCAGGAGTCAGTATTAGGACAACTGACTGCTCTTTTTGGTATATCTTAATGACCTGGACTTGGAGATACAGCACTTCATTTCAAGGATTGACACAAAACTTGGAAATGTATTAAACAGTGAGGAGGATAGTAACAGACTTCAGAAGGACATACTGGTGAACTGAACAGACATATGGCAGGTCAAATTTAATGTGAAGTGATACGTTTTTGTCAGAAGAATGAGAGGCAATATGCACTTAATGATATAATTTTAAAGAGCTGCAGGTGCAGAGATACTTGGAACAGAAGATAGCAGGACAAGTTGAGTAGGCTGTTAAAAAGGCATATAGGATTCTTGATATTATAAATAGAGGCATAAACATAAAAACAAGGGAGGTTCTCCTCAATGTTTATAAAACACTGAGTAAGCCTCAGCTGGAGTTCCTTGGCACCACACTTTAGGAAGGATGTTATGGCCTTAGAGAGGATGCAGAAGAGATTTACTAGAGTCATACCAGGAATGAGGTACTTCAGTTATGTGGAGAGGTTAGGATTGTTCTCCTTTGAACAGAGGTTACAAGGGAATTTGATAGGCATGTTAAATTTTTGTTTTGATTCTTTCATGGGATGCAGGTGTCACTGGCAAAGCCAGCATTTGTTTCCCATCCTTAAGGGCCCTTGAGAAAGTGGTGGTGAGCCATCTTCTTCACCTGCTGCAGTCCATCTGGTATCTGTAGCAGTTTCATACAACTGACTGACTTGTTTAGACCTCTTCAGAGGACAGTTAAAAGTCAACCACATTGTTGTGGGTCTGGAATCACATCAGGCCAGGCCAGGTAAGGAGGGCAGATTTCCTTCCCTAAAGGACAATCATGAATGGTAAATAAGGAGAAACTGTTTTTAGTAGCAGAAGATCAGTAACTACAGCATACAGATTTTAAAGGTGATTGGTAAAAGAAACAGATGACATGCGGATTTTTTAATATTATGCAGCGAGTTGGTGTCATCTGGGATGCACTGCCTACAAAGTGATGGAAGCAGATTCAATCACAACTTTCAAAAGGGAATTGGGTAAACAATTGAATGAAAAATATTTTCAGGGCTATTGCGGAAAAGCAGGGAGTGGGGTGAATTGGATAGGCTCAAAGGGCTGGCAAGGGCAGGCTGAATTGCCTCCTCCTGTGCTGCATCATTCTATGATTCGAAAAATGTAAGCACAATTCCACTGAACTGTCTTACAGATGGATTTCAAGGCCACATTGATACTGTCCAAGAAGATAACTAAGATTCAGGGGCAAGTTATTAAACTTTTTATAGGACTCAACCTATTAATCACATAACGAAACACCTTCCAAAATAGCAGTTTGCATTTTTATAGCGCTCCTCGCACAGAAGATGATTTCTTAAATTGATTTACTTTGATGCAGCAAAAGTAGTGGATGAAATGAAAAAGGTTAAGATGGCAGGAGTGGGTGATAAATGGTTGAAGAGAATCATTTCAAGCGGCTTTGAAAACTGAGAGGGTAACATAGTTGAAGGGAGCTGGCAGGAAACTAAAGGTGAGAGGAGCACAATGGATGAACAAGCAGTCACCAATGAAGAAGTGGAAGCCAAGGGAGGGGAAAGAAAGCAAAAGGACACTAGTAAGGTAGGTGCAGCAAGACCATTTGAGAAATTTTAAACTAAGAATAATAATTTTGAGGTCATCTTATTGGGGCACCAGGATCCATTGGAAGCTAGAGAAGATGCAGCGATGCGAGTGAGGGAAAGGGCAATGGCAATAACTGCAGCACTTTGAATAAGTTGCCACTTTGTAGAAGGGAGAAGCTGGCAGATTGGCTAGAAGGACATTAGGTCCTTAAGACAATGAAGGCCCAGAGTAGGCCTTTGGTGGTGCAAATGGTTATTCAATGGCTTGATACACAGAATGCCAACGAATGGCCAATGGTAAAGACAAGGAAAGATCAACAGATATTTAAAGACTTGCCTTTTTTCAAACTTTGCTTTCATGACAACGATATTTGTTTTTGTTGTTGTTACATATCAACCTCAGTGCACACAAAGTATCGTGAAATGTTTCTGATGAAAGCACTAAATAAATGCAAGTTTGTTTTTCTTGAGTTGAAAAAGAGACATGTCAAAGCTTTTCATTTTGCATTCATCAGGATACTTCAGGAATACCAATATAAGGGGAAAACAACAATTTACACTGTATGAGAAGAGACTGTCAGTCACCATCAGTGGTGCATTCTCAATGGCAACACCTCTACCAATCAAAGTCAACCAATCAGCACTCTCTTCTCAGTGAATAAATTGTTGTTCTCCCTTTATATTGATAATCTTGTGAAGTGTCCTGATGTGTGCAAGACAAAAAGTTTCAACATGCCTCTTTTTTCCAGCAATGCTCAAGTTCTGTACTACCAATGACTATTTGTCTTTTTTGTTTGAAATCCCAGCAGCATACGCTACAGTTGATTAATACACGTGGATATTTGACATACTGGTGTATAGTCCTATAGTGCAGTTATAGCACTAATTTATAAATTTAGGATCCATAAAGCAGATTATCCTTTTATCCATAAAAATAAAATTATGAGATGGCTGTACAAGTTATAATCTCACCTGGCTATATTCCTGATCTTGCAAAAAATCAAAGGAATCATCGTTATCATCGGCATAACTGACTTGGATTTGCCTTAAAGCATCTGTTTAGAAATTTTAACATTCATCATTAGCAGTTTTAAAATTGAAGTTTCTAAACATCAACAGCTGCATTAAACCTCCAGCTGTGACAATTAAGCAACTGATGTCAAAATAGTTTGGAACATGCTGAAAATCTACATTAAGAGCAGAATGTCCTTAGACCTTAAATTAATTAGTCTTTTTGCTTTTGCCAATTTGCCTTTGTCCTGCAAGTTAACAACTGTAGATTTGTCATTGAACACAGCAACTGTTCATCATAAAGACTTTCAACATAAACCCCCTACAGCAGGCAGAAAGGGGTCGCGAGATTAAAAGGTTAAATCTGGGCAACAGGCAGCGAGGCAGAACAATCAGTAAACATATTTAAATAGGACTTCCAGTGTAATGGGGAGCTGAGTTTAAAATTTACTGTTGCACCCGACAGTGAAAGAGAGGTAGGAACTGCCAGTTTCACAAGGCAGGTGTCTCCTTCAGCACTCCTTGTGGTCCAGGAGGGGCAAGAGGTCTTCCCTTGACCCCTCAAGGAAATCTTCAGCCATCTCCAACCCCAATTGCCAATCCTGACCCAACCTGATCACCAACCACACCCCCGCCCCCAGCCCTTCAGATTGTTGTCCCATCCAACCATCCAATCAAGGACCACTCTGACCATCCCCAAGGATCTTCAAATGCAGCCTCCTGCCGCTGGTGTTTCCTGCCACTGGCTAGTTAGGTTGTCGGCGAAGCCAGGGCTGTTTTTGGTCTCACCCACACCCTCCCTACAAACATCAAGGTCAAACTGTTACCTTATTTACTGGGATCAGATGTTGGAGTTTTAAATAATTATTTGTTCAATGTTCTGAAGCAGGAGTTTTCCACCTAGTTGGCATAAACGTCTTGATTTCTAATGAGTACTCACTGTTTGATAAGCAGGTAACTTAAATGATGGACAAACAGGCTCAGGTTAGTACTGTGGGGCACACATTCTTTTTGGGTCACAGTGACTCTAATTGCATACTCAATGCGATATTTTATAATCTCTTAGAGGCTAAACACCGTATACAAGACTGGTCAATGATAAAGACACCTATGTTTAAACTCTTCAAGTTAGTGGTTGTGGGATAAAACTTAATACTGCTGTGAGTAGGAGCAAAACAAACTGCATGCATTTTTAAAAAAGCATATTTATAAAATCAATATGAGCGCAACTCTGAATCTTATCATCTGAATTTTAATGCTTCAAAATATATAATTTTTGAAACAAAAACAGTATGGAACATTCACTGACACTCAGGGAAGGAAAACAAAGTTAAATTCCTGTCAGGGGCATAAAGCATTCCACAAAAGATGCAGCATTTTCAGCAACAACAGCGTAATTGGAATAGAAGCTGAGAGAAGATAAAGAGGCAAGTCTGGAGATCGTAGAGGACCTGAGTCAGCAAAACTTGTACCGGTTCAGTAAGAAAATTGGTTCTACAATCGGCAGCTTTGAGCAGAACAGCAGTTGGCTGAATAGAAATGCTGAGATCAACAGCTAGTGTTGTGTACACAATGCATGAATTTATTTGCAAAGTTTCCAAGGGTGCTCACATTGAACACGACTATAACCCAGCTAGACTTCACTTTCCTTGGCATTTCTGAACTACATTTCAGGTGAAAAATGCCATAATTTTCATATGATGTCAAGATCATTAAAACGCCTTCACATTTGATAGCAGTTGAGCAATGTTGCCAAAAAGACTTGCAAAGTTCCAATATGGCGGGAAAATGAAAAATCTACAGTGGGGAAATCTTGCACGACTGAGTAGAAAGCACGTTTCTCAATAAATCTTACTTCCACAGGCTTAACTTTCATATTCATTTGGATCCACTATTCTCAATATTTATTTTAAGTTATAATAATCAATGAAAATTATAGATTTCTGTATACAAATGTATGACTGAAAGTAAACTGTAGCAATATCAGAACCATCCAACACTAATTAACATCTGCTGAAGTGGGAAAAGTACTGAGTGTAATGTTCTCATAATTTAATTGTGAAATTAATTTTCAAATAAATTCTGAAATGGCAATTTGGGTATGATTACGCCCTTAAATGGCAGTTTACTTAAATCTTGACCATTTCAGCTTCTTTATGCACAGGATTTTAACAACTTCAAGAAAAAGTTTCCAAATGGCAAGTTGGCTTAGAATTGAAGGGTGGTTCTTATTACCTTAGTTCTGAAATTAACAATAAACAGGTACCTATCTGCTTACCTTCCACAACATTTTCTGCCTTCTGGCTTGAGTTTTGGTCATCATCGAATTCAGTGTCCAGCTGATTAACATTGCTGAGGAATTTATTAGTTGCTAACAGGCATCTTCTTGTGTGGAGTTTATCAAATTCCACACACTCACAGTTACTGCCAACGCTGAGTTCAGACATTTTGTCTATGGTGTCAGGAGCTTTTCTCGGCACATTTACAGGAGTTGAGTTGTCGGCTACACTGTCAGTCTCCTCTTGCAACGGTGGCCAGTTACTGTTGCTTTCCTCTAGTACAGAACTATTGTACTGCATTCCTTCATTTTCCTGTGACTTAAAATTTGGTTCAGTGCAAAGGCCAGGAAAACAAATCACAGCCAAAAACCAATGGGCCCTAAAGCAAAGAGAGTAAAAATTATTTTACATTAAATCTTAGTTTATTACTAAATAATTAAAAAAACCCATAACAAATCACTCCATCCACCATCTTCAACATTCGCTCCCTCCATTACTGATGCACAGTGGCAGCAGTGTATACCAACTACTAGATATACTGCAGCAACTCACCAAGGCTCCTTCAACAGCAATTTCCAAATCCGCGACCTCTACCACCTAGAAGGACAAGGGCAGCTGATACATGGGTACACAACCACCTGCAAGTTCCCCTCCAAGTCACATACTTGACTTGGAACTATATCACCGTTCCTTTACGGTCACTGTCTCCCTCCCTAACAGCACTACGGCTGTACCTACACCACATGGACTGCAACAGTTCAAGGTGGCAGCACACCACTACCTCCCCAAGGGCAATTAGGGATGGGCTTTAATCCTGGCCTAGCCAGCAACACCCATATTCCATGAACGAATAAAAAAAAATACTTTAATCCAGTTTTTTGGGTTAGGTCAGAATAAAAACTCAGTTATATAAGGAATATATTATGAAAATATATGAACTGGCAGGGTTCCAGATGGCTCAGTAAATTTATCAAGTAACTGACCATAAAATCCAGGTACAATTCCAGATTTGTACTAATTTAGTTGATCTAATGGGGTTATAATAGGAGAATTCAATTGGTTTCAACACAAAGATTCAATTGTCCCTGGCCACTCTCTGCCTCAACCATTTCAATCTTCAACAATTCTCTCCTCATTCCCAGCTTTAACCTGATGATGCCTCATCCCTGACTCACCAAACTGTGAACCTCTTTATAATTTAATTCAATCTCTTCAGTGTCTTTCCTGCTCAGGTGGCCATAAGGCTCAGAATCCTCTGTGAATGTCAAGCAACTGGAGAAGAGATTTATTAGAATAGTATCAGGGATGAGGCACTTCAGTTATCTGGAGAGACTAGAAAAGCTGGAATTGTGATCAGTGGGGCAGAAGGGGCTTGGAGAAGATTTGATCGAGGCGTTCAAAATCATGAAGGGTTTTCGTAGAGTAAATCAGGAGAAATTTACTACCATGGTGGGAGGGAGGGGGTTTGGGTGGTGGAGGAGTGGGGCAGTAACTACAGAGCACGGATTTAGGATTGACTGAGAGCAGGATTAGGCTCGGGAATGATGCCTCCAGCACTTGATTCATCAGTCAACGTTAAATTGTTATGCATTAAGCATCAGTAATAGCCATTCCGACATGTACCAGGGGTATCCCAGAGACTGTGCTCCAACAGGAATTATACAAAAGACGCAGAGAAAATTGGCATGGGGAGCAAAAGAAATGTTCTCAAATGAAAGAAAATATATTTGTTGTACAATAAATGAGTCAAATTTAACTAAATCTTTCCTGAGAAATCAGTTTTTTTCCAATTCTGCTTGTTCACATATGTGGAACATAGCCATCTAAGCCCCAAGTTCTGGGATTCCTTTCCTAAACCTCTATCCCCTCCTTTAAGACCCATCTCAAGAACTACTTGAGCAAACCTTGGTCACCTATCCTAATGTCTCCTTCTTTGGACTGGTGCTAATCGGAGTCTGATTAAGCTCCTGTGAAGCAAGATGCTTTACTACATTAAAAGGTGTTACAAATGCAAGTTGCTTTTATTGTTGTAAATAAATTTAGCATGCACATTGCACAGAAGGTGCTAATCTCATTTGGAGATTTCAGGTGACAATTCAAATACTGATTTCTACTTTGCATTATTATTTTGTCCCACAGTTGTTACACCTCCAGCAACACTGATCATCACGGCAATGGTCTGTTTAATCTATGGTCACCATATGAGTTGTGTTTAATGTAAAATTTCCTGGAAACTGGTGAAGCATCGTTGCATATACTTCAAGGAGAGAGAGCATCACACCTCAGGAATTGGGTAATCAAAACCAAAGCTGATGTCTTTATGTAAATAAACACAATTAACAAGTTGCTATAATACTCACGTTTCATTAATAGGAACAAAAACAAAATCCTTTTGAAAGAGGTCCACATGCCTTGTCCATGTTTTCACCCTGGCATGACGTCTTTGTGGTAACCTAAATGGTTGGCATTAGAAGACTTGTTGAGGTTATAAAAATTATGTACACACAGAGAAGCACACAACATAAAAAGGATTCATGTTGTACAGCCTATTTGGGAAATTTATTAATCGGCATGAATGAACATAGCCTTCAATTTTCATTCAAAACCTAATTTTGGGGCAGTGTTAAGTGCTCAAGGACCTTATTTATATTGCATCTTCAGCATACAAAACATCCCAAGGAACTTCCCAGAGAAATAACAAAAGAACCGACAAACAACCACAGGGAAGGGTCTGACGACTTAACTGCATGTTTGGTTGAAAACAAAGGTTTTCAAAAGGTACCCATATGAATAGAGGTGTAGAAGAATGTAAGGTGTTTCAAAGAGTAGGCCCAACAGTAGCTGAAATCTCTGCCATTGATGCAGTGGGAGAAAGATGCAGAGGACTGAAAGACGCTCGAGGGGATTCAAAGCCAGGAGAGTTTGCTAAGTTAAAGAATGAGGAAACAAGGATCTTAAATCAGGCACATTGGGAAATTCAGGGAGCCAGTGTAGATCAGCTTGGAATCCAGAATTCACGTTAAATTAGTATTTAGAAATGTGTGTTAATCATCCAGAACAGTCAGAACAGATTCATTAGAGCCAAGCCATTTCTATAAAATTTAATGAGTTTTATTTTGAAGAGGCTAGCAAAGAAGCAGAGAGGGCAGGGAGGTAAGGTATTAAGAGGCAAGCTGGACATGTTGCAGGACAGGAGGCAGGCAGCTGCATTTCGGATAAGTAAAGCATGTGAAGGTGGACATCGGAAAGGCACAAAGAAGAGCATAGGAGTAAAAGCAAGGGAGCATTTTATGAAAGCAAAAATAGGTAGACAAGAAGCCATCTCCAAGTTTGGTCAAGTAGAACAAAACATTTGAATACATGGACACAGAAATACTTGGGCAATTTCCAGCTCACGTAACATTCTCCTGAATAAGTCGTTATAGCTAGAGAAAAGGATTTACAGAACGCTAGGGGATAGGTTTCTGGGCTCTGTCGACTTGCACTTCAAACTGTTTAGTCAAGTCAGGAGGGTGACAGCAGAGGCTCTGACCATAATATTTCAATCCATCCTAAACAAGTAAATTTTGCCAGGTAACTAAAAAGGTAATCCATGGAATAAATTATCCAAGAATAGAGGGAAGGATGTACCAATTAACTACAGACCAGTTAGTTACAGGCCAGTTGTGAGAAGAATTATGGATTCCATACGTTAAGTTAAATTAGTATTTAGAAATGAGAGTTAATCATAAAGAAAAGTCAGAGCAGATTCAGTAGAGGCAAGCCATGTTTGTAAATTTAAGGAGTTTTAGTTTGATAGATGAAAACAGAATGTGGAGATGTGGTGAAAAGGTGCATCATTGGCGATTTCTTATAGAAGTTCAGACATGTACTGCAAGAAGAAACATAGCTGCATGGATATAAAGCATAGGTTAGTGAAATGAGAAGATAGGTGGACTATATAATCTTATGTGGATAAGTGTGATTCAATAACAGTTTTGAAGAAATCAATGGAAAGACACCAAAGGGTTTGAATTAATAGGCATCCAGGGACTCAAATACATAATACCTTGAAAGTGAGTGTGCAGGTAGATAAAGCTATAAAAAGCCAAACAACATTTTAGGTTTTATAAATAGCAGCATTAACAGTAGTAACAGCATTGGTTAGCCCATTGTAAATTATTAGGTCCTGTTTCAGACAGCCCACTAGAAAAAAAGACATTAAAACCATAGCTAGCATACAGCATAGATTCAGGATGATGCTCGGGATGGAAACTATAGTGATGAAGAGAGGTTCAAGATAATGTGATGATTTCCACTGGAGCAGAGGAGGCCACTCAGAGATATAATACAGATTTTAAAAAATAAGTAAAATTTTCATAAGTAAATAGGCAAAAAATATTTCCTCTGGTTGGCGAGCATGAGTAGGGGTCATCAATTTAAAACTGTCACTCACAGTTGGTAGAAGTTGAAACATAGGTTGGGTTGGGGTGGGAGAGTAGTATTTTAATCCCCAAAAACAGGTGTGAGGTTGAAAAGCTAAACATCTAAAACAGGAACCCAACAAGCCTTGAACCAGCCCACTTCTAGTTTTAAGGAGGTGGAACAGGGGAGCGACTAATCCACTCACTGGATGCAGGTTGGTTGTTTAAATATTTTAATAAGGCTGCCTGCCTTCATTTCAAGTGATTCCATTTTTAATCACATTCAGCCAGGTTTCATTAGCATCAGCAAAGCTGGCAGATGAAAGGAGGTGAGAAGGGCTAACTTCATAAGTGCTTTTACAACACAGCTTGGGACCAGGAGAAGCAGGAGTGTTTCCACCACACCCAGCAAGGAGCCCAACAAAAGTCTTCTTCACTACCCCACAATCAGATCCCATGACCGCCATCAATGGATCCCAAACGATCACACCCTCGACCCCCAATTGCCTTCCCGTTCTCAGTACAGCTCTGCTGTGACCTTGTGCTGTAGGATAACCCGCCTGACAAGTAGCCAGCCTGTTAATCAGGCAGGAAACTTACAGAAAAAAATTAAAGATATCCTGCAGTAAAACCTACAGGACGTTCAGGAAACCTATGCTTTCAAGTTTCCCAACTTTAAAACAGCTGCCAGTGCCCTCACTTTTAAAAAAAAAATTAATTCATGGGATGTGGGCTTCGCTGGCTGGGCCAGCGTTTATTGCATGTTCCGAGTTGCCCTTGAGAAGGTGGTGGTGAGCTGCTTTCTTGAGCTGCTGCAGACCATGTGGTGTAGGTACACCCACAGTGCTGTAAGGAAGGGAGTTCAAGGGTTTTGGCCCAGCAATTTTGATCTCACTGCCACATAGCTGATGTCCAGTCGACAAATTCTTTATCATGACAACTGGTAGAGGGGGAGGCCATTGCATCTTTTCAGGGAAAGTTATACAAATAGAGAAATATTTGGAGTCGAGCAAGATACACAGCTACGAGGAGAGAGAAGTACACTATGATGAGTAATGGATTGCTCAAGCTAAGAGCCAACATAAGCACAATGGACTGACTTCTTCCATTCTGTGCTGTCCATTTCTGTGGTTCTCAAATCTCTTAGCAAATTCATTGAAAATCCAACAAAACATTTAAGCTACTGAGGGGAGGGGTGACTGCTTAAGTTGAGTGTTAAGACACCCATTTTCGTCAACGCTGGGGAAATTATTGAAAAACAAAATCAACTTCCTTCCAAAAAAAAGTTAAGAACTGGGTTTCTGCACACACCAGCATGTCGTTTAACATGAACGGGCAGAAAACTGCAGGCTGCGGAGTGGACGAAGGGGAAACTCCAGCCATTGATCCTTAGAGAAGTAAACAGGGTGCATACAAAGTTATTGTATGCATCTATACTTGAACAGGTTGGTATAATAGGGAGGGGCACTTTTTGAATCTGTCACACACAGGCTAAGAGTGATTCACTATATTTCCATACTGAAGGAGCACATGGTTGATTGCACTTGTTTTTTTCAAATTAAACTCAAATATCCAATGTGGATAGAGGAAAACACAAATTGAGCGGCAAGAATTTTCAAAAGAACATCAGTGACAAGTTAATGTTCCGATATGGATGGCTGGTCCCACAACATTAATCGCTCTTTCTTCCCTGAAGGGGAGGGAAAAAGACATCCTCAAAACTTTGGGGGGAACACTGGGTTTCTTCACAAAAACTTTTCCACACTTTCCACTTCAATGAGGGAAGTTACATAGCTCTTGATTCTCAGTTATGAAAGCTTACGATAGATTGGCAGATTCCGGAATGTTCCGTCGTTCTCGCTGATTCAGGCGTTTGTAAAAAAAGGAGCTGAAAATGTGCACTCTATCTGCGTCCTGCTGTTTGATCTTTTCAAGTACTAAATACCTGCAGATTTACAAAGAAAGGGTCAGGACAAAACCAAAATAAATGTAATCCTCATTGGTCAGAGCAAAGCTCCCTCAAAATACTGCTGTCCTGCCAGATACCTGAATGGTCCAAATAAGTAACTCCAGCCTTGACATATCCTGTGGTAAAAATTTAAACCTCAATATTTCTATAACTTTGACCAATATACAGCTAATTGTACATCGATGGGATAATTTAACAAAAAGCTTCTGAAGACAATCTAGACCATTTCCCCAATTTCAGAAGTCCTCCACATTAATAGTTGGAAATAATTAATTCTACAAATATCTGAAATGAAGATGAATGTTGAAATTTGAGTTTCTATAATTTGTTTTTCCTCCTTGGGGTGGGGGTGGGAGGGAAGGTCACTTGTAGTTGAATCGGAAGCTAATTTATCAAACATTACATCTGCTGAAGGGTATGCAGCATCCAATGGATCTTCCATGGGATCCTTTTGTAGAATTCTTCTCAAATTAAGCATTAGAAGAGATTCATCATTGAAATATGGCAACTGAAATCTGTCACAACCTGAAACCATCTGCACCACTGGCTCCCTCTACTTAAGATTTTAGTTTCCTTCATACTGTTTTCTCTCCTCTTCTTTCAACAACTGACACACTCCACTGAATCAGAAATTTACAACGTTAAGTTCCTCTCCAGCGGCTGAACATATAATCTAAACCAACATTCTAGTATTGCACCGAAAGAGTGACGCATTGCCGGAGGTGGAGCTTTGGGCATGAGATGTCAAACCAATTTATCATCTGCTTTTTGGGTCGCTTAAGTGGATGTTAAAGGTCCCAAGGCAATATTTGAGAAATTTAACTGTTGCCTGTGCTGAAACAAAGGGAATTCCTCCAACACAGCAGCGTTAAATTTAAATTTAACAGGGCACAATTTCAAAACCACTTAAGACCGAGATGAGGAGAAATTTCGTTACTCAGAGGGTTGTGAATCTTTGGAATTCTCTACCCCAGAGGGCTGTGGAAGCTCAGTCATTGAGTATGGTTAAGGTAGAGTTTGATAGATTTCTGATTAACAACAACAACATCATTATGGGGATAATGTGGGTAAAAGGCAGAAGTGTTCGATCAGCCATGATCATACTGAACGGCGGAGCAGGCTTGACAGGCTGAATGGCCCTCTCCTGTTCCTATGTCCTGACCAACTTTGTTCCAATTACCAAAACATACTAGGTCATTAATTTCATTGTTATTTGTGGGATCTGCATGTAAAAAAAAGACCACTTTATTTGCTCATAGGAAGCAATTCATTGTATATAAAGTACCTTGAGATGCTTAAAGACATACTATGTAAAACAGTAACTACACATACAAAAGTGATTCATTAGCGAGAAAGCATTTAAGATACCCCGAGGTGATGAAAGTCTCTTTATAAATGCAAGTTCTTTCTTTTCTTTTTATTAATGCAAAGCTTTCTTTAACCTTTTCTCCAAATTCACCAAAGTAGTCTCCTGGTATTAGTATTATTGCACAATTTCAGTCATTTGCCTGTGCTGAAACGAAAGAGAAATCCTCCAACACTGCAGGGCTTGATGAAGTATAAAACAAATTGCATTAAGAGTTCTCCGATAGTGCCACCCAGTGACAGGAATTATGTATTACTATATATGGGTAAAACATTAAAGTACTGTAGAACAATTGGAGAGGACAACGATCAAACAAGTTTATTTTGAATGTAGATTTGCATGGTTATTGGGAGAAACTTCAATTTGTTGCCACCCTGGGTAGCAAGTGAGAAACTCTAAAGTCTGGTTTTTCCTGCACGCTGTGGAGTTTGAACTGGAGGGTGAAAGAGGGTGGTGATGGGAGCTCAATCCCTGGGGGAGGGCATGAAGCACCCCTGCTCTTCCGGACCACTTTATTTACTCATAGGAAGCAATTCATTGTATATGCTATTTGTGGGATCTGCATTTAAAAAAAAGACCACTTTATTTGCTCATAGGAAGCAATTCAAAAAAAAAGAAAGAACTTGCATTTATAAAGAGATTTTCATCACCTCAGGACATCTTAAATGCTTTCTCGCTAATGAATCACTTTTGTATGTGTAGTTACTGTTTTACATAGTGTGTCTTTAAGTATCTCAAGGTACTTTCCGAATGTTGTGAAGGTACTTTCCTTCTCCCCAAGATGTACCCACCTCCACAGGCCCCAGAAATCCAGCCAGCCATAGTTAAACCTGCAAAGCAAATTAAATCTGAGGTTTCCAACCTCTAACATATTTAAAATGTCACCCTCTTCAGGGAGCAGAATGGTTGTCCACCTTTTGTTCAACCTTAGTAAAACCTGGATGTCAGTGGGTTGGAGTTGGTTTCCAATACATTCAGAACTTTCTCCAATTTAATCCTCCACCTCGCCCCATATACAATCCCATCTGCTCACCCATGATAAAATACCCATCACACAACCTTGTTTCCACAAAGCTGAGTCAATATTTCATTTATCTGGTGTTCAGTCTGGCTGCTTGCATTTCAGTGATGTGAACCATCTTCTGGATGGTAACTAGAAAGTTTACTTTGAACTTTCCGCTGCCACCAAGTCACTGGCTGACTCCACTTAGGGCCAGGGGCTGTGTACCTCGATGCTGATTCAAAAGGACTGCAGCATCAGGGAATCTGCAGTAGGGAAGTGGTGAGCATCTGATTCTGTGATCTCTGTATTCTCAGAGCGGGGGTGGGGGGGCTGTGGGGAGAGGGTACAGTGGACAATATCAGTGGGATAGAATGCTCTAGCATTTATTCTGGAGGTGAGGTTTTGTGTTGCTGTTTGTGAGGCTGTGTTTGCCATTGTTCTTCTTTTCATGCCCTGAGCTGTGGGGGGCTGATGGTTGGGTATCCCCTGGGGGTTGTTTCATAATGCCAGTGTTGATGAATGTACGTTATTTTTTCAGAATGCCTGGGGACCATCATGATGAAGTATCTGGAAAAACTCAGCAGGTCTGGCAGCATCGGCGGAGAAGAAAAGAGTCGACGTTTCGAGTCCTCACGACCCTTCAATCAGTTCTGTTGAAGGGTCGTGAGGACTCGAAACGTTGACTCTTTTCTTCTCCGCCGATGCTGCCAGACCTGCTGAGTTTTTCCAGGTAATTCTGCTTTTGTTTTGGATTTCTAGCATCCGCAGTAGTTTTTTGTTTTTGTGATGAAGTATCTTCTGTTTTTGTGGCTTGGGTTCCCATAATGTGCATCTGGGTGGGGTGGTGAAACCTCATTGGAGTGGGGATTGTGCAGTGTTTTACCTATCAGGGTACATAGATTTCCTTGACTAACAAGCTTGCTGATTCAAACAGTCTCAGCAATAGGACCTTTCACCCCACTCAGAATAAAAATCAAACAAAATGTTCTTTCATGGAAATGATCATGCAAAATGGAGTATTACTCATTGTCACAACCTTATTAGTGGGGTTTAAATGGATTATACTAGAATATACCATCCATCCTTCTGAACATTAAACCTTCAAGGGGGGGGTACCAACAATTTATACATTACCTTACATCTCAGTCAGGCATGTGAAAAGGTAATCAACAAAAAAGTGATTTAAACAAAGCTTCAAAATGGAAGACAAAGCAATGGAATGGGCAGAGGAGTGAAGGACAAAGCTGAAGATAAGAGAAGACCATTCAGAACATAGAAGCAGAAAGCAGATAATTCAGCCGATGAGCCGACTCTGCCATTCTGTTCAATCATGGATGATCTACATCTCAACTCTAATTACCCTTCTTTGATCCAAATCCCTTTACACTATTACTTAACAAAACTTTATAAATCTCAGTCTTAAAAAAATTAACTAACTGAATATTCAGAGCCTTTTGGGGGAAGTGAAGACCAGATTTCCACGATCCTTTAAATGAAATGCTTCCTGATGTCACTCCTGAACGTATGTACCCTGTCAAATCCATTTTTATTTCTAAGACCTCAGTTATATCATCCCTCAAATCTTCTAAACTCAAAGGAATACAACTCTTTATGCAACCTGCCCTCAGAATTTCACCCTTTAAGCCTCAGTATCATTCCAATGAATCAGCGGTGTATCCCTTTCAAGGACAGTATGCATCTTTCCAGAGGTGCTTCACCCAAAATGGAATTCAGTGTTCCAAATGGAGTCTGATTAAGGCTCTGTACAATTGAAGCACAGCTTTCTGCCTTTTGCGTTACAATGCTTTTGAGATTAACATTCCACAAGCATTTGATTGCATTTTCTATCTGTGCGCTAACTTTTAGTGATTTGTATACATGAACACATCCAGCATCTCAGAACCTAGTGTCTCACCATTATGAAAATATTCAAATTTGTCTTCCTCAGATCTAAAGTGCATGATCTCACACTTCCCCACATTTCACAACATCTGTCATAGTTTGGTCCATTTACTTAGAATGTCTTTGCAACTTCCTGCTCCCACCCTCAAACCTTACTGTTCTTCCAAATTTAGTGTCCTCTGCAAACTTGGATATACAACTCTGTATTCCTTCATCAAATACATATGGTCAACATACATGGTGAAAAGCTGAGGCTGCTGTGTAGGATCCTGTAGCACACCACTTATCACATCCTACCAGTATCCCTCTCTACCTCCTAAACAATTAACCATGTCTAAAGGTTACCTCCAATTCTGTACACACTCATTTTTATTAATAATCTTTTGGGTGGAGCCTCATTATTTGGCACATCAAAACTCATTATGCTACTCAAGTTCATTCAACCAAAGATCCAATTACAAATTGAATGGCAATAATTTAACTTTACTTGTTACTTTATCTACCAGGTTCCAAATATCTTATCACACTCAAAGGAATATATTCTTGTATAGGTTTTAATCATATTTTTCAACAAATTAGTTTTTGTCATTGTTAGTTTCAAGTTATGCCATTTTGAATTCACTATGCTTTCCATTTAAAACTTATGCATCCCAACTGTAAGGTGCTTCCTATAAAGCTTATGCAACTCCCTTTCTCATAGCTCATGCCATTTACACAGGATAATTTTATTCTCTTCATCCTCTTATATTACCCACATGTAACTAGAATTGTAGAAAGTGGTAATCAGGGTATGCCTCCACAAAACCTCTGCAGACTTGCTTTGCATAGCTTGGACCAAGCACCTCAACAGGCTACTTGCTTCGCTTCAACTGCTCCTCCAGATAGTGTGATGACTATCTAGTTCATGGTTTGTGTTAATACTTTAGAGGTAATATTTAGTTCTGGAAAGATTGTTGTTGTGAAGGTAGCTACAATGGTGGGCTTTAGAGATTGCCAGAACACCTGAAAGAAAATGGCAGTTCAAAAGGTTACCCATATTTGTTTAATAGAGTCAGAAAAGAGAGGGTGCCATAAAACAGCAAGTGGGCTTTCTTAGCTGGAGAACGGAAGACGTGAAGTCTATACTGCTTGCAAAGAAGTGCAGTGCAGAGAGATTCTTTGTTTTGAGAGTTAGAGCTAGGTTAGTTTAAATGCATTCAGTGAACCCTGAAAGGTTACATTGTCATGGAAATGAGTGGTGCTTAACAAGGTTCTCTGGTTTCAATTTATCTGTGGGTTTGCTGGGAAAGGGGGTGGTTTCAATTTGGATCTCGTATGGTTCGCAGTTCACAGAGAAGCCATAGAAGCTGTCAGCAGGCTCCAGGCAGTTAGGTCTCAGGAGAAGCCCTAGGGAGCTAAGGTGGCAGTGGAAGGTCACTGTTTCTATGCAGGATAGGGTTAGGGCTCAGAAGTAGACCTGGGAGCCAGGAAACTGGAATTTGGAGAAACCTGGGGTAATGTCAGTGCTTAGTGAAGTTAGTGGTCTGCGAAACAGTTGGAAGTATGCCAGAAATTAAGAGGCTAGAGTGCAGCTTTGTGAATCCTGTGGAATGCAGTCTTAGGAAGAGATTGAACCATCAGGAGGGTGAGCAGTCATGGAGACAATCTGAGTTGGAACACGTTTTGAGGGAATTTAGAAGCTAGATCTTTGAAAATGAGGAGCTGAAAACTCTCATGAGGAAGACAGAGTTTTAATGAGATTTTGTGACTTACAGTGGTCACTGATATCTGGGTGGGTTGCTGAGAAATCCGTGCGATCTGTCTTGGTCGCATTTGCCATTTAGCGTACAGTGTGGTGTGTTCGACCACAGTTTGCCTGTTAATTCATATTTATCTCATGTTAATTCTGAATGTTATGAGTGTAAGACAAATATTGTAGATTGTTTTACTTTCCTGACTTTGTATAGTAAAGTTTATTTTGTTTGTTTAAAACCGTGGAATCTTGTGGCTTTATTCTCATAGTGGGTAACTAAGATTTCAAACTTTGTGTACGTTAAACAAAAAGCTCTGGTCCCTAACCAGATTGCCAACATGGTAAGGCTACTGTTACTCGGATTTCTTTTTCCCCACTCATACTAAATCTATACCATTGACTTTGTGCTTATGCATTTTTAAAAACTTTCAGTTGTCTGTCCAACTGTATTGTATAACTAATCAGTCTACAAACTGCTAACTACCTGGGTCCCTAGTTTAATGTTGTCTGTAAATTTAACAAGCTTACAATTTGTGTTCACATGCAGATAGGAAAAAAGAGAGGTCCAATCATTGACCCTTAGTTTTCCATTCAATACGATCTTCTCTATTGAACAGCTCCCCCTCTCGACAGTCTAACACTGCACCTTCCACGAGTCCTCCATTTTCTACTCAAAGTCTTAACCAACATCATGTTCTATCTTAGATTCTCAGCCAAGTCTGTCACATGGGACATTGTAAAAGTCTTTCTGAAAGTTCAAATAAACTATTCAACAAGAAATGCCATTGCTTTTCATTTATAGTGTCCACAAGGAAAACTGAGGTGGTTTGTAAAGCAGAAGTACCCTCTTATAAATCCATGCTGGCTGCTCTTTTTTTGAATCGAGCTGTTGCTTTCCAAGAATTTATTTAGCCCTACTCCATAAAGTGACTTCCATTCACAGCCATACTGGCCATTAAGCTTAGGGGCCTTGGTCAAGAGTCTCCCTTTTAAATATAGTCACATTTATCATGCCTGTTGCTGCTTACAGAAATTTATACTGAACAGAGTTACTTACTTTAAATAGAAGTCTATGATAACATCATTCAAGAATTCGCCCTCTTTCAGGCAATAGAGATCTTCATTAGTCACAGATATGCCGCCTTTGGATGGAGGAGGTGGGTAAACTATCAACCTGGTAAAAGCAGAATCACATTTGGAACCATAAAATTCCTTGAGAGATGGAAATATGTGTCAAATATAAGTAATGTCTTATTCTAGGTACTGCAACACTAAAATCCAGAATTAAAACCATCCGTTGGCATAGCAGTTTTTTAAAGTGTATAAAATCACTATGGAATCCAAAAGTCAATACAGAAATGTTCTTCAGGTCAAGACAGGAGTGTTCTTGAGGTGAGGTTTACATCAGAAACTCTCCTAATTGACTGTAAGGAAGGGTGATAAGAGGGAGGAAAACAGAACAAAAACTCAAGAAAGAAAATTCAGTGATCTGGTAGCACATAGTAGGATTAAGGCTACAGTAAATCAATGGCTGCTAAAGTTTCTTTGGCCTCTGCTTGAAGCCTCTTAGTAATGGCATTGCTGCATTTAGTATTCAATGAAATGGGGGATTTGAACCCCTACATAACCCCACCCATTTTATGCACGCCTACCTGCTCTAACAAGTCGACTGTCAATTATTTTAAAAGAAACTCTCTTACCTCCAAAAAGTTTTAACATTTCATGACTGAAAGCCATAAACTGGACTTGTGGTTCACTTTAACAGCATATTTGGTCCACACCCTCATTCTGAAATAAACACTAGTTTTGTTTCATGGATCTTTACTCGAGTATTGTGATTTTTGCTCTCATTTTAACAGACTTACTTTTCGATAGGACCCGTAAAGGAAGTATGAGATGTTCCCAAACCATCGTCACTTGAAAGGGTGGTGTTCCTTAAACAGTATTTGGGGGGAACCTAGAAAATTAGATTTAAAATGCAGGTCACACATAGGGCAAGGAGAACATTGAAGGGGGAGAAAGAGACTGTTATTGCAGTCATTTTTTCCATTTGGGGCAATTCCAGATTCCACAGATTAAAATCACATGTCCAGTAAAATTGTTGTAAGGCCTCTCCCACTCAGGTTATTTAGGTAAAACTATGTAACCCTTTCCCCTCTCAACTGCATGATATCCTGTGCTCAACTTTACCTCTTATCAACCAATCACAGCAGCAGACAGCACATGATCTTGGAGGAGCCCAATGCTTTTCATATATAGGAGGAATGGAAATTATTATTTGACAGCTAATTATAATTTAAAAACACAAAGCTTATCCAATACTGCTTAGTACTTAGTGAATTTGCTGACTCATCCAGTAAAAAAAAACCTATATTCACTAGCTTGGGAGGTGTGGGGTTGGGTGGGTGGGGGGCAAGGGATGGTGACCGTTTCATGTAAAGGTCAAGGTTGACAACACCTAAAGAAGATTTCCTTCTGCATCACTACATTTTGTGTACTGTTAACAACATGCCCAGGCTTTTTAAACAGGCTTTTTAATCTAACTTAAGATGCCATAGTTGATTTTAAAAAACCCTCAAAGCGCATAAGCAGTGAGGTTCCACTGAGGGAGCAGGAAAAGCTGCATAAAAAAACCTCATTTGCCAAGGTAGCACATGACCACAACTGTCAGAACTTCAAACTCTCTGGTCCATAAGGTTTTTATATATGTATGTTTTATATTTATACACATACATACATATGTATATAAAATATACACACATTCATATAGAGGTTTGTGCGTTTATACATGTATTTTATGTTTATATGTGTATTTTGCATTTATGTGTATTTTATATTTGTAATATATATATAAATACACATGCTCATTTAATATATCATATATATAATGAAAGGTATGCAATTGTTCAAAAGCAGACAACTACGCTTTTAAAAATATTGTGTGGCACAAATAAGGTCAAGGGATAACGACTTGTATTTTGATCACTTGACTAGCACTTGTAAGTGAAGAAATGTACAAATGAAAAAGGATGCAGCTCTGAATTCAATGATGCTATTCGATTCCTGGTGGAAACCACATTAAACATGGAAATCAGAAGAAGCATTTCTTCAGTATGATGTTTCCCCTCTTCTGTTCCCAATAAATTTCTCTATCCTCTCCTCTCCTGAGGGTGCCATTTCCTGTTTATACAGATTTTCAGACACTTGTAGCATACCATGCTCCTTTCAGGAGAAGCCATTCTTCATATAAGAGCTTTGATAACAAAAATTAGCAGGCTGAAAAGAAAAGGCTGGTATTTATATAGCACCTTTCATGACCTCAGGGCATCTCCCAATTTACAACTAAGGAAGACTTTAGGTCTATAATAATGGTTGTAATGTCGGGAATGCAGAAACCAATTTGCACACAGTAAACTCCTTCAAATAGCAATGAAATAAATGACCAGATCATGTCTTTTAGATGTTGGATGAAGGATAAATATTAGCCAGGATCCTGGGAGACACCAAATGGAATTCTCCCCCACTTCTTTGAATGTTGCCATAGGGTCTTTTATCATAGATATTAAATTATATTTTATTATAGGCTGTTCACCATAGAAGGATATACTTGCTATTGACAGCATGCAACTAAGTTTTACCAGATTTATTCATGGGATGAGAGGGCTGTCCTATGAGAAGAGATTGAGTAGAATGTATTCTCTGGAGCTTAGAAGAATGAGAAGTGATCTTTGCAAAACAAAGTTCTGAGAGTGCTTGGCAGAGTGGATGCGTTTTCCCCAGTTTGAGTGTTTCAGGATAAGGGGTTGGTCATTTGGGGTCACGATGAGGAGAAATTTCTTCAGAGGGTTGTGAATCTTTGGAATTCTTTAGCCCATAGGGCTGTGGATGCTCCAATGAGTACATTCAAGCCCGAGGTCAATAGATTTTTGGGTGGTAAGGAAGTCAAGAGATTGGGTGTGGAAAAGGAGTTGATGTAGATCTAGCATCAGAAACAGTGATCAACTCTCTCTTGTCATCAGGCCAGACAGAATCAGGTTGGTAAACACTGGGACATTCCATTCTTGTCCCCTATATAAATCCACTTTTCACACCTAAAGCTTAGGAATTCTTCACCATCCAGCAGCATATTTAACTTCAGGAAGCTTGCATTTGGAATAATAGAAAATATTCATCTTTTACCATCTTAATGCTACAACACTAAACCTTTGGAGAAAGGACAAGTGATCTCAGCTGTACTTGTTTTCTTGCAGCATTCCCATTGTTCTTCAGATTTTTAAAAATAGAATTCCAATATTCCCATTCTCAATTAGTCACTGGCACAAGTAATTCCATTTGTGCCACAAAAGAAAACTAAACATTGACCTTGCTAATTTTCTGTCCCAGGAGAGCCACAGTTAATTTCAGCAGCCAAGAAGTTCATGGTTTGGGAATTATATATTGAGGAAATTAATATATAATACCACTAAAGCTTATGTGACACGACAGTGTCAAGGAGGACTCAAGGAGCGCTGCACTATTAGAGGTGTTGCCTTTTAGATGAGGCAA
The DNA here is from genome assembly GCF_964194155.1 of Cetorhinus maximus. NCBI lineage: Eukaryota > Metazoa > Chordata > Chondrichthyes > Lamniformes > Cetorhinidae > Cetorhinus > Cetorhinus maximus. Next base: position 33,598,032 of record NC_135892.1, on the reverse strand, counting down.
TAAAAGGAGGTTTCATCTGCCCTTTCAGATGGACATCAACGGTCCCATATCATTATTTTGAAGAAAAGGGGAGCTCTCTCCATTACCTTGGCTAATGTTTATCCCACCAATAATAAAAAAAAGATTTCTGGCCATTATCATATTGCTATCTGTGGGACCTTACCGTGTGCAAATTAATTGTTGCATTTCTTACAACGCATCAGTGACTACACTTTAAAAGTACTTCTTTGGCTGTACAGTGCTTTGGAATGCCCTGAGGTCATGAAAGTCTCTAAGTTCAAGTGTTTCTTTCTTAAATAGGATTCTAATACGTTAGCCCCAAGTCACATCATGAACACTGTATACTTCTTGTCATCTAATTACAGAAAAGATGATGGTAAGCCTTGAGAGGCAAGCAATAAGATCGCAAAAGTCAGAAACTTAAATTTTGAGAAAACTTAAGAAAATTGGTATTTCCTCCCTTCCACCTGGGATAGGAGAAACTTTGAGGTGGTTGAATTCAAGTTTTCAAGGTCATAAAGGGAAGGAACAAGCCAACTACAACTGGTGATGTAAAGTTCAAAAACATGGGGATGCATATTAAGAATGGATAAGTAACCTTTTCTGTTCCTAATATTTCTTATAACCTAGGCCTCTGTCTTTCAAAGGCCTAACTGAAATCTGTACAATGCGTTGTGCTGTTTTTTTAAAAAAATTTCACAAGAAGTCATAAGAAGAAAGTCAGTTGGTTTGCACTAAGCACACATCCAAGTTTGTAGCGGTATAGAAGAACCAAGGTTCATCATTCGCCTTTCCGCCTCCATTATTTGTTTACGTTTGATTGTTTTGCACCTAAATATCTGTAAAACAAGCTCATCAGTGGAAATGAACCAGAGTAGTACAATATCATGCTCACCCTGTTGTCCTTAACTAATAGATTCCCTGTGTTATGTTCCTCTAGGTTCTGCGTAAATAGAAGAAGCCTGCTGTTCGCTTCAACAAATGATACGGTGGCAAAAAAGTTTGGTATACTGTTCTTTTTGCCAATTTCAGTTAAAATCTTTTCAAAAATAACAGTTGCTTGAAGATCTGGAGCAGATTCAAAAATCAGGACAATGTACCGTTCATCAGTAGCTGCAAAACATGACACAAATGCTGCTCAATATATATGCCAACAAAAATAGCTATGTTGGTGTTCCTTCATATAAGTGCCAACTATTTTCTGTATTATTAATGCAATATTATGAAGGAAATGCAATGGATTCATATTGCTTTTCAAAAGATATATGGTAAATTGTTACATCGGTGGCCTGTTGAAGAAGTTAAAAGAATTTTAATAAAAATAACCAGTGTTTATACAGCACCTTTCTTGAAGGAGATTGCATCAAGACACTTGACAAAAGTGTGAGGGAAAGTAGATATTGAGCTGAAGATGAAGAATTTCAGAGAGAGTCAGCGTGGACTTTTTAAAGGTAGGCCAATCTTAACGAAACTGGCTGTTAATTTTTTTGAGAGGTGCAACTAAAGTAGTATGACAGGAAAATGTCCAAGGATGGTATTTATATGGACTTCCAGAAGGCATTTGATAAAGCCCCTCAAAAGAGGCAGATAGTTAAAGCTGAAGCTCTAGAAATTAATGGCAAATTAGCGACCTGGTTAGGAAACTGGCTGAGCAGCAGGTGAGAGAGAGTGGGGAAAATGGGCAGGCACTCTACTTATCAGGATGTGACTAATGGTGTCATGCAACCATTAGGGCCATAAAGGATACATCAGAATGCTTTCTAAATGGTGAAAATCTAGAAGCAGTAAAGGTCCAAAGAGACTTAGGGATCCATGTACATAGATCATTAACATATCAAGGACAGGTACAGATAATAATCTGAAAAGCTATTGAAATTCTGGTCTTTAGATATAATGGATTAAAAATCATGCCACAGCTATGAAAAGCCCTAATTAGACCACACCTAGAGTACTGTGTTCAGTTCTGAGCACCACATCTTAGAAAGAAATTACTACTGCAGCACAGATTTACTGGACTGATGTCTGGACTCCAAGGGTTCAATTATGAGGAGAAATTACAAAAACTAGGGTTGCAGTCACTTGAATTTACAATGTTAAGGGTGATTTGATTGACGTTTCCAAGATATCAAGTGGAACTAATAGGGTAAAGGGAGAGAAACTATTCAAAAAGAGGGAATTTGAGAAACTGACATCACAGTAAATGCAGAGGACATCGCATCACAAGAGACAGTGGGGATAGATTACAAGTAAATACTTAATTTAACCTAGCCATAAATTAAACTTGATCAAGTAACTGAGTCTTAAGTTTACTTCTGGTAATTTCAGCTGCTCATCTAATCAGTGGAGGCATGGAAAGGCACCTCAAGTCCCATCAATTGTTCATCTACTGAAGGTAAGCATGCAGGTGCAGCAGGCAGTAAAGAAGGCAAATGGTATGTTGGCCTTCATAATGACAGGATTTGAGTACAGGAGCAGGGATGTTTGCTGCAATTATACAGGGCTTTGGTGAGACCACACCCGGAATATTGTGTGCAGTTTTGGTCTCCTTATCTGAGGAAGGATGTTCTTGCTATAGAGGGAGTGCAGCGAAGGTTTACCAGACTGATTCCTGGGATGGCGGGACTGACATATGAGGAGAGATTGAGTCGTTTAGGATTATATTTGCTGGAGTTCAGAAGAATGAGGGGGGATCTCATAGAAACCTATAAAATTCTAACAGGACTAGACAAGGTAGATGCAGGAAGGATGTTCCCGATGGTGGGGGAGTCCAGAACCAGGAGTCACAGTTTGAGGATACGGAGTAGACCATTTAGGACTGAAATGAGGAGAAATTTTCACCCAGAGAGTGGTGAGCCTGTGGAATTCATTACCACAAAAAGTAGTTGAGACCAAAACATTGTATGTTTTCAAGAAGGAGTTAGATATAGCTCTTGGGGCAAAAGGGATCAAAGGATATGGGGAGAAAGCGGGAGCAGGCTACGGAGTTGGATGATCAGCCATGATCATAAAGAATGGAGGAGAAGGCTCGAAGGGCCGAATGGTCTACTCCTGCTCCTATTTTCTATGTACCATGTGGGAACTTCAGGATCAGCGACCTCTACCTCCTGAAAGAACAAGTGCAGCAGGCGCACGGGAACAACACAGCCTACAAGTTTTCTTCCAAGTCGCCCACCATCCTGCCTTGGAACAACATAGTTGTTCCTTCACAGTCAATGGGTCAAAATCTTGACCAACTTTCTAATGACACATAGACTGCAGTGGTTCAAGAAGGTAACTCACCATCACCATCAAAGGCATTTAGGGATGGACAACAAATGCTAGCCTTGCCAGTGATGCTCACATCCCATGAATGAATTTAAATGCCATCAACTAGCTGGAGGTGCTAGAGCTCCAGGTTTCAGAGTTTGTACAGCAGGACATCCAATGCTAACAGCGACATGGATAGCACGCTTCAGGAGGTGTTACCCAGCAGCTTAACTGTGTGCAGGCAGAAAGGGAATGGGTGACTACCAGTCAAAGTGGATCAGGCAGGTAGTTCAGGGGTCCCCAGAGCATCTTGCTCTCCAACCAGTATTCAATTCTGTAAAGTGATGAAGGCATGGTTCCTCTGGGGAGTATAGCCAGAGTCAAGGCCGCAGCATCATGGTGGCATCCATAAGTTCAGGAAAGCAATAGTGACAGGAAATTCAATAGTTAGAGGAACAGATCGTGTTTCTGTCCTGCCAACATGATTCCAGAATGTTTAGGTCTCTTTGGCGCCAGGTTCTAGGAGCAGCAGCAGAATATGCTGAGGGGAGGGAACAGTGAACAGCCTGCAAGCAGATGTTCAGAAGCTAGGAAAGAAATTTAACAGCAGAATCTGAAAGGTAGTAATCTCAAGATTACTTCTGGCATCACATGCTACTGATCCCAGAATAGCAGGAGGGTGCAGATAAATGCATGGCTGGAGAAATAATGCAAGAAGGAGGGCTTTAGATTCCTGGGCATTGGAACCTGTTCTAGGGCAGTTGGAACCTGTGCAAGCCTCAACAGGGCCAGCAACATTCCTGAATGGGGGAGAGGTTTGCTAGCATTGTTGGGGTTTCAACTAGCTTGGCAAAGAGATGGGAATCTGAGTGTCGATTAAGAAAGAAGAGAAGCAAAGCTGGAAATGGATAGCAGAAAATGACTAAACAATCATGGAAGGCTGAGGAATCAAAGGAAAGAAAATAGATAACAAAAGATTTGTTCAATGATTAGTGGTATAAACTTCAATACAAGAAGTCAAGTGAGATGAGCTTGGGACACAGACAGACACTTCTAAAGTATGTTATCATGACTATTACTGAAACATGGCTTAAAGGAGGGTAGGAATGGCAGCTCAACACTCCTCCTTATAGGATTTTCAGTCAGGGTAAAGAGGGGGATTAAAAAAGGAAGGCAGGTCAAAATGTTGTTTAAAAAATAATAATCACAGCTGTGTGGAGGAGTGATAAGCTAAAGCAATCATCAAATAAGGCCATATAGGTTGAAATGAGGAACAAAAGAGGGGCAATCACAGTGCTGAGTATACTACAGATTATACCCATCAGAGGAAGATAGAAGAACATATATGTAGGCAAATTGCTGAGAAGTGCACAAACAATAGGGTAGTTATAGTAGGCGATTTCAACTATCCTAATTTAACAGCAATAAAAATCAGCGTAAGAGGTATAGCGAGCACAGAATTCCTAAAGTGGTTTCACAAAAACTTTTTAGCGAGTGTTTAGCAAGCCCAACAAAAGGGGCAGCACTGAACTTGTTTTAGAAAATGAAGCAAAGCAGCTAGAACGGAATGGGAGAATATTTTGGTAACAGTGATCATAATTCAGTTAGAATTAGCGCAGCTGTGGAAAAGGACAGAGATACACCAAGAATAAAATTGTTAAATTGGGGAAGGGCCAATTTTATTAAACTGAGATGTGATTTGGCAAAAGTGGGCTGGAAAGAACTACGTGAAGGTAAATTATTGTCACAGTAGTGGGAGACATTCAAGGAGGAAACAGGGATCAGTACAAATGTATTCCTAGAAAGAAAAAGGGTGGGATACCCAAATTTAGACCCCCAACACCCCCAGTGTCAAAAAGCATAGAGCAGAAGGAAAAAAGGAAAGCTTATGTCAGATACAAGGAGGAGTATCTGAGAGGAGTATAGGCAGCATAGGAGAGCAATGAAAAATAAAATTAGAAAAGCAAGAGGACTTGAAAAAATATAGGCAAGTAAAATAAAGGAATACCCAAAGATGTTTTATAATATATAGAACAAGAAGATAAGTAAGGAAAGAGTAGAACCATTTAAAGACCAAAAGATAACTTGTGTGTGGAGGTGGAAGAAGTGGGAATAGTTCTTAATTAATACTTTGTATCCGTTTTTACCAAACAGGGGGATGTAGACATTACAGTTAAAGGAGTAAGAATGTAAAATACTGGATGGTATAAACAACAAGATAGGAAATATTTTGGGGTTTAGCATCTTTGTAAAGGAATAAATCATCAGGTCCTGATGAAATGCATCCCAAGCTGTTAAGGGAAGCAAGAGAGGAAGCAGAGGCTCTGACCATTTCCAATCTTCTCTAGTTACAGGTCTGGTGAAAGAAACTGTTAAACTTTGTACCGTTGTTTTAAGGGAGGAAGGGATAAATTGAATAATTACAGGCCGATCAGCTTAACCTCGGTGGTGGGCAAAGCACTGGATCAAATTCTGAGACATGGTATAAATCAGCATTTAGAAAGGCACCAATTAACCAAAGACAGTCAGCAGGATTCATAAGCAAAGGTCATGTCTGACTAACTTAACAACGTTTTTTTAAGGCCATAACAAGGAGGGTCGGTGAGGGTAGAGCATTCAATGCAGTCAACATGGATTTTAGCAAGGTTTTTGAAATGGCAGGTTGGTTAGAAAAGAAAGACCCCATGGAATCCAAAGGCAAGTAGCAAATTAGATCCAAAATTGGCTCAGTAGCACAAGCAAATGGTACTATTTTTTGTGACTGGAAGCCTGTTTCCAATGGAGTTCCTCAGGGCTCAGTAGTAGGCCCATTGTTTATGGTATAAATTAATGATTTAGACATAAATATAGGACATGAGAAAAGTTTGCAGATGATACAAAAATTGATGGTGTAGTTGATAGCAAGGAAGAAAGCTGTAGACTGCAATGGACTGGTCAGGTGGGCAGAAAAGTAGCAAATGGAATTCAATTCAGAGAAGTATGAGGTATTGAATTGGGGAGGGCAAACAAGGCAAGGGAATGCACAATAAATTGTAGGATACTGAAAATTGTAGAGGAAAAGAGGGACTTTGAAGTGCATGTCCACAGAACTCTGAAGATAAGGTGACAGGTAGATGAGGAGGTTAAGAAGGCACTTTCCTTTATTAGTGTGGCATAGAATATAAGAGCAGGGAGGTTATGCTGGAACAGTATACAACACTAGATAGGCCACAGCTAGAGTACTCCGTGCAGTTCTTCACAGGAAGGACACGACTGCAACAGAGGGTAAAGAGAAGATTTATGAGGAAGTTGCCTGGAATAGTATGTTTATGGTTCGAAGAATAAACTGGATAGATGGGGTTTGTTTTCTTTGAAACAGAGGTGGCTAAGGGCACATTTAATTGAGGTATATCATTTTATGACAGGCCTAGAGTTAGTGGGTAGGAAGGACCTATCTCCCTTAGAAAGAGTAAATAACCAAGGGGCATAAATTTAATCTCAGCACAAGGATTAGAGGAGAGATGAGATTTTTTTTTCACCCAGAGGGCAGTGGGGGTGCAAGGGTGGTAGAGACAGGAAGCCTGATCACCAGCTGGGAAGTGGGATTAAGTTGGATCGCTCTTTTATGGCTGGCACAGATACATGGGCTAAATCTAGGATGAGGGAACACAGCCTAAAAATTAGAGCCAGGTCTTTCAAGAGTGAAATTAGCAAATACTTATATATGCAAAGGGTGGTAGAAGTTTGTAACCGTCTTCTTCAAAGGGTAGTCAATGCTGGCTCAATTGCTAACATCAATTTCAGGTTTAAAGTTAAGGAATATGGGGCAATGACAGGTTTTTGGAGTTAGGTCACAGGTCAGCCAGGATCTCACTGAATGCCAGAACAGGCTCAATGGACTAAATGGCCAGCTGCTGTTCTTACGTTGCTAGAAATGTGAAGTGAAACATTTTCAGAGGGAAAATAAAAGGGAACTTACACTAAATAGTAAAACTTTAAAAGTAAAATGAATTGTGGAGTCCAGATACATGAACCTTTAAAGATAGTCAAATAGAATGCTGAGGTTGATTGAGGCTAAGAAAGCAGCCAGGAACGGGGCTAGAATTAGTGTCACAGGTACAGGGTTTGGGCTGGGCCTTTGGTCTTCCAAATGCTCAGCTGGAAGAATTATGGCTCAACAAAAGCTACTGCCAGTGTACCTGCGGAAACAGATGCCATGTTTAGGAATGGTGTTGCCAATGGGCAACATGTAAGTGAAGAGGTAGGTAGATGTGGGTAGATTCTTGGAGGACTCCAGAGGTCACATGACAGTGTAGGAGCTGGAAGAGAAGCCACTGCTCAGGATGTTCTGGCTATTACTGGATTGGCAAGGGTGGTCCAATGGAGCTGAACAACAGTGGGAGGATAACTAGGCCATTGACAGGGCAAAAAAGAGATTCACTGTGGTGATATCACATTAGGGACCAGAGAAACTAGATCTCTTTTTATTACAATAGACAAGGTTAAGAGGTCTAATGGAGTTCTTCAGGATTTGAGGGATTTTGATAAAATAATTGAGAGAAAACTATTTCCACTAAACTGAGAATCAGTAACTACAAGATATAACATTGAAATCACCAAAACAACAGAAGGGTTAGGAGAATTCATTTAAAAAAAAAATCACAGGGTTAGAAGAACAAAGAATGCGCTACCAGAAATAAGGTGAAAGTAGAATCAATGACAGGTTTTAAATGGAATATGAGTAAACAGTTGAAATAGAAAAATTTAAAATAATAAGAATAAAGGGCAGGGAAATGTGATGAATAGATAAACTATTTCAAAAAGCCAGAATTCTTCGGTGTTGTAACTTCATGATTCTGTGAAAAGCTCAAACTGTCTCAGGTTAGCGAAGTAAGTGAAGTAGAGACACAATAAGCACCATTAGCAAGAGGGTATTCTGCTTCTACGAAATGGCTATAATCTTTCACATATAATGTTAATTACCAATTCAACAACAAAACCAACCTGTATTTATATCCCGCTGTTAATGCAGTAAAACATTCCAAACATTTCATAGGTGCATTATCAAACAAAATTTGGCACTAAGCCATGTGTGGAGATATTAGGACAGATGAAAAAACATTTGGTCAAAGTGGTAGGTTTAAAGGCACAACTTAAAGGAGGAAAGCGAGATAGAGAGGGAAGAGGTTTAGGGAGAATATTCCAGAGCTTAAGACCCAGGCAAACGAAGGCACAACAACCAATGGCAGAACAACTACAACTGGGGATGAGCAAGAGGCCAGGATTGGAGAATATCAGATATCTTGGAGAATTCTAGGGCTGGAGGAGCTGGCAGAGATGGGGAGAGGGGCAGGGAAAGCCATGGAGCGATTTGAAAACAAGGATGAGAATATTAAAATTGACCATTTGCAGGATCAGAAGCCAATGGAGGTCAGCGAGCACAGTGGTGATGACAGAATGATTTAGGGTACAGTGTTACAAGCACTTGAGTACAGTAATATTTATATAAAAAGATCAAAAATCTCATGTGTTTATCAATTTAACATAATTAGTTCAGTGGATTATACTTACTAGTCCCTTGAGAATCAAACCAGCTCTTCTCTTTGCTCATTTTAAGAGATGATCGTATATTGTGGCAAGCAGCAGGTGTCATTTGCAGAAAAAGTACTGGTAATACACGTGCACTGCACCATTCACACATCGTGAATTCTGAGGCTTTTAAAACTATGTCCTGGGATGACTCATTAGGCACTGCAAAAGAAGAACAGAAATGTTACTGTCTTCGATTCACTTTTTTTGGGCATATGTTGATTTTCATTATGACTAGTTTGGCTTAGTTAATGGATTGAAAAAGCTTCATTTGCAATTCGCTTTTATCAAAAATAAATTGTTCAAGAATTCCAATTGAAATGTGTGTCCAGTTCCATTGAAATAAATTTAAACCGAGTAATTTATTTGTGCTTACTATGCCCATTCATAAGCGCGCAAAATTAATAATACAATGAAATCATCATTCGGGTTCCTCTAGCAGTTTAATCATTTTGAATATATACTAGGGTGGCATTCTCTTACAGCAACTCCACCAAACTCATCTCCCAGTTAGCAACAGTCAGGAATGGCAAAGAACAAAGAATGCTTAAAAGATAATGATTCAGAATCATATGATCAACCATATTCTTTGAATATAGTTGCAACTCCTCACAAAGAAAAATGCAGGGGAATGGAGTAAGAAAAAGATCACTGTCCCATTAAAGCCTTACTGGCTCAGAGTTACCATACCAGCGTAAAGCCTTTTAAAGCAATTACTAAATAGAGGAAATAGAGTTGTGAGACAATTCCTCAGGTTTTAATGAAGAAAATGCCAGCAAGGGGATGGAATTAATGTAACATGGAAGGCATTTAAATGACATCCCAAATCTCAGGGAGGTCTTTGCCATATTAAGTAATCTAACATTGCTCCTCATTTGATCAACCTCCAACATGACATTTCAGAATTGCAAGTTATCAACAGTTTGTTAAAAGTTGGGTATAATTGGCAGGCAGTGCAAGCACCCACAGTTTTTGTTAATGTACAGGACCTATAGCAGGATATGGACTCCTGAATCTTGCTCCTGATATCAACTTACAATATAAAGGGTCTACAGGGAACACTCCCATGAAGATGACAACCTAACTGATGCACAGCTTAACCAAGGGACTTAAATAAAAATTCTTGTAAAGCTGGAAGTTCATAGTTGAATGTAATCAGCTGAAGTATACATAGTAGTATTCTGAGAAGTTTTTCAAGACCACCACAAACACAAAATTAATTTCCAAATAGGTTAACTTTAAAACAGTTCCAATGTCAGCATTTTTTTCTTAGAGGTAACCAAATAAATTGAGAAGGGAAAAAGCACACTACTATATCAGAAAGGGATTAGTAAAGTGGAAGGAATAGAAAAATCACAAAGGCTACTGGAAAGTGGTCGAGTAGAGTTGGAAATCATTACAAATGCACAATTTATATTTTGATTCACAAGGGCACACTTCTGCACAATTTACCTCATGTATGAAATCAATTTTTCCTTCAGCAAACAATAGGGCATACTTCCCATTCTTTGCCTATCAGGGGGACGAGATGATTTAGTAAATGTCAGATTTTACATTTGTGAAGTGGTTTACTGATCTGGTACTGAACGAAGACAGTTAGGTTTCTTTCTTCTGAGCCCTTTGTCAGTATCAAGAAACAACAACCCCAATATTTAGGTTAAAACTTAAAAAGCTCTCCAAAATGTATTTTTCTTAAGGAAATAGTTTTACACAACTTTCTTCCTGTTCCAACTCTATTTTTATTCACAAGTTGATATGGATGTTGTCTGTTTGGACTCCAGTTTTACAGTCCACTAATCTGTAATTTTAGAAATTAATTGAATAGACTTACCTCCCATACTGACCTTGATGAAGTCTAGGCTGAACTGAAAGAAGAAAAATCTGTTTTAGTGTTTGCAAATCCAACAACTTCAGCTGTTAAATAGCATCAGTGATAAAGATTTAACAAAAATACAACACACATCTTCTCAAAATAACTGCACTTCAATAAAGCAACTTTCTTTTTCTTCAAATTAAGCCATAATCTAATTTAACCTCAAATAGGTTTGTCGCATACTTCTCCTTTAGGTGTCAGCATTCAAAATCAGAAATTTACAACACTGTCACATCTCCAGAAAGTACCTCAATGGGATTTCCCATTATTAATCGAGCAGCCACTGATCACCATGGGCCATCGGGCATGCCAGCAGCTGGATACACCCACTAGTTGAAGCCTCCAAAAGCCCAGTTCCCAAGGATTCTGAATGTTTTCGCCATGGTCCCATCTTGATTTCTCTTCACATCATAGCTTCAATTTTTGGACTTGTGTTTTAAGGTCTTGCCACCTTTCAACTTCTTCCTTCCCCTCTAATTTCCCAGGATTGATGCCCAAAGACAAATCCGAAAGATAAAGGACAGGTAGTGGGAAGAGAAAGCCTGAGAGATTGAACAATATGCCGACCATTATGGCATTCAAAGCTTTTTTTGCAGCCACCAGGGCCATCTATAGACCAAGGTCAAATGGACAAAATCCCTTTGCTCACAGGATGGAGTTTCTCCTTTTAAGGATGACAATGCCATTCGTCAACACTGGAAAGAACACTTTGAACAAACCATGAATCCACAGTGACAGCTCCAGTGATACTATCTAGGCTATTCCCCAGTACCTGTGCTAGAATCCATGGGTGAACCACCATCGAGAGTGAGCTGCAACAAGCAATCAAACGCGTGACTAACAACAAAGCCTGTGACCCCCAATGGTATTCCAGCTGAGGTTTTTTGTTCACATCAAAACTTCATGCACTCAACCTACAGATTTTGGGAGGAAAAAGAACTCCAGGAACTTCAGGAATGTGACAATTGTAACTATCTTCAAGAAGAGAGATAAGTCATGCTGTGGAATCTATCAAGGTCTCTCTTGTCCATATCAGGTAGAATCCTGATGTGCATTTTCCTGAATCGTCTACTTCCTGTGGCTGAGGAAACCCATGCAGAGACAGTGTGACTTTAGATCTTCCAGACATAGTCCTTGTTGCCAGACAAATCCAAGCAAAATGTCGAGAACACCAGGAACTCTTCATTGCACTCATCGACCTGACCAAAGCACTTGACTCAGTAAATCGCGAGGCTCTGAGGATTGTGCTCCAAAGATTTGCATGTCCAAGAAATTTCATCACAATCCTGTAATTGCTCCATGATGATATGACTGCAACTATCTTGAGTGGGAGATCGGAAACAGGCACCTTCAAACTATACTGGGGTTAAGCAAGGTTGTGTGATCGCTCCCACGGTATTTATAATATGATAAAAACTAGGAGCAAGATTATACCATTCGGCCCATAGAGCCTGCTTACAGCATTCAGTAAGATCATGGCTGATTTGATTGTGGCTGTAACCCCATTTTCTGCCTGCTCCCAATAACCCTCGACTCCCTTGTAGATTAAAAATCTGTCCAACTCAGCCTTGAACATATTCAATGACCCGGCCTCCACTGCTGTCTGGGGAAACGAATTCCAAAGACCAACGGCCCTCAGAGAAGAAATTCTTCCTCATCTCAGTCTTAAAGAGAGACTCTTTATTTTTAAATTGTGCCTCTGGTTCCAGATTCCCCCACAAGGAGAAGCATCCCCTCACCTTCTACCCTGTCAAACCCTCTCAGGTCTGATTCAATATCTTCACCTCTCATTTTTTTCAACTTCGATGAATACAGGCCCAACCTGCTCAACTTTTGCTCATAAGACAGCCTCTTCATCCTATTCGTCAGCCTAGTGAATCTTCTTTGAACTGCTTCCCATGCAAGTATGTCCCTCCTTAAGGTAGGAGACCAAAACCAGTACTCCAGATGCAATCTCATCAATGCCCTGCACAGATGTGGCAAGTTCTCCTTAATTTTATACTCCATGCCCCTTGCAATAAAGGCCAACATCCCATTTGTCTTCTTAATTACTTGCTGTACCTGCATGCTAACAATTTGTGATTCATGTACATGGACACTCAGGTCCCTCTGTACTTTAGCACGCCACAGTCTCTCTCCGTTTAAATATTCTGCTTGTCTACCCTTCTTGCCAAAGTAGACCACCTCACATTTTCCCACATTATACGCCAACTGCCAATGTTTCTCCCACTCACTTCACCTACCTATATCGTTTTGCACATTTTTGTATCCTCCTCACAACTTGCTTTCCTACCTATCTTTGCATTATTAACAAATTTGATTACAATGCAGTTGGTCCCTTTAAAGTTATTAACAGAGGTCATAAATAGTTGAGGCCCTAGCACTGATCCCTGTTGCATTCCACTAGTTAGTTTGCCAACCTGAAAATGAGCCATTTATCCCAACTCTCTTTCCTGTTTGTTAGCCAATCCTCTATCCGAGCCCGTACATCAGCAACACCTTATGTTCGTATGTTTTGCCGTATTCTTTTATGTGATACCTTATCGAATGCTTTTTGGAAATCAAAATACACTACATCTACTGATTCCCCTTTAACAACCATGCTTCTAACATCCACACTAATAAACTTGTCAAACATGATTTCCCATCTACAAAACCATGTTGGCTCTGCCCGAATGTATTATGATTTTCCAAATGTCCTGCTACTACGTCCTTAATGATGAATTTAAGCATTCTCTCAAAGACAGATGTTAGATTAACTGGCCCATAGCTTCCTGATTTCTGTCTCCCTGCTTTCTTGAATAGTAGTGTTACATTTGTGGTTGTCCAATCCACTGGCACCTTTCCAGAATCTTGGGAATTTTGGAAGATCACAACCAATGCATCCACTATCTCTGTGTCCACATCCTTTAAGGTCCTCTAACCTCCGTGCCAAAACTAAGCTGACCACCATACAATGACTACAGTTTGCCGACAACTGCATTGTCATTGCCCACTCTGCACCATATTTGCAAGCCACACTCCATCCCTTCAAATCTGCATACAAGTAACTCTTGAATGTTGCCAAAATAAAACTCATATCAACCTACATGTGGTCAGCAGAATATTCCACCTTATTGAAATGCAGTGGAAGTATTGCTGATAAAATATCTCTAGCATTCCTTTGTGCAGCTGATGCACAGTCTTGATCTCAATGCAGTACCAGAGTGTGGTGACAACAATATTGAAAGAGACACCTTGGAATATGTTGAGCACTTCCCATACCGTGGCAGGCACATTTCTCAAAAGGTCACCATTGATGAGGAGATCCAACACCAGATCAGCTGCACCAACAGAGCCTTGTACAAACCACGGTAGCAAGTGTTTGACAACAAAAACACCCACAAGTCAACATAAGCCCTTGTGCACAGAGCAGTTGTTGTCACCACACTCTGGTACTGCATTGAGATCAAGACTGTGCATCAGCTGCACAAAGGAATGCTAGAGATATTTTATCTGCAATACTTCCACTGCATCCTCTGGATTCAATGGCAGGATTGTCGAACAAACGTTAGTTTCCTTCTTGAAGCCAGCTCCACAAGCTTTCAGGCAAAACTCCTGCAAAGTCAACTTCTATGGACTAGACACTGTGTCTGAGGATGGGCAAGAACGGTCTCCCCTACCAGGTCCTGTTTTCTCAACTCTCAAATGGCCAATGTTCCAGGGAGGACAAAGAAAATGCTTCAAGGACACTCCGAAGTTCACCTTGAAGTGCAGCAGCATTGGTCTTAATAACTGGGACAAGCTTGCTACCAATTGTTCCAAATGGTGACATAACTCCAAGCTTTGAGTCACATTGTTGGTGGCAGACAAGGGAAGAAAAGGAAGCAAATCTTGCATTTCGGACCCCATTACCTCGAGGGGCATCCTGCCCCATGCGTTCAAAGATCTGAGAGTCAAGAATTAGCCTGTTCAGTTACAGGAAGAGCCATGGCAGAAACTCACGACCCTGCGTAGATGTCATCCTCGAACTGAGGGGCAGCTGGCGACGATATAAACTCAAGTTGTTGCTGCAGACTGCCCATTGTAAATATGTTGATTTTAAATTTTAGGAATAAGTACAAGCATATTATACATACATATATAAATTTATTTCCAAACTCTACATATATTTAGAGAGGGAGTATCCCTAGTTTCCAAAGTAATAGAATTACAATCACGGTTCCCTCTTAGGATCTGCATTGTCCCCCATTATCACCAGTTAACATCATGGCTCCCACTATCTACCAACCTGTCATCCTGTGTCAGTTGCCATCACCACTCATCAATGGCATAATCTCAACTTTTCAAGTCTGGCAGTGCTTCCCATCCCCACTCATATATCTATCCTGTGTGTTGCATTTGATGCCAACTCTTAGCAGCCTGCCCCACTCCAGCTTGGGCCTTGCTGATCAAGGCCATAATTGTTGCCCATAGCTTGGCAACCCCTTTCCCTTAGATACACATTGCAGCTGATGTCAAGGGTAATGGTAGAGAAAACTATTATTGCTTCTGGGGGTGGATCAAAGCCAGGAGATGAAACAGAACATCAATGGGCTTGTCAGTTCTCTTCCTTAATGTTAATTCATACTACAGATTTTGTTTAAAAACTGCCCACCCTACCCCCTGTTTCTGCTTCTGGTGTTCCTGGCTCCAATAACGCAGCAATTTTCTATATGCTCCACCTGCTCTGGTATCTGAGACAGAAGACTTGAGCACATAATCCAGGCTGATACTTCCGTGTAGTACTGAAGGAGTGTTGCACTATCATAAGTGCCGCCTTTCGGATGAAAGGCCTGCACTATCAGATAGGCGCAAAAGATCTCATTGCAGCATTTTGAAGGAGCTGCGGAGTTTTCCCCAGTGCCCTAGCCAACAGTCATCCCTCAACCAACAGATTATTTGGTCATCATCACAATGCTGCTTATGGGACATTTGTGCACATGTGCAACTGCATGCTACGTTTCCTGTAGTACAACAGTGACTGCACTTCAAAAGTGCATGATTCACTGCAGTACAAACTGCGGTCATCAAAGGCACTACATAAATCCAAGCTTTATTCCCCCCTTTTTCTTTCTCCCTCTTTCAAACCCTGCTTTATCATCCCTTCCCTTCTAACCCTGCTTGTTACTTGTCCCTAACCTTTATTTTCTCCCTCCCACCTTGCCTTTTCTAGCTAGCAGCACAGTTCTACCTATGCTCCAGTCAAATTACTTGACATGTATACAATACTTGTCCTTGACCTATGTGTAACATCATGAGAAACTGAATGGTTAGCGTCCACAATGGAAGAATTCTAAAACTTTACATAGTAAAGCAGACAGCCCTGTGCAACCTGGGAACATATTTACTTGTCACCAGAACTGAAATTGGAACCTTTTAGTGCCAGTACTTCTATCTGGTTACCTCTCTCCCTACGAAGAAGTTACAGGAGCTCAAATATGAGTTTGTCCTGTTTCTTCATGTAAAATCTGATCTTGCTTTTCAAAACTTGCACTCCCTACCGTATCCTGTTTTGGACTGTGAAGGTAAAGTTTAATTTTTTTAAATACACTGATCTGACAACAAAAAAAAAAGCTTCAACAAAATGGAAACGTCCAAAACTGCACTTACAATAACGGGTTCCAATACTGTTGTACGAAAGCTTCCTATTCGTATACTTCGGCACTTGAGAATAATACTTTCACAGCTATTTTCCACTTGTGAACTAAGAGCATCTGTGTGTGTCTGAGCAACTTCAAGTTTTCTTTTTTTGCCCACTGTTTCATGATAAGAATTTCCAAACTGTAAAGAGAGTAGAGAGAGGGAGCTTTTAAATGCATGAAAAAAACCAGAATGTTTGTATTCAGTAAACTTTGGGCTTGAAGAAAATCTGGTTTAGTCAGTAAAACAAGTTTGGAACAAATAAGATACTTTGAAGAAAATATAAAGCCTTGTGGCTTCCTGCAGAGTTTGATGATTAAAGTTGATGTGTATCATTAATGCATCTTCATGCCTTGTCTCTCAGCTTCAATCAGCCACCTGTCCATGGTATAAGACCTGAACTTCATACTGCCATCACTGCAGAGAAGATAAAATGCTTCTTACATGAGCTGCTGTGTGGGGCAAACTAGAATCGCACCTTGGAAATATCCATGTTATCAGGTTTTATTGGATTTAAACATGATTTTAGAATTCATCCTTTATGGGGTCAATTATTGACTTCAATCATAAAATTATATGTCTTATTTATAGCATTTCATATTTTTCCTCTTCCTTGAATGCAATGGGCGCTGCAAAATGTGCAGAAGCCAAATGGAAGTGGGTTGCACATATCTGCATAAGGATATCTCACCTTCTTTAGGATGACAATGTGTGAATGAAATGAATGCGGCACAAGCATTACTCACATTTCAGATGCTGCATCCAGATCAGCCTTAATTTTTGGAAATGGAGTTTAAAGTATTTATTTGGAAATGTAAATTGCCTGAAGTTTGGAAAAATATGAACTAAGTACTGCTAAGCCTGCTCCACCATTCTACCTTAACTATGTTTACCCGCCTGAACTCTGTATCCCAATATACCCTTACCCAACAAAAACTTAATCAATCTTGATCTCAAAAGTTCCAAGTGTCCCAGTATCTACAGCCTTCTAGGACAGAATTCCAGATTTCTACTACTGTACATGTAAAGAGATACTTCGTGATTTTCCTCCTCAATGGCATAGCTCTACTTTAAAGATTGCATCCTTTCTTGATCTCACAATCAAAGGGAATGGTTTCCCTGTAATTACCCTATCGATTCATTGTTAACATTTTAAGCACCTTGATCAGATCGTCCCTTGATCTTCTATTATCAAGTCAAATTTATTCAACCTGTCCTCATAATTTACCCCTCTAAGCTCCAGTATCATTCTGGTGAATCTGCATCATATCCCTTTCCATGGGCAGCATATTCTTTGAGATGTAGGAGCAAGCCTCTTCACCTTTTGAAGGAGTCAGAAGAACTGTGCACCATTTCTGTCACAGCACTGGTGTGAGTAACCTAATTTTCAGGACATGGTATGTATTTTTCCATCACTTTGCATTTTCAAGATCAATTCCTGTAATCTGAGCATTGCTCTTATGATTCAAAAGCTGCATCTTACTCACATGCCCTCACAGAATTGCCCCAGGAGCTAATAACTACTCCACTTGCTGCAATTAATGCAGTATTGAACAATGTTACTAATGTTTTTAAAATGATAGACATTATCACACAAACTAGAGGTTCAAAAACAAATGCAACTACTAACTTCATTTACAAGTCAACAATAATAGGAAGAATATTTGGAAAACTGGTTGTAAAAATATTTCTTTCAAGCAGAGGGGGTTACTGGTTCTCTTCTTTGGCCTCCTTTTGAAAGAAATCTATTTCAACCAAGTGTCAAACATAAAAGATCAATTATCTCCTCGACAAACTGTCTAGAACCAGAACATTTAGTGACCTTTTTATGCAGATCAGAAATTACTTCGCCCATCCTCCTTTTAAAAAACTCAGTTAGAGTGTGCTGTTACTTTATTCATTGGACTGGCAGCATATTAAAGTGCACATGAAGGATGAAGAAATGAGAAGGAGATAGCAACTTAGAAAACTGCATTCAATTTGAAAGTTAGGTTTATATATTTGAACAGAACAAGTGGAAGAGGACTCATTAAAAGTAAATGTGTGGCCATTTAAAATATAAACCTGGAACCAAATGTGAATCACATGAATAGATCACTCAATATACATTTCACCCAGCAAAGCAAAACAAGTACTGAGCATAAATTTTATTTAATAAAATGCTTCAATAAATAAAAAGCAAACCAGCTATAAAAGATTGAAAAGTGTAAAGGAGTAGGAAAAGGAAAAATAATTACTTTGCTTTTGAAAATACCATCTTAAGCAAATGTACTAAGGGAAAGTTTTAAAGAACTTGATTCCATGTAGGTTCTGAATTGGTAAGGGAATCACAAAGTCACACAATCACAAGAGAAAAGAAGAATACAAAAAAAAAGCCCATGGCAACAGGCAGAGAAAGCATAACTCCGGAGCTGGGTCCTAAGCCAACTCAGAACAGTATTAAAATTTCTGAAAGAGACAGCTTCACCTTCCTTTTAATTAACTTTGTAGAATACAACTCCAGCATGGCATTAAGCCTTCTTGAAACTTCAAAAATTAAAGTCAAAACTTTTTTTTTTGTAAAAGAGATTTGGGAAAGAATCTGTTGGGGTTTACAAAAAGAAACTATTAGGGGGAAAAAAGAATCACAAACCATAACATAAATTATGAAACATTTCTTTTTTCAAACTGTTTACAAGATGTGTTTCAAATAAAATAATGTCATGGTTTATACAAATGTGAGAACAGGAGTAGCCATTTAGCCCTTCAAGCTGGTCCACCGCCATTCATTAAGATCTTGGGTGATCAGTGACCTAACTCCACGTGCCCACCTTTAATCAATATTCCTATCAACTCTGGTTAATAAAATATATCAATTTCAGATTTCAAACCAACTGATTTAGCATCAATTGCTATTTCAAGGTGAGTGTTCCAAACTTCTACAAATTTTGGGTGTACAAATGTTTCCTAATTTCGTTCCTGGAAGTTGGGGGACTAATTCTTAGATCTTGTCTCAAGTCCAAGGCTCCCTAGTCAGTAGAAATAATTTAGAGCCATAGAGTTATTATGGCATAGGAGGCGGCAATTTGGCCCATTGAATTTATTTCGGACTCTGTACAGCAGTCAGTTCCATTCCCCCGCTCTATCCCTACAAGCTTATGTCCCTCAAGTTTCCAACCAATTTCCTTTTCAAAATCACTTACCATCTCCACTTCCACCACCTTCGTAGGTAGTAAGCTCTAGGTCATTATCACTTACTGATAAAAAAGTTCTTCCTCACATGTCCCCACATCTCTTACCCAAAACCTTATCTGTTCCCCTCGTTCTTGTACGAGCAGGCTAATGGGCATAGCTTTTCCTTGTTAAGCTCATTAAAACCTGTCATAATCTTGTAAATTTCCCCTGAATCTCCTTTGTTACAAGGTGGACAATTCCAGCTTCTCCAACCTTATTGCTAAAACACCTTATTCCTGGAAGTTCTGGTAGATCTCCTCTGCACATTATCAAGGACCTTCACATCATTCCTAAATTGTAGTGATTAGAACTGGGAGCAATACTCTAGTTGTGGCCTACCCAGAGCTTTATAAGAGTTTCTCTCAGATAGAGTTCCTTTCTGTCTACCATACCTGACCCCCTTGAAAAACTTCAGTGAAATTACCTATAATCTTCTAAATTTCAGTGAATGCAACCCTAGCTTCTGTAAGCCCTTCTTGAAATTTAACCCTTGGAGTCCAGTTATCATCTGGCAAATCTATGCTACATTCCCTCCAAGGCAATATACTCTTCCAAAGGTATGGTGCCTACAACTGCCTGAAAACCCTGTAACCAGGCATTTAAAGCTACCATTCTTTAAGCTATGTTTCAAGAGTTATGAAATCATACTTCCTAGTGTTTATTTGTGCTTTCATTCAGCCTTATTAACTTCTTGCATTGAAATAAATGTTTCTAAGCATTGAACAACTCCTTTGCTGATCTCCTATCCTTTGTTTTCTCTGTCTTCCATATATGTTTATGAATTTCTGGCTTAGCTTCTCTCCCTTCTGAATCAATGCTCAGGTTACCATCCCCTGTCAAGCTGGCTTAAACCCCTCTGAACAGCACGAGCAAACCTCTCCACGACTATATCCGCCCCTGCCCCGTTGACATGCAATCCATTCAACCTGAACAAGTTTCATCTTCCCCAGAGCAGGTCCAATGCCCCAGGAATCTAAAGCCCTCCTCAAGCAACATCTCTCCAGCCATACATTCACCTGCACATTCCACCTGTTTCTGAATTGACTGTCTTTGAGGTTCTGCTCGTTAGTTTCATTCCTAGCTCCCCAAAATCTGCCTTGCAGGGCCTTATCCCTTTTTCGATTTTATGCATTGGTACCCCAATATGGACCATGACCTCTGTCTGTTTACCCTGCCCCGAAGAATGCTCAGTAACATTTTTAACCATGGCACCTGGGAGTCAATATGCCATTCTGGAGTTACGTCTGCAGCTGCAAAATTGCCTCTCTGTTCCCTAACCACTGAATCCCCCAATCACTGTTAGTTTTCTGTCTTTCCTACCCCCCACACCAACCCTCGCCCCCACGCCCCAAGTCTTGTTCAGCTGAGTCATCAATGATGCTTGGGTCAGGGTGTACTCCCCTAGAGGAACAATCGCCATACAAGTATTCAAAGCGCAAGGGATGTGGTCCCTGTCCCTGATTCAATGTCAGTTTCCTGGAATGTCTGGCATGCTGACCTCTTCCTCTACTGGAAATACTAGCATAAAGTAATTATTCAGCATGCCAGTCACTTACTCGTTTACCTTGACAACATGACCCAACATTGATCAGAAGATAATAAGAAATAGCAGCAGGCTTTTGAAACCACTCAAGCCTGCTCTGCTAATCAATAAGATCATGGCTAATCTGATTGTGGCCTTAACTCCACTTTCCTGTCTGCCCCGCCATAACCATTGAGTCCTTTGTAGATCAAAAGTCTGTTGAACACAGCCTTGCATATATTCAATGACCCAGCCTCCACTGCTCTCTGTGGGAGGGAATTCCAAAGACTAATGATCCTCCAAGAAAAAATTTCTCTTCATCTCCGTCTTAAATGGGAGACCCCTTATTTTTTTAAGCTGTGCCCCCTAGTTCTAGATTTCCCCACTAGAGGAAACATCTTCGCAGCATCTACCCTGTCAAGCCCAGACAGAATCTTATACGTTCATCACTTCTCATTCTTCTTAATCCAATGAGTATAGGCCCAACCTGCTCATCCTATCCTCATAAGTCAACCACTTCATCCCAGAAATCAGCCGTGAGCCAACTCTGACCAGCTTTGATTTTTAAAATATAATTTAAACGTTTGTGTTGATTTTGATATCCCCTGCAAGCTCCTTTTTACACTGCATTTTTGATGCATCTGTCACCCTTTGCTGCTGTTTGCATCTTTTCCACTGACCAGAATCTGCGATTTTTGCATTTTTGTATTTTTTTTTCTTTTAGTTTGATTGCATCTCTTACCTCTTTAGTTATCCCTGGCTATCTTTTTTGGCAAGTAAAGCTCCCGTCCTGTGTGTATGAATTAGTTGTCTATAATTAAATTATTTTTTGAACACCTCCCACTGATCTCGTGTCATATAACATATTAACAGATTTGTCCAGGTTACTCTGGACAGTCTCTGCCTTATCCAAAGTCAGAGTTCTAAATTTAGAATTTTAATAGCTGTTTTGCATTTCTCCCTCTCAAACAGTAGTTAAATTCAATCATATTATGATCAATATTAGATAAATGTTCACGCATCATTAAGCTGTAACTAACTCTGTCTCATTAACTAAATCAATTATGGCCTGCTCTCTTGCTTGTTCTAGGACGTTCTGCTGCAAAAAAAACTATCCTGGACACACCCAAGAAATTCATAACCTTTCTGATATGTGCTAGCCTGCTTATCCCAATCTATATGGAAGTTAAAATCCCCCAATTCAATGCTCTGCCATTGCCACCTGCTTGACTAATCTCTCCATTTATACAAGCTACACTTCAAAGCCACTACCAGGGGCACTATACACAACTTCGCTGCAGTCTTAAATCCTTTTCTATTTCTTAATTCTACCTGTAAAGTATCATGTGCCTGCTAATTTCTTATTATGCCCTTTGTCAATGAAGTGATTTGAGCCTTCATCATTAAGGCTACTCCTCCCCCTTGACCACTTTTCCTATCCTTCCTATATACCTCATTAC
Organism: Cetorhinus maximus; assembly: GCF_964194155.1. Lineage (NCBI taxonomy): Eukaryota > Metazoa > Chordata > Chondrichthyes > Lamniformes > Cetorhinidae > Cetorhinus > Cetorhinus maximus. Next base: position 33,575,489 of record NC_135892.1, on the reverse strand, counting down.
CGGGTATATTTAACTCCCAGTCCTAAGCATCTTGTTGCCATGTCTCAGTAATGGCTACCATGTCATATCCTCAAAGTTGATTTTGCATCTGCAATTCATTCAATTTGTTCCGTATATTCTGTGCATTTGTTTGTAGAACGCTTCTTTGAGCCACACATCCCACCCTGTCCTTCTGCTCTAATGACCTACTCAGCAATATTGAGCCAGGAAAGAACTGTACCGTTGGGTTTCTGAATTCTCTCTCCTAATTTAATCACTTTACATCTTTTAGTTTTCCCTTTACCTGTGGAGCCTAATGGACAATTGCTGACTTACTGTATTCTCTTCCCTTTCATTTATTTTCTAACCATTATCTATTCTACTTGTTCAACCCGGGTCCTCCTTCTCCACTTACTCGGTTAAAGTCCTAAGTTTCCGCTTGGACACTGATACCAGTACCATTCAAATAGAGTCCATCCCAAAAGTATAGTACCTTCCTCTCCCAATACTAGTGCCAGTCTCCCAAAGGATAGAACCCCTCTTTCCCAAAACCCTCCTCCATTTCCCAAATCTGCTTATCCCTACGTCAATTTGCACACGGCTTGACTAATAATCCAGAGATTACAACCCTCATGATCCTGTTCTTTAATTTAGCCCCTAGTTCATAGTATTCTGCAAATAGGACCTCTTGCCAACTCCTCTATTTTGGAACCATCAACATTGGGATCAGGACAACTGGATCTGCTCCCTCTTCAATATCCTTTCAAGTCAGTTCGAGATGTCCCTTAGCTTGACACCAGATAGGCAACTTACCTCAATGACTTATTGGAAAAATAAAATGTGCCTCAATACCTTGTAAAAAATGACTGGGAGAAGGCTCGCAACTTCAGAAACACTGCCAAATTCTTTTGGTTTGTTCCTCCATCATAAATACAGACACCATGTTGCTCAAATTCACTCCCCTCAACAAAGCGTTCATTATTCTATTTACAAGACCTGATCAAGTCAGATATCAACTTGAATCTCAGGGAAATCATTCAGTTAAAGGACTGACAGGTAAACATTTCTCCTATGACATTTCACAGGGAACAGATTTTAGAAAAAAGTTGACTGAACAAAAATAGAGCTTTGATAATGGTGTCAGCCATCACTCAGTGGCATCATTCTTGCCAAGATGAAAGATCCCATTGCATGATTTTGAAGAATAAGGGACTCCTTCACGGGTCCTGACCAATAATTATCACAAAATCAACATCACTAAAAACGGATTAGCTGGTTATTGTCAGATTGCTGTTTGTGGGACCTTGCTGCTTTCAAGTTAGCTGTTGTATTTCCATTAGAGTAGCTTCTACACTAAATACTGAAGGAGCTGCGAAGTGCTTTGGGGAGTCCTGAGGTTGTGAAAGGTGATATTCAAATTCCAGTCTTTAATTTTTTCTTTGTTACACATGTAAAACTCAACAGGATACCTGCAGTTGCATTACCTTATCTTTCATCTTTGCCTTTCTTGGCAATGTGGCTGTAGATTCTACTTCTGCGAGAATGCTTTCGGAAATCTGTTCAGCTGCATTTCCATCAGGAGGCTCTTCTGGTACAGGCTCTAAGGGTCTAGTGGAGGGCACAGGAGAAAGACTTGCAGTGTCAGTAGTTCTACCAGCAGAATGAACACTGTCCATTCTGCTACTTCCAGTACTGGCATTATCATCTTCTTCGTCTTCATCGTCACTGGACAGCACAACTGGGCAAAAATGGCAAAATTAGTGCACAGAAGCAGAAACGTGGTAACATTCCCATTCTATTTTACATCCATTTTATCATGGACAATTTTGGTCATACTTCGCTGAATGTTGTACAAAACTACAGGAGTATTGGGCAGAAGGAGAGAATAAAAAATGCTTACGGATGCTTTCCAAACACAGGAGATACTATGCTATTGTGACATTAGATCCAAATTTAGAATTCTGGAAAAGTCAATGATTTTTGTTCAGAAAACCCACTTATAACAACAGCCATTCACTACTGTCATGAGTTGCTGGGCCTCAAGAAGAACTTCATCACTGGACTGAAACTGATTGAGATCATCAGGAGTTATTTATATATAAATAAAATAAAATAAATAAATAAATAAAAGTGAGGCACTTTCTGAATTCTGTTATAGGAGTGATGTCAGGAAAATGTTCTTCACACTATGATTAACATGTGGAATGAACTTCAAGGTAAAAATCATGGGTGAAATAAAGGCTCTTTATAAAAACACTAAAGCCCTGCTTTAACATAGTTTCAATCCACTTAATTTTTATTTAATTGTAGAAGTATTTCCAAATGGGTTTTCCCAAATTGACCAAACAAATGAGAGGAGAGGGCAGGCTGGGGGCAGGGGTGGGAGTGGGAGTGAGCCCAGTGCGCAAGGGTGCTGACAGAGAGAGCGGGATGAGGCGTGGGCGGGCGCGGGGGGCAGGCGCGGGGGCGAGGGGGCGGGCGCGGGGGTGAGGGGGCGAGGGAGGGGGCGAGCGCGGGCGAGGGGGGGGCGAGGGCGGGTGAGCGGGCACGAGCGTGGGCGAGGGGGTGCATGGTAAGTAACACATGTAACTTCAACCATTGAGTAAGAAATTCTTGTTTGGGATCAGGTACTTGGTCACAGAGTAAAACTGATACATATGCCAGTAAACAGAGGGGCATGCTTGCTAATCTCTCACATTAACACAGTAAAAGGAGTAGGCCATTTGGCACCTCGAGCCTGTTCCCTCTGCAGTGAGATCATGGCTGATCTGTGACCCAACTCCATACACCCACCTTTGTCTATATCCCGTAATATCTTTGGTTAACAAAAATGTATCAATCTCAGTTTTAAAATTAACTGATGTAGCATCAATTGACATCTGTGGAAGAGAATTCCAAACTTGTATCACTGTGTTTCCTAATTTCACCCTAAAAGGTCTGGCTCTAATTTTTGACTATGCCCTCTAGTCCTCGACTTTCCAATCGGCGGAAATCAGTTCTATTCATCTACCCTACCTGTTCCCTTTAATGTCTTGAAAACTTCCATCAAATTGCCCCTTAATGTTCTGAATTACAGGGAATACAACCCATGCTTGTGTTATCTCTCATAATAATTTAACTCTTGGGCTCCTGACATTACTTTGTTAAATCTACTCTGCACTCCCTCAGACGCCGATCCATCCCAAGGTGCCAAGAGCTGCTCCCTGTACTCCAGGTATGGTCTAACCACAGCTTTATGTAGCTGTAGCATAACTTCTACCTTCCTGCATTCTTGATCAGCATTCCATTAACATTTTAAGTTATTTTTGTACCTGATCATGATGATTAATTATCACGTGCCTGGAGCCCCAAGTCTCTTTGGATCTTGGGGTTCCGAAGAAGAGTCACATTAACTCTGTTTCTCTCTCCACAGATGTTGCCAGACCTGCTTAGTTTTTCCAGCACTTTCTGTATTTATTTCAGATATCTAGATCCACAGTATTTTGCTTTCAACTCTTTGGACCTCCATTGTTTCGAGCTTTTCACCTTTCAGAAAGTACCCTCTTTTATTCATTTTAATCCAAAGTGGATGACCTCACATTTGCCTAAATTGAAATCCATTCACTTATGCTATCAATATCTCTTTGTAATGTTGTGCTTCCATTTAACTGCATACAATGTCAGCTATCTGAGAAATCAGCAAATTTGGTTTTGTAGCTTTCTATCCCATTATCTAAGTCATTACCAAAATGGTGAATAATTGACACCCCAACACAAGCCATTGCAGGACACCTCTTGTTACTCTTGGCAATCAGAGTACCTCTCATTATTCCTGCTCTGGGCTCCTGCCACACAGCTTTCAATTCCATGAATTTCAACTCCAGCAAACTTGTCTATTGTGAGGGACTTTATCAAATGCCTTCTGGAAGTCCATATAAAAAACACCTGTAGACATTAACTTGTTCACTGCTCCAGACATCTCTACAAAAACTTTAATGGGATTCGTCAGGCATAATCCATCCTTTACAAATGGAGTTCCCCAGGGATTAGTTTTAAGATCCCTGTTCTTCCTGATCTATATATTAATGACCTAGACCTTGGTATACAGGGCACAAAATCTGGAAGTATTGTGAACCATGAGGAGGCTGGTGTAGAACCTCAAAAGGACATAGGCAGATTGGAAAAATGGGCAGACAAGTGGCAGACAAAATTTAAAGCAGAGAAGCATGAAGTGATTTGCATTCTTCCTACCAAAATGAGACACAATACAAAATAAAGAGTACAACTCTAAAGGGGGTGCAGGAGCAGAGGCACCAGGGTGCATATATGCATAAATCATTGAAGGTGGCAGGGCAAATTGAGAGTGGTTAAAGCAGCATACAGTATCCTGGGATTTATTAATAGATGCAGAGTACAAAAGGTACTCTATGTTAAACTTGTATAAAACACTGGTTCAGCCTCAAATGGAGTATTGTGTCCAGTTCTGGGCGCCATACTTTAGGAAGGATATGAAAGCATTAGAGAGGGTGTGGAAAAGATTCATGAGAGCTGTTCCAGGGATGAGGAACTTCAGTTCTGAGGATAGATTGGAGAAGTTGGGGCTGTTTTCCTTGGAGAAGAGAAGGCTGAGAGGAGAAGTGAGAGGCATTCAAAATCATGAGGGGTCGGACAGAGTAGATAGGGAGAAGCTATTCCCACTCGTGAATGGATTGAGAATGAGAGGGCACAGATTTAAAGTAATTAGCAAAAGAAGCAAAAGCGTTATGAGGAAAAACTTTTTCACGCATGGTTGCGGTCTGGAATGAAATGCACTGCCAGAGAGTGTGGTGGAGGCAGGTTCAATTGGGGCATTCAGAAGGGTATCAGGCCATTATCTGAAAAGGAAGAATGTGCAGAAGGCAGGAGAGTGACACTAGGTGCATTGCTCGTTCAGAAATCTGGAGCAGACAAGATGGGCCAAATGGCCTCCTTCTGCACTGTAACAATTCTGTACGTGAATCCCTAATCCTGATTCAGTATTAGTTTCCTTGGAACGTTTGGTGTGCTGACTTGTTCCTCCATTGTAAATGTTGATAGTGATTATTTAGCATGCCCACCTTTTAAAAAATTTTCATTGATTTCACCGTTGTGGACCTTTCTAAAAGCTGACATTACTCTTCTCATATCATTATAAAAATTGTGCGTTGATTTTGATGTCCCTTACAAATTTCATTGTTCTTTTTTGTAGCTCTTACAATCTGTTATGTCACCCTTAGCTTTGCTATTTTATCTTTCCGGGTCACGAGCATGTGTGCTTTTTTTTGTTTGCTTTTTCTTTTAGCTTTAAGTTGCCTCTTACTTCTATAGCTGTTCATGCAGTCTTTTTTGGCAACTAGAGTTCTTTCTCCTTAGAGGTGCCAATTGGCTCTCTATCACAGTAAGTTATTTTTATGACCCCCCCAAAAAACTGATCTTCTGTTGTTTCACCCAATCACAGAAACATGATTGTGTTACCCCTGTCCTTACCTTTCACTCTATCAGTTTCCATATTTAATAGAACATCCTCTGCCATTTCCCTCAGCTCCAGCTTGACGCCACTACCAAACACATCTTTTCCAGCCTTCCTCTTTCAGCAATCTGATGGGACCACTCACTCCGCAATAGCCTGGTCCAGTCCTTAACCAGCCCCAACAACCCTTCCCGTGACACTAACTGAGAGAAGGCAGGTATTCAGCTCTTACAATTAGATTTTCAGGAGCTAGGGAGGAAGTTAAAAAGATATTGAAGGTAGTAACCTCTGGATTGCTCCCAGTGCCATGCACTAGTGAGAGTAGAAATTGAAAGATATGGAGGATCAATGCTTGGCTTGAGGCATGTTGCAGGGAGGAGGACTTCAGATTCTTGGGGCATTGGGACCAATTCTGGGATAGGAGACATCTATTCAAAAGAGGCAGGTTGCACCTCAACAAGATTGTGACTAATGTGCTCACGGGGAGGTGGTTCAGCAGGGTTTACCCTAAGTTGTCAAGGGTTTGGGCGTCAGCATATCGAAGCAGAAAGAGTAATAAGGTGCATAAAGTAAGAGTTGGGTAGTGCAAGAGAAGGAAGTAGCACTATTAGATAGGAGCAGACTAAGAAGGATTACAAGGAATACAAAGACAGGTTTACAATGCATACATGCAAATGCACAGTGTATTAAATGAAGTTGGTGAACCACAAGCACAAATAGCAACATGGGAATAAGATGTATTAGAAATGACAAAATGTAACTTAAAAATGGTTAGGACTAGGTGCTTAATATCCAAGGATATTAAGTATTCAGAAAGGAAAGAGAAGGATAAAAATGTGGTGGGGTGGCAGTACCAATTAGGACAGGCATTATAATGTTGGAAAAGGAGGATGTCTTTGAGGGTGGCAAGAACAGAAGAGTTGAAAAGCAAATTGAGGACAATCATTCTGCTGGGGTGTTCAACAGATCTCCACGTAGTGGAAGAGAGAGTAGAGCAAATCTGCAGGGCAGTCACAGAGATGTGCAAGAACAATAGAATGGTGTTCCTGGGGAGCTTTAATTACCCAAATATCAATTGAGATAATGTTACAGTAAAGGGGAAGGAGTGGGAGGAATTTCTGAAATGTGTTCTGGAGAATTTCCTCGATCAGTCTGCTCTTGATCCACTACGAAGGATGTATTGCTGGATCTGGTGCTGGGGAATGAGATGGGCCAAATGGACCAAGTGTCTGTGGAAGAACACTTAGGTAGGAGTGATCATTGTATCATAAGGTCTAGATTAGTAATGTAGAGGAACAAGGAACAATCTAAAGTCGAACTTCTAAATTGGTAGGGAGTTAATTTCATTGGTATGAGGGGAGATCTAGCTAGGGTAATGCAAGGTTTTATAATATGGTTATGTTTTGGGCTGTCTCTTTTAAGATAAAACAGAATGCCCTGGAAAAGGGGGATGGTGTGAAGTTGTATTAGACTCTGTCTAGCAATAGGCCAGGTGATGGTTACCAGGGGGCAGGGGGCCCAGGTCAAGGGTTACAGGAGCCTGTGTGTCATATTTCTCACCTGAAGTGTCTTGGAATAAAAGGTAGGTCATTTAGGACTGAGAGGAAGAGGAATTCTTCACTCAGAGGATGGTGAATCTTTGGAATGCTCTTTCCCAGAAGGCTGTCGAGGCTCAGTCATTGAGTATATACAAGACAGAGATCGATAAATTTCTAGATATTAAAGACGTCATGGGATATGGGGATAGTGCTGAAAAATGGCATTGAGGTAGAAGATCAGCCATGATCTAGTTGAATGGTGGGAATGGTGGAGGAGGCTCAAGGGGCCTACTCCTCCTCCTCATATTTCCTATGTTTCTATAACACAGAGAGGCAGTTGTTCTTGCTTTGTGCAGACTTAAAGACTCCCTGGCACTTTGATTGAAAAAACCCTGGACAGGGAGAGCAGGAGTCCCAAAGAGAGACAGCAACATCAGCTGCTGGATTCAGCAGAGACAGAAAAAGGCTGTTTTTCTGTTTTCTCCAGACAGAATGCCTTTGGGAAGACATTCTCTGGTCGAAGAGACAGAACCCGTGGAAATTTAGGTGCCTTGGACAACATATCCAAGTATGGTTGGAAAAGGAAGCACAGGAGTGAGCCACGCTACTGGAGGTTGGTTCGGGAGTTCTCGGAAGGTGGAGGGAAAGGACCCTCGATTGCCACTGGACAGTACAACTCAGTAAAACGGGGAGAAGTGAGGCTGTTGGAAGCTGGGAGCAATTTTGGATTGGTTTCTGTAAAAACAGCAATTCTGAAGAGAACATGCTATAAAGTATCACTGCGGTGTGAGGTTTTTGAGTGTTAAAACACTAATAAGGGATGTATTTTCTGTAGCTTAGGTTATTAGCTGCCTACTAAGTAATGTTTAGTCAATGTTGATTTTACTTTGCTTATTACAGTAAAAGTCTTAAAAGTTGAAATCTTGTTGTGCAATTTCTTTAAGTTTGTCACCGGGAATTCAAATTTTCTTTTTAAAGTTATCAGTCTCTATGGAGGTCATAACAAATAGAACCATAGACGGACAGGAAAAACTGTAACGGAACAATGGGTGGCCTTTAAGGAAAGATGCTTCCAGGTAGAAGCAAGGTATATTCCAATATGGGTGGAAAGGGAGATAGGGACAATACTAAGGGAAGTGGGGAAGAGCTTGCCGCAATCTTCCAATCTTTCTAAGGTATGTGGGAGGTGCCAGAAGATTGGAGAATGGCAAATGTAACACTCTTATACAAGAAAGGATGTAATAGTATTCCTAGTAACTACAGGCTGGTCAGTTTAACCTTAGTGCTGGGTAAGATTTTAGAAACAATAATCATGGGGGAAAAAGAAATAAACGGGCACTTTGGAGAGGTTTGAATCAATTAAGGAGAGCCAGCATGGATTTGTAAAAGGCAGAGTGTGCTTGAATAATCTAAATGAATTCTCTGATGAAGTAACACAGAAGGTTGATGAAAGGAAAGCAACGGATGTTGTCTATATGAATTTTAAGAAACTGTTTGACAAGGTACCACATAAAAGGCTGTTTAATAAAATTGTGGCTCATGGAATAGGAATCTTGCCTAAGATTGGCCAAGATACCAGAACATACACCTGAATAAACAGGCAACTTATCAACTACAACAATGCCACATTTGGTTAGTAATGCTTTAGAGCACCAGTTCAGATTATATGATCATCTGTGAGCAACATCACAGAAGATCAACCATAATACATTGTGAGACAAGTTAATGCACAATCAAACAGCACAGGAGAACAGCCATTCTGTCCTCATGCCCATGGCAGACACTTTGATGCAATGATTCTACATTGATAACAGAAATATCGACAACAGTAATTTTAAAAGAAAGATTTGCATTTGTATACTGCCTTTTCTACCCTCAGGATGTTCTAAAGTGCTTTGCGGCCAAACTAGCACTGCTGTAATATAGGGAAGAATGCAGCCAATTTGTACACAAAGGTCCCACAAAAAGCAACATAATAATGTCTAGATAATCAATTTTTTAATGTATAAAGTGATGCTGATTAAGTTAAAAATAATGGCCAGAGCACCAGGGAGAACCTCCCTGCTCTTCTCTGAAATAGTGCCATGGGATCTTTTGCATCCACCTAAGAGTGCCAAAAGGGATTTAATTTAATGTTACATCTAGAAGAGCGAAGATTCAAGAGATTTGTGCATAAAATCTAGGCTGACATTTTAGTGTAATACTGTGTGAATGCTACAGTGCTAGAGGTGCCATCTTTTGGATGAGACTTTAAATTAAGGTTCTCTCTGCCCTGTCAGGTGGACAATAAAGATCCCTGGCATTATTTTGAATATCAGGTGTAGCTTTCTCTGGTACCCTGGCCATTATTTATCACTCAACCATCATCACAAAAAAATGATAAGTCATTGTCACATTGCTGATTTTGGGATCTTGCCGTGCACAAATAAGCTGTCACATTGCCTACATTACAACAGTGACTGCAATTCTTAATTGGCTGTAAAGGATTTTGGAACATCCTGGCGCTGGCAAAGGCACTAAGTAAGTACAAGCTCTGTCTCTATTTTTTGATATGTGGCTGCACTCAATAGGATTTATTTTTAAAATCTGGTTACATGGCTTGCAGTTTCTGGATTAAATCTAAAACGGCATTACGCAGCAACATTAGTCTTGCTAAATATTACACAGTATCATTTAGTTTTGAGGTCTAGTAGTCTATAGACACCAACTATTTAGGAAATGGTCTCAATTAAAATTTTGAAGAACAAATTCTAGCCCATTTTGGAAATCAGTATGTGATACTGTCCCTATCCAGCCTGTAGGATCATGCCATGCATCAGACAGGTACCACAGATCAAGGGCACCAAAGATCAATGGAAGGAGATGATCCTTCATTTTCTACCTTTCCTCAGTAAGAAAAGCGGCAGTCTTGGTAAGTAGGCCTGGTAAGTATTTCTTTTGGTCTTTAATATTCTCTCAACAAGAGGAGCTAAAAGTAAAGGGAGTGATTTAAGGGTAGGTAATGGCAGGGCAGCTCAGCCAGTAGAATGATCCTCCTGTGCGATGTGGGAAGTCAGAGACACTTCCAGTGTCCACAGCAACCATGTGAGCAGCAAGTGTCTCTAACCGCAGCTACTTAAAATCAGTGTTTAGGAGCTGGCACTGCACCTGGAGTAACTGTGGAGCATCCACAAGGATGAGATCTTTGTGGGTAGCACGTACAGTGAGGTGATCATACCGCAGGTAAAGAGTGCACAGGCAGAAAGGGAATGGGTGGCCACCAGACAGAGTAAAAGCACAAGACAGGTAGTGCAAGAGTCCCCTGGGTCCATCTCCCTCTTCAACAGATTTTCCATTTGGATACTGCTGGAGGAGATGGTTTCTCAGGGGATTGCAGCAAGAGCCAAGTCCGTGGCACCATGACTGGCTCAACTACACAAGGGGGGTGGGGGGGGGTGGTGTATAAAAAGAATGGGAGAGCAATAGTGATAGGGGATTCTATTGTAAAGGGAACAGGTAGACGTTTCTGTGGCCACAGACGTGATACCAGGATGGTACGTTGCCTCCCTGGTGCCAGGGTCAAGGATGTCACTGAGTGGCTGCAGGACATTGAGGTTGTAGTCCATATCGGTACCAATGACATAGGTTAAAAAGAGGGATGAGGTCCTGTAAGCAGAATATATGGAACTCGAGAATAAATTAAAAAGCAAGACCTCAAAGGTAGTAATCTAAGGATTACTCCCAGTGACAAATGCTAGTGAGGTCAGGAATAGGAGAATAGACCAGATGAACGTGTGGCTGGAGAGACGATGTAGGGCGGAAAGATTCAGATTCATGAGGCATTGGGACTGATTCTGGGGAAGATGGGGCCTGTACAAGCTGGACAGGTTGCACCCCAGCAGGATTGGGACCAATATCCTTGCAGGGGTATTCGCTAATATTGTGGGGGAGGGTTTAAACTAGATTGGCAGGGGGCTGGGAACCTGAGTGGGGAGGCACAAGACAGGAAAACAAAGATAGGAATGAAAGACAGAAAAGTAGAAAGCAGAAGTGGAAGGCAGAGGAAACAAGGGCTAGCAGCAAATAGGGCCATAGTACAAAAAAAGGCTTGTAAATATGTTAAAAAGTCAAGTCTAAAGGCACTGTATCTGAATAAACGGAGCATTCACAATCAAGTAGACGAATGAACAGCACAAATAGACGTAAATGGGTACGATATGATTGCTATTATGGAGTCATGGCTGCAGGGTGACCAAGGCTGGCAACTGAATATCTAAGATTACTCGATATTTAGGAAAGACAAAAAGGAAAAAGGAGGTGATGTGGCATTGTTAGTTAAGGATGAAATCCGTGCAATAGTGAGAGGGGTACTGGCTTGGAAAATCTAGATTTAGAATCAGTCTGGGTGGAGCTAAGAAGCAACAAAGGGCAGAAAACATTAGTGGGAGTTGTCTATAGGCCTCCAAACAGTGTGATAAGGTAGGGGGCGGCATCAAACAGGAAATTAGAGTTGCGTCTATCAAGGGTTTTACAGTACTCATGAGTGACTTTAATCTACACATAGACTGGGCAAACCAAATTAGCAATAATACTGCGACGAATGAATTTCAGTGTGTATGAGATGGTTTTCTAGACCAGTATGTCGAGGAACCGACTAGGGAACAGGCTTTCCTAGATTTGGTATTGTGCAATGAGAAGGGTTTAATTAATAATCTTGTTGTGCTGGGTCCTTTAGGAAACAATGACCATAACATGATGAAGAACTCTATTCGGCTGGAAAGTGAAATAGTCCTATCTAAAACTAGGGTCCTAAATCTTAACAAAGGAAACTACGAAGGTATAAGCCGTGAGTTGGCTAAGATAAGATTGGGGAACTTCATTAAAAGACATGATGGTGGATAGACAAAGGCTAATATATAAGGAATGAATGCATGCATTGCAAGTTATATATTCCTTTCTGGTGCAAAAGCACAACAGGAAAAGCGGCCTGACCATGGCTAACAAAAGAAATTAAGAATAGTTTTAGATCCAAAGAGGAGTCATATAAAGTTGTTAGAAAAAGTAGCAAGCCTGAAGATTGGGACAGTTTGGAATTCAGCAAAGGAGGACCAAGAGATGGATTAAGAGGGGAAAAATAGAGTATGAGAGTAAACTTGCAAGGAACATAAAAGCAGACTGTAAAGAGTTCTATAAGTATGCAAAAAGAAAAAGATTAGTGAAGACAAAAGTAGGTCCCTTACAGTCTGAAGCAGGAGAATTTATAATAGAAAACAAGGAAATGGCAGTGTAATTAAACAATTACTTTAGTTCTATCTTCATGGAGGAAAACAAAAATAACTTCCAGGAGGAATTGGAGGAAATTAGTATTACTAAAAAAAAATGATGTTGGAGGAATTAATGGAACTGAAAGCTGGTAAATTCCCATGGCCCGATAATCTACATCCCAGGGTACGAAAGGTGGTGGCCATGGAAATAATGGATGCGTTGGTTGTCATCTTCCAAAATTCTATAGTTTCTGGAACAGTCCCAGCAGATTGGAGGGTGGCAAATGTAACCTGGTTATGAGGGAGGGAGAAAACAATGAAATGCAGACAGGTTAGCCTAACCTTAGTAGTAGGGAAAATGCTAGAGACTATTATAAAGGATGTGATAAAAGAACACTTAGAAAATATCAACGGGATTAGACAAAGTCAACATGGATTTATGAAAGGAAAACCATGTTTGACAAACCTGCTGAAGTTCTTTGAAGACGTATCTAGCAGAATAGATAAGGGAGAACAAGTGGATGTGATGTATTTGGATTTTCAGAAAGCTTTTGATAAAGTCCCACGTAAGGAGTTAGTGTGTAAAATTAAAGCACATGGGATTGGGCATAATATATTGGCATGGATTGAGAATTGGTTAGCAGACAGGAAACAGAGTGTAGAAATAAATGGGTCTTTTTCGGAGTGGCAGGTGGTGACTAGTGGGGTACCACAGGGATGAGTGCTTGGGCCCCAGCTATTCACAATACATATTGGGAACCAAATGTAATATTTCCAAGTTTGCTGACAATACAAAACTTAGTGGGAATGTAAGCGATGAGGAGGGTGTTAAGAGGCTTCAAGGCGATTTAGACAGGTTGGGTAAGTGGACAAATACATGGCAGGTGCAGTATAACATGCATGTAAAGCATGTAAAACAGAACAGCAGAGTGTTATTTAAATGGTGATGGATTGGGAAATGTTGATGTACAAAAGGGACCTGGGTGTCCTTGTACACCAACCACTGAAAGCAAGCATGCAGGTGCAGCTAAGAAGGCAAATGTTATGTTGGCCTTCATTGCAAGAGGACTTGAGTACAGGAGCAAGGATGTCTTATTGTAGTAGTACAGGGCCTTGGTGAGACCACACCTGGAGTAGCATGTGCAGTTCTGGTCTCCTTACCTAAGAAAAGATATACTCTACATCGAGGGAGTGCAACAAAGTTTCAGCAGACTGATTCCTGGGATAGCAAGATTGTCGTGTGAGGAGAGATTGGGCCGACTAGGCCGGTATTCACTAGAGCTTAAAAGAATGAGAGGAGATCTCATTGAAACATATAAAATTCTGAAAGGGATGGACAGGCTGAATGCAGGGATGATATTTCCTCTGGCTGGGGGTGTGGAACACGGGATCACAGTCTCAGGATACGGGATAGGCCATGAGATGAGGAGAAATATTTATGTTCAGAGGGTGGTGAACAGAAGGCTATGGAGGCCAAGTCACTGAATATATTTAAGAAGGAAATAGATAAATTCCTGCATTCTAAAGGTGTCAAGGGGTATGGGGAGAGCACAAGAGTGCAGTGTTGAGATAGAGGGTCAGCCATGATCATATTGAATGGCGGAGCAGGCTCGAATGGCCGAACAGCCTACTCTTGCTCCTATTTTCTATGTTTCTGTGAGGCACAAAACAGACCTCACTGCAGTTTAGATACAGTACCAATATTGATGTATTCAAGAACATCGTATAAAAAGAATCACACCATCTTGCAGGGTAAGCCCATACGTTGGCTTACCCATGAAAATTACAACAGTAATATGCTTTCAGTTTAGCAGGAATCATAATTTCCAGTCACAGCCTCTACAGGTGACTTTCTGCCCTGTTTGCAATGTTGAAGACAAGCCAACTCTGCTGTCCTTCACTTCCAATTATTGAGCATCAGAACAGGCACAGTGTAATGTCCTCCTCCTGTGGTTTAAAATTCTATGGGCAGAATTTTGCCGTCGGCGAGCAGGGGGTGGGGCCCACTCGCCGACATGTAAAATGACGCCTGATGACGTCAGGCAGAACCCCTGGTGTCACCCCTCCCCATTTAAATTTTCAGGAAGATGGGGGCACAGCAAAATCAGCTGTCCACCCGCCGACCTGTCAATGGCCAATTGAGGCTATTGACAGGATCATTTAACTAATTAAAGGACCTGCCCGTCCAACCTTAAGGTTGGCGGGCAGGCCAGGAGCCCCAGTGGCAAATAGAGAAAACATGAATCCTCATCCAGCGGCAGGATGAGGTTTCATGCAGGATTTTAAAAATTGTAATAAAGTTATTCTGTAAATTATGAACATGCCCCAACTCATGTGACATTGTCACATGAGGGGACCTGTAAGGGATTTTTCTTTTCTCAATTTTTAATAGTTTTAAAAGTCAAAGCGATCTCCCTGAGGCTGCACTTAGCCTCAGGGAGATGTGCGTTCTTTCATGCGCATGCGCAAAAGAGCGCGCACTCACTTTTAGGGATTGCCCCCCACCCGCACAGGAAGCGCATAGTGCTTCCTGCCGGATGTCACGCTGGGTGGGCCTTAATTGGCCCACCCACGTAAAACTGCGGTGCGGCCCGCTTCGCAGGCGGGGATTGGCTCCGCGCCCGCTGGAGATTGGGTCGGGCCCGCCCACCCAACAGGCAGAAAATTCTGCCCTATGATTCTACATTGTCAACTGAACCAAGAGCAGGAACGTCAATTTTTTTCAATAATAAATGCTTCTTTTCAAAAGCAGTGACCGGAGCTGCTGTTCCCTATCCTGTCTGAGGGTAGTACTGCCCACTGTTTGACTCGGCCTTCCAGGGACTATAACATCTACCAATTAAGGGCACAATTAAGTTATAAAGTCTTAGAATGCTTGGGTTCAAGTCCCACTCCATTACCTTAGCCCATAATCTAGGCTAACATGCCAGCCAACTACTGACAGAATGCTACAATGTCAGATATTTTAGACCAGATGTTAAACTATGGCCTTGTCTGCCTGTATTCGAACATGCCTGCCTGTTTTCTAACTTGCACCAAGTCCTGCTCACTCATCACCACTAAGTTTGCATACTTACACTGGTTCCCAGTTCACCAACACTTCACATTTAAAATAGTCATTCTTATCTTCCAATTACTCCATGACCGTATCCTCCCGATTTCTTTAAGTTCTTCCAACCCTCGGAAAACTCTGTTTCCATCAAATTCTGGCCTCTCGTGCAACCCCCAACCACTTTGTCCTACTATTTAGTGGTCATGCCTTGAGTTGCCAAAACCCCAAGCTCTGGAATTCCCTCTCTAAGTCACTTTGCGCCTCTCTCCTCCTTTTAAGATGTTCCCTTCCTCCAAAGTTTAGAAGATGAGAACATTCCAACATTATTAACAACACCCTTCCCAAAGGGCAGAGAGACACCAATCACAAGGATGTATGGACCAAGTTGCATTGCACAACATAATGGTCAGAGATGCTTCAACCCCCTTGTCCATGATAAAACCAGTATCCACAGAAACATGAGGGCAGCAAGTCCAAAACGAAGGTTGTGAAACCTTTCCTGAAATAGTACAGCATAGCCTCCAACAACAGAACAAATCCTCACCAGAGCACAACATTCAACAGACCACCTGAACCTCTATAATGCAACTTTCCAGGAAGGAACATCAGACAAAGGAATGATGGCGGCCCAGGTACTAGAACAAAATGAAAACATCATTGCAAGTTTAATTAAGCAAGTAACTAGATAGGATCCATGAACTAGCCTAAAAGGTAACTCAGTTCTGATAAAAGCAAAAAACTGCGGATGCTGGAAATCCAAAACAAAAACAAAAATACCTGGAAAAACTCAGCAGGTCTGGCAGCATCTGCGGAGAGGAACACAGTTAACGTTTTGAGTCCGAATGACCCTTCAACAGAACTAAGTAAAAATAGAAGAGAGGTGAAATATACTCAGTTCTGACATAGGGTCTTAGCCCTAAAATGTTAACTTTGCTTCTCTCTCCACAGATACTGCCAGATCTGAGTATTTCCAGCATTTTCTGTTTTTATAACGGAATCCGAATCTTCAGTATCTCGGTAGGTATGGAGATAAAACAGATCGCTGTTAGTAAGGATGTGAAAGGATATGGATCACAGGCAGATAACAGAGCCAAGGCACAGATCAGCTGTGATTTAATGATGCAACTGGTTCAAGGAGCTGAATAGTTTACTCCAGTTCCCTTGTGCCCTTAACCAGCAATGATCCAACAATAATCCAAAGAGAAAATACCACTGAGAACGGGAAACAACTATAGAAGTCGTGCCTCCCTCTATTCCATCATGTATTCATCATCAGACTTGTAACTGCAAAGTCAGTTCATAAATGGATTAGTTGCTCATTGCACCAAAGACATGTGGACTGGACCATCTCATTGAATGACATTAGAAATCCATGAAACAAGGGCTTGTTCTAAATCGTGCAAGTTGAGACCCAAGAGGGATAAATCAACTTGAATGTAACAAATAACAGAGTTTGTATGCAGGAATTTATATAATTTCCTTTTAGCAGTATCAGTAAGGGGTGCGCGAGGAGACAGGCGACTACGCTGGAGTGAGATGGAGACTGAGTGAGTAGCAAATGAGGTTCACATGGTAAGTCCTTTCCAGGCTTTAACTATAGATTAAGAATCAAGATCTGACATAATACTAACCTTCAAATTAGATAGATCAGCCTGGACGTGGCAGTTATCGGTCAATCACCTGAAAGCAGTTGGTTCAAGTGGTGCTAATTACTAGAGCAAGAAGCTAACCTAGCTCGTGACTCATTAGAGGGACTAAAAAGAAACAGGCTTTTCAAAAAGAGACTGAGTGAGTTCCGAATTAGGTTCATATGGGAATTTGGTGCATGGGGGAAAAGAGGTGTGGCATACATAAGAATTATTCTAAGTTGATTTGAGTAATTAAGTTAACTAAATAACACAAGTAACAATGGCAGGACAGATGTTACATTGCAGTTGTGGAATGAGGGAGCTTCTCAACGCCAAGGCGATCCATGACAAACATATCTGCAGAAAGTGTAAGCAGCTAGAGGAATTCCGGATCAGAATTATTTATCTGGAAGCTGAACTGCAGACACTACGTAACATAAGGGAGGGAGAGAAATCCTGGAAACTTTGTGCCAGAAGACAGTCACGCTTCTTAGAATAGAGTCATCTGTTTTGGTCAGCAGTGAGGGACAGGAGGATGTGGCCATCAGTGAAGCAGGCAAAGGGACTGAGCAGACAGTAGTGGAGAAACCTCAGGCTTTGCAATTGTCAAACAGGTTTGAGATGCTCAAAACCTGTGTGGACGAAAGCGAGTTCTGCAAGGTGGATGAGCAGGCGAGCCATGGCACAGGAAGCCATTCAAGCGGGGGGAGCAAACATGTGGTGGTAGTGAGGGGGATTAACAATGTTCTGTGCAGCAAAGAGCAAGAGCCCAGAAGGCTGCATTGTCTGTTCAGTGGCAGGGTTCGGGACAAATGCTCAGGGCTGGCAAGGAACTAGCAGTTGGAGGGGGAGGATCCAGTCGTCGTGGCTCATGTGGGTACCAACAACATAGGCAGGATAAGGAAAGAGGTCAGTACGAGAAGCTTGGTACCAAATTGAGAAGCAGAGCCTCAAAGGTAATAATCTCTGGATTATTACATGAGCCATGTGCAAATTGGCATAGGGCAAATAAGGTTACAGAGATGAATGCGTGGCTCAAAGGCTGGTGTGGGGGAAGTGGTTCTGGTTTGTGGGGCATTGGCACCGGTACTGAGGAAAGTGGGGGCTGTACCATTAAGACGGTCTACACCTGAACCCGTGCTGGGAGGTGTGTTCTTGCAAATTGTATAACTAGGGAAGTAGAGGGGGCTTTAAACTAAACAAAGGGGAAAAGGGATCAAGCTTGGGTAGCTCTGGCAAATCAAGGGGTAGATTCAAAGCAGGAGACCATACTAGTCATATGGGAAATGAGGGGACAGAGAGGTAAAACCTAAGAAAACACTAACAGTCAAGACAAGATGTTACAAAGATAACAAAAAGGCAAAACTAAGCTCTGTATCTGAATGTGTGCAGCAATTCAGCATAAAGGAAATGAATTGAGAGTGCATGTTGAAATAAATAAATATGATCTGATAGATATTGCATAGATATGGCTACAGGATGACAAGGATTGGGTCCTGATTATTGAGGGGTTTATGATATTCAAGAAGAATAGGAAGCTAGGTGAAGGGTTAGCACTGTTTAATCAAGGATGGCATTGGTGCAATAGTTAGAGATAACCTTGGTTCAGGAGATCAGGATGTAGAATCGGATTAGGTGGAGATGAGGAATAGTAGGGGAAAGAAATCACTAGTAGGAATGGTCTACAGACCCCCTAACAGTAACCACAATGTAGCACAAAGTATACAAGAAGAAATATAGGGTGCTTGTGATAAAGGGACAGCAATAATCATGGGTGATTTTATTCTACATATAAACTGGAAAAGTCAGATTTGCAGTAGTAACCTGGTTCTAGTTCACAGAATGCTTTTGAGATAGTTTCTTAGTTGACAGTTAACTGCCAAGCATTGTTTGAAATTTAAACCAGGCAGCTTGACCTTGATTGGTCAAGGCATTGCCCTGAGGAATGAGTCAGCGAATGGCTGTCACTTACTTTGTTTCGCTGGAACAGCCACAATTTATGTACATGTTCTTTCTGTCTGCAAAGGACAGAGCAGTTAACTGTCAGTCACCATCAGTAGTGCATTCTCCATGGCAATGCCACTTGCCAACCAATCAGCACTCTCCTCACATACAATATAAATTGTTGTTTTCCCCCTTATATTGGTATTCTTGCGAATGTCCTGATGAGTGCAAGACATAAAGCTTATACATGTCTCTTTTTCAGCAAGATTCAAATTCGCTAGATTCTGGAAAGGTTCCATCAGACTGGAAAGTAGCAAATATAAGCCCTCTATTTAAGAGGGGGAGGCATAAAACAGGAAACTGGGAGCCAGTTAGATTGACATCTGTTGTGGGGAAGGTGTTAGAATCGATCATTAAGGAGGATATAGCTGGGCACTTAGAAGAACTCAAGGTGATCGGGAAGAGTCAGCATGGTTTTGTGAAAGGGAAATCATGTTTAACCAATTTATTGGAGTTCTTTGAAGGAGTAACATTCGCTGTAGGTAAAGGGGAGCCTGTAGATATGCTGTACCTGGATTTCCAGAAGGCATTTGATAAGGTGCCACATCAAGGTTTATTGCAGAAAATTAAAGCTCATGGTGTCGGGGATAACATATCAGCACGGATAGATGATCAGCTGGCTGGCAGAAAACAGAGTATGCATAATTGGGTCTTTTTCTGATTGGCAGGATGTGACGAGTGGAATCCCGCAGGGGTCTGTGTTGGAACCTCAACTTTTTACAATTTATATCAATGATTTAGATGAGGGGCGTGAAGGCATGCTGGCTAAATTTGCAGATGACACAAAGATAGGTCATGAAGAGGACATAAGGAGGTTGGAGACAGATATAGATAGGTTGAGTGAGTGGGCAAAAATCTGGCAGATGGAGTATGTGGGAAGATGTGAAATTGTTGACCTTGGCAGGAAGAATAAAAAAGCAAATTATTACTTAAATGTAGAACAGCTGCAGAATTCTGAGGTGCAGAGGGATCTAGGTGTTCTACTGCCTACTAATACGAAAAGTTAGTACACAGGTACAGCAAGTAATTAACGTGGCTAATGAAATGTTATCCTTTATTACGAGAGGAATTGAACACAAAAGTAAGGATGTTATGCTTCAGTGATACAGGGCATTGGTGAGACCACGCCTCAAATACTGCATGCAGTTTTCGCCTCTTTATTTAAGGAAGGATGTAAATGTGTTGGAAGGAACTTTACTAGATTGATACTTGGAATGAGCAGGTTGCCTTATGAGTAAAGCTAAGACAGGCTGGGCTTGTTTCCACTGGAGTTTGGAAGAGTGTGGGTGACTTGATTGAAGTACATAAGATCCTGAATGGCCTTGACAAGGTGGACGTGGAAAGGATGTTTCCTCTTGTAGGTGAGACCACCGGGGGCACTGTTTTAAAATTAGGGGTTGCCCTTTTAGGACAGAGATGAGGAGAATTTTTTCCTTTCAGAGGGTTGTGCGACTTTGGAACTCTCTGCCTCCGAAGGCAGTGGAGGCATAGGTAGATAGAACCTTGTTAAGCAAGGAAATCAAAAGTTATCAGGGGTAGGTGGGAATGTGGAATTCAAAACACAAACAGATCAGCCATGATCTTATTGAATGGTGGGGCAGGCTCGCAGAGCCGAATGGCCTACTTCTGCTCCTATTTCATATGTTCGTATAAATACGGATATAGGTAATGTCTTGATAAAACAGGTAAATATCTTGATTTCTCACACTTCTGTCCTTGCCCCTTCCCCATGACTGTCACGCACCTAACTGCCTCAGGAGATCTTTTCTTCCACAGCCTCCAACCTTGTAGTCCCCCAACCCTGTATAGTCTGCTTCTAACTCCTTCCAAAAATTCACAAACAGGACTGCCCTGGTAGATCTATGGCTTCAGCCTGTTCCCACTGAACTTATTTATTCCTATTTTGACTTTTTGTTCTTTTCTCCATTCTCTTCCCACCTACATTTGTAATTCTTCTGACGTTCCATGTCATTTCAATAATTTCCAGTTTCCTGCCCTAACCGCCTCCTCTTCAATATGGACATCCAATCCCTCTATACCTCCATCCCTCACCAGGACAGGCTAAGGGCGCTCTACTTCTTCCTTGGCAGAGACCCCAACAGTACCCATACACCACCACCCTCCTCCGCCTGGCTGAACTTGTTCCCTCATTGAACAATTTCTTCTTTAACTTGTTTCACTTCCTCCAAATAAAAGGTGTTGCTATGGGTACCTATATGAGCTCTAGTTATGTCTGTCTTTTTACGGGGTATGTGGAACATGCCTTGTTCCAGTCCTACTCAGGCCTCCTCCCAAAACTCTTTTCTCCTGTACATCGATGACTGTATTGGTGCTGCTTCATGCTCTTGACTGGAACTGGAAAAATTCATCAATTTTTCTTCCAAGTTTTAACCTTCTCTCAACTTCACAGGGACCACCTCCAACATGTCCCTTTCCTTTTTTGACTTCTCTATTGCCATTTCTTGGGACAGACTGTCCACTTATATTCATTACAAGCCCACCGACTCCCACAGCTACCTCAGCTACACCTCCTCACACACTACTTCCTGTAAGGGCTCCATTTCATTCTCCAGGATTCTCCATTTCCGTCGCACCGCACCTGTTCTGATGCTACCTTCCATAACGGCACCTCTGACAGGTCTTCCTTTTTCTTCAATCGAGGATCCCCCCCAACTGTGGTTGACAGGGTCTTCAACTGTATCAGGCTCATTTCCTGCACTTCTGCCCTCACTCCTTCCCCTCCCTCCCAGAACCATGATAGGGTTCTCCTTGTCCTCACTTTCCACCCCACCAGCCTCCTTATTCAAAGGATTACCTTCCATCGTTTCCGCCAACTCCAGCACGATGTCACCAAACACATCTTCCCTTCCCCTCCCTGGTCAGCATGCGGACGGAGGCACTCCCTCTGCAACACTCTCGTCCACTCCTCTATCATACCGAACGCCTCATCCCCTTCCTATGAAATCGCAGGAGATTTAACACCTGCCCTTTTACCTCCTCCCTAAGACCCCAAACAGGGTAAAGCAGCAATTTACTTGTACTTTTAATTTAGTACTGTATTCCCTGCTCACAAAGCGGTCTCCTCTACACTGGGGATTTCAAACACCATCTGGGTGACCGCTTTGCGGAACACTTTCACTCAGTCCGCAAGCATGGCCCTCATCTCCAGTCGCTTGTCATTTCAATTCTCCATCTTGCTCTCAGGCTCACATTTCTGTCCTTGGCCTGCTACAATGTTCCACTGAAGCCCAATGCAAGCTGGAGGAACAGCACCTCATCGTCTGATAAGGCACTTTACAGCCTTCTGGAGTCAACATTAAGTTCAACAACTTTAGACCATGAACTCTGTCCTCCATTTTGAATTATTTCCCCCAAATGCCAGTCTGTAATTCTGATGTTTCAGACAGTGCTGACCTTTATTCTGCTTTTAACATCTACTCTGGACCAATGGTTTGTGTCTTTAATACTATCATTAGCACTCCCTTTGCTTTGTGTTCCATGACATCTTTGTCATTTAATCTCCCCTGCCCTCCCCTTTTGCTCCACTTGTCCCTCAACAGTATAAAACCCATCACGTTGCTATCTCTCTTCAGTTCCAAAGAAGAGTCAGATTGGACTTGAAACATTAACTCTGTTTTTCTCTCTCTGCCAGATTCCGCCAGACCTGCTGGGTTTTTCCACCAGTTTCTGTTTTAACTAAGAGATATAGTTGAGAAGATGAGGACTTCCTTTTTTAAAAAAAACAATGGATATTGTCACCACTATGTCAGCCAATGATATGGGGGTGGACACAGTTAGGGTTTTCATTTACTCAATCTACAGTAAAGGGAGTTTACTTACTCAGCAAATATAGAGTCTCCAAAGTACAACAGGACTGATCCGTCAGCAAAACGGAATTAATCGGAGGATAGTCACATATTACAAATTGTGTGTAAAATCAATCCCAGTCATTTACAGCAGTGCAGTCTTCAGGCATGGTTGACAGGGAGATTACCCAACCATCTTCATTGTGTCACTATATGCAACCATTTTCAAAATGTCATTTGCTTATATTTTTGGTTTTACCGTCGACCAAATTTAATGGTGGTCGACACCAACATTCTTGCCATTCTGTATTGCCATGTAAAGTGCCACACTATGCACCACGTCTGGAACACTCCTTTACATTTCTGCTGTGGATAACAGAGCCACTGAAAATGTCCATACTTACTGGGGTCATTTATTGCAGGCTTCCTGGAGTCCATCCGTCCAGCTCCATATACAACAGTACGTCCCATGAAGCCTATGCTGCCATTAGTTTGTAAAAGGTTGCTCCTGGCAGAATACAGTTTAGTAGTGGGTACTGTAGTCAATATAATATCAAGAGAAGGCTTGTTGTAAAATGTCTTGGCATTGACACCCATGCTGCCCTCAGCTTGCGTTGCATGAATAGATGGACGTGGTTGAGGTGTCCCAACATATGCGGAATCTGAAACTTGTTTGGGTCGTCTTATTGCATCCTTGGGTATTGGCTTTCTACAATTTTCACATTTTGTATGGTCTTCGCTTTTTCTGCCACAATTTTTACATATACTGAAGAATTCATCGAGTGTCTGCCCCTGAAATTTGGAAAACAAGACTAAAATATTTTTACAAAAATCCTAATATTTGTACTGTAGAAACATCTCGCACTCCTCTCTCCCTCACAGTCCTAAATCTGGAATTTACCAAGGTAACAGACAAAAGCCAGACCGAAGATGTGAAAAACGTTCTTTAAATGCAAAGTCTTTGAGTATTTAACAAAAACAGAAAATTCTGGTAACACTCAGCAGGTCAGGCAGCACCTGTGGTGAAAGAAACTTTTTTTTGAAAAATAAATAGTTCATGTTTACAATTTATAAACAAGTACTATTTAGAATAGGGGAGGCAGGGGAGAGGAGGAAAGGACAAAGGGCAATGTGTGTGTTAGGTTGGAGGGTCAAAGTGGCTAAATGACAAAAATAATGATGGTGCTAAGCAAAAAAGGGAATGGAAATGGAACAAGGACATAAAGAATGGGATCAAAGAAGGTGTAAAATGCAAAAGCATTACCAGCATCACCTACTCGTATTGACTTGTACTTTTTCCTGGTTCTGTACAAGGTTATAAACCTTTAAATCACCAACTTCTTCCAGTTCTGATAAGTCATTGACCTCTGTTTCAGATGCTGCCTGACCTACTAAATGTTTCCAGCAATTTCTGTAATATTTCAGGTTTCCAGCATTCATGGAATCTTGCTTTGGTTTTTTTGGTGAGGTTTGAAAGGTATTAAAAGATCTTATTGCATTGAAAACAATTACACAATGATGGTAAAAAGGAAAAAAACTACACATACCGGAAATCAAATTGTATCAAAAAATGCTGGAAATGTTCCGATCAATCAGCATCTGAAGGAGAAGAGAGAAGCCAATGTCTCAGAAAGATGGTTTGAGTGCTTGTTTTTTTTCTTTCATGGGATGAGGGCATCGCTGGCTAGGCCAGCATTTATACTGCCCATCCTCAATTGCCCTCGAAAAGGTGGTGGTGAGCCGCCTTCTTGAACCACTGCAGTCCACGTGGTGTAGGTACATCCACAGTGCTGTTAGGAGGGAGTTCCAGGATTTTGACCCAGAGACAGTGAAGGAACGGTGATATATTTCCAAATCTATCGTGGTGCGTGGCTTGGAGGGGAATTTGCAGGTGGTGGTGTTTGACTGCATCTGCTGCCCTTGTCCTTCTGGGTGGTAGAGGTCGCGAGTTTGGAAGGTGTTGAAGGAGCCTTGGTGAGCTGTTGCAGTGCATCTGGCTGGTAGACAGCCGCCACTGCGCAACAGTGGTGGAAGGAGTGAATGCTCAAGATGTTGGCTGGGGTGCCAAACAAGCAGGCTGCTTAGGCCTGCATGGCTTTGAGTTTCTTGAGTGTTACTGGAGCTGCACTCACCTGGGCAAGTGGAGAGTATTCCATCAGACTCTTGACTTGTACCTTGTAGATGGTGGACAGGCGTTGGGGAGTCAGGAGGTGAATTACTTGCTGCAGGATTCTGAGCTTCTGACCTGCTCTTGTAGCCACAGTATTTATATGGCTGGTCCAGTTTAGTTTCTGGTCAATGGTAATCCCTAGGATGTTGATAGTGGGGGATTCAGTGGTGGTAATGCCATTGAATGTCAAGGACATATGGTTGGATTCTATCTTATTGGAGGTGGTCATTGCCTGGTACTTGCATGGCACAAATGTTACTTGCGACTTATCAGCCCAAGCCTGGATATTATCCAGGTATTGCTGCAAATGGGTACAGACTGTTTCAGTATCTGAGGAATTGTGTATGTTGCTGAACATAAGCATCCCCACTTCTGATCTTACGATGGAGGGAAGGTCATTGATGAAGCAGTTAAGATGGTTGGGCCTAGGGCACTACCCTGACGAACTCCTGCAGTGATGTCCTGGGACTAAGATCATTGACCTCCAACTACCACAACCATCTTCCTTTGTGATAGGTATGGCTCCAATCAGTGGAGAGTTTTCCCCCTCATTCCCATTGAATCCAGTTTTGCTAGGGCTCCTTGATACCATACTTCATCAAATGCTGCCTCAATGGCCAGGGCAGTCACTCTTACCTCACCTCTTGAGTTCAGCTCTTTTGTCCATGTTTGGACTAAGGCTATAATGAGGACAGGAGCTGAGTGGCCCCAGCGGAACCCAAACTGAGTGTCAATTAGCAGGTTGTTTCTGACTAAGTGCTGCTTAAAAGCACTGTTTATGACTCCTTCCATAGTTTTGTTGATGATTGAAAGTAGGCTGATGGAGCAGTAATTGGACGATTTGATTTTGGCCTGCATTTTGTAGACAGGGCATATCTGGGCAGTTTTCCACATTGCCGGGTAGATGCCAACGTTGTAACTGTACTGGAACAGCTTGGCTAGGGGCACGGCTAATTCTGGAGCACAGGTCTCCAATACTATTGCTGGGATGTTGTCAGGTTCCTTTGCGGTATCCGGTGCCTACAGCCGTTTCTTGATATCACATGGAGTGAATCAAACTGGCTGGAAACTGGCATCTGTGCTGGAGATCTTGGGAGGTGGCCAAAATGGATCATCCACTTGGCACTTCTGGCTGAACGTTGTTGCAAATGCTTCAGCCTTGTCTTTTGCACTGATGTGATGGTCTCCCCCATCATTGAGGATGGGGATATTTGTGAAGCCTTCTCCTCCAATGAGTTATTTAATTATCCAGTACCATTCATGACTGGATGGGGCAGGACTGCAGAGCTGAGGTCTGATCCATTGCTTATGCAGGATCGCTAGCTCTATCTATCGAATGTTGCTTTCACTGTTTGGCATGCAAGTAATCTTGTGTTGAGGCTTCACCAGGTTGGCACCTCATTTTTCAGTATGCTTGGTGCAGCTCCTGGCATGCCCTCCTGCATTCTTCATTGAACCAGGGTTGATTCCCTAGTTTGATGGTAATGCTAAGTGGGGGACATGCAGGGCCATGAAATTACAGATTGTGGTTGCTGCTGCTGATGGCCCGTAGTCACGGATGCCCAGTTTTGAGTTACTAGATCTGTTCGAAACCTATCCCATTTAGCCTTGTGGTAGTGGAGGGTTTCCGCAATGCGAAGGCGGACTTGGTCTCCACAAAGACTGTGCGGCGGTCACTCCTACCTATACTGTCATGGACAGATGCATCTGCGACAGATAAATTGGTGAAGAGGGCAAGTCGGTTTTGCCCACTTTTTGGCTCCCTCATTACTTGCCTCAGGCCCAGTTTAGTAGCTATTTTCTTCAAGACCAGGCCAGCTCAGTTAGGTGTGGTGCTACTGAGCCACTCTTGGTGATGGACATTGAAGTCCCCGCCCAGAGTACATTCTGTGTCCTTGCCACCCTCAGTGCTTCCTCCAAATGGTGTTCAACATGGAGGAGCACTGATTCATCGGCTGAGGGGGGACAGTAGGTGGTAATCAGCAGGAGGTTTCCTTGCCCATGCTTGACCTGATGCCGTGAGACTACATGCAGTCCAGAGTCGATATTGACAACTCAGGGCAACTCCCTCCGGACTATATACCACTGTGCTGCCACCTCCTGCCTGGAATTCCACCCAGGAATGGTGATGTCTAGGATATGGTCTGTTAAGCTATGATTCAGTGAGTACGACCATGTCAGGCTGTTACTTGACTCATCTGTGAGGCAGCTCTCCTAATTTTGGCACAAACCCCCAGATGTTACTTAGGAGGACTTTGCAGGGTCGACAGGACTGCCATTTTCATTTCTGGTGCCTAGATCGATGCCGGGTATTCCATCTAGTTTCTTTCCTTTTGTGAATTTTGTAGTGTTTGATACAACTGTGTGGCTTGCTAGACCATTTCAGAGTCAACCACATTGCAGTATATCTGGAGTCACATGTAGGCCAGACTAGGTAGGGAAGGCAGATTTCCTTCCCTAAAGAATATTAGTGAACCAGATGGGTTTTTACAACAATCAACGGTTTCGTGGTCCACTATTATCGAGAATAGCTTTTTAAAAAAATTCTAGATTTATTAACTAAATGCAAATTCCACCAGCTGCTATGGTGGGATTTGAATCGTGCCTCCAGAGCATTAGCCTGGGCCTCTGAATTGTTAGTCTGGTGACATTACCACTACACCACCAACTCTCCTTGTTTGACTTGAAATGCCAGTTTAACAGATTTACTATTTACTGATAAACAGCTTCCAGCCAAACATGAACCTGTGTTCCTCTTTTAAGATGTTGATGGGCCTGCCATGTTTCCACCATTTTCTGCTTTAACTTATGGCTATAATTACACACATTGAGTCTCATATTTTTGTCTTTTGTTCATTCCAAAGCATTTTTATAAAACTGCCTACCAGTGATCTGACAAAATTTACTCAGTTCAAATATCAATACACAATGTAACTAAGCTCGATGATATCACATACTCATTGCTTGCATAGCAAAGGGAACATGGTGCAAGGTCTAGAGAATAATTTTCTGCCCAGGTGCCAGGCAATTTCAGGTCCAGTTTTGTAATTTTAAAAAATCAGTACCAGCATTCTGAATGAAAGTCTACCACTGAGCATGTGTGTCTACATGGTTAAACACATATAATATTAAAAAGGCAACCGCATAATTTGAAAATTTATACAGAAATATACACACACCATACAGTAGGCTTTCTTGACATTTGCCTTGCAGAAATAATCAACAAGAACACATGCTCACTGAGCGGTTTTTAAAACTGCTTAGAAAACTATTCAAGGCACAGAGCCAATCAAAGATACGAAATCAGTTTATTTTTTGAAATCGAATCACTACCAAGATCAAGAAGAATGCTCATTTACTTTGTACCACGAGATCACGTTGCATGCAGGGCACTGTAGGGTGGAGAGAGGATAAGACATTGCGAGTGTACATGAAGCTTATGGGGACAGGGTTCAAAGAGGAGGGAGAACAGGGGCTGTGATTTGTATCCAGGGCCAAAAAGGATTGGATGCAAGCTGGCAAAACCTGTATTGATGTTATCTGGGAATTGGAATGCAAGCTGGCAAAACAGGTATTGATGTAATTTGGGAATTGGAATCCCTGAGCAACTTCAGTCGAGATGGTCCTGGGGAGAAAACTAATGTTTTCTCTTAGCTACAGATTTTAATACTGCTGTTCCAAATCACATGGTTAGAGGCACTAATTGCAACTATAACCTAATTGATCACTTCACTTTAGGAGTGGGGAATGAGCATCAAAGTAGAGTTGAAGCCCACGATCAGTTATGATATTGAGTGGCAGAGCAGGTTCAATGGGCCGTATGGTCTACTCCTGCTCCTATTTCTTATGTTCTTGTAGTACTGGCAGACAGTTGAGTCTCACCTGCTTTGAATATTTCAACCAGACTTGCACCCCAATTCCCATCAACTTGAACTACTACCTGCACCAATTGGAAAGCTTGCTTTTTTAATAAAACAGGTAACCTCTGCAAATGACCTCACACAGTGCATACTTGTGAATACTCTCTGCATGATTAATACTTCCTCATGTAGTGCAGAGTGTTTTTTAAAATTGATATTCTGTAGAGGTACCGCTAACAGAGACAACTGGCAGCACACATCAGAATACGGAACCCAGATTAACATAGCCCAAAATAAACAGATTAATTATATCAACTGCCACTAATTTATCCCCAAAATTATTTGGCAGTTGCTGAAATATCCCAACTGCATCAAAAAAAAAATCAACCCTGTCCTTCCCATTAGCAATAAACTTCAGTGCATTCTCTTTCATTTATAGCTGTAGCACCATCAATCTCTACATATCCGGAAATAAAATCTCTAGTGCCTACCTCAGTATGTGTCGGACTTTGTGGAGCAGAAGCTTCAAGGGTTGTTGATTCCTGCAATGCTGGTGTTAATCCTTCTCTTAGTCGTTTCGTCAAAACACGTCTTTTGATATTTGGTATGGAATACATCTGTTCTTCTAATTCTGGAGAGTCTACATCTAACAAAAAAGCAAAGATCTCTCTCTGTAAAGAGCTTATGAAATTGGCAATACGCTTAATACAAAAAGATCATTAAATTTGTAGTATGCCTGCAAAAATAAATTATTTAAGATGCATACCTGCAATATCAGTTTTGAGAACATAACTCTGAATCACAGCACCAAACAATCTGATCTGCAGTGAGTGTCATAGCACATTTGCACTCAACACTACTTGAACCTGGAGCAGATCAGCCAGTCCAGGCCTGAAAGGTCACAGACCTGAAACATTAACTGTTTTTCTCTCCACAGATGCTGCCTGTCCTGCTGAGTATTTCCAGCATTTTTGTTTTTTTTATTTTAGCCACTCCACAGATAGTGTTCGCCTGTTTAATGTCATGTAACTAGTCTCATCCATCTACCTACTGACCTTTAACTGAATGTAGCTGTGCGGTGACCACAGAAATGATAAGACCATCAAGGTAGAAACACGAAAACATAAATCAGCCTTGAACTACTCAGGCTCACCTCTTCCATCAGACTCCATTAAAATAATACTGTCCACTGGAACCCTTTGAACATCGGCTGGGTATTCTTTTCTGAAATCATACAATGAATTTTAAGATAAAAATTGGTCTTCACACTGAAAAGATTTTCCAGCCCATGGCACAATTTCTACAGATGATACAGCATTTATTTAATACATTTCTCAACAAACAAAAAGGATGCATCCCTGCAAACCCCTGCCCCCGCCTGCAATATTCAGACTACCCACAGATCTAAAGCAAAACCCAACTCTTACAGAAGTGACTATCCACATTCAGTTCGAAGAGGCACTGCTATTAAAAAGCAAAGACTGTTTTAAGCTTGTCTGATCCAAACTGATTTATTACTTCTGCAAAAATGGAAGTTTCCTGGAATTCCACCTACAAAGCAATTGGGGAAAGGGAGATAGAATTCTGTTTTACTGCAGAGTAAAGGTTGTTCAACATGTGCAAAGATACTGGGTCATAAGTATATGATGGTCACTAATAAATCCAATAAGGATTCCTTCCCTAAACTTCTTTATCCAGACAGTGGTTAAAATATGGAACTCACTACCACAAGGAATAGTTGTGGTGAATGGCAGAGATGCATTTGAGGAGAAGCTTGATAAACATGTGATGGAGAAGGGAACAGAGTTATGCTGATTGTATCAGATGATTAAATGATGAGATTGGGAGGAAGCTCATACGGACCATAAACATTGGCATGGACCAGCTGGGCTCAGTGGCCTGTTTCACAATGCACATCCTATGTAGTTATATATAAAACCAATGAAAATTAGCCTAGGTTCTTGGGAGTAATTCTGCATCAAACAACTTTTAAAAAAAATGATAAATCACAAGGTACAAACATGAGCACGTACAATTCATATTCTAATGAAAAACACACAATTTAGGTTTGACAAGAAGCTTGCATTTACATGGCAGCGAGATGCCTTTGAATGAAGCACTTAAGTATGGGACCTATTATTCATGTCATCCTATATTTAAGTGATAGCACACCTGAAGTTTCATTATTAGGCATACTGCATTAAGCTATGTTATGCAAAGCATGTTAGGATAGACAAGTATCCATCTAAGAGGCTACACCTGTGCAAAACAAGAGAATTAAAATACAAGTTGAACCAATTTGTCATAATGGATTCTAGTTTAATCAAAATTGGGCTTGAATGTCAAAGCAATAGTGTACTTCTATGATACAAGTGAAAATATAGCTAGCTACCTTGTACAGGGTTGCTTACTATACCAAAGACTTGAGCAAAACGTATTGAGAATTATCACAAATCGTGGTGCACAAACAAATATTCAGCTCTTTATACAATCTGATTCATCCTTTTGGGTACAAAATGGTTTTTGAGAATTTCACAAATATTCTTTCACAATAAAAACTGTTACTAACTACTTTCTATAGGCTTGCAATGAAATAGATTTGATTTCTCAATCCAAACCACACTCAGAATAAGCTTTGATGCAAAGAGGCTGAATAATAGTAAACTTGGTAGAGCAGCAGACTGTATAATGGTGGACTAATGATCATTCGTTGAGACATTGTACTGTATACTTCAAACTAAGCCAATTCAGCACTATTCCAATCTGAAACTACTTCAGTCCCATAACTGTTTGCAAACAACTGCTTTGATTTAAAATACCAAGATCCTGTATTAGAATGACCGCACAAGAAAAACATCTCCAGCTTTGGAGCAGAGATTAATGTTGATTGCACAAATTTGTTAGTGAATAGCAGAACGGCAAGATGAAGCTGAGGCAATTTCGAAAGCATTAATATTGAGCTCAGCAACGGAGATCAAAATTTAAAGTGGTTGGATCAATGAACAGTATGATCAGAATTACATCAAGTACATCCTGCATTATTTTTGCGATGTTTAATGTGCAATACTAATTAGGCAAAAAATGACTCCTGGGTTGACAAGGTCACTCAGAGCACCAGTTCTGGGAAATGGAAAAATGCCATCATGGTAGATAAAACACTAACATGAGGGCAGGTAAAACAGCGTACTTTCATGTCTTGATTGAACACACTTTAAATGAAGTCCCAAGCAAATGAGAAGCACACAAAGCATTGACACCAAATGAAGCTATTTATGAGGCTGTAAAATGCCAAGCCCAGCTGATATACAAACACATCAATGACACTTACCCCTCATCAGTTAAGCCAAGACTGCTTTAAAAGATGAAAGAAAACAAGAGGTAATAATCTCAGATTAATGTTACAGGTTGACACATAGCAAATTATTAGTATATTACATGTTTGTATCTTTCAATTTCTTTAAAAAGGCAATTACAGCGCTATTCCAGTTACATAAGAAAAGACTCCTTAAAACCAACTCTGGTTATCTTTGAAATAATCTTCAATTACAAAATTTCCAATATTAGCTCTAAGCAAAATATATGCTTAGCCATGAAATTAAAAACAAATTCCAATCAAATTTGAACAGCTTATAATTTTACTCCATGCACCTTGAAGATTATATTCTAGCTTTATCTCCTTACACTGTATTGTAAACTTGAACAATATCAGAATAAGATCTTCAAGCTTGCAACTTGCATCTGCCACTTTCAATTAATATTAGCTATTCCAGTTACAGTGGGTTGAGATTTTTGGAGTTTATGATTCAATAGACAGTTGCCAATAACTTTTTTGTAGGGATTTGGATCAAATTACTGCTGTGCCTATTAAATGCCACAAAAAGTTTATTACAAGTTGAAAATAATTCCTGTTGAGGAATTTCCAAGTGATGCTACTCAGATTCTACACCATTATGGTTCACCTCAAGTTTGTGATTTAGTTAAGGTAGCTGCACTTCAATATTTTGCACATTGATCTTACAGTCCAATCATGTGCAGACCTTTATTGCTAAAGCAAGTTTAAATGCAAAAAGAACCAAATCAGATTAGTAACCACACAGTCTTCTGAGAATGATTCCATGGTAAGGATTTACAATGTGATTCAGCCAGACCACTCTGGTCGATAGGCCCCAAACATATATACAAGCAATTTTGGATGGCACACTTTAGGAAGGGCGTGAAAACTTTTGAGAAAAATAAGAGAATTACAGGCATGGTTCCAGGAGTGTGGGATCACAGCTGTGTGGATAGACTGGAAAGCTGTTCTCCTTCAAGCAGAGGAGGGAGGTGTCAGCTGTGGCTCAGTTCATAGCACCCTCGCCTTTGAATCAGAGGGTTGTGGGTTCATGTCCCACTCCCGGAAAACCAAGAACTGTGATTGTACTCGAAAGAGTTGCAATCTGTGACTGTTGATAACTCGAAAGAGTTTCAAGCAGAGGAGACCAAGAGGAAATCTGACACAGGTGTTTAAAATCATGAAGGGTTTAGATAGAGCAAATAAACAGAAACTGTTTCTACTAGTCAAGGACCAGAAGTTGCAGATTTAAGATGATTGGCAAAAAAACCAGGGGTGGCATGAACAAAAGCCATTTTAAGCATGAGTGGTTAGTTTATGAAGCACACTGCCCTATATATGCCTTCGAAAGGGATTTGGATAAATATTCCAAGGAGCAAAAATTGCAACGATATGGGTAAAGAGCGGAGCATTCAGACAACATGGATTGTTTTTTAAAGCACTAGTGCAGACACAATGCATCAAATGGCTTCCTTCTCTGCTATAATTTTCTATGATTCTATGGTCAGGATTTACAATGTGATTCGGGCAGACCATTCTGGTCGATAGGCCTCAAATATATGTACAAGCATTGGAGAAGGGAGAGAGGAAAGAGCAAAAGGGGACAACTTACAAGGTTAGATTCTCTCCCACCTACAGAAAGCATCGATTACAAAAAAATCACAGGGACACTGCCCAAATGTTCTGATGGTGCTTGCAGCAAGTCAGTATCTCATTATGGCTGAGGACTCTGAAAACATACTTTACAAAAAACTAGGGTTCAACAAACCCAAGCTCTACAGTTTAAAAAAGGTGAGGGTGAAGGGGAGGCTTTTGTTAGGTGTACAAATTTTTTTTAATGGCATAGATAAAAATACTATTTGAAATTAGGACCAAAAATACCAAATTAATGAAAAGTTAAGATTATAATGAATAAAATTGCTAGAGGGAAGAGTTTCTATGGCCAAAATGTCCAATTTTCATCCTTGACTTTTCTTATGTGGTGATTGGAATCTGACATTGTACAGTGTCAGGCTTAAACAAGGTTACTTCAAAAACTGCTATTGGAGGTTAGGTGCACATTTGATGCCATCAAAATAAACCACAATAGCAATTTAGTGCAATAATCTGAACAAATCATCCAAAAGTCATCTGAAATTTTGGTTATTCTATGTCAAAATCCATTTTATGCATCCTGACTACTAAACAATGTAACTACAGTAAATGATAAAAACTTAAATACATGCTCTCAATATTCTCAAATGACAGAAATGAATAAAATACAGGTCATTGTTTCTTTAAGCCAAAAAGTTAAAGGCCACTTAAAGCTAAGGTCTCAGGTGACTCTTCTTCCTGTGGTCAGGGGCTTAAAAACAGCTGCTTATCTGCAAGACAGCTGAATTGATGAAGTAATCAGCAGATGATAGACAACAAAGAAAATTGGTTTACAGATTATGGCAACAATCCCTCGCACTTTCCATTAAACCCTGAACAATGTGGCTTTGGATTGGCACTTTTAAAAGCAATGAGAAGCAAGAATTGTTCTCAAGTGGCAGCAGTGTCAGGTCAGAAGGTTTTAGATTCAGACGCAACTCCAGAGTTTTAGATACATAAAAAAAAGACAATGCCATAGTATGAACATACGGACATGGAGCAAGAGGAGGCCATTTGGCCCCTCGAGCCTGCTCCGCCATTTAAGATCATGGCTGATCTGATAGTAACTTGAAATCTGCATCCCGCCTACCTCCGATAACCTATCCACCTCTACCTTAAAAATATTCAAAGACTCTGCTTCCACCGCCTTTTCAGGAAGGGAGTTCCAAAGACTCACGACCCTGAAGAAAAAAATTTCACCTCATCTCAGTTTTAAATGGGCGACCCCTTATTTTCAAACAGTGGCCCATAGTTCTAACTTCTCCCACAACAGGAAACATCCTCTCCACACCCACCTGTAAGATCCCGAGGGGACTTGATGTGTTTCAATCAAGTCGTCTCTCACTGCTCTATACTCCAGCGGGTGGAAGCCTAGCCTGTAAAACATTTCCTCATAAGACAACCCACCCATTCCAGATATTAGCCTGGTAAACCTTCTCTGAACTGCTTCAAATGCAATTACATCCTTCCTAAAAAATGGTGACCAATACGTATACAGTGCTCTAGATGTGGTCCCACGAGTGCTCTGAATAACTGAAGCATAACCTCCCTTTTATATTCAATTCCCCTCGCAATAAATGATAACATTCTATTAGCCTTCCTAATTACTTGCTGTACCTGCTGACTACACTTTTGCGATTCATGCACTAAGACACCTAGATCCCTCTGCATCTCAGAGCTCTGCAATCTCTCACCATTTAGATAATATGCCTTTCTTTTACTCTTCCAGCCAAAATGGACAATTTCACATTTTCCCACATTATACTCCATCTGCCAGATCTTTGCCCACTCACTTAACCTATCTGTATCTGTTTTTAGCCTCATGTCCTCTTCACAAATTACTTTCCTACCTATCTTTGTATCAGGAAGTTGGGCAACCATCCCATCCATCCCTTCATTCAAGTCATTTATACAAATTGTAAACAGTTGAGGCCCCAGCACTGATCCTTGTGGCACACCACTCGTTAAATCTTGCCAACCTGAAAAAGACCCATTTATGCCTATTCTCCATTTCCTGTTAGCCAGCCACTCTTTTATCCATGTTAATATGTTATCCCTGATACCATGAGCTTTTATTTTCCATAATAACCTTTGATGTGGCACCTTTTCAAATGCCTTCTGGAAATCTCAGTACAGTACATCCACTGGTTCCCCTTTATCCACAGCACAACTTTCCTCAAAGAACTCCAATAAGTTGGTTAAACATGATTTCTCTTAAACAAAACCATGTTGACTCTGCCTAATTACCTTGAACTTATCCAAGTGCCCAGCTACAGCTTCTTTAATAATTGCTCCTAACATTTTCCCTATGACAGATGTTAAGCTAACTGGCCTGTAGTTTCCCGTTTTGTCTCCTTTCCTTTTTGAATAATGGAGTTACATTTGCTATCATCCAATCTAATGGAACCTTTCCCGAATTTAGGGAGTTTTGGAAAATTAAGAACAATGCATCAACTTTCTCACTAGTCACTTCTTTTAAGACCCTAGGATGAAGTCCATCAGGATCTGGGCTTTTGTCAGCCCGCAGCTCTAACAATTTACTCAGTACCAATTTCCAATTGCAATTTTCCCAAGTTCCACCCTCCCTTTCATTTCCTGATTTAGAGCTGCTTCTGGGATATTACTTGTATCCTCTATTGTGAAGGCTGATGCAAAATACCTGTTCAATTTATTGCCATTTCCTTGTTTTCCATTATCGATTCTCCAGACTCACTTTCTATAGGACCAACACTAACTTTCTTAATTCATTTCTTCTTAAAATATTTATAGAAACTCGTACTATCTGTTTTTATATTTTTGGCTAGCTTTCTCTTGTACTCCAATTTTTCCCTCCTTATTAATCATTTAGTCATCCTTTGCTGTTCCTTATATTCTGTCCAATCTTCTGGCCTTCCACCTATCTTCGCACAATTATATACTTTGTCTTTAAGTTTGATACCATCTCTAACCTTTATAGTTAACCACGGATGAAATGTCCGTCCCTTGGGCTTTTTCTTACTCGTTGGAATGTATCTATTCTGAAACATTCCCTTAAATGTTTGTCGCTGAATCTCTATTGACCTAACCCTTAACCTAATTTGCCAATTAACTTTAGCCAGCTCTGCTTTCATGCCCCCATAATTGCCTTTATTTAAGTTTAAAAATATAGTCTCGGACCCACACCTCTCTCCCTCAAACTGAATGTAAAATTCACACATATTATGGTTGCTGCTACCTCGGGGCGCCTCCACTATAAGACCATTAATTAATCGCATCTTGTTGCGCAATACCAAGTTTAGTATAGCCTGCTCTGTGGTTGGCTCCAGGTCATGCTGTTCTAAGATATAGTGGTAACGTCACTGGACTAGTAATCTAGATGCCCAGGCTGATGTCCCGAGGACCAGTTTAAATTCCACCATGGAAGCTGGTGGAATTTGAATTTAATTAATTAATCAATGTAATTAATTAACAAAAAAACTGGAACTGAAAGCTAGTCTTCAATAACGGTGCCATGGAACTATCAATTGCCGTAAAAAAACAATCTGGTTCACTAATGTCCTTTAGGGAAGGAATCTGCTGCCCTAAACTGGTCTGGCTGACATGTGACTTCAGACATACAACTACCCTCTGAAATGGTCCAGCAGGCCATTCAGTTGTACCAAACTGTGGCAGAAAAGTCAAAACAGAATAAAACCGGATGGACAAAGGCAATGGAAAGAACAATGGCAAATCCAGCTCTGTCAACCCTGCAAAGTCCTCCTTACTAACATCTGGGGGCTTGTGCCAAAATTGGGAGAGTGGTTTCACAGGCTAGACAAGCAACAGCCTGACATAATCATACGCACCAAATCATACCTTACAATGTCCCACACACCATCACCACCCCAGGTAGGTCTTGTCCCACCGCCAGGCCAGACTTACCAGAAGTGGCGGCACAGTGGTGTACAGTCAAGAGGGAGTTGATCTGGGAGTCCTCTACATCAACTCTGGGCCCCATGAAATCTCATGGCATCAGGTCAAACCTGGACAAGGAAACTTTCTGCGGATTACCACCTACCGCCCTCCTTCAGTTGACGAATCAGTACTTCTCCATTTTGAACACCTATTGTAAGAATCACTAAGGGTAGGAAGGGCACAGAATGTATTCTGGGTGGGGAACTTCAATGTCCATCACCAAGGGTGGCGCACCATCATTCTAAATGGGACGAATTTCAAACATATCGACCAACTCAAAACTGGGGATCCATGAGGCGCTTTGGCCCATCAGCAGCAGAACTGTATTCAACCACAAGCTGTAACCTCATGGCCCGGCTTATCCCGGACTCTAGCATCACACCAGGGATCAGCCCTGGATTAAAGAAGAGTGGAGGAGGGTATACCTAAAAATGAGGTGACAACCAAGTAAAGCCTCAACACCAGACTACTTGCATGCCAAACAGCGGAAGCAGCATGTGACCGACAGAGCGAGGAGATCCCACAACCAACAGGTCAAGCTCTGCAATCCTGCCACATCCAGTTG
This sequence comes from Cetorhinus maximus, assembly GCF_964194155.1. Classification (NCBI taxonomy): domain Eukaryota; kingdom Metazoa; phylum Chordata; class Chondrichthyes; order Lamniformes; family Cetorhinidae; genus Cetorhinus; species Cetorhinus maximus. The sequence goes on along the minus strand of NC_135892.1, from coordinate 33,537,281 downwards.
TGAATGGTAGTGGACAACTGAACAAATAAAGTGAGGAGGAGGCTACACGAATATCTCCATCCTCAATGATGGGGGAGACCAGCACATCAGCGCAAAAGACAACGCTGAAGCATTTGCAAGAATCTTTATCCAGAAGTGCCTCGTGGATGATCCATCTAGGCGTCCTCCTGAGGTCCCCAGCATTACAGATGCCAGTCTTCAGTCAATTCGATTCACTCCACAGGATATCAAGAAGGCTGAAGGCACTAGATACTGCAAAGGCTACAAGCACTGACAATATTCCAGCAATTGTACCTAAAACTTGTGCTCCTGAACTAGTTGCTCCGCTAGCTAAGCTGCTCAAGTACAGCTACAACACTGGCATCTACCCGGCACTGTGGAAAATTGCCCAGCTACGTCCCATTCACAAAAAGCAGGGCAAATCCAACCCGCTCAATTACCGCTCCATCAACCTACTCTCGATCATCAGAAAAATGATGGAAGGGGCCCCGACAGTACCATCAAGTGGCACTTGCTCAGCAATACCTGCTTACTGACAGAGTTCTGGATTCTGCCAGAGCTGGTCAGAAGCTCCTGTCCTCATTACAATCTTGGTCAAAACACGAACAAAATAGCTGAACTCACTTCAGAGGTGAGGTGAGAGTGGCTGCCCTTGATATCAAAGCAGCATTTGACCAAGTGTGGCATAAAGGAGCCTTAGCAAAACTGAAGTCGATGGGAATCAGGGAGAAAACTCTCCGCTGGTTGGAGTGATACCTAGCTCAAAGGAAGATGGTTGTGGTTGTTGGAGGTCAATCATCTCAGTCCCAGGAGTTCCTCAGGGTAGTGCCCTAGGCCCAACCATCTTCAGCTGTTTCAATGATCTTCCCTCCATCATAAGGTCAGAAGTGGCTATGCTCGCTGATAGTTGTACGATGTTCAGCACCATTCATTACTCCTCAGCTACTGAAGCTGCTGTGTCCAAATGCAGCAAGGCCTGGACAACATTCAAGCTTGGGCTGACAAGCGGCAAGTAATATTTGAGCCACACAAGTGGTGAGCAATGATCATCTCCAACAAGAGAGAATATAACCATCTCCCTGTGACATTCAATGGCAATGTCATTGCTGAATCCACCACTGTCAATGTCTTGGGGATTACCACTAACTCCAGAAACTGAACTGGACCAGCCACATAAATACAGTGGCTTCGGGAGTAGGTCAGAGCCTAGGAATTTTGCAGCAAGTAACTCACCTCCTGACTCCCCAAAGCCTGTCCATCATCTACCAGGCAGAAGTCAGGAGTGTGATGGAATACTCTCCAATTGGCTGGATGAGTGCAAAAGCCACAACACTCGAGAGGCTCAACACCATCCAGGCCAAAGCAGCCTGCTTGATTGGCATCCCATTCACCACCTTCAATATGCATTCTCTCCAACACCAATGCACAATGGCAGTGGTGAGTAGCATCTACAAGGTGCATTGCAGCAACACACCAAGGCTCCTTCAACAGTGCCTTCCAAACCTGGAACCTCTACCACCATGAAGGACAAGGGCAGTAGATGCATGGGGAACACCACCACCTGCAAGCTCCCCTCCAAGCCACACAGCATCCTGACTTGGAACTTTATCAGCATTCCTTTGTTGTTGCTGGATCAAAATCCTGAAACACTCTTCTTAATTGCACTGTGGGTATACCTGCACCACATGGACTGCAGCAGTTCAAGGCGGTAGCTCACCAACACGTTCTTGACGCCCACATCCCATGAAAAAAATGCAGTGACCAAAATTTAAGAAGATAATTCATAACTCTTAGCATAGAGTCTTTCTTTCTCAATGGAATATATCTATGAGAAAGATACTATCTGTGGCTAACAAATGAAGTTAAGGATGACATCAACCTGAAAGAAAAGATGTACAATGCTGCAAAGGTCAGTAATAGCCAAGGTGATTTGGAAATTTTTAGAAACCAACAAAGGATGAAAAAAGTAACAAGGGTGAAATTAGAATATAAGAATAAACTAGCAAGAAATATAAAAACAGACAGCAAAAGCTTCTACAAGTCTATAAAAAGGAAAAGAGCAGCTAACATAAGCATTGGTCCCTTAGAAGATGAGATTAGGGAATTAATAATGAGAAACAAGGAAATGGCAGAGACTTTGAAGAAGTATTTTGTATCTGTCTTCATAGTAGATGACACAAAAGCATCCCAAGAATAGTGGAAAAGCAGGGTGCAAAAGAGAGGGAGGAACTTCAAATAATCACGATCACTGGAGAAAAAGTACTGGGAAAATAAATGGGACTAAGGGCTTACAAGTCTCCTGGACTTTTTGGCCTGCATTCTCGGGTCTTAAAAATATGACAGCAGAGATAGTGGATGCATTGGTGGTAATCTTCCAAAATTTCTTACATTCTAGAAAGGTCCCAGTGGGTTGAAAAATGGCAAATGTAACATCATTGTTCAAGGAAGGAAAGAGACAGAGAGCAGGAAACTATAGACCAGTTCGTCTAACATCCGTCACTGGGATGATGTTAGAATCCATTATTAAGAAGGCAGTAGCAGGACATTTAGAAACTCATAATAGTCAGGCAGAGTCAACATGCTGCAACATTTTTTGTGACTGAGGTGATTGACTGTCAACAATCACAACCATTTTCCTCTGTGCTAGGTATGCCTGCAACCAGTGGAGATTTTTCCTGATTCCCAGTGGCTTCAATTTTGCCAAGGCTCCTTGATGCCACACATGGTCAAATAGTGCCTTGATGTCAATTCAGTAGTAATAAGGCCACCAAGTCTTATAGGTCTTTACAAAACAAAATTAAACATTTATTAACAAGAAAAATGATTTTTAAGCACATACATGTCTATAAATTACTACTATAATAACTTCTAAATCCCCTACTTAGCCTGACTCCCAGTTACACTTTCGTTAAGGCAAACAGTAAGACACAGATTTTAAAAGACCCAGGAAAGCTGACACACAATACCCTGAACCAATTGAATTCACAGTGAGTTTTTTTAACTTCAGTTCTTTGAAGACAGCTTGAGGCTTAGATGCTGAAGGCTTTTCATATTTGCTAGATCTTAAAAATGTCTACTCTTACACACAGCCTTTGCTCCTTTATACATATTTCCTCAGGGACACACACGCACACAGATATAGATACCACTATTTTACAATAAATTTCAATAACATTATTATATCTTCCTGACACTAGTGATTTCAGCCATTTATTGATATCACGTGGAGTAAATCGAATTGGCTGAAGACTGGCATCTGTGATGCTGCAGAACTCGGGAGGAGGCCAAAATGGATCACTCAGCGCTTCAGACTAAAGATGATTGCAAATACTTCAGCCATGTGTTTTGCACAGATGTGCTCCTCCCCTCTACCATTGAGGGCAGGGATATAGGTGGAGCTTCCTCCTCCTGGTAGTTGTTTAATTGTCCACCACCATTCACAACTGGACGTGGCAGCACTGCAAAGCTTTGATTTTAAAGAAAATTTGTTCATGGGGTGTCTATTGCATGCTGCTTATGCTGATGGGCATGCAAGTAGTCCAGTGTTGTAGCTTCACTGGGTTGACACCTCTTTTTTTTTTAAGCTGTGCCTGGTGCTGCTCCTAGCATGCTCTCCTGCACTCTGAACTGTTCGGTCAACTTTTGAAACAGCCCCAAAACAGCTGGGTGCAATACTCCAGTTCAGACTGATGGGGTGGAAACCTCAGCAGTCTATCAAGTACATGATAATAAAGTTTGAGCAGACAAAAGTCCATCGTGCAAAAACATACACAGTTTGCTAACTAATAGCCTTAGCAGGCCTAAGGAGAGATGGTGTGCGAAATAGATGCATCAGTTGTAATCTTCCAAAATTCCCTCAATTCTGTAAAGGTCCCAGTGGATTGGTAAACCACAAATTTCACACCCCAATTCAGGAAAGGAGAGAGACTGAAAGCAAGAAAACTATAGGCCAGTTAGCCTAACAACAACAATTGGGCAATGCTGGAATCATTATTAAGCAAGTACTGGTAGGGCACTCAGAAAATCATAATAAAATCAAGCAGAGTCAACTTGGCTTAATGAAAGGGAAATAGTGCTTGACAAATCTATTAGAGCCCTTTGAGGATGTAACAAAGAGGGTGGATAAAGATGAACCAGTAGGTGTAGTGTATTTGGATTTCCATATGGCATTTAGGAAGGTGCCACATGAAAAGTTACTACACAAGATAAGAACTCATGATGTTAGAGGTAATATATTAGCAAGGATAGAGGATTAGCTGACTAACAGGAAACAGAGTAAGGATAAATGGGTCATTTTCAGGATGGCAAACAGCAACAAGTGAGGTGCCACAGGGATCAGTGCCAGGGCTAAACTATTTACAATCTATATTTATGACTTAGATAAAGTGACCAAGTACAATGTATCCAAATTTTCTGATGATACCAAGGTAATTGGGAAAGCAAGTTGTAAGGAGAACACAAATGCAAAGGGATATAAATATGTGTAATAAGTGGGTAAAAAATTTGGCAAATGGGTTATGGGAAGATGTGAAGTTGTCCACTTTGGTAAGAAGAATAGAAAAGCAAAATATTATTTAAATAGAGAGACTGCAGAATGCCACGGTACAGAGGGATCTGGGTGCCTTCGTACATGGAACATGCAGGTACAGCAAGTAACTAGGAAGGCAAATGGAATGTTGACCTTTATTGCAAGGGCGACGGGGTATAAAAATAGGGAAGTCTTGCCACAACTGTACAGGGCGTTGTTGACATCACACCTGCAGTATTGCACACAATTTTGGCAGTTTTATTTAAGGAGGGATATACTTCCATTGGAGGCAGATCAAAGAAGGCTCACGAGGTTGACTTCTGGGATGAAGTGACTGTCTTATGAGGAAAGGGTAGGCAGGTCGGGCCTATAATCTTCGGAGTTGAGAAGAATAAGAGCTGATCTTATCGAAACATGTCAGATCTTGTGGGGATTTGACAGGATGGATGCCGAGAGGATGATCCCTCTCATGAGAAAATCTATAAATAGGGGGCATAGTTTCAGAATATAGCGTCACCCATTGAAGACAGGTCATGAGGAGGAATTTCTTCTCTCAGTTATGAACCTTTGGAATTCTCTCCCCAATGAGCAGTGGAGGCTGGTTCATTGGATAAAGACTCATTTTTGAACTAAAGAAGAGTTAAAGGGTATGGGGAATAGGCAGCATAGTGGAGTTGAGGCCAAGCTCCGATCAGCCATGATGTTATTAAATGCTGAAACAGGCTCCATCAGCTGATGGCACTCTCCTGCTATTTCTTATGTTCTGATGAAATGGAAATTTCACAGGACTGGAGTAGTGCATGCCTTTTGTAGGTTGGCATTAACGCCTGGTGGCAAGAGAATTGAAGAAGTTCTATCCTGCATCTGGACACGCTATATCCCAGCCGAATGTATTCAATGCTGTTCCTAGATGACAAAGATGGAAAACGTTCAATTCTCTTGCATCTCTATTTTTCATCTGAATATGCATTTATAGATGAAACAAACAGCACGAGTAAGCAAGGTTGTGAATTGCAGTGTTACAGCTGTGAGGCATTCATCACTGCATCTGTAGCAATTGTGCAAAGCATTTTCAGTGTACATCAATCTACGATCACTATATCAACACAGCTTAAATCCAGATTCAGAACCTGACCTGGAGAGACAGCTTGACTCTTCTTCACTCAGGAATCAGTTAGGTAACTAGTTAACATTAAGTTCTGATCATTAGCAGTTGTTTGAAATTCAACTAGTTTTACAATCTAGGGCAAGGGTATAAACTATAGGTGTCAGCAATGAAAACAACACATTTTATCTAAATTTCGAGGTTGTTGACATTTATAGTAATTGTTTGAAGGTCAGCAATAATTACACTTAGGGTACATGCCATTCTTGATCAGCCTAATCCTCTGCCAATATAGCTAACCTGCTAGAGATTCAATGTTTCTAAATACAGCAAGACAAATTCCATTCAGTATTCCTGTGTATACCAACAGCTTAGAAGAAATTTAGAGTATTCTTCTCTACTCTTGTTACATAAAATAATGCTTCAAGGTTCTAATCCAGATAAGTAGAACACCAAAATAATAACAATAGATTGGCATACCTACCTTTGTGCGGCTGTTTTTACAATTGACTGTGCATTGGCATGATGAAAACGCCTTCCCCGAACAACAATTCCTGGACTTGAAGGACCACTAATTACAAAGTATTTGTTTCGATTTTTATCAACCTCTTTGTTTGGTGCAAGTTGTGAGGTCACAGTTGACATGCTTTCACTGTAAACAGAAGGTATTTAGCATTTCAGTACATGCTCTGTAGAAAATGCCATTTTAATTATCTACTGATAAGTAGCAACAGCAGCTTGTGTGTGTGTGTGTGTGTGTGTGTGTGTGTGTGTGTGCGGGGTGGGGGGGGGGGGGGGGGGGGGGGGGGTGGAGAGAGAGAGAGAGAGAGAGAGAGAGAGAGAAAGGGGTTGGTAAAAACATCCAAACTGGCTGGCAGACAGCCACCACAAGACTGATGGTGCCAAATAAGAAGTTCGAGAAGGTGAAAAACTTACACCAGCCTATTCTGAGTAAGTTGATCAAAGCCAACACTTCTGCAGCCTCTGAGTCAAACAGTAGAATTTCATGCCATCTAACAAAATCTGTTAATGTTTTCAGGCAGTTAGTATATCTCTCACAGATACACATTTAAAACTTTGTATTAAAGACAAAGTAGTGTGAGACTATATTTTTCCAGCTGTGGTTGTATCTTTGTATCATCCCTGGGTTTTACGATTACTTTGAGCACTTTGTACTTCAGTTCTCTACAACTTCACTTGCCCCTTGCATCTAATGAACTAAGGCTTCATCACAATGCAGCCTCAACTTTCTTAAATATCCAACCTACTCCACTTCATTCTTAAAATATATGCCCAACACAAAGCTGTATGCTGTGTTTCAAAAGCACAGAAATAATGCATTATGAAAAAGGCCATTTAATCATAGAAATTTCTTATCTACAATTTGATGCAACCAGAACATATTTTGAAAATTTGACATGCTAAATTCCCAAAGGACAGTATTTTATGTATACTCAAGAAGTTGCATTAAACATACACGAGATTTAATGAAAATACAAACCACAGTTCTCTTGGCAGCACTCAAGTAAACCCTCAAATTTAGAAAGGTATGCTTGCTGCAAAATTGTGTTAGAAATGGTTTCTATTAGAAGCGGCAAAAGGGTCAGAAACCAGATAATAGTAAAACTAAAAACAGAAAATGCTAAATACTCAGCTCATCAGGCACATCTGTGGAGAGGAAGAGAGTTAACGTTTCACGATAAACTCTGCTTCTCTTGCCACAGGTGCTTCCTGACCTGCTGGGTACTTCCACCATTTTCTATTTCTATTTCAGATTTCCAGCATCTTCAGTATGTTGCTTTTGTGACAGATTTAACTGGATTGGCAAAAGGACCAGAGGAAACAATCCTTCCTGCGGAGGGTTAAGGTCTGGAATGCACTGCGCGAGAGCACTGAAAGAAAATTCAATAGTAAGTTTCAAGAAGAAACTGGATAAATGTTTGAAGGGGAAAACAACACAGGATTATAGGAAAACCACAGGGGAATGGAACTAATTTGATGGCTCTACCAAAGAAGTGGCATAGGCACAATGGGTCAAATGGCCTCCTTCTGTGTTATATGAACTTTGTTAGAAAGGGCATAAAACCATGATTTTGACTTGCCCAGACACTGTAATATCCTGAATCAATTAACGTCACAAACAAGTTTTGAAAGCAAAAGAATATCAGCTAGAGAGACTTCAGCAAATAATATTCATAGGAAATGTTCAAGCATAAACAAGTTCACAAATTTGACAGACCTCAGTTTCTTGCCAGACCCCAGCATGTTGAGTCCAGTTGCATTTCCTTTCAAAGTTTTACAAAAGCCACTTGCTTGATTTCTTCTTGTATAGTTTTTCAAGGAACCAGTATTGTTAACTGATTCTGATGAAAATAGAGTTTTGGTCTGAAAAAGAAAGTAATCACAAATGCACTTCAAAGGTTTTCTGGATTTTTGCAGCAAGTTACAACTTATGTTTTTAAATTGGCTTTTAAATGTAGACATGGAAATTCTTCCCACTGCATTTTGTCAACTTCAGCATTGCTCCTTTTCAACTCAAATCTTTGAGCTTATATCAAACTCAAATGGGAATAAATCCAACAGACTTCCTTTTTCAGGTGTTACGAACGTGAGATTTTATAGGATGGTTATCTTTTAAACTGTCTCCTTTAATTAAAAAGTAAAATAGAGTAATGGAGAGCGGCATGTGACTTCCTACAAGTTCTGCCTGGCGATAAGCTTATGTAGCCTGGCTGCCAAGGTGACAAAGGCTCAGGTCAAGCCCTATTGAAAGCAAGGGGCCATTTTTTTTTTAAACACCTGGTGCCAGACTTACTGACACAGAGAGTGAACAGATAGACATGAAAAACTGCAGCTGCTGTAAACAGCAGGGGAAAAGGCTATAGCCACCAGGCAGGATGCTGGTTGAGACTCGTTCTCTAGTCATAGTGAAGGGACCTGTGGAGATTAAAGGAGACTGGAGGAATCGCCCTGATGTGACTGGGAGGAGTCGTCACCAGAGTAGGCCTTGATACTGGGGGCATGCCGAGGCGAGGGGATGGGAGGCGAGGGGCGGGGGGAGCCCAGGGGAGGGGCGGGGGGAGCCCAGGGGAGGGGCGGGGGGAGCCCAGGGGAGGGGCGGGGGGAGCCCAGGGGAGGGGCGGGGGGAGCCCAGGGGAGGGGCGGGGGGAGCCCAGGGGAGGGGCGGGGGGAGCCCAGGGGAGGGGCGGGGGGAGCCCAGGGGAGGGGCGGGGGGAGCCCAGGGGAGGGGCGGGGGGAGCCCAGGGGAGGCGGCCGGCCAGCGAGGCGTGGCAGTCGAGTGGAGGTGAGCGGGCGTGGACAGTGGCAGCCTTGATTTAATGCCTCATCTGAGGGACTGTACCTCTGATAATGCATCATTCCCTCAGTGCTGCATTCGAAATCAAAAATCCAAGCTGACTTTCAAGTACTGGAATGGGTCTTGAATCCACAACCTTCTGACAAAAGTGCAAAGAATGAAGCCATGGTTAACAGGGTCTCTAATTGATACATGAATTGAAGTGCTCTCTTGATGGATGCTGCCCAACCTGATATCCCTTGTCTTTTTTTCTAGGTTTTTTGGAAGGAGAGATGCAGTTGGAATTTATTAGGAGGTGCATCATGTTCTAGATACCAATGCACTTTTAAAGTGCTATGTTTCTTTCTGCAATTTACAAGAGAAAAAATAAAAGTCACAATAAACCAAGCAAATAAATGATGTTGATTGCTCTAATCTTTCATAGTTTGCTTGGAAGTATTTGAGGGTTTCAGTTAGCACCATTTAAAAATTAAAACAGCTTTGAGGATTTCCATTTTCAACAGACACTTAGTAACTTAAATATTCTGATTAGCAAAGTTAGGTTGCCTGTCATTTGATTTTTTTTGTAGATTTACCTACTTTCAGAGGAGAAACCTTGAAGACATTCTCACTTCAAGAATTGGCATTATATAGAAGCCAGAGTTATCATACAAAATTCCTCACTGTATACAACCATTTTCTGGAAAACGTGAGACTGTTTTTAAATAAGACCACAGTGGAGAAAAATAAGTTTGATCCTATGAGTCAAGGCCAAGGGTTTTGTGTTGCCACTATATGTGTCATTGTTAATCAGCTAAAAGACATTTAAGATGTTCAGATGGAGTTGCCTCAGAAAGGGATTGAAGGCCAATTGATGGAACCCATGACGTTACTTTGGTCCTGAACATTTTGTATTTGCCTCTGAGGATGGATCAATTTTAACTATTTATTTTTTGACACTATTATGAGGGGCCATTCATCTTCCTCAGCAGATTCATTGAGTTTTATAAGGTTCATGACAGTGCAAATTAAACTCAATCTTCTAGAAGAACAAGCTGATATTTTCTCATTCAATTGGTTGTCAAACTTTTGAATTTCTATTTCACCATGCAAGGACCTAATATAACTCATATTAAGGCAATGCAATCAAATTTAGCTCACAAAGAATTAAACATGAGGAAGGGGGTAAGTGGTGGATTTAATTTAGAAAGTTTGTGGAATGATGCCTCTGGCACACAAAGTCCAATCAGGCATTCTGGTGAATTTTCTTTTTCATTATTTCAGGACAGTATTTCTTAAATTCCACATCAAGTTGAGACAGTAGAACTCCTTAAACGATGTCAGAAAAGGATTAGATGATTACCGTGTGGTGTCTACTTTCCTGTGAGCTAAGCTGGTCATATTTCAGGAGAATCACCAATTTTATTTTGGGGGGGGAGTGCAGGGAGGGGGAGTGCAGGGAGGGGGATAGCGATGTAAGGAGGAAGAGGAAGCAGCTTATCCCTTATTTGGCAGCTTTACTAGTCAATCCCTGGACAGGAAGAGCTTGGAGAAGATGAGTGCTCAAGCTGCTGGCTTCCTGCCAGGCAGTTATACCTACAGTATAAAGTCAAGAAATGATGATATTTATCTACAAATGTTGCTCTACTCTTTCATTTAGTAATGGTAAAGTAAGCATGTTTATTGATTTATGCTCTCATCTTACTATAACCTTAAGTAGTCTATCTCTCGAAAGGTTGGAGAGCATACAAAGCACATGAAAAGTTACTGCAAGTGATATAACAAAGGAGTTTCACTGTTCCGAGCCCCTGGGTCACTTTATCATATGACTTGATATTGGCAATAAAGGTCAACTTTGATCCTAAAGAACACAGGTTCCATTTATACTGGGTGCAGGAGAACATCTGTAGTAGACTTGGAGTTTAAAAGTTACATCTTGGTGCCAATGAAACACATTAAATGCACAACCTTAAATGTCTTGTTAAATGGAATCCTTGAGTTCATAATGTCGCAAAAGTGTTGAGTGCATGAGTCATTAATCGGGGACTCACTGGATTTGAGAAATTGCAAGATATCTAAAGACTACTTATCTGAAACTTTGCCTGTGAATGGAATACTTCCTACTTCACATACAGTGTCACTATCATACACTCCCAGGTCAGATATGGATAGCATAATTAATTGGAAAGCAAACCTCATTGGAATAATGTGCCTTAACCAAGGAATAAGCTCAGATGACAACCCCCATTGCATCAGAGTTAAATTTTCCTTATTTCAAACAGTCAACCTGTGATGTCTTGGAATGAGACAGCCAGACAACTTAGCATTATTCAGCTTTTGTTTGCCTTAAAGAGCTGAAGTATTCCCTTGTTGAGAAGACAGCATTCAAAGTTGTGTAATATCTGAAAGATTATTGATGAGTTTGTCAGCTGTTGCCTCCAGAAAATCCAGATCAGTTTGGAGCATTTCATAAACATGGTCTATCCTAAACACTATATTACACTTAACCATAAGCTCTCCTTTAGAGGGAAGACAAGGTGCACTGAACAAGATTTTGTTATTTGTTGAGATGTACCATGAGCGTGTCCCAATGTTAAAAATGCTCATCAATATATCGAGGGGTCACCATAGCCCAGGGTGAGGTCCTACCCAACTTGCAGGCTATGCTGCTGACCAAGAAAACCGGCCACCCCAGCAAGTTTTTTGCTTGAAGTGAGGAGATTAGAAAAAGATCATTACTAATGCACTAATGTTGTGCAGAAGCTCAGTGATTAAGATACTCCCTCATCTGAGGCTGATGATCCAATGTGCTTTTTAATATATCAAATAATAGTGACTGTTAATTTATTTTTAAATATGTGTTTTCAGCCCACTCAGATTTTCAAATAATCTACTTAGGGTAAATACTGCAACTTTCGAATCTTATAAAGGAAACAATCTTGCAATTAAGGCAGGACAAACTTGCTGTGAGCTTGAGCGATAAAAGTTAGAAGGTGAGAATGCATAAAAGGCTACCCTATGAAATGCTTTCAAATATTACCAAGAGCAGCTGGAATACTGTCTTCCTTCACAGTGCTCTAGTGTGTTCTTTGTACTCCTTTATTTAAATGTAAGTTTTAACTTCATTCCAATGCATCTGAAAACGTTTGAAATAAATATCATGCACAAAATAAAGGTCATACTACATCAACATTTACATAATGCCTTCAATTTGTAAAACGTTCCCAAGGTACTTCACAGAAGTTTAATCAAATAAAAAAATTTACATAGAACCAAAGTAGGAGATATTCTGCATTGCAACTCTTCAAAATACCTGCATGCAACAAAACCTGGGCAACTTTCAGGCTTAGGCTGATGTATGGCACAGATATCACTTGCCACCTAAGTGCCAGGCAATGACTATCTCCAACAAGAGAAAGAATCTAACCATCTGTTCTTGATGATCAATGGTATTACCAGTGCTGAAATCACCCATCATTAACGTCCTGGGGTTGTCACTGACCAGAAACTGAACTGGACTGGCCATATAAATACTGTGGCTATAAGAAGAAGTCAGGTGCTGAGAATTCTACAAGTGAGTAACTCACCTCCTGATTCCCCAAAATCTGTCAACCATCTACAAGGCACCAGTCAGGATGTGTGCATATCCAACAACACTCAATAAGCTCAACACTAGCCAGGACAAAGTAGCCCACTTGATCAACACCCATCCACTGCCTTAAATATTTGCTCCCTCCACCACCAGTGCACAGTGACAGCAGTGTGTATCTTCTACACGATTCACTGCAGTGACTCATCACAGATCCTTCGAAACCTGCAAGAGCAGCAGGCGCATGGGCTCCCCTCAAAGTCACAGGCCTTCCTGGTTTGAAACTATATTGCTGTTGCTTCACTGTTGCTGGATCAAAATTCTGGAACTCCTCCCCTAATAGCACTGTGGGTGTATCCACACCAATGGTCTACAATAGTTTAGATGCCTTGATGGTGAAACATCTTAAAGGACAATTTGGAATGGACAAGAAATGCTGGTCTTGCCAGGCACATCAACATCCCATGAACAAATAAACAAAAATGCTGCATTTGTTCTAATAATATTGCATCCTCTTGCTCAAATCCGCTCAGAGCCTGGATATCAAATGTTAAATGTTGCACATATCTAACAGACCAGAGTCCAAGGGATGAAGTGGAGACGCTAAGCCGTACCTTAACGGAAAGTGCCCTAAACCAAGCTGGATGCCTTTTTTGTTGAGGAATATCACTGGTGCAAAGAAACTGCTCCACAAGTCTCAAGTATTTATTGCTTTATAGACTAGGCCTGTCAAAGGTGCAAGAACAAAAAAATGCTTGTATCAAAAATGAACAATTTTGTTAGATTAAAGATTATTGTTCTGAAGTGACGGCAAGGAGGAAATAGACTGGCTGGGCTCATCAGCTTTTCCTGATATATATTAATGATCTAGATCTTGGTGCGCAGGGAACAATTTCAAAGTTTGCGGATGATACGGAGCTCGGAAGGAATCAACGACAGAAACAGTTATACTATAGATACAGCCTAATATGAAAGCAGTTGAGTGTGGTCACTTCAGGACAGTAATCTTAATCAATAAAATTGTCCACTTTGGGCACGAAATGCGTTTTTTGCAAAGTTACAAAGTGCAGTGGTGGGCAAGATTCGAGAAACAATTATTCGGGATCGATTTAGTAGTCACATGGAAAAATATGGGTTGATACGGAAGAGCCAGCTTGGATTTCTAAAGGGGAAATGGTGTTTGACTAACTTGGGGTTTTTTGAAGGGGTAACAGAAAAGGTCATGAGGGTAATGCTATTGATGTGGTGTACATGGACTTTGAAAAGGCATTTGACACAGTGCCACACAACCGACTTGTGAGAAAAGTTATTGCTCATGGAATAAAAGGGACACTAGCAACGTGGACACAAAATTGGCTGAAAAATAGGAAGCAGAGAGTAATGGTCAATGGATATTTTTCAGGCTGGAGGAAGGTTTGTAGTGGAGTTCCTCAGGGGTCGGTATTGGGACCCGTGCTTTTCCTGATATATATTAATGATCTAGATCTTGGTGCGTAGGGAACAATTTCAAAGTTTGCGGATGATACGAAGCTCGGAAGTGTTGTGAACTGTGAGGAGGATGCTGTGGAACTTCAAGAGGACATAGACAAGTTGGTGGAGTGGGCAGATAGGTGGCAGATGAAGTTCAATGCGGAGAAGTATGAGGTGATGCATTTTGCTAGGAAGAACATGGACAGACAAAATAAAATAAGGGCTGAAATTTTGAAGGGGGTGCAGGAGCAGAAAGACTTAGGTGTATACGTGCATTGATCATTGAAGGTGGCAGGACAGGTGGAGAGAGCTGTTAATAAAGCATATAGTATCCTAGGCTTTATTAATAGGGGCATAGAGTACAAGAGCAGGGAGGTTATGCTGAATTTATATAAGACACTCATTAGGCTTCAGCTGGAATATTGTGTACAGTTCTAGGCACCATATTATAGGAAGGATATGAACACATTGGAGAGAGTGCAGAAGAAGTTTACAAGAATGGTTCCAGGGATGAGAAATTTCAGTTATGAGGATAGATTGGAGAAGTTGGGACTGTTCTCCTTGGAGAGAAGGCAGCTGAGAGGAGATCTGATAGAGATGTTCGAAATCATAAGGGGTCTGTAGAGAGGAGATAAGGAGAAGCTGTTCCCACTCGTAAAAGGATCAAAAGTGAGAGGGCACAGATTTAAAGTGATTTGCAAAAGAAGCAAGTGTGACGTGAGAAAAAGCTTTTTCACACAATGAGTGGTTCGGGTCTGGAATGCACTGCCTGGAAGTGACCTTGAGGCAGGTTCAATCGAGGCATTCACGAGGACATTAGATGATTATTTGAATAGAAACAATGTGCAAGGGTACGGGGAAAAGGCAGGGCAATGGTACTAGGTCATAATACTCATTTGGAGAGCCAGTGCAGATATGATGGGCTGAATGGCCTCCTTTTATGTGGTTAAGATTCTGTGATTCTGTAATTCAGTGTTGCAATGTTCAAAAACTCTGATCTTTGCTTGGGTGGTCACGTAAAAGTGCGAATGACTTCAGGATCTTTGTGGATGGATAAATTTGGGTGGCACAAATAGTCTTTCTCATCCCTAACTTGACTTGCATAAGAAATAGGAGGTGGAGACTATTTGAGCCTGCTCTGCTATTCAATCAGGTCACAGTTGATCATCTACATCAACTCCAGTTTCCCATCCTATCCCATATCCCTTGATTCCCTTAGTATCCAAAAATCTATCGCTATCTTGAATAAACTCAGCAACTGAGCATCCAAAGCTCTCTGTGGTAGAGACTTCCAAAGATTCACAGTATTTTGAAAAAATTTCTCCTTATTTCAGTCCTAAATGGCCAACTCCTCATACTGAGACTGTAACCTCCTAATTCTAGATTCTCCATCCAAGAAATATCCTCCCAGCATCTCCCCCAGGAAGTCCTAAAGAATTTTAATGAGGTCATGTGTTACTCTTCTAAATTCTAGGAACAACAGGTTTAATCTACTCAATCTCTACACACAGGGCAATCGCTCATCCCAGCAATTAGTCCAGTGAATCATAGTTGCACCTTTCTAAGGGAAGTATATCCCTACTGAGCTAAGGGTATGCACACATTACTCCAAATGTGGTTTCACCAAGTCTTCCATCTTGTAAGATGATGGCTTGCGCTGCGACGGTCAACACTGTGTTAAATCTGGTCTCACCAAGGCTTTATATAATTGTAGGAGGATTTCTTTGCTCTTATACTCCCATGCCTTTGTAATAAAGGCTAACGTACCATTTGCTTTCCTCATTGCTTGCTGTAGCTGCATGTTAGCTTTGTGATTTATAGGTCTGCATAAATACGAACATTTTCCAATCTCTCACCTTTGGAACATATAATCTGCTTTTCTATTTTTCTTACCAAAGTGGACAACTTCATACTTTTTCACATTACACTTCATCGGCCACGTTCTTTCCCACTCGCTTAACCTGTCAATATATCCCTTTTCAGCCTTTGCTTCCTCCTCACAGATTACTTTCCCATTTGTATCAAGCTTGTGTTATACTTGATCCCTTCATCTAAGTCAGGCTTGTCCAACATTTTTGCTCGGGGCCACATTTGCATATTTTTCTCTCTCAAGGGGCCGATGTGCAAATTTTGGCATAACGCTAAACTGAATTTCAAAAAAAAAGCTGAAGTTTTAAGGAAAGAAACAATTACTGAGCAAAAGTACAGCAATGTCACAAATTATCAATTTAAAAAAGAGTAATAAAAATGATCAGATTGTGAGAGGGTCACAGTGTCTATGTCCAGCTCACTCACCCGTGTTTGTGTGTGTGTGTGTGTGTGTGTCTGTGTGTGGTGTGTGTGTTGGTCAGTGTGAGTGAGAACCTTGAAACGGGTCCCAAGGCAGATACATGAACAAAACCTGTTGCAAAGCAATACTGAACAGCAAAAATAAAAATCCAATTCTGTGTGTATTGATTGGACAACCTTTGAAACAGCACGGGCATTTGGTCTAAAGTTATAACAACAGCTCAATCACTGTAGGCCACCAATTTAATATTCAGATGGCCATAAAAGAGTTACAAAGATTTCAACTCAAATTCCATTACTAACTTGAGCAACTGGATGTAAGCCCAATCACAGTAGTTTAATTTTCCACATAACATGCATTAAAAAGCCTCAGTTCCAAAGACTTGTGCACCTAACTTAGGCTGGCACTTCAGTGCAGTAATGTGAGAGTGCTGTCTTTTGGGTGAAAGCACTAAAGCCCCACCTGCCTTTTCAAGTGACATAAAGGATCCCATGGTACTTCATTTATTGAAGTGGAGGAGCAAGTTGTCCCAATGTCCTGACCAACATTCAACCTTTAATTACCACCAAAACAGATTAACTAGTCATTCAGCCACAACCTGGTTGTGATGTTTTCTTAAAAACAGCAAATATGCATCAAAAATAATTCATTGACTCAATATTTTCAGAGGACATGGGGACATGATAGACGACACATAGGCGCACAATTATAGAATCTAAGAAATTGACTGCACAGAAAGAGACCATTCAGCTAACAAAGCGCTATTTAGCCCAATTGCACTTTCCAGCTCTTGGTCTATAATCTTGCAGGTTACAGCACCTCAAGTACATATTCAAGTCCTTCCTAAATGCAGTAAGGGTTTCTCATTTCACGCAAAGGGTTCCAGGTCTCCCCCACTCCCTGGGTGAAAGAAATTCTCAACTCCTCTCTAATCCTTCTGCCATTTACTTTAAATCCATACCCCCTCACCATGCCTCAGCTATTGGCTTCTCTGCTAAGGGAAATGGGTCCTTCCTATCGACTGTATCTAGGCCCTCCATAATTTTATTCACTTTGATTAAGTCTCTTCTTAGCCTCCTCTGTTCCAACCTGTATAGTTGTTCTCCATAGCTTAAATTTTCTAGTCCTGTCAATATCCTCAAAATATTTGTTCTTTCTGGTAAAACCAGTAAGACATTGAAACAAGTCCAATTTTAATGCAAAAGTTAACATTCATTCTACAAATTTGTCCCAAAATACATTATCGCTTCCAGAAGAAACATTTACACTGTCAAAAGTAGCAAGTATCCTCAACAGTTTTAAGAGAACTAATTTTCTTACCTTTGGTTCTTCAGTTTTCATCTCTTCACAATCAGTACTCAGCAGGTTGGCTTCACTGTGAAGTAAAATTGTGCGGTTTACACTAAGTTTAAAACGAGAATTAAGCTTAAAAAAACACAGCCAACATCCATTTATAAGATTTTGCTTACATCTGTTGGTAGCAGAAAATGTGTTTTTTTCACTAAAAGCAGAATAAAGTGCATACTGAGCATTAAGCTCAGCCTCAATGTGGCTGCATGGAATAGGCACTGCATTTAACCTGAAAACGTAGGAAAAATTTATGTAGCCTAAGGTGTGAGGGTGGGAGGTGGTCATTAGTAGGGGAGATTGGTTGTTCATGGCTCCCTAATGAGGACATCAATGTTCCCTGGCCAGCTTGAACAACAGCTTGTGCTGCATTTTCCACCCCTCCATTAATATACTAAACTACTAATCGAGCCTTTCTTATACCATGGTTACTTGAAATGTCAGACTGCTGGAAGAGCACTCTTGTTCTGAAATGAAAACAGAGACACAGTATGGTTTTATTGACTGTTACACAATGCTACAATACTAGAGACAAGGTTGCCACATTAAAAAGGCCCAATTAAGCTGGAACTTTACCTATCTTCATCTTAAATCATGCTTTTATTCCCAATGGATTAACTTTGCCTAATCCATGTTCCGAGAGTCAAAAACTCTTGATTCCAGTAACATTTTTTTCTCTATTGTGAAATAGGGAAAAAGTGCATATTGCAAACACAAGAAGAAAAACAAAAATTCCCTCTGGAAATCCAGCACTTTGTTAAACTTCAAATAAAATGCAAGCAACACCTTAAGCAGCTTTGTGCCCCTCAGGCTACTTAACGTTTTTCCAATAATTTATATATATTTTTCTTTTCCCACCTATTTCCATTATTTTTAAATGTATTTCCAGCCATTGTTTTATCTCTACCTTTTAGCCTATTTCGATCCTCCCCCCCCCCACCACCCCCCACCCCACCCCCACTAGGGCTACGTGTACCTTGCTCGTCCTGCTTTCTACCCTTAATGTCCCCATTAGCACATTTCTTAGCTAATATCACCACCATCAACACCTCTTTGTCCTTTTGTCTATGACATCTTTTGGCAATCTCCACCTATCACTGGACCTCTATCCAGCTCTACCTGTCCCAAACCCCCTTAAACCAGCTTATATTTCACCTCTTTTCTATTTTTCCTTAGTTCTGATGAAGAGTCATACGGACTCAAAACGTTAACTGTATCCCTCTCCTCAGATGCTGTCAGACCTGCTGATTTTTTCCAGGTATTTTTGTTTATGTTCAATTTGGTTTCTTTGAATACTTAATTTTTCCCCAAATTTACCACTTGAAAATACTAACACACTTGATTCTTGGAGTGGGTTGAGAAGATGAGTGGTATGAAATTCTTCCAGTTTAACAGGTTGATATCTTCACACCTAAAATAGCAGGACACAGGTTTCAGGCCATCACTCCTTCACCTGGAATTTTCCAATCTTGGCTAGGCTATCAAGGGGATGTACCAAATGCAAGAGAAGAGCTTCCCTAGAAGGAAGAGGGAAAAAGTCTGCAGGTACACTAGTCTAAGGCCATCCCCTCAGGCCCATCCACACTCGCAATCAGAGAGCAGTGCACTGGAAATGAACCGCGGTGAAGGGAAGAACACATTTAAAGTAGGTTCTGATCATTTGACACCACATATTTTAAAAGCCATCTGAAAGGATTATATGTGGTGACTCTGCTGCTAGGGAAAGGATTTTAATGATGCTGTTTATTGGCTATTTAAATAACCTCAATGAATGTTCACAATTGAAGTAGCTTTCTCAAGAGGGAACCGAATTCCAAACTAAAACAAATGTAAACATTTTTAAAAAAGGTACCTCAAAAATAGTCAAAACAATGTAAATGAAATCAAAATAGTGTATTTACATATTACTTCCTCACTGACCGATATGGCTGCCATAGAATTAAAAAATACCTTAATTCCTTTTTAATTGTTGCACTGCTGGAATCACAGTTGTCTCAGTTTGTAGTCCAGTAGCTTCAAATTTATTTTGCTTCAATTTGATCGACAATCTACGTACATCATTGAAAAATTATGGACATCTATCCCTGTAATCCATTTAAAAGGCCTTGATGGCTTTCACAAACAGGTGGATGAAGGTCACATGAATACCCTCAATTGAGGTCATTATCTCACACATATACACACACAATCAAAGTTCTACTCGGTGCTTGCTTGTTAGACTCCCTTCACAAGGCAGTAATTCTACCAAACAGCCGAAGATAAGTTAGGATGAGTGATACATGGAGTGGAGAAATTGACATTGGTACTATTATGGGGTGAAGGCATTAGGGATTAAGAGATGCATTAGAGGACAACATCTTGTCTTTCCCTAATTTGGAAATTCCTCCTCTATGAATAGAGATGTAGGTGTATTAGTTCGCCTGTCACCATGTCACAACAGTGTGAGGATAACAAGCAATGGAGCCCACATTCTCCAGCAATCATTCATTGCCCCTAGAACAACAACCTATAGTGTCTGGAATGAAACATCCCAAGGCACTTCACATAATAAAACAAAGCATGACACTGAGCCACGTAAGGAGATATTGGGTCAGATGACTAAATGCTTGGTCAAAGAGGAGGTTTGAAGGTGTGCCTTAAGAGGAGGAAAGCGAGGTAGCGGGGCGATGAGGTTTAGGGAGGGTATTCCAGAGCATGAGGCCCAAAGGCAATTGAAGGCACGATCACCATTAAAACATTAAAATTGGCACAAAAGGCCAAAATTAGAGGAGCATAGATATCTTGGAGTGTTGTCGGGCTGGAGGAGATACAAATAGGGAGGGCAAAGCCATGGAGGTACTTGAATATAAGGAAGAGAATTTTACAGTCAACATATTGCTTTACTGGAACCCAATGTAGGTCATCAAGCACGCGGGTGATAGGATTACCAAGTGAAGTAGAGAACATGAAAGGGGAAAAATAGATGGCGCGTTTGTACTTATTTGTATTGATTTTCATATGCCACCCACACTTAAGACACTATTTGTGGTATGGAAATAATTATGAGGTTCAGAGGTGTTGGACTTAGTATTTGGCAGATTACTATCCTGCTGGACATTATATCTTAGCTGGACATTGTATAATGGTGCAACTATGGACTATTTCTGGATAAATAAAACAAGATGAGAAAAATAGCCTCCCTCCTCTCTAAATACAGTATTGTGATCTTAAAACTGAATTCAGTCCTGGTATCAGTTAATCCAGAAACAATACACTGTGTTCCCATTAAAATTTTAAATTAGAATAAATTATAGCATGCCAGGGAAGATTATCATAATACATTTGATTGTTTGCCTCCATAATGCTGTAAGTTCCTGTTTCACACAAGCAAGTGCTCTGATTCCCAAATGTATGCACTCCTTTATCTCCCTTTTTTGAACCACCCTACCCAACCTACTTGCAAATGTTGATGTCGCCTCTGCTTCAACCACTAACTGACTGTTCCATTGTCACACAACCATTTGTATAAATAAGCTACTTCTGCTCACTGTTCTATACTATTCCATTAGCTATTTATATAAAAAGAAAGCCTTATCCCACTTGAGGTGTCGCTTTTAAGGTTTTGTAAACCTAAGCCTCCAAACCTTACTACTTTTATTATTTTTAGCCAAGCACACTTATTAACATTGAATTTCATCTCCTACTTTTTTTAAGCCATTCCACCACTTCATCAATAGACATTTACAGCTTCCTTTGCTCTTTAGAACTATACCTCCAATTTTAGAATCATCAGCAAATTTGTACACCACTCAATTTTAACCAGTTCCTAATCCAATTTGCTACATTTCCTACTTTCATTCCCCTTCTCCAATGTCATTTAATCTCTCCTTTCCAGTATCCTTTTCTTTCCCCCTCCCCACCTCTGTACTTGCTTAAAACTTGTTGCATCTTTTACCTTTTCCAGTTCTGACAATATGTCATCGACTGGAAACATTAACTATTTCTCCCTCCATAGATGCTGCCTGACTTGCTGAGTACATCCAGCATTTTCATTTTTAAAAAAATTTCAGATTTTGAACTTCTGCAGCACTTAGCTTTTGTAAGCCATTTGGGATGCCTTAGTCCCCTTTTTGTTCAAATGACTCTAATCAGTCTTCATCTGTCAAAATAATAGTAAGGATTACTGGACCTTTGTGAATATACCCTCAAGAATTCTGAACATGAGTTCATTGCGGAAACATAGATCTTGAACTTTTAGGTCAATTTGTCAGGAATCCTAAAATGTATGGCAGCTAGTCAATGTTACTTTAAAATGCCAAACAAAAGGGCAAAACTATTTTCCCTCCTGTTCAAAGTTTTGTGGGGTGGGTTTCTACTCAAGCATTTCAAATTAAAAGTCATCAGATATCTTTTTCACTCTGCTCAATCAACTCTCTCTCTCTTCAGGCACTGTACCCTAAGAGGACATTGGCGACTATGAACCTCCATATTAATCTTACTCCTAAGGAGTGGGTCATCTTCGTTGGTGGTACTTTCATCCAGTTTGTGAAGCTCTTTAAAAGATCATTCTTTGTCTACCTCGATCTCTTTTACCATCAATCTTTCCCATCAGCATCAGACTTCCTAAATCATGATTTATTATTATTTGCCCAAGAAATTCCAACTGAATCTTCCTGATCTTGGTCAGCAGAGTTCTTCTGGTCTCAGATTTTACTAGCACCTCTTCATTAATAGTATGACTTATTCAAGATATCTTCATTATTCGCCTCAAAAATCACAACTCTGCAGCCTCAATTATTCTCTGCATTGCTCCAAAGATCACCCAACACTTCCGTATGTCAAAATTGGCGTAATGTTGCATTCCAAGATTCTCAGCTTTGTTTTCTTGGCTAATTTTGAGTTGATCATAAAAGGTCACAGAGGAAGGCAAATTTATTATGATCAACTCAAAATTAGATCAACCAACAGTCAACTGAAAAAAATATCTCCCCAAAAAAGTGATGGCAGAAGGGAGTGATGTACAAATTTGCAGATGATTCTATTATTGGTGACATAGTTCTAAAGACCAAAGGAAACTGCAAATGGATATTGAAGAAGTGGTGGAACCGCTAAAAAGAAAAGTGGGCGATGAAATTCAATGTTAGTAAATGTGAGGCAGTACATCTTAGTTAAAGATAATAAAAGTAGTAATATTTGATGGGTTAGGTTCACAAAACCTTAAAAGCAACACCTAAAGTAGGATAAGCTTTTCTTTTTGTATATAAAGCTAGTTTAGAACAGTGAGCAGGAGTTTACACAAATGACTGTGTGACTATGGAGCAGCCAGAGTTGGTGATTTAAGCAGAGGCCACATCAATATTTGCAACAAAAGGCAGATTCTGATCAATGTGTTCAGTAACCATTTGAATTTGCCATATAATGTAAATGGAAGCTGACCATGCAGAAAGGACAGGAATAGAGCCAACTAATCTGTACAATCATTAGTACTAACACTTACATAACAATAATCGAGTCAGCATGAGAAAGAACAAATGGAAAGGATGTCACAAATTGTTTGCAGGTGCATTCTGCAATCACGTCATCTAAATTTTATACTGAGATATACTTGATTAAAAATGAAATTGATGGGAGTGGGATAGACACAAATAAGAACCAACAAATTGAAAACCCCCCCCAAAAATCTGGCCTACCAGGAACAAATGATATTTCTCACCACAGCGAGCATTCAGCTTTCAATGGGAAATATTTTAAAAATCTGACCGACAAATACATCTAGCTCTATTTTCATGCAAAATTAAACATTAGCCAGGAACCATTTGTTTATAACTTGGACAATTGTCTTACTCTTTTTCTGTATTCACAGGGCAGTCTTCTTCCTCTGTCTCTTCACAGCTCCATTTGCTCTTAAAGCCACAATCACTTTGAGTTGTTGACCTATCCAAAGCTGCAATAAAAGCAGAAACAGTTCATTCAGATGAAAGGCAACCGACCATACATATATAAAATCAGTGCACTTCTTGGGCATTTCATTAAAATCATTACCTCAACTCACTTGGTCATGTGCAGCGACAACACCTTTAACCATCAGCACTTCATCCTGCTGAAGTATAGTTCTTTCCAGGCATAAAACCCAGTTTGAGCGAACAAAATCAAGAATTAGACAGCAAGGTGCAGGTGTTACCAGTATGTGAAAAAGTATTCAAACTTTCAGTATTATATACACTTCATCATAACTTCTCATCCATACAATCATCTTATGTCAACCGAGCCACTTCCTGAGTGTAGCTGAAACCTAGCTCAACCATAGCAACTCTACATTGACACTTCTGATTTGATCAATCCATACCTAAATTTAGCCTATGCCTCTCCTATGTCCTTTTGTTCTAATTCAACCTCACTTTGTATATAAACTCCCAAACATGACACCAAGGCCTTGCCACCTTGAAAAGCGTTGGAGGTCACAATCAACAGGCCATCTCCAATCATTTCATCTCATTCACCATCTATCAATTCTTCTCCTTGCCACAACGCAGACAGCTCCATGAAACAACTCAACAGTAGAATTGCTTCTACACTGTCCCTTTCAGCTCTCAAGCTCTGCCATTTCCCCAATACAACACCAAACTTTGAAACCTTAAATCAAAGAGCTATGGGCTCGAGTGTGTCTGGCATCTGAACGCCACTCCCTATACACACTTTCCCACCTCCCCTCTCCCAACCCCCTTACCCACCAGTCATATGCCAGCAGATCTGGCTTGATCACCTTAAACATCACTTTTCCTTCATAGTTGTCAATCATAGAATCTTACAATACAGAAGGCGGCCATTCAGCAGACCATGTCTTTGGAAGTCCTTTGAAAGAGCTGGCCAATTTAGTCCCACATCTAAGTTTCTTTGCCAAACCATGCAAATTAGTCTTAAGTACACATCCAATTGCACTTTGAAAATTCCTATGGAATCTGCTTGCACCAGCCTTACATGTAGCACATTGCATAACTTAACCAACCTTTGTGTGAAGAAATTTATTCTGATGTCCCCTCCAGTTTTACTGCAAACTACCTTAAATCCTTGATCTCCAGTTACCAATCCACTTGACAAATGAACGAGTTTCTTTTCCTAGCTCCATCAAAACTCCTCAATTTTGAATACTTGTCTAGGTCTCCCCTGAACCTTCTCTGCCCCAAGGAGAACAATCCCAGCTTCTACAATCTCTCCATTTGATTGAAGTCCCTCACCTTGATCATTGTTCTGCTAAACTTCCTTTGCACTTTCTCCAAGGTCTTGAGATCCAGTGTGTTGCTCAAATTTGTAAATACCGCAGCAGACATCTAACCAGAAATTTTGATGCTTTAGCATGATTTCCGTGTTTTTGTATCAATATACTTGTTTACAAAGCTAAGCATCCTATATAAATAACTGACTTGTCAACTTGCCCTGCCAGCTTCAAAGAGAGACCTGGGTGTATACGTACACAAGTCATTAAAGATGGCAGAGCAGGCACAGAGAGCTGTTTCTAAAGCATACAGTATTCTAGGCTTCATTAATAGGGGCATAGAGTACAAGAGCAGGGAAGTTATGATGAGCTTAGATAAGACACTGATTAGACATCAGCTGGAGTATTGTGTACAGTTCTGGGCGCCACACTGTAGGAAGGATGTGAACGTATTAGAGAGTGTGCAGAAGAGATTTACAACAATAGTTCCAGGGATGAGGCAGTTCAGTTGTGAGGAAAGATTGGAGAAGTTGGGACTGGTTTCCTTAAGAAAGTTAAGAGGAGGCTTGATAGAAGTTCTCGAAATCATGAGGGGTCTGGACAGAGTAGAAAGGGAGAACCTGTTCCGGCTGGCAAACAGATCGAGAACCAGAGGGCACAGTTTTCAAGTGTTTTGCAAAAGGAGAAAAGACGAGGTGAGAAAAAACGTTTTCACACAACAAGTAGTTAGGGATTGGAATGCACTGCCTGGAAGTGTGGTGGAGGGAGGTTCAATTGAGGCATTCAAGAGGGCATTGGATGATTATCTAAATAGAAGCAATGTGCAAGGTTACGGGGAAAAGACAAGAGATTGGCACTAAGTTTAAATGCTCAGAGAGCTCGTGCAGACAAGGTGGGCCAAATGGCCTCCTTCTACACCGTAACAATTCTGTGATCCAGTCCCAATATCCCTCAATTCCCTTAATATCGAAAAAAAATCTATCAAATTGTCTTGAATATACTCAACAACTCAGCATTCACAGCCCTCAAGGGTTGAGAGTTCTAAAGATTCATAACTCTTTTGAGTGAAGAAATTTCTCATCTCAGTCCGAAATGGCCGTCCTCTTATCTCAAGACTATGGTTCCTAGTTCAAGATTCTGCAGGCAGGGGAAAATACCTCTCAGCATCCAACTGTTAAGCTCCCTCAGATTCTTACATGTTTCAATGAGTTATTCTGAACTCCAGGGAATAAAGGCCCATTTTACTCAATCTCTTCTGAGAGAGAAAACCTCTCACCCTAGGAATCAAAGCAGTGAATAAAAATTTACTTTAGATTAGGTGGCAATAGCAACTTTGTGTTCATGAGTCACCATAGAATCTTGCAGCACAAAGGGAGCCATTTGGTCCATCATGCCTGCGCCATCCCTTTGAAAGAGCAATCTAATTAATCCCACACTGCCCGACTCTTTTCCCATGCCCTTGCAATTTTTTTCCTTTTCAAGTACTGATCCAATTCTCTTTTGAAAGTTACTTATTGAATCAGCTTCTATCATTTTTTCAGGGAGTGAATTCCAGGTCACAACAACTTGCTGCATATATTAAAAAATTCTCAATCTTCCTGGTTCTTTTGCCCATTATTTTAATTCTGTGTACTCTGGTTACTTACTCTCCCATCAGTAGAATCAGTAATAAAATCTGGGGCTGTTACCACAGCAAGTGAAAACAGTTAATCAGAGAAAAACATCTTGCATTTCTGTAGTGCCCTTCTGAGCTACTATCTCCACCCTTGCTTTCCTCAGTAATGTAATTTACATTGCGTCTAGGCTGAGTGAGCTTTTTGTGTGAGGCTAGCTTGTTTAGCACCTTCTTTTAATCCGTTTATATCCTATTACATTATCCCTTTAAAGGTCATGGAAACCCCAACAACTGCCTGTTCAGCATAAACCAACTCATTTGACCTCCCATTCCTATAGTCTCACCTTACACGTCACATGTGAAAGCTCATGAATTTAGTCATCTCCAAAATCTATACTACCAGCTCAGCCACTCTTGCTTAATGCTTTCCCACCTCCTGACTAACCAACTGTAGTCCTCTCTCCAATTCCCTGTTAGTGCTCATCACAGTCAAATTCTCCACAAAAACTCCTACAAAACTGCTCCCTTGAACTCCTCCCACTCAACCCAGATCACTCAATTCCTGCCTCTTGATCTGATGGAAACTAACATAGTAAAGCTTTCTTCCTTTTCTGGCATAAAAACGCTAAACATTGAAAACTACCACCATCACTCCCTCCTTAAAAGGCCCAATTAAACACCTCCAAACTCTCCAATTGTTGTCCCCTATCTTCCCCTCTCCTTCAGTGAGCTTCCATGTTATCACAATATAACCCACTGCTCCCATTATTCCTTGATCAAGTTCCTTCAGTCAAGTATTGGTCCTGCTCACAACACCAAGATTGCCGTCCAGGTTACCAATATTCTGTGTAACTTTAATAGTGGCATTTCCTTTCCTTGTCTTCAACACAGTTGATCAATCAATCCTCTTCAAGGGCCCATAGCCATAGCACTGCCCTATCATTTTCATTCCAATTTATCCCTATATTACCTATCTAGACCTAAGCTTGCAGTGGCCTCCAGCTGCCTCAGAGCTGTCTAGTTCGTGTTTCTCATGCATCAGCCGTGATTCAGTTGGTAGCATTCTCGCCTCTCAGTCAGAAGGTTTAAGTCCTAATCCAGGACTTGAGCACAAACAATCAAAGCTGACAGTCTAGTGCAGTACTGAGAGAATGTCTTTTGAATGCAGCATTAAACTCAGGCACAGTCTCCCCTCTCCAGGTGAGCGCAAGAGATTCCATGGCACAATTCTGAAGAACAGGGGAGTTATTCCCGGTCAATATTTATCCCTCAATCAACATCACAAAAACAGATTAACTGGTCATTATCACATTGCTCCTTATGGAAACTAACTGTGCGCAAAATACTGCTGCGTTTCCTACACTACCAACAGCGGTGGCACAGTACAGATCATGGAGTCCAAGTTGCTTTGGCACGCATGTTGCAGTCTGGAACTTCAGATAGTGCTGGTAGAGGCTCTAACTATCACATGGCTTACCAGGAATCTCTCCTGCTCTTACCACCTACCATTGGCGTGCGTCAGAAGGATTTGCAGGTTGATAGTCAACATATTTGGCCGCATTATGAACACATCATCTTTGGCCATCAAGTCCTGAGTTGGGACACAAACCAGGAGCTTCTGGTTCAGAGACATTATCAACAGTGGCTACACTTCAAAAATGCTTCTTGTGGTCGTGAAAGGTGGTATATTAATGTAAGGTTTACTTCTTTATTTTCTCCTTCTACTTCTTCCTCTTAGTGAAATAATTCGCAAGCATGAGGTTGGCTTACATGTACAACAATAGCCAGCTTCACTATCCTCAGATACATGTGCTGCTGTCTGGCCGGCGTCGCCTTGGGCGAAGCCGGCATAAGTTTTTCACTTTAGCCTCCAACTCCATAATTCACAATACTTCCCTGGGCTTAGCCAGACTGAACTAAACAATGGCCAATCACTCTGTTCCACAAGACCCTAAACTCAGCTTCAAATCTGAAGTCGCTGCTTGCATCTCTAGTCTTTCAACTTTGACCTTCTGAATTACCTTCCGCCTTTCCAGTGATCACAGCCTTCAGTGATCACAACTCAACACACAAACCACTTCTCAAAACCCTCTGCCGACGCATTGCTCTCCATTTTCAAAATCTTCATATCTATCACTTTACAGTGGTTTAAGTGACCTTTCTTAACATTCCTCCCATATTTTGCTCAATATCCAGTTCCTTACCTTAGAATATTTAACTGATGTAAGGGTGCTATATAAATGCAAACTATTGTTGACATCTTAAGGGAAATGAAGTTATGCCAATCATTTATGAAAGCATACCACTCTGATCTGTACAGACACAGGTGCAGCAGAGATTGATGTAGTTGCATGACTTATGAGCAGTCTTTTATCTCTATTTCCAGATCAGAACCATTGGGCACAGCCAATTATTCTGGTACTTGGTTGCTTTATTCTTCTGAGCTGCAAGCATCAAACTTACTTCCTGTCACAGTAGAGATGCCACAGTTCAACATATCCTCTGACTCACTGAGGAATTCTATGGGAGAACTGCTGGATTAAAGCATATTCCCTTATTCATTTAAAGGGAAAAGTCAGGTTTAAAAAGAGGCATTTGTTGACATGGTTTCAAAATCTACTAGTGCATGTTAAACCCTCAACTGTAGCTATTTCACATTTCTCACGTCCAATAGGAAGGTTAGCAGAGCAAAGTTGCCATGTATGAAATAGCATTTACAATCATACTGAAAAGACATACTCCTCCCTCACTCTGAATTCTCTTCCAGTGACCGATCAATTGCTTTATTTCTAAAGAGGCACACACACAGAAATGATCAAAAGATAATTCGAGCAGAGGAAAGCTATTTAGTCCATCTTAAATCATCTGTCCAGTGAGAGTCTTATGCCTATCCCCAACTGTAGCATTCAATTGTTTCTTAAATGATTCCAGAGGTCTTTCCTTCATTACTCATTTTGATGTTTATTCCACATGTTGATGTGTGTGTGTGGAGTAGAATTTCCTGACTTTCAGGCCTAAAATTGTCTTGTACTAGCTTGAAACTGGTCCCCTATTTCTACTTCTCCACTTTAAAATATTATTCTAGGTTAACTTTGCCCAAAGCTTTTAATCTTATGTACTCCCTACAGGCCATTCTTTCTATTCTCCAAACTTTCCCCATTTGACAGGAAAAATAGAAAAGCAGCATATTATTTAAATGGAGAGAGATTACAGACCTCTGCATTACAGAGGGATTTGGGTGTCCTGGTACATGAAGCACAAAAAGTTAGCATGCATGTACAGCATGTGATTAGGAAGGCAACTGGAATTAAGTCATTTATTGCAAGGGAAATGGAATATAAAAATAGGGCAATGTTGCTACAGTTGTACAATAGGGTGTTGGTGAGACTACATCTGGAGTACCGTGTACAGTTTTGGCTTCCTTATTTAAGAAAGGATATAGTTGCATTAGCAGTGCAGAGAAGGTTCACTCAGCTGGGATGAAGGGATTGTCTTATGAGGAAAGGTTGGATAGGTTGGGCCTGTATCCATTGGAGTTTAGAAGAATGAGAAGCGACCTTATCAGAACATAAGATTGTGAAAAGATGTTTCCCCTTATGAGGGAAACTAGAGCCAGAGGGCACAGTTTAAAAATAAAGGGGTCTCCCATTTAAGACAAAGATGGGGAGAATTTTTTTCTCCCAGAGGGTCATCAGTCTTTGGAACTCTCTTCCCCAGAAGGCAGTGGAGGCACGGTCATTG
Source organism: Cetorhinus maximus (assembly GCF_964194155.1). Lineage (NCBI taxonomy): Eukaryota > Metazoa > Chordata > Chondrichthyes > Lamniformes > Cetorhinidae > Cetorhinus > Cetorhinus maximus. Next base: position 33,507,109 of record NC_135892.1, on the reverse strand, counting down.
AACATGTTTAATGTCGAGTTTAGATTCTTGACTGACAAAGGAGTCAAAAGGGTGTAGGGGGTGGTCAGTAAAATAGCAGCCACAATCAGATCAAGCATAATCTTAACAAATGGTGGTGCAGACTCAAGGGGCCGAATAGCCTGCACCTGCACCAAATTCATATTTATGTTCATATAACTCAGTCCCCCAAAAACTGTGGATCAGTGCAGGAATGAAGCACATGACCATCTCATATGCCTGAATATCTCCCTTATTTCACAACGAGCCGGAAAGGATGTCATATTCAAGGCCAAAACTGACCAGTGCACAGCACCATTTGATGACCACTTCCTCGGAATTACATTCTATTGTTTTGGATATACAATTCAACATCCCACTGCCTCAGATGGTTCAACTCTGCACTGATTGGACACATTTAGCTTCGAGTCTACAAAGAATCCTTAGTCAGTTAACTTCATTCTCAGCTATCTCAACACAACTCACCAAGTAGCTTATTTTTTCCTTTTTAAAAAATTTGTTCAAGGGATGTGAGTGTCACTGGCAAGACTAGTTTTTTTTGCTCATTTCTAATTGCTTTTTAACTGAGTGGCTTGCTAGGCCAATTCAGAGGGCAGTTAAAAGTCAACCATATTGCTGTGGATCTGAAATCACATGTAGGCCAGGCCAGGTAAGGGCAGAAGATTTCATTCCCTAAGGGACATTAGTGAACCAGATGGCTTTTACAACAATTGACAATAGTTTTATGGTCCATTATTGAGACTACCTTTCGAACCGAGATTTTATTAACTGAATTTAAATTGCAATTTAAAATTCTACCAGCAGCTGTAGTGGGATTTGAACCTATCCCCACAGCATTAGTCTGGGCCTCTGGATTACTAGTCCAGTGACCTAAGAACATAGGAGGTGTAGTAGGCCATTTGGCCCGAACTTGCTCCGCCATTTAACTAGAACATGGCTGATCTTCTACCTCAATGCCATCTTCCTGCACTATCCCTATTGTAAGGAACATATCTTCTTATTCTGTTGGATGTGGGTTAAAATTACAATGGCTGCAGGTTGAAAGACATGTGCACTGGAACACGGTGAGAGATATACGCAATGTTGCAGTCCTAGAATGGAGTGTGCCAAGAAAGACAAGATGCTGCCGGAAAGGAGCCCTGGACCAAGGGAGCTGCCTGACAACAGCATTTTAATTGGATCCTGACCAGGTGACCAGATTTTTGTCTGAGAGCAGTGCAACTGAATAGCTCCAAGCCTGAAAGGAACAAGACCTAAAGCCTCTTTCACCTATGTGTAGAATATTCCAGTAATTCTATATTAATAGCTAGCTGGATTTTTCTTCTCATATCTCTATAATCTGCTCTCTCTCTGAAAATCCCTGTCAAGAGGCAAAGGGGAAAATCATTGTTAGAGGCATTGAAGGGCAAGTGCTCAACCAGTGAATTAAATACTGAAAGTGCTCGAAGACAGCCTCATGTCATCAACAAGAACTGAAAGGAATTTGGAAGGTATCGATCAAAATCAACCCATCGAATCCTGTACTCTGGAATTGGTATTATTGAACTGTTCTATCCCACCCTTAAAATCCATTTTTTTGTGTGTCTTATGCGTCTTGTATGTGTGTGTATAGGGATTTAAAAAGGGGTAGAGTTTAGGTTATAGAGTTAAAAATTAGCAGTTCATACTTCTTTCTTTTGCCACTGGCTAATGACAGTTTGTTCAATACACAGTTATTTACTTACTAAGTTTACAAACCTGGTGCTTGTATTCTGTAAACCTAAATTAAGCAGTTAGGTAGAATTGGGGCAATCTGGTGGTTTGGTCAAACTTTTCACATTTGTCACGACTTGGGGAACAATGGGGCTTGATATTACAGTGCACTATCCCCAGTGGGTCATAGCAAAATGTTGATCTACAGAAAATAGCGAGTGCGCTTAATACATTTTAAGTGCTGCCTTTGTAATCAACAACTGTGGCAATGCAAAATGATTAATGCCATTTGCCCGATACAGGCAGCTACCTGGCAGAACTGTGGACTGTTGCGAACTGTACTGAGAACAAGCAAGATCCTTGTGTAATGGGCAACAGGAAAGAGGAACAACCTGCTTGCATTAGCAGGTTGCTACAAAGTAGCAGAGTTTGCTTTCCAGTCATTGGCTGCCTTGCTATTGGCCATTGAAGAACTTAGAGATGGAAACAGCTCTGAAATTGGGAGAGGGATTTTTTTTTTATTGATTAGTCATCCATGACGAACCAAAGTATTCAAGTTAGGATAAAAAAAATTATTGCTTTATAATAATAATACCAACCTAGATATATTGAAAATACTGCAAAACAGAATAGATTTTCAACACTCTTTTTGAATTCTCCATCCCCCTGTATATTATTTACTCAGAAGGGCAAGTTTTCAGACTTGAAACAAGTTTTGCAATTGCAAATGGAGTGAAACATTTGCAATGTTTCGGGTATTTTGACAGTGACAAAGGTGCATTTTCACTCCAAACTTCAGGCAATGAGAAATTTGACTAATCAAATGTAATGGTGTATACATTTTCCCCTGAAATTGTCGAACATGTAAAACTGATTCCCTCCACCACTGACGATCAGTGGCAGCAGTGTGTACAATCTACAGGATGCACTGCAGCAACTCACCAAGGCTTATTCGACCATACCTTACCAATCCGGCAACCTCTACCACCAAGAAGGACAAGGATAGTAGATGCATGGGAACACCACCACCTGGGAGTTTCCCTCTAAGTCACACACCATCCTGACTCAGAACTGTATCGCCATTCCTTCGCTGAACCAAAATCCTGGAACTCCATTCCTAACAGCAACACGTGGACTGCAGCGGTTCAAGGCAGCAGCTCACCACCACCTTCTCAAGGTTAATTAGGGTGGGCAATAGAAGCTGGCTTAGCCAGTGACACCCACATCCTGTGAAAGAGTATTTAAAAAAAGATCCTGTACCCCATCCTTAGTTCTTTAGCAGCAGTGAGGCAACTAAGGATTTGAAGTGCATGATCCTGGCTGACATTCAAATGCAGTATTGAGGGAAGTGATGCTGTTGAAAATGCCATCTTTCACTGAGATGTTAAACTGAGGCCCTGACTACCCTCTAATCTGAATGAAAAAGATCCCATGGTGCAATTTTGAAGAATAGCAAGGAGGCTCATTCATGTCCTGGTCAATATTTATTACTCAATCAACATCACTGGAGCAGATTATTCAGTAATTATCACATAGTTGTTTGAGAGCTTTTAACTGAAGATACATAATGTACAAAAACAGTGAAGAGCCACTTTCTCTACCTTCTCATTAAATATCTAAATAGTTATGAGCCCAAGTCTTACTCATTACACAGAAGAGTACATATTATCCTGACATATCAGCAAAATTATCCAAACTCTCATTAGCAGTGCATCTTGAATCAATATGCAAAGAATGACATCATAAAGCTTTTCAATTTTGATTTACAGCCTGTAACTTGACTTTTTAAAAAAAATGTACTTTAGAAATAATTCAAACAACTACACCAGAAAATCTATGTGGTTCATTCTAACAATTTTCTAACTATGTACTGTTTTAGTCTCCTTATTTAAGGAAGAATTTAAATACATTGGAAGCAGTTCAGAGAAGGTTTACTAGACTAATACCTGGAATGGGAGGGTTGTCTTAGGAGGAAGGGTTGGACAGGCTAGGCTTATGTCCGTTGGAGTTTAGAAGAGTGAGAGGCAACTTGATTGAAACATATAAGATCCTGAGGGGTCTTGACAGGGTAGATGTGGGAAGGATGTTTCCTCTTGTGGGAGAATCTAGATCTAGGGGGCCACTGTTGAAAAATAAGGCATCACCCATTTAAGACAGAGATGAGGAGATTTTTTTTTCTCTCAGGGTCATGAGTCTTTGGAAATCTCTTCCTCAAAAGGTGGTGAAAGCAGAGTCTTTGAATATTTTTTAGGGCAGAGCTAAATGGATCTTTGATAAGCAAGGGTGTGAAAGGTTATTAGGGGTTGGTGGAAATGTGGAGTTGAGGTTACAGTCAGATCAGCCATGATCTTATTGAATGGCAGAGCAGGCTCACGGGGTCACGTGGCCTACCCTTGCTCCTAATTCATATGTTTGTATGTATGTTCGCACCTGCATTCTGTGTCCCTTTGGATTTCAACCCATTCAAAAAGTTAAAGCAAAGCAAAAGAAAAAACACACAAGATGATGCAGCTGTTTTCAGGAATTCCTTCCTCACATCCATAAACAGTGCAGCAACTAAAAATTAAGTGGGTATAAAACCAACAATGGCAGATGGCAAGAAGCTTGAAAGGCCCCAGGATAATGCGCAGGATACATAGCCAAATGTAAAGCTTGAGAACAGTCAGGTCCATAAAACAAGTATGGTTACAATGTCCAGTCATGGACAGATTTCAACCTCCAGCTTCCTGTAAATTTCATTGTTAGTTACTAAATGACAATTTTTAAATGCGGAAAAATTAGAAAAAATATGGCAGATTAAAAAATATAGTACTCAAGGAGTTTTAAATGTAGCTTTGGGACAAATACACCAGTAATCATCCAACTCAACCACCCCCCCAACCTCCCCAAAAATAACATTTTCCCATTTTTATGTAAAAAGAATTGTTTCTTACAAAAAGACTTGCATTTATATCACATTCTTCACAAGGATTGGAGTGTCAAAGCACTTTCCAACCAAAGAAGTATTTTTTAAGTATTATTATTGTAATGTAGACAACGTAACAACCAGTTTGCGCAAGGCAAACTCCCACAACAGCAATACGATATTGAGCAGATAATCTGATTTTGCATTTTTGATTAAGGGATCCGAGATAGTGCCATGGATCTTTTACATCCACCAGAGCTGGCAGGTGGGGCCTCAGTGTAACGTTTCATTTACAAGAAATCTCATCTCAAAAGTTTTCTAATCAATAGTTTTAATATCTGATAAAACAAATGGGTGGAACAGCAAAACAAAATCCTCAAAATACCAGAATCCCAAGCTTTAAAAGTGTAACTTGATCTACTCCATCCAATGGAACCAATTGCGATGGAATCATGAAATGCAATCCCAAAATGTTAGTAAATATCCAGAGACCAGTGTAATAAAATCAGAAATAAAACCAGAAAACGCAGGAAAAACATAGCTGTTCTGGCAGTGTCTGTGGTGAGAGAAAAAGTTAACGTTTTAGTACAGTGACCCTTAATCAGGTTTTCAGCATCCACAGTACTTTGCTCTTACATTAAAATCAGAGTTTCATTTCAGTCTCTCGTGACCCTGCTGATAACCTATAACCTCTAACATACAGTTCCATTGTGATCAATGTAACTAAGTATCAAACAGAGCTCATAATGTGCATCTGATCTGATACCACTCATTTTGTGCTCCCACACACGGCGAATTTCACCCTCACCTTTCCTTTGTCTTCCTGTCTCCAGAACTATTTTGTCTTGGAGTTCAAATTTGAACAAGAAAAAAACGCTGTTCATCAAGCCAACTCCTTCAAACAGACAGCAAAGAAATTGCACCAAAGAAATTGCATCAACAAAATGATAACTGCTTGAAACAAAGCAGTCAACCATCTATCAGAACAGTTGCTCTAAGCTGCAAAGGATAAACAATTAACAGAACCGGAAAAAAGGACGAGGAGAAGAAACAGATATTCCAACCATTGGCAGTTAATGGGTTAAATGCCTTTAACCTGTTTACAAAAAGATAGGAGATTGATAACTGATATATGATTACTTTGGTCTTCTCAGTTCTCTTTCTTCAGGTGCTTTCCCTCTCTCCTTTAAACCTGCTGCCATCACCTCTATCCACAAAAAAAAGCCTTTCCCCCCACCATCCTTGCAAATGACAACTTCATCTCAAACTTCCCTTTCCGGCCTACATGTGACTCCAGGCTCACAGCAACGTGGTTGACTCTTAACTGCCCTCTGAAAGGGCCTAGCAAGCCACTCAGTTCAAGGGCAATTAAGGATGGACAACAAATGCTGGTCTTGCCAGTGACCCCCACATGCCATGAAAGAATAAAGAAAATGTCCCAACGCACTGCACAGGAACCATGTAAATGGACATCATAAGCTTGGTCAAAAGAGCGTCTTAGCAAGCGTCTTAAAGGAGGAATGTGGATTAGGGAAGAAATTACAGGACTTTGGCAGTTGAAGTCACGGCTGCCAATGATGGAATGGTAAAAATTGAAAGTGCACAAGAGGCTAGAATTGGAGGTGTGCGGAGTTCTCAGAGGTTTGTAGTGGGGAGGCTACAGAGTTGGGAAGGGGCCAGGCCATGGAGAGACATGAACACAAGCTCATGTGTTCATCTATTGTTTCTATCATGTGAAAACAGCTGTTCAATGTAAACATGACAGATTCCACAACAGCTGGAGCTTCAGGATCTGAAAAAAACACTTTGGCTTGAGACAATTCTGTAGCTTTGCAGACAGGTGCAAGGTAATTGGGAGATTGGCAAGGTGTGGGAGGAGAAGTAAGTAGCCATGGAGAAGAAGCTGCACGCAGTATTCAAAATGCTCAGTGTGCTAACAATGTACCAGACTGCACCAACTGGCAGCCTCACCATTTTACTTTGTGTTGGTCTCAGTTTTATTTTCCTGTGTGTCAGGTATTACTCCCCATAAGAGAGCAAAACTGAAAACACCATGAGTCCTGCAAATGCATAATCTTGCAATTGTCAGATTGGTGGCCAGGAGAGATTTAAGGTGATTGGCAAAATAACCAAAGGCAATATAATGAAACATTTTTTTAAAATTACATACCAAGTCGTTGAGGTCTGGAACATACTGCCTGAAAAATGGTGGTGGAATCAAAATTCAATAGCAACATTCAAAAGATCATTGGATAAACAATTGAATGGGATAAATTTTACAGGGTTAAAGGGAAAAGGCCAGGAGTGGGACTAATTGGACAGCTCTAGCAAAAGGTTGGCCCAAAAATGATGGTTTGAATGACCCCTTTCTGTGCTGCATCTTTCAAAAGATTCTATCAGTTAAGTAATGATACAGTCTTTGAAAACTGGAGTGGCTTTTTTCCATTCCAACTGCTGCTAATCCTTCAGTCTGTGCCAGTGAAGTAGTTAGTGTTATGCCAGTTAATATAGGAAGTGACATATCCCACATTTCAAAAGGTGCATCCTCAGTCAGACCTGATTTTGTACCTTGCTTCAATCAAGCTGGTCATTCTGCTGTTTTACTAAAAATTCTGCCGATTGCTCCTGGTGTCTGTCACTGAAGCATTGAAAGCCAAGCTAACAAAAACTGCTGTAAATTCAGATTGCTGTCCCTTGGAACCTACATCTTTGACCACTTGATCAATATCTCCTCCTTTGGCTTGGTATCCATTTAACCTCCTGGAAAACTCTGATGTTTTGCTACATTAAAGGTGCTATATAAATGCAAGTTGTTGCTTTAGAATTCTTAAATATTACTCTATGGATAAGAAAGTAAAAAGCAGCCATTTGCACCTTTGGCTGCCATTCTTTCTGATCCCTTACTACAGCTCATAATTTGTGTGAATCTTCTTGCCCAGTCCCCTTGGCTGCCCCAACAGTACACCTGCCAACTCTTAAGAAAAATTCAACTCTACTCTTCAGTATCTTGGCAAAGAACCTCTTTCTCCTTTAGGTACACAGGACACAGGAACAGGAGTACGTCATTTAACCACTCGAGCCTGTTCCATGATTCCATGAGATCATGGCTGATCGGTGACCTAACTTAATATACCTGCCTTTGCCCAATATCAGTTAAAACCTTTGGTTAACAAAAGCCTGGCAATCTCACTTTTAATATTAATAATTGATCCAGCGTCAATTGCCATTTGTAGAGTTCCAAACTACGCCCACCCTTGGTGTGCAGAAGTGTTATATACTAACATACAAATTAGAGGGAGTAGGCCATTCGGCCCCTCGGGCCTGCTCCACCATTCAATGAGATCATGGCTGATCTGGCTGTGGCCTCAATTCATATTTCTTCCTATCCCCTATACCCTTTGACTCCCATGTCAACCAAGAATCTAACTCAGCCTTAACAATATTCAATGGCCCTGCCTCCATCACTCTCTGGGGAAGAGAGTTCCACAGGCTCATGAACCTCAGAAAAAAATCCTCATCTCCACATTAAACGGGAGAGCCCTTAGTTTTAAACTGTGTCCCATAGTTCTAGTCTCTCCCACAAAGGGAAGCATCCTTTCAGCATCCACCCTGTCAAGTCCCCTCAGGATCTTATGTTTCATTAAGGTCGCCTCAAACTTTTCTCAACTCCAATGGACACAGGCCCAACTTGTCAAACCTTTCCTCATATGATAGCTTACTCATTCCAGGAATCAGTCAAGTGAACCTTCTCTGAACTGCTTCTCATGTAATTATGTCCTTTCTTAAATAAGGATATCAAAACTGTACACCATACTCCAGAAGTGGTCTCACCAAATGTACAACAGTAGCAAAACTCCCTTAGTTTTACAAAAGCAAAAAACTGCGGATGCTGGAAATCCAAAACAAAAACAAAAATACCTGGAAAAACTCAGCAGGTCTGACAGCATCTGCGGAGAGGAATACAGTTAACGTTTCAAGTCCGTATGACTCTTCAACAGAACTAAGGAAAAATAGAAAAGAGGTGAAATATAAGCTGGTTTAAGGGGGGATGGGACAGGTAGAGCTGGATAGAGGGCCAGTGATAGGTGGAGATTGCTAAAAGATGTCATAGACAAAAGGGCAAAGAGGTGTTCACGGTGGTGATATTACTAAGAAACGTGCTAATGGTGACATTAAGGGTAGAAAGCAGGACGAGCAAGGTACAGATAGCCCTAGTGGGGGTGGGGTGGGGGGAAGGGATCGAAATAGGCTAAAAAGTAGAGATAAAACAATGGATGGAAGCACATTAAAAAATAATGGAAATAGGTGGGAAAAGAAAAATATATACAAATTATTGGAAAAGGGGGGATCGGAAAGGGGGTGGGGATGGAGGAGAGAGTTCATGATCTAAAGTTGTTGAACTCAATATTCAGTTCGGAAGGCTGTAAAGTGCCTAGTCGGAAGATGAGGTGCTGTTCCTCTAGTTTGCGTTGAGCTTCACTGGAACATTGCAGCAGGCCAAGGACGGACATGTGGGCATGAGAGCAGGGTGGTGTGTTGAAATGGCAAGCGACAGGGAGGTCTGGGTCATGCTTGCGGACAGACCAAAGGTGTTCCGCAAAGTGGTCACCCAGTCTGCGTTTGGTCTCTCCAATGTAGAGGAAGCCGCACTGGGAGCAGTGAATGCAGTAGACTAAATTGAGGGAAGTACAAGTGAAATGCTGCTTCATTTGAAAGGAGTGTTTGGGTCCTTGGATGGTGAGGAGGGGGGAAGTAAAGGGGCAGGTGTTGCACCTTCTGTGGTTGCATGGGAAGGTGCCATGGGAGGGGGTTGAGGTGTAGGGGGTGATGGAGGAGTGGACCAAGGTGTCCCGGAGGGAACGATCCCTGCGGAATGCCGCCGGGGGGATGAAGGGAAGATGTGTTTGGTGGTGGCATCATGCTGGAGTTGGCGGAAATGGCGGAGGATGATCCTTCGAATGCGGAGGCTGGTGGGGTGATAAGTGAGGACAAGGGGGACCCTATCATGGTTCTGGGAGGGAGAGGAAGGTGTGAGGGTGGATGTGTGGGAGATGGGCCAGACACGGTTGAGGGCCCTGTCAACCATCATGGGTGGAAAACCTCGGTTAAGGAAGACATGTCAGAGGAACTGTTTTTGAAAGTGGCATCATCAGAACAGATGCGACAGATTACTTTAATATTCCATTCTTCTCACAATAAGTGGCAACATTCCATTTGCCTTCCCAATCACTTGCTGCATCTGCATATTGTTTTGTGATTCATGTACCAGGACACCCAGATCCCTCTGTATCGCAGAGTTCTGGAATCTCTTCCCATTTAAATAATATACTGCTTTTTTTACTCTAACAGCCAAAGTGGACAAGTTCACATTTTCCCAAATTATACTTCCTCTGCAAAATTTTTGCCCACTTATGTAAGCTATCTGTTCCTTAGCAGATCTGTTATGTCCTCTTCACAACTTAATTTCCTACCTTTGCATCAGCAGCAAATTTAGCAACCATACATTTGGTTCAGTCTCATTATTCAAGTCATTAATATAGATTATAAATAGTTGAAGCCCAGCACTGATCCCTGTGGTACCTTACTAGTTACATTTTGCCAACCCGAGAATGACTCATTATGCCTACTCTGTTTCCTGTTAGCTAACCAATCCGCTATCCATGCTAATACGTTATCCCCAAAACCATGAACTCTTACTTTTTGTAGTAATCTTTGATGTAGCATCTTGTCAAATGCCTTCTGGAAGTCTAAGTACAGCACATCCACAGGTTTCCCTTTATTCACATTGCTTGTTACTTCCTCAAAGAACTGTAATAAATTAGTCAAACACAAATTTCCCTTTCACAAAACCATATTGACTCTGCCTGATTGCATCGAGATTTTCTAAGGGCTCCGCTATAACCTCCTTAATAATAGATTCCAGCATTTTCCCTATGACAGATGTTAAGCTAATTGGTCTATAGTTTCTTGCTTTCTGTCTCCCTCCTTTCTTGAATAGAGGAGTTACATTCTCTATTTTCCAATCTGACGGGACCTTTCTAAAAGCTAGGGAATTTTGGAAAATTAAAACCAATGCATCTACTATCTCAGCAGCCACTTGTTTTAAGGCCCTAGGATGAAGTCCATCAAGGCCTGAGGACTAGTCCATGCTCCTGAAAGGCTCTAACTTTTCAACTATGCCCTCTAATTCTTGGCTCCTGAATCAGCAAATAGTTTCTCTCTATCTATCCTGACTGTTCATTAATATGTTGAAAACTTTCATCAAATCATCCCTTACCACTCTAAATTCCAGGAAATGCTGTTTAACCCTAGCTTGGATCATCTTCTCTTGTAACTTAACCCTTGAAGTCCAGGTATCATCCTAGGAGATTTATACTGCATTCCCTCCAAGGCCAAAGGTGTGATAACCAGAATTGTTCACAGCTCTCCTGGTATGGTCTAACCAGGGTTTTGTATAGCTGAAGCATGGCTTCTACCGCCTTGTATTCAAGTCCTTTACACATAAAAGCCAGCTTTCCATTAGCTTTTTGATTATCTTCTGCACCTGTTCACGAAATTTTAATAATCTGTGTACCTGGGTCTGGTCTCTTTGGACTTCTACTTTCTTTCAGCATTTAGAAAGTAGTCTGTTCCATTCTTTTTAGATCCAAAATGGATCACCTCATATTTGCCTGCAACAAGTTATATTTATTATATCACCCTTAATGAAATAAAACATCCCAAATTGCTTCACAGGGGCCTGAGCCACCAAGGAGTTATTAGGTCAGAAGACCAAAAGCTTGGTCACAGATACATTGAAATCCATTTGTCACAGATTGTCCATTCATTTAATCTCTCAATATCTTTTTGTAATGTTATGCTTCCACCTACATTATTTCAGTCACCTCTTCAAAAAATCCAATTGGATTTGCCAGGCATGACCTACCCTTTACAAATCCACGGCGCCTCTCTGATCAACTGAAAATTTTCAAGGTGTTCAGTCACCGTGACCTTCTCAACTCTAACAACTTACTGACAACTCACGTTATGCCAACTAGTCTATAATTCCCTTGTTTTCCTCGCTAACCTTTCTTAAATAGCAGAATGACATGCGCACTTCGAAAAATTTAAATCAACAATTCCAAAATCAAGAAAACTTTGGAAGATTATAGCTAAAGCATCTGCAATATTCTGGCCTACTTCCTTTAAAACCCTGAGATGAAAACCTTCTGCTCCTGGGGAGTTGTTATTCTCCATCCTATTATTTTCTTAATTACAGAGAACTTGTTTATGTTAATTTTCATGAGTCCCTGTCACTGATTCAATATTAGCTTCCTTGGGCTGTCTGGCATGCTGACCTCATCCTCTACTGTAAATTCTGATACTAATCACCTTTAAATCAGTATCTTCTGGTTCCCAACTCTTTGCTAATGGGAACAGTTTGTCCCTATCTACTCTGTCCAGACCGCTCATGATTTTGAGCACCTCGATGAAATCGCCTCTAAACCTTCTGTTTTAGGAGAACAGCCGCAGCTTCTCCAATTTATCCACATTACATTTAGGAGGTTTATAAGATTACATTTTGGACTGTATTTTTAAATTCAGGTTAAAATGAAGGTGACTATTCTGAATCCTGCCTGACAACAGGCCTGGTTAAGTCAAGGGACCTGCGGGTGAGGGAGAAAAATCACTGGAGGATGCTGTACTGCTTTGGGAAACCCACTGAAAACTGAGGGAAGCACCTGGAGACTGAACTCAAAGTTACTACTTGGTGAAACGGATAACGTGAACCCATCGGAAGTGATTGTGGACTGTTTGCTATAAGGACTACAATTGTGTGGAGATTGTGATGTGTGATAATTATACAAGGGAGTGTTCCCTGTTGTTTAAAGTAAAAGTTGCCTACAAAAAGGAAAACGTGTAGTCAGCAGTGATTTCAGTCATTTGTTACAGTAGCAACTTTAAAATGTGAAATCTGGTGTGTCATCTTTTTCAGCTATTAAATGGAAGTTCAAATTTCTTTTTAAACGTTATTGGTCTTTATGGGGATTGTAACAAAGTCCCTCATCCCTGGAACCTTTCTCATAATTTTTTCTGCACCCTCCCCAAAGCCTTCACAGTGCAGTGCCCAGAATTGGCCACAACATTCCAGATGAGTCAAGCCAGTATTTTATCAAGGCTCATCATAGCATCCTTGCTTTTGTACTCTGTGCCTCTATTTATTATGCCCAGCAACCTGTATGCTTTTATCACTGCTTTCCTCAACCTGCCCTGCCACCTTCAATGATTCGTGCATATATACTTCCAAGTGTCTCTGCTCCTACACACCCTTTACAATTGTACCCTTTAATTTATTTTGCCTTTCCTAGTTCTATCAAATTGCATCACTTTACACTTCTCTACATTAAACTTCATCTGCCACTAGTCTGCACATTTCACCAGCCTATGTCCTCTTGAAGTCCATCCTATCCTCCTCACAGTTCACAATACTTCAAAGTATCATGGGTACCAGGTAAAAGACACTGGGTATTATATCCCAGTGCTCCCAATAGTGTCTCATAAATTTAACTCAGGTGGCTGCTGAGTTAAAATAAAGCACTTCAATATGCCACTGCAGTGGCAGCAGAGAAGTCACATATTCCCCACTGCAACTGTGACTTCTCAGATTGGTATTGATCTCCCATGTTTGCTTTGCGTGGTCTATTTAGATTTGCATACAAAGAAAAAGGTGCACTGCTTCAACCAAACATGAAGAATCCTGTGGCAAATGGATTTTTCACTTCATCCTACAGAATGGATTATTTTTATGTCAAAAATGGTTGAAAATACAATTGATAGCACCTTAATATGAAATTACCTTAAACATTCACTCCCTGTACCACCAACACACCTTGGGTGCATATACTGATGCACTGCAGAAACTTACCAAGCCTTCTTTGACAGCACCTCACATGCCCGCGACCTCCACAAGCTAGAAGGTCAAAGGCAGCAGATACTGTTCCCATATGCCAGCTAGTTCCCCTCCAAGTTACACACTATCCTGACTTGGCAATATATCAACACAATGTTGCTGGGTCAAAATTCTGAAACTTACCATCTAATAGCGCTCTGGAATATGTACACTATATGGACTGCAGTGGATCAAGAAAATGGCTCATCACCACCTTCTCAAGGGCAATAAGGGACAGGCAATAAATACTGGCTTTGCCAACGATGCACATGCCATGATTGCAAAAAGCCATGTAGTAATGTCTGTGTAAAAAGGTGCTATATAAATGCGAGTGCCTAAACATGCATTTTTAGTTTATCAACCTAAAGCAGCAGGTAATTAGCATCGTTTGGACAATTAATTGACAAAACAGCCTGTAACTGAATTGGCAATTTTCTACATTTAATGCATGTAGCGTAATTCGCTACCTTAATATCGCAACTTCAAAAACACAAAGGGAAGCAGTGAAATGCTGGTTTCTGAGCAATAACAAATCACAAATCCCAAAAATCATCCTGAGGTCCTGTTAAACCTAATGACAAAGCTCCAAAAATAAAGTGTAAAGGAGCCTTGATGGCACTGAATTTCAGTGTGTTGACTGAAATACAGAACAAGATTGGATGTAAATTCACAACTTGCTCAACCAACAAAGTAAAACCAGTGCCAAGTGAGAGATTCAGAAGTAGAGGCAAGAACAGTGGCTGAATGGTCAGTAGCACCTCCTAGAGGCCAACAGTGAAGACCTCGGCATTTATCTTCACAGCACCAAAGGGATAAAAAAAGATGATGGAAAGAAGAATGAAATTACAGGAGAGGGAAACTTATAGAAAAACAGCAACTTTAAAAAACCAAATACTCAGAAACGACCCCAGCCCATGTGTAATGTTCCCTTCCGCCCAGAAAAAGCCTTTATTCTTCTATGGGGAATAAAACATAAGAAATCCCAAGGCTGAAAGTATTTTTTCATGGGAATTAATTCATTACCTCATATTCAGGGATAAAAATATGCACTATATGCCCATATAACCCAAAACAGGTCGAAATTTAGTTTCAAAGAGGTCAGAACCATTTTTGGGCCGTAAGTCCACAAAGGTTGCACCACGCCCGGTCTCCAGGTGCAGCAGGCTCCACCATGCCCAGCATCTGGACGCAGCCAGAAGGTTTCACTGGGCCTGGTATCCTTTTTATGGGTTGAGGAAAAATTGCAGAGGTGTTATGGTGCAGTGGTTAGTATCCCTGCCCCTGAGCCAGAAGCTCCGGGTTTGACTCCCACTGCAGGACTGGATAGCCAAGGAAGGTGCATTCATTATATGGCTAAACAGGTTGATTATCAACCTGCAAATCCTTTCAACACAACTATGGTAGGCAGTAAGGCCAGGAGACTCTCGTGCTCAGCCATGCGTGAGCTCCTCAAGCTACAGCCTCTGGCTTCAGGCTAGTGACCTGTTCCCAGAAAAACATGCTATGGAAAACAAACGTAAGCACCTGCTTTGTCTGCGTCCTGCGTCTCTAGAAACTAGGTGCAGGATTAGGCCATTCGGCCCTTTGAGCCTGCTCTGCCATTCAATATGATCATGGCTGATCCTCTATCTCAACGCCATATTCTTGCTTTCTCTCCATACCCCTTGATGCCCCTAATATCCAAAAAATATATCAATTTCTTTCTTGAATATACTCAGTGACCCGGCCTCCATAGCCTTCTGTGGTACAGAATTCCACAGGTTCACCACCCTCTGAGTGAAGAAATATTTCCTTATCTTAGTCCTAAATGGCCTGCCCCATATCCTGGGACTGTGGCCCCTGGTCCTGGACTCCCCAACCAGGTTAAATATCCCCAAGGTATCCGTAATTGAATGGTGAGGTGGAAAGGAGTATCTGCACCATTAAATTAACCCCCAGTGCTGCCAAAGAAACTAATCCCCGGGTTGGCAGCCAAGGACTACCAAAACATTCAGGACTGAGAACAGTCCTACAGGCAGTGGCAGGCCTCCACCTACAATTGAAGGTATCACACGAAGAACCTGCTACAGTTACACAAAGACGACAGGGTGTGGATCAGGGTCCTTGAAAGAGAGGGCAACATTGTCTGGAGAGACAGTGACCAATCAAGGTCATACCTCATCCATACACTGGAAGATACGATCAGGAGGAGCCTCCTCCTCAGCCCTCGAGGCGAAGCTCCTGCTATACATTTGAGCAAATTAGGAAGTACACTTGTCCCAGGAGGCAGTCACAACCCTTAGGTTAGGTACTTCAGATTTGATCTGTGGTCAGAGACAGGAGAGTGTGACTACGAGTGAGACAGGTATGGGGATCCAGAAGAGGTAGTAATGGAGGGGCCTCAGCCCTTGCTGTTGTCCTGCAGATTTGACGCTCTTGCAACTTGTGTGGATGAGAACAGGGACTACAGTGGTGATAAGCAAACTGACCACAGCTCCATGGCACAGGAGCCATTCATGTAGGGGGAGTAAAGAGAAATATAATAGTAGTACGGGGCAGTATAATTTCCGGGATAGATACTGTTCTCTGCAACCGAGAACATGAATCCAAAAGGGCGTGTTGCCTGCTCACCTCCAGGGTTGAGGACATCTCCCGGGAGCTGGGAGAAACTTGAAGTGGGAGTGGAAGTGTCCGGATGTCACGGTCCATGTGGGTACCAATGATATAAGTAGGATTAAGAAAGAGGTGCTGCTGAGGGAGTATGAGCAGTTAGGGGCTAAATTAAAAAGCAGAACCACAAAGATGATGATCTCTGGATTACTACCTGAGTCATAAGCAAATTGGTGTCTGGTTAAGTCTATGGGTTGCTGTTGTCTTAATAGAGATTAGTTTGGGAATTTGTTAAAAGTTATGATAGTAGTAATTTTTGTAGCCATGTGTATATACATATATATATATATATATATTTATATATACACATACAAACATACATACACACATACATATACAAATGTCTCATGTAATTTGATATAAAACCTTGCGAGAACTGTTGGTCTGAGTCCTAAATTTAGAGCTGCATCTCAAACATACAAAAATAAAAATACAGGTTATGACAGTTGTTTAAAGTTTCCCTCTGGGATTTTTAAATAACTCAGCTTTACCAACTGTTGAGTCATAACACGGCCACATTTTCCAATCACTCTCTTAGGTCATTCCCTGCAATTATATAGCTGACTGACAATCATCAAGGCTTACAGATATTGCTGGGCATCCAGCACCCACTCAGAACAAGGAAATTCTCACAGGTGTCTTGGCTAATATTTATTTGTTAACCATCAAAATAACAGATTAACTTATTATATTGTTTGTGAGACTTGCTGCGCACAAACTGACTGCCGCAATTCCTACATTGCAACAGTAATACTTTACAATTTTAATGTGCTTCATAGGCTATAAAGTGCTTTGGAGGTTGTGTAAGGTGTTATATAAATCCTAGGATAACTCCCCAGGCCACATGCTAATTGGTATAGAGATAGGCAGATCAGGAAGCTGAATGTGTGTCTATAAGAGTGGAATTGAAGGAGTCTCATTTCAAAGACACCTGCACCAGTACTGGGAAAGGAAGGGGCCTTATGACTGGGATGGGCTCACCTGAACCAAAGTGAGACCAGCATTCTTATGGAAAGGATAAATAAGGCTGTAATTAGGGCTTTCAATTAGCAGACAGAGGAGGGCATCTAGTAAAAATATCAGAAGCATGAAGATTAAAGAAATAAGAGGTGAAAGTAAATGTCAGACCAAAGTAAGGGTCAAAGGTAACAAAAACACTTATAGAACATAACTATAAAATGACTTAAACTAAAAGTGATTGGAAGAACTAATAATGAAATGGGTTCACAGCATCCAAAACAAAAAAACAGGGCAAACCTGAGACAATAATTCATAGCAAGGAACCTGATGTAATAAGGATCACTCAAAACGTAGCTACATGAAGAACAGGACTGGCAGTTAAATATTGCAGTTACAACATAATTGGAAAAGATTGGGAAGGAAGGAAGAGGTGGGTACTTGCACTTAATGGCAGTAGGAAAAACAGAATATATCTAACAGAAGGATCGAAACAGCATCTAAATGGGCTGAAATAAAAGATGAGGGATCAATCATGCTAATAGGGCTATTCTATACACAAATTAATAGTGCAAAGAAATATGTAAGGAATTATGTGAAATGAATGAAGGACATAAAATAATCATGAGGCATTTCAGCTCTCCCCAGATAAACTGGCAAGAGGAAGTGAAAAGAATGTGCTGTATTTTACGTTGTTATGACGTGTGTGAGGAACATATATTTTTATTTCCGTTGCACTGTTGTAAGGAACATATCTTTTTATTTTCTGTTAGAATGTGGATTTTAAAATTACAATGGCTGCAGATTGAAAGACATGTCCACTGGAACAGGATGAGAGATATATACAATGTTGCAGTCCTGGAACAGTGTGTGCCATCAAAGACAGGATGCTGCCGGAAAGGAGTCCTGGACCAAGGGAGCTGCCTGACAGCAGCATTTTAATTGGCTCCTGACCAGGTGGCCAGGTGTTTCTATGAAGAGCAGCACAGCATAATAGCTCTTAGCCTGAAAGGAACCTCTTTCTCCTGTAAGATTCCAGTAATCCTATAGTAATAGCTAGCTGGCTTTTTCTCCTCATATCTCTAAAACCTGCTCTCTCTCTGAAAACCTCTATCAAGAGGCAAAGGGGAAAATCACTGTTGGAGACATTGAAAGGCAAGAGCTCAACCAGTGAACGAAATGCTGAAAGTGCTAGAAGAGCACCTTGTGTCATCAACAAGAACTGAAAGGAATTTGGAAGGCATCGATCAAAACCAACCCATCGAATCCCGTAGTCCAGAATTGGTGCTATTGAACTGTTTTATCCCACCCTTAAAATCCATGTTTTTGTGTGTGTGTATATATATATATATATATATATATATAAGGATTTAAGAAGGGGTAGAGTTTAGGTTATAGAGTTAAAAATTAGCAGTTCATATTTCTTTCTTTTGCCACTGGCTAACTACAGTTTGTTTAATAAACAGTTATTTACTTATCAAGTTTACAAACCTGGTGCTTGTCTTCTGTTAATCTAAATCAAACAGTTAGGTAGAATTGGGGCAATCTGGTGCTTTGATCAAACTTTTTCACGTTTGTCGTGGCTCGAGGAATAGTGGGGCTTGATATTACAGCGCACTATTCCCAGTGAGTCATGACACGTGGCAGATGATGTGTGCCAGGCAGACCAAATCCACAAGGGAAATTTGGTCGTGCTATCACAACGGTTTTGCAATTTGTATTTATTACAAGAAGATGTAATAAGTCCACCAAGACCTTTAGAGATTTTTTAAAAAATTAAATTATAATATTTATTAACAAAATAAAAGATTTCAAGCACATGCATACAACTACAATTACTTACTACTATAACAAATCCTAAAATTCCTAATTAACCTGACTCCCAGTTACACAAGCCCTTTAAGGCAACAGTCCAAAATAGATTTTAGATTTAAAACAAACCCAGCAAGTTAACACAGTACCCACTTGACAGTGGAATTCCAAATGGTTTTTCTCCAACTTCAGTTATTTTACATAGCAGACTTAGGCACAAATGGCTGGAGGCTTCTTGAAGACTGTTTCACACACTTCTGTTGGATGTTACATGGCCTTCTCCACATAGCCTTTCATTCTCCTTTATATATCTTTCTCTCTTTTTAAAATGTAATGTCTATTGTTTCATATGTCTTTGAAACTGTATCTTCCTCATAATATAAAAACTTTCATGTTGCCAATATTGTCAGTAACCACTGGGAAAAATAAACACACTCCTTAGCTTTGTTTATCTGGCTAGTTGTAAACAGACTAAGATCCCTTTGAAATCCAAACAATCCCTTCATTTATCTAAAAATGCAAATTCCCTTCACACCTTACGTGCTAAGCCAGCATCCATGTTTACTCATTAGCATGTCAAGCACACTTTTACACCCAGCTTCTTTTGATGATTTCAAGTTTGCAGTCTACTTGACTCCAAATGTAATCAAATCACAGACAGAACCATCTATATTTACCCCCATAAACATATTTCACAATAAACCAGGAACCAGAAAAATATTATGAAAATTATTATACTTTGGTCACAATATGATATATATATGCGGCACTCATTTCCTACCCGGTACAGTAGTGCTCACTAGAGGGAGCACTGCTGGACCAAGTAATGGAAATGAACCACTACAGATAAGAGAAGTGAATGTATTTGGAATATCTAGGCAATAACAATCATAGCATAAACATTTAAAATAAATATTGAGAAGGACATAAGGCAAGGACCTAGGTAATAAATTGGAAAAAACTGATTTTAACATGATGAGAACAGAACCATGGAGAATAAACTGGAAAAATTTAATGATGAGCTAACAAGCAGAGCAGCAGTGGAAAACAAAAAGCATCAATAAAACAGCAGAATGGGCATATAATCAACAAATGAGCTTCAATAAACAGGTGGTAAAGTGGTGGATTTTGATAGGAAGAATAAGGAGGTCACATACTTAGAAAATAATATTCTAAGCACGGGGGAGGAAGAGAGAGTTCTGGGAGTTAAATGGACAAATCACAAATTATTGCGCTGGTTAATAAGGCTACATAAGAAAAAAAAATCAAACCGAGCATTGGTTTTCACTTTTAGAGGGATAGAAATGAAAAACAGAAGTTATGTTGAACCAAGGTTTTATATGAATTTAACTACTATTGGAGTACTGAACACAGTTCTGGTCTCCATATTATAAAAAGGATATAGAGGCATTGGAAAAGGTATAAAAAAAAATTGCTTCAATGATAGCTACAACCTCTCAGTTGGGGTATCAGGAAACACTTAACAAGCTGGGCCTCTTTTCTTTAGGGGTGACCTGACAGGTTTTTTTTCAGATCTTCAAAGGGTTTGATAGGTAGACACAGAGAAGATGTTTACATTTGCAGGCCAAGACCAGAATTTGGGGCCATAAGTATAAGCTAGTAACTAATATGTCTTGGAGTTCCAAGTAATAAAACTAATAAATCCAATGGAGAATTCATGAGAAGCCTCTTTACCCAGAGTGGTTAGAATGTGATACTTGCTAAACAAGTAGCAGCTGAGGTAAAAAGCATAGATGACAGGAGGCTTGTGTGGAGCATAACCACTCGCATGGGTTTGTTGAGCTAAATGGCTTATTTCTTATGCTTTATAACATTTAAAACCACGATCAAGTGTCAGGAGGAATATTTCTCACTAAGAAGCAGGGATTAGCCAGTAATGACATAGCATAGGTGAAAAGAAATAAGTCCAAAACTGAAACTAAACAAAAAGCATACACTAACCATATGGACAAAGGGGTGAACGACAAAATAGAATTGGGAAGCCATCTAAAAAAAAACTGGAAGGCAAAGAGAAACTACAAAATTAAAATCAAGGAATATGAAAAGGAATAGTATTCTAAATGAAAAAGTCTTCTACAGATGCATAAATCATGACAGGGATGGGGCAGCTAGAATTCAAGTAATGACAACAAAATAGCAGAAACATTAAGTAATAACTTTGCCCCTATTTACCCAGGAGAGTAACATGATGGACATGACATTAGAAGAGATCAAAAAAGATGAGATATTTATGACAGAAAGATTAGGGAGTGGAGAGGAGATAATTGTGAAACTAATTCAAAAGGATAAACTCTCCGGTCTGGATGGATTACACTCGTGCATTTGAACAGTTAGGAAAGAATTAGCAGAGGCACCAGGACATTAATATAAAAATGTAATACTGCGCAAGAAATACAAGTCTTTTTTTTTTCCTTTTTTCCACTGAAATATGCCAAAGCACAAATCAAGACCCTCAAGGGCAAGGAGGAGGAGAATCCCTGCACTGACAAGAGACTTTTTGTGAACTAATTATTGAACTGTTGTGCAACATCTCTGAATCTGAACTTTACACATCACTGAGCTACAGCTGTTACAGTCGAAACAGTTTCTGACTATTGAAATTTTAGTACTGGAAATTCATCAGTTGTGAAAGGGTAGCAAATATAATCACAATTTCTAATTAGAAATTGAACCCCATTATGAAATGCTTTCTGACAGCATCTGTGGAGAAACAGAGTTAATGTCTCAAGTCCGTATGGCTCTTCTTCAGAGCTCTCCTTCAGAACTCTGAAGAGCCATACAGACTCGAAACATTAATTCTGTTTCTCTCTCCACAGATGCTGTCAGGCCTGCTGAGTTTTTCGAGCATTTTGTGTTTTTATTTTAAATTTCCAGCATCCACAGTATTTTGCTTTTATCTTATGAAATGCTTTCTGTTGAATTTGTACAGTCCCCCCCCCCCCACTATTTCTCTCTTCTATTTTGCTCACTTTGTCTATCTCTGGCTATTCTATTTGTCTATGATCTCACTCACCCAACTGCCTGCCATTCGTTTTCATGCAGCTCAGTCTCCTCTCATTTACCTCCCCCATACCTGCCCCCACCACCACTTGTCTTTGTAGTCCAATCCTCTCTAATGACCAAATTAGCTAAATTTTTTTGCTTCAGTGAGGTATCATATCACATACTTATATAAAGCCAGTCGGTTCACACAAAAACATCTACCCTCATAGGAAACAAACAATACAGAATTGTATTTCTAAATTCCCAACTTAAATTGTGGCTCAACTAAGATTCCCAATTGGGCACTGATTTCTGTAAACACAAGCAGAGCCTGAGGTCTGAACCACAGTTGTGATGTTTGGCTGCTAAGATAGAACTGTATTTCAGCTGACCTATCACTTTAAAGTACTACTCCTGATTAAGTGATCTCACAGAACTCAATCTGCAAACTTATCTCATGAAAATATTACATCAATAATTAATCCTCAGAATGAAATGACACATTGTTTTACACTTCGGAGATGTTGCAGTGTGACTGGTGCTCTCAAAACTTTTATGTAGAGGATCTTCTCTATAAATCATTGTAATTCATATTCTCTGCTGCTTTATAAGGACAGGATTGTTATGTCATGTTCTGCTGCTAAACATAGAAAATAGGAGGAGTTGGCCATTCAGCCCTTCGAGCCTGCTCCACCATTCATTATGATCATGGCTGATCATCCAACTCAATAGCCTGCTCCCGCTTTCTCCCCATATCCTTTGATCCCTTTCACCCCAACAGCTATATCTAACTCCTGCTTGAAAACATACAATGTTTTGGCCCCAACTACTTTCTGTGGTAGCGAATTCCACAGGCTCACCATTCTCTGGGTGAAGAAATTTCTCCTCATCTCAGTACTAAACAGTCTCCCCCATATCCTCAGACTTTTGACCCCTGGTTCTGGGCTCCCCCACCATTGGTAACATCCTTTCTGCATCTACCCTGTCTAGTTCTGTTAGAATTTTATAGGTTTCTATGAGATCCCCCCTCATTCTTCTGAACTCCAGCAAGTATAATCCTAACCGACTCAATCTCTCCTCATATGTCAGTCCCACCATCCCAGGAATCAGTTTGGTAAACCTTTGTTGCACTCCCTCTATAGCAAGAACATCCTTCCTCAGATAAGGAGACCAAAACAGCACACAATATTCCAGGTGTGGTCTCACCAAGGCCCTGTACAATTGCAGCAAGACATCCCTGCTCCTGTACTTGAATCCTCTCGCTTTGAAGGCCAACATACCATTTGCCTTCTTTACCACCTGCTGCACCTGCATGCTTACCTTCAGCAACTGGTATACAAGGACACCCAGGTCTCGTTGCACATTCTCCTCTCTCAAATTATAGCCAGTCAAATAATAATCTGCCTTCCTGTTTTTGCTACCAAAGTGGATAACCTCACATTTATCCACATTATACTACATCTGCCATGTATTTGCCCACTCACTCAGCTTGTCCAAATCACACTGAAGCATCTCTGCATCCTCCTCACAGCTCACCGTCCCACCCAGCTTTGTGTCATCTGCAAATTTGGAGATATTACATTTAGTTCCCTCATCTAAATCATTAATATATATTGTGAATAGCTGTGGTCCCAGTACCAATCTCTGCGGTACCCCACTAGTCACTGCCTGCCATTCGGAAAAAGACCCGTTTATTCCTACTCTTTGTTTCCTGTCTGCCAACCAGTTTTCTATCCATCTCAATACATTACCCCCAATCCCATGTGTTTTAATTTTACACGCTAATCTCTTATGTGAGGCTTTGTCGAAAACCTTCTGAAAGTCCAAATAAACCACATCCACTGGCTCCCCCTCATCAACTCTACTAGCTACATTCTCGAAAAATTCCAGTAGATTTGTCAAGCATGATTTCCCTTTCATAAATCCATGCTGACTCTGTCCGATTCTGCCACTATTTTCCAAGTGCTCAGCTATTAAATCTTTTATAATGGACTCTAGAATTTTCCCCACTACCGACGTAAGGCTGACTGGTCTACAATTCCGTTTTCTCTCTACCTCCCTTTTTAAATAGTGGGGTTACATTAGCTACCCTCCAAGCTGTTGGAACTGTTCCAGAGTCTATAGAATCTCGGAAGATGACCACCAATGCATCCACTATTTCTAGGACCACTTCCTTAAGTACTCTGGGATGGAGATTATCAGGCCCTGGGAGTTTATCAGCCTTCAATCCCATCAATTTCTCCAACACCATTTCCTTAGTAATACTAATTTCTTTCAGTTCCTCCCTCTCACTAAACCCTGTGTTCTCCAACATTTCTGGTAAGTTATTTGTGTCCTCCTTTGTGAAGACAGAACCAAAGTATGTATTTAGTTGGTCAGCCATTTCTTGTTCCCCATTATAAATTCCCCTGTTTCTGACTGTAAGGGACCTACATTTGTCTTCACCAATCTTTTTCTCTTCACATACCTATAGAAACTTTTACAGTCAGTTTTTATGTTTCCTGCAAGCTTACTCTCATACTCTATTTTCCCCTTCTTAATCAATCCCTTGGTCCTCCTTTGCTGAATTCTAAAGTGCTCCCAATCCTCAGGTCTGCTGTTTTTTCTGGCCAATTTGTAGGCCTCTTACTTGGATCCAATACTATCTCTAATTTCCCTTGTAAGCCATGGTTTGGCCACCTAAGGTGAAGGTGTTGTCCTTTAAGGACACAAAGTCTACCTGCTGTTAAGTAAACACAGGGCATGGGCAATAAAGGTTTAACTGCTCCTTTTAAAAACGTGAATTTGCAAGTTAGAAGTGTATAACTTCCAGACTACATATTTTCAAAAATGTCTTTCATCTCTCTTTTATCTGCTCAGCATCACCTGATGTGATTGCCAAGGTATATCACAGGCTGCAGATGCTTCTCAAAGGACTGGTGTTCCTCCTCTTTGAAGTCTCACCAATTTGCAGAAAGTTGTAGCAGACAAAATTAATGCTAGAGTACTGTTTTAAATACTGTTCATGTCAGATGATGAGTAATGTTTTTAAAGATGTAGCATTATACCATGTGAAGCACAATGTATTATTCTGCTGCCTCTAAAGGAGAAGTGCCTTATGGCCAAAGTCTAACTGGCAAAAGACCCACTACCCAGGTTCAATCAAAAGTTAACTGTTACTCAGGTGAAAGATCACAAACTTCACTTTGTTTGTGGGAAGCTCAGTTTGAAACCTGTAGACATTATAGCCTCAGAGTTTCTGCTCCTGGAGAGAGTGTTTCTGCTCCTGGAGAGTCTAGGCTGCAAAAGTCTCATTTTTAGTGCAATGTAGGAATTTTAATTAGACAGCATTAGACATTGGAAGTGCACATGTACATAACATACTGCACGTTAAATAGAATGTGATACACTTTTACAGGAACATTATGCCATGTGATGCAGTATATTATGCCTCTGCTCAGATGAAACTTATTTCACACTAACAAAATTTAATTGCTATTAAACACCAAGTGACATTAGCGTTTAATTGCGATCCACAATGCAGGTCAAAACCTTGACATTCTCTTAGGTATGGCTTGGTAAGGCATGAAGCATTCTATGTCAATTAAGGGAATTTAAATTAACGTTGCAAATTACGAACATACAAAATAGGAGCAGAAGTAGGCCATCCGGCCTCTTGAGCCTGCTCCGCCATTCAACAAGACCATGGTTGATTTGTTTGCGTTTCAAGTTCCACATTCCCATCTATCCCCGATAACCTTTGATTACCTTGCTTGACAAGAATTTATCTGCCCCCGCCTTAAAAATATTCAATGGCCCCACATCCACCGCCTTCTGGAGGCAGAGGTCCAAAGTTGCACAAGCCTCAGAAAAAAATTCTCATCCCTGTCCTATGAGGGCAACTCCCAATTTTAAAACAGTGCCCCCTAGTTTTGGACTCACCCACAAGAGGAAACATCCTTTCCATGCCCACCTTGTCAAGACCATTCAGGATCTCATATACTTCAATTAAGTCACCCCTCACTCTTCTAAACTTAACTCCAGTGGAAACAAGCCCAGCCTGTCCAACTTATCCTCATAAAACAACCCGCTCATTTGAGGTATCAATCCAGTAAACCTCCTCTGAACCGCCTCCAACACATTTACATCCTTCCTTAAATAAGGAAACCAAAACTGCAGAGTATTCAATATGTGGTCTCACCAATGCCCTGTATAACTGAAGCATAACATCCTTACTTTTATGTTCAATTCCTCTCATAAAGGATAGCATTCCATTAGCCATCTTGATTACATGCTGTACCTGCACACTAACATTTTGTGATTTATACACCAAAACACCTCGATCCCTCTGCACCTCGGAATTCTGTTAAGTGATACTCTGCTTTTTTATTCTTCCTGCCAAAGTGAATATCACATTTTCACAAATTATATTCCATCTGCCAGATTTTTGCACTCACTCAACCTATGTTGATCAGCAAGCTCCTTTTGTCTTCTTCATAACATACCTTTTTACCTATTTGTGTCGTCTACAAGTTTAGCTATGATGCCTTTGCTCCCCTCATCTAAGATATTGATATAAATTGTAAAGAGTTGAGGCCCCAGCACAGACCCCTGCGGGACTCAACTAGTCACATCTTGCCAAAGATCCATTTATGCATACTCTCTATTCTGCCAGCCAACCTATATTCCATGCTAATATGTTACCTCCTACGCCATGAACTTTTGTTTTCCGCAATAACCTTTGATGAGGCACCCTATCAAATGCCTTCTGGAAATCCAAACACAGTACACCAACAGGCTCCCTTTTACCCATAGCATGTTATCCCTTCAAAGAACTCTGATAAATTGGTTAAACATGATTTCTCTTTCACAAAACCATGCTGACTCGTCCAGACTAACTTGAGTTATTCTAGGGGGCCAGCAATAATCTCCAACACCTTCCCTAAGACAGACATCAAGCTAACTGGCCAATAGTTTCCTGCCTCCCTCCCTTCTTGAATAGAGGTGTTAGATTTGCTACTTTTCAATCTGATGAAACCTTTCCAGAATCTAAGGAATTTTGGAAAATTAAGATCAACACATCTACTACCTCATTAGTCAGCTCTTTTAAACCCTAGGATGAAGTCCATCTGGGCCCAGAAACTTGTCAGCCTGCAGCTCCATCAGTTTGCTCAGCACTGCTTCCCTAGTGATTGTAGTTTCACCATGTTCCTCTCTCCCTTTCACCTCCTGATTTACAGCTATTACTGGAATGTTTTTGTACGCTCTGTGGTGAAGACAGAAGCAAAATATTTGTTCATTTCATCCACCATTCCTTATTATCTAATATTAGCTCCCTATTCTCACTCTCTAGAGGACCACTCACTTTACTTATGCTTTTTCTTTTTAAGTGTCTGTAAATACTCTTATCTGTTTTTACATTTCTCGTTAGCTTCCTCTCATACTCTAATTCCTTTCTCCTGATTAACCTTTTAGTCATTTTCTGTTGTTCTTTATATTCTGACCAATCATCTGACCTGTCACTCATCATTGCGCAGTTATACACTTTTTCCTGAAGTTTGATGCTTTAACTTCTTTAGCTAACCACGGGTGGTGCATCCTCCTCCTTAGAATTTTTCTTCATAACAAGAATATACTTATTCTGAAATATCCCCTTAAATGTCTGCCACTGCTTCTCAATTGATCTATCCCCTAGACTAGTATCCAAGTTCACTTCAGCTAGCTCAGCTTTCATGCCCACATAGTTGCCCTTATTTGAGTTTAAAATACTAGTCTTAAACGCACTCTTCTCCCTTTAAAATGGGATGCAAAATTCAATCATATTGTGGTCACTGATACCTAGGGGTGCCTTCACTCTGAAGTCATTAATTAATCCTATCATATTACACAATACCAAATCTAATATACCTTGTTCTCTGGTTGGTTCCAGAATTTGCTGCTCTAAGAAACTATTTTGAAAGCATTCTATGAATTCCTCATGCAGGCTACTACTGCCAGTCTGATTTTTCCAGTTTATATGTAGATAAAAATCACCCATGATTTTAGCCATCCCTTTATCACAAGCACCCAATGTGTCTTCTGGTATACTTTGTTCTACATTGTGGTTACTGTTAGGCAACCTCTAGACCACTCGCACTAGTGACTTCTTTCCCCTACTATTCCTCATCTCCACCCAAACCAATTCTACATCCTGATCTCCTGAACCAAGGTCATCTCTACTGCATCAATGCCATCGTTGATCAACAGTGCTACCCCTCCACTTTTACCTAGCTTCCAATTCTTCTTGAATATTACATACACGTCAATATTCAGGACCCAATCCTTGTCACCCTGCAGCCACGTCTCCGTAATGGCTGTCAGATCATATTTATTTACTTCAATGTGCATTATCAATTCATTTACATTATGAATGCTATGAGCATTCAGATACAGAACCTTTAGTTTTGTCTTTTGTTATCTTTGTAACATCTAGTTTTGATTGTTGGTGCGTTCTTAAGTTTATTTTTCTCTGTCCCTTCCTGCCATTTTCTGACCCTCATTTCCCATATTACTATTTTCCTCTCTTACCTTGCCTCTCCTCTTTGATATTCTCTTTGTGTCTTAATACTCTTTTGTTTCATTATGCCTTCCTTTCTTAAAAGCGTTTGATAAAAATTTGCAGTGTGACACTTGATTTGTCTCCCAGTATTGTTCTACTCACATTCTTCTCCCTGTTCCAAGCCCATGTTGTTGTAACCAACCCTGGAAAAAACTCTTTCAAATCACTTACCTCTGCACTCTCAGGTTCCCAACTATCTAGCTTTTGGCCTTGAGTTCATTACGATACCTTACCACACCCTCTCCATCACCTTTGATGCCCTTATCCCTAGAGAATCACCAGCAATGACTTCGCTTCTCACTCATGCAATTTGCTTGGTCCACTTCTTTTCTCATCTGCCTGCTGTCCCTTGACAACATCACTGGATGTCATGGTGTCAGTGGCTATATGTTCTAATTCCCCACCACCTTTCTTGGCCCCTCCTCTGTCTCTGAATTGTCTGACTGCTTGTCCAACATCCAGCATTGGATGAGCAGAAATTTCCTCCAATTAAATATTTGGAAGACAAAAGTCATTATCTTTGGTTCCCGTCACAAACTTTGTTCCCTTAGCTGCGATTCCATCCCTATCCCTAGCAACTGTCTGTGGTTGAAACAGACTGCTTGCAATCTTGATGTAATATACAGTGAGCTTCCTACCACACATTAATAAGACTGACTCTTCCCACTCCGTAACACTGTGTGACTTTGATCTTGCTTCAGCTTATCTGCCACTGAAACCCTTTCTTACACTTTTGTTACTTACAGACATGATATTTCTCCCATACTCCTAGCCAGTCTCCCACATTCTACCCTCTGTAAATTCGAGTTCTTTCAAAATTCTTCCACCTGCATCCTATAAAACACCAAGTCCCACTCAGCCACCTTCCATGTGCTCACAGACCTACTTTGGCTTCCAGTCAAGCACTGTCATGATTTTAAAATTCTCATCCTGGTTTCCAAAACCCGCATTGCCTCATCACCATCTCCCCTACCTCCACCCACCCACTTGCAATCTCTAATCCCCACACGCCACAACTTCTGACCTATCGAGCATTCCCTATTTTAGTCACTCCACTATTGGTGGCCGTGCCTTCAGCTACCTCAACTCTGAGCTCTAGAATTTCCTCCACATCTCTTTCTCCCTTAAGACACTCGTTAACACCTCTTGACCAAGCTTTTGGTAATCTGGCCTAATATCTCACTACCTGGTTTGCTGTCAAATTTTGTTCCATAATGCTCCTACAAAAAGCTTGCAATGCTTTATTACTTTGAAAGTAATCGTTTGGTAGTACAGAACTTGAGTATTGAAAAAAAGAGACTTCTTTGTTGAAGCTTTTCGTCTTGCATTCATAAGGACAATTCGCAAGAAAATACCATTGTCAGGGGAAACAACATTTATACTGTATGAGAAGAGTGTGCTGACTGGTTGGCAGGTGGACTCTGATTGGTAGTGGCGTTGCAATGGAGAATGCGCCAGTTGATGGTGACCAATAGTTAACTGCCAAGCACTGTTTGAAATTTAAACCAGACAGCTTGACTCTGATTGGTCAGGTCATTACCCTTGGGAATGAACCAGCGAATGGATGTCACTTATTTTGTTTCGCTGAAACAGGCGCAATGTATGTACATAAAAACAAAAAGCTAAAAGCTACTGCGGATGCTGGAAATCCAAAACAAAACAAAAACAGAATTACCTGGAAAAACTCAGCAAGTCTGGCAGCATCGGCGGAGAAGAAATTAGTCAACGTTTCGAGCCTCCATGGCCCTTCGGCAGAACTGCAGCATAGTTTCAACAAGGGAGAAATATAAATTGGTTTAAGGTGGGTGGGGGGCGGGGGGGGGGAAGAGACACATTGAGGGTGTGGTGTGAGCAGATAATCAAATAATCTTCCGACTAGGCACTTTACAGCCCTCTGGGCTGAATATTGAATTCAACAACTTTAGATCTTAAACTCCCCCTCCCCCCATCCCCACCCCGTTTCTTTTCCCCCCCCACCCGCTTTTTTTTCAATAATTTATATAGATTCTTCTTTCCCCACCTATTTCCATTATTTTTAAATCTAAAACTAAAACCTTTAGTCTTTCCACCCCACCCCCACTAGAGCTGTACTTTGAATATCCTGTATTCCATTCTTAATTAGCACTTTTCTCAGACAAAGACCACCACCTTCAACACCTCTTTGACCCTTTTGTCTCTGACATCTTTTGATTATCTGCTCACACCACACCCTCAATGTGTCTCTTCCCCCCCGCCCCCCACCCACCTTAAACCAATTTATATTTCTCCCTTGTTGAAACTATGCTGCAGTTCTGCCGAAGGGCCATGGAGGCTCGAAACGTTGACTGATTTCTTCTCCGCCGATGCTGCCAGACTTGCTGAGTTTTTCCAGGTAATTCTGTTTTTGTTTTGCAATGTATGTACATGTTCTGTCTACAAAGAACAGGGCCCTGTGTATTGATAAATGTAGTTTCCAGTACAGGCAAATGTGCCACACTGCGAGCCCAACTGACAATCTTAAATTGGTTGTCAGCATAATTCTTAGCATATTGAGGATTATTCAGAAAATGTTGTCCAATCGTGGAATCGCATCTAATGTTGGACACGCTGTTTTTTGAGTTTTGCAACCACAGGCTGGTTGGGTACAGTCCGTACCTTGCCCGTTGTGAACAGCGGCTGAGACATGCTGTTTGATACGATCTGCCAGTCTTTGGGACTAACAGCCTACATACCTAGCATCACACTGGCACTTGAAATTCATACACCACATTATTTATTTGTATGATAGACAGAACATCTTTTTGGCTCGACGGTAGCACCCTGTTGGTGATGAATACCATTCATGTTGCTACTGCATAGCAGCAATGTGAAACAGCTAGATTCACCTGCTGTTCAAAATTTTGAGATACCTTGCCCTTCTAGTGTAATCTGGGGTAAAATGGGCACTTTTCAGGGCTGAGTGTGATGGCATTGGGCCCGTTCATGAGTTGCACAATATACAGCTTGAAACGATCTGATCAGGTTAGCCATTATCCCATAGAATGTTTCTGATGCACCCCATTTCAACATTAAGCATGCATGGTGAGCAAATGGCTCAGGCCCTATTTACGAGGTTGCTAATAAGGCCAATCTTATAGTGCGTGCAACCGAAGAGTCCCAAAGTGTGTATTGACTAGTGAAGGTGGAACATTGGTTCCTTAAGTTGAACACTCCACTTAAGGAAGCCATAGATATTTGCGCTGCAGCACTATATCATGGCGATCTAGACCCGCCATCATTGCATGAATCAGTATTCATTGAGCTTATGAACTCAGCAACTTGAATATTGATGAAAAAAAAGAGTCCTGCATTCATCAGGACAATTCACAAGACGACAATGTAAGGGAAAACAACAAATTTATACTGCACGAGAAGGAGTGCTGATTGGTTGGCAAGTAGACTCATGCTGCTACTTTGCAATACTCAAATACTTTAAAAGTGCTATATAAATGCAAA
This sequence comes from Cetorhinus maximus, assembly GCF_964194155.1. NCBI lineage: Eukaryota > Metazoa > Chordata > Chondrichthyes > Lamniformes > Cetorhinidae > Cetorhinus > Cetorhinus maximus. The sequence continues at coordinate 33,475,093 of NC_135892.1, read as the reverse complement.
GTATTGTTGTTGAATTGATGGCGAGATAGTGCCCACTGGATATACTAGTTTTATTCTACTACAAGAGAGAAAATCTGACCAGCAAGCCAACTCACTTTGCCATGATGTAGTTATGTTGATCACTTTTACATCATTTCTTCTTTCCACAAGAATATGTGCAGTTCCATCAGTTACAATGGAGCAAAAATCAGACGCATTCAAGATCAGTAGTGGGGTAAAGCAGGTGCCTGGTGCCAACTCTCTTGGGCATACTCTTCTCTATGCTGACATTGTTCATGCTCAGTGACTCAAATTAGGGTGTCAATCCACATACCAGAGCTGACAGCAAGTTGTTCAACTTGACAAGACCGCACACCAAGTCCAAAGTGCATAAAGTCCTAGTCTGAGAGTTGCCATTTGCTGATGATGCCCCACACACACATTCCACGCTTAAGTTTACTGTAGATCAGTTCTCCCAGGCCTGTAAGGAGCTTGGAATGATAATCATCATCAGGGAGACCAAGGTTCTGGGCCAGGGCATAGAGGCTCCATCTTCCATTAACGTTAATAATCTCACTCTGGAGGTCATCAACTGCTTCGCATATCTTGGATCGACCATCATCAGCAACCTGTCACTTAATGCTAAAATGAGCACCAGAACTGCTAAGGCTGCCGTTGTCATGTCAAATTTGAGTAATCAACTGTGTACCAACAGTCAAGTAACCAAAAATACTAAACTCCATGTGTACCAGGCATGTATTCTCAGCACTCTCCAGTACAGTAGTAAGTCATGGACAATTTATGCAAACCAAGAAAATCAGCTAACAGCTTCTACTACCAGTGCCTCAGATGAATACTGGGCATCTCCTGTTTCTATTCTGCATTCAGTCTTGAGCCTCATTTATTTCACAAATTAGTTTATGGTGACTGAAAATTAATGGGGGAGGGGGAGGGGGGAGTGATTCATAAGCATCATAGCTGCAATTAGCTCCTCTTTGAAATAGGATTTGAAAAAAATGGACAGTTAAACTTGGAATAGTTTGTGTATCTATCCCATTTCCAAACTAAAGAACTTTGAGACTCAAGGTTGAATTCACAGCTTGTTAGCAGTTGCTGTGTACAATTTCCCTTATGTTAAAGGTCACATTGGAGGAAGGAGAAACAATTGGGACACTCATTTACGCACTGTGTTCTATGAAAGTATACTTCAACCCAACCTGGATCGATGACAGCTGCCATGGAAAATACATATCACAACGTGATAACAACATGGGTAAACCTGACAATAAAAGACCAACAAAACGAGGAAAACAAAAAAAAATAATTAATTTTAAATGGCCTCCACTGAAACCGCATTAAATAGTTTGGCCCAAGCTTTTACTCCTCGTTACTCCAGACCGTGGACTACAGGTGCTTGGGTTGAAATGTCAACACAGTACAAGTAATCTGGAAAGGTATCTTATCAAAAGGTAGAGCATTTATACCTTGCTGTATTTTGTAAAATTCTGAAGTATTATTCCACATATTTGGAGGTACACCGTGGCGTTTACGAAGGCTTTAAACGAAAGCAAAAACGATTTCGATTACAAAGCACCCAGTTAACAATAGTAACAGAAAATGTTAGCCGTTCAGCTGCTTCCAGTACTTCACGTTCGTACTTTTTTGTGTCTAAAGTTGACTTACAACAGTTCCAAATGTGAGTTTCTGTCAGTCCTGGAGGCCTACACCGTGTGGAACAAGCCTTAAATCAGCACACACACACTAAAGTCAATTACCCTGGTATTTAAGTCTCACACAACATATACAGAAACCAGCGCATTTCTTTTCCTTTGGCAATAATAAACAAACCGACATTACCGTCTACAAAAAACCGACAGCTAGTGACGCCAGCTCACCTTCCAAAAGCAGGCTTCTCCTTCCCGCCATTTTTGTTTTCAGTCCTTTGTGGCCTCCGGCAAAACGGTGCCGGCGGTGCGCGGGCTGCACAACATCAGTTCGGCCATGTCAGTGCGCAAAGGCCGGAGGGAGGAGAGGGGGGGTGGGCACCAGCAGGCCGGAACCAACCAGGACGGAACCAACCAGGACGGAACCCAGCAGCCCCGGACCGGATAACTCCCCCCCCCCCCCGGAACCCAGCAGCTCCGGACAGGATAACTTCCCCCACCCCCCGGAACCCAGCAACCCCGGACCGGATAACTCCCCCCCCAACCCCCTGGAACCCAGCAACCGCGGACCGGATAACCCCCGGACCAACCGACCTGGTGTGCCCTCTTCACTGTCTCATTCTAATGCCAGATCCACTCCTAGCGGCCCTTTCCTGCTATAGACAAATGTATGTACGTACACGTAACAAGAGGAAAACAAGAACAAAAAATGTAGTACTCTGGATTTTTCCCCTCAACTTATTGTTTCAAAAACGGCTGCGTTTACCGACTTAGTTATTTAAAAAGTGATTCTGACCGCTGTAACCATTCCCTCAGCGGTTAATCGATGCATGATTCCCCCTTTATCTCTAGCTAAGTTGCACCTGTTCTTGCATTAAGACTACAAAGGGAGGGGATCTGCTGGTTTTGCATCGCGACTGTTTCAGGTGAGCATCAACTACCTGACGGAGTAAAGAAGCTAAGACGCTAAGCAAACTTAGGTCATTGCCATTATTTCCTGTCACAGTTAACATGGCAATTTTTATTCTCAATGCAGAGAATTTCTGCTCCACAGGATGTGTTGTAAATCAGACTGCTCAATACCCCCTCATTGACCAAACATTCTCAATTCTTAGCAATTCCCTGCAACCTCTAATATGCTTAAGGGCGCAGGTATTGAAAGTACTGACATTCTCCGGGAACCTTTTTTTTTAACCTAGTCCGCCTTTTTTTCACACGGTCTAATGTACAGGATTTTTTTTCCCTCTTCAAAGTACTTCTTAGGTTTACAGCAGGATTCACAAAGCCTCTACTGGGAAAGTGAATGTATATGAAACTGAGCCAAAATCCTCAATATATATTTTTAAAATCTTGTATTAAAGCATTTTGTACACTAACTCGATAAATGTTTGTAAATACTTAATAAAGAAAGGAAGGAATGCTTTCATGACCTAACCCCTCCCTATCTCTAAGATCTTACAGGCCCCATCCCAACTCTGGCATCTTGTGCATCCTGTCATTGATGGCAGTGCCTTGAGTTGTCTGGGTCCTGTACTTTGCAAGTGCCTTGAGTTGTCTGGGTCCTGTACTTTGCAATTCTCTCCAGCTCTTTCTTTAGGACTGTTCCTAAGCACACTTTCTGTTACATAAGAACAGAAGAAATATGAGGAAGAGTAGACCATATGGCACACTGAACCTGTTCTGCCATTCAATATTATCATGGCTCATCATTGGCCTTAACTCCACATTCCCACTCACTTCCCATATCCCTTGATTCCCTGAGGCCAAAAATCTCTCTATCTCAGTTTTAAATATATTCAGTGATGGAGCTTCACAAGTCTCAAGGGGAGAGAATTCCAAAGATTCACAACAATTTGAGTGAAGAAAGTTCTCATCTTGGTTCTAAATAATCAGCCTCTTAGTCTAAAACTGTACCTTTGTGTTCTAGAGTCCTGAGCCAGGGAAACAGCCTTTTCTGTCCGCAAGAAAGACCCAAACCTCCCTGTCGCTTGCCATTTTAACACTCCACCCTGTTCTCTTGCCCACATGTCTGTCCTTGGCTTGCTGCATTGTTCCAGTGAAGCCCAACGCAAACTGGAGGAACAGCACCTCATCTTCCGACTAGGCACTTTACAGCCTTCCGGGCTGAATATTGAATTCAACAACTTTAGATCTTAAACTCCCCCTCCCCCCATCCCCACCCCGTTTCTTCCCCCCCCTTTTTTTTCAATAATTTATATAGATTCTTCTTTCCCCACCTATTTCCATTATTTTTAAATCTAAACTAAAACCTTGTTAGTCTTTCCACCCCACCCCCACTAGAGCTGTACTTTGAATATCCTGTCTTCCATTCTTAATTAGCACTTTTCTCAGACAAATGTCACCACCTTCGACACCTCTTTGACCCTTTTGTCTGTGACATCTTTTGATTATCTGCTCATCTCCACAATCACCACACCCTCAATGTCTATCTCTCCCTCCGCACCCCCCCCCCCCCCCCCCCCCCACACACCCACCTTAAACCAATTTATATTTCTCCCTTCTTCTAACTATGCTTCAGTTCTGCCGAAGGGCCATGAAGGCTCGAAACGTTAACTGATTTCTTCTCCGCCGATGCTGCCAGACCTGCTGAGTTTTTCCAGGTAATTCTGTTTTTGTTTTGGATTTCCAGCATCCGCAGTAGCTTTTAGCTTTTTGTTTTTATCTTTTCAGTGCCTACCTTGTCAAACCCCTTCAGAATCTTGTATGTTTCAAAAAGATCACTTCTGATTCTTCTAAATTCCAGAGAACATAGACCCAATTTACTCAGCCTCTCATCATTGTGCAACCCACTCATCCCAGGGAACATAAGAACATAACATAAGAACTAGGAGCAGGAGTAGGCAATTCAGCCCCTCAAGCCTGCCCCGCCATTCATTACGATCATGGCTGATCTCATTTCGGCCTTAACTCCAATTTCTCACCCTCTCCCCATAACCTTTCAACCCATTACTAATTAAAAATCTGTCTATCACCTCAAATTTATTCAGCATCCCGGCATCCACTGCACTCTGAGGTAGTGAATTCCACAGATTCACGACCCTTTGAGAAAAGTAATTCCTCCTCATCTCTGATTTAAATCTACCACCCCTTAGCCTAAAACTATGGCCTCTTGTTCTAGAATGCCCCAGAAGGGGAAATATCCGCTCCATGTTTACTTTGTCTATCCCCTTTAGCATCTTATATACCTCAATTAGATCTCCTCTCATCCTTCTAAACTCGAGCGCATATAGGCCTAAACTGCACAATCTCTCCTCATAAGACAAGCCCCGCATCTCTGGAATCAATCTAGTGAACCTCCTCTGAACGGCCTCCAGTGCAACTACATCCTTCCTCAAGTAAGGGGACCAAAACTATGCACAGTACTCCAGGTGCGGTCTCACCAATGCCTTGTACATTGCAACAACACTTCCCTATTTTTATACTCTATTCCTTCAGCAATAAATGCCAAAATTCCTTCCTTATTACCTGCTGTACCTGCATACTAGCTTTCAGCGATTCATGCACGATGACATCCAGATCCCTCTGCACTGAAGCATTCTGAAGTTTCTCTCCATTTAAATAATAAGTCGCCTTTTTATTCTTCCGACCGAAATGGATAACCTCACACTTATCCATGTTAAACTCCATCTGCCAAATTTTGGCCCATTCACCTAACCTGTCCATATCCATTTGTAAATTTCATGTTTCTTCCTTGCAATTTACTTTCCCACCTATTTTGGTGTCAACTGCAAATTTAGCTACAGTACCTTCTATCCCTGAATCTGAGTCATTAATATAGATTGTAAATAGTTGGGGCCCAAGGACCGAACCCTGTGGTACCCCACTAGTTACAGCTTGCCATCCAGAAATGATCTAGTGAACTTTTGTACTGTACTACCTCCAATACAAGTGTATATCCTTCCTTAAATATGAAGACTAAAACTACACACAGTATTCTAGGTATGGTCTCGTCAAAGGTCTGTACGATTGTAGCAAGACTTCCTTATTATACTCCAATCCCTTTGCAATAAAGGACAACATGCTATTTGCCTTCCTAATTGCTTTCTGTACTTGCATGCTAACTTTCCATGTTCCTTTTACAAATACTCCCATCAACATTTAAAAATGTCATGCCTTTTAAAAAATATTCAATTCTTGCTACCAAAGTGAATAACCTCTCACTTCCCCACATCAAACTCCATCTGCCATCTTGTTGCCGACTCACTTAACCTGTCTATATACCATTGCACTCTCTTTGTGTTTTTATTTTATACTCTTTCATGTGATGTTGGTATCACTGGCTAGGCCAGCATCTATTGCCTATCTCAAATTGCCCTTGAGAAGGTGGTGGTGAGCCACCTTCTTTAACTGCTGCAGTCCATGTGAAGCAGGTACATCCACAGTGCTGTTTGGAAGGGAGTTCCAGGATATTGACCTAGCGATGGTGAAGAAACAATGATTATAGTAGCGCATAGCATTCATAACAAAGTAAATTAATTGATAGCGTACATTGAAGTAAATAAATATGATCTGATAGCCATTACGGAGACATGGCAGCTGGATGAATAGGATTGGGTCCGAAGTATTGAAGGTATATGATAGTCAAGAAGAATAGGAAGCTAGGTAAAGGAGAACGGGTAGCACTGTTAATCAAGGATGGCATTGGTGCAATAGTTAGAGATGACCTTGGTTCAGGAGATCAGGATGTAGAATTGGTTTGGGTGGAGATAAGGAATGGTAGGGGAAAGAAGTCACTGGTAGGAGTGGTTTACAGCCCCCCTAACAGTAACCGCAATGTAGGACAAAGTATACAAGAAGCAATATCGGGTGCTTGTGATAAAGGGACAGCAATAATCATGGGTGATTTTAATCTACATATAAACTGGAAAAATCAGACTGGCAATAACCGCCTGGATGAGCAGTTCATAGAGGCTTTCACGATTTTTTTTTTTAGAGCAGCACGTTCTGGAACCAACCAGAGAGCATGTTATATTCGACTTGTAATATAACAGGATTAATTAATGACCTCAGAGTGAAGGCACCCTTGGGGAGCAGCGACCACAATATGATTCAATTTTACATCCAGTTTGAAAGGGAGAAGAGTGGATCGAAGACTAGTATTTTAAACTTAAATAAGGGCAACTATGTGGGCATGAAAGCTGAGCTAGCTGAAATGAACTAGGATACTAGACTAGGAGATAGATCAATAGAGAAGCAGTGGCAGACATTTAAGGGGATTTTCAGAATACTCCTGAATTCCTGTTAGATTTTTTTAGTAACTATTTGGTATTTATGGCTCCTAGTTTTGATCTGCTTACAAGTGTATAAAAATGTAATTTTGTTTGATTTTTTTGTTTGTATTTAGCATTTAACTGAATGTTACTGTCTAAAATCTAAATTTCCCAACCTTAAACAGGGGTTCAGGGCTCCACAGGAAGAGCAGCTGAAATTAGCTCATCAAGGAAAGCAGCTGAAACCAGTTTTTCTGTAACTGGGGTCAGATAGCTCCTTAGCTTCAGAAGATAGTGCAACTTAGCACGGAGTGCAACTTTGAATAAAGTGCTGGAGCGGGATGATTAAGGGAGTTCAGTGAGGAGGGGAAACAGGTGTTCCCCTACTTTTGCCTTTTCTAACTTTTTCACCATGTAGGAATTGGTTCTTATTCCACTACAGTAGTATTGGTTTGGTGAGTATCTTGTAAATGGATCTATTCTATTCCTAAGGTTTAAAAAGAATACAAACTGTTGGTAAGGTTAATAAAATATATATATAAAAAAGGAAAAGAATGAATTGAATAAAATAACTTAAGTAGTTAAGGATGGTGGGACAGGCGATGTGTCATGGCTGCAGTGTGTGGGAGCTCCTGGATGCCAGTTTGATCCAGGGCAAGCATGTCTGCAGTAAGTGTTTGCAGCTCGAGGGGCTTTGGCTCAGAGTCATTGAACTGGAGGCCGAGCTGCAGACACTGGGAGGGAGAATGTTACCTGGATACTTTGTACCAGGAGGCAGTCACACCTCTTAGGACAGGATCTTCTGATTTGGTCAGTGGTCAGGGACAGGAGAGTGTGGCTGCAAATGAGGCAGGTAAAGGAACCCAGAGGGCAGGAGCACAGGAACCTCAGCCTTTGCTTTTATCCAACAGGTTTGAGGTTCTTTCACCTTGTTTGGATCAGAGTGGGGTGCTGCAGGGTGGATGAGCTGACTGACCATAGCACCGTGGTACAGGTAGCCATTTAAGTGGGGGGAGAAAAAGGAATGTAGTGGTAGTAGGGAACTGTATAGTGCAGGGCATTGACACTGTTCTCTGCAGCAAAGAGCGAGCATCCAGAAGGCTGTGTTGCCTGCCCGGTTCCAGGTTTGGATTATCTGCTCAGGGCTGGAGAGGAACTTGCAATGAGAGGGGAGGATCCAGTTGTTGTGGTCCATGTAAGCATCAACGACATAGGTGGAACTAGGAAAGAGGTGCTGCATAGTTAGTATGAGGAGCTGGGCACCAAATTAAGAAGCAGAATCTCAAAGGTAACAATCTCTGGTTTATACCTGAGCTACATGAAAATTGTATAGGGCAAACAAGATTAAAGAAATCAATGCGTGGCCCAAAGACTGGTGTGGGAGAAGTCAGTTTCAGTTTGTGGGGCACTGGCAGCAGTATTGGGGAAAGTGGGATCTGTACCATTGGGATGGTCTACACCTGAACCGCGTTGGAACGAGTGTTCTAGCAAGCTGCACAACTAGGGAGGTAGAGACGGTTTTAAACTAAATAGTGGGGGCAAGGGATCAAATTTGGGAAGATGTGGTAAATCAAAGAGTAGAGACAAGGCAAGAGAGAAAGGCACGAATATGGGAAATGATAAACAGACCTTGACAGGAAGGGATAGTGAGTACAAAGCTAGGAGTACATTAGCAGGTAAGGTTAGAGGTCACAAAAATCATAAAAGGAGAAAACTAAAGGCTCTGTATCTGAATGCACATAGCATTTGTAATGAAACATATAAACTGAGCACACAAATAGAAAAAAGTACAATCTGATAGCCATTCCAGAGACATGACTGCAAGATAAAATAGATTGGAACCTGAATATTGAAGGGACATGACATTTAGAAAGGATAGGAAGCTAGGAAAAAGTGGAGGGGTGGTTCTGTTAATTAATGATGGTATTAACACTATTGAGAGGGGTGACCTAAGTTTAGGAAACCAGGATGTAGAAACGGTTTGGGTAGACATGAGAAATTATAAAGACAAAAAGTCACTTGTGGGAGTGGTGTATAGGCTCCCTAACAGTAACCACATTGTAGGGCAAAATATAAAGGAAGAAATAATGGGAGCTTGTCAGAAAGGTATGGCGATAATCATTGGGGATTGTAATCTACATATAGACTGGATAAGTCAGATGGGAAAAGGTAACTTAGATGAGAAATTCATAGTGTTTTAGGGAGCCAACCAGAGAACAGGTTATACGAGAACTGGTATTGTGCAACAAGACAGGATTAATTAATGACCTCATCGTGAAGGCACCCCTAGGTAGCAATGATAGTAATATGATTGAATTTCGCATCCAGCTTGTGGGAGAGAAGAGTCGGTCCAAGGCTAGAATTTTAAACTTAAATAGGTGCAGTTGTGAGGGCATGAAAGCAGAACTAGCTAAAGTGAACAGGCACATGAGGTTAAAGGCTAGGTCAAAGAGATGCAGTGACAGACATTTAAAGAGATATTTCAGAATACTCAGATTAGATACATTCCAATGATAAAGAAAAATTCCAAGGGGCAGATCCTAAAAAAGTTAAAGATAGTATCAAACGTAAAGAAAAAGCAAATAATTGTGCAAGAATGGGTGGCAGGTCAGAAGACTAGACAGAATATAAAGATCAGTGAAGAAAGACAAAAAAAAAGAGACAAAAATTAGTGTATGAGAGAAAGCTAACTAGAAATATAAGATGGACAGTAAAAGTTTCTATAGATATTTAAATAAGAAAAGAGTTACCAAAGTGAGTGTTGGTTCTATAGAAAGTGAGTCTGGGGAATTAATAATAGAAAATAAGGAGATGGCAGATGAACAGGTATTTTGCATCGGTCTTCACTATAAAGGATACAAGTAACATCCCAGAAATAGATGTAAATCAGGAATTGGAAGGGAGGGAGGAACTCGGGAAAATTACAATCACCAGGTAAGTGGTCCTTAGCAAATTGTTGGAGCTGTGGGCTGACAAATCCCAGGTCATATAATCATATTATAAAGAAAAATTCTAAGGGGAGGACCCACCATCCCTGGTTAACTAAAGAAGTTAAGGAAAGCATCAAACTTAAGGAGAAAGCATACAACTGCGCAAAGATGAGTGGCAGGTCAAAAGATTGGTCAGAATATATAGAATGGCAGAGAATGACTCAAAGGATAATCAGGAGGAAGAAGAATTAGAATGAGAGGAAGCTAGCGAGAAATGTAAAAGCAGATAGCAAGAGTTTCTACAAGTAGTTAAAAAGGAAAAGAGCAAGTAAAATGACTGTCGGTCCTCTAGAGTGAGAATGGGGAGTTAATAGTAGATAATAAAGAAATGGCAGATGAAATGATGAAATATTTTGCTTCTGTCTTCACTGTAGAGGATATAAAAAACATTCCAGTAATAGCTGTAAATCAGGGGATGGAACGCAGAAGGGAACTTGGTGAAATTACAATCACCAGGGAAGTGGTACTGAGCAAAATGATGGAGCTGTGGGCTGACAAGTCTCCAGATCCTGATGGACTTCATCCTAGCGTCTCAGAACAGGTGGCTAATGAGGTAGTAGATGGATTGGTGTTAATTTTCCAAAACTCACAAGATTCTAGAAAGGTTCCATTAGACTGGAAAGTAGTAAATATAACGCCTCTATTCAAGAGAGGGAGGCAGAAAACAGGAAACTATAGGCCAGTTAGCTTGACGTCTGTTGTGGGGAAGTTGTTAGAATCAATCGTTGAGGAGGTTATAACTATGTCCCGAGAAAAACTCAAGGTAATCGGGACGAGTCAGCATGGTTTTGTGAAAGGGAGGTCATGTTTAACCAATTTATTGGGGTTTTTTTGAAGGAATCACATGCGCTGCAGATAAAGGGGAGCCTGTCGACATACTGTGCTTGGATTTCCAGAAGGCATTTGATAAGGTGTCACATCAAAGGTTATTGTGTAACTTAAAAGCTCATGGAATAGGGGGGTAACATATGAGGTGCAGAGAAGCTTGGCTGGCTGGCATGAAACAGAGTATGTACAAATGGGCCTTTTTCCGTTTGGCAGGATGTGACGAGTGGAATCCCATGGGTCTGTGCTGGGGTGTTGACTTTTTACAATTTACATCAATGACTTAGATGAGGGAAGCGAAGACATGGTAGCTACATTTGCAGCTGACACAAAGATAGGTATGAAAGTATGTTGTAAAGAGGACATAAGGAGGTTGCAGACGGATATAGATAGGTTGAATGAGTGGGCAAAAATCTGGCAGATGGAGTACAATGTGGGAAAATGTGAAGTTGCTAACTTTGGCAGGAAGAACAAAAAAGCAGAGTATTACTTAAACGGAGAACGACTGCAGAATTCCAAAGTGCAGAAGGATCTAGGTGTTATAGTGCATGAGTTACAAAAAGTCAATATGCAGGTACAGCAAGTAATTAAGAAGGCTAATGGAATGTTATCCTTTATTATTACGAGAGTAATTAAATATAAAAGAAAGAATTTTACATTCATTTTGAGGGCGAAACGAGGGCGTCCAAGACTAGTATTTTAAACTTAAATAAGGGCATGAAAGCGGAGCTAGCTAAAGCTAAAGTGGCAAATGGGGTTAAAGGGTATGTCACGAGAAGTTCAGTGGCTGACATGTAAAGGGATATTTCAGACTACATGGAATATATACATTCCAATGAGAAAGAAAAATTCCAAGGGGAGGACACACCATCCATGGCTAACTAAAAAAGTTAAAGACAGTATCAAACCACACCTGGAATATTGTGTGCAGTTTTGGTCTCCTTATCTGAGGAAGGATGTACTTGCTATAGAGGGAGTGCAGCGAAGGTCTACCAGTCTGATTCCTGGGATGGCGGGACTGACATATGAGGAGAGATTGAGTCGATTAGGATTATATTCGCTGGAGTTCAGAAGAATGAGGGGGATCTCATAGAAACCTATAAAATTCTAACAGGACTAGACAGGGTAGATGCAGGAAGGATGTTCCCGATGGTGGGGATGTCCAGAACCAGGGGTCACAGTCTGAGGATATGGGGTAGACCATTTAGGACTGAGATGAGGAGAAATTTCTTCACCCAGAGAGCGGTGAGCCTGTGGAATTCGTTACCAGAGAAAGTAGCTGAGACCAAAACATTGTATGTTTTCAAGAAGGATTTAGATATAGCTCTTGGGGTGAAAGGGATCAAAGGGTATGGGGAGAAAGCGGGAGCAGGCTATTGAGTTGGATGATCAGCCATGATCATAATGTATGGCGGAGCAGGCTCGAAGGGCCGATTGGCCTACTTCTGCTCCTAGTTTCTATGTTTCTATGTAAAGAAAAAGCATATAATTACTCAAAGACGGGTGGCAGGTCAGAAGATTGGAAAGAATATAAAGAACAGCAAAGAATGACCAAAAGATTAATAAGGAGGGAAAAATTAGAGTATGAGAGAAAGCTAACTAGAAATATGAAGACGGACAGTAAGAGTTTCTATAGATGTTTCAATAAGAGTTAACAAGGTGAGCATTGGTCCTATAGAAAGTGCGTCTGGAGAATTGATAATGGAAAGTAGGAAGATGGCAGATGAATTGTACAGGTATTTTGCTTCAGTCTTCACTATAGAGGACGCAAGTAACAATCTGGAAATAGCTGTAAATCAGGAAATGGAAGGGAGGGATGACCTCGGGAAAATTACAGTCACCAGGGAAGTGGTATTGAGCAAATTGTTGTGGCTGCGGGCTGACAAATCCTCAGACTTCACCCTAAGGTCTTGAAAGAAGTGGCTAATAAAATAGTTGATTCATTGGTTTTAATTTTCCAAAATTCCCTAGATTCGGGGAAGGTTCCATTAGGTTGAAAAACAGCAAATGTAACTCCTTTATTCAAAAAGGGAGGGCACTTAGAAAAATTCAAGGCAATCAGGCAGAGACAACATGGTTTTGTGAAAGGGAAATCATGTTTAACCAATTTATTGGAGTTCTTTGAATGAGTCACATGTGCTGTGGATAAAGAGGAACCAGTGGATGTACTGTACTTAGATGTCCAGAAGGCATTTGATAAGGTGCCACATCAAAGGTTATTGTGGAAAATAAAAGCTGATGGTGTAGGGGGTAACATATTGGCATTGCCAGAGGATTGGCTAGCTAACAGGAAGCACACAGTTGGCATAAATGGGTTTTTTTCTGGTTGGCAGGACGTGATGAGTGGTGTGCCAAAGGGATCAGTGCTGGGCCTCAACTTTTAACAATATAGAAATGATTTGGATGAAGGGACTGAATGTATGGTTGCTAAATTTGCTGATGGCACAAAGATGGGTAAGAAAGTAAATTGTGAAGAGGACATAAGGAGGCTACAAAAGGGACATGGGCAAAGATCTGGCAAATGAAGTGTAATGTGGGCAATTGTCCATTTTGGCAGGAAGAGTACAAATGAAGCATATTATCCAAATGGTGAGAGATGGCAGAGCTCTGAGATTCAGAACAATTGGTGTCCTAGTGCATGAATCACAGAAGGTTCGTATGGAGGCACAACAAGTAATTAGTAAAGCTAATAGAATGTTATTGTCTATTGTGAGGGGAATTTAATACAAAAGTAGGGAGGTTATGCTTCAGGTGTACAGGACACTCATAAGACCACATCTGGAGCAGTGTGTACAATATTAATCTCCTTATTTAAGGAATGATGTAAATGCGTTAGAAGCGGTTTGGAGAAGGTTTACTAGACTAATACCAGGAACGGGCAGGTTGTCTTACAAGGAAAGTTTGGGCAGGCTAGGCTTGTAGCCATTGGAATTTAGAAGAGTAAGAGGCGACTTGATTGAAACCTTTAAAACCCTGAGGGGTCTTGACAAGGTCGATGTGGAAAGGAAGTTTCCTCTTGTGAGAGAATCTAGAACTAGGGGGTCACTGTTTAAAAATAAGGGGTTGCTCATTTAAGACAGATGAGGAGAAATTTTTTCTCTCAGTGGATAGTGAGTCTTTGGAACTCTCATCCTCAAAAGGCAATGAAAGCAGAATCTTTGAATAGTTTTAAGGCAGTGCTAGATATATTTTTGATAAACAAGGGTGTGAAAGGTTATCAGGGATAAGCGGGAGGTTACAATCAGATCAGCCATGATCTTGTTGAAAGGCGGAGCAGGTTCGAAGGGCTGAGTGGCCTACTCCTGCTCCGAATTTGTATGTTCGTGGGTGGAAATATCATTTCTGCTTCAGCCTATGAAACTCTTTTATAATCTTAAAGACCTTTATCAGGTACCCTTCTTTTCTAAAGAGCCACAGTCTGTTCAATTTTTCCTGACATGTATAACCTCTCAGTTCTGGTATCATTCTAGTAAATCATTTTTGCATCTTTTCTAGTGCCCCTAAATCATTTTTATAATATGGCAACCAGAACTGTGCACAGTATTCCATGTGGTCTAATCAAATTTCAATACAAGTTTATATAACATCTCTGCTTTTCAATTCTATTGCTCTAGTAATGAACCCTAACGCTTTGTTTGCTTTTTTTTATGGCTTTATTAACCTCCGTCTTTTCTTTAAGTGATTTGTGTATCTATACCCAACTAGAAAGTTACTAGAGACTATTTTCAAGAACAAAATTCATTCTTTCTTGGAAAAACATATGTTAATAAAGGACAGCCATCACATATGCAATGAGGCCCTTAGGGGGTCAGTATTAGAAGCATAGCTTTCCTTGTTATCTTTCAAAAACGTGGACTTGGTGGAGGGAAAACAATTTTGAAGTTTGCAGATGATATAAACTTAGTAATGTATTGACCAGTGAGCAGGGTGGTACCAGACTTCAGAAGTACTTGGCCAAACCCATGTCGGATGCATATTAATGTAAATAAGGGTGAAGTGATTCAGCTTGGGAGAAACAACACGGACATACAATATAAATGGTACTTATTTTGAGGGAATGCAAGGTCAAGGCACTTAGTAAATCTTAATGCAATCAGGCAGAGTCAACATGATTATTACACAAAATAAGACCTCATGGTGTAGGAGGTAACATCTTTGCACAGATAGAGGGTTGATTAGCTCACAGGAAACAGAAAGTAGGGATAAATGGGTAATTTCCTGGTTGGCAAGATGTAACAAGTGGTGTGCCACAGGGATCAATGTTGGCGCCTCAACTTATTACAATTTATACAAATGATTTGGATGAAGGGAGCGAAGGTGTAAGTGCTAAATTTTCTGATAACATAAAGATAGGTAGGAAAGTAAATTATGAAAAGGACATAGGGAGTCTGCAAAGGGATATAGATAGGTTAAGTGAGTGAGCAAAAAAAATTGGCAGATGGAGTATAATGTGGGAAAATGTGAACTTGTTCACTTTGACAGGAAGAATAGAAAAGCAGCATATTATTTAAATGGAGAGAGATTGCAGAACTCTGCAGTACAGAGGGATCTGGGTGTCCTGGTACGTGAATAACAAAAAGTCAGTATGTTGGTACAGCAGGTTGATTAGGAAGGCAAATGGAATGTTGTCATTTATTGCATGGGGAATGGAATATAAAAGTGGGGAAGTTTTGCTACAGTTGTACAGGGCATTGGTGAGACCATATCTGGAGTACTGTACAGTTTTGGTCTCCTTATTTAAGAAAGGATATAATTGCATTAGAAACAGTTCAGGGAAGATTCACTCAGCTGATTCCTGGGATGAAGGGGTTGTCTTATGAGGAAAGGTTGAACAGTTTGGGCATGTATCCATTGGAGTTTAGAAGAATGAGAGGTGATCTTATTGAAACATGTAAGATCCTGAGGGGATTTGGCAGGGTGGATGCCGAACTGATCTTTCTCCTGATTAAAGAGACTAGAACTAGGGAGCACAGCTTAAAGATAAGAGATCTCCCATTTAAGACAGAGATGAGGAGAATTTTTTTCTCTGAGGGTCTTTGGAATTCTCTTCCCCAGAGAGCAGTGCAGGCTGGGGTCATTGAATATGTTCAAGACTGAGTTAGATGGATTCTTGACTGACAAGGGAGTCAAAAGGGTGTAGGGGTAGACAGGAAAGTAGAGGTCACAATCAGATCAGCTATGATCTTATTAAATGGCGGAGCAGGCTCGAGGGACCATATGGTCTACTCCTGCTCCAAATTCATATTTTCATATGTACCTCCAGACCTCTCTTTCCCTGCTCTCTAACCCCATTTGATGAAACAGTGCACTTGGCCTCGACTCTGAAGGAGGGATTGGTTCAAATTCATTGTACAGAGCCAAATTAACATAACAATGAGGAATGTAGGAGAACAAGCCAGGAATAGCATACCTAAAAATGAGTTGCCAACTGGATGAAGCTACGGCACAGGACTACTTGCATGTCAAACAGCAAAAGCAGCATGTGATAGACAGAGCTAGGTGATCCCAAAACCAATGTTCCAGATAAAAGCTCTGCAATCCTTCCAGATCTAATCATGAATGGTGGTGGGCAATAAAACAAATAACTAAGGAGGAGGCAGCTCCATAAACATCTCCATCCCCAATGATGGGGGTGCCCAGCACGTCAGTGCAAAAGACAAAGCTGAAGCATTTGCAGCCACCTTCAACTATCTTGGCCACTGCTTAAGGTCCTCAATATTAAAATTCCTGGTTTTCAGCAAAATTGATTCAGTCCACATGATATGAAGAAACAGCAATAGGTACAGGATACAGCAAAGATTATGAGCCCTGACAATATCCTGGCAGTAGTACTAGGAACACTGCTAGTCAAACCACAACACCCTCATCTACCCAACAAAGTGGAAAATTGCCCAGGTATGTCCTGTTCTCTCAAAAAACAGGACAAATCCAACCAAACCAATTACCACCCCCACCCCACCCCCCCATCAGCCTACTCTCAATCATCAGTAAAATGATGGAAGGTGTCGTCGACAATGCTATCAAGCAGCACTTACACAAAAGTAACCTGCTCACTATGCGAAGTTTGGGTTCTGCCAGGGCCATTCAGCTCCTGACTTCATTACAGCCTTGGGCTAAACATGGACAAAAGAGTTGAACTCTAGAGGTGAGGTGAGACTGACTGCCCTTGACATCAAGGCAGCCTTTCACGAAGTATGACATCAAGGAGCCCTCGTAAAATAGAAGTCAATGGGAATCAGGGGAGGAACCCACCACTGGCTGGAGTCATGCCTCGCACAACGGCAGATAGTTGTGGCTGTTTGTGGTCAATATTCTCAGTCCCAGGACATTGCTGAAGGCCCAACTATCTTTAGTTGTATCATAATGACCTTCCCTCCATCATAGGGTCAGAAGTCGGATGTTTGCTGATGATTACACAATGTTCTTCACCATTCGCGACTCCTTAGATATTGAAGCAGTCCATGCCCCATGCCCATATGCAGCAAGACCTGGACTACATTCAGGCTTGGGCTGTTAAGTGGCAAGTAACATTTGTGCCACACAAGTGCCAGGAAATGACCATCTCCAGCAGGGGTTAAAAACTTTTTTTTCAAGAGCCCTCTTTTGAGATTTCCCCGAGGGCTACTTTTTGATTTTCGGGGGGCTACTTTTCAGTTTACAGTGCTTCCTATTTCATTCTCACCAACTCATTTATTAGGTTATGCAGTGACATTGTAACATTACCTGTATTTGTGTTGATTTTGTTTTTAGGGTTTCTTTCTTTATATAGATAAGTTAGCACAAATACTAAAGATTGTGTGTGGGTGCGAGTGCGTGCATGGGCTGTGTATTATTAAATCTCAATAGAAACCTTCAAAAGAGGATGGGATAAATTGAGGGAAGGTGGTGGCATAGTGGTATTGTCATTGGACTTGTAATCGAGAGATAGGGTAATGCTCTGGGGATCCGGGTTCCAATCCCACCACAGCAGATGGAATTTGAATCTGGAATTAAAAGTCTAATAATGACCATGAAACCATCGTCGTAAGAACCCATCTAGTTCACTAATGACCATTAGGGAAGGAAATCCGTAGTCCTTACTTGTCTGGCCTCCATGTGACTCCACATCTGCAGTAATGTGGTTGACTCTTAAATGCCCTCTGAAATGCAAGTCACTCAGTTGTGTCAAACTACTAAAAAGTCGATAAAAAGGAATAAAACGGGACGGACCACCTGGCATCGACCTAGGCAGTGGAAACGACAACAGCAAACCCAGCCCTGTCAACCCTGCAAAGACCCCTTACTATCATCTGGGGACTTGTGCTAAAATTGGGAGAGCTGTCCCACAGACTAGTCAAGCAACAGCCTGACAGTCATACTCACGGAATCGTACCTTATAGATCATATCCCAGACACCACCGTCACCATCCGTGGATATGTCCTGTTCCACCGGCAGGACAGACCCAGCAGAGGCGGCGACACAGTGGTATACAGTCAGGAAGAAGTTGCCTGGGAGTCCTCAACATCGGCTCCAGCCCCCATGAAGTCCTCAACATCGGCTCCAGCCCCCATGAAGTCCTCAACATCGGCTCCGGCCCCCATGAAGTCCTCAACATCGGCTCCGGCCCCCATGAAGTCCTCAACATCAACTCCATCCCTTTGGGCCAAACGTGGGCAAGGAAAGCTCTTGCTGATTACCATGTAACTACCACCACCCCCCCCCCCCCCCCCCCCCCCCCACTTTCTCCCCCAAACCTCAGCTGATGAATCAGTGCTCCTCCATGTTGAACGCCACTTGGAGGAAGCACTGAGGGTGGCATCACCAAGAGTGGCTCGGAAGCATCACGATAGACAAAGTCCTAAAGGACACAGCTGCTAGACTGGGTCTGCAGCAGGTGGTGAGGGAACCAAAAAGAGAGAAAAGCATAATTGACCTCATCCTCACCAACCTGCCTGCTGCAGATGCATCTGTCCATGACAGTATCGGTAGGAGTGACCACCACACAGTCCTCGTGGAGATGAAGTCCTGTCTTCATACTGAGGACACCTTCCATCGTGTTGTGTGGCACACCATCATGCTAAATGGGATAGATTTTGAACAGATCTAGCTACTCAAGACTGGGCATCCATGAGGCGCTGTGGGTCATCAGCAGCAGAATTATACTCAGCCACAATCTGTAACCTCATGACCTGGCATATCCCCCACTCTACCATTACCACCAAGCCAGGGGATCAACCCTGGTTCAATGAAGAGTGCAGGAGGGCATGCCAGGAGCAGCACGAGGCATACCTAAAAATGAGGTGTCAATCTGGTGAAGCTATAACACGACTACTTGCGTGCCAAACAACATAAGCAGCAAGTGATAGAGCTAAGTGATTGCACAACCAACAGATCAGATCTAAGCTCTGCAGTCCTGCCATATCCAGTCATTAATGGTGGTGGACAACTAAACAACTCACTGGAGGAGGCTCCACAAATATCTGCATTCTCAATGATGGAGGAGGCCAGCATATCAGTGCAAAAGATAAGATTGATGCATTCCCAACAATCTTCAGTCAGATGTGCTGAGTGGATGATCCATCTCAGCCTCCTCTGGAAGTCCCCAGCATCACAGATGCCAGTCTTCAGCCAATTCAGTTCACTCCATGTGATATCAAGAAACAACTGGAGTCACTGGATACTGCAAAGGCTATGGGCCCTGACAATATTCTGGCAATTGTACTGAAGACTTGTGCTCCAGCCACGTCGCGAGCCAAGTTGTTCCAGTAAGCTACAACACTGGCATCTACTTGGCAATGTTGAAAGATTTCCCAGGTATGTTCTGTAGACAAAAGCAGAACAAATCCAACTTGGCCAATTACCACCCAATCAGTCTACTCTCGATCATCAGTAAAGTGTTGGAAAGGGTCCTCAACAGTGCTATCAAGCAGCACTTGCTTAGCAAATAAACTGCTCACTGACGCTCAGTTTGGGTTCCGCCAGGATCATTCAGCTCCTGACCTCATTACTGCCTTGGTTCAAACATGGACAAAAGAAAGCGGCTTACCACCACCTTCAAGGGCAATTGGGGATGGACAATAAATGCTGGCCTTGCCAGTGATGCTCACATTTCATGGAAGAATTTTTAAAAAACAGTGTTATGCTTCCAAACCAGGGATTATCAGCCAGTTCATGTCTGTAAAGAAGAAGTGCCTGTCACTACATTTGATGGAGAAACACATTTGTCACTTTCCCAGTGGAAACGAGACTGTGACTGGAGAGGGCATAGTTTTAACATCTGGCAGGCTTTGATGAGGAACTAAGACCTCACACCGTATATTTTTATAAAACATATATTGCTATTTCTAATTTTTTAAAAAACTGAACAAAGACCTGTAAAATGACTGAAACTATGTCTTTTTATTCATTCATGGAATGTGGGCATTGCTGGCTAGGCTGGCATTTATTGTCCATCCCTAATTGCCCTTGTTTAGAGGGCATTTTTTTTTAAAGAGCCAAGAGTTGGTCTGGAGTCATATGCAGGTCAGACCAGGTAAGGACACAGATTTCCTTCCCTAAAGGACATTAGCAAACCAGATAAGTTTTTATGACAATTGCCAATGGTCTTATGGTCATCAGACTTTTTTATTGAATTCAAATTCCACCATCTGTGGTGAGATTCGAACCCAGGTCGCCAGAGCATTACCCTGGGTCTCTGGATTACCCAGTCCAGTGACAATACCACTAATTGAACACATCATGGAGAGGTAAAGTCATGTGACATGAGCCCCTAGCCTATGGAACAAGTAAAATTGTCATGCTGAACTGCATAGCTCAGTCTGCTGTTACCATCTGACTGGCAGCCTCACAGAAAAGGAGCTCAGCCCAGGTTGAACGCCTGACCACATCTACACTGCTTCTGCTGGAAATTCTGTACCATCGCCTACAAGACTGATTCATCTCAGCATACCTATCTCATCGTGTGAAATCAGCATCACCAGAAAAGTGAATTATACAGCATCGTTTTTCAACCCACCGACCTCTGTGAAGGGATACCTCATTGGTCTTTGATTCTGGACTCTGGAACCCACGTGTAACAATATTTATTTTCTCTGTGGTCTCTTGTACTGTAAAGCTTTATTGCTTTCTTTATTATCTGAATACAAGGGAGACATTGCTACTCCTGTTTCACGTTTCGACTTTGTGCAAATAACTAACCCTTTGAGTTAATCCTATCTCGAGTTTGCTGTGGGGTTATGAATAGAGAATTGGATTGTACCAAAACCAGGGGGGTTGGGAAACATGCCACCACTTATAAGGAGGGAAACAAATCAAAATATCGTTTATATTTGTGGATGGGTGAGAGGAGAAATTAATACTACTTAAACTAACCCCCCCCCCCCCCCCCAACTGACTGTCTGTAACAGACGAACATACAAACAAGGAGCAGCACTAGGCAGTGTTGGATACTAGAGCTACTATGCTCAGCCAAGGCTCAGGACACTGATTCAAAACCCTTACAGAGGAGCTACGTGCACATACAATCAGCCCACAGTATCACTTATAGGGATGTGAAAACAATGATTTCATCGTAAGGACCACTCATGCAGGGTGCTGGTCTGCAGTCCGGTCAAAGTCTCCAATATCAACAGTATCTGCTATATGATAAGTAAGTGTGTAGCACTGTTGACATTAATATATCCCTAGTTGTTATATTGTGGAATAACTCTTTATCATTATTGTTAAGTTGTTAAGGACAGTTATTCAAACTAGCCAAAGATGGGAAGTGGTGTTCCACAAGAATTGGTGCTGATGCCTCTGTTGACCCTTTACATAGGCAATTTGAACTCGGAAATCAGAAGTATTATTTCAAACTTTATGGATGACACCAAATTTCTGTTTCCTATTTCGGGCCAGATGCCCCAAAATATTTAATTTGACATCACTGCAGATTTCGGACAAGGGCAACGATGTAGTTAATAAGTGATTAAAAAGTTCCACTCTAACCCCCCCCCCCCCCCCCCCCCTAACCAAGGTACAGTAAAATCTTTGTTATCTGGCATGCTTGGGGAACGGGTGGTGCTGGCTATTCAAAAATGCCGGTTGATGGGGAGTTACATTACTCCGGACACAAGACAAGTTGCGGTATATCTTTATTCAGGCACAATAACCAAAACTGACCCAATAATTTAATTACAATGTAAAACCAAATAACAACTTTGCAGGTTTACAATCTGTTGTTATTATTGTTTTTAATGCATTATTTGCACACTAAGAGTGATCGGCTTTTTTAAAAATCGAGCTGTCAGAAATTCCGGTTACTCGAAAATTCCGGTTCGTGGAGCGCCGGATAACACAAAGTTTACTGTATTCCCAGGAATTGCAGGGCTATTTCCATACTGCCCTTCACCCTTCAAATATCAGCCACACTTCCGAAGTGTCTTGGATGCAAATTTGTTTCATACTTTTAAAAAAACAACGGGAATTGCAGAAAGACTTTCAAGAAAGAAGCTACTATAATTCCCGCCGTTTCTTAATATAGCTTCCCACAAAAAAAGCCACTGCTTTGATGCTCAAAATTATCTGCAACTAAGCTGAAAGTATACTTCAAAAATCAGGACAGTTACACCTTGGAATCTTAAAAGGATATATAACTGCACTTCAGCTATTGGTGATTGGACAACTGGGGAATTGGGAGATTTGTTGACTGCTACCTTAAATTAAAGCGCTATATTGTAAACCTTGCCCATCGCCATTAGCTGTGAGTATCCGCACCTTTCAGAGAAACAGTATGCCGCGACTTTAACAGTAAATTATTACATTGAATAATGGTCCTAATTATTTGGACCAGCATATCATCTGGTTTCCCAAAGGTATAACGCCACTGGAGATTTGTTAACATATATAATCTGGTTAGTTGAAGTGAGTGCTGCAGAAGAAATTTAGTGAGTCATGAAGTCTCAGTTGAAGTGGATTCAATTTCTTATCAACTAGCAATCGAAGCACCAAAGTCACTGACCTGATGCGAGCAGAGGAGATGCTCAGTCTCTGGTTGTTTATTACATATGACAAACCTGTGGATTTAAAACAGAAAAGACCAGAAAAACGCGCAGGTCTGTCAATATCTGTTAAGTGAAAAGATTTGTTATCCCATCATCAAATATACAATGTCTATGAATGTTTTGATAAATTGTCTATTCTTGCTTCACTTGGAACAAGGCCATAGCAACTGAAATAATGTTTGTAATTATTTTCAGTTAGGATATGTATATGTTTCACTTAATACTTAATAACTAATAAATTATGAAAATTGCATTTATATAGTGCCCTAATATGCCCCAAAGTACATGAATTACTTTGAAGTGACATCTATGTGGATAAATGAGGCAAAGTATGTGCAACAAGATGACACAAAGACAATGTAAATTAAACATCAATTTCCACATTGCTTACATAAAAAACACGTGGACGTTATCAAATAGTTTTCGGGACAGGTGTCTTTTTTATGATTGAAGCTATTGTACAATATGCATTCTCATATTAGGATTTAAGAGGTTGCTGCTTAAACAGAGCAAAATTGACCATGATGTGCAACTTGTATCTACTGTATATTTGAGCATTTCCAAATGTTGTGTACTCCTGAATAATTGTACTTGAACCTTTACTGGTGAGATACTTGAAATTTAAATTTATTTGTCTTGCCTACAGTGTGTACTCCCTGTAAGTGACATGCAGACACCGCTTCTCTCACAATATCATGTGAACGTGCCTTATGATGTTAAAGTATGGTAAAGTCAATGTATAAATTCAAGTTGTTGTTGGTTTAAGACACCACTGTTGTCTCATGGTGTATTTACTCATTCACAGCGCATCGCTCCTGGATATCTGCTAATATTGATTTTTTTTAAAGAGGTGATATTTAAAATGGCAGATCTATTATCCGGATTTCACCGCGTACCAAAATGCACCATATTGACGGAAGAGAGCGCAGGCGCAGAACAGGCGATGATGTAATGTTGCTTTATGGGCTGCGTCAGCGGGATGAGGTGGAGGACGCATGTGCGTGCTTTCGCGCGCCTGCAGCAGATAAACAAAGATAAGGCAGCCGTTATAAAGGCATTGGGAATCAGTGCCGAATTGAGGTGGTTTAATGTGCCTGTTGTTATTTATGGGACGTAGTCCACGGTTGCAAGCACCGTTGTTGTAAGTTGGGCACAAGACAGAGGGAAGGCGAAGCAAAGAAACTGGAGAAAAACAGTTAATGTTTCACAATAGCACTGGTTATTTGACCTGAAACGTTAACTCTGTATCTCTCTGCACATATTCTGCCTTACTTGCTGAGCATTTACATCACCTTTCTGTTTTTGTCTTTATTTCAGATTTTCAGCATTCGCGGTATTTTGCTTTTGTGTCAGGAAAAAAATCATTCGGTAGCTGGAGGTGTTCTGCCATCTTGCGATAGGAAGGTAGGATTTCTTCAACGTACAGTACGGCGCATGCGTTCCGCCATTTGGGCAGCAGGTTTTGGCATTTTCGTATCCACTTTCAGTGATTCAGGGAGAATATCAACTGCTTTCAAGTACTGGAGTTATTGTGCCATGTCCTCCCCCGACTTTAAGCATGCTGCTAAACGCAAAAATTAAAAAAAAAATGCTGGGAAAACTCATCAGGCCTGACAGCATCTATGGAGAGAGAAACATTGTTAACATTTCAAGTCCATATGACTTCTTCATAGCTAAAGAAAGGTAGAAAGTAATGGAATTTATATTGTTTAAGGGGCGGGGGGGGGGAGGTGAGTGGAGCAGGTAAAGCTTAAAAGCTAAGCCATAGGTGGGGACTAAGGAGAGATTGACAAAGATGTCATGGACACAAGACAAAGGGAGTGTTGATGGTAGTGATGAAGACTAAGGAAGGGTGCTGATAGTGGCATGAAGGTAAGAAAGCAGAATGTGAATAGTAGAAAAAGGATCGGCACTCTGTGCCAACGATTGTGACTCAGTTATGCACAAACTTACTTGCTATACACCGTACTGAAAAATTCATCACATCACAGGTTCAAGATTGAGGGGATCAGCTGGCCGATCTCTTTTAATTCTGTCTTATCTAACTAAATAAATACCTTTTTGTGCTTTTATTTCACTCCTAGCTACATGCAAATCTACATTTTTTCAAAGTATTGCCTCATCCAAATAACTTCTGTTTCAAGAAGAATGACTCCCCAATCCTAATCCATATCAATGGCAAATGCCTTTTTCTGAACCGCCTCCAACGCATTTATATTCTTCCTTGAATAAGGAGACTAAAATACAGTATTCAAGATGTGGTCTCACCAATGCCTTGTATAACTGAAGCATAACACCCTTGCATACGAACATACGAATTAGAAGCAGGAGTAGGCCACTTGGCCCCTCAAGCCTGCTCCGCCATTCAATAAGATCAAGGCTGATCTGAATGTAACTCAACCCCACATTCCTGCCTATCTTGATAACCTTTCACCCCCTTGTTAATCAAGAATCTGTCTAGCTCTGTCTTAAAAATATGCAAAGACTCTGCTTCCACTGCCTTTTGGGGAAGAGAGTTCCAAAGACACTCAACCCTCAGTGAAAAGAAATTCTCTTCTCTCTTAAATGAGCGGCCCCTTATTATAGTCTTGTGAACCTTCTCTGAACTGTTTCTTACGCATTTACATATTTCTTTAAATAAAGAGACCATTACTGTACACAATATTCCAGATGTGGTCTTGCCAATACCCTGTACAACTGAAGCATAACCTCCCTACTTTTGTAATCAATTCCCCTCAATAAATGATAACATTCTATTAACCTCTTGAATTACCTGCTGTACCTGTATATTAACCTTTTGTGATTCATGCACTAGGACACCCAGGTCCCTCTGAATCTCAGAGCTCTGCAATCATTCACCATTTAGATCATTTTCTTTTTAAATTTTCCTGCCAAAATGAACGATTTCACATTTGCCCATATTATACCCCATTTGCTAGATCTTTGCCCACTCACTTAACCTATTTGTCACTTTGTAGTCTCCTTACGCCCTTTTACAATTTAATTTCCTACCTATCTTTGTGTCGTGAGTAAATTCAGCAACCATTCCTTTGGTTCCTTCATCCAAGCCAATTATATAAATTGTAAAAAGTTGAGGCCCCAGCACTGATCCCTGTAGCACACCACTCGCCAACCAGAAAAAGATCCATTTATGCCAACTCTCTGCTTCCTGTTAGCTAGCCAATCTCCTTTCCAAGTCAATATGTTGCTCCTACACCATTAGCTTTTATTTTCTGCAATAACCTTTGATGTGGCACTTATCAAATACCTTCTGGACATCTAAGTACAGTACATCCACCGGTTCCCCTTGATCCACAGCACATGTGGTGACTCCTTCAAAGAACTCCAATAAATTGGTTAAACATGGTTTCCCTTTCCCAAAACCATGTTGTCCCTGCCTGATTGCCTTGAATTTTTCTAAGTGCCCTGTCATAACATCTGTAATTATTGCTTCTAACATTTTTCCTGTGATGGATGTTAAGCTTACTGGCCTGTAGTTTCCTGCCTTCTGTCTCCCTCCCTTTTTGAATAAAGGAGTTACATTTGCTATTTTCCAGCTGAATCGAACCTTCCCCGAATCTAGAGAATTTTGGAAAATTAAAACCAATACATCAACTATTTCACTAGTCACTTCTTTCAAGACCTTAGGGTGAAGTCCACCCGGAGCTGGGGATGTGTCAGCCCGCAGCCCCAACAATTTGCTCAATACCATTTCCCTGGTGATTGTAATTTTTCCGACAGAATCACAGTGCAGAAGAGGCCCTTCGGCCCATCAAGTCTGCACCGACATGTGAGAAATACCTGACCTACCTACCTAATCCCATTTACCAGCACTTGGCCCATAGCCTTGAATGTTATAACGTGCCAAGTGCTCATCCAGGTACTTTTTAAAGGATATGAGGCAACCCGCCTCCACCAGCCTCACAGGCAGTGCATTCCAGACCGTACATCCACCATCCTCTGGGTAAAAAAGTTTGTCCTCACATCCCCCCGAAACCTCCTGCCCCTCACCTTGAACTTATGCCCCCTTGTGACTGACCCTTCAACGAAGGGGAACAGCTGCTCCCTATCCACCCTGTCCATGCCCCTCATAATCTTGTACACCTCGATCAGGTCGCCTCTCAGTCTTCTCTGCTACAACGAAAACAACCCAAGCCTATCCAACCTCTCTTCATAACTTAAATGTTTCATCCCAGGGAACATCCTGGTGAATCTCCTCTGCAACCCCTCCAGTGCAACCACATCCTTCCTATAATGTGGCAACTGGAACTGCACACAGTACTCCAGCTGTGGCCTCACTAAGGTTCTATACAACTCCAACATGACCTCCCTACTTTTGTAACCAATGCCTCGGTTGATAAAGGCAAGTGTCCCATATGCCTTTTTCACCACCCGACTAACGTGTCGCTCCGTCTTCAGAGATCTATGGACACACACGCCAAGGTCCCTTTGTTCCTCAGAACTTTATAGTGCCATGCTGTTCATTGAATACTTACTTGTCAAATTACTCCTTCCAAAGTGTATCACCTCACACTTTTCAGGGTTAAATTCCATCTGCCACTTAGCTGCCCATTTGACCATTCTGTCTATATCTTCCTGTAGCCCAAGACACTCAACCTCACTGTTAACCACCTGGCCAATCTTTGTGTCATCCACAAACTTACTAATCCTACCCCCTACGTAGTCATCTATGTCGTTTATATAAATGACAAATAATAGGGGACCCAGCACAGACCCCTGTGGTACGCCACTGGACACTGGCTTCCAGTCACTAAAGCATCCTTCTGTCATCACGCTCTGCCTCCTACAACTAAGCCAATTTTGAATCCACCTTATCAAATTACCCTGTATCCCATGTGCATTTGCCTTCTTTATAAGTCTCCCATGTGGGACCTTGTCAAAGGCTTTGCTGAAATCCATATAAACTACATCAACTGCACTACCCTCATCTACACACCTGGCCACCTCCTCAAAAAATTCAATCAAATTTGTTAGGCATGACCTCCCTCTGACAAAGCCATGCTGACTATCCCTGGTCAAACCTTGCCTCTCCAAGTGGAGATAGATACTTTCCTTCCGACTTTTCTCCAATAGTTTCCTACCACTGACGTGAGACTCACTGGCCTGTGGTTCCCTGGCTTATCTCTACAACCCTTCTTAAATAGCGGAACCATATTTGCTGTTCTCCAGTCCTCTGGCACCTCCCCCGTGGCCAGAGGGGAATTAAAAATTTGGGTCAGAGCCGCTGCGATCTCCCTTGCCTCCCTCAGCAGTCTGGGACACAAATCATCCGGACCTGGAGATTTGTCCACTTTTAAGCCTGCCAACACCTCCAATACCTTGTCACTCCCTATATCAATTTGCTTAAGAACCTCGCAGTCTTTCTCCCCGAATTTGATACCTTCATGTCCATCTTCACCCAAAAGAATGAGTATGAAGTATTCATTCAACACTCTAGCGATGTCCTCTGGCTCCACCCATAGATTGCCCCCTAGGTCCCTTATGGGCCCTACTCTTTCCCTGGTTATCCTCTTCCCATTGATATACTTATAGAATATCTTAGGATTTTCCCTACTTTTACCAGCCAGAGCTTTCTCATATCCCTCTTTGCTCTCCTAATTACTTTCTTAAGCTCCACCCTGCACTGTCTGTACTCCAGTAATGCCTCTGCTGATTTGCTTCCCTTGTACCTGCTAAACGCCTCTCTTTTCCTTCTCATCGTAAATGAATATTTCTGATCATCCATGGTTCTCTGGGCATGTCACTCCTTTCTATCACCCTAGAGGGAACATGTTGAGCCTGTACCCTCCCCATTTCCTTTTTGAACACCCCCCCCACTGTTCCTCTGTAGATTTCCCCACAAGTAACTGTTCCCAGTCTACCTTGGCCAAGACCCTGCCTTATTTTACTAAAATTCACTCTTCCCCCAATCAAAAATATTTTTTTGCAACTTGTTGATTTCTTTGTCCATAACAAACTTAAACTGTACCATGTTGTGGTTGCTATCGCTAAAATGCTCGCCCACCCCGCCTCAGCCACCTGTCCGGCTTCATTCCCCAGAATTGGGTCCATCAATGCACCGTCCCTTGTTGAACCCTCTACATATTGACCTAAAAAGTTCTCCTGTACACATTTCAAGAAATCCACTTCATCCAAGCCCTTAACACTATGTCTATCCCAATTAATGTTGGGAAAGTTGAAATCACCTAATATAATTACCCTATTGTTATTGTTTTTACACACCTCCATAAATTGTGTACCTATTTGCTCCTCAATTTCCCGCTGACTATCTGGGGGTGGGGGTCTATAATAAACACCTAAATAATGTGGTTGCCCCTTTTTTATTCCTAAGCTCTACCCACAAATCTTCATTCAATGCCCCCCACAAGATATCATCTCTCCTTACCGCAGTGACTGACTCCTTAACTAATAATGCAACACCTCCTCCTCTTTTACCCCCTCCCCTGTCTCGCCTGAAGATTCTTTATCCCAGAATGTTGAGCTGCCAATCCTGCCTTTCCCTCAACCACATCTCAGTGATTGCTACTATATCACAATTCCACGTGTCAATCCTCACCCTTAACTCATCCGTTTTACCTGTAATACTCCTGGCATTAAAGTAGAGGCCATCCAGCCTTGCCTGACTCCCTTGAAGCTTATTGCAGCTGTACTCCCTCTGACTTGATTGTTTTACTGTATTATGATGCGTCCCTATTCTGCTAACATTCTGTGTCCCCTCCCCCTGCCGAATTAGTTTAAACTCCTCCTAACAGCACTAGCAAACTCGCCTGCAAGGATGTTAGTCCCGCTTTGGTTCAGATGTATACCGTCCCGCTTGTACAGGTCCCGCCTTCCCAAGAAACGGTCCCAGTGATCCAAGAATCTAAAACCTTCCCCCCTGCACCAACTCTTAAGCCACGTATTCATCTGCGCTATTCTCCTATTTCTGAGCCCGCTAGCATGTGGCACTGGGAGTAATCCAGAGATTACAACCCGAGAGGTCTTGCTTTTTAGTCTATTTCCTAACTCCATGAATTCTTGATGCAAGACCTCATCCCTCTTTCAACCTATGTCATTGGTACCAACATGTACCATGACCTCTGCCTATCATCCCCCCCCCCCCCCCCACCCCCACTCTCTTCAGGATGCCCTGCAGCCGTTCAGTGACATCCCGGACCCTGGCACCAGGGAGGCAACATACCAACCTGGAGTCATGTTGATGGCCACAGTAGTGCCTATCTATTCCCCTGACTATAGAATCCCCTATTACTATTGCTCTTCTTCCCTTCCTCCCCTCCTGTACAGACAGGCTGCTTGTGGTGCCGGAAGCTTGGCTCTGTCCGCACTCCCTGGAGGAACCAGCGCCCTCATCGTCCTCCAAAACGGAACACCGATTTGCGAGTGGGACCCAGGGAACTACCTGCCTGTTTCTCTTGGACTGCCTGGTGGTCACCCATTCCCTTCCTTCCTCAAGTCCCTTCATCTGTGGTGTGACCACCTCTCTAAACGTGCTATACACGATGCTCTCAGACTCGCGGATGCTCCACAGTGTCCCCAGCCGCCGTTCCAGCTCTGAAACCCGAGCTTCCAGGAGCTGCAGCTGGACACACTTCCTGCACACATGCTGGTCCCGGGCACTGGAAATGTCCCCGGCTTCCCACATGGAGCACGAGGAGCACATCACGGCCATGACTTATCTCTTTAAATTAAACCTTTTAAGTCAATTACTCTAGGGCCCTTCTTTCCTGATCCTCATTACTGTAGAATATACAAACTATAAACCACAAAAAGTCCTTAAACTATAAGCGATTAAAGTAGTAAATATCTTACCCACTACTTACCAGTGATTCCTTTCCCTTGTAGCCTCTCCTGCTGCAGCACGCTCTGAAGATTTAAGAAGTTGGATAGCAAGGAAAAAATGCAAAGAGCACCTCGCCCCCTATACACCGAATTCCCACTTTGCACCAAATTCCAAATACCCTGTCTGGCTATGCCCCACTCTGGATGTGCTCTCTCTCTTGTTCGTGTGCAAGCACACTGTAGTGTGCTTCTAGATAGTCCCATTCTTAAATAGAGCTGAGTTGACTCACCACGAGTTACACTTCAAATGGAGATTGGGATGGGGGAATTGTCCTTGTAGAGAGAGAGGGTAGAAGACACAATAGGATGGGGGAATTGTTCTTGTAGAGAGAGAGAGAGGGTAGAGACACAATGGGATGGGAGAATTGTCCTTGTAGAGAGAGAGGGTAGAGACACAATGGGATGGGGGAATTATCCTTGTAGAGAGAGTGGGTAGAGACACAATGGGATGGGGGAATTGTCCTTGTAGAGAGAGAGGGTAGAGACACAATGGGATGGGGGAATTGTCCTTGTAGAGAGAGAGGGTAGAGACACAATGGAATGGAGGAATTGTCCTTGTAGAGAGAGAGGGTAGAGATACAATGGGATGGGGGAATTGTCCTTGAGAGAGAGGGTAGAGAAACAATGGGATGGGGGAATTGTCTTTGTAGAGAGAGAGGGTAGAGACACAGTGGGACTGGGGAATTGTCCTTATAGAGAGAGAGGGTAGAGACACTATGGGACTGAAGGGATTTTCTTGTAGAGCCAGCACGTTGTCCCTCCCTTCCATTTCCTTATTTACAGCTATTTCTGGATTGTTACTTGCGCCCTCTATAGTGAAGACTGAAGCAAAATACCTGTACAGTTCATCTGCCATCTCCCTACTTTCCATTATCAATTCTCCAGACGCACTTTCTATAGGACCAATGCTCACCTTGTTAACTCTTACTGAAATATCTATAGAAACTCTTCTTTTTCCCTCCTTATTAATCTTTTGGTTATTCTTTGCTGTTCTTGATATTCTTTCCGATCTTCTGACCTTCCACCCGTCTTTGCGTAATTATATGCTTTTTCTTTTAAGTTTGATACTGTCCTTAACATTTTTAGTTAGCCATGGATGGTGTGTCCTCCCCTTGGAATTTTTCTTTCTCATTGGAATGTATATATCCCGTGTATTCTGAAATATCCCTTTACATGTCTGCCACTGAATTTCTATTGACATATCCCTTAACCTCATTTGACAGCTCACTTTAGCTAGCTCCGCTTTCATGCCCTGATTTAAATTTAAAATATGAGTCTTGGACGCCCTCGTTTCTCCCTCAAAATGAATGTAAAATTCTTTCTTTTATGTTTAATTACTCTCGTAATAATAAAGGATAACATTCCATTAGCCGCCTTAATTATTTGCTGTACCTGCGTGTTAAACTTTTGTAGCGCATGCACTATAACACCTAGATCCTTCTGCACTTTGGAATTCCGCAGTCGTTCTCCGTTTAAGTAATACTCTGCTTTTTTGTTCTTCCTGCCAAAGTTAGCAACTTCACATTTTCCCACATTGCACTCCCATCTGCCAGATTTTTGCCCATTCATTCAAGCTATCTATATCCGTCTGCAACCTCCTTATGTCCTCTTCACAACATACTTTCCTACCTATCTTTGTGTCAGCTGCAAATGTAGCTACCATGTAAGAACATAAGAACTAGGAACAGGAGTAGATAATTCAGCCCCTCAAGCCTGCCCCGCCATTCATTATGATCATGGCTGATCTCATTTTGGCCTCAACTCCAATTTCCCGCCCTCTCCCCATTACCTTTCAACCCATTACTAATTAAAAACCTGTCTATCTCCTCAAATTTATTCAGCATCCCGGCATCCACTGCACTATGAGGTAGTGAATTCCACAGATTCAAGACCCTTTGAGAAAAGTAATTCCTCCTCATCTCTGATTTAAATCTACCACCCCTTAGCCTAAAACTATGGCCCCTCGTTCTGGAATGCCCCAGAAGGAGAAATATCCACTCCACGTCTACTTTGTCTATCCCCTTTAGCATCTTATATACCTCAATTAGATCTCTCATCCTTCTAAACTCTAGCGAGTATAGGCCTAAACTGCTCAATCTCTCCTCATAAGACAAGCCCCGCATCTCTGGAATCAATCTAGTGAACCTCCTCTGAACAGCCTCCAGTGCAACTACATCCTTCCTCGAGTAAGGGGACCAAAATTGTGCACAGTACTCTAGGTGCAGTCTCACCAATGCCTTGTACAGCTGCAACAACACTTCCCTATTTTTATACTCTCTTCATTTAGTTATAAATGCCAAAATTCCATTTGCCTTCCTTATTACCTGGTGTACCTGCAAACTAGCTTTCAGCAATTCATGCACGAGGACACCCAGATCCCTCTGCACTGAAGCATTCTGAAGTTTCTCTCCATTTAAATAATAAGTCGCCTTTTTATTCTTCCGACCGAAATGGATAACCTCACACTTATCCACGCTAAACTCCATCTGCCACATTTTGGCCCATTCACCTAACCTGTCCATATCCATTTGTAAATTTCTTATTTCTTCATTGCAACTTACTTCCCCCCCAATTTGGTGTCATCTGCAAATTTAGCAATAGTACCTTCTATCCCTGAATCTGAGTCATTAATATAGATTGTAAATAGTTGGGGCCCAAGGACCGAACCCTGTGGCACCCCACTCGTTACAGCTTGCCATCCATAAAAAGACCCATTTATTCTGACTCTCTACTTTCTGTTGGTTAGCCAATCCTCTATCCAAGCTAATATATTACCCCTAACTCCATGTGATCTTGTGTATTAAGCTTTTGTGCAGCACCTATTTTGCTATCAGTTTTTACATTTTGCGTTAGTTTTCTTTCATAATTTACCTTTGCTCTTTTAATTATTTTTTTAGTAACCCTTTGTTGATCTTTAAAAGTCTCCCAATCTTCCAGCCTGCCACTGACCTTTGCAATTTGGTATGCCTTAGTTTTTGCCTTTAAGTTCTCTTTAACTTCCTTGCTTAGCTATGGATGCTTTTTCCCCCTCTTACCATCTTTCTTCCTCATTGGGATATATTTTACTTGTGAGGAATTGAATGTCTCCTTAAATATCTGCCACTGTTCATCAACTGTCCTACCTTGTAGTCTTCCTGCCCAGTCCACTAGGGCCAAATCTGCCCTCATACCTATGTAGTTACCTTTGTTTAACTCCAGAACACTGGTGTGGGACTCAAGCCCTCGCTTCCCTCACCTAAGTCATTGATGTAAATTGTAAGAAGTCAGTGCCCCAGCACAGGTCCCTGTGGGATTCCACTCGTCATATCCTGCCAATCAGAAAAAGACCCATTTATACATACTCTGTTTTATGCCAGCCAGCCAAGCTTCTCTGCACCTCATATGTTACCCCCCTATTCCATGAGCTTTTAAGTTACGCAATAACCTTTGATGTGACACCTTATCAAATGCCTTCTGGAAATCCAAGCACAGTATGCCTATAAGTTCCCCTTTATCTACAGCGCATGTGACTCTTTCAAAAAAAAAAACCCCAATAAATTGGTTAAACATGACTTCCCTTTCACAAAACCATGCTGACTCGTCCCGATTACCTTGAGTTTTTCTGGGGACACAATTATGACCTCCTTAACGATTGATTCTAACAACTTCCCCACGACAGACGTCAAGCTAACTGGCCTATAGTTTATTGTTTTCTGCCTCCCTCCCTTCTTGAATAGAGGCATTATATTTGATACTTTCCAGTCTTTCTAGTATCTTGTGAATTTTGGAAAATTAACACCAATCCATCTGCTACCTCATTAGCCACCTGTTCTGAGACGCTAGGATGAAGTCCATCAGGATCCGGAGATTTGTCAGCCCACAGCTCCATCATTTTGCTTGGTACCGCTTCCCTGGTGATTGTAATTTCACCAAGTTCCCTTCTGCCTTCCATCCCCTGATTTACAGCTATTACTGGAATGTTTTTTATATCCTCTATAGTGAAGACAGAAGCAAAATATTTCATCATTTCATCTGCCATTTCTTTATTATCTACTATTAACTCTCCATTCTCACTCTAGAGGACCGCCAGTCACTCTCCTTGCTTTTTTCCTTTTTTACTACTTGTAAAAACTCTTGCTATTCGTTTTTACATTTCACGCTAGCTTCCTCTCATTCTCTAATTTTTTTCTCCTGATTAACCTTTGAGTCATTCTCTGCCTTTCTGTATATGCAGACCAATCTTTTGACCTGCCACTCATCTTTGCGCAGTTGTATGCTTTCTCCCTAAGTTTAATGCTTTCCTAAACTTCGTTAGTTAACCAGGGATGGTGGGTCCTCCCCTTAGAATTTTTCTTTATAATATGTTTATACTTATTCTGTGTGTTCTGAACTATACCCTTAAATGTCTGCCACTGCTTCTCTATTGATCTATCCTCTAACTCAGTTCACTTCAGCTAGCTCAGCTTTTATGCCCACATAGTTGCCCTTTATCTAAGTTTAAAATACTGGTCTTAGATCCGTTCTTCTCCATTTTAACACTTTGAGAACCCTTTGTTCATCCTTCAATAATGCGATGGGGTCTTTTACATGAACACTACAAGGCAGACTGGGTCTCAGGTTAAGGTCTCATTATGAAGGCATTCATGAATAATAGTCAGCACCCCCTGTCTGGGAGAACTCCTTTCTAGTTTCAGAAGTATAATGTAATTTATTTTCATGGGGGTGTACTGTTGCTTTGGTCAGCCTTCAGATTAAATTCCATTCCAGTCAGTGCCATTCAACATTTTGTGTTGAATGAGTTAAGGTTCCAGCCTGTAACTCACTCCTATGTATCTGTTACTCCATACAATAACATTCGCTCACATATAAGTTCAATTGACCACCATACCAGGCAGTGGATTTGCCCATGGTAGTCCTTTGTAGATGATGTTACACTGGATTGTCACACTTGAATGCATTCACACTAAAGACAACTATTGGAATGGCCTTTCTCTGGTTGAAGTAGCTATGCGTGGTACATCATTTGACAAGACGTAACACAGTCATAGCAGAATTTATTTTCTGTACGTTCTTATAACTTAAAACTGCAGCATATCTCACTGACTATTTGATACTTGGCTTTGAAAGTTACAAGCAACTACAATTCTGTCAGTAAATTGTTGTTGGGATGAATAAAGGAGAGTTTCACAATCTGAGAAAATAGTAAGTTTGAAGGGAGCGTTTGCCTGTTAATTCTCAGGCTTAAACATAGGATGCTTCAGAGTTCACCCCATTGCATTTGTATTTGGCAAAGGGAGCTGAATTATGAAGATAATGATGTGATTCATTTTGACTGATCATTGCTTGGAAATGAATGCACGTTGGAAAACACCCTGAAACTCTGATATGAACAGTAATACAGAGGAATTATCTTGTAAAAGAAATGGTTTCTCAAATTTTATTTGAATACAGTTCCACAATCAATGGTGACAGGTGGGAGTTCACATTTTGTATGCTCACATCCTAGATTTTGATAATCGCACCAGTCAGAAGTCCTGCTGAATAAGAACACAAAACTCCGAGCTGACACTGAAGTTTGAAAAATCTACTTGTGTTTGCCAACTGTGTTCCATGTGCTGCACTCTCTGTGTTCTAGTCACTCGTGGCTCATTCCTTTGTTCTCACTCTTTCCCCCTCTTTCCCTTTATTCTCCATGCCATTTGTTTTGTGAGGGTGAGAATTCTTGTGCTGGATTATTTTTTTCAGCTGCCATTTTTTTTTTGGTTGAAATGGCCTACCTGTCTCTTTTCCCTTTCAACACTGCTGCTAATTTGCTAGTAACGAAGCTGGGTTTGGAGCTGTCTCTCATTCAGTCCACCTGAGAACAGCTTTGCTTAGTCTGATTATAAATAAAATATTGCCCTATATCTAAGTCCACCCATCTAATAATGGGTGATGTCAATATCTATTTTTTTCCCAGTGAAGTCATTGATCAAAAATTAGATTTTCCTGTAAAAGATAAGGTTCTAATCTCAATTTTAAAGCACACTTTCTTAACTTGTTTTAAAATTAGTACAACCAATTTTGAATTTTTTACACAACCTGGTTGAAAAAAAGTTGGCTCAAATCAAGAAGAGATACCTCAAGTGAGTTCAGTTTGTCAAATTAAAGCCTCGTTAAAGTGTTGTGTCCAGTTCTGGGCACCACACTAGGAAAGATGTGAAGGCACTAGACAGAGTGTAGAAAGGATTCACGAAAATGGATCTAGGAATGAAGAATTTCAGTTATGTAGATTGGAGAGTCTGTGACTGTTTTCCTTGAAAGGGAGAAGGTTGAGAGGAGATTTGATAGAGTGATACAAAATCATGAGGGTCTGGGCAGAGTGTATAGGGAAAAACTGTTCCAATTGGTGGGCATAGATTTAAGGTAATTGGCAAAAGAAGCAATGTAGACATGAGGAAAAAGTTTTTCATACAGTGGTTGGGACCTGGAATGCACTGCCTGAGAGTATGTTGGAGGCAGATTCAATTCAATTCAAGAGAACATTAGATTATCAGAAAAGGAAGAATGTGTTGAGCTATGGGTAGAAGACCAGGGAATGGAACTCGGTAATTTGATCAGTCAGAGAGCCAGCTTATACGCGACAGACTGAATGGAAGCCTCCCGTGCTGTAACCATTGTGATTCTGTTTACATTTAAGTCCCTTTTCTGTTGGCGCTATTTTTAATTCAGGTTTGTATGGCCTTGGTTCTCGAGTTCTGAATTACAGAAATAATGTGATCATGCTCAAATGTTCAGTTAACCATCAAAAAGCGTTTACTATTTTGCATGCAAACACATCTAATGCACTGTCAGTCAAGCAACAAAACACAAAAATATGGAGTTATAAGGATCTTATATCTACAAACCACCAATGACTGGTCAGGACTTTGTTGGATGTCGGCCCCGGTGATTGATCGGATCATCCCTCTCTCCCAATCGAGTAACTAAATTGAAAAGTCACTATCTTTTATCCAGTTAAAATCAGTATTTGTGAAATTGGGGATAGATCCTCATATTTTTGTGGTCTTAAGCAGGACTTGGTTCAGAGATTTGGGTCAGATCAACCAAGTGGGTATTTGTCCAGAGTGCTTGATTGTTAGTTGCTAGTTAATCGTGCCCATCAAGTCTCAGGAATATTGAGGGGGACACATACACACATCTGCCTTTCCAGACTTCCGTGGCCAAATTCGAAGCTCTTTTAATAAGTCTCCTTTGTCTTAGTCCTGATAAGACTGTCTGTCTTTGTATAGGAACAAGTTACTTTTGAAGAGAAGTCACAGTTCAGTTTTGAGAAAAATTAGCTGTTTCCCACCAGTCATGCTGTCCTCAATGCCTCAAAGCATAGTGGATAGGTTGGTCAAGCTTAAAACAATTTTATATGTGTATATACCATTGTGGTAATCTGATGTGTAATATACCTTTAAGAAGAATGTTATAATGGAAGATCACATAGTATCCAATAGCAGAATAGCGCAGCTACTTCTGTAGTTAGTAGTCTGTAATCCGTATCTGAGCAGAGCATAGATATAGAGTTTGAAGTGTAAGCACATGGTTAGTTGTTACTGAGTACCTTAGGTGAAAACTCTTAGTTTATTTACAATGAAGTGTCTGCTACTCGACTCTATCATTAGTACCAAATCAGCCACCACTAACAACAAGCGTGCGAACAGGATCCAACAAACTGCAGCCTAGGAACCAACAACCATCATGGTTGGAAAACCTACATAAGTCACGACCTAAGTTACAGTTCTTCTTTCTATAGGTTCCATGTCCTACAGACTCCAGAAGCCTGATATTTGGGACCAACTCCTGCCGTTTGCAGTCCAGTATCCTTGTGGCAGACTCCTACCTCAAAACAAAAAATTGAGTCCATAATTCTGACAACAG
This sequence comes from Cetorhinus maximus, assembly GCF_964194155.1. Lineage (NCBI taxonomy): Eukaryota > Metazoa > Chordata > Chondrichthyes > Lamniformes > Cetorhinidae > Cetorhinus > Cetorhinus maximus. Next base: position 33,436,636 of record NC_135892.1, on the reverse strand, counting down.
AATGAGGGAGCTAGCATTAACAGTGTAAACAATAGGATGTGGCCAGAAGACCAAATTAGGCTGAGTCATTCCTCTGCTGCCCCATTGTCAAATACAACAATTTGTACTTATGTTATTTGTTATGTCAAAAGTATTATGACGTTGAGGGAGGGCGGGATGAGTGGACAGACAGAAACAACCAAATTATTGGATTTGGATGGAGATCTGATAGAGGTCGTTTTTCAAGGGACTCATTTATAAATTTAGGACGAGAAAACCAGTAGACTCAATATGTTGCTCACCCCGATCTTTGACTTATTTCATCCTCCAGCCCACTTAACCTTCCCTCCTTCACAAATTCTGAAAAACAAGAGCAAATAGCATTTGTTTAGTGTCTTTAACATCATTAAGCTTTCCAAGGTGCTGCAGAGGAACATTATCAGACAAAGTTTGACATCAAACCGCACAGGAAGACACAAGGTCAAAAGCTTGACCAAAGAGGTAGGTTTTAAGCAGCATCGTAAAGGAGGAAAGAGAGGTGGAAAATTTCAGCAATAAATTCCAGAGCTTAGGACCTTGGCAGCTGAATGGATGGCCACCAACGATAGAGTGATTAAAATTGGAGATGCTGAAAAGGCCAGGATTAGATGGGTGCTGATATCTGAGTTATGGGGTGGGAGGAGTGAGAACATGAGAATCTGAAAAGGGTGAGGATTTTAAAATTGCAACGTTGCTTAACCAGGAGCCAGTGTTGGTCATGGGCGATGGGGCTTGGTGTGAGTTAAAACATAGGCGAAGTTTTGGATGAGTTTAATTTTAAAACAGAATGTGGGAGGCTGCAAGGAGTGTGGTTGAACGTGTCAAACCTGGAGATAACAGCGAGAGTTTCAGAAGCAGATGAGCTGAGGCAGAGGTGAAGGTGGGAAATGTTATGGAGGTGGAAATAGACTCATCTGGGGTCAAATATGGCACCAAGTTTGCAAACAGTCTGGTTCAACCAGACAGTTGCCAGGGAGAGGAATTGAGTCAGTGGCTAGGGAACAGAGTTTATGATCGGGAGCCTCAGACCAGCCTGTCTGACTAAGGGTGTCAGTTAGTGCTAAATAACGCCATGTTTTGTACTGCACTTGTACCCTAGGATCGTACGTCTAATAAAAAGACATCTCCATTCCATTGGGGCTGGATTTGAACCCACTTGGGAGCTGCATATTTATTGTCTCAGTCAGGACACCAGCAGTGATGGAGGAACCCAAAAGTACTGAGCGAAAGTAAATTGGGAAGGTCAGAATATAAAATAACTTGACATTGTGATATTTGCAGTTTAATGTAAATTAGTACAAATTTGCCTTTAAAATCATAACAATCTTTGAAACCCAATGGAAATTAGACAGCAGAGGAACTATGGAAGTGAACACTTCCTAGATTAAGATGAAACAGCAGGGCTTGCAGTCAGTTGGGGTACAAAGCAACCTGAAAGAAAAATTGGGCAGTGGACTTTCCAGGTCAATAGATTGGATGTTTCTCAGGAGAACTAACTAGTGAGTGGAAAGGAAAGGAGAAAGCTTACTGGAGGGCAGAAACAAAACTTTGTCCAAAAAGACAAGAGGAGACAACGGGAAACCAAGCAACTGAGAAGGAAAGGCTAGAAATTGTGAAATGTACAGAGCAGCAGAGGCTGCCACAGTTATGCTGAGGCTTTACAAAGCAGTCAGGCTACACTTGGAATACTGCGTTCAGTCGATACAAAGATTAGAGAAAAGCAAGTAGACTGATCCCCAGTGTGAAGGGGATAAGTTACAAGGGAAGGTTACAAAAACTTGGAAAGAAGAGGTTAAGAATATTAAATAATATTTAAGTATTAAGTAAATGATAAATCCAGATTTGTACTTCACAACAGCTTGAGTAGGATCAGGGTGCAGATGGAGAAGGTTAAGAAATAAATTTAGAACAGAACTACTTTACCCAGAGTGATAAAGCAAGCATGCAGGTGCAGCAAGCAGTTAAGAAGGCAAATGGTATGTTGGCCTTCATTGCGAGAGGACTTGAGTACAGGGCCAAGGATGTTTTACTGCAGCTTTACAGGGCCTTGGTGAGACCACACCTAGAGTATTGTGTGCAGTTTTGGTCTCCTTACCCAAGAAAGGATAGACTTGTCATAGAGGGAATGCAGTGAAGGTTCACTGGACTATCCCTGGGATGGCAGGATTGCCGTATAAGGAGAGATTGGACCGACTTGGCCTGTATTTTAAATTGAAGTTTAGAAGAATGAAAGGGGATCTCGTTGAAACGTATGAATTCCTGACAGGGCTGGACAGACTGGATGCAGGGATGATATCTTCTCTGGCTGGAGGGTCTGGAACAAGTGGTCACAATCTCAGGATATGGGGTAGGCCATTTAGGACTGAGATGAGGAGAAACTTCTTCACTCAGAGTGATGAACCTGTGGAATTCTCTACCATAGAAGGCTGTGGAGGCAAATTCAATGAATATATTTAAGAAGGAAATAGATTTCTAGACTCTAAAGGTGCCAAGGGGTATGGGGAGAGAGTGGGAGTATGGCGTTGGGATAGAGGATCAGCCATGATCATGTTGAATGGCGGATTAGGCTCGAAGGGCCGAATGACCTACTCCTGCTTCTATTTTCTATGTTCCTATTATTTCCATAAGCTGGAATAGGATCAGTAGAAAATATGTTACATGGAGATCCCCGGTGGGGTGACAATGCAATAATTCAAATAATTTGTTTCTCAAAGCTGGGGGAACGCTGCGGGGTGCAATGCAAAACCATACCATACATAAGGACAGATGCCAGGGTGCCAGTTACATTCTGATAACGAGAGGTGAGTTAAGCCCAAGGAATTGGAGTCAGAAAAGACCAAGTCTGCTGATGCCATGCAATGACAATTGAATAAGGGTTGTATGTGGTGTGCATGGAGGCTTGGTCTCTGGCTGCGTTTACGGATATTGCAGGTAACAGGTTCCTGGGGCCCTTCTCATGTGGACATCTATAGTGGCCTTGTCCGCCATTGAATTACTGTTGATGAGCGGGTTCTATGGAAAGGCTCTAACTTTGCCTGTGTAGATGGGCCTTGTTCATTCTCACAGCACAGCATCTCGGATTCAAATTAAGCTGGCAGGAAGCAAGGTTTACCATGTAGGTGCTGTCAGACTATATTTTAATGCTTTAAGAATTGTTAACTTGGATGATAGTGAGTGCAGCCACCATTTTTGCAGTGAGGAATGCACCTGCACTGGATAAACTTGTTCTGTGTGACATTGACAAACTCAGTTTTTGATTTGCTGACCCTGTGATTGATGATCAGTTGATGATACCTCTTTGATCAGTTCTGTCCAGACTGAAGGGATGTGCAAATCCAGTTTGGGATGGCAGGGGGAGGGAGAGGGACACGTGGTCTGTTATACAGGGGCGGCTGAGACAGCGAAGTAGTCTGCAAGTGACTTCCAGGTCACATTGGGTGAGTTCCAATGACTCATCTGAGCTTGATGACACCAATGCGGTATCACTCTGTTGAACCTCTGTCAGTGATGTGGTTGATGGTCGTGGCTAACAAGTGTCCTTCTCAGGCAGGGTTAAGTCAGTTCAGCCCCTGCTTCCCGCACCCCCCCCTCTCAAACTTCTGCTCCTAAGGATTTTGAAAGCATTTGTAATGGGTAGTTGTCTGCCTGGTTTTCTTGGCATAGAACAACAGCTAGGCTTTTCTCTGTGGACCTCACTTCCATGTGGAAGAGCTTGTTAGGATTAGATGAGAAAAAACACATGGCCTGAACGAACCATTGCTTCCGTTCACACTTCAGTCCAATGGTCTCCATCAATTTCTAGTAGTTCAGAAACAACAGACTCTGCAAATTGAGGAATGAAGGTCCACTGATACTCCACGAGTTCAAGAAAACAACACAGGGCAGTCTTTGAAGTGGGCAGGGGTGGTTGCTGGATTATCTTAACCCTATTCCTGCTCTGGGCTGATGCTGAAGGATTCGTTTTTGACACTGTTTTGTGCCTGAGGCTGTCAGATTTTAGGGCATAGCCTGCTTAGGGGGAGGTAATGGTTTGGTGCTGATTTCTGTCAAATCCCTCTTTGTGATTTCTGACTCCTCAGCTACTGTGGTATGTTCTGTCTGTAACTCTTTCTTTGTTCCAGTATCTGTTCCAGCTTTCTCTGCACGTGTGCTTCCTGTTTCCACTGTAACTGTAGGATAGTAATGCTTTTTTTTGCTAACTTTTTTGCTTTCCTTTTGTAACTTCTCTACCTTTTCCTTCAAATTTTTATTCCTATTTCAGTTTGAGATGCATATGTATGTTCCATTGGCTAACGAGGCCTTTTTTGAAATAAGTTTGTGTTTCTTGATGTCTTCAGTGAGCCGGCCAAGAATGTTATTGTAACCCCCATCGTAAGGATTTCAAAATCCTTAGGATATTTGTCAGCCCAGTTGTGCCTGTTTTCTATATCAAGCTACCTGTCAACTCTTCCCTGTGAATGCTAATGCCATTGTACTTCTGGCTTCGCTTATTCAAAACACCGTCCCTCTCTCTCCTAAGATTTCCTACCTAGTCCTAGTGATAATCACAAGTTTGTCGATTCTCACAAACTAAGGAGGCTCATATGACTCCTATTTCTGTGATCCCAGTCCTGACCCCATTGTAAGATTTGATCATAGAACTATAGAACATCCATAAGGGTTGAGGGTTCACAACTTGTTTTATTGAAGAGTGACAGTTTAAATGCAATACATAACCTGAATAGATATAATGGACATATAATCCTTTTATAGATGAGAACTGTTTACCAGCCCTAGATCAGAGGGAAAATGAGCTGGAATAATTTGATCTTCATAGCCAGCTCCTGTTCTGTTGTGCCTCAAGCTGATTGAGGTGTTAAGCAGAAGCTAGCATAAATCTACCTATAGGTTAAGCTTACCAAAATGTTAAGCTGAAGTTAGCATGGATTCACTTCGGGGAGCTCGCCTCCATCTGCCTTCCTTACCTTCTCAGCTGCCATTTATATACTTATTTCAGGGGAGCATGGATACCTCACATCATTCATTCGTATAATTACATTTTCCCAGTCAGTTGTCCAACAAATTACAGGGTAATATAAATCCAAGGTGGACCCCTCTTTTTTTTAAATTCATTCATGGGATGAGCACATCGCTGGCTAGGCCAACATTTATTGCCCATCCCTAATTGCCCTTGTTCAGAGGGCATTTTTTTTTTAAAGAGTCAACCACATTTCTGTGGGTCTGGAGCCATATGTAGGCCAGACCAGGTGAGGACAGCAGATTTCCTTTCCTAAAGGACATTAGTGAACCATCCCATTTGCTTTCCTAATTACTTGCTGTACCTGCGTACTAACTTTTTGTATCAGAGCACAGATCCCTCTGTACTGCAGACTCTCTCCATTTAAATAATATTTTGCTTTTCTATTCTTCCTGCCAAAATAAAAAAGTTTACATTTTCCCACATTATACTCCCATCTGCCAAATTTTTGCCCACTCACTCAACCTATCTATATTCCTTTGCAAACTCTTTTGTCCTCTTGGCAACTTACTTTCCTACCTATCTTTGTGTCATCAGCAAATTTAGCAACCATACATTTGGTCCCTTCATTCAAGCCATCAATATAGCCTGTAAATCTGTGTGACAGTTAGACAGGTCCCAGCACTTATACCTGAGGCACTCCACTTGTTACAGCTTGCCAACCTAAAAATGACCCATTTATCCCTACTCTGCTTCCTGTTAGCTAACCAATCCTCTATCCATTCTAATATGTTATTGTCAACACTATGACCTCTTAATTTGGGAAGTAACCTTTGATGTGGCACCTTATCAAATGCCTTTTGGAAATTCAAGTATACCACATCTGCAGATTCCCCTTTATTCATCTGTCTGTTCACTTGTGAACAAGGTTTTTATATTTTGTAAACTACTGTGGATGAAACTTCTAGCTGAGTTGATGGCACCTTTCCCCTCAATGAACCATTCCCTCCTGGCTATATCTGCCACCATTTACCCTGCCAAATCACACCTTGGCCTGACTGCAACCCCACCCCCCCCCACCCCCCAAAAAAAACCCCACAACTCCTCTGACACCTCTTTTGATCATCTCACCTTGTTCCAGCCCTCTTATCTCTCATTCAGAATTAACGTTCTGTACCACCCTCCCAAGTATGATTTAAAAAAAAAAAAATTCTTATCAAGATGTGTTCACTTTTTTGCCCCTCAGCCTCTGCACCTTGCCACTTCTCATTTTCGGTGATTTCAACCTCCATGTCAACTCATTATGTTCTCTATCTGCTTTGAGTTCACTGCCTTCTTGCTTCCCTAAACCTCTCCCTCTGTGTAAACTCCCAACCCTAATTCACAGCTGCCCCTTGACCTAAAAACAAAAAACTGCAGATGCTGGAAATCCAAAACAAAAACAGAAACAGAAATACCTGGAAAAACTCAGCAGGTCTGGCAGCATCGGCGGAGAAGAAAAGAGTTGACGTTTCGAGTCCTCATGATCCTTCAACAGAACTAAGTAAAAATAGGAGAGGGGTGAAATATAAGCTGGTTTAAGGGGGGGAGGGGGGGGGGGTGAGGTTGTTGGGACAAGCAAGCAGTGATAGGAGGAGATAACCAAAAGATGTCACAGACAAAAGAACAAAGAGGTGTTGAAGGTGGTGATATTATCTAAAAGAATGTGCTAATTAAGAGTGGATAGCAGGACAAGCAAGGTACAGATAGCTCTAGTGGGAGTGGGGTGAAATAAGACTAAAAGGGCATAAAAGGTATAGATAAATGATGGGTGGAATACATTTAAAAATAATGGAAATAGGTGGGAAAAGAAAAATCTATATGAATTATTGGAAAAAACAAAAAGGAGGGGGAAGAAACGGAAAGGGGGTGGGGATGGAGGAGGGAGTTTAAGATCTAAAATTGTTGAACTCAATATTCAGTCCGGAAGGCTGTAAAGTGCCTAGTCGGAAGATGAGGTGCTGTTCCTCCAGTTCACTTCCCCTCTCCTCACCATCCAAGGGCCCAAACACTCCTTTCAAGTGAAGCAGCATTTCACTTGCACTTCCTTCAACTCAGTCTGCTGCATTCGTTGCTCCCAATGCGGTTTCCTCTACATTGGAGAGACTAAATGCAGACTGGGTGACCGCTTTGCAGAACACCTTCGGTCTGTCCGCAAGCATCACCCAGCATTCTTAATTAGCACTTTTCTCAGACAAAGACCACCACCTTCAACACCTCTTTGACCCTTTTGTCTCTGACATCTTTTGATTATCTGCTCACACCACACCCTCAATGTGTCTCTTCCCCCCCACCCACCTTAAACCAATTTATATTTCTCCCTTGTTGAAACTATGCTTCAGTTCTGCTGAAGGGCCATGAGGGCTCGAAACGTTGACTGATTTCTTCTCCGCCGATGCTGCCAGACTTGCTGAGTTTTTCCAGGTAATTCTGTTTTTATTTTGTTTTGGATTTCCAGCATCCGCAGTAGCTTTTAGCTTTTTGTTTTTATCTTTGTGTTTGATTGACTGCCACCTCTCTTCAAAAAAATGCCCTCTTGGAAGAAGTATGGTTCTGTCCTCCGACAGGATTTCCGACTGTCTCTTCTGCCCTGCTCACCTTCATTGCTTTCCATTTCTCTCCTGGTGTTTGACAAGGTGTTTACTAAAACCCACTTTCACAGCCATATCTCCTTTCTCAGTGACTGTCTCCGTCTCCGACTCACCCCACGTGGATTTCAACTGAAATTCCATTCCTCTTGTTTCGAACCCACCCAGGATTACAGGTATCTCCGGGACATAAAACGTTTCTCGGACTGCTGTTCCCGTCGCATTCTGAGATCCACACTCAGTGCCATGCGCCGCCATATGAACACACTCGACCTCTCCCTCCAGCAGCACCGCCGCACCCTTTTTCAAAGCTGCACGTGCCCCCAGTTTCATTTTATTCTTCGCCTCATCCGTCGCCTCAACAAGAAACTTTTTCTCTTTCTCTCAAGTGCTAAGGAACGCAAGCTCCAACAACTCATCGACTCCAACACCCATCGGGGACCCTCCACCCCTGCTTGTCCCTCCGTCCTCACCCCATCTTCCAATCCCAGCCCCAGCCGCGTATTCACTATACCCCCTGACCTTCCCCTCTCCGATGCTGAACGTTCAGTGCTCAGCAAAGGACTTAGTTTCATACCCTTACGCCCTCATCTCAATGAATTTCGGGCTCGGCATGATGCTGAACTCTTCTTCCGCCGTCTTCGTCTCCGTGCTCACTTCTTTGGGCAGGAGTCCTCTCCCCGTTCAACGGATCCTTTTACCCACCTCCAATATTCTCCCTCCACTTGGACCCCTCCCTCTGGATTCTTACCTTCTCTTGATCTTTTCATTGAGAACTGTCGGCGTGACATTAGCCGTCTCAATTTCTCTGCTCCTCTCACCCATTCTAATCTGTCTCTCTCTGAACTCACTGCACTCCGTTCTCTCAGGTCCAACCCCAACATTGTCATCAAACCCGCTGACAAGGGTGGTACTGTTGTTGTCTGGCGCATTGACCTCTACCTCGCGGAGGCTGAGCGTCAACTCGCAGACGTTTCCTCCTACCTCTCCCTGGACCATGACCCCACCACAGAACATCAAGCCATTGTTTCCAGGACTGTCACTGACCTCATCTCCTCTGGAGATCTTCCTCCCACAGCTTCCAACTTGATAGTCGCCCAACCTCGGACGGCCCGCTTCTACCTCCTACCCAAAATCCACAAACAGAACTGTCCTGGCAGACCGATCGTGTCAGCCTGTTCCTGCCCCACGGAACTCATTTCTCGTTATCTTGACTCCCTTCTCTCTCCCCTTGTCCAGTCCCTTCCCACCTACATCCGTGATTCCTCTGACACCTTACGTCACATCAACAATTTCCAGTTCCCTGGCCCCAACCGCTTCCTCTTCACCATGGATGTCCAATCCCTCTACACCTCCATCCCCCACCAGGATGGTCTGAGGGCCCTTAGCTTCTTCCTTGAACAGAGGCCCCAACAATCCCCATCCACCACTACTCTCCTCCGTCTGGCTGAACTTGTTCTCACACTGAACAATTTCTCCTTTAACTCCTCTCACTTCCTCCAAATAAAAGGTGTGGCTATGGGTACCCGCATGGGCCCCAGCTATGCCTGTCTCTTTATGGGGTATGTGGAACATTCCTTGTTCCAGTCCTACTCCGGCCCCCTCCCACAACTCTTTCTCCGGTACATCGATGATTACTTCGGTGCTGCTTCATGCTCTCGTCGGGACCTGGAAAAATTTATTAATTTTGCTTCCAATCTCCACCCCTCCATCATCTTCACATGGTCCATCTCTGACACTTCTCTTCCCTTCCTTGACCTCTCTGTCTCAATTTCTGATGATAGACTGTCCACCAATATCCATTACAAGCCTACCGACTCCCACAGCTACCTCGACTACAGCTCCTCACACCCCGCTTCCTGTAAAGACTCCATCCCATTCTCTCAGTTCCTTCGCCTCCGTCGCATCTGTTCTGATGACGCTACCTTCAAAAACAGCTCCTCTGACATGTCCTCCTTCTTCCTTAACCGAGGTTTTCCATCCACGGTCGTTGACAGGGCCCTCAACCGTGTCCGGCCCATATCCCGCGCATCCTCCCTCACGCCTTCTCCTCCTTCCCAGAAACATGATAGGGTCCCCCTTGTCCTCACTTATCACCCCACCAGCCTCCGCATTCAAAGGATCATCCTCCACCATTTCCGCCAACTCCAGCATGATGCCACTACCAAACACATCTTCCCTTCACCCCCCTTGACGGCATTCCGTAGGGATCGTTCCCTCCGGGACACCCTGGTCCACTCCTCCATCACCCCCTACTCCTCAACCCCCACTTATGGCACCTCCCCATGCCCACGCAGAAGATGCAACACCTGCCCCTTCACTTCCTCTCTCCTCACCGTCCAAGGGCCCAAACACTCCTTTCAGGTGAAGCAGCATTTCACTTGCATTTCCCCTAACTTAGTCTACTGCATTCGTTGCTCCCAATGCGGTCTCCTCTACATTGGAGAGACCAAACGCAAACTGGGCGACCGTTTTGCGGAACACCTGCGGTCTGTCCGCAAGAAAGACCCAAACCTCCCTGTCGCTTGCCATTTTAACACTCCATCCTGTTCTCTTGCCCACATGTCTGTCCTTGGCTTGCTGCATTGTTCCAGTGAAGCCCAACGCAAACTGGAGGAACAGCACCTCATCTTCCGACTAGGCACTTTACAGCCTTCTGGGCTGAATATTGAATTCAACAACTTTAGATCTTAAACTCCCCCTCCCCCCATCCCCACCCCGTTTCTTTTCCCCCCCCCACCCGCCTTTTTTTTCAATAATTTATATAGATTCTTCTTTCCCCACCTATTTCCATTATTTTTAAATCTAAAACTAAAACCTTTAGTCTTTCCACCCCACCCCCACTAGAGCTGTACTTTGAATATCCTGTCTTCCATTCTTAATTAGCACTTTTCTCAGACAAAGACCACCACCTTCAACACCTCTTTGACCCTTTTGTCTCTGACATCTTTTGATTATCTGCTCACACCACACCCTCAATGTGTCTCTTCCCCCCCACCCACCTTAAACCAATTTATATTTCTCCCTTGTTGAAACTATGCTTCAGTTCTGCTGAAGGGCCATGAGGGCTCGAAACGTTGACTGATTTCTTCTCCGCCGATGCTGCCAGACTTGCTGAGTTTTTCCAGGTAATTCTGTTTTTATTTTGTTTTGGATTTCCAGCATCCGCAGTAGCTTTTAGCTTTTTGTTTTTACCCAGACCTCCCTGTCGCTTGCCATTTTAACACTCCACCCTCCTCTCTTACCCACATGTCTGTCCTTGGCTTGCTGCATTGTTCCAGTGAAGCTCAACGCAAACTGGAGGAACAGTACCTCATCTTCTGACTAGGCACTTTACAGCCTTCCAGACTGAATATTGAGTTCAACAATTTTAGATCTTAAACGCCCTCATCCATCCCCACCCCCTTTCCGTTTCTTCCCCCTCCTTTTTGTTTTTTCCAATAATTTATATAGATTTTTCTTTTCCCACCTATTTCCATTATTTTTAAATGTATTCCACCCATCATTTATCTATACCTTTTATGCCCTTTTAGTCTTATTTCACCCCACCCCCACTAGAGCTATCTGTACCTTGCTTGTCCTGTTATCCACTCTTAATTAGCACATTCTTTTAGATAATATCACCACCTTCAACACCTCTTTGCCCTTTTGTCTGTGACATCTTTTGGTTATCTCCTCCTATCACTGCTTGCTTGTCCCAAAAACCACCCCCTCCCCTTTAAACCAGCTTATATTTCACCCCTCTCCTATTTTTACTTACTTTTGTTGAAGGGTCATGAGGACTCGAAACGTCAACTGTACTCTTCTCCGCCGCTGCTGCCAGACCTGCTGAGTTTTTCCAGGTATTTCTGTTTCTGTTTTTGCCCCCTTGACCTTGCCATCTCACCTGGTCTCGCGCTAATCACAGATAAAGTCATTTCTGATCACTTGCTTGTATCCTCAGTCTTCATCCATTTTCCCCCCATCCACACCCCAACCCTAGCTCCTGCTGTATTCACCCCTGGAAAAACAGGGGTGAATATAAAGAAAGTAGGAAGAAACTTAAGCAAGGAGTCAGGAGGGCTAAAAGGGGTCATGAAAAGTCATTGGCAACCAGGATTAAGGAAAATCCCAAGGTGTTTTATACACATGTAAAAAGCAAGAGGGTAGCCAGGGAAAGGGTAGGCCCACTCAGGGACAGAGTTGGGAATCTGTGTGTGGAGCCAGAAGAAATGGGAGAGATACTAAATGAGTACTTCTCATCAGTATTCACCAAAGAGGACTTAGTGGTCGATTTGTCTAGGGAGGAGTGCGTAGATAGCCTGGATCATGTTGGGATCAAAAAAGAGGAGGTGTTAGGCGTCTTGAAGAATATTAAGGTGGATAAGTCCGAAGGGCCAGATGGGATCTACCCCAGAGTACTGAGGGAGGCAAGGGAGGAGGTTGCTGGGGCCTTGACAGAAATCTTTGTATCCTCACTGGCTACGGGTGAGGTCCCAGAGGACTGGAGAATGTTGTTCCATTGTTTAAGAAGGGTAGCAGGGATAATCCAGGAAATTACAGGCCGGTGAGCCTTATGTCAGTGGTAGGGAAATTATTGGAGAAGATTCTTCGTGACAGGATTTACTACCATTTGGAAGCAAGTGGGCGTATTAGTGAGAGGCAGCATGGTTTTGTGAAGGGGAGGTCGTGTCTCAGTAACTTGATCAAGTTTTTCGAGGAAGTGACAAAGATAATTGACGCCGGAAGGGCAGTGAATGTTATCTACATGGATTTCAGTAAGGCCTTTGACAAGGTCCCTCATGGCAGACTGGTACAGAAGGTAAAGTCGCATGGGATTAGAGGTGAGCTGGCAAGATGGATACAGAATTGGCTTGGTCATAGAAGACAGAGGGTAGCAGTGGAAGGGTGCTTTTCTGAATAGAGAGCTGTGACTAGTGGTGTTCCGCAGTGATCAATGCTGGGACCTTTGCTGTTTGTAGTATACATAAATGATTTGGAGGAAAATGTAACTGAGCTAATTAGTAAGTTTGCAGACGACACTAAGGTTGGAGGAGTTGCAGATAGTGAAGAGGATTGTCAAAGGATACAACGGGATATAGATCGGTTGGAGACTTGGGCGGAGAAATGGCAGATGGAGTTTAATCCGGACAAATGCGAGGTAATGCATTTTGGAAGGTCTAAAACAGGTAGGAATTATACAGTAAATGGCAGAACCCTTAAGTGCATCGACGGGCAGAGGGATCTGGGTGTACAGGTCCACAGATCACTGAAAGTGGCAACGCAGGTGGATAAGGTAGTCAGGAAGGCATATGGCATGCTTGCCTTCATCGGCAGGGGTATTGAGTATAAAAGCTGGGAAGTCATGCTGCAGCTGTATAGAACCTTGATTAGGCCACACTTGGAATATTGCGTGCAATTCTGGTCGCCACATTACCAGAAGGATATGGAGGTGTTGGAGAGGGTGCCGAGGAGGTTTACCAGGATGTTGCCTGGTCTGGAGGTTATTAGCTATGAGGAGAGGTTGGAGAAACTCGGATTGTTCTCACTAGAGCGACGGAGATTGAAGGGCGACTTGATAGAAGTTTACAAAATTATGAGTGGCATGGACAGAGTAGATAGAAGCTTTTTCCCAGGGTGGAAGAGTCAATTACTAGGGGACATAGATTTAAGGTGAGAGGAGAAAACTATAGAGGAGATGTGCGGGGCAACTTTTTTACGCAGAGGGTAGTGAGTGTCTGGAATTCGCTGCCAGAGTAGGTGGTGGAAGCAGGTACGATAGTGGTGTTTAAGAGGCAGCTTGATAAATACATGAATAGGATGGGAATAGAGGGATACGGACCCCGGAAGTGCAAAATGTTTTAGTTTGACAGGCAATATGATCGGCGCAGGCTTGGAGGGCCAAAGGGCCTGTTCCTGTGCTGTACTTTTCTTTGTTCTAAAACCTATCTCCCAATTCATTTGAATCCCAACTGCTTTATCCTTCGGCTGCCTGTTTGCCACAAGAGCAAATCAATAGCTGCAGGACTCAACTACACCCTCGCCTCCATCTTGGATAATCTAGTAGAAACATAGAATGGTTACAGCACAGAAGGAGGCCATTTGGCAATTTGGTGTCTGTGCCAACTCTGAGCAATCCACCTTGTGCCATTCCCCTGCTTTCTCCCCGTAACCCTGCACATTCTTTCTTTTCAGATAATCCAGTTTTCTCTCGAATACCTTGATTGTCCCCTAAACTCTCGGGCAGCATATTCCAGATCTTAACCACTCCCTACATGAATAAGTTTCTCCTGGTGTCTCCATTGCTTCTTTTGCCAATTATCTTAAATCTCTGCCTCTCGTTCTTGATCCTTCCACGAGTGGGAACAGTTTTTCCCATTCTGTTCTGCCCAGACCCCTCATGATTTTGAATAATTTATCAAAACTTCTACTTATCAAAACTTCTTATCAAAACAACCTTCTCTTCAAGGAAAACAATCCCATCTTTTCCAATCTATCTACATAACTTAAGTTCCTCATCCATGGAATGAATCTTTTCTACACTCTCATTAACACTTTCGCATATTTCCTAAATGTGGTGCCCAAAACTAAATGCAATATTCCAGTTGAGGCCGAACCAGTGTTTTTTCCAAGTTTAACACAACCTCCTTGCTCTTGTACTGTATGCACTTATTAATAAAGCGTAGGACACTGCATGCTTTATTAACTGCACTCTCAACCTGTCCTGCCAGCTCCAGTGGCTACACCTACGGCCCTCTGCTCCTGCATCCCATTTAGAATTATGCCCTTTATTTTACATTGTTTCTCTGTGCGCTTCCTACCATAGTGAATCACTTCATACTTCTCCGCATCGAATGTCATCTGCCACCCGTCTGTCCATTCCACCAACTTGTCTACGCCCCTTTCAAGTTCTACACTATCCTACTCGCAGTTCAATGATTCCAAGTTTTATATCCACAAATTTTGAAATTGTGCCCTGAAAACAAAGGTCTGTATCGGTCAGGAAGTGCAGGCGTCCTAACACTGACCCTTGGAGAAATCCACAGAAAGCCTTCCTCCAGCCTGAGAAACATCCATTAACCATAACTTTCTTGCCTGTCACTCAGCCAATTTTGTTTCCATGTTGTTCCTGTCCCTTCTATTCCATGCGCTATAACTTTGCTTATAAGTCTGTCCTCTGGCACTGTATCAAATACCTTTTGAAAGTCCATATACACCACATCAACAACATTACCCTCATCAACCCTCTGTTAACTCTTCAAAAAATTCGAGCAAGTCAGTTAAACAAGATTTGCCCTTTAAAAACATGTCAGCTTTCCTTAATTAACCTGCATTTATCCAAGTGACTTAATTTTGTCCCAAGTTATTGTTTCTAGAAGTTTCCCTGAAGTTAAACTTGTCGTTGCTGGGCTTATCTTTACACCCTTTTTTTGAACAAGGATGTAACATTTGCAATTCTCCAGTCCCCTGAGTCTAAGGAAGACTAGAAAATTATGGCCAGAGCCTTATTAACTTTAATTACAAACTGCCTGTCCAATAGCTCCTCATCAATTTTAAACCCTTCAAGTGTTGGAAATGTATCCTTTTCCGTCATGACCTGGGCAGCAGTATCTTCTGTGGTAAAAGCAAGGTATTCATTTAATACCTCAGCTTTGCCCTATGCCTACATGCATACATTCCGTTTTTGTTCCTTAATCAGCCCGATTCCTCCTTTTACCGCTCTCTTACTATATATATGCCAATAGAAGACTTATGGATTCTCTTTTATGTTAGTTGCCAGTCTCGCCTCTTATGCTTTCTCTTTGCTTCTCTTATTTGCTTTGTTGCTTCCTCTCTGAGCCTTCTTTGTTAAGCGTAGTTCTCAGTTGTATTATGCACCTGACATCTGTGTTATGCACATTTTTTTTTTCTTTTTCTTAACCTTTATCTCTTTCATCATCCAGGGAGGTCTAGATTTGTTTGCCTTACCTTTCCACTTCATGGGACTTTACCTTGTGTATGTCCGAACTGTCACTGCTTTAATGGTAGCCATTGTTTAGTTATTGTTTTTCCTGCCAATCTTTGACTTTAGCTTATCTGGCCCAGATCCATTCTTAACCCATTGAAGTTGGCTTTCCCCAGTTAATCATTCTTACTTTGGATTGCTCTTTGTCCTTTACCATAGCTAACCTAAACCGTATGATACAATGATCACTGTACTCTTCATGTTCTCCTACTGACACTTGATCTGTTTGTCTCTCTTCATTCCCAAAAGTGAAGTCAAGCAGTACCTCCTTTCTCATTGGACTGGAAACATAATGCTGTAGAAAATTTTCCTTTACACACTCTGGGAATTCTTGCCCTTCTCTGCGCTTTATGCTACTGCTATCTCAGCCTATATTCAGATGATTAAAGTCCCCCATTATAGTGATAATTTTTGCACCGCTCTGTAATTTCCTTGCAAATTTGTTCCTCTACATCTTTCCCAGTAGTTGGTGGCCTATAGACTGCACCGAGCAATGTAATTAGACTTTTTTTTTGTTCCTTAGCTTTAGCCAAATAGATTCTGTCCTTGACCCCTTTGGGGCATTCTCTCCAACACTGCAACACTTTAATACTGTCACCCACCCCTTTATTTTTCCTTTCCTACCTTTCCTGTACACCTCATACCCAGGCATATTTAATACCTCTCCTGCCCTTCTTTGAGTTGCAACAGCGTATTTCCACATGGCAATCTGCATCTGTAACATGCCACTCTTATTTACCACACTCCTCCATGCGTTCACATTCATGCACCGTAATTCTGATTTAAACTTGATTACTTTCTCCCTTATTCTGAAACCACTTTCTCCCTTATTCTGAAACCACTTTCTCTTTGCTGCTCTAGTGCTATCTGTCTCTGTGCACCTTGGTATTTGTCTTTGATATTACTTAGTGGTTCCCACACTCCTGCCAAGTTAGTTTAAACCCTCCCAATAGCACTAGCAAATTGCCCCATGAGGAACTCAGTCTGAGCTCTATTTAGGCGCAACCCGTCCAACCAACCTGTACAGCTTCCACCTACCCCAGAGCTGGTCCCAATGTTCCAGGAATCTAAAGCCCTCCCTCCTGCTGCATCTTCCCAGCCGTGCATTCATCTACTTTATCCTCCTATTTTTAAGTCGCTGTGAGTGGAATGCAAAGTTAGCCCCTGGCTTCTTTTCTCCACTACAAACTGTCATCTTAAGCTCCTTTATTGTGTCCTCTCCAGCCTTGCCACCAACAATAAATGCAAGGAGTTCATGGACTTCTTTGTTACTAAGATTGATACCATCTGATCAGCTGCTTCTGCTGCATCCCTCTCTTCCACCTGGTCAAACTTCCTCTAATGCTCCCCCCTGCCCTAGGCCTGTTGCACCTTTTCTCTAATTCCCTATCTCTGCTCTTGCCCTCACTGAGCTCATATTGCCCATGAGAATCACCTTCTACTCCCCTGATCCTAATCCCATTAAACTGCTGACTACCCAACTTCTCATGGTCCCCACGTTAGTCAATATTGTTAAGGGTTCCCTCTCTTTGGGAGTTGTGACTCTCTCCTTTAAATCTGTCACCATCACCCCTCTCCTCAAAAATCATGGCCTTGATCCACTGTCCTTGCAAACTACATCCCACTTCAAACCTACCTTTCCTCCCAAGTCCTTGAGCATGTTGCTCCCAAAGCCTGGTACTCCATGTTTGAATCCCTCCAGTCATGTTTCTGCTTTTGTTATAATACTGTTAAAACCTAGTTAAAGCACATTCTAATAGTGCATTTTTTGTCTTGAAATTAAGCCAGTTTCTCATTTAACCCCAAGATGAGCTTTCAACTTCAATTTCACATCATCACTAAGGCTGCTTATTTTCACCTGCGTAACAACACCCAACTTTACCCCTGCCTTAGCTCACTAGACGTCTTCCAAAACCGCTGCCTGCGTCTTAACTTTCACTCAAGTTCACTTATCATCATCTGTCCTGTGCTCACTGACCTATGTTGACTCCCAGTCAAGCATCATTTTGACTTCACAATTTCTTTATAGCCTCACCCCTCCATAGCTCTGTAATCTCCAGCCCAAAAACTCTCCAAGGTATCTGCACTTCTCTAATCCTGGCCTCTTGAACAACCCCAATTTTAATCATTCCACTACTGGTGGCCATGCCTTCCGTTGCTTCTATCCTGAGCTCTGGAATTCTCTCCCTACACCTCTCTGCCTGTTTTCCTTGCTTTCCTCCTTTTAAGGCATTCCTTAAAACCCACTTTTTTGACCAAGCTTATGGTCATCTGACCTAATCACTCCATATGTGGCTCAGTTCATATTTTGTTTTATAATGCTCCTGTAAAGCTCCTGGGATGTTTAATATGTTAAAGGTGTTCTATAAACAAAGTTGTTGTTGATTCCATCGCACTGTTATTTCTTACGTTTCCACTATCATTTGTAAAGAAAAATTGCAATATATTTAATATTTCTGCCATAACTTCATGCTTCACAATTGGACTTTCTCCTTTGTCTCCACTTTTATTCAATCATTCTTTTACTTTTTTTGTGCTCATAAAATGCCTTATTAATTCTTTTTATATTGCCTTTTTGAAGTTCTCTGTTTAACCCTTCTATTCTCCCTGTTTATCTCTACTGCACTTTTTCTATATTTCGCCTTACTATCTCCATCATATGCCTTCTCCAAGTTTGTTTAGTTTTAGTCTCTGTATCCAGGGAGCTCTATACTTTGCTTTATCCTGTTTTATCTTTCGGGAATGTTTTTATTTTGTACTTATTATATCCACACGTACACTAATGACATCCAGAATACCGCTCCATAATCTCTCTCAACCCTCCTGCCTGCCATATGGTCTGACACCCACTCCTGGATAAATTGAAAGTTTCTCAGTTAAACATTAGAAAGACTGAAGCAATTGTTTTTGTTCCATGTCATGTTCTCCATTCCCTCACCACCAATTCTATCTTCCTCCTCGACCACTTCTTCAGATTGAAGCCAACTGTTTGCAACCTGAGCATCTTGTTTGAACCGGAGGTGAGCTACCGATCCCATATCCTTTCCATCACAAAGATAATTCAACCTTTATGCATCAACTATCTCTACTCCTGCCTAACTCATTTGTGGCAGGAATCTTCAGTCTTTTATCACACTTTCACACACAATTCTTAAGCTCTCTTGGGCAGTCTCCCATCCTCTTCCCTGAATATACTTCAGCTCATTCAAAACCTACAGCCCACATGCTGACCTGCACCAAGTTCCACTCATTACTCCTCTTCACTGACCTACAAGTTCCCCTACATCTCCAGTTTAAAATTCTCACCCTCAAGTTCAAACTCTTCCTGACTCTCCCCTCCCTACCTCTGTAATTCCAACATCCTACAACCCTTTTCCCCCAACTGTAGATTCTTCCTAATTCCCAATTTCCTTTACTTCACCATTGGTGGCCATGCCTTCAACAATCTAGGCTTAAGCTCTGAAATTCCCCTCCCTAAACTCCAACTCTCTCCTTGCCTTTAAGACCCTCCTTAAAATGTACTACTTTGACCAAGCTAACAGTCATTCCAAATATTTTCTTCTTTGGTTCAATTTTTTCACAGACTGCTTACGCTTCTGTGAAGCCCGTTGGGATGTGTTTTCTATATAGCTGTAATTGCAATTTTTGTTGCCTTCGAGCCCCTCATTGCCTTGTGCTGGATCAGCAGTAGGTTTGGGTGCTACAAATTTGTGCCCTCTCCAAAATATCAGGTTAAACCCCCTGAGCCATATTTTTGGCAGAAAGAGTAGATCTTCATCCCATCTGCCAAGTATGCACTTGCACTTGGGTCCCAGAGGTGTAGAGGATGGTGTCTAACCCACTGCACCATCCAGTCCATTAAACTGGAACTTTAAGAGCAAAGCATCTCAAGATGGGTAGAATTGCCATCTCTGGTTGGAATTATTTTCTGCAAGTTTCACCACATGTCGTCCTGTCCCCAACTGGCCTGCCCGTGCACTCCTGACATGTCCATTTTCACGGTACACCCACTTCCTACCCTATGAAAGCAGACAGGCTCTTCATTACACAATCAGCTGGTTTTTAGTTGTTGGTGAAATGGCCTTTATTCCCCATCTCCAATAATTTTATAACTAATAAAGTAAAAGTGATCAAATAATCTGAAAAACAAAATTGACGATCGTTTTTAATGTCTTTTAATTTTTTTCCCTGGTTGTGACAGTATTGAGGAAGCTAATTTTTTTCGTTCCTAAACCTCCAAGACAGAACTGTAGGTTGGTAACCCGAGATGGGCACCTGAGATGTGGAGAAAAAGTAAAAATGGAGAGGTCAAAATATGGAAAAAATATTTGCTCTAAATGTGATGTAAGTGTATAATGTGTGCAAGGTGGAAAGCTGTGTTAAATTACAATCTTATTGACGGACTCTCAGACCTGACTGCAGAAATCAGGCAGCTGAAGGAGGGGCTAACAAAGGAATAAATCACTTCCTGGGTTAAACAAAAAAACCACAGGATTTGGGTGTCAGCTAGCACATCAGGATACAAAGCAGCCAGAAGAAAAACACGACATACAGATGCTGCAGATCACATGAGTGCTGATTTTGCAGGGGAATCGGTAGCTGTGGAGCACAAGTAAGAAAGAACAAAGAAGGAATGTAGTTTAAGAACCAAAACAAGCAGGAAGATCCAGGCCTTTAAACAAAAGGAGTTGAGGGAGGAGACAAAGGGAGTAGGTAAGTCTAATAAAGGAGGGATAAGGATTGTGAGAGGGACACAAGGAAGAACAAACAGACTCAAATATAAAGGGAAATGAGTTTTGAGGAATGATGAAAGAAAATTGAACTTTGCAAACTGTAAAGGAAGCAGTCATTGGAGAGGGAAGGGCCTAACTGAAATATATAAAAAATAAAGGACCCCAGAGGACACAGTGGAAATTAGATAAAAGCATATTTTAGTAAAAGAGGTTTCTTTTGATACAGTTTTCAGTATTACTTCTCACAAGTAATGTGTTTGGAATATGCTGCCAAGTAGGGTAATCAAATTAAAAACGTTAAGGCCTTTCAAAATGCTATTTCAAATACCATGATGGGAGAGTAAAGAGAAGTATGCATGTGACCTTCAATGTTATCAACATTTTTGATTCATGAAATGCACCAGGCAGATGAGTTAAATGAGGTGACCATAATGTATGGTTAAGGTCCTAATAGAAAGTGGGGAAAGGTTATTCCAAAAACAAGAAACGCCAGACTTTAGAAAGATAAGTGAACTAGCTGAGGTGAGTGAAATGAGAAATTAACACACAGGACTATTGACCAACAATAGAATTGTCTTATACAAAGAAAGACTGCAATGTTGCAGAATAGATATCCATCATTTAAAGCAAAAAGATGACTTCAGAATGCTCTGGATTAAAGGGGAAACTGGAAATTCAAACTGAAGATGAAGGTAAGTATGGCCGAGAGATAAGATTAAAAACGAGTGAATAAGAAAATAAGGAATAAAGTTAAGAACTAGATAAGGACAGCCAATAGGGGGTATGAGAAGAGAATCTCAAACATTATTCTTTAAAAAAAGAAAGTGTTCTACAAATTCATCAGTCTTAAAAAAATAAATTATTAAATGTGGAGGGTCCATGAGAGGATGGTGGATGGTAGAGGATAGCGAATTAGTAGATGATGAGCAGAAATTGGTAATTGTAATTGATTACAACAAATTCTTTGCTTCAGCATTTATAAAAGAGGCAGATCTTGGGGAGGAGTCCTGAATTAGTTAAAAGGGAGATTAAATAAATTGAATAAATTAAGTAAAAATGAAGCACATTTAGCTCAAAAAGGACAAAATGATTGGACCCGACTGGATAAATCTCAAGCTCCTATGAGAAATGGGGAAGAAATAGGTTCCTAGAAATTATATTTCCGGGTTCTATTGAGAGGTTTTGTATTGATCACTGTAATGTAATAGTCTTTTCAAAAAGAGAAATAGCTATCCCAGATAATTACAGGCCAGTTAGTTTTAACATTTGTGGTTGGGAAATTTTAGATCCTTTAATTAAAGATGGGATTAGTAGGTACCCTAAATGAGGAAAAAATAATTAGAAGCAGTCAAACTGATTTCAGAAAGGAGGAAGATCGTCTTACAAATCTGAGTGTTCTTTGAAGAAGTGACCAG
This sequence comes from Cetorhinus maximus, assembly GCF_964194155.1. Lineage (NCBI taxonomy): Eukaryota > Metazoa > Chordata > Chondrichthyes > Lamniformes > Cetorhinidae > Cetorhinus > Cetorhinus maximus. The sequence continues at coordinate 33,414,902 of NC_135892.1, read as the reverse complement.
TATTAGATGGAGGAAATTGACTTTCAGCTATCCTTTGATGAAGTACCACACAGGAGACTGTTGAAGATTAAGAGTCATGGAATTAGGGGAAGGGTAGCAAATTGGATTAAAAACTGGTTAGAAGAGGAAACTGAGAATCTGAGTTAAAGGCAGATTGTCAGTTGTTGGAATTGACTGGGTGAATTGAGCTTCAAACTTGCAGAGTAGATAAGAGGCAGTAACATTGTGGATCCAAAATTGGCTTATGGAGAGAAAGCAGAGTTTCTTTCAGGCTGGAGGTAAGTACATTTTCCCAGGGATCATTATTATATGTATTAATAATATGAACCTGGGTGTACAGGGGCATAATTTCAAAATTTGCAGATGATACAAAACTCCGATGTCGTGAACAATGAGGAGGACCGTAACAGACATAGGAGGGCATGAAAGGGCAGGTACTTGGCACATGAAATTTAATCCAGAAGTGGAAAGTGATGCATTTGGTAGGAAGAATGAGGAGAGACAGTATAAATTAATTATACTAATTTAAAAGAGGTACAGGAACAGAGTGACCTAGGTGTATATGTACAAATGTTTGACAATGACAGGAAAAGTTGAGAAGGCTGTTTTTAAACAAAAGCATATGGCAACCTTGGCTTTATTTAAAGAGGCATAGATTACGAAAGGAAGTTATGTTAAACCTTGAAAATCAGAAAGAATGAGCATAGAAAAAATCAAGATAATCAGGCAAAGTATTTTATAAATTAGTAATAAAATCGGTAAGTGTAAGATGGAACCTTCTGAGAGGAGAGGATGGTGAATTAGAGAATAAGCAGGATTAACAAGCGTTTCAGAATATGTTGGAATTGAGCAGGCCTGGCAGCACCTGTGAAGAGCGAAAGCAATTATAATGTTGTTTTTCTCTCCATAGACCCTGCCTGCACAGAATATTTCCAGCATTTTTTTGTTTAAATTTCCAACTTTTGCTTTAATAACAAGTATTTCACTTCAGTATTTACAGAAAAAAGGAATGTTTGAGGGATGATCCATCCTGCATTGGTTGAGTGAGATGAGATGTTATAAATAAAAGGAAAGCTTTAGAGGTTAGTTAAGTTAAAGGAGTGCAAAATGGTGGGACCTGACAGGATATTCCCAAGAATCTTAAAGGAAATGGGAGAAGAAATTGTGGTGACCATAGAAATTTTACTGAGAGTGAATGTGTGGTGGAAGTCTGGAGAGTAGCCAATCTAATATACAGTTTTAGAAAGGGAAACAGAACTAACAACTAACCTGGATAATTACAGGACAATTAATTTAACATGTGGAGAAAATTTTGGAGTCATTAATTAAAGGTGAAATGACTAAATGTGTAGATGAAGAGAAAATAATTATAAACGGGCAACATGGATTTCAAAAAGGAAGATCATGCTGGCCAAAACATTGAAGAGATGATGAATATGGCACAGCCTCCAATGGTGGAGCAATGGAAAGCAGAGGTGTGCAAAAAGCTAGAATTGAAGGAATCAGTGGTTGGAAGTGGATAGCAGTGCTAAGGCTGCTTATTTTCAATGTGGACATCAATAATTTGGACATGCAGCTAGAGAAAGCATAGGAATGGAAATAGGCCGTTTAACCTCTCGAGACTGTGTTCCACCATTCAGTGAGCCAATGGCTGATCTGTGACCTAACTCCATATATCCACTTGTGTCCCATATCCCTTAATACCTTTGGTTAACAAAAATATCTATCAAATCTCACTTTTAACAATTGATCTAGTATCAATTACCGTTTGTGGGAAAAAGTTTCAAACTTCTGTCATCCTTTGTGTGTAAAAGTATTTCCTAATTTCACTCCTGAAAGGTCTGGTTCTTATTTTTTTAGACAATGCCCTCTCGTCCTATACTCCCCAACTAATGGAAACCATTTCTCGCAATCCACCCTATCTGCTCCCCATAATATATTCAAAACTTTGATAAAATAACCCTGTAACTATCTAAATTCTAGGGAACTCGATGCTTGTTTGTTTATTCACTGATTGTAGCTTAATCCTTGGAGTTCAGGTATCTTTCTAGTCAATCTACACTGCAGCCCTGTCAAGGCTGATAGACCCTTCCTCAGGCTGGTGCCCAGAACTACTCAAAGTACTCCAGGTGTGGTCTAACCAGGGTTTTGCATAACTGCAGCATGACTTCCATTCCCTTGCATTCTATCCTGTACATATAAAAACCAGCATTCCATTTGCTTTCATGACTATTGTCGGTACCTGTTCATGACATTATAATGCTGTGTGTACCTGGAGCCTCTAAGTTTCTTTTGTCCTCCACTGTTTCTAACTTTTCACCACTAGAAAGTATTGTATTCTATCCTTTTCAGGTCCAAAGTGGATGACCTCACGTTTGGCTAAATTGAAATCCATTTGCGACAGTTTTGCCCATGCTCTTAATCTGTCAAAAACTTTGTAATTTAATGTTTTAGCCTACACTGCTTACAATGCCACCTATTTTTGTGTCATCAAATTTGGATATGTGACTCTCTATCATATCATCTAAGTTCATGAATACAGCGAATAGTTGAGATTTGAACACTGATCCTTGTGGGACACCACTAGTCCTAATCCTGCCAATTGGAGTATGTGCCTGCTGTTGCGCCCACACCTGCTGCTCAGCCAGTTTGCTGACCAGGTCAATATTTTGCCTTCAGTTCCATTCGCAGCAGTGTACAAATTTGAGGGCAATACTGAAATGGGAGGCATATTAACTAATTCTAAGAATCAAAGGGAAGTACAATGGGATATTGATAAGATGGTGAAATGGGCAAGGAAATGGTAGATGGAATTTATTGGTTCATATTGGTTTTTTAAAAAAAAAGTACTAATACTTTGGAGGAAGCTCGACAGATGTGAAATAGTGTTGTTTAGAGGGCTCAGCGTTACAAGGCATTAAAAGCAGCACCTCATGGTCAAAAAGATCTAATGAAACGTTGGGTGCAATATATATGGTTTACTTGGTAAATTGTTAGAAAACTGTATTAAGACTCAGGTTGGAGTGCTGTGTACATATTTGGACTTCACAATCTAAGAGGGATGTTGAGGCATTAGAGAGGGGAAAGTGCAATATAATGTTTCCAGTTGATATAACTTGCCAATAGAACAGTAGATGGATGTTGGTTTGAATATCCAAAGCTAGAATGGGCCAGAGGAAGAAGCGTTTCTGTGGAGGGTCACCATGGTAGAACATGTTTTCCAGGAACAATGGTCCAAATGGCACGAAAGGTGGGGACAATATTTACATTTGTAGTTTCCTGTACAGTATGTTACCACTACCAGCTGAAGGAGGAAAGGATTATGGATAATTCTGTATTTGGGACAAAACTGCCTTTTCCAACCAGTGGATTTTTTGTAGAGGGACCATTAAGAAAATGAAAAAAACCAAATTAGATGGGAATCCAGACTATAATTCAATATCCGGATGTCAGGCAGCAGTGCTCTCAGATGGGAAAAGCAATGTGCCTCACATTAAATGGAAATCAGTATTGGATTACAATATTAGCCTGCATGTGAGACCCTGTAGTAATTGTGTTGCAGAAAAGAACTAATTATTTCTTGGGTTAAATGAAAACAGCAGGGATTAAGGGTCAGCTGACACACTGAGAAGCAAAACGGACAGAAAAGTAACTTGATAGATTGATTATTGTGCTTGGAAGATTGAAAATTTCTCAGGGGAAATAGTGGCTATGGAGCATGAGTAAAAAGAGATCAAAGAAGGAAACCAACTTAAGAACCAACAGCTCTGATGCTTTAAATAAAAGGAGAGGGGTGGTGGTAACTTACTGGACCACATTTACTGTAAATCTAGTGCCTGAGTGCCAGTTATGCACTCTGTGCCCATTCTGACAGGCATCCATCCATTTTATGCAAGTAATCTGAGTCCTGAAACTCTAGGTTTCATAGGACATACGTACCCACAGCAGCAAAGGGTCAACGAAGATAGTTACTGCCAAGAGCAAAGTGATTAATCTGCTGCTCCTCAGAACAAGGGACACCCCCATGCTGTCAAATTCCAGCAGCATCAGCAGTGTTGTGAAATTCAGGACATTCACCCCAGTTCTACCAAGTACCAGGAGGTCAGGCTCCTCCACTCAGTGTTCATTCTCTTATTCTGCCATAGTTACAGTAATGGAGCTGGGTAGTGAATATTCAAAACCCTAGTTTTTAGCAATCTTATGAAATATAAGTGGGGTTTAACTGAATTGGGTTTTGTGCAGGGCTTTGATGGCACCACAGAATGGTCCTGGCACTTGGTAGAACTGGGGTGAATCACTTGAATTTCACAACACTGCTGATGCTGCTGGAATTTGACAGCATGGGGGTGCCCCTTGTTTTGAGGAGCAGTGAATTGACCACTTTGCTCTTGGCAGCAACTATCTTGGTTGACCCTTTGCTGCTGTGGGTACGTATGTCCTATTACTGTGGGCTGATTATCTGCAGTCTTCTGTTGAGCTCCTCAAATTTATGGACCTGCCTGTAGAGGAAGTCACTGTTTCGTCATGCCTTACAACGCAGAAGAAATCCTTGGCCTGGCAGCACTGGAATGCCATTTTTAATGCAAGTACTTATGTTTTTTGGTTCCTGAACACACACACACTTATCTGTATTTCTCCTACTTTAAGACCCACTTTAAAACTAAGGACTCTTACCAAACTTTATTCACCTGTCCTAATAGCCCCTCTTTTGAATTTGTCAATTTTTGTCTGATTATGCTCCTATCAAGTACCTTGGGGCTTTTTAACTATGTCAAAGGTGCTGTATAAAACTGTTCTTGTATCTGTATTTCTATTTTTCTATGTTTCAATGTCTAACAGGTGTTAACTTGAAAATGTAAACATTCTATTTTTATCAGCAAAAGATGGAGTGTTTTTGCTTTCAACATTGGACTCCAATTCAATTCAAATTGGGCTGAGAAAAGAAACTAAGTCTTGCTGCTTAATATGCCTTCTGAAGTTTATACAATCCAAACAAAAAAGTACAATAGATGTATAATCGATAGTGTTATTTTTCTCTCTCTCTCATGCACACACCAAGCAGTTTTTTCAAGAAGTGTTCAATCTAAATTTTACTGGAATAGACCTTTTGAAATTCATCCTCCAACTTTTCTTAAAAGTAACGTTGAAAAACAACCACACAAACTGTTGGATGGTGAACATTAATATTATGGCGATTGAGCTGCACCAAATGCTGTGATGCATCATGAGAAATTGTGCACACTGCACAAGCTTGGTGGTAGAATCAACCTTCAGTTTACAACCATAACGTACACTAATGCATCATCTATCACGTAGTAAAATATCTCTAAGTGCTTCACAAGCGAGTTACCAGACAAAGTTTGACACAACCATATAGAGGTATGAAAGATGACCAAAAGTAAGAGAGAGAGGCAAAGAGGTTTGGGGTGGAAATGCCAGAGCATAGGGCCAAGGCAGCTGAAGTTGTGGAGTGATTAAAGACGAAGATGCACAAGACAAAAATCTGAAGTACCAATGGTAGAAAAGAGCCAGAAATGCAACAGTTGCAGTCATTGTCAGTGCTAAGTTTTCCAACCTCCGCCAATGCGAGGTGGAGACTACAATTTTCTTTAGTGCTCTTGGACCGGGAGGGGGTTAATTCAGCAAAATGTCTACTCCTGGTTACATGAAAGGACATAACCCAGTGACCCAATAACCTAAGCTGCTTACATTCAATGGAATCTATCACCGCGAGGAGTCAGGACTTTGTAGAGAACAGAAAATTGGGAGTAAAATAAATGATTGTTTTGTTTTTGCAGAAGGAGCATACTGCATAGAACAGACAGGGAGGATGAACACTGCGATTAGAGCCCCTTCACTGCCTGAAGAACAATTCCATGCAAGTGACTCAGGGGAAAGTGTAAAGTTTCTGAACAGCCTAACTCAAGCCGAAAGCAGTCAGGAAGGAAAGCCGTATTCAATAAATTCGGCTGGTCAGGGAACTGATACTACATCATCAAAACTCAAACCATTCAGCAACACCACCGAAAAGAGCATTTTGGAAGATGATGCTATTGGAGATTTTTCACTTCGGGAGATGCAGAGACCTTCAACTTGTGAGGCTGGTAATAAACTGACCACATTTCCAGAAGATTCTGTGCAAGATGAAGATTTTAAATGTTCGCGTTGTGAAAAGACCTTCAAAGAGTTATATTTATTCACTGCTCATCAGCGCTTCCACAGGAATGAAGACGCATTGAAATGTAAGGTATGTGACAAGGTCTTCATGCACATGTCGAGTCTCCTGAAGCATCACCGTATTCACACAGGTGAGAGGCCATTCAAGTGTGAGGTGTGCGGAAAGGCCTTCTCAGTTTCATCAAGCCTCTTGCAGCATCAACGTATCCATACAGGTGAGAAACCCTTCCAGTGTGATGTCTGCCAGAAACGGTTCACCGAATCCTCTTCACTTAGAACACATCAACACATCCACACGGGTGAGAAGCCGTTCAAATGCTCAGTCTGTGGTAAGGGTTACAGTAGGTCATCACAGCTGCTGATCCATCAGCTAACACACACAGATGAGAAGCCTTTCCAGTGTACCATTTGCCTGAAAGGTTTCATCCAGTTCACTCACCTTACCAATCACCAGCGAGTTCACACTGGTGAGAAACCATTCCAGTGCACCCTCTGTCAGAAGCGTTTTGTCTCTTCCTCCTCGCTTGCGTCACACCAGTACATCCACACAGGTAAGAAGCCATTCAAGTGCGAGATGTGTGACAAGACTTTTACGCAATCATCAAACCTCCTGAAGCACCGACGCATCCATACTGGTGAGAAACCATTCAAATGTGAGGTGTGTGAGAAGACCTTCACTGTGTCCACAAGCCTCCTGAAGCACCAACGCATCCACACGGGTGAAAAGCCTTTTAAGTGTGATGTTTGCTCAAAATGCTTCATTGATTCCTCTTCTCTGACCAGGCACCAGCGCATCCACACAGGAGTGAAACCATTCAAATGTGAGGTGTGCGGCAAGGTGTTCACGCTGTCATCGAGTCTGCTGAAACATCAACACATGCACACCAGGTAGAAAGCCTTCCACTGTGACATTTGCCAGAAATGCTTCGCTGTCTCCTCTTTGGCCAGAAAGCAGCAACATTTCAACATGGGAGAAACTGTTCAACTTCACATTTAGGAAAGGTTTCAGCACGTCATACAGATTAGCATTCATTCAAGTATGACTATCTCAAGATTTTCACTGCCGCCTTCTGGCACACAAGACTCTCAATGCCCCCAGGTAGAAATTGAGAGATTATGGTGATTGCTTTCATTTGGGGAAAACTCAAATTATGCTAATTTTAGTAGGTGCACAGTTACTAAGTAGGCAAGTTTCAAATTGTTCAGTATGGTTTTTTTTTTTAAAGTCACTTTCAATGATTTTGAATCAAATTACTCAAAGGTGGAAGACTGATTAAAAATGCTTATTTTTGTTGATGAGCCCATTTTCAGCTGTTAATAAAACTGCAACAGGTGACCTCTTAAATGCATTAAGGAATACTTTTTAATGGAAAGAAGAAGAAAAAGAAACATGATTTATTTTGCTGCCAGATTGCGCTAGTTTATGGAAGATTTAATGCTTTTGATCATGCAAATAAATTTTAGCGGAAACTTGAATTGGAACCAAATGAGTGCAATTTCCAGATTGCCCTCCCCCATGTTTTGCTGAAGCCTTCAATCAGTCCACTCACTACAGGCTCGATAAAGATGTGGAACCTTACTGTATCATCTATCAGAATCATTAAAGAAAATCTTGCATTTATATAGCCCCTGTCGGTATCTCCCAAAATGCTTTGAAGTGTAGTCACTGCTGTAATGTAGGAAACAGGGCAGCCAATTTCCAAGCAACAAGGTTCCACCAACAGCAATGGAATAAATTATAAGACCACCTGTTTTAGGTGGACTTCATGGACTTCCAAATGATGATCAATAAAGTGCCACATAACAGGTTGTCAGTAAAGTTGAAACCCATGAAATAAAGAGTCAGTGGCAACATGGATATGAAGTTGTCTGAGTGACAGAAACAGAATAATGGTGAGTGCTTGTTTTTCAGACTGGAAGAAGCTATTATATTGGAGTTCTCGAGCAGTCAGTACAAGGATCACTGCTTTTCTTGGGATGAAGGGCACAATTTTAAAATTTGCAGATGACACAAAGCTTTGAAAGTATTGTGAACAGTGAGGAAGAAAGTGATAGACTTCAAGAGGCCATAGGCTGGTGGACATGTGGTGGATTAAATTTAATGCAAAGAAATGCGAAGTGATGTTGTTTTGGTAGGAAGAACAAGGAGAGACAATATAAAATAAAAGATACAATGGGGATGTAGCAGCAGAGGGATTGGGGGGGTGGGTGGCATATGTGCCCTAATTGTTGAAGGTGTCAAGGCAGGTTGAGAAAGTGGTTTATAAGGCATATGGGATCCTGGGCTTTATAAATAGAGTTATAGAGTACAAAAGCAAGGAAGTTACGGTGAGGCATTACAAAACACAGGTTCAGCCTCAACTGGAATATTGTGTCCAATTCTGGGCACCACACTTTAGGAAGGGTGTAAATGCATTAGGATATAGAAAAATATTTACAATAGTTCCAAGGATGGGAGACATCAGTTACGTGGATAGATTGGAGAAGCTGGGTCGTTCTCCTTAGAGAACAGATGATTGAGAGAAGATTTGCTTAGAGGTGCTCAGAATCATGAGGGGTCTGGACAGAGTGGAAGGTAGAAACTGCTCCCATTCGTGGAAGGGTCAAGAGCCAGAGGGCACTGCTTTAAAGTGAGTGGTAAAAGAACCAAATGCAACATGAAGTCTTTTAATGTAGCAAGTTGTTAGGATCTGGAATGCACTGCCTGAGAATGTGATGGAGGCAGACTCAATCATGGCTTTCAAAAGGGAATTGGATAATTACCTGAAGAGAGAAGCTTGCAGGGAAAAGATAGGGCAGTGGGACTGCGCAAGTTGCTCCTGCAGCTAGCTGACTTGACACAGTGGACCAAATGGCCTCCTGTGCTTAATTAGATATGATTCGAGGTGTGTGTTGAGGGATAAATGTTGGGACAGAAAAATTACAAATCATGACTGCTCAACCTGGGATCCTCACTCTTCTGTGCTGTTAGAACCATTTTCTCCTCTGGCACAATGGCACGTCAACATGGGAGAAGTCTCTCAAATGGTACATCTGTGACAAATCCTTCATCCACAACTTGCCAACCGCCAGCAAATCTGTTTAATTGTGGAATTCGCAAGAGTTTAGCAATTCTTCAAAGCATGCAAGAAATTTCAGCAATGAGGGCATCACTTTTGATCTTGCTAGTACCTTAGAATAATTGCACATAAGAACAGATGGAATTGTTCTTCAGCAGAGTCAGTACCTTGGAAAGGAATGAGAAACACCAACAAGCTGGATTTTAAACAAAGGAAGAATGTGAGCATTGTGTAGAGGAACAGATAGCAGATATCCAAGTGCTTGTGGTGCCCTGTTACTGATGCCTGCCTAGTTCCTGTTGCATTTGCTTGTTAGAAGCAGGAAATGGATCTCTAAATTCTGACTGGATTAAACCAAGTGTGAACAGCTATTAATTAATTACAATAGCTTTCTTTTATCGTGTCTGGTGAAAGTAGTGTTTGTCTTTGCTGATCAACTCTTGAATGTAGTAGATTATTAAAGGAGCTAAATCCACCTGTTAAAAGAATGTTTTGCTGATTTGAATTTTTTTCATCTAAAAGATAATAGATTTATGTAATATTTAAGATGGACAGTCATTGAAAGAGATGAATAAATTTGTCTGAGACACAATCAATACTTCTGGAGAGGCTGATGAATTTTGGTCTATTCCCCTCCATTCACATTTGTTAAAATGTCATGCAGACTTCTTATGAACTTTAGCACATGCTTGCAAATACACAGCATGGCTAAAAAAGTGGCGAGATACGATTCAACATGAAAAACTGATGAGCTTGCTGGATTGCCTGCATAGTTGTCCATTGTGCAGGTGCTGTCCTTTTTAATCATCCTCCAGTTTAAGCAATTCCAATTCATGTGAAGTTTTCTCCCAGTTATTCTGAGAGGCTCTTGCTTCAAGCTGTTCACCAATTTTAGCTTCCTTTTATACTTCTATTTTTGTTGTTTCATATTTATTTATTTGCCCTATGAGTCAAAGTCCCATTGTTTGATTCAGATTAAACTTCTGATCACAGCCTATAAGTACCACTGTTATTTTTCTCCTAATTATATGCTGCACCAGGCAGAAATGAATCATCGTGAAAGCAAAGTTTGGGCTTGTGGCTCCTTTGTCTACATTCCATCCATCATGATAAGACAAAGGTAAGGAACAACCTGTCAATGTCTGCATCCTCATTACTAGCTTTCTTACACTTGGTGAACTCAAGTGATCTATTGGATTGCATTGCAAGAATTCTAAATGATTAGCAAAAGCTATTGTCATGAACCCTGTTTGGTAGCCTGAATGGTGAGCTGGCTGATCGAGCAGTTCATCCATGATGATAAGGGGCATCTGGTCTCCCTCCTCTGTTCATTGAAGTTTGTTTACCTAGTATGTTTTAAAATCCTGAGCAAAATTCTTGAATCATCTTGAACTCTTTACAAAAATCTGATTCGTGGCATTAAGTGATGAGGACCTTTTGCATGCTGTTATATTTCTACCCTCAAATCAAAGTTTTGGTATTAAATTCAGTGGATGGAATAAGTAGATTTTTGCGTTGATTTCATAAATTTTTGCCTGCAGTTTTCGGGCATTAAATCATACACTTCAAGAATTGCAATGCTTTGCTACAACATAGTTTATACTGTCACTGGACTGACATGAAAAAAGAGTGCTTTATCACTTAGTGATGTTACAAGATAACTTGCCTACATTTCTTCATTCCACTTAATGGTGAAAGCTATAAATTTAAATGCTGCTTGTGCAAATTGGATTCCGGATACTGTTACAATTGTTACAAATTTTGGGCCTGTACTAGATATTCTCTTCTAAAATTGTCAGCTGTGGTTCAGTGATAGTATTGACACCACTTGAGTCAGAAAGTTGTTGGTTTAAGTGCCACTCCAGAAACTGAGCACATAATCCAAGCTGACACTGAAGTATAATACTGAGAGAAGATGCTGCCTTTTAGACGAGATGTTAAACCAAGACCCCTCTGTAAAGGGATCCTACTGAGAAGGGGAGCTCTCCCTGGTGCCCTGGCCATATGTCTTCCCCCAAACAACATTACTAAAACATTCTCATTTCCCATGCTATGCACAATTAGCTGTAGCGTTTCCTACATTGCAACAGTGACTACACTTCAAACTATTTCATTGGTGCCATGAAAAGCACGATGTGGAGGCATGTTCTTTTTTTCATTTTTAGTTTGGTGTCACTGGTTACTGATTCCCTTACATTTCCTAGAATCTGAAGACTATCTTCACTGCCCAATAGCTAGTCAAATGATAGCATAACTGGGGGCCATAACAGTAAGGTCCCTTCTGTGTACTCTTCCATGTTTTTAAGTATGTTCCCTCAAGTGTGCCTCTCCTAACTTCCAGAAGGAGTGAGTTAAGGTTAACTGCAAATCCTTAGTTTACAAGATGTATATGAATGAATAGGATAGTGTTTTCATGGTGAATTTTGATTATTTCCTATTACTCATTTAAAAAATGAAAACTTTGTCATTGAATGGACTACATCATTTTGCAATTCAGAATTCATATTGAAAGCATAATCTCTCTAAGTGCTGTGTTTGGCTGCAGTAGAGAGCTTCAGTTGGAGATTGGTGACTGAGGGAGCTTAAGGGTTAAATTCTATCTAAAGTCTAGACTTTTGGCAATTAACTAAAAGTTACTGTTAGGGTTGGAAAAAGGTGAGATTTAGGCCGGAGAGGAGAGGCCAGAAAGAGCGGTATAAAAGGGCGCGAAAAACAGGTTGAGACCAGAGCAGAGAGGCGTACCCTCAAGACCTTCAGGCGGTTGAGTTCAAAGTGACGTCACGATTCAAAAAGTGACACAACACGGGGGAGGCAACTGATTGGTAAGTAGGGTCAGGTGAGTACTACTAATTAAACTGCTGCAGTCCATTAGCTTAAACAAAATAAGGTGAGGACTTTGGACTGTAGTGGGAATGTTTGGAGTGGAATAAGGCCCCTAGTGTAGTTAGTATTCTTTAAAGGGAGCTTAATCTAAAGGGCGGTCATAGCAGCAGAGCTCGCACCCATGATATGCTGCTCCTGCACTATGTGGGAAGTCATAGACACTTCCAGTGTCCCTGGCCACCATGTGTGCAGGAAGTGTGTCCAGCTGCAGCTACTGGCTAACCACGTTTCGGAGCTGGAGCTGCAGGTGGATTCACTGTGGAGCAACCGCGATGCTGAGTTGTTGTGGACAGCATGTTCAGTGAGGTGGTCACATCGCAGGTAAAGACTGAGCAGGCAGAAAGGGGATGGGTGACCACCAGGCAGAGTAGAGGAAGGCAAGTAGTGCAGGAGTAACGTTTTGGACACTGTTGGGGGAGATGACTTCTCAGGGGGATGCAACAGAAGCCAAGTCTATGGCACCACGGGTGGCTCTGCTGTACAAGAGGGGAGGAAGAAGAGTGGCAGGGCTATTGTGATAGGGGATTCAATAGTAAGGGGAACAGACAGGCGTTTCTGCGGCTGCAAAAGAGACTCCAGGGTGGTATGGTGCCTCCCTGGCGCCAGGATCAAGGATGTCTTGGAGAGGCTGCAGGAGGTGCTGAAGGGGAAGGGCAAACGACCAGCGGTTGTGGTACATATTGGTACCAACGACGTAGGCAAAAAAAAGGGATGAGGTCCTACAAGCTGAATATAGGGAGTTAGGACGTAAATTAAAAAGTAGGACCTCAAAGGTAGTAGTCTCAGGATTTCTACCAGTGCCACGTGCTAGCAAGAGTAGAAATAGCAGGATATATCGCATGAATATGTGACTGAAGAAATGGTGTAGAGTGGAGGGATTCAGTTTCCTGAGACATGGGAACGGTTCTGGGGAAGGTGGGACCAGTACAAACAGGACGGGTTACATCTGGGCACGATGAGGACCAATGCCCTTTGGGAGGGCGGGTTGTGGTGTTTGCTCGTGCTGTCGCGGAGGGTTTAAAGTAGAATGGCAAGGGGATGGGAACCTGAGCAGGGAGACAGGAGGGGGAAACAAAGATAGAAATGAAAAACAGAAAAGTAAGAAGCAAAAGTGGAAGGCAGAAAAAAAAAGGCGAAAAACAAATGGGGCCATAGTGCAAAATAAAGCTAAGAAGACTAACAAGGTTAAAAAGACAAGTCTAAAGGCATTGTACCTTAATGTGCGGAGCATTCTCAGTAAGGTAGATGAATTAGCAGCACAAATAGATATAAATGGTTATGACATAGTTGCAATTACAGAGACATGGCTCCAGGGTGACCAAGGATGGGAATGCAGGGGTATTCAATATTTAGGAAGGACAGACAAATAGGGAGAGGAGGTGGGGTAGCATTGTTAGTAAAGGAGGAAATCAATGCAATAGTGAGGAAGGATATTGTATCGGAAAATCGTGACGTGGAATCTGGGTGGAGATAAGAAACACCAAAGGGCAGAAACCGTTGGTGGGGGTTGTCTCTCGGCCCCCAAACAGTACCAGAGATGAAAGGGAAGGCATTAAACAGGAAATTAGAGACACATGCAATAAGGGTACAACTGTAATCATGGGTGACTTTAATCTGCATATAGATTGGACAATCCAAACTAGCAATAATACTGTGGAGGAGGATTTCCTGGAGTGTGTACATGATGTATTAGTCTAAAAGCCATTGAGGAACCAACTAGAGAGCAGGCTATCCTAGACTGGATTTTATGCAATGTGAAAGGATTAATTAACAATCTTGTTCTGCGGGGTCCCTTGGGGAAGTGTGATCATAAAATGATAGAATTGTCCATTAAGATGGAGAGTGAAGAAGTTGAATCTGAAACTAAGGTCCTGAATCTAAATAAAGGGAACTATGGGGGTTTGAGGCACGAGTTGGTAATGATGGATTGGGGAACCTTACTAAAAGGGTTGACGGTGGATAGGCAATGGCTAATATTTATGGAACGTGTGCATGAATTACAACCATTATTCATTCAATTATTGAGTTCAACAACTTCAGATCATGAACACTCCCCTCCATCCTCGTCCCTTTTTGATCCCCTTTTTTCAATTATTTATTAATTTTTACATTTTTTACCACCTATTTGTATTATCATTTAAAAAATTTATTTCCATTTTTCATCCCCACCTTTAGCCTATTTTGATCTTTTCTCCCACACCATCCCCTCCTCCCACCCCATCTCCATTAGGGCCATCTGCCACTTGCTCATCCTTTCTACTCTTAATGTCACCGTTAGCACCTCCTTTAGTCAGTATCACCACCAGCATCGACCTTTTGTTTATGACATCTTTCGCAATCTCTCTTTTGCCCCCACCTATCACTGGCCCTCTATCCAGCTTCACCTGTCCCACCCCGCTTAAACAGTATACATTTCACCACATTTCTACTTCTCTTAAGTTCTGAAGAAGAGCCATACGGACTCGAAATGTTAACTCTGTCTTTCTCTCCACAGATGCTGTCAGACCTGCTGAGTTTTTCCAGCAATTTTTGTTTTTGTTTCAGATTTCCAGCATCCGCAGTATTTTGCTTTTAAATTATTCATCCCTGTCTGGCGCAAAAATAAAACAGGAAAGTTGGCTCAACCATGGATTACAGAAGAAATTAGGGATAGTATTAGATCCAAAGAGGAGACATATAAAATTGCCAGAAAGCAGCAAGCCTGAGGATTGGGAGCGGTTTAGAATTCAGCAAAAGTGGACAAAAAGATTGATCAAGATGGGAAAAATGGAGTATGAGAGAACTTGCAGGGAACATAAAAACTGACTGTAAAAGCTTCTATAAATATGTGAAGAGAAAAAGATTAGCAAAGACAAATGTAGGTCCCTTACAGTCAGAAACGGGAGAAATTATAATGGGGAGTGAAGAATTGAACGCACGTTTTTGAGGCCACAAATAATTTCCCAGAAATGTTAGGGAACCCAAGGGTCTAGTGAGAGGGAGGAATTGAAGAAAATCAGTATTAGTTTTTTTTTAAAAAATGGTGCTAGAGAAATTAATGGGGTTTAAGGCTGAAAAATCCCCAGGGCCTGATAATCTACATCCCAGAGTACTAAAGGAAGCGGCCCTGGAAATATTGGATGCGTTGGTGGACATCTTCCAAAATTCTATAGACTCTGGAGCAGTTCCTACAGATTGAAGGGTGGCAAATGTAACAGCACTATTTAAAAAAGGAAGGAGAGAAAAAACGGAATTACAGACTAGTTAGACTAGCATCAGTCGTGGGGAAAATGCTCGAGTCTATTATAAAAGACGTGGTAACAGAACACTTGGAAAGCATAAACGGGATTAGACAAAGTCATCATGGGTTTGTGAAAGGGAAATCATGCTTAACTAGTCTACTGGAGTTTTTGAGGATGTAACAAGTAGAATTGAAGGGAGAACCAGTGGATGTGGTATATTTGGATTTTAAGAAGGCTTTTGATAAGGTCCCACATTTTCCCATAGTGGGAAAAATTAAAGCACATGGGATGGGGGGTAATATACTGGCATGGACTGAGAATTGGTTGACAGACTGGTAACAGGAGAATTTTTCCAGTGGTGCGTGGGCGCGGATCTGATCACCGCCTGCGATCGGCTACGCACCGCCATATATTGGCCCGCCCAGCGTAACGCATAGCCAGTAGCGCTCAGCGCTACCTGTGTGGGCTAGGGGAGGAGGGAGAGTCAGGGCATGCGCGCGAAAGAGCGCAGCAATCTCCGTGAGATGCGGAGCTGCCTCGGAGATTGAATAGAAAATAAAACATTTTAATAAATGAAGTAAAAATTTATTTAAACATGTCCCCTCATGTGACAGTGTCACATGAGTTGGGACATGTTTGTGAAGTTGGAAAAATGTATTTAATTGTTTTATAAAAGCTTCAGAAAACCTCATCCTGCCTGTGGATGAGGTTTCCTGAAAAATGCGAAGGCCGCTTGGGCTTTAAGCCTGCCTGCCGACCTTAAGGTTGGACTGGCAGCATTCTTAAATACTTTTAATTACTTTCTTTATGGCCTTAATAGGCCATTGACATTTCGGTGGGCGCGCAGCGGACTCCAGCGTGTGCCCGCTAAACGAAATATCGAGCTGACGCGCGATGATGTTGGGATGCACGCCTGATGTCATCGTGTGTCTTTTTACGCATTGGTATGTCGGGCCCACCCCCTCATGCTGACCGGAAGATTCAGCCCAGAGAGTGGGAATAAATGGGTCTTTTTCCAGGTGGCAGGCAGTGACTAGTGGTGTACCGCAGGGATCAGGGCTTGGGCCGCAGCTATTCATAATATATATATAAATGACTTGGATGAGGAAACCAAATGCAATATTTCCAAGTTTGCTGACGACACAAAACTGCTGAGAGTTGTGAGGAGGATGCAAGGAGGCTTCAGGGTGATTTAGACAAGTGTGTGTGGGCAAACATGGCAGATGCAGTATAACGTGGTTAAATTCGAAGTTATACACTGGTGTGAAAAACTGAAAGGCAGAGTATTATTTAAATCGTGATATATTGGGAAATGTGGATGTACAAAGGGATCTGGGTGTCCTTGTACACCAGTCAATGAAAATAAACAGGCAGGTGCAGCAAGCAATTGGGAAGGCAAATGGTATGTTGGCCTTCATTGCAAGAGGATTTGAGTTCATAAGTAGGGATATCTTCCTGCAGTTATACAGGGCCTTGGTGAGACCACACATTGCGTGCTGTTTTGGTCTCCCTACCTACGAAAGGATATACTTGCCATAGAGGAACTGCAGTGAAGGTTCACCAGGCTGATACTGGGGATGGCGGGACTGTTGTAATGAGGAGAGATTGGTTCGACCTGAGCCTATATTCACTAGAGTTTAGAAGAATGAGAGGGGATCTGATTGAAACGTATAAAATTCTAACAGGGTTCGACGGACTAGATGCAGGGAAGATGTTTCCCCTGGTGGGGGAGTTTAGAACCAGGGGCCACAGTCTCAGGATACGGGGCAGGTCATTTAGGACTGAGATGAGGAAATATTTCTTCACTCTGTGGTCAACCTGTGGAACACTCTACCATGTGGAGGTTGAATCACTGAGTATATTTAAGAAAGAAATTGATAACTTTTTGGATATTAGGGGCATCAAGAGATATGGAGAGAAAACAGGAATATGGCGTTGAGATAGAGGATCAGCCATGATCATATTGAATGGCTGGGCAGGCTCGAAGGGCCAAATGGCCTCCTGCTCCTAGTTTCTATGTTTGTAACTGTTTCACACTCAAATCTGCAGCAACCTGTCTTTTTTCAAACAGTGTGGAAACCAAAGACGACGACTTCCTGTAGCATCCTTGGTTAATCAAGGGTTGCCAAACCACAACTTATGCTGTGTTTTTACTATGGGGCAGGGCTAGGATATAGGCCCAAGTCTACCTCAGTCAGAACGGATCAAACTCCGCGCTATTGGTGTTATTTTGAAAAATGAGCTAGCCATCTAACTGTCACCCCCTCCCCTCAGTCAATGACTACCTCTGTCCATCCCCCAGCGCTCTCTCATTGAGCTGCCAATGCACAATACCACCTTCACCTCAAATGAGAAGTCTTCCCCTTAATGTGGAAGCTATAAGAACTACATTATGTGCTCTGTTGGCTCTCCTGCTGTTTGGATGAATGAAATCAACATTATAGTTATGTGATGCTCTAGAATGTGCTTGCAAACTCCACCACTATTGTTCCAAATTGTCAAGGTATTGAGAGCATATCAGCTGGTACCTCAGTTAATCAACATTCTAGAAAGCTGTTATATTTCTGGGAATTTACCCCTGTGAACTGAATTTAACTTCATAACAGCATCACAGTATAATATATACGTAGATATATAAAATCATATCTGTAAGAACTCAGCAACTGGTACAGGCCAGCCAGTTCAGATAGATGGGGAGAGTTACCGGCAAGAAGAGCATCTGACTTTAAAAACCACCTGCCCAATCAAAGAAATGATGGTTGATATAAATGGAGAAGAGTGATCAACTAGCATCAGGGTGACCATATGTAACTTGGGAAAAGCTGAAAGAGGGAGAGAATGTTGAAAATCTGCACAAGCTTGAACTAATCCAAGCATCAGCAGACACCTTTTCATGACATCATCGAGCACTTGGAATGCAGTGTGAATAGATGCAATCTAGGCCATGTGCGCACATGTGAAGGTTGGCTCCCAGTTTGGCATCAAGAACCATTCCAATATATCGATGCAAAAACCTCAATGTGACACAATCCAAGTTGTTCCAATACAGCTACAACACTGGTATCTACCCAGCAATGTGGAAAATTGCCCAAGTATGTCCCGTACACAAAAAGGACAAATCCAACCCAGCCCCATCCGTCTACTTTCGATCATCAGTAAAATGATGGAAGGGGTCGTTAACAGCGCAATCAAGCGGCACTTGTTTAGCAATAACTTGCTCACTAATGCTCAGTTTGGGTTCTGCCAGGATCACTCGGCTCCTGACCTCGTTACAACCTTGGTTCAAACATGGAACTGAGCTCCAGAGGTGGGGTGAGTGTGACTGCTCTTGACATCAAGGCAGCATTTGAGCAAGTGTAGCATCAAGGAGCCCTATCAAAAATGGAGTCAGTGGGAATCAGGGAAAACTCTCCACTGCTTGGAGCTATACCTAGCACAAAGGAAGGTGGTTGTGGTTGTTGGAGGTCTGTCATCTCAGTTCCAGGACATCACTGCAGGAGTTCCTTGGGGTAGTGTCCTCAGCCCAACCATCTTCAGCTGCTTCATCATTGACCTTCCTTCCACTATAAGGTCAGAAATTGTGCAATATCAGTGAATATCACCATGTTCAGCACCATTCACGACAACATAGATACTGAAGCAATCCATATTCAAATGCAGCAAGACCTGGACAATATCCAGGCTTGGGTTGACAAATGGCAAGCAACATTTGAGCCACACAAGTGCCAGGCAATGGCCATCTACACGAGAATCTAACCATTGCCCCTTGGCCTTCAATGGCATTACCATCGCTGAATTCCCCCACTGTCAACATCCATGGGGTTACCATTAACCAGAAACTGAACTGTTCAAGCCATATAAATACTGTGGGCACAAGAGCAGGCCCGAGGTCAGGAATCCTGCAGCGAGTAATTAATCTCCTGACTCCCCAAAGCCTGCCCACAAGGCACAAATTAGGAGTGCGATGGAATGTTCTTCACTTGCCTGGATGAATGCAGCTCCAACAGCACGCAAGAAGCTCGATACCATCCAGGACAAAGCGCCCCTCTTGATTGGCACCCCATCCACAAACATTCACTCCTTCCACCACCGACACACAGTAGCAACAGTGTGTACCATCTACAAGATGCACTGCAGGAACTCTCCAAGCCTCCTTAGATAGCACCTTCCAAACTCTTGAGCTCTACCACCTAGATGCACAAGGGCAACAGACACATGGGAAAACTACACCTGGAATTCCCCTCGAGCTTCTTACCATCTTGACTTGGAAATATATTACCATTCCTTCACTGTCTCTGGGTCAAAATGCTGGAACTCCCTCCCTAACAGCACTGTGAGTGTACCTACACCACATGGACTGTAACAGTTTAAGAAGGCAACACCACCATCTCAAGGGCAATTAGGGATGGGCAATAAATGCTGACCTAGTAAGCGATGCCCACATCCCATGAATGAATAAAAAAAGTCTCTTCCGTGAAACATTAGCGCAGTCCTACAGGCGCCTGAAGGCAACAGTACAGCATAAAACCCATGACATAAAGAACAAATGGTGGACAAAGTACAGGAGATCCAACAACCTGGACAGTAGTGACAATGATTTCTTCAGTGCTGTCATGACAATCTATGGCCCAAACACTCGAGGGCCCGCCCTGCTGAGAGCCAAGCATGGAGGGGAGATTATCAAGGACAGGAAAGCAGTCAGTATTCGCTGGAGAGAACATTTTGAAATACTCTTCAACCGTGACCATCTCCGACTTGAACGTCCTCAACTCCATTCCTCAACACCCTATCTGGTTCAACCTTGGTGCTTCCCCAGTTTGCAGTGAAGTTGGAAAAGCCAGTCGACAGCTGAAAAACAACAAAGCCTCTGAGTCGGATGGAACCCTTGCCAAAATTCCAAAACACAGCAGAGAAACACTCCTGGTACACAACACAACCTCGGATACCTCAACTAGGAAGAGCGATGTATGCCGGAGGATCTCGGGGATGTTGCGATCATGACTATATTCAAGTAGGGAGACAAATCGGATTGTGGCAACTACAGAAGAGCCTTCCTGCTGTCTGCCACAGGGAAGATCATTGCAAAGATCCTCCTCAATTGTCTCCTCCCAATAGCTGAAGAACTCCTTCCAGAGTCACAGTGCAGTTTTCACCCATCGAGAGGCATCACAGACATAACCATTAATGCATGGCTAATCCAAGAAAAATGCAAAGAAGAGCACCAACCACTGCACATGGCCTTTTCCAACCTCATGAAAGCCTTTGACTGTCAGTCATGAAGGCTAATGGAGTATCCTCCTTAAATTTGGCTGCTCTCAAAGGTTGCTATCTTCTGCCAACTCCATGATGACATGTAAGCCTTGATCCTCGCCAATGGAACCTCCACAGACCCTATTCTGGTGAGGACTGGGGTCAAACTAGGCTGTATCATCTCACCAACCCTCTTCTCCATCTTCCTTACTGCAATACTACACTACACTTCCAGCAAATCACCCACAGGCGTGGAGACAATTTACAGAACAGACAGAAACTGTTCAACCTACACCATCTTCAGTCCAAAACCAAAATCACTCCAACTTTAGTCATTGCCTCCAGTGTGCAAATGATGCTTGTATGTGCACTCACTTAGAAACTTAGCTCCAGGTCACTGTTGACTCTTTCTCTGAAGTATATGAGAAAATGGGCCTTTCACTAAACACCCAGAAAACTAAGGTCGTTTTCCAACCAGCTCCCACAGCACAACACTTCACCCCATTGATTAAGATCAGTGGTGAGGTCTTGAAAAACGTGGACTATTTTCCATATCTTGGGAGCCTCCTCTCAATGAAGACAGGTATAGACGATGAAGTTCATCACCGCCTCAAATGTGTCAGCTCAGCCTTCGGCCAATTGAGGAAGAGTATTTGAGGAGCAGCATCTCAAACCTGAGGCTAAGATCATGGTTTACCAGATGGCAGTGATCCCCACACTCCTACATCCTACAACCTACACCAGGCACTTCAACTGTTACACCCCTGTCCCCTTCACGCTATTTAACTCTCAGTCCTCCTCTTGGAGTCATCTATCTGTCATGATACAGTTACAGCCAACCTGCTAAGCAGCAGTCTTATTCTTCATTTTCATAGTCCATTTCTATTTTCTACTCCTTTTATATTCTTGCTACCACGCCAATCTTTACAACCTCATATCTAAGGGTCATGAAATCATTTACAGCACTGAGGGAGGCCATTTGGCCCATAGAGTCTTTACCGGCTCTTTGTAGTGCAATCCAGTCAGTCCCATTCCCTCAATCTATACCTGTAGCCCTACAAGTCCTTTTCCTTCAAGTGCCCATCCAATTGCCTTTTCAAATCATTGATTGTCTCCACTTCCACCACTCTCACAGGCAGCAAGCTCCAGGTCATTATCACTCACTGCATAAAGATGTTCTTGCTCACATTCCCCCTGCACCTCTTCCCTCAGAATATTAAACCTACGTCAGCAATTAAGGGCAGTGGCTTACTCCCAAGGACTGTTGGCCCAATCAAACTGCCAGCACTCAGCAGCCTCAGTAGCAGCATTGCTAGCAATGGCCAGTGCTGAGGTTGCATCAGTGGGGACAGAGTGCTTCAATGCAGCAGTGCTCTCGAAGACATAGGAGTTTCTTTGGGGAAATCCGAGCAGGGCAGGCCAGTAGGTGATCATTGGGGTGGTGGGAAGTTTTTATGGCAGCGGCGCCTTGGGCACAGAGGATGGCCATTTCACTGGGGGCCCCTCTATGGGCCAGGGAGTGGCCATTAAGGAGGGCCCTCCTGGTGCCCTTCTGGGAAGCCATCAGGGTTTACCTGGCGGTCTCCTCCCATGGCGTTGGGCCATTTCTTGCAGGCAAAACACCCATGAGGGCAGGAAGTGGCCCTTGTTTGGGCAGTAAGTGGCTCAATTGGCTACACTAAGGCTCATGTCACTGCCAATATGCCATGGTGACGGGAACTATGTCATGCTCTCCCCCCAAAGCCTTGCCCTGCCATTTGAGCTCTGAAGAAGGGTCGCTCAATGTCAGAATATTCGCAGAATGTTTTTCTGTGAAGAATGGTCATACGGACTCGAAACGTTAACCCTGTTTCTCTCTCCACAGATGCTGTCAGACCTGCTGAGTTTTTCCAGCATTTTCTGTTTTTGTTTCAGATTTCCAGCTTCCGCAGTATTTTGCTTTTATATTGCCGATCCTCATGCCTTTCAGCCTGTTTCCAATGGGTTGGGAAAATTCAGCCAATGGTGACATTTGAGACAAGTAGAAGAATGATCATATTTTGACTTGTTCTGTGCAATTGACCAGTATGTATATTATAAAAAGCCTTGTTTATGGTGCACACTTCCTTCCCATAAAATTAATTTCTGTAACATTTTTATACCAATAATTATAATGGAAACTTTTAGAAAACCCTGTCTAATCATTTCACCGTCATGATTTGTTCAAGTAAATTTACTCAAACTATTTCTTAAAGGAATTTTTATCCTTCGATCTGCCATTTTTTTCTCTAACTGAAACTTCCAGGCCTAAAATCTACAATATATTAAACACCTTTGCCCGGGCTTTCCTCTTGGGCTCGTGAAATGTGATTCGGGCCTTTTGTGGTTTCATAAGTGCAGTTTGTGAGCTGCAATGCAGTATGGGAGCTAGGGGTGTGGGTGCTGAGGTGGGCTAGTTAAAAGGCCCACCTTGGCTCTGAGGGACAGCAACCCAGCTCCCAACATCATTCCTTTGCCCCCTAAAACTCACCCCTCATGCCCACGCCCCCACCCATGCCCCTTCATAGACCCCATGCCTGTTCCATGACCCCTCATTCATCCAATACCCCTTCCATGTGTCCTCATAGGCCATGTTTTTTTTATTCACAAGATGTGGGCTTTGCTGGCTAGACCAGCATTTATTGCCGACACCTTGAGAAGGTGTGGTGAGCTGCCGCCTTGAATTGCTGCAGTCCATGTGGTGTAGATACACCCACAGTGCTGTTAGGAAGGGAGTTCAAGGATTTTGATCCAGCAACAGTGAAGGAACGGTGATATTTTTCCAGGTCAGGATGGTGAGTGACTTGGAGGGGAACTTCCAGGTGGTCGTGTTCCCATCTTTCTGCTGCCCTTCTCCTTCTAGATGGTAGTGGTCATGGGTTTGGAAGGTGCTGTCAAAGGAGCCTTGGTGAATTCCTGCAGTGCCTCTTGTAGATGGTACACACTGCTGACCTGTGCGTCGGTGGTGGGGGGAGTGGATGTGGTGTCAGTCAAGCGGGCTGCTTTGTCCTGGATGGTGTCAAGCTTCTTGAGTGTTGTGGGAACTGCACTCATCCAGGCAAGTGGGGAGTATTCCATCACACTCCTGACTTATGCCTTGTAGATGGTGGACAGGCTTTGTGGAGTCAGGAGGTGAGTTACTCATCGCAGGATTCCTAGCCTCTGACCTGCTCTTGTAGCCACAGTATTTATATGACTAGTGCAGTTCAGTTTCTGGTCAATGGTAACCCCTAGGATGATGTTAGTGAGGGATTCAATGATGGTAATGCCACTGAATATAAAGGAGCAATGGTTGGATTCTCTTGATGGAGATGGTCATTGCCTGACACTTGTGTGGCGTGAATGTTACTTTCCACTTGTCAGTCCAAGTCTGGATATTGTCCAGGTCTTGCTGCATTTGGGCATGGACTGGTTCAGTATCTGAGGAGTTGCGAATGGTGCTGAACATTGTGCAATCATCAGTGAACATCCCCACTTCTGACCTTATGATGGAAGGGAGGTCATTGATGAAGCAGCTGAAGGTGGTTGGGCCGAGGATACTACCCTGAGGAACTCCCTGCAGTGATGTCCTGGAGCTGAGCTGACTGACCTCCAACAACCACAGCCATCTTCCTTTGTGCTAGGCACTCTCCATGCACCCTCATACCCCATGCCCCCTCTAAGCCTCTCACATCTCCATGCCACCCATTCTCTATGTACCTCATACACCCCATGCCACCTCAATGCCTCCCACCACATGCATTCTCCATAGTCACTCACCCAGTATCCGCCATGTACAGTCCTCAGGAACCATGCTATATTAATGGGTACAGATGAGAAGAAGATGAACCTGTAACAATCTATTAAAAATCTCATTCAAATCTTTACCACTGATCCCGCAAAACATCTGTAGTGTCATAGAAAAATGTTTAATCCCTTAAGTGGCCATCTAGTTGTGTAAAGACAAACCATGTATTCAGGAACCACATCAAAGGCAGATTATGTTATTGCAGCCTCTTAAACCAGTCAATCACTCACTGAGCAGCTGTGTCAACAGAGCTGAGCACTCCAACAGGAACTCAGGCAAGAATTCATCATGGCCGCAGCTATCAAAACATTAGCTTTCAGATCCTGACCCTGAAACTGAAAGAAAAATGGTGTTATATTTCCATTTCAAAGCAGACTGCTTGTCAATCAATAGAATGGAGCCAGTTTTTTAAAACAAAACATTTACCAGCAAGGCAAGTTTTCCAAGGCATAAGATATCTGGACATTTCAATCTCAGTCTAAAGCTGGAGAGCTTGTCAGCACATTTTCTCTGTTTTAAATGCATTATGGCACTTGCTCAATTGGGAAAAGTATTATAATGCATGTCAACACTGAAACTATGCTATCAATGTAATGGTCAACTTACCTTTGCAGGCAGAGCCATATGATTAATTGCTGCATTAAAAACACATCTATGTTCCAATGCAGAATCTAATTATGACATCTGAAGGTGTCAAAACATTTAACACTTACCTTTCAGAATGTTCCAGGCTCCTGAGCAGACTTCACCCAGTAGTCATGAACATTCCAACAAGGCGCTTTTTTTTAAGGCTTCAAAAACCCACAACAGCAGAGAAAAATAGCAGGGTGAAGGAAATCAGATTCCCTATCGTTCTCACAATGGTTACCCTGACCTCAGTATTTTACACTCAAAGCCTTTCCGACCCGCAAAAAGGCCACACAAAAATGGCGCAGGGTGGGAAAGACAGAGGAAAATTGTTTTTCCAGCAAAGAAAAACTAAGTTCAGTGTTTCATGACCTGATTCCCACCTCCATTGGGAGGATAAAAATCTGGCCCCTTTTCTATGCACAAATCCTAACCAAGTAATATATTTGACCAGCCAAGTGCATCAACCTTGGCAGTTGGTTTGTAATATTTAAAAATGGCCTATTTCAAAATAAGATGATTAAGTTTACCAACTGAATTGTTTTTATACCTTTTAATACCTTTATTTTAACTTCTACTTTTAAGGCCTACATGTTTTCCAAATGCTTGGACTTGGATTTGATATTTTTCCTGAGTTGTGATTCTGCAGAATGAACATGCCTTGCTTGCAAAATTTACCAGATGTAACTGTAGCATTTAAGTCATGGAATGATATTCTTTCAGCCTCGTACAAAATCTATCAGATCATTAAAATTTTGAAGGAAAAGCTAGAGGATCAATTTCAAAATTTTTTATTCAATTGCATTTAAAAATAAAGTGTGTGTGTGCATGAAAGAACAGGACCTGTTGCAGTTTTAGTTCGTGTTTAAATTTTAATTACCATATAGATTTCAAAAGGTGTATTAAAATAAGAGGGAAAGCGTTCTGCAGTTACTCACCCCAGTTAGAATATTTTGGAGAAAAAAATTGAAAGCTTACAAAAAAGCTCTAGTTATTACCCATGACTTATTAATAGTTAGAATGTGTAAGTATTTTAATTACCAAGAGAGGGCAGTGTTGGTACTAGAACTTATTCAGTTCTGCTGGAAATGGAACACCACACTACTTCTTCCATTTTTCCTCAATTTTGTTTCTCATTATTTCTTTGACCTACTCTGCAAATTGAGAGTCACTTCCACACCATCAGAAGCACAGCTTCTCACCTTCCTTGGCAGGAGCAAAATTATAAAATGGAGCAACTCTGCCTCTATTAGCATGAATCCATCTCTTCCTCAGTTTGTCATGAGAATACTGAACCATCGACAAAGCAAAGTGAGCATATGCGATGTTCAACATTAGTGAGTACCAGCAGTGCCATGCGATTCCCTTGGGTGGAAATTAATGCCCTGTCCAGTGGTGTGTTTGGTGGTGGGGTGGCATTTCATCAGGTGGCAGCGTGGCGGGTGAGGACCCTGCTGCCTTTCTGCCACTGCCCCAATTAAATCTGTGATGGGGAGGCCCACAGATGGGCGGGTTGAGGACTCGCTCTGCAGGGAGCCCAAAATGCAAATACTGTCAGGATTGCTTACGGGCTCTGGGGGAGGGGGGATAGCCTTCATTCAAAGGCACTCCATGCCTGATTGAGGGACCCGACATCAGGAAGGTGGGAGCTGGCTGAAAGCCACCCCTAACCTTTGCTGCCAACCTCTCCCCCACCCTCCTTGCCACCGACTCCCTCCCCTCAATACCCCCTGTCATCACTCACCTGTGCCTGAGTCCATGGGCGATTCTAGGCCTTGGGTGGGTGTAGCACTGATGGCACTGCCAAACATTGAAGAGCTGCTGGCCTGTGATTGGCTGGTACTTCTTGACAGGTGGGACACCCGGCCCCAGGTCCTTTATTCCCGGGGAAGGCCCACCACTGTCCAGTTAAGTGCCTAATTAGCACTTAATTCAGTGTGCCTTTCCAAAAATAGGTGACATGGGGCTCTCGCTGGCTCTCCAGCCGGCGGGCGAGCCCCCCATCGTCTCCATTAAATACCAGCCTTTGTTTTTCTAAAGTTAATGTGGATATATATATAATATAATATAAGGATAACAGAAACAGAGATTTGGGCGAGGGGAAAAAAATTCTAGAAAATCGTTTGATGGAATAGTGGAGGGATGAGCTGCTTATCTTCGGATGAGTATCTATGTTTCATGTTTACGTTGATTGCGCAGATTAGAAAAGCCTGAGAACTGTTTCCCAAGGGTTGTACATAGTTACATGATGGTATTTCCCCAATGTAAGTTGCGTGGTGAAGTGCTAGCTATGGCAGCAGACCAAATTTCTTCCCACATATTAGCCTCTCATGTATGTCTGTGCACTTGTGCTAGATTAAGTTGGATGAATTCCTTAAGTCTTTTCAGCAGGCGGAGTGCTTGAATGGTTTCCCTCTTGTGTACACATTGGTGTGTGACCATGAGGTGTCAGCTGTGGCTCAGTTCATAGCACCCTCGCCTTTGAATCAGAGGGTTGTGGGTTCATGTCCCACTCCCGGAAAACCAAGAACTGTGATTGTACTCGAAAGAGTTGCAATCTGTGACTGTTGATAACTCGAAAGAGTTTGGTGTGTGACCATGTTGGATGACTGGCTGAACTCCCTTTGGCAATCAGGGCACTTGAATGATTTCTCACCTGTGCGCCTGGCCCTGTTCCTGCAGAGCTGGATGAGTGCTTGAATCTCTTTCCAGACACATGTTGAATGGGTGCTCTCTCAAGTGTATATTGTTAATGATACATTAACTGTATTTAATTGTATGAAGATTCTGGGCATTAACTGGAGATTTACTGTGCCACTATAGAAAGGACATAGCTAAAACTGTCTCTGTGAGGTGAGGAGATACATATTTGTACTCTGTATTTCTGTAAATAAATGCTTATAAAGCTGTGTAAAGATTGATTCTAGTTCTATCCTTCACCACCTGGCTTTCTTGCGAAAAACACGGGGCGGAATTTTCCGTGCCCGCTGGCATCAGGCGTGCATGCCGGCGTAAGCAGACAAAATGGTGAGAAGGCCAGAAATTGGTTTCATGACATCGTGAAACCAGTTTGCGATCACCCACTCAGCCCGTCGATGGCGGGCCTTGTTCCCCTCCATTGGAGGTCGGGAACCTCATTGTAATACATCTGCATATCGTTATAAGGCCAGAACCATTCCCCGCCCCTCCCCCAGTGGATTGTCCATCCACATAGGTGTGATTACACCCGGTGCAGAACACGTGTTGACAAGTTTGATGTGCAGAAGTCGGGACTTACTGCAGGGCCTTGCTCACATTGCGGACATCTGAGGAGTAGTAGATGCTGGAGCCTGACTACAGCGACACGCTGGAAGAATATCCATGGCATGCTGTGTGGATTCTCATGGATATGGCTCTGCTGCGAAGTAGCTCATTGAAGTTGGAAAGTCACCGTTGAGGGTCTGCTCATAACGGATGATGGTCGAGGGGGTGGAGAGGAAGGTCCAGCTACGTTTGGGGGGAGAAAGATCGAGGATCGACTGGGAGAGGAAGAGATGTCAGGATGGGATGAGGTTGGGAGGGGTGAAATGAAGGTGTCAGGATGGGATGAGGTTGGGAGGGGTGAAATGAAGGTGTCAGGATGGGGTGAGGTTGGGAGGGGAGAAATGAAGGTGTCAGGATGGGGATGAGGTTGGGAGGGGGGAATTGGTGTCAGGATAGGGTGAGGTTGGGAGGGGGGAAATTAAGGTGTTGGGGGAAGGTTGGGAGGGGGAGGGGAATACTGGGAGAGGAGGGGGTAATGGGAGAAGACGGCAACTGGGGAGGTAGGTGTAAGGGGTGTGGAAGGTATCAGGGAAGGAGCTCGGTGGGGGGAAAGGAGTACGAAGAGGGGAAAGTGTCCGGACCCTGCACTTCTTCCTCCCCCACCACCCCCTTCCCCAACCCCACCCCAAAGAGTACGGGGGTGTGGGGGAGGAAGGCTGGAGGAAAGAGTCGGAAGGGGGAGGAACTAAGGGTGGTGGAAGAAGTAAGGGTTTCTGAAGGAGTTGGGAAGGACCAAACGGGGCTGCTGTCCAGTGGAGCAAGGGGTTCCAAGGGAGGAAAGGGTCTGGGGTGGGGAATGCCCAGGCGAAGGTGCAAAGGAGGACTCTGAGTCCATGACTGCTTTTTGGGGAGCAAACTGAGGGTGGGTGTGGAACGAGGGAATGGTGAGAATGACCGAGAGCAGATGAGGTAGGAGGGTTGGGGTTCAACAGTAGTAGTAGAAGGAACAGCGAGGGTGGTTTGTGAGAACTCAGAAGCAGACCATGTGGATGGGAAGGAGGTCATAGGAGATGGGGATGGGATTTTTGAGAAGGAAGGGAATGTGCACATTCACCTAGACACCCCCAAAGGAAAAGGGTTGTGGCTGGTAGGTCACAGAGGGGAGGTGAAAGGTGATGCCAGGGGGATCAACAGTGATGGGGGAAAGGAAATGGGTGACTGGGGGAGGGGAAAAGACAGGGGAGCGAAAGAAATATTGTATTATTGTATTACTACCATGCTGTCTAAATAGAAAGTGAAAGGGCAGTTGTGGTGGGTGAGATCAGGTGCTGCATGGGAGTGTGATCATTGGGTGGGCGGAGATGTAGGTCAGCTCAGATGGACAATTGAAAGCGAGTCCCAACAGGCAACATTGAAAATGCTCAAGACAGAGGTGAGTGTGATACATGAAGGATCCATGTGCATGGGAGAGTGCTTGCACGAGGCTCCAAAAGGCCCTGCCACACACACACTTCTCCCTCCAGAGTCACTTGTTGGCCAGATGCTCCCTCTGCGGTGACAGAGGATGAGGTTGAGGGGCCTCACAGACAAAGGGGGCTGGAGGAAGAGGACAACCTCTGAGATTCCTGAGTGGATGATACAGGGATGTCCAGCTGCCGCATCTCCTCCCTTCGGGTGCCCGGGGGTCCCGGCCTGAGTCTTTGACGGGAAGCAGCACCTGGAGGGACGGCGAGGTGCCCCGTTTCCCCCTCATGTTGCCACTGCAGGAACTCACCCATAGCTCCCACGATGGAGTGCTGTGCGCATCTCCACGTTCTGCTGGTCCAGGATCTCCATGGGGTCCACCATCTTCCCCATGTAGAACTGCATACACGCACATGCGGGCACCAATTCATCAGAGTGCAGATGGACACACTTGTCCGACTCGGGTGACACTCTGTTGAAGTCTTCCAACAGCTCTGCGTGATGTTCCCAAGCCTTCTGTTAACTCTCCAGGATGAATTGGAAAGCCAAATCCAGAGGCTTGTCATCTGTCTCGGACCTCACAGATGCCTCTTCCCCAGCAGTCCTAGTGCCAGGGAGTTCAGCCGAACCTGCCTCCTCCTGTTGAGGCCATGTGCCTGTGCGGTGACCACCAGATTGTGAACCCGAGCCTGCTCTAGATCTAGGCCCCACCGAGGTGTGTGTTTCTGTGCTGGTGTGGGGTGTGGGTAAGTGCTGTGACAGGTCTTCCAGGCTGCTTATTTCCAGCTTTTCAATGGAGGAGATGTCCTCTTGGCTGGAGGTGAGGACATTGATGGAGCTGAGGGACTGGCTGGCTGAGGATGTTGGTCGCTTGGCAGAGCTCCCTGTGAACCAAACTAGAGATAATTAGCGCATGTCAGAAGAGCCAAAAGCAGGAGAGAGGGATGATGTGGTGCAGGATCCTCACAAGGGTGTTCACTGCCATCCTCACCGTTACCACAGGTGCAGTCCATGTCCTCACCAGTCAGTGCGATGGCATGCTCCTCAAAGTGAGTGAGGAGTCTAATGTGGGCCACTCCACCCCTGGTCTGGAACCTCCCCCTGCTGATGTGAGCAGGCTTCTCCTGCATGGAAACAGATGGAGAGAGTATGAGCAGGACACATGGCACTGCATGGAATGTTTGTGTGTTGAGCAGAGCCATGGACAGGATGAGGACATGAGCTTGAGAGCGTATAAGCCTGATGGAGATGAGGATTTGTGTGAGAGTTAGTGGTGTTGTTCCTTGAGGTGTGAGATCCCTGTGGATGTGTGATGAGGTTTGCGAGTGTGTGAGTTGAGAGTGATGAGAAGAGTGATTTATCCTGGTGAAATGAATGAGACTATTCATCCTGTAGTGGCACTGGGCCACTTTCCTCTTTTGCAGGGCGTTGGTGCTGACCACTGCTGCCACTGCCTCCCATGTTGGATTAGTGATGCTGCTGCCCATTCTGTGGCCAGAATAGGGGTAGAGGACATCACGGCAGGCCTCCAGGGTGGCTGCAGACTTTTTGCCTTTCGGGGCCACCTTATGTTCCATGTGGCAGTCTTGGACTGGAAGCACCACTGCACTTTAAATGTAGCACCTGGTGTGATGAAGCGGTTAGGTGATGGCGTGATGGGCAAATGAGAGCCCACCCACCATGGAAATGGTGTGTTTCTCGGGAATGCATAATTAATGTGGTAGGTTTGGGACGATATGGTGTGAGAAGCCGCCATTGCGGCTGGTGAGTAAAATGTCGTTTTACCCACCTGCTACCACACTTAGTGCAAATCTGAGACAATTCCGCCTATGGTGGCAGACATTGGTTGCCTAAAGGTGAGGGTTGGAAATCAAGACAAATTTTTCAGACAGAAAACCAACACCTTAGTGGCCATTGTGCAATTGTAAATTGTCAGGGTATGATTACTCTCTCAGGTTCTCAGGGTCTGAACCGTACGACCAGTGGAAAAGTGAAGTGGATATTTGGATGTGGGCTATGTCCCTACCAAAGAGGAAACAAGGTCTGGCCTTGGTGTTTGTAGAATCCCTTTGGGTGGAGATGAGAAGTAGCAAGGGAAATAAGCCACGGGGGGAGTGGGGGTGCAAGTTTATAGGACCGCTAATAGCAGCTATACTACAAGGTAGAGTATACGTCAAGAAATAATGGGAGCTTTAAAGAAAAGTACTGCAATAACTGTGGGAAATTTTAATCTTCCTATGGATTGGACAAATCAAATTGGCCATGCAATCTTTGGGAATATGTCCATAGAGTATACTCAGCACAATTTCTTAGAATAATGCATTCTGGAACTAAACAGGGAACAGGCGCTTTTAGACTTGGTAATGTGTAATGAGCCAGGATTAATTAATGACCTCATAGAAAAGGATCCTCTAGGCAAGAGTGATCATAGCATGATAGAATTTCACATTCTGTTTGAAGGTGAGAAGCTTGGCTCTGAACCTAATGTCTTAAATTTAAATAAAGGGAATTAGAAAGGTATGAAGGGAGAGTTGGCTATAGTGGATTGGGAAAGTAAGTTAAGTAAGAGGGTAGATAAGCAGTGGCAGACATTTAAGGAGGTATTTCAATACTTTCAACATAGATATATTCCATTGGGAAAGACTCTATGAGAAGGATGCACCATCCGTGTCTAACTAAGGAAGCTAAAGATGGAATCAAATTGGAAGAAATTTGATACAATGCTGTGAAGATTAATGGCAGACCAGAAGATTGAGAAAATTTTACAAACTACCAAAGGATGACTTAAAAATAATAATGAGGTAGAAATTAGAATGTGAGAGTAAACTAGCAAGAAATATCAAAACAGACATTAAGATCATATACAAGTATATAAAAAGGAAGAAAATAGTTAAAGTAAATGCTGGTCCCTTTAAGGATGAGGCAGGAATTAATAATAAGAAAGAAGGAAATGGCAGAGACTTTGAACAAGCATTTTTTATCTGTATTCATGGTAAAAGACATTAAAAACATCCCAGGATTGGTAGAAAATGAAAGGGAAAAAAGGGAGGGAGGAATTTAAAACAATCTTTTTCATTAAAGAAAAAGTATTATGAAATTAATGGAGCTGAAAGCTGACAAGCCTCCTGGGTCTGATAGCCTGCATCTTATGGTCTTAAACGAAATGGCTACAGAAATAGTGGAGGTACTAGTTGTGATTTTCCAAAATTCCCTAGATCCTGGAAAGAACCAGTGGATTGAAAAACTGCAAATGTAATACCTCTATTCTAGAAAGGAAGGAGGTAGAAAGCAGGAAACTACAGGCCAGCTAGCCTAACACCTGTCATTAAGAAAATGCGAGATTCCATTATTAAGGAGATGGTAGCAAGACATTTAGAAACTCATAATACAATCAAGCAGAATCAACGTGGTTTTACGAAAGGGAAAACGTGTTTAAAAAATTTATTAGAGTTCTTTGAGGATGCAACAAACAGAATGGATGAAGGATAGCCAGTAGATGTACTGTATTTGGATTTCCAAGAGGCATTCAATAAGTATCACATAGGTTACTGTATAAGATAAGAGTTCATAGTGTTTGGGGGTGATATATTAGCACGGATAGAGGATTGGCTCATTGACAGGAAACAGACAGTTGGGAAAAATAGATCATTCTCAACTTGGCAAACTGCAACTAGCGAAGTGCCACAGGGATCAATGCTGGGGAATCAACTATTTACAATCTATATTAATGACTTGGATGAAGGGAGCGTGTATATTGTAGCCAAATTTGCTGACGATACAAAGATAGGTAGGAAAGCAAGTTGTGAGGAGGCCAAAGAGGGCCAGATTTTTCTGGAGCTGGAAAGACTCTACAGACCTTTAAAAATGGTGGGTGGGACCTTGATGCAGAGGTCCCACTCCCACTTCCGACAGATCCAATTTTTGCCAACGGGGGAAGCGAGCAGGGCGGGATTTAGAGTGGTGAACCTGAACTCAGCAAGGTAATTTGAACTTAGTGATGAGTTCAAACGGACCCCATTTTTACTGTTGCAAAGGCCTTAACCCGCAATATGGAGTCACAAATTGATG
Source organism: Cetorhinus maximus (assembly GCF_964194155.1). Lineage (NCBI taxonomy): Eukaryota > Metazoa > Chordata > Chondrichthyes > Lamniformes > Cetorhinidae > Cetorhinus > Cetorhinus maximus. Next base: position 33,381,105 of record NC_135892.1, on the reverse strand, counting down.
GAGTAGACATAAATGTTCTTGAAGGGCAGATCAGGCCTGTTCAAGTGTCGTGCTCTGAAATTTTTTGTCAGTGAGAGTTTGTGAAAAAAACCTCTGCTGGACTGCTTTAATTGACAGGCCATCTTGTGTGGGTTAGACAAAATATGCAGTTTTAATAGAGTTCTTTGTTGACATTTCTCAGTTGACATTTTGATTGAACTTTAAAAAGGCTATTCAAGGATTAGCTACCTTTGATGTGGAGTCTGAATATAAGTTTGTTTTTATAAGAAATTAAATATATGTGATTTAAAAGCTTTAAATGCATTTCATGAATGAGTGTTTACACGATCATGTGTGTATGGGGATAACTGTATTAGATTTTAATTAATTTCCATATGGCTCTTCAGCTGTGCCCATGGTAAATACTGGTAGCTCTGGAGGTGGCATGGGGAACAAAGGGTCATGAGGGGTCATGGGGATAGGTGGGGGCATGAGTTGGCATGGAGGACCATGGTGATGATTGGAAGGTGGAGGGGTGAGGGCTAGAGGGACTAACAGCTTCTGAACCAAAGTCCCATGGAATCAAGGAAGAACTTCTAACCAGCCCACCTCAGCACTCACCCACCCTCATGGTCACTTAGGATCTGCTTCAAGGGTTGCTGGACCCAACCCTTCTCCACCTCCACCTCTTGTGAGAAAAAATTGGATCTAACAGGACCCTTTAAACTGCTGCAAGTCTGCCAACTTGTTTTAAACGTGGCTTATTTCTCTTGCTGAGCTTTCTCAATCTTTTCAATTTAACTGCCTGACTATTTCATGGCCTAGATTTTAACTTCGATAGAGTTGGAGAATGGTCGTGTTCAGAGAAACCCGGAGGTTGGGATTCTCTCTGCTTTGGTGAAGGGAAATTGGAAGCCTGGGGGTGGGAGAGTATAGACCAGTGGCCTTGGTGGGGATTGGAGGGTTGAGGGTTGTACAATTGCAGAAGTATTATCCAGGCAGGCAGGCTCAGTCATGAGCTACATCCCTGGACTTTTCTGAACTAATGCACCTCAGTCAGAGTGGTAGAGCTACATGTGGCTCCAAGGATCCTGGGCTGGGATTGGGAAGAAATCTCTTCCTGATCCCTGTCCAGTCGGCCATGCTGGAAAGTGCATGTTGATGTTGGATGCAAACAGGATTGGACCCCCTTACACTTGACACTCTCTCAGAATTGTACATGGAGTGATGGTCAAGATTTTATAACCTAATGTGTATCTGTTGAATACATAATGGAGGAGGTTCCTTTGAACAATTACTGAACAGCTCTTTGTCCTGATTATCAAAATGTGCGCAAAACATTTCATGCCCAAATCCAGAAAGTTTAGGTGATGGCTTGCAGGAACCAGAGCACCTCCCCAAGTATGCACATGTTTCTTGCTAGTTTGGCAGTCGGAGCGGGAGTGAGTGACACTCCTGCTCGGTGGGGTGTGACTACTGGCTACATGCAATCTCTGTGGTCAGCTAATTAGCTATGCATACACGAGGATCATGATGCATTTTGCAGCAGGGATGGGTGGGAAGTCATCTCCCTGCCGCTACATCACAGGATCGAAGGTCCAGGTGCCATGTTTAAAGGGCACCCAGACATTCATTCCCTGAAAGCCAGCAGCGTCACTCTGGGTCTCGTACTGCAGCCAAATCTTCTGGTTTCCCCCCACCCACCCACCGCTAACTTGCTACTCATATTGTCTCAGAACAGACAAGTGGCCCCGCAGTTCAGTGATGCTTCGCTGCAGGTTCTCCTCCTGGCTGTCCAGGAGAGGCTGGGAGTCCTGTTGCCTAGGGATGGAAGCAGGAGGCCTTTCTGTCAGACCAAGGCGGCCTGGACGGAGGTAGCAACCAGGTCAGCGCCACTGAGCCCACAAATGAATGTGCCAGGAGCCAGGAGTCCTGTTGCCTAGGGATGGAAGCAGGAGGCCTTTCTGTCAGACCAAGGCGGCCTGGACGGAGGTAGCAACCAGGTCAGCGCCACTGAGCCCACAAATGAATGTGCCTCAGCCAGGAGCAGTGCCCCAGGCAGCTTCAATTCACCAAGGAGGTGGAGCAGCATTTTCCCCACGGGCTTCAAAATCTCACCATCAGTGTCAGAAGCCCACACTGTGTGGGGAACAGTCTCCTGGCTATGATTCTCCCTCAATTGACCAATTAATAGCCAAAGTGCAGATTCATCATACAATTAAGGATGGTGGATGGATTCTCAAAGAGGAACAACAGAAGGCCCTCCAATACTGAAGTTGTAGCAGACTCCCTTTTCAGTTAAGTTAGAGATGCCACACCCCAAGATGGAGGTGCCCTCTCTCCAACTTTTTTAACTTTATAAAAATTGACCTCAGCAACTGGGCCACCATGCTGGAGGGTCTCATTAGGGCTTCTTGGTCTAAGAGGCTGCCTCCAGGCAGCTGTTCCCCAATGCCTCCAGGAAAATTCCAGCCAGCCTCAGGCCTTGTTACCTGCTGCTTGCAGAAGGATAATCCTGCTGAACCCCAACTCCCCCAGTCCCACCTCTTAGAAAATAGCACGGGGGCAGGATGGAGCCAGGGAACCTGCACACTGGCTGACTGTGTGAAATTCCACACCTACTCACATTTGTGCGTGCCTCCTTGAGGCCTAAAAATTCAACCTGTGGTCTCTGAGCTGTGGCATTCCCTCCATCTGGACCTGCAGCTGCAGAGCAACATGAAGACAGCACTGTCAGTGGATGTGAAGATCACTGTGGCCCTCTACACCTCAGGATCCTTCAACACTGGAGCCAGCATCATTGCCAACATTCCACACTTCACTGTATATTGCTCCATCAGGGAGATAACTGGGGCCCTTACACAAGACGAGGGGATTTCAGAGTCTTCTCTCTAACCAGAAAGAAGCAAGAGGAGCAGGCATGTGGCTTTAGCAGAGTAATGGGATGCCCAATGGTGCAGTAAACAACCAACTGTATGCATGTGGTTTTGCGGGCACTGCACCTCAGCAGAGCGATGTACAGGAACTGCAAAAGTTACTGCTTCCTTAACATACAGCTGGTATGCAGCCATGCACAAAGCATCATGTCAGTGAATGCCTACTATGCTGGCACCACCCATGATGCTTTAATTCTGCACCAGTTAGCTGATCTCACTATAGTCGAGTCACCACAATGAATCAAAGGATGGCTGCTTGGTGACATGATGAATTCCTTCAAACACACATGGACAGTGCTTGTACAACAAGAACCAGGCTACAACTAGTAATGCCATGGAGCAAACCATCAATTCCCTACCTGGGCTGCTTGGAGGGAGCCCTACAGTACTCGTGGATTTAGGGGAGGTTTGTTGAATGTTACACAACTGGGTTCCCGTGAGGACACAGTTCTTGCCACCAAACCTTAGGCGAACACCTCAGGAAGAGGAGGAGGAGAACGATGAGCAGGAGGAAGAGAGGTGGAATATGGTACACTATCACCCCAGACAGGCAATCAGTGAGCTTTAAACAGATTCCAGTTCCCTTAAAAATATTCTACATTATCATTGGTCCACTGTTCCCCACCTTCCCACCCCTCTGCTTCACAGCATGCTTTTGGCTAAAATTCTGAAATAAAAGAGACCACAAAAAACTTGTTCCATATCAACTTTATCCTATAACACATCCAATAATATATTTAAAAATTGAAATTATTCACCCTTGTGTATATTCTTGATGCCTGTCTTGCAGATCTTTTGCCCAGTGCTCCTATGATGTGCAAGTCCAGTGCCAGCATGGCTGGTGGAAGGTTGCTGACTTTCATTGGGAGAGACTGCAGTTAGCCTTGGAGGACACCTTTGAGCAGCTCTGGGCCTTGAGAACACACCTTTGGACTGCATCACCTTGGCATGGATGGCAGCAGTCTGGAATGCCTAGCTGAGGGGCACCTGCAATGGCACCGGTGGAAAGCCAATGGTAGAAGCATGAATGTTGGCATCCTGACGTAGAACAGCAGGTTCATGAACCCACAAAGCCACTGCCACTTCACTGGCACAACACCTTAGCAATCTTAGGAATCTGCACTGCGAGAACCGAGTGCCTTAAGCATTGATAGCCACAGCCATGATGGCAGCAGCTTCAGCTTACATGACACCACGTTGGGTTTGCATGGCAACCAGCTTCCACTGAGCACTAGATATTGGGTGGTGGCTTCTACCAGTGCCACAATCAAAGCTGAGAAATTGACCTCCAGATGCTGCATCATCTGCAAGTGCTGTCATGGAGTTGGCCACCACTTGCACGCTAGAAAGGATGAGTCCCAAGTCCTGCAAGAAGCCCTGTGCCAAATTGGAGCCAGATATCTCCATGCTCCTTGACAGTGATAACATGCTCTGTGGCAGGCCTGCCAATGCACCAAGCAGTTCTGTGTGCATGCCTGTCAGCCTTCTACTGTATACTGCACCAGTGAAATCCTCATCTCAGTCCTCTGCAGCAGAACTTGTATGCAACCTTGGTCTCCAAGTAGCTGGAACATGTACTATCCTTTCTCCCTGACCTGACTGCAGCCCACTCATGCCTGGTGACTCACCCATGCCAATCCCACCTCTATATCACCTTTTAAGTGTTGTTGGTGGCAAGTGGCAGATCAAATGATGATGGGCCGGATTTTGGTGGAGGAGGCAGATAGTCGAATCGGGAAACTTCCCAACTTGGCAGACCTGTCTCCTTTAAAAAGGTCCAAGCCCACCATATTTGCATGTCGGGAAGGTGGGGGGTGGGATAGAGTTGGGCCCACTGCCTCTGGAAGCAGGCCCGAGGCAATAATAGGGGTAGTTAGATGGTGGGACCTGCAGGCTAGAATGCCCACCTCTGTTTACTGGGACATTGGGTCATGAATGTCAGGCCCGCAAACCCTCACCCGCCTCACAGCCCCCACATGCCCTCTCCATGGTCCCCATACTCCCTGCGCACACTCGTATTCCCTGTATTCCATGCACCCACGTATTCTCCATAGTCACGCACCCAGTATCCACTATGAGCAAACACCAGGAGCCATGCATTGAATTGGAGATGATTAAAAATATAAACTAATAATCTAATAGAACTCTCACTCATATACACTTCATACTGGAAAAAAAAACTCATTCGTAAAACCCAGTCAAAAAATTTAAATGCCCTCAAGTGGTCAATCTATTGTAAAAAACAAACATCTATTTTATTAACCATATCAAAGACAGATAATCCTTTAAAACTCAATCAAATTGTGAACACAACCCCTTGCTGAGATAAGTGATTCTGGACCTTTTAAAACTCAGCAAAGCATTCATAATGGGCTCAGCTATAATAACAAACTCTGGGAGATGTAAAAAAAATTGAGTATATTGAAACTTAAAAACCAGATAGCCTTTTTTCTCCTTTGCTACCCCAGATGCCCTGTCAATCAAAGCAGTCCAAGAGCAGGTTGGGGTTTTATTTTCACTAAGTGAAAGCTGCTGAAGGGCTTTTTGCCATTATAAAACTACTCTGGACATTTACATCACTTCAAATTATTACACTAGATATCAGAAACAGTGTTTTCTTATATTTTGAATGCATAAGAGCACTTTTATAAATGGGGAAGTACTCTAATTCATGACAGTGTTGATTATTGCAATAGCCAACTTATCTTTGCAGGACTGAGCCCTATAATTAATCACTTTGGTAAAAACACATCCAACTTACAATACAGCACCTAAGTATCGAAACTGAAAGAACAGATTTTTTTTGTATTTTAGAGCCTGTCAATGAAAGAATTCCAGGAGCAGGTGACTTTTCCTTCTGTTCCACACTTTGGACAGTGCTCCCCCATTGTTCACGACTTTTCTGAGGTGCCATAACCACATCTCCTAACAAACAGACCCAACCCTGTGAAAACACCCAACCCTGAGTATTTGAAGAACAGGTGAGTGATTGTTGGAACAGTGGAAAAAATGCCCATTGCAGGGGTTTTATTTATTTTAGGTAACGGTATAGCTGGGTCACAGACGTGGGTGATGTCTACAGTAGCTGAGCAGCCTGTAGAGATGTTTTTAACTGAAGCGTTGCAGAAAGAACATCCTGGATTGGTTCCAGATTGTGTGATCACAAGATCACAAGCTCACAGGTTGAAACAGGAAGAACAGGAAGTTAAAAACCAGGGAGAAGGTGTTGAAATTCAATTAGTTGACGTTCTTTGATAAGATTGTTCAGGAAGAAAGATTGGAGGATAATGCAGCTGAGGTATTTAGCTCAAGGCAGCTGGTAGAGTTACAGAAAAAGTTATACCAGATAGCTTACTCAGATACAGAGGCAGAATGTATTCCAGGCCATGTGGGAGGTGCCAGAGGACTGGAGAACAGCTAATGTGGTTCCACTATTTAAGAAGGGTTGTAGAGATAAGCCATGTGAGTCTCACATCAGTGGTAGGGAAACTATTGGAGAAAACTGTGAAGGAGAGAATCTATCTCCACTTGGAGAGGCAAGGTTTGATCAGAGATAGTCAGCATGGCTTTGTCAGAGGGAGGTCATGCCTAACAAATTTGATTGAATTTTTTGAGGAGGTGACCAGGTGTGTAGATGAGGGTAGTGCGGTTGATGTAGTTTCTATGGATTTCAGCAAAGCCTTTGACAAGGTCCCACATGGGAGACTTATAAAGAAGGCAAATGCACATGGGATACAGGGTAATTTGATAAGGTGGATTCAAAATTGGCTTAGTTGTAGGAGACAGAGGGTGATGACAGAAGGATGCTTTAGTGACTGGAAGCCAGTGTCCAGTGGCGTACCACAGGGATCTGTGCTGGGTCCCCTATTGTTCGTCATTTATATAAACGACATAGATGACTACGTTGGGGTTAGGATTAGTAAATTTGCGGATGACACAAAGATTGGCCGGGTGGTTAACAGTGAGGTTGAGTGTCTTGGGCTACAGGAAGATATAGACGGGATGGTCAAATGGGCAGATAAGTGGCAGATGGAATTTAACCCTGAAAAGTGTGAGGTGATACACTTTGGAAGAAGTAATTTGACAAGGAAGCATTCAATGAACGGCATGACACTAGGAAGTTCTGAGGAACAAAGGGACCTTGGCGTGTGTGTCCATAGATCTCTGAAGGCAGAGAGGCATGTTAGTGGGGTGGTGAAAAAGGCATATGGGACACTTGCCTTTATCAATTGAGGCATAGATTACAAAAGTAGCGAGGTCATGTTGAAGTTGTATTGAACCTTAGTGAGGCCACAGCTGGAGTACTGTGTGCAGTCCTGGTCGCCACATTATAGGAAGGATGTGATTGCACTGGAGGGGGTGCAGAGGAGATTCACCAGGATGTTGCCTGGGATGAAACATTTAAGTTATGAAGAGAGGTTGGATAGACTTGGGTTGTTTTCGTTGGAGCAGAGAAGACTGAGGGGTGAACTGATCGAGGTGTACAAAATTATGAGCGGCATTGACAGGGTGGATAGGGAGCAGCTGTTCCACTTAGTTGAAGGGTCAGTCATGAGGGGACACCAGTTCAAGGTGAGGGGCAGGAGGTTTAGGGGGAATGTGAGAAAAAACATTTTTACCCAGACGGTCTGGAATGCGCTGCATGGGAGGGTGTTGGTGGCGGGTTGGCTCACATCCTTTAAAAAGTACCTGGATGAGCACTTGGCACGTCATAACATTCAAGGCTATGGGCCAAGTGCTGGTAAATGGGATTAGGTAGGTAGGTCAGGTGTTTCTCATGTGTCAGTGCAGACTCAATGGGCCGAAAGGCCTCTCCTCCACTGTGTGATTCTGTGAGAAGTGTCAAAGTGATTTGGAGAAGCAATTGCAGTCACACAAAGCTATTTGTGGGAATAAGCTGGGGAGGACAAATTTGGCCACAAATTTTTCAGGCAGCGGGCGGGCTTGGCGGGAGTGGGTGGGGGCGGTCGTGGAGATAATCGCCACCCACCATTGGCTCCGCGCTGCCATTTTACACGGGCGGGCCAATTAAGGGCCGCCCAACGTAATAAGCAAGCGGTAGTACTCAGCACTACCTGTGTGGGGAGGAGGGAGAGTCGGGGCCAGTGCTCTTTCTCACATGTGCGCGAAAGAGCGCTTCAATCTCCCTGAGGCACAGAGCTGCCTCAAGGAAATTGAATTGATATTGAAAAAATTAAATAAGTGGGTCAAAAATGTATTTAAACATGTCTGCTCATGTGACTGTGTCACATGAGATAGGACATGTTTTTATATTTAGGAAAAAAGTTTTATTTATTTAATAAAAGCTTTAGGAAACCTCATTCCGCTTTTGGATGAGGTTTCCTAAAAAACACAAAGACTGCTTGGCCTTTTCGCCTGCCCGCCAAGGGGCAGCGTTAACAATTACTTCAATTACTTTCTTAATGGCCTTAATAGGCCGTTTACATATCGGTGGGCGCACAGCTGACTCTGGCGCGTGCCCACCGAATGAAATATCGCGGGACTGCGCGATGATGTCACAATGCATGCCCGACATCATCGTGTGTCATTTTACATGCGTTGGGCCTGCCCCCGCATGCTGACTGAAAAATCCTGCCCATGATGTCAGTGTAGAAGTTTCATCTTCGATAAGGCAACATCCTTATCAATTAAATCCAGCAAAGTTATCACAAGTACAGAAAGGGATTGAATTCATGATTTAAAGTGATATCATTGAGTCTAGTTGCAGTAACTGGAGTTTGCCTATTGCTTTTTACCAAAGGATGGAACACAAAGACTCCATGTGGACTATCGAAAGGTGAATGCAGTGATAAAAGCGGATTCATATCCGATACCACAGTTCGAAGATTGTATTGAGTAAGTGGAACAATCAATGCTTATCACAAAGATTGACTTTTTTTTGCAAAAATATACTTTATTCATAAAATATCTTCAATCACATTCCAAACCATTCCAAAAACACCATTTCAAGGGTACAATCCGGTTCAACTTTTACAAAATGTATCACCAGGTGCATCAGTACAAACAATATTACAATCATTTACAGCCTTTCATTTTGAGCTGTACAACCCGAGGGGGTTTAAACGGTTCCCAGCCCCTCGGTGCGCTGTGGCAGAAAGGTCTTAGACAGCGACCCTTCCCCAGTGCGCCTTTGCGGCAGCTGCCCCAAGCTTTAGTGCGTCCCTCAGCACGTAGTCCTGGACTTTGGATTGTGCCAGTCCGCAACACTCGGTCGGGGACAACTCTTTGTGCTGGAAGACCAACAAGTTTCGGGCAGACCAAAGTGCGTCTTTCACCGAGTTGATGATCCTCCAGCTGCAGTTGATGTTTGTCTCGGTGTGTGTCCCTGGGAACAGCCCGTAGAGCACAGAGTCCTGTGTCACAGAACTGCTCGGGATGAACCTCGACAGCAACCACTGCATCTCTCTCCAGACCTTCTTTGCAAAGGCACAATCCACAAGGAGGTGAACAACGGTCTCTTCCCCACCACAGCCACCTCGAGGGCAACGTGCAGAGGGGGTGAGACTCCTGACATGTAGGAGGGATCTGACGGGGAGGGCCTTTCTCACCACCAGCCAAGCCACGTCTTGGTGCTTGTTGGAAAGTTCTGGCGATGAGGCATTCTGCCAAATGACTTTGACAGTCTGCTCGGAGAACCATCCCACAGGATCCACCCTCTCCTTTTCCCTCAGGGCCTCTAAGACGTTACGTGCTGACCACTGCCTGATGGACTTGTGGTCAAAGGTGTTTTTCTGCATAAATTTTTCCACGAGGGACAGGTGGTACGGCACGGTCCAACTACTTGGAGCGTTGTGCGGCAGCGTGGCCAGACCCATCCTTCGCAACACCGGGGACAGGTAGAACCTCAGCACATAGTGACACTTGGTGTTTGCGTACTGAGGGTCTACGCACCGCTTGATGCAGCCACACACAAAGGTGGCCATCAGTATGAGGGCGATGTTGGGCACGTTTTTTCCCCCTTTATCTAGAGGCTTGTACATCGCGTCCCTGCGGACACGATCCATTTTTGACCTTCAGATAAAGCGGAAGATGGCTCGAGTGATCGCCACCATGCAGGAGTGTGGAATGGGCCAGACCTGCGCCACGTACAGCAACAGCGAGAGTGCCTCACACCTGATGACCAGGTTCTTACCCGCAATGGAGAGGGAGCGTCGCTCCCACATGCCCAGTTTCCTTTTCACCATAGACACTCGCTCCTTCCAGTTTCTAACGCATGCCCTGGTCCCTCCGAACCAAATCCCCAGCACCTTCAGGCCGTCAGCCCTGACAGTGAAGGGGACAAAGGATCGGTCAGCCCAGTTCCCAAAGAACATGGCCTCGCTCTTCCCACAATTTACCTTGGCTCCCGAGGCCAGTTCAAACTGGTCGCAGATGTGGATCAGTCTGTGCACCGACAGCGGATCCGAGCAGAAGACGGCGACATCATCCATGTACAGGGAGACTTTTACCTGAGTGCCTCCACTGCCTGGGATCGTCACTCCTCTTATGCCCGGATCCTTCCTGATGGACTCGGCAAAGGGTTCTATGCAACACACGAAAAGAACAGGCAAGAGAGGACAGCCCTGCCTGACTCCAGATTTAATCAGAAAGCTTCTGTTTCCCACCCATTGATTGAGACTGCGCTACTGATGTTAGTGTAGAGCAGTTGGATCCAATTTCGAATTCCCTCCCCAAACCCCATTTTGGAGAGCACATTCACCATGTAGGTGTGCGATATTCTGTCAAAGGCCTTCTCCTGATCCAAGCTGATGAGGCAGGTATCCACACCCCTGTCCTGTACACAAAGATTGACTTGCTGAAAAGATATTGGAAAGTACCGTTATCAGAGAATGCAAAGGAGATATCGGCTCTTGTGTCTCAAGATGGACTATATCAGCTTAAAGTCATGCTGTTTGATATGAAAAATACACCTGCAACGTTTCAAAGACTGACAAAAAAAGTAATTGCAGAACTGAGCAATTATGCTGTTTATATTGACGCATGATAGTTTTCAATCAAATGTGGGAGGAGCATTTACAACATTTGGAAGAATTATTTAGTCGACTACAAGGAGCTAATTTGGTGATGAACTTGGCTAAAAGTGAATTTTCAGAAGCACGCATTACATATCTAGGCCATACCATTGGACACGTTAAGGTGGCTCCAAGAGATGTGAAAGTCAAAGCTACCGTTGATTTCCCCATGCCTACACCAAGACGAGAAGTTTTGAGATTTATGGGCATGAGTGGGTTTTACCAGAAATTTGTACCAAATTTTAGCAGTGTGGTTGCTCTATTGACTGAGCTCTTAAAAAAGAACAAGAAATTTCAATGGATACAGAAGTTGTCAGAAGGCATTTGACAGTTTGAAAACTGTATTGACTATGACACTAGTTTTGGCAGTACCCAATTATGCCAAACCATTTAAGTTGGTCATTGTCGCAAGCAATATAGGCATTGAGGCCATACTGTTGCAAGAAGATGAAACTGGAATTGAGAAACCAATAGGGTATTTTTCACGGAAGTTGAATGTACAACAGAGAAGATATTCAATGATTAAAAAGGAGACTCTTGAGTCTGATGTGAGCGTTGCAGAATTTTGAGATTTATGTTGCAAACAATTCGTCAGAAACAATCCTTTAAAGTTTCTGGACAAATTTCAAGACCGAAGTGCATGGCTATTCAGATGGAGTTTATTACTGCAACCATTTAATCTACAGATTATACATGTAGTGGGCCGAGAAAATCTAATTGCAGATGCATTGTCGAGAGTTTACAGCTCAATGAAAACTTGGAAATTTAAACCTGGACGCTGGACTGATTTATGTTAATGCATGCATCTGGTAATGTAACAGTGTGAGTATATAGATAAGTATAGGTGGTAGTGTAAGACGGGTTAAGAAAATGAAGCCAATTAAAAAAATTATGATGGTTCATTTCCTTGTAAGGAGGGGGTGTCGTGTAAGTATAACAATTCTCATAATATTATTGTAATTTATTGTAAAAGCAGGGTAATAGTGAGTTTGGATAGTTCCTCTGTGAGTGTCTGTGTGTGTGGGATTTAATTGAATTGGAGACAGTTGGTCTGGAGGCTTTGGATTCATCAAGGGCTGCATCTTACCTATGTCGGGTGGGCTGGGCGGGGGCGAGCACGGAGCCGATCAGCTGCATGCTGCCATTTTGTGGGCAGGCCAATTAAGGCCCGCCCAGCGTGATGCACGGCCGGCTACCTGTGTGGGTGGAGGGAGGAGGGAGAGTCGGGGCCTGCGCTCTTTCACGCTTGCCTTAGGGAGATTAAGTCATTAGTAAAACTTTTTAATAAAGGAGGAGAAAAATTATTTAAACATGTTCCATCCTGTGACAGTTGGGACATGTTTGTGAATTGTGCAAAATGTAATTAATTATTTTATAAAACCTTCAGGAAACCTCATCCCTCCTGTGGATGAGGTTTCCTAAAGAATGCGAAGGCCGCTTGGGCTCTTCGCCTGCCCGCCAACCTTAAGGTTGGATGGGCAGCGTTGCTAACAACTTTAATTGGTTTGACAGTTCGGTGGGCGTGCAACTGCCTCTGGCGCATGCCCGCCGAACGAAATATCTAAATGATGCGTGATAACGTTGGGATGCATGCCCGATGTCATCGCGTGTCATTTTGTACGTTGGCATGTCGGGCCCGCCCCCGCACACTGATGGCAATATTCTGGCCCAAAATAAGCGAAGTTTGAAATGATAAATATATAAACATGGCTGAAGTTTTAGAAGGAGAATTTGCATTTTTAGATACATCAGGGTAGTTTGAATTTCAAAGAGATTGTAGGATGTTACACCTAGCCAGAGAAGCTAGGCCAAGCAGTGTGTTTAATTTTCCCAAGAGTCACTGATAGTATTAGCACCATGAAAAGACTTAAATTATGAGGAAAGTAAAGTTCCAAAGATATATGGGAACAATGGAATTTACATTAAAAGGGAGAAACATGTATAAAGGAGAAGAGGCTATGTGCGGAATTTTCCAAGCCTACTGCTGGCGGGCGTGATAGGTGGTGTGCGAGAAAAATATGGTGGGACCCACTTCACAACGGCGTGAAGGCAGGTTGCGATCTTCCGCTCAGCCCGCTGATGGCGGGCGGCATTTCCTGCCATCGGTCGGTGGGGAGCTAATTGTAATATATTAGCATATATTTAAAAGGCCATCCCGTCAGGATCTTGGAACCCCGCCGTATTGTCCGTCCATGTCGGCGGGAAAACACATCGACATGTTTCACAACAGCACGCAGGCGACATGCACTTGGCGGCCTTCACTTTGGGTGAACAGAGGTGAGTGAGCAGCAGCGTTCTCACAGCTTGCCTGTTGTTTACAGGCCTCCGGGTCATCAGGAGGTGGGGGAAACTGATGCCTGACCCTGCAGGCAACTGCTGAGGGGTGGGGGGTGTCTAGGGGCAAGTGCTGGCCAGCCTCGGAGGTGACTGCTGAGGGGTCGGGGAGTGTCTGGGGGCAAGTGCTGGCCAGCCTCAGATGCGACTGCTGAGGTTGGGGGGGTTCAAGAGCTGCCCTGGCGCTGCATCCCATGCACAGGTGGGGACAGAGTAAATGAGGGAAGTGGCCACCATTACGGAAACCTGTATAAACTGACCATGCCTCCGCATCTGAGACAGCCACAGTGATATGATTGGGGTCAAGCTCCTAGCCTGCCTGCCCACCCATGCAAGCAACACGGAGGCACCAAAGGGTCACCAAGCACTCCATACCTTACCCCCTCCCCCCCGCCCCACACCCCCCAAGCACAGACTTCAAGTCCACCACCACTTTATTGGAGCACGGAGCAGTTGGACTGCACACATTGAACAATCTCCTCGCCAACGCTGGCCATGTAGCAGTCACTGCTGGAGGCACTCACAGCCCCTTGCAATCTCAGCATCCCGGTTTGGACCAGTGTCCCCCATGTCACAGGTTGACAGGGCAGCCATACAGCGCACTCATCTCTGGCCATCTGAGAGGTGACCAGCGCTCTCCGGGAAGCATTAATGAGCAGTCACACAGGGCCAGGAAAGGTGCTAAGTACAGCCATGATAACCACACCTGTCTGTCTTTAATGCTGCAGGAAGATCACGTCAGGATCATGGATCTTGGTGACCTAGCTGTATGCCTGATGGCCTACAGAGACCGTAGAAGACAGAGGTGAGAGTGACTGAGGCACCTGGCTGTGCAAAGGCAGGAGCAGCAACCTCATGAAGAAGGGGCAGCAGGGGCTCTCGCACTCACTGCCCAGGAGCGACAGCGAGCCTGGCAGTTGGTGCCTAGCAACACCCAGGGTCTATATACGCCGCCTGCCATTCCTGCAGATGATTGAGAACCAGTGTCGCCAATGACTGTGCATTTCTAGGGACCTGGTGGCTCACATCTGCCACTTACTGCAGGACTTGGCGCCAAGGGGACATGGAGGGCATCCCCTGCCAGTGACTGTGAAAGTGACCACGGCGCTCAATTTCTATGCCAGTGGCTCCTTTCAGACCTCTGTAGGTGACCTCTGTGGGATTTCACAACCCACCACCCACAAATGCATCCATGAGGTCACAGATGCCATCTTCTCCATGGCACACAACTTTGCGCATTTCGCCCCGGACCGGGACAGCCAGGATGCAAGGGCCATTGGATTTGCCCTGATCTCGGAATTCCCACAGGCGCAGGTGCGATTGACTGTACTCATGTGGTGCTCAGGTCTCCATCACTACACTCAGTGGGTTTCATCAACCACAAGGGCTTCCACTCACTGAACGTGCAGCTGGTATGCGACCACCAGAAACGCATCCTGCAGGAATGCGCACGGTTTCCAGGAAGTGTGCACGACGCCTAGATCCTGAGTTGCTCTCAGTTCCCTGCAGTCTTCCAGGATCCACAGAGGTTGTAAGGTTGGCTCCTTGGGGACAAGGGTCACTCGCAGAGGCAGTGGCTGATGACACCCTTGCGGTGGCCTCAGACTGCAGCAGAGCGACGGTATAATGAGGCTCATGCAGCATCTCGCAATTTGGTGGAGCAGACCATCGGGATGCTGAGGATGCGGTTCTGGTGCTTGGACCGATCTGGTGGAGCCCTGCAATCCAGTCCACAGAGGGTGTAACGCATCGTTGTCGTCTGCAACGCATCGTTGTCGTCTGCTGCGCCCTTTACAACCTGGCGCTGCAACGGGATGAGGAGCTGGCTGAGGAGGAGATGGTGGAGCTGCATGTCTCCTCCGATGAGGAGGACATTGTTGAGGATGAGGATGAGGGGGCCCCCGGTGGTGACAGTGACGGGGATGAGGCTCTTACACTTTCTAGATGAGGCAGGCGTACTCAGGAGGCCCACATAGCTGCCAGATTTGTGGAGCATGATGACGACATGTAGTGAGGTGTCCCCGTAGGTCCTCACATCGCATTTGTGAATGTTTCACTCCAGCCTGGCTTATCTCAGTGCCAATACCCCCTGAGAGAATGCTCCTGTCATGGAGACGCAGTGGAGGCCTTAATAATCGCTTGATCGCAGGAGGATGATGACAACATGCAGTGAAGACACTCCATAGATCTTCACATGGCCTTTGAGAATGTTTGTCTCCCGTCTGGCCGAGTGCATCTCGCTTGCGCACCATGATCAGGGCCATCTCAGAGATGCAGCCATGAAAATTTGGATGCATCTGATGCTGTGTCTGCCTTCAGCACCTCAGCCCTTAAGTAGCTGGTGTACAGCATCATTGGTCACGGATGCTGGTGTGAAGGGGGCCAGTCCCACCTTAAAGGTGCTGAGAGCACACAGATAGTATGATAGAAATCTGTGACACCTGCCCACTACATTCTGGCAGCAGTGACCAGCACTGCCAAGGTGCAGGCATCAGTAATGTTTCAAGGGAATGTGAGGCTGAACCATCACTGTGGTCTGAAGGCCTCACAGAGCACGAGGAAGAGGCCCTGGACTGAGATACCTGTCTTTTATCTTGTGCAGAAAGGTTTCACATCTGAGTGACAAGGATAATGCTCATCAGAACAAGGAGCCATAGGCAGGAAGACATTCTTGGGAGTTTGTTGATAATAGTGAACATTATCTACAAGTAATTAACATCCATGCCCAGGCTGTGCAACTAATTCTCCTTAACCTCCTCCTGGGCTTGGCCAAGTTGGCCATTAACAGGTCCAGGCAGAGGGCAATCGAGGGGGTCGTCCCACCCGACTGTTTGCCCCTCTTCCGCGGCTACGTTCGCAGCCGGGTGTCCCTGGAGAGGGAGCACGCGGTGTCTGCCGGCACCGTCGAGGCCTTCCATGTCCGGTGGGCACCGCGGGGACTGGGATGCTTTATCGACCCCCTTAATCACATTTTGATTTGATGTTTGTAAGTTTTCTTTAAACTTTGTCTTTGGTTTTACAGCTACCCTAATTTAAGGACTATGTTTACTTTATCCCTCATTTTGTTAATTTAGTTTATTAGGTTGGCTTTAAAAGAACTAATTCTCCTTAACCTGCTCCTGGGCCTATCCAAGTTAGCCATTAACAGGTCCAGGTAGTGGGCAATCGAGGGGGTCGCCGACCCAACTGTCTGCCCCTTTTTTGCAGCTACGTTTGCAGCCGGGTGTCCCTGGAGAAGGAGCACACGGTGTCTGCCAGCACTGTCGAGGCCTTCTGTGCTGGTGGGCACGGTGGGGACTGGGGAGCTTTATCAACCCCTTTAATCACATTTTGATTTGATGTTTGTAAGTTTCCTTTAAAATTTGTCTTTGGTTTTGCAGTTCCCTAGTTTAGGGGCTGGGTTTATTTTATCCCTCATTTTTGTTAATTTGGTTTAATTGTTTGACTCCGAAAGAGTTAATTCTCCTTAACTGTCCTAACCCTGCCGCTACGTCTTGGTGCTCCCTGGACATCCACAGTGGAGGTGGAGGCAGCCTGTTGACTGTAATGTCCTGTCTGTGATGACTTTGGCAGGCGTCCTCTGGAGGGCCAAGACTTGGAGGGCCCCGGCCTGCTTTCAGGGTCCTGCTGTGTGGCAGAGGAACCCTCCTCGGCCTGTGAAGCTGGATCTGCGGAGGTCACAGGAAGAGGGGAGTCAGATGGGCCGGTCACTCCCAGAGTCACCTGGCTGGATGCCCCAGAGCTTGCACCTGCTGATCCTCCTCCCTATGGGTGCCCGAGGGCCCTGGCTGACTCCATGAGTAGAAGGGGTAGCTGGAGTGAGATCGAGCTGCCTAGCACCCCTCTCCTGTATGCACTTTTGGAGGCCAACTATGGCATCAGCGATGGAGTTAAGCCTGCGCAGCAGTGCAGGAGTGACATCTTGGACCAAGGCCTCCATGGCGGCCGCCATCCTGCCAGTATTGACGTCGGTGCTTTGACTTGCCAGTGCTATCACCACAGACTGAATGCGGACCGACTCCTCCATCATGCCTTGCAATCTGAGGAGTGCAGCGGACATCCCTTCCTGATGTTCTCGAGCTTGCCTTTGCAGCCCCAGCAACAGCGCCATGACCGAGTCCAGAGGCTCGTCATCTGACTCGGACTCAGCAATGTTCTGGCCTCCCGCAGTCCTCTGAGTACCGGGGACCTGGGATGTCCCTGCCTCTGCCTGCTGTGGATCAGAAAGTGCGATGTGCTCACCACATTGCGATCCCGAGGCTACTCTAAATCTAGGTCCCACAGAGGCGTGTGCCTCTGCGCTGGTGGACGGTGTGGGTGAGCGCTGTGACGGGACTTCAGTGAGGGTGCCTTCAGATTCCTCTTTGGAGCTTGATTGGAGGCTCTGGGTAGTGGACTCCGTCTGCTGCTTCCCAGCTGTGCCTGCGAAAGCAAGGGGAGATAATTAGTGCATGGCAGTGGCCTGTGAAAGAGGACACATCACTCACGGCATGGTTATCTGGTGGATGTTGGACTGCTGGATCCTCACTTGGTAGAACAGCGCTGACCTCACTGTCAGCACAGGAACTGTCCGGTCAGCTGGATGACTGTTTTCAAATTCTGTGAGAATTTTGAATTCCGGCATCCCTCCACCTGTCTGCGACCTTTCCCTCCTATTGTGAGCCAGTTTGTCCAGCATGGATAGCGATGGGGAGAGTGTATCAGGTTGCCTGCCGGGCCAGATGATAAGTATGCCCGGCCTGTGTGAGTGGCAAGTGGTCCCATGAATGGGATGAGGACAATAACGGTGAGTGTGAGAGAGTGAATGGTGATGTCCCTTGCACTGGCAGTGAGTGAGGGCCCTGTGGGTGTGTGATGGGTTTGTGAGTGTGAGAATCGGGAGTGATGAAAAGACTGACTTACCCTGGCGGAACGGAGGAGATCATTCATCCTTTTGTGGCACTGGGTGACTGTCCTCTTCTGAAGGGTGTTGGCACTGACCACCACTGCCACCGCCTCCCAAGCCAGGTTGGCGACATTGCTGCCCATCCTGTGGCCAGAGCGGGAGTAGAGCACATCCTGGTGGGCCTCCACGGCATCCGGCAGCTGCTCTAGGGACCCATCATTGAACCGGGGGGGCTACAGTCTTTTTGCCTTTGCAGGCCACGTCACCCAGGCAACAGTGGTGAGCTGATGGCAATGAGCGCTTTGCTGGCGGCTGCCTTTTAAAGATGGCGGCCAGCGTGATGCAACAGCCGGGGGATGGCAAAAGGGCAAATGAGAGCCTGCCCGCCATGGAAACGGTGTGTTTCGCGAGAGTGAATATATAATGAGGCGGGCTCAGGAAAATATGGCGTGAAAACCCACCGATGAAAATGGACTCCATTTTACCCGCCCGCTACCGCACTTAGTGCAATTATGAGAAAATTCAGCCCAAAGTTAACGTTTCAAGGCCGTATGACCCTTCTTCAGAGCTGAAGAGAAGTGGAAATGTGATGAGATTTATACTGTTTAAGGGGGGTGAGGCAGGTGGAGCTGGATAGAAGGCCAGCGATAGGTGGGGACAAAGGAGGGATTGATAAAGATGTTGTGAACTAAAGGACAAAGGGATTGTTAATGGTAGTGGCTTGTGCTAAAAACAGGTGCCAATAGTGTCGTAAAGGTAAGAAAGCAGAATGTGACTATAGCAGAACAAGGATAGCTTTGTGTGAAAGAACAACATTGAACAAGATGGCTCTGTAGGGGATGGGGTGGGGGAAGGGGGGGATAGAAAATGGGATAAAAAAGGGGAAAAAACTGCAGATAAATGAATAAAAATAAAACAAGTGGTAAAAAATAAAAATGAATGTAGAAGAAAGGGGATGAAAAAAGGGGATGAGGATGGAGGAGCGAGTTCATGGTCTGAACTTGTTGAACTCAATGTTAAGTCCAGAAGGCTGTAAGGTGCCTAATTGGAAGATGAGGTGCTGTCCCTCCAGTCTGCTTTGGACTTCACTGGAACATTGCAGCAGGCCAAGGATGGACATGTGGGCATGAGAGCAGGATGGTGTGTTGAAATGGCAAGTGACAGGGAGGTCTGGGTCATGCTTGCGGACAGACCGGAGGTGTTCCGCAAAGTGGTCACCCAGTCTGCGTTTGGTTTCCCCGATGTAGAGGAGACCACATTGGAAGCAGCGGATGCAGTAGACCAAACTGAAGGAGGTACAAGTGCTTCACCTGAAAATAGCGTTTGGGCCCTTGGACAGTGAAGAGGGAGGAGGTAAAGGGGCAGATGTTGCACCTTCAGCGATTACATGGGAAGGTGCCGTGGGAAGGGGCTGAGGTATCAGTGGTGATGGAGGAGTGGACCAGGGTACCGTCCCTACGGAATGCTGACAAGGGGGGTGAAGGGAAGATGTGTTTGGTGGTGGCATCATGCTGAAGGTGGCGGAAATGGCGGAGGATGGGCCTTTGAATGCGGAGGCGGGTGGGGTGAAAAGTGAGGACAAGGGGGGATCCTATCATGGTTCTGGGAGGGAGGGGAAGGTCTGAGGGCAGAGGTGGGGGGATGGGTCAGACATGGCTGAGGGCCCTGTCAACCACAGTGTGGGGAACTCTCAGTTAAGGAAGAAGGAAGACATGCCAGAAGTGCCATTTTGGAAAGTGGCATCATCGGAACAGATGCGACAGAGGCGAAGGAACTGAGAGAATGGGATGGAGTCCTTACAGGAAGCAGGTGTGAGGAGCTGCAGTCGAGGTAGCTGTGGGAGTCAGTGGGCTTGTAATGAATATTCTGCTTTCTTACCTTTATGACACTATTAGCACCTTTTTTAGTACTAACCACTACCATTAGCAATCCCTTTGTCCTTTAGTTCATGACATCTTTGTCAATCCCCTCTTTGTCCCCACACATCGCTTGCCCTCTATCCAGCTCCACCTGGCCCACCCCCCTTAAACAGTATAAATTTCATCACATTTCCACTTCTCTTCAGCTCTGAAGAAGGGTTAAACGGACCCGAAATGTTAACTTTGTTTTTCTCTCCACATATGCTGTCAGAGACCTGCTGAGTTTTTCCAGTATTTTCTGTTTTGTTTCAGATTTCCAGCATCCGCAGGATTTTGCTTTTATCTTAGTATAATTCAGTTTCTTTATAAACTAAATTCCAGACTTATAAGAACACAGGAACTGAAGGCCATTCAGCCCCTTGAGCTTGTTCTGCCACTCAATTAGATCATGATGGATCAATATTTTAATTAATCTACCCACTTTGGTTCCATATCCCTTAATACACTTGCCTAGCAAATAGCTACCCATCTTCATTTTGAAATTTTCAATAGACCTACCCTAAACATTTTTTGAAAGAGGGAGTTACTGATCTCTACTAACTTTTGTATAAAGAAGTATTTCTCAACTTCACCTCTGAACGGTCTAGTCCAATTTCAAGGTCTTGCCCTTCTACCTTTTCTGGAGACCCAGGGCAGAACTTCCAATTCTGGGATTAAGTCCCATGGTGGGGGCAAGAACAGGAGGAGCTTCCTGCCATGGAAGCAGGTGGAAATTCACGCAGTATTGCATGACACTGGCCTAACTAATTATACAGTTGGGGGCTTCCTGACGTTTTGCTCAGCAAGGCAGGTTGGATGCCTTGTGCCCTGCCACCATATCCAGGTGCCATATTTGAAAGGCACCCATACACCAACTGACCTACCATTGAAGATAGAAGATCCACCTCCTGGAAACACCTGAAGATAGAAGATGGATCTCCTGGAAGATCCTGAAGACAAATGATCCACCTCCTGGAAGCTGCTGCAGCTTGAAGATCCACGTGATTATGCTCCACCCACTCATTGCTGCATGTTTTGTTCCAGGGTCCACAGTCACTGGAGACTGCCATCTTCCATCCCCGACTTCAGAGGCTGCTCCAGGCCTTTAGGTAAATCCCAACATCTCCATATCACGTTGGCCCAGACGCGTTCTGGACCAGCACGATATACTGCTGGCGGCGCAGACAATCAGGTGTGGGGACGATTCCAGTTGGGCATTCATCTGCATCCATTAACTTGATGTAAATGGTTTCACACTAGCTTCTGGCGATTTTTCACTCCTGTTGCATTGCTTCTCTGCAACCTGCCATTAAACCAGCCACAGTGGGTGTCGGGGGAGAGGCTGGAAAATTCTGCCCCTAGAGTTTAAGTGGAACCATGTTGTTAACTAAGCTAAATTTGAGCAAGAACTTGACTTTTCAATCATTACAATAGCTTCAATTTACTCAGTTAAACTTCTAGTTACTGTTGTTAGATTTAAGCTAATTGAAGCTTTCAGTCTGTGTGGCACAGTTATTGTTGTCTGGTGTGGAATATGGCTGTCACTTGATTGACCCTACTAAGTTCATGACCAATAATTAACAAAAACGAGTCAGAATGCTGGGGAGAAAAATCACATGCAAGGGCACAGAAGCTTTTTCTTCAGATTTGTTAAACAAAGCGATGTATGATTATGGAGTAGACATGTTTCTGTTTCAAGCACCCGGCTAACATCAATTACTCTTGGAGTATGTTGCAGAGTAAAACTCCCTTTTAAACAGCTTTGGCATCTTGCTGACACCAGAATGACAGAATAATGCATACTCAAACAGGGGTAATGACAGTTTGTTCACTGCAGTTGAAAAATAACCACCTTAAGGGCCTATTCCAGGACAATCTGCCTCTACTTGGCCAAAGATCAAAAGAGTTTACACTTATTTTAGGATGCAAAAAGAATAAATTATTTGTTGACAACAAACAAATAGACAACAAATTACACCGTGGATGTTCATAACTTCTTGGTCTTGAATTTATATTTCTTACTTGACCAGTTAGCCTGAACAGGGCCAAATGTGAACCAATTACCATCTGCCTCATTGAAAATGATCTACTTCTATAATCACTGCCCTCTGTTTAAATGCCCTGTATAGGGGCTGAATTCACAGAATAATAACCAACCACCTGGGAAAAAGATCATGGTAATTTATCACAAACACCAGTGTAATTATATAAAAAGGTGCCAACACTACAATAGTATCTCTTGCATTCATATAACAGCAATCTCACCTAAGTGTTTCAAGGTATTTCATGTGAAGAAATATTTTTGAACTGCAATGGTTTATTATGCAAACAGTATTCAATTAACTACTCAGGTATCACATTGGAGGCTGTTTTCAGCAACTCAGCTGAGTTAATCACGAACCTCATGTAAACCAGAAGCTGTGCCTAAAGCCTGCTTCCAATAAATAGATATCACGTTCCAAAACTCGGCCAAACAATTCAGTACATAGGCCATCAGCTGTATCTTTCATTGAAAAATGGAAAATTTTTGTTTTCTTCTTTTAGACCTTTCCTGTTGCTCTTATTGAATATTCCTAAAGACTTAAATATGGACAGATATTTAATGTATATAAAATCAGTACAGGCCCATTGATATCCTTGCTACTTCTATTTTGTAGATGATGATGGCATTTGATCAGGGATAAAAATAAATCAAACACGGAAGACAGCTTCAAACTCTTTCGAGTTATCAGCAGTCACAGATTGCAACTCTTTCGAGTACAATCACAGTTCTTGGTTTTTCCAGGAGTGGGACATGAACCCACAACCCTCTGATTCAAAGGCGAGGGTGCTATGAACTGAGCCACAGCTGACACCTCCGATGACATCTTCAAGTCAATTAACTGGTGCAGGGTACCTAACAGTCAATGATGATTCTTAGCCAATCAGTGTGAGTTCAGATTTGACTTGTGATTCACACAGCAAAACATAACACAATTGCTTTTATAGAGCTATTCGAACATGCAAAGCATGAATACGAGTAGATATAGAGGATGTGACTATTACATTTACAAGGATGTTGGATATGTATTTGAAAAGATATGGGAAAAGGACATGGAAATGGGATGATAGTAGCTCCAGTTTAAGAGTTAACACAGGCCCAATAGGCTAAATGGCCTCCCTCTGTATTGTATTTTATGACTTCATATGTAATGCAAAGTGTCATTGTACTGCCACCTAGGCCACTTTTAATAAAACCTGTCTTTTATATGGCACCTTGCATGACCTCAGCCTGTGTCAAAGTGCTTTACAGCCATTAATTAATGTTAAATTATAGTCATTGTTGTAATGTAGAAAATAGGGCAACCAATTTGCACACAGTTAAGTTCCCAAATACAGCCACGTAAAAATGACCAGATAACACTTTATTAATGATGTTGATTTAAGAATAAATATTAAACAAGACATTTTGAAATTTGAATGTTGAAATGAATGCCAGTTAATAAAGCAGTGGGTTTTTTTGTACAATTACACAAAATCATGTTCTTTTTTGGAAAAAAATGCTTGTTACATCACTTGTAATGGAATTTAGTTGAGGGTGTTAGAGATTGTGGGAGATATAGCATTCAATGAGATCTGTAACACAGAGGAAACTGAGGGAAAAGTACTACAGCTCCTGGACCACCTCGTGGATTCTTGGGACATGCACAGTACTGAGAGATGTATTAGGGAAAGATTTCCTCTTTGCACTATTTGAAGCAAAATCATAATCACATTCTAAAGATTTCTTATAAATAAATGGCTTAATCCTGTTTCTATGTTTTATGCCAATGAAAATTGCACAAGTGAGTGACGCTGACCACTCATATTGAGATGCTCATATAAATTGTTCTTGTGTCTTGTTGACAATGTGTGTTTGCATTCAGATGGCAAATAAAAGGAAAGTCTTCTAACCTTTAGTTTTTACCCATTTCTTTCATTAAGATGCCAAACCTATTTCCAATTAAATTGTTCAACTGATAATTCCTGATAGTTTGTCAAAACAGCACTGCTTATGTAAAACTACTCAGATAGTAATGCTAGTGTGTTTGACATATTGACAAGTAAAATGACTATAAAATTATTTTCCACTTTAAAAAAAATACTGTTTATTCATTGTGAGTCCCAAATCACTCCTCAGAATGTAAAGCCTTTCCCAAGATAACCAAAACTTGTCCACAATTCTTTTAAATTATGGATCCATTCATGAGGTTTTCTCTTTGGCCGTGTGAGTACGCAGGTGGTTGCCAATGACGGAAGAATTGACAAATTTCTTGCCACAGATATTGCATTTGTATGGCTTTCCACCAGTGTGAATGCGCTGGTGCGTCATTAGGATGGCAGCAGTGCGGTACAGTTTCTTGCAAACCTGACACCTGTACACCAGCTGCTGGCTGTGGATACGCTGATGTACTTTCAGGCTTGAGTTTGAAGTATATTCCTTGCCACACACAAGACATTCAAAGTGCTTCTTCTTGGACTGAAGAGTTTGGAAAATGGGTTGAGACATCTTCTCAAGGCAGCTTTACTCACAACTGGATTTTCACACAGGAGGGCACGGGATCTTCAGTATGTAACTAATAATTCTCTTCCTTTTAATTGAAGAATTCCAACTCACTTCTCTAAACACTGCTCAAGGTCTTCATATCCAAAGTTTTCTGGTTGACTTCAAACCAATTCCAAGGGAACGCCAAATTTGGAATTGTTTCCTGTTTTGAAAAGGAGCTAATTTCTTTCCAGTACCTGGAATCAGAATTTCGGAGTCTTAACTGAATTATATAACCTGCAGTAAAAAAAGAAAACCACACATTTTTGTTATATAACTAAAAGCAGATATTGCACATTTCCTTGTTAGTGAACAAGTGTTTTATCCACATGTTGAGGATATTTAAGATTTTCCTCAGTGGGTCAGTGTGCCCATTGTGCGACCCAGAGCCATATAGACCAGAAAGATTGCAGGTTCCATTCCTCATCTGTATTGAGTTTGCTCATTTCACCTAGTAAAGTAATAAGTTTCAGTTCTTCTGGTCTAACAGGGTTAAAATCAGACAGGATTTCTGCTTCTGACTGTTATCCAGTGATTAATGCTAGAAAATGTGTGTTGGCTGATTGATTTTGATTTTGATTCACTTTCTGGCCAAACAACCCACTGGTGCTCACTTTCCAGACTCGCATGTGGTCACTTCTGGAGGTTACCAATAGAACTACATAGCTCAGAGCTTCCAGTAGAGAAGGCAAATGGGGGTGGGATTGAAAGGAAGTGAAGAGCATGATGATTAGTGGATTGTTTATCTGTTCTGTACATGAAGCTCCGCTTCAACACACAGCTTCATATTCTCAATCAAATTGTCTTATTTTCATGAATAGACATATAGCATAATTATTTCATCGTTCCCTTGTTTAGAGTCTCCCTGAAAGATTTTGTATTCATATAGAACCTTGTCACACAGCAGCTAATTTACATCACAAACTGCAATGACATGATTTAGCTAACTTTAACCTTTTGGTAATATTGGCTGAGGGAGGTTGTTGTCCTGGGAATCCTTGATCTTAACTTTTACCTGAGCCTCAGGAACTGGCAGGTGGATCTAATATTTCATCCATAAAACGGCGCCTCCAACAAAGCTCTACTTTCTCAGTACTGCACTGGTGTCCACTTTAGTTACATGCTCAGGTCCATGTATCGCTTGAATACTGTGGGTGTACCTACACCACATGGACTGCAGTGGTTCAAGAAGGCAGCTCACCACTACCTTCTCAAGGACAATTAGGGATGGGTAATAAATGCTGGCCTAGCCAGCGACACCCACATCCCATAAATGAATAAAAAAAGTATGACTTTCTGTCTCTGAAGTGAGAGGGCCATCAACCAAGCCAAGCTGACAATGCTGGGATCAGAGGACAGGTTGAAGGCCTGCTCTTGGACCTCCAGCATTGTTCCTTTAGTAACCAGGTACAAGGAGGTTCATGTCTAGTTTAGATTCCCTGACATAAAGATTCTAGCAATTGCTTGGAGTCTTCCCCTTTTTTAATGTATTTTTTCCATACGTTCCCTCTTTCCAGCTGACCTGTATTGTCTACATTCTCCAAAAGTTTGTTACCCGAGGGCCATATTGGATTCAGTGACTCCTACTGAGATTAGTGCATCACCCTTTGCAGCTGGATTCTTCAACTGACGCAACTGCCATCTCCTCACCTTTTAAACCTCTCTCCCCACATTCCAGAACCTGCCACCTTCAAATATCAGAATTCTATCCTGTTAGCTGACAAGAACTTACCCCTCCCCTGCCCTTAAGGGTAAGCTTTGTCTGTTCTACAGTTCCACATCTGCCTGCAGCCCTCTGGGACCTATCACAAATGTTTCATTTTTAAATGTCCGAGCATTACAGCCAGGACTTCCTGATCCAGTGCTTCTGATGCAAGCAGGGAGTTCATATCACGAAATGGGACAGCTGCTGACATAGGGTCAGACCATTACTGCTAAGTATTAGAAAGAAAGGTGCAGGGAGTGAGGATATTACATCTGATCAACAGACTATTCAACTGTGGATGGCACCACTGCTGAAGCAGGAAGTCCACACCGGCACACTCTTAATCAGGGGTCAACAGCTAGGAAAGAATAAGAAGCAGAAACCCTATGATGGTACAGGAGGGAGGGCTTCAGATTCTTGGGACATTGAGACTAGTTCTGGGGCAGGTGGCACCTATTCAAAAGGAACAGGTTGCGCCTCAACAGGGCTGGGACAAATGTTCTCATGGGGAGGTTCACACAAGTGTGTGGTTGGGGAGGGTTTAAACGAAATTAGCAGGGAAATGGGTGCCAGCATATAGAAGTAGAAAAGAAGAATAAGGTGCAGAAAGGAGTACCATATTAGATAGGGACAGACTAAGAAAGAATATGAGGAATACAAAGACATATTTAGAATACATGGACATAAACAAACAAAGTGTGGTGAATAATGTTGGTGAGCTATGGTACAAATAGTCATATGAAAATATGTTGTAGTGGCAACAATGGAAATGGGGCTTAAAATTAATTAGGTCCGGGCACTTAATATTCAAAGGTATGTGCCTGAATTTTCACTCCCAGCTCTGCAAACCCAACTTGGGAGAAAGTGCCCCAGATGGTCTGTTTTTCATTTCAGGGGTGGGTGTTAACAGGATTCTTGCCTGTTGCCCCAGGAAACAATTCAGTGGCAGCACAGTGGCTCAGTGCTCAGTGATCCAGCATTTTGTCCCAGCTGCAAAAAAAATCAAAAAGCAAAAAACAGCCCTCACCCCCCACACACTCCCCATGCTCCATCCATGCCAACCCATGCCACCTCATGCCCCCCCACCCATGGCCCCTCATACCCTCCATGCCAAACTATGTCCCTCCATCTACCCCCATGGCCCTTTATAGCCCTATGCCAAGTTAGTGCCAACTCATGTCAACCCATGGGAAGATGTTTATGGTGTTAAAAAGGGAGGATGTCCTTGAAGGAACAAAGATAGAATCCATTTGGTTAGAGTTGAAAAGCAAAATGGGGATGATCATTCTACTGGGGGTATTCTATAAGCCTCCAAATAGTGACGGGGAGATAGAGGAGCAAATCCACAGGGAAATTACTGAGCTGTGTAAGAACTATAGAGGATGTTAGAAGATGTTAATTACCCAAATATCAATTGGGATATTGTTAGAATAAGGGAAATGAGGGGGACGAATTTCTGAAATGTTTTCAGGAGAACTTCCTTGACCAGTATGTTCTCAATCCAGTCAGGAGGAGGCATTGCTGGATCTGGGGCTGGGGAATGAGATGCGTTCAGTGGACCAAATGTCTGTCAGGGGGACACTTGTGTAAGATTGTATTCCCA
Source organism: Cetorhinus maximus (assembly GCF_964194155.1). Lineage (NCBI taxonomy): Eukaryota > Metazoa > Chordata > Chondrichthyes > Lamniformes > Cetorhinidae > Cetorhinus > Cetorhinus maximus. The sequence continues at coordinate 33,353,168 of NC_135892.1, read as the reverse complement.
GTGACCGACTTAAAGGAATCGCACAACAAAATTTTAAGTTTTAACACTTATACCATAACAAGCAGCCTAAAATCAACATTGACAGAACATTATTTAGTTAGCAACTAATGCTCTAAACTACAGAACAGGTATGCCTTATTAGTGTCTTAACACGACTGATAACCCCATGCCACATTTATACATTACAAAACGGTCTTCGTAGAATTGCAATCTTTACATGAAACAGTCTAAAGTCACTCTCAGCTTCCAATGAGTTCACGTCTCCCCGTTTCACTGAGTTGCAACACCCAATGACCGTCGAAAACCACTTCCCTCAGTCTCCTGAGGATTCCTGAACTGATTTCCAGCAGCAAGGCCCACTCCAGAGATTCCTTCCCCTGGCTACACCAGGATGAACCTTTCAGGGTCCTTAAATTTCCATGGGTTCCATCTCTTTGGCCTTTTCCCTCTGTTGACCACAGTAGCTTCCCCCTGTCTCTCTCTCTCTCCCTCTCTCTCTCAATGGGACTTGTGCTCTCTCTGTTCCATGTCTCTGAGACAATAAGTTTGCAATAGCAAAAATATCTGCCTCTCCCTTTGTGTTTAAGTGTTGAACCTGGCATATGGATTTCAATATCACTTGATCTAGGTCCCCAGCCCTCATGTTAACCAGGCCACACAGGCTTGTGCTGGTTGAATATTACATGACCCTCTTATTTACCACATTTTACCCTGAATTAATGAGATAGCTTGAAACATAACCATTTTATAAAACCTCACATTCATAACACCTTAAAAAACACAGAAAATTCTGGAATACTTAAGGCAGGCAGCATCTGTTGGGAGAGAAACATAGGGCTGAATTTTCCCCCCGTTGGGGGAGTTGTGCGGGAGCGAGCGTGAACCCAATCGGCGCCCCCGATTGGGTCCACGCTGCCATTTTACGTGGGCGGGCCAATTAAGGCCCACCCAACATGACACTCGCCCGGAAGTGCTGAGCGCCCTCTGTGCAGGCTGGGGGGGATTTCCTGAGTCGGAGCCTGCGCTCTCAGGGAGATCAGTTTGATATTTGAAAATTTAAATAAAGGAAAAAAGAAACTTTTAAAATATGTCCCCTTATGTGACATTGTCACATGAGCTGGGACATGTCAATGAATTTTTAAAATAATTTTTATTGAATTTTAAAACATTTTATGAAAGCTCATCCTGCCCGTGGATGAGGTTTCATGAAAAATGTGAAGGCCGCCTGGGCTCTTCACCTGCCCGCCAGCCTTAAGGTTGGATGGGCAGCTCATTTAGCTGTTTTAATTAGTTTTCAACAGGCCTTAATAAGCTGCGTGCCCACCAAACTGAAAATCTAAATGACGCGCGGTGACGTCGGGACACACGCCTGACATCACCGCGCGTCATTTTATGTGTTGGTGAGCGGGCCCCGCCCCCGGTTGCTGACCGGAAAATTCTTCCCTGATAAATTCAATGGACCAGCAGATTTATTTCTTTCCATCTTTTTGTGCATTTGTAGGATTTTCTAAGGTGCTATATAACCAATAGATTACTTTTAAATTGTAGTTGCTGTTTTTATGGGGGTGTATTTTAGTGACCCTGCAAGAATGAGAAACATGGTGGCCAGGATTTTACAGTTGGCATGCGGGGGCGGGCCCAACACGCCGGCGTGTAAAATGATGAGCGATGACGTCGGGTGTGTGTCCCGACATCACCATGTGCCATTGCGATATTTCGGAAGGCGGCGCACTATGAGGATGGAGGCACACCCGCCATTAATTAAAGGGCCAGTTAAGGCCCTTGAGGCAGCAATTGAATTCGATTTTGCGCAGCCCGTGCGATTTTCAGGGCATCGCACAGGCGCAACAGGCAGGTGGGTAGGCCACATTTTCAAAAACCTCATCCACAGGTGGAATAAGAGGAATGAGTGGGCTCGCTAATATGCTTTGTTAGAACTTTAGATTATTACTTACTGCTATTTGCTTGTGTGAACAGGACAACTTCATTTCGCTTTAGAGCTGCTTTAACAGAAATAACAGGCCTCAGTTCAGGACTCTGGAGGAGTCATAGCACTTGGGACCTTCCAGGTATCAGACAGCCTTCCTTTACCCTGGGAATGGGGATTGTGGCCTCTGCTGGAGGCACCTCCTCTGAGGAGGAAGAGAGCGCCAGAAGGGGGAGGAGGCCAGGTGTCCCTATTCAGCCTCCAGAGGAGCCACCTGTGGGAGGACAGGGGCAGGCACAAGGGGCGCAGGGCCAAGAGGAAGTGCAAGGCGGAAGGGGCCACAGAAGATGCCACTATCCCGCTGCCAGGGTTTACAGGTGGCGATGCAGCTACCTTAATATGTCTGAGGTGCAAAGCCGAAGGAGACTGCTCCTTTCAAGGGAAACAGTGACCTCCATCCGTCAGATGATTGGCCCTGAGATCAGCTCAAACTGTACGGGTGGGCACTCCATGCCAGTGGCGCTGAAGGTCACGGTGGCCTCCAACTTCTATGCCTTTGGCTCTTTCCAGGGGTCAGTGGGTGATCTTTGTGGAGTCTCCCAATCAGCTGTCCGCAGTTGTGTCAAGCTGGTGACAGACGATCTGTTCAGGCGTACATTGACTTTCATTCACTACCACACGGACAAGGCCAGCCAGGCAGAGCGAGCCAGAGGCTTTGCTGCGATTGCTGGAATCCCCCGCATCCAGGGTGCAATCGACTGCACACATGTAGCCATCAAGGCACCAGTGGGTGAGCCGGGAGCCTTCATCAACAGGAAGGGCTTCCACTCCATGAATGCGCCGAGTGTGTGATCACAGGATGCTGATTCTGCAAGTCTGTGCAAGGTACCCAGGCAACTCCCATGACGCTTACATCCTGAGACACTCCCAGTTGCTGAGGCTCTTCAATGCTCCAGCCCAGCTTGATGGATGGCTGCTGGGCGACAAGGGCTATCCCCTCAAAAGTTGGCTTATGATGCCTCTCCGCCACCCAAGATCAGAGGCCGAGCAGAGGTACAATAGGAGCCATGCCTCCACAAGGACGGTAGTAGAGAGAACCATCAATCTTCTCAAGATGTGTTTCCAATGCTTGGACCGTTCAGGGGGCGCACTGCAATGCCCCACAGATCGTGTGTCACTGATAGTGGTTGCATGCTGCGCTCTCCACAATCTAGCGCTGGAAAGTGGGGATGCAGTGGAGGAAGAAGAGGTTGACACAGCTGCTCTGGCAGCAGACGATGAGTTCAGTCATGAGTCCGAGGATGAGCACGCTCAGGAGAATGCTGAGAGGATAGACGCTGACCTGGACAACCTCCAGGGAGGCAGAGCAAAAAAAGAACACCAGTGATAAGCCTGTGTTGTGCCTAAGGTGATTTATGTTTGCGTTTGCAGGTGCTACGTCTAGGTTCTCCCCTCTCGCTGGCAGCGGCATTGGAGACAGCCTGCTCACTCTGCTGTCCTGTTGGCCTTGATGACCTTGGCGAGCGTCCTCTGGCCCGTGGAGCCTGTGCTGGCCCCGCCTGGGAGGGAGCGGTCAGTGGCATGGCTGACATCTCCCCAGTCGCCGTAGCTTCATCAGATGCCATGGTCACTGGCAGAGGGGCAGAGGAGCTGCTGCCCTCATCCAGAGCGCCTTGAGAGGAGCCCGAAGAGACAAGCAGCTTGTACGCCAATGTCAGGTCGCTTTGAACCTCTCAGCTCACCATTGATGGATGGGCACCTAGCTGGGATACTGGGTGCCCAATTCATCTCCCACACTGACACTGACCACCTGAAGTCATTGTCGGTGTGATGGCTTGCAGGTCTGAGCGCATCCCCAGGAAGCCCTGATTGAGCTCCTGGAGAAGCCACTCCATGAGAGTCGCCACTCTCTCCATGGAGGAGGCAGTGCGCTCAGCCATGAGGGTCATTGTATTGCTCATGCTCCGCATGGACTCCTCCATCACAGACACCATGGCCCGCATTCCCTCATGTATCTCCGCCAGATCCTCCCGCACACCCTGCTGGACTTCCAGTATCTGCTGCCTCAGGGACCAGTCCAGAGGTACATCATCAGCCACTGACTGAGCATGTTCCTGGTCCCCAGCAGTCCTCCGACTGCTGGCGCCCTGGGCACACTCTGCCTCTGCCTGCACCTCAAGCAAGTGTGAAATGCCCTCACCGCTTTGCACCGAGATACTAGCCGACGACCTTATTCCCACTGAGGTGCTGGTATCTGCACTGATGTCTGCCTAGCTGAGAGAGTGTGACGCTGGTGCATTTAGATCCCCCATGTCCTCAGTGGTGAGGGGCGGTCCTTCAGGCCCCTGAGCCCAAGGGTCTACTGGTGAGCCTGAAAGAAAGAACAAGGTCATGTGATTAGTTGAAGTAGCTACGCTGTTACTGTGCATGCCTGGCACCCGGATCAGGGTACCCTTGTCTTTCCATTATCAATGGGGATTCCATGTTGGAGACTCAAATCAATATGCAGACAACAGTAGAATGGTTGCAATGACAGACATTCTGACTTCAGTGAACTGCGCTCTTACCTCCCTGTGGCACCCCAACTTCACCGCAGCCGGTTGATCTAGGCGCATGGTGCCTCTCCAGCTCCAGTGCCTCCTGCTCGCATCTGATCAAGATTAGAAGAGGGGCAGTCCTCCACCAGTCCGCAGCCTCTCTGCGTTATTGTGGGCTCTCTTCTCCTGAAAGGAGAGAGGAGCATTGATTAGTCCACCCTGTACCTGTATTGCCATTGCAGCCTGGTCAATCCCACTTGAGGAAAACCTTGCAGGGCTCAGCCGATTCGTGACCTTGGAGTCGCAAAACACTCATTCCAAGCAGCCAGGGCTCACCCCCTAGATCAGATGCTGCCTCATTGACAATTGCCACTCACAGCCTATGAACTCCGAGGTTTGGAGTGGGCGCACCTAACTGCTGTGCTAAGTGACCCAATTGAACACGGTACTCACCCTTCCCAATCACAGGAGGTCATTAAACCACATGCGGCACTGCGCCCATGTGCACCTCACCACATCATGGGAGCTGATCCGTGATGCCACCTCCTCCCAGGCATTTTTGGTTAAGTGGGGGGGGCCTCCTCCTCCCGTCCCTCGGGACAAGGATATCCCAGTGTGCTGCCACCTCCTCCAGGAGGGCAGCGAGGCACTCATCTGAAAACCTCAGGGCCGACAGCCCCGCCAACCTGCCCTCCACCTGCCCTGTTCTCCAATGACGTGCTGCATCCGTATTACTCTGCAAAGTCAATGGCAGCCTTCGCATGGCTGCCTGCGCCGTTTTTGAATAGGCCACTGGGTCACCATTGGACCCGGCGGACATTGAGCTCTCGCCCCTGCCCGCCCCTTTCTGCTGATCCCGGAGATGCGCATTACGCTGGGCGGGCCTTCATTGGCGCACCTGCGTAAAATGGTGGTGCACACCTGATCACGGGTGGCAGTCGGATTCCCGACCGCCCCTGCCCGCTCCCGCCGAGCCTGCCCGACATGGGAAAAATTCAGGCCATGGTGTGTGGGGTGACTTAATTAGGTGGGAGCTGAACTTGCGATTTGCCAATGGCAGGTTGAGATGCAGAGATTAAGTCAGCGGCGTATTTGTAGTATGTTGGGCATCATGCCATCCTGTGACAAGTTCCTATTTGTAATGCATTTGAATACCATAAATGCCAATTAGCATAAAGCTTATTAAAATTAAATGCTAACTTCAAGATAAAGTCAGCAGCGCACGAGAATCTCGTGGCACTTGGTTCAGGTTCGCTCAAAAGTGGAGCAGGAGAATGGCAGCTTGCATGGAGGTTCCAGTCTTGCAAGGACGAGTCAATGGTGAGTGAGGAGTGGATCAAAGGCATGGAGGAGTGGAAGAGAGATCCAGGGGAGGACAGAGGGTGGCATCGGGGGCAGGGAGGAGTGGAAGAAGAAAGGGCCTTGCATCCTGGGGGTGGTCGAGAAGGGGAGAGGTAGTTGGGAACAGTCAGTCAAGGTAAGAAAATAAGGGGTCTAAAGAGTCCATGCGTGCCCATCTCAGATGTTGGCTGGCAGAGCCTTTACAAAGAGGACTTTGGATCCCCCCACGACATTTCAATTCTCCCTACTGAGAGTGATCTTGGACAATGTCCTTTATAATGCATAGAAAGGAGAGCCAGCTGAGTCTGTAAGTTCAACAATGCCCCACAGAGTGGCGAATACAACGATGATCACTAACATGAACATTCAATAAAGACAGAATTAAAAAACATAACATTGTTTCTTCCACAATAAAGAAATGCCCCCAACTCCCATGTAACTGTCAATGTATGCCAACCATGAGGCGTGCCAGTACATTTAGCTCTCTGACTAAGCTAGTCTCAACAAATAATGATGATGCACACATGAACAAAGTGAAACCTATGTAATGTGAAATATTTATGTGAAATTTAAATTTGATAGGCCGCCTGTACTTGCTGCGTTGTCAGCTAACGGCGGGTTTCACCACTGAAAAGCTTCCCCCCACCACGTGATCACACATATCTCCCATTCACATCACTGGCACTTAAATTTTAATTGTCATTGTGTGGGAACAAGCAAAATGCAAGAGTGGAATTGGCGCCCATTTCCTGTTGCTCTGTTGGGAGTAGCATGCCACAGTTATAATTCCTCCCACGTATGCAACTTATGCACAGCAGTGACCCACAAACACCAAATAAAATGAATGACTAGTTTCATGAACATAAGAAAATAAGAAATAGGAGCAAGAGTTGACCATTCAACCTGTTGATCCTCCTCCCCCTTTCAATAAGATCATGATTGTAATAACTTGCCTTTTGGCAGTATTAGATTTCATTTGCCATTTGTCTACCCAATTGAAAAGATTGAAATCTAAGCTGCATCCTCAGCACCCCCTGCACTCTCTATTTTAGCATTGCCTGCAACTTTAGCAAGCTTACAATTTGTTTCTATTAATTAATGTTGCTGAGAAAGGTCAGGGGCCCAAACACTTGTTCCTTTCTTTGCAATTGAGGTTAGGCTAATAAACACATGGGGCAGAATTTTATGGCCCTGTTTCGGCAGGGACGGGCCCGTGAAATGCGGCACGCCGTTATAAACCCCATTGACGGCTGCGGGAATGTAAAATCCCACTGCCGTAAAATTCTGCCCATGTTTTTTTTTGCCATCCTTGCGCCATAGCATTTGGCTGAGATATACTGAGTGGTGACCTGCTTTCCTCCATAGTACTGCTGAGTGGAGACCTTGCTGGCTATCTGACCAACTGGTGACTGTACTAGTGAACAGCTTACTTCACTGTTAGGTGGGTGGAGGGCGCTGGAGCACTGGCATTTTGAAAAATGTTACTGATTAAAATTGAAGGAGCAGTGAGGAAAGATAGAAACTCGGGGTGATCAAATTTTTTCCCACGAGAGCATGCCCACAATTTCTGGATTTTTTTGCTGTGCAATAGCACTTGCTCTATTAATTGTGAAGAAAATGAAAGAAACACACAGAATGGATTAGTTTGAGAATTGTGCTTAACTTCCTGAAAATATCAGGCAGCTGGCAATAAGAGTGTGAGGTCATATTCACACAAGTGTCAGCGCAAATGTAAAAATATCACAACAGGAAAAGTCTACCTGATATCAAAAGAATCTGTATGCTGATAGCAGAAGGTAGAATATAGAAAATTAAATAATGAAGAAGTGCTTGTTTTTGTAAGAGCTGGTAAGATGTACACAGTCAGAAATCAGTGTTCCAGTTGAAATGAGCAATTGATCCACAAGAACAGTATATTACATTACAAACACTCAGCAGTTTCAAGCCACTGAATAGTAGTTTTATTTTGGCCATTGGCTTGCATTCACATGGACATCAGTTGCAGTTCTTTAAATGAAAACAAAAGTAAACCTATATTTATATTAACCCCTTTATATTAAAATGAGCAATTCTACCTCTAAACTCTGTATTCATATCTGTCTTTCAGGTAATGAATGGAGAAATTATTCTGTTAATTGCCAGCAGCCATCCAATGGTGTATCTAAAGTCTAATTCATTGCAGGGCCCTGAGGTACAACATAGGGTTACTGCAAGTGGGAGGAAGGTGACCCAGACCATACAATACTCTTCTGTGTCTCCCTTAGTTTCAATCATTTCAGTTTCTTTCCAGTTTAGTCCACATGCCTCTTACTGTGCCCACTGCACGCTTCTGGCCCGCTTGAAGCAATCAGCTCATCCTGACAGCAGCAACTTGTATAGTGGTGCACTGCCAGTTTAGATGGCTATTAAATTGCATTAGCAGATGCCAGGAATTTCTTCAATGCAGATTTAACGCCCACCTATGTAGTGAATATGCAATAACCTCCCGCACAACATCTATTATAGTTCTGCAGTACTCTGACATTGGTAGAATATCTAACATTCTCCTAGCTGCAGTTGTGGAATGTCAAAGGATTATTTTTATTGAGTACTTCAGTAGAGCAGCTTTATATTTCTACATTGTTTGCAAATTTCTACATTAACTGTTGTATTTATGGTTGTTCTTACATTCCAAGTTTTTGAGACGATCATCATTGCTTTCAGCGTGTGACTGATGCCAGGCAAATCTTCAGAGAGTTGTTAACTGTGGCCATGGTGAGTAAAACCATTCATTGTGATGTTATGTACAACTTTTGAAGCACATATTGTGAGAAGTCACTTAAACAACAGGAGCATTGGAATACTGTTAAATATTTACTCAATAAAGTAAAAACAGTCCTTGAGGATCCTAAATCATCGAGGTCAGGAGGAATTTCTGCAACCTCTACTGATGTGATGGCAGGATTCTGTCAAAGGGAAAAATCATAGTCATCATGATTTTATGATTGGCAGGCCCACATTATATCAGCAGCGTTAACATGTTCTGAATAAAATACAGCTATTTGACATAGAATACAGCCACTTGATGCAAATATGATTTTGATCAATTTTTAAAATCAAACAACAGCACTGATAGTAGAAGCTGCATGAACATGCCTCCTCTGTCAAAGTGTCCAGGCAAATTTCCCCCTCCCTGAAGCCCTGTAATGTTTGCGCCTCTAAGTCTAGATCAAAGGTCACTTCTTACCGATACTGTCATGGACAGATGCATCTGTGGCAGGCAGGTTGGTGAGGACGAGGCCATGTATGTTTTTCCCTCTTGTTGGTTCCCTCACTACCTGCCGCAGACCTAGTCTAGCAGCTATGTCCTTTACGATTCGGCCAGCTTGGTCAGTAGTGGTGCTACTGAGTCACTCTGGACATTGAAGTCCCCCAGCCAGAGTGCATTCTGCACCCTAACCATCCTCAGTGTTTCTCAGTGTTCAAAATAGAGGAGTACTGATTCATCAGCTGAGAGACGGTGGTAGGTGGTAACCAGCAGGAGGTTTCCTGCCCATGTTTGACCTGATGCCATGAGACTTCATGGGGTCCAGAGCTAGTGTTCAGGACTCCCAGGGCAATCCCCTCCCAATTCTATACCACTGTGCCACCACCACTGATGGCTATGTCCTGTCGGTGGGACAGGACAGACCCAGGGATGGTGGTGTGTGGGACATTATTTGTAAGATATGATTCCATCAGTATGACTATCTCAGGCTGTTGCTTGAATAGTCTGTGGGACCTTCCTCCCAATTTTTGGCACAAACCCCCAGATGTTAGTAAGGAGGGTTTTGGAGGGTTGACAGGGCTGGGTGTGCCATTGCCATTTTTGGTGCCTAGGTCAAAGTCAGTCGGTCCGCTCAGTTTCACTCCTTTTAGGACTTTGTCATGGTTTGATACAACTGGATGGCTTGCTAGGCCATTTCAGAGTCAACCATATTGCTGTGGGCCTTGCGTGACATGAAAGCCAGACCAGGTAATGATGGCAAATTGCCTTTCCTAAAGGGCATTAGTGAACCAGATGGGTTTTTATGACAGTTGACAATGGTTTCATGGTCACTATAACTGAGACTAGCTTTTTAATTCCAGATTTATTAACTGAAGTTAAATTCCACCAGCTGCCCTGGTAAGATTTGAACCCATGGCCCTGGGTCTCTGGATTGCGAGTCCAGTGACATTGCCACTATGCCACTACCTCCCCTTAATTACAGATATACTATGAAGAAAAACTGTCACATTAATCACAACATGGTTACTTTTCCACACAGTAGATGTGTAAAATATCAGTTGCTCCTTTGGAATTGCTGACAATTTTACACAATGATGTTCAGGGGAACATTATCTCTAGAAGCAATACAGTGTTTCAAATAAGTATCCTGGCTTCAAGGGAACATTCTATTCAGTACAAAATGTTGCTGGTGGGCAGTTTCACTCATGTCGTTAAACATAGACCCATATACCTCTGGGCCTGAATTTTTCCCGTGTTGGGCGGGCTCGGTGGGAGCGGACCAGGGCGGTCGCAGACCGACCGCCGCCCGCGATCGGCTCCGCACTGCCGTTTTAGGTGGGCAGGCCAATTAAGGCGTAATACATGAGCGGTAGAGTGCTACCTGTGCGGGCGGGGGTAGGAGGGAGAGTCGGGTCCAGCGCTCTTTCGTGCATGCGTGCGAAAGAGCACTTCAATCTCCCTGAGGCACGGAGCTTCCTCAGAGAGATAGAAGCACTTTAAAAAAATAAATAAATGCAATAAAAATTTAATGAAACATGTCCCCTCGTGTTTGTATTTTTCAGAAAAAGTTTTTGTTTAATTTGTAAAAGTTTTAGGAAACCTCATCCCGCTTGGCTTATTCGCCTGCCCGCCAACCTGAAATTCAGGCAGCGTGAAATTCAGGTTAATTACCTGGTTAATGGCCTATACAGGTCTATCAATTATTGGCGGGTGCGCAGCCAACTCTGGCGCGCGCCTACCGAATGAAATATCGTGAGATAGCATGGTAGTGTTAGCAGAAACAGAAGAGCGGCCTACATGTTTACTTGTACTTATAGGAGTGTCTGGTTCCAGAATCCTATCCAAACATCAGATTTCAACTTGCCACACTGTGAGCAGCTGATGCCACAGGTTCCTCTGTTTGCTCTTTAAGTTCCAGCTTCTCATTGGAAAATTTGCAGCCTTTAGTTTCAATTTCTTTTAATTTTCCTCTCTAGGCTTAGTTATTGAATAATTTGGGAATCTATGAAATAGCTTTACTACTTCACTAACCTACAACATTGAAGGATGGTGACATTTCTCTTTTAATGAAAAATGGGAGGATGCCCTAACCAAAATTTCACCAATTTCAGAGATGATTTCCAAAATTGCCCTTTCTAAAACTGAGAATTCCTACAATTTTGTTAGTTAATCAATTCTTCATCCCAATTGATAAGAAATATGATTGATTTCAGCACTGTAAAGAAGATGGTAATCTAGTGTACTTCCATGCGAATACTTTGCGGCCGATTTCTGATCTGAACCTGCTTTAGTTTTAGCATCGGTAAGGCTGAGATTGAGAGCTGGACCTAACATGAAATGTAAGTATATAAATGACAACAGAAAGGGCTACTGTATCGAGAACATTAACTTCAGGTTGCTGTAGGTGGGTGAGAAACATACTGTGAAAGCAGCGCAAAGGCTGTTTAACAAAATTTCTGAAGAAAAGCAAGTACCCGAAGACTTACCCGAAAGGTAATAAAGATAACAATAGTGAAAAAATTTACGAGCAAATGCAGCAATTTAAGAAGAATCATCTTATTGAGTACACATGGAAAAGTATTTGCTTAGTCACTGCAAATGGGTGCCGTATAAAAGACACATTAGTTTTAGACCAGGACAAAGAATGATTGATCAACTGCTAGTGATGACTCCAATTGCAGAGGAATCTAAAGAATAGAACTTCCATTGTTACAAACGCTTCATAGGTTTTAAATAGACAATTTTTTCAGTATTTTTTTCTGGCAAAGACACAACAGGCAGAATGGCCCCCTTCTGTGTATAAGTTTTGTTATGTTTCTATGTTAACATGGATAGACTTGATGCTCAGGCCAACTGCACAGGCCAACAATGCAGACTCCTGCTCCTTTTGCCATGGGAGAAAGATCATGGAGAGAAATGCAAGTTTCTGACTTGTGCTGTGGAATCTGTCCTGAAATGCACTGGACACATAACAGGGCCCTAGAAGCTCCAGTATATTACAGGATCACTTCTTCCAGTGATTCAGCTGGTTATAAGTGAGACACACAGAACAGGTATATTCCAGGTTAATTTGACTATTTGGCTGCTTAGTTGATTTCACAGAAGATAAGTTCTCAGTCTGCTTTGGGCCATCTGAGAGTGATGGCACATGGAGGACTAAATTGTCTTACAGAGGAAGTGGAATCCTAAGGCAAGTCACCCATGTGTTCTTGTACTCTTTTTACTGGCTGATTGCAATAAAACACTGTGAAAGGTTCGGGAACAGGCTACTTGAAAATGGCATATCACATATTCAAAGGACCTAAAAAGGAAGAGATCAGAAAGTGGGTGAGGAATAGATTATACATTCAAACCTCTGGTGCTGAGTGTAGAAAGGGAACCTGTTCTAAAACATGGGGCAGAATTTTACGTCTCGTGGGGGGGCGCACGCTTGACCCAAATGGACGTGAAATAGTATGAGATGATGTCGGGCGAGCATCCCGATGTCATCCCGCACGTGAGCAATCTTCAGGTCAGCGGGCACATATGGGTGTCAGAGCCATGCCTGTCAACAATTAAAAGGCCACTTAAGGCCATTAAAAAATCAATTGTTTGCGATTTTATGTTGCCTGTGCGATTTCGTGCTCGTCACACGGGTAAAACGGGCAGGCGGACAGCCTACTTATAACGAAACCTCATCCAAGGGAAGGATAAAAAGGGTCAGCAGCATTGCCATTGTGAGTAGTGAGGAGTTTAAGAGATAGTTTGCTGCTGGTTGCTTATTTGAACTTGACAGCTTCATCTCTGTTCTGAGCTTCAGTCCTAGCATTTCTAGGTTTCATTTCAGGACTCATTGGTGTGTCCTGAAAGTGTTTGACCCTTCCAGGTATCAGACAGCCTTCTGTTACCCTGATAATGGGGATTGTGGTCTCTGCTGGTGGCACCTCCTCTGAGGAGGAAGAGAGGGGCAGAAGGGAGAGGAGGCCAGGTGTCCCAATGCAGCTTCCAGGGGAGTGACCTGTGGGAGGAGAGGTGTGGGCACAAGGGGCACAGGGCAAGCAGGTAGTCCAAGGTATAATGGGCCGTAGAAGATGCCACTATCCTGCTGCCAGGGTTACAGGCAGTGATACTGCTACTCAATATGTCCAAGGTGCAATGTCGAAGGAAGCTCCACCTCTCCAGGAAGACTGTGACCATTTGTCAGATGATTGGGCCTGAGATCACATCCAACTGTATGGGTGGACACCCCATGCCAGTTGCTCTGAAGGTCACAGTGGCCCTTAACTTCTATGTCTCTGGCTCTTTTCAGGGGTCAGTGGGGGGATCTTTGTGGAGTGTCCCAATCAGCTGTCCACATGGTGCCTTAAACTTACATTTGCGAGTGCTGTGCCTTGTTGCCTCCCCCCAGCCCCCAACCCTCGCTGGCAGCGGCATTGGAGGCAGCCTGCTGACTGTGCTGTCCTGTTGGCCTTGATGACCTTGGTGGTTGTCCTCTGGCCAGTGGAGCCTGTGCTGGCTCTGCCTGGGAAGGAGCGGCCAGTGCCATGGCTGGCCTCTCCCCAGTCGCCGCAGCCTCATCAGATGCCACAGTCACTGGCAGAGGGGTGGAGGAGCTGCTGTCATCATCCAGAGTGCTCTGAGAGGAGCCCGCAGAGATGATGAGCAGGTTATGCGCCAACGTGACATCACTCTGGACCTCCTTACTCGCCATTGATGGACGGGCACCAGCTCGGATTCTGGGTGCCTCATCCATCTCCCAAACTGAGATCATTTCCTGCTTGAGGGCTTGTAGGTCCAAGCGCAATCCCAGGAACCCCTCATTCTGTCCCTGGAGTTGCCTCTCCTTGACAGTCGCCACTCTCTCAATGGAGGAGGCAATGCACTCGGCGATGAGGGTCAACTCGTGCTCATGCTCCGCATGGACTCCTCCACAACAGAGACCATGGTACACATACCCTCATAGATCTCTGTCAGATCCTCCCGCACATCCCGCTGGACATCCAGCATCTGCCACCTAATGGACGATTCTAGAGGGTCATCATCTGCCTTTGATTCAACATCGTCCTAGTCTCAACACTCACTGCCAGCACCCTGAGCACTCTCTGCCTTCGTCTGCTCCTCAAGCGAGTGTGGAGTGCCGTTTTGCACCGACATTCTAGCCGACGATCTAATGTCCACCGTGGTGCTGGTATCTGCGCTGGTGCCTGATTCATGGAGGGGGTGTGACGCAGGTTCATTTAAAGCCCCGTGGTCCTCTAGCTCATCGGGGTCCTGCGTTCGAGCGCGAGCTGGCGAATCAAAGTCCAAAGATTCTCCCCAGGCAGGCTTCAGGGAGCTGTCTTTGCCGATTTTAAAGCGCCAGCTGGGTCGCCAGTGGGCCTATGCCCAACAGGCTCCTGCCCCCACCTACTCCTTCTCGACCATTCAGAAGAAGTATTTCACACTAGTCAGACCTTAACTGGCCATCCAGCATGAAATTGCGTTTGCAACGTGACCTCGGCTGTGAGCGGATTCTGCATCCGCTTCTACTCCTGCCAACTTGGTGCACATGCCAAGCGTGAAATTCTAGCCATGTGCTAATGCTTTCCTTGGCTGGCCATTAGGAGGAGTAAGGTAGTACTCAAGACATTTTCATTCAGCTCTTCAGCCCTGCTGCCGGTTGACGCTATGGCCTCTACCCAGCAACTAGAGTTGCCAACTCTAGTTTGGTACATGACACCTGATTAGGTGACACTTCCCACAGTTTGCAAATGTTATTGTACTCAGCTGAATGTCTCAATACTCCAGCATTCCAAAGATAAGAAAAGATAATTATGCTATAGTACAGTAGACTTTGTTTTAAATTAGATGAACCATTAGTGGGACCAGCTACAAAGAAATTCCAGGCTGCTACTGGGAGGCAATGAATGGCTGACACAGCCAGTCTTTGGGCACTGCCAGGTCTGATGGTGAGGACTAGGATTGCAAGATTGCAAATAGAAACAATATAGGTGAACACCTCAAAGTTTTGCAGCCAGGAATACAAAACATTTTTCTATTAGCAGAGTCTTGGGAGAGTAACACTCAATTGCAGGAGACTTCTGGACAATCCGGCGGGGTGGGGTGGGGGGTGTGGGAAACCCTTTGAGCAACTTCCAACTCAGGTAGGACCTGCACAGAATGAGGGATGGAACCTGTGACCTCCTAACTTGGTGCCACTATGTATTAACACCCCAACATGCAGTATCCCGTTACTGCCGCACACAGACTGAGCTTTATTGTTGAGGTTCAATTGTCCCCCTGTAGTCACAACACCATGAAGAGGCTGTGAGAATAATTCACTTGTATTAATTTGCCTAAGACTCATGAAACAATGAATTATCAGAGGAGGAATGATGCTTCTGTGTAATATGACACTCCTCAATGCAATATGCAAATGAATCTGGATTTATACTTATCTGTTATTCCCCAATGTCATTTGTTCTTTGTATGACATCTCAGTTTATACTGTAGTAGTAAATTCAGGCATTTTTAAAAGTTTTTTTAATTTAGCAGCAGATTCTGTATCACATGCTCTAAATGTTTCAGCTTTAGCTTTGCATTGAACAGAAATTTTATTATAATCATTAATTTGTAAGCCTTTGCTTTTCTGCCTCCTATCTGTTATTTGATGCATCTTCATGCAAATCTGCTCCACATTCCTATCATGTTACATAGAAACTAGGAGCAGGAGTAGGCCATTTGGCCCTTCGAGCCTGCTCCGCCATTCATTATGATCATGGCTGATCATCCAACTCAATAGCCTGCTCCCGCTTTCTCCCCATACCCTTTGATCCCTTTCGCCCCAAGAGCTATATCTAACTCATTCTTGAAAACATACAATGTTTTGGTCTCAACTACTTTCTGTGGTAACAAATTCCACAGGCTCACCGCTCTCTGGGTGAAGAAATTTCTCCTCATCTCAGTCCTAAATGGTCTACCCCATATCCTCAGACTGTGACCCCTGGTTCTGGACTCCCCCACCATCGGGAACATACTTCCTGCATCTACCCTGTCTAGTCCTGTTAGAATTTTATAGGTTTCTATGAGATTCCCCCCTCATTCTTCTGAACTCCAGCAAATATAATCCTAATCGACTCAATCTCTCCTCATATGTCAGTCCCGCCATCCCAGGAATCAGTCGGGTAAACCTTCGCTGCACTCCCTCTATAGCAAGTACATCCTTCCTCAGATAAGGAGACCAAAACTGCACACAATATTCCAGGTGTGGTCTCACCAAGGCCCTGTATAATTGCAGCAAGACATCCCTGTTCCTGTACCCGAATCCTCTGGCTATGAAGGCCAACATACCATTTGCCTTCTTTACCACCTGCTACACCTGCATGCTTAACTTCAGCGACTGGTGTTCAAGGACACCCAGGTCTTGTTGCACATTCCCCTCTCTCAATTTATAGCCAGTCAGATAATAATCTGCCTTCCTTTTTTGCTACCAAAATGGATAACTTCACATTTATCCACATTATACTGCATCTGCCATGCATTTGGCCACTCACTCAGCTTGTCCAAATCACACTCAAGCATCCCTGCATCCTCCTCACAGCTCACCCTCCCACCCAGCTTTGTGTCATCTGCAAATCTGGAGATATTACATTTAATTCCTTCATCTAAATCATTAATATATATTGTGAATAACTGGGGTCCCAGCACTGATCCCTGCAGTACCCCACTAGTCACTGCCTGCCATTCGGAAAAAGACCCGTTTATTCCTACTCTTTGTTTCCTGTTTGCCAACCAGTTTTCTATCCATCTTTTTTTAGATATATAAAGGGTAAGAGAGAGGCAAAAGTGGACATTGGGCCGCTGGAAAATGACACTGGAGAAGTAGTAGTGGGGAACAAAGAAATGGCAGAGTAACTGAATAGGTACTTTGCGTCAGTCTTCACAGTGGAAGACACGAGTGACATCCCCAAAGTTCAAGAGAGTCGGGGGGCAGAGGTGAGTATGGTGGCCATTACCAAGGAGAAGGTGTTAGGAAAACTGAAAGGTCTGAAGGTGGATAAATTACCTGGACCAGATGGATTACACCCCAGAGTTCTGAAGGAGATAGCTGAAGAGATAGTGGAGGCGTTAGTGGTGATCTTTCAGGAATCACTGGAGTCAGGGAGGGTCCCAGAGGACTGGAAAATTGCTAATGTAACCCCCCTGTTTAAGAAGGTAGTGAGGCAAAAGACGGGAAATTACAGGCCGATTAGCCTGACCACGGTCGTTGGTAAGATTTTAGAGTCCATTATTAAGGGTGAGATTTCAGAATACTGGGAAGTGCATGGTAAAATCGGGCAAAGTCAGCATGGTTTCATCAAGGGGAGGTCATGCCTGACAAATCTGTTAGAATTCTTTGAGGAGGTAACGAGTAGGTTAGACAAAGGAGAGCCAATGGATGGTATCTACTTGGACTTCCAGATGGCCTTTGACAAGGTGCCGCACAGGAGGCTGCTCAGTAAGATAAGAGCCCATGGTGTTAGAGGCAAGGTATAAGCATGGATAGAAGATTGGCTGTCTGGCAGGAGGCAGAGAGTGGGGGATAAGGGGGTCCTTCTCAGGATGGCGGCCGGTAACTAGTGGAGTTCCGCAGGGGTCAGTATTGGGACCACAACTTTTCACTTTATACATTAATGATCTAGATGAAGGAACTGAGGGCATCCTGGCTAAGTTTGCAGATGATACAAAGATGGTGGAGGGATAGGTAGTATTGAGGAGGCGGGGAGGCTGCAGAAGGATTTGGACAGGTTAGGAGAATGGGCAAAGAAGTGGCAGATGGAATACAACGTGGGGAAGTGTGAGGTCATGCACTTTGGTAGGAAGAATAGAGGCATAGACTATTTTTTAAATGGGGAGAGAATTCAGAAATCTGGAGTGCAAAGGGACTTGGGAGTCCTAGTCCAGGATTCTCTTAAGGTTAACTTGCAGGTTGAGTCGTTAGTTAGGAAGGCAAATGCAATGTTGGCATTTATTTTGAGAGGACTAGAATATAAAAGCAGGGATGTGCTGCTGAGGCTTTATAAGGCTCTGGTCAGACCACATTTAGAATATTGTGAGCAATTTTGGGCCCCGTATCTCAGGAAGGATGTTCTGGCCCTGGAGAGGGTCCAGAGGAGGTTCACGAGAATGATCCCAGGAATGAAAGGCTTAACATATGAGGAACATTTGAGGACTCTGGGTCTATACTCGATGGAGTTTAGAAGGATGAGGGGGGATCTGACTGAAACTTACAGAATACTGAAAGGCCTGGATAGAGTGGACATGGGAAAGATGTTTCCGTTAGTAGGAGAGACTAGGACCCGAGGGCACAGCCTCAGAGTAAAGGGAAGACCTTTTAGAACAGAGATGAGGAGAAACTTCTTTAGCCAGAGAGTGGTGAATCTATGGAATTCATTGCCACAGAAAGCTGTGGAGGCCAGGTCATTGAGTGTATTTAAGACCGAGATAGATAGGTTCTTGATTGGTAAGGGGATCAAAGGTTATGGGGAGAAGGCGGGAGAATGGGGTTGAGAAACTTATCAGCCATGATTGAATGGCGGAGCAGACTCGATGGGCCGAATGGCCTAATTTCTGCTCCTATGTCTAATGGTCTTATGTCTTATCTCAATACACTACCCCCAATCCCATGCGCTTTAATTTTACATGCCAATCTCTTATGTGGGACTTTGTTGAAAACTTTCTGAAAGTCCAAATAAACCACATCTGCTGGCTCCCCCTCATCAGCTGTTGATTCAGTTCTATGTGTGATTTGTGAATTGTTTTGAAATATTCCCCACACTGCATAATTTCTTTTTAGTAGCTAATCAGTTGATTCATTTTAACATGAATCAAAGTTATACTCCACCTTAAAGTTCCCTTATATCATTCCAGGGATATTATAATGAGGCCTGGGACCTTCTATATTGCTTTTTGATCATTATCCCTCCCCTACCCTCCTTTCACTGTCAGCATCAAGCCTTTTCAATGATCCTAATCCACATAGAAATCACTCCTTTTATAGTTTGTTGCGTTCTGCATTTGTTCCAGAATGTTCTTCTCCATTTCTCTTGTCAATCTCTGCTGCTTTTTCTGTTTTCATAACTAGAAGCTTAAGCTGTCATTGTGGGTCCTGTGTCACAGTCCCTGGTCTTCTGGTTCTTGTTATACATTCTGCATTCAGAATATCCAACACCTTTTTTGTATGGAGACCAGTAGGAGATCTGTTTGTCAATCCAGCAGTGGCATCCTCACAGTTACCTTTTAACTCAGGAGGTTTTCTGTTATTTATAAAAATTTGCTTTATTCAATCTGTGGATCCCTGGTTTTAGACAGCTTCTGGGGAATTGATTATAAAAGTAGGGAGGTGGTGCTTCAGTTGTACAGGACATTGGTGAGACCACATCTGGAGAATTGTGTACGGTACCTGGTCTCCTTATTTAAAGAAAGATTTAAATGCATTAGAAGCAGTTCAGAGAAGGTTTACTAGACTAATACCAGGAATGGGCAGGTTGTCTTATGAGGAAAGGCTGGACAGGTTAGACTTGTATCCACTGGAATTTAGAAGTGTAAGAGGCGACTAAATTGAAACCTTTAAGATCCTGAGGGGTCTTGACAAGGTGGATGTGGAGACGATGTTTCCTCTTGTGGGAGAATCTAGAATTAGGGGTCACTTATTAATAAGGGGTTGCTCAGTTAAGACAGAGATGAGGAGAAATATTTTCTCTCAGAGGGTTGTGAGTCTTTGGAACTCTCTTCCTCAAAAGGCGGTGGAAGCTAAGTCTTTGAAAATTTTAAGACAGAACTAGATAAATTCTTGATTAACAAGGGGATGAAGGTTATCAGGGTAGGCAGGAATGTGGGGTTGAGGTTACGTTCAGATCAAACATAATCTTATTGAATGGCGGAGCAGGCTCGAGGGGCCGAGTCGCCTACTCCTGCTCCTAATTTGTACCTTTCTATGTCTGTTATATCATTTTCCGCATTATTATTCAGTAACGATTATCTCAGAGCTGGGCACGTCTTATGGCAGGTGACACAAGTGCCTGTTTTATGTTCACACCATTTCCAATATTCACCTCCGTTAATAGATCATTTAACTTCTTGCTGTATGCAGGGCCTTGCTGCGCACAGATTGGTAGCCGTGTTTACTACATTACAACAGTGAGTAGACTTCTAAAGTACACCATTGATTGTAAAATGCCTTGGGACATCTTGAGGTGGTGAAAGGTGCAATATAAGTAAGAACAAAAAAAGTAAGTTCATTCATTTATCAATAACATTCACAGCATCTACTGGTTAACATCTGTCATGAAATTCTCAGTATCTGTTAATGTCAGCATTCTCAATATCTAAGGCTCAATGTGAAGGGAATCTTAGCATCTTATTGCACAATATTATGGTATTTTCAGTGTCAGGATATCCTCAGCATCTTTTGGTCAATGTAAGGGCATTCTCGGATGTATTGCTCAAATTCAGGGTTATCTCAGCATCTACTGTATTTCTCAATTGAAGGCATTCTCAAGATGGATTGTTCAATGTCAGGGCAGTCTGAGGGTGTTTTACTGAATGTCAGCACAAACAAAGCACCTATTCTTCAAACCATGGTATTCTCAGCATCTACTGCTCATTGTCAGGGAAATCTCAGCATCCATTGTTCAATGTCAAGGCAATCTCAGCATTTATTGTTCAATATAATGGTATTCACAGCATCTATTTCTCAATAATCTGCACCAGATCCATTTCACCTATTATCCCTGTGCTCGCTGACCTACACTGGCTCCCAGTCAAGCAATGTCTTGATTTTAAAATTCTCATCCTTATTTTCAAATTCCTCCATGGCCTCGCTCCTCCCTGTCTCTGTAACCTCCTCCAAACCCACAACCCTCTGAGATATCTGTGTTCCTCTAATTCAGATCTCTTGAGAATCCCTGATTTTAATCACTCCATTATTGGTGACTATGCCTTCAGTTGCCTAGGCCCTAAGCATTGGAATACCCTCCCCACACCCCTAAACCTCTCTACCTCACTTTCCTTCTTTGAGGCATCCTTTAAAACCTACTTCCTTGGCCAAATTAAGCTTTTGGTCACCATGACCTAATATCTCCTTATATTGCTTCATGTCTAATTTTAAAATAGTCCTGTGAAGCACCTTGGAGCATTTTATTATGTTAAAGGCACTATATAAATAAGTTTTTGTTGTTGTCACTGTTACGTACAATTCAAGCACACGGACTGCACCAAGTTATAAAACAGGAATCCTTTATTCCACTGGCATCAAATCTTTATAAAATTAATGGGAAAGATTAATTCAGAGAAATGAACTATTTACAATGGACATGCACTGCCAACGCTCGAGATTCACCAGGATACAGTCAAGAGCTTAACTCCTGACCTCTAACCAGCTGGGTAGCAGAGTTCAGTTGGTGGAACTCCTATTGCTGATTTCCTGTGACCACGTGACCCAGATTACCTTAGATAAAAATAAAATACTGCGGATGTTGCAAATCTGAAACAAAAACAGAAAATGCTGGGAAAAGCTCAGCAGGTCTAGCAGCATCTGTGGAGAGAGAAACAGAGTTAACGTTTCGAGTCTGTATGACCCTTCTTCAGAGTTCTGTCTGAGCCCGCTGTGAGGCCCTACCCCACAATGGGTAGGGCCCAGCATCCGCCTGCACCAAAGTCAGAAGTCAGGATGCTGAGGTCCCGCTCACCTCTGCCGATACATTGCATTCTCAGCATCAGTCGCTCAATGTCAGGATATTTGCAAAATGTTTTGCTCTGAAGGAGCAGTCAGGAGACTGGGACTATTTAGTTACAACGTTGAGTAGCCAAGGCCACGAATAGGGCAGACCAAAGCCTCTAATGGTGGCTAGAGAACCAGGAAGTGATTATGAAGTGGGTGAACAGCTGCTGGAGACCTAGGCAGACCGCCTGGACAGCACCATGAGTTCAAGAGGCCGTGAGGAGAGGAGGACCCCCTTCATGTCTGGGAGACAAAGTAATCTGGGTCAAAAACAGAAAATGCTGGAAAAAGTAATAGACTTGAGGAGGACATAGACAGGCGGATGAAATGGGCAGATCCATGGTAGGTGAATTTAATGCAGAGTTAAGTGTGAAGTGATACATTTTGGTAAAAAAAATGAGGAAAGGCAACATAAAATAAAGGGTACAGTTTTAAGGTGGGTGTAGGAGCAGAAGGACCTAGGGGTACATGTGCACAAATCATTGTAGGCGGCAGAGCAGATTGAGGGCAGGTAATAAAGCATGCAGTATCCTACACTATATTAATAGAGGCATAGAGTATAAAACCTCCAAAGAAGTAATAGTGTTTTAAAATTCATTCATGGGATGTTGGTGTTGCTGACTAGGTGAATCTTTAGAAAACTTTGATTCCAATTCTGGGTGCCACACTTTAGGAAGGATATGAAGGCATGAGAGATGGTGCAGAAAAGATTTTTGAGAATTGTTTCAGGGATGAGGAACTTCAGTTATGTGAATAGATTGGAGATGCTGGGCTGCTCTTAGAAAAGAGAGATTGAAAGGAGATTTGATAGAGGTTTTCAAAATCATTTGGGGCCTGGACAGAATAGATAAAGAGAGATTGTTCCAGTTGGCAGAAGGATCGAGAACCAGAGAACACCAATTTAAGATGAGTGACATAAGAAGCAATGGCGACATGAGGAAAAACTTTTTTACACAGTGAATGATTAAGATCTGTAATGCACTACCCAAGAGTGTGGTGGAGGCAGATTCAATCCTGGCTTTGCAAAGGGAATTGGAATTATTTGAATTGAGAAAAGGTGAGGAACTCATGCAGAGAGCTGGCATGAATATGAAAGGCCAAATGGCTTCCTTCTGGGCTGTGTGATTCTATGTCAGGGCATTCTCAGCATCTATTGCTCAGAAACAGGAGATTCTCAGGATGTATTGCTCAATGTCAGGGCAATCCAAATGTCTACTGCTCAACAGCAAGGGAATCAGCATCTATTGTTCAATATCAGGGAATTTTATCCATGTATTTCTCAATATCATGGAATTCTGTGCATGTATTTTTAAATATCAGGGGATTAGCAGTATCTGTTGCTCAACGTCATCACATTCTCAATAGCTGATGCTCCATATCATTCATTATCAGCAACTATTGCTCAATGTCAGGGGTTTCTCAGGGCTGGATTTTCTCCTGGGTAGCAGGAGTCAGGAAAATTCCCAGCTCGGCCCGCCCGCCTCGGGAGAAAGAGACCGCAAATACAGGATTTCCATTGTGGGGGGTAGGCAGGTGTGGGTTCCACTCGGGCAAGCCAAACTGGGAAGAAGTTCGGAGGCAGCCACAGGGGCTGCCACGTGCTGTAATGAATGTCTGGGCTCTTCTTCAAGAATACATGGTTGAGGAAATGGCACTGAGAATGCACTGAGATTGAGGAAACTGAGTTGAGAATGCATTGAATTTGAAGGGAAACTGTGCTGATAACGCACTGAGAATGAGGAAATGGAGTTGAGATGCACTGAGATTGAGGACATAGTACTGAGAATGCACAGAGACTGAGGGGAGACGGTACTAAGAATGGAATGGGATTGAGGAAACCTAGTCGATAATACAGAGATTGAGGAAACGGTGCTGAGAATGCACTGAGACTGAGCAAATAAAGCTGAGAAAGCACTGAGATTGAGGAAACAGAGCTGAGATCGCAGTGAGGTTGAGGGGAAACAGTGCAGAGAATGCACTGAGACTGAGGGAACGGAGCTGAGAATGCACTGAGATTGACGGGAAACAGTGCTGAGAATGCACTGAGAATGGGGAAATGGTATTGCAAATGAATTGAGGTTGTGGAAACAGTGCTAAGAGTGCAGTGAGGTTGAGGGGACACAGTGCAGAGAATGCACTGAGACTGAGGGAATGGAGCTGAGAATACACTGAAATTGAGGAAATGGCGCTGAGAATGCATTGAGATTGAGGGGAAACATGCAGAGAATACATTGAGATTGAGGAAATGGAGTTGAGATTGCACTGAGATGGAGTAAACAGTGCTGCAAATGTGCTATGGTTGAGGAAATAGAGCTGAGAATGTACTTAGATTGAGGGAAAGATACTGAGAATGCACTGAGATTGAGGGGAATCAGTGCACATAATGCACTGAGATTGAGGAAATGGTACTGAGAATGTACTGAGATTGAGGAAATGGAGCTGAGAATGCACTGAGACTGAGGATACCGAGTTAAGAATGTACTGAAATTCAAGGGAAATGGTGCTGAGATTGAGGAAATGGTGCTGAGCATGCACTGAGATTGAGGGGAAATGGTGCTGAGAATGCACTGAGATTGAGGAAACAGCGCTAAGAATGCGCTGAGATTGAGGAAATTGTACTGAAAATGCACTGAGGTTGAGGGGAATTTGCTGACAATTCACCGAGCAAATGAAGCTTAGAAAGCACTGATATTAAGGAAACAGTGCTGAGAATGCAGTGAGGTTGAGGAAATGGAATTGAGAATGCACTGAGATTGAGTAAATGTAGCTGAGAATACACTGAGATTGAGGAAACTGAGTTGGGAATGCACTGATATTGAAGGGAAACAGTGCTGAGAAGGCACTGAGATTGAGGTACCTTGCTTAGAATGCACTGAGATTGAGGAGGTGGTACTGAGAATGCACTGAGATTGAGGAGATGGTGCTGAGAATGCATTGAAATCAAAGAAACAGTGCTGAGAATGCACTGAGATTGTGGGGAAATGATGCTGAGAATGCAATGAGATTGAGGAAACAGCACTGAGCATGCACTGAGATTAAGGAAATGGTACTGAAAATGCACTGAGATTGAGGGGAATTTGTGCTGAGAATCCATTGAGATTGCGGAAATGGTCCTGAGAATGCATTGAGCCTGAGGAAACCATGCTGCGAATGCACTGAGATTGATGAAACAGTGCTGAGAATGCATTGAGTTTGAGGAAACAGAGCAGAGAATGCCCTGAGGTTGAGAAAATGGAGATGAGAATGGGCTGACAATGAGGAAACGGAGCTGAGAATACACTAAGATTGAGGAAACAGAGCTGAGAATGCAATGAGATTGAGGAAACGTGGCTGAGTGTGCAATGAGATTGAGGAAATGGCGCTGGGAATGCATTGTCATTGAGTGAATGGAGCTGAGAATGCACTGAGATTGAGGAAACCCTGTTGAAAGTGCACTGAGATTGAGGAAATGGTACTGAGAATGCACTGGGATTGAGGCAATGGAGCTGAGAAGGCACTGAGATTGAGGAAATGGTATTGCAAATGAACTGGGATTGTGGAAAAGGTGCTGAGATTACACCGAGATTGAGGAAATGGTACTGAGAATGTATTATGATTGAGGAAATGAAGCTGAGAATGCATTGAGATTGAGGAAATGGAATTGAGAATGCACTGAGATTAAAGGGAAACGGTGCTGACAGTGCACTGAGATTGAGGAAACAATGCCAAGAATGCGCTCAGATTGAGGAAATGGTACTGAGAATGCACTGAGACTGAGGAAACGGTGCTGAGAATGCAATGGGATTGAGGAAGCCGAGATGATACACTGAGATTGAGGAAACAGTACTGAGACAGCAGTGAGGTTGAGGGGAAACAGTGCAATGAATGCACTGAGACTGAAGAAATGGAGCTGAGAATGCACTGAGATTGCGGAAATGGAATTGAGAATGCACTTAGTTTGATGGGAAGCGGTGCTGACAATGCACTGAGATTGAGGAAATGGTGCCAAGAATGTGCCGAGATTGAGGAAATAGTACTGAGAATGCACTGAGACTGAAGAAATAGAGCTGAGAATGCATTGAGATTGCAGAAATGGACCTGCAAATGAACTGAGTTTGCGGAAAGGGTACTGAGAATGCACTGAAATTGGGGGAAGCTGTGCTGAGAATGCACTGAGATTGAGGAAACCCTGTTGAAAATGCACTGAGATTGAGGAAATGGTACTGAGAATGCACTGGGATTTAGGAAACGGTGCCAAGAATGTGCTGAGATTGAGGAAATAGTACTGAGAATGCACTGAGACTGAAGAAATAGAGCTGAGAATACATTGAGATTGCAGAAATGGACCTGCAAATGAACTGAGTTTGCGGAAAGGGTACTGAGAATGCACTGAAATTGGGGGAAGCTGTGCTGAGAATGCACTGAGATTGAGGAAACCCTGTTGAAAATGCACTGAGATTGAGGAAATGGTATTGAGAATGCACTGGGATTGAGGAAAAGGAGCTGAGAAGGCACTGAGTTGAGGAGACAGTGCTACAAATGCACTGATTGAGGAAACTGTTGAGAATGCCCTGAGATTGAGGAAATAGTACTGACAATGCATTTAGATTGACAAAAGGTGCTGAGAATGCAGAGATTGAGAATATGGTACTGGGAATGCACTGTGACTGAGGAAACAATGTTGAGAATGCAATAGGATTGCAGAATCCGAGTTGATAATCAACTGGGCTTGAGGAAACAGTGCTGAGAATGCACTGAGATTGAGGAAATGGTACTGACAATTCACTGAGATTGACACAAAGTGCTGGGAATGCACCAAGATTGAGAAAATGTTATTGGAAATGCATTGAGATGGAGGAAACAGTGTTTAGAATGCAATAGGATTGCAGATTCCGAGTTGATAATACACTGAGGCTGAGGGGAAATGGTGCTGAGAATGCACAGAGATTGAGGAAATGGAGTTGAGAATGCACTGTGCCTGAGGAAACGGTGCTGAAGAAGCACTAATATGGAGGAAACTGTGCTGAGAATGCACTGAGATTGAAGAAATTGTACTGCAAGTACACAGAGATTGAGTAAATATAGCTGAGAATGCACTGAGATTGAGGAAACTGAGTTGAGAATACACTGAGATTGAAGGGAAATCGTGCTGAGATTGCAATGAGGCATTTTCAGCTCTGTTTCCTCAACCATAGTGCATTCTCAGCACAGCTTCCTCAATCTCAGTGCATTCTCAGCTCCATTTCTTCAATCTCAGTGCATTCTCAGTACCGTTTCTCCTCAACCTCACTGCATTCTCAGCCCAGTTTCCACAATGTCATCAAATTCTCAGCACCATTCCTTTTCAATTGCAGTGCATTCTCAACTCCATTTCCTCAATCTCTGTGCATTCTCAGCTATATTTACTCATTCTCAGTGCATTCTCAGCTGCATTCACTCATCTCAGTACATTCTCAGTACCATTTCCTCAATCTCAGTGTATTATAAACTTGGATTCCACAATCCGATTGCATTCTCAATACTGTTTCCTCAGTCTCTGTGCATTCTCAGAACCATTTCCTCAATCCAGGTATATTCTCAGCACCGTTTGTTAATCTCAGTGCATTCTCAAATCCATTTCCTCAGTCTCCATGCATTCTCTGCACTGTTGCCCCTCAACCTCACTTCACTCTCAGCTCTGCTTCCTCAGTTGCAGTACAGTCTCATGCCTGTTTCCTCAATCTCAGTGCATTCTCACCTTCATTTGCTCAATTTGAGTGCATTCTCCATTCCTTTTCCTCAATCTCAATGTATTATTGATTAAATTTCCTCAATCCCATTGCATTATCAGTGCCATTTCCCCTTAGTCTCACTGCATTCTCAGTACCATTTCTTCATTCTCTGTACATTCTCAGCACCATTTGTCAATCTCAGTGCATTGTCAGTACCATTTCCTCAATCTCAGGGCATTGTCAACAGTTTCCTCAACCTCAATGCATTCTCAGTTCAGTTTCCTCAATCTCAGTGCATTCTCAGTACCATTTCCCCAATCTCAGTGCACTTGCAGAACCTTTTCCTCAATCTCAGTTTATTATTGACTAAATTTCCTCAATCCCTTTGCATTATCAGTGGCATTCCCCATCAGTCTCAGTGCATTCTCAGTACCATTTCCTCCACCTCAGTGCATCTTCAGCACCATTTCCTCAGTCACAGTGCATGCTTAACTCCGTTTCCTCAATCTCTCTGCATTCCCAACACCGTTTCCCCTCAATCTCAGCGCATTCTGAGTACCATTTCTCCATCTCAGTGCATTCTCAGCACCGTTTCCTCAATCTCAGTGTATTATCAACTTGGATTCTGCAATCCTATTGCATTCTCAACACCGTTTCCTCAGTCTCAGTGCATTCTCAGTACCATTTGCTCAATCTTGAAGCATCCTCAGCACCATTTCTTCAATCTCAGTGCATTCTCAGCTACATTTACTCAATCTCATTGCATTCTCAGCACGGCTTCCTCAATCTCAGTGCATTATGTGCTCCAACACCCCATAATCTTAGTGCATTCTCAGTAACATTTCTCAATCTCAGTGTATTCTCAGTAACATTTCTCAACCTCAGTGCATTCTCAGCACTGTCTGCCCTAAATCTCAGTGTGTTCTCAACACTATTTCCTCAATCTCAGTGCATTCTCAGCTCCATTTTCTCAGTCCCTGTGCATTCTCTGCACTGTTTCCCCTCAACCTCACTGCACTCTCAGCTCTGCTTCATCAATCGCAGTGCAGTCTCTGGCTTGTTGCCTCAATTTCAGTGCATTCTCACCTTCATTTGCTGAATCTCAGTGTATTCTCAGTACCTTTTCCTCATTCTCAGTGCATTATTGACTAAGTTTCCTGAATCCCATTGCATTATCAGTACCATTTCCCCTCAGTCTCAGTGCATTCTGAGTACCATTTCCTCCATCTCAGTGCATCTTCAGCGCTGTTTCCTCAGTCTCAGAGCATTTTCAACTCCATTTCCTCCATCTCTGTGCATTCTCAGTACCGTTTCCCTTCAATTTCAGTGCGCTCTCAACTTGGTTTTCTCAATCTCAGTTCATTCTCAGCCAAATTTACTCAATCTCAGTGCATTCTCAGCTTCATTTACTAATTTCAGTACATTCTCACTACTGTGTCCTCAATTTCAGTGCATTATGTGCACCTTTTCCACTCAATCTCAGTGCATTCTCAGTACCTTTTCCTCAATCTCAGTACACTTTCAGCTCCGTTTGCTCAACCAGAGTGCGCTCGCAGCACTGCTTCCTCAATCTCAGTGCATTCAATGCACAATTTCCTCAATCTCAGTGCATTCTTAGCACTGTTTATTCAATCTCAGTGCATTCTCAGCACCGTTGCTCCTCAATCTCACTGCATTCTCAGCTCAGTTTCCACAATCTCATTAAGTTCTCAGCACCATTTCCTTTCAATTGCAGTGCATTCTCAACTGTTTCCGCAATAGCATGCATTCTCAGCTACATTTACCCAATATCAGTGCTTTCTCAGCTACATTCACTCACCTCAGTGCATTCTCAGTACCCTTCCCTCAATCTCAGTGTATTATCAACTTGGATTCCACAATCCTATTGCATTCTCAACACTGTTTCCTCAGTCTCAGTTCATTCTCAATACTATATTCTCAATCTCGGTGCATTCACAGCTATATTTACTCAATCTCATTGCATGCTCAGCACAGCTTCCTCAATCTCAATGCATTATGTGCTCCAACACCCCTCAATCTCAGTGCATTCTCAGTACCATTTCTCAATCTCAGTGCATTCTCAGCTCCATTTTCTCAGTCCCATTTTCTGCACTGTTTTCCCTCAACCTCACTGCACTCTCAGCTCTGCTTCCTCAATTGCAGTGCAGTCTCTGGCCTGTTACCTAAATTTCAGTGCATTCTCACCTACATTTGCTGAATCTCAGTGTATTCTCAGCACCTTTTCCTCATTCTCAGTGCATTATTGACTAAATTTCCTGAATCCCATTGCATTATCAGTACCATTTCCCCTCAGTCTCAGTGCATTCTGAGTACCATTTCCTCCATCTCAGTGCATCTTCAGCGCTGTTTCCTCAGTCTCAGTGCATTTTCAACTCCACTTCCTCGATCTCTGTGCATTCTCAGTACCGTTTCCCTTCAATTTCAGTGCACTCTCAACTTGGTTTTCTCAATCTCAGTGCATTCTCAGCCAAATTTACTTAATCTCAGTGCATTCTCAGTTCTGTTTCCACAACCTCACTGTATTCTCAATATAATTTCCTCCATCTCAATGCATTCTTAGCTCCATTTCCTCAATCTCAGTGCATTCTCAGCACCGTTTCCCTGCAATCTCAGTTCCATTTCCCAATCTCAGTGCACTTGCAGCACCATTTCCTCAATCTCAGTGCATTCTCAGTTCCATTTCCTCAATCTCAGTGCCTTCTCAGCACCATTTCCCAAATCTCAGTGCCTTCTCAGCACAGTTTCCCATCAATTTCAGTGCATTCTCAACTCTGTTTCCTCAATCTCAGTGCATTCTCAGTACCATTTCTTCAGTCTCAGCGATTCTCAGCACCATTTCCCCATAATCACAGTGCATTTTCAACTCAGTTTCTCAATCTCAGTGCATTCTGAACTACATTTGCTCATCTCAGTGCATTCTCAGTACCGTTTCCTCAATCTCAGTGCATTCGCAGCACTGTTTCCCCTCAATCTCAGTGTATTATCAGTACCATTTCCTCAATCGCATTGCAGTTTTAGCACAATATCCCCTCAATCTCAGTGCATTCTCAGCACCATTTCCCTTCAATTACAGTGCATTCTCAGCTCGATTTCCTCAGTCTCAGTACATTTTCAGCCACATTTACACAATCTCAGTGCATTCTCAGTTACATTAACTGAATCTCATTGCATTCTCAGTACCGCTTCCTCTATCTCTGTGCATTATGTGCACTGATTGCCCTCAATCTCAGTGCGTTCTCAACACCATTTCCTCAATCTCAGTGCATGCTCAGCTTCAGTTCCTCAGTCTCAGTGCATTCTCTGCACTGTTTCCCCTCAACCTCACTGCAATGTCAGCTCTGTTTCCTCAATCTCAGTGTATTATTGGCTACGTCTCCTTAATCCCATTGCATTATCAGTACCCTTTCCCTTCCATCTCAGTGCATTCTCAGTACCATTTCCTCCGTCTCAGTTCATCTTCAGCATTGTTTCCTCAATCTCAGTGCATTCTCAACTCAATTTCCCCAATCTCTGTTCATTCTCAGCACCGTTTCCCCTCAATCTCAGTGCATTCTCAGTATCATTTCCTCCATTTTGTGGGGAGGCAAAGGCATAGTGGTATTGTCGCTGGACTAGTAACCCACAGACCCAGCGTAATGCTCTGGGGATCCGGGTTTGAATCCCACCACAGTAGATGGTGGAATTTGAGCTCAATAAGAATCTGGAATTAAAAGTCTAATGATGGCCATGAAACCATTGTCGATTGTTGTAAATTTGTTCATTAATGTCTTTTAGGGAAGGAAACCTGCTGTCCTTACCTGGTCAGGCCTACATGTGACTCCAGACCCACAGCAATGTGGTTGACTCTTAAATGCCCTCTAAACAAGGGCAATTCAGGATGGGCAATAAATGCTTACCCAGTGACGCCCACATCCCATGAATGAATAAAAAAGAAATCTCAGTGCATTTTCAGCACAATTTCCTCAATTTCAGTGCAGTCTTCGCATTGTTTCCCATCAATCTCAGTGCACTCTCAATTTCAGTGCATTCTCAGCTCTGTTTTCTCAATTTCAGTGCATTCTCAGCACCTTTTCCTCAAAATCAGTATATTCTCAGCTCCATTTCCTCAATCTCTGTGCATTCTCAACTCCATTTTCTCAACTTCTGTGCATTCTCAGCACTATTTCCCCATAATCTCAGTGCATTCTCGGTACCATTTCCTCCATCTCAATGCATCTTCAACACCATTTCCTCAATTTCAGTCCATTCTCTGCACTGTTTCCCATCAATCTCAGTGCATTCTCAGTTCAGTTTCCTCAAGCTCAGTGCATTCTCGGCACTGTTTCCCATCAATCTCAGTGCATTCACAGCTCCTTTTCCTCAATCTCAGTGCATTCTCAGCACTGCTTCTCCTCAATCTCAGTGCATTCTCAGTACCATTTCCACAACCTCAGTGCATTTGCTGTACCATTTCCTCAATCTCAGTGCAATCTCAGAACCATTTCCTCAATCACAGTGCATTCTCTGCTCCGTTTCCTCAGTCACAGTGCATTCTCCGCACTGTTTCCCCCAACCTTACTGCAGCCCAGCACCACTTCCTCAATCTCAGTGTATTCTCAGCACCTTTCCCTCAATCTCAGTACATTCTCAGTACCAGTTCCTCAACAGATTGCATTCTGAGCAGCATTTCCTGAATTTCAGTGCATTTTCGGTACCATTTCCTCATTGGCAGCGTATTCTCAGCACAATTTCTCAATCTCAGTGCATTCTCAATTCCATTTCCTCAATCTCAGTACATTTTCAGCATGGTTTCCTCTCAACCTCAGTGCATTCTCAGCTCCATTTATTCAATGACAGTGCATTCTCAGTGCCATTTCCTCAATCTCAGTGTATTCTCAGCTCAATTTCCTCAATCTCAGTGCATTATGAGCACCGCTTCTCCTCAATCTCAGTATCATTTCATCAATCTCAGTGCATTCTTAGTGCTGTTTCCTCAATGTCAGTACATTCTGAGCATTGTTTCCCCTCAATCTCAGTGCATTGTCAGTACCATTTCCTCACTCTCAGGGCATTCTCAGCAGTTTCCTCAATCTCAGTGCATTCTCAGTTCTGTTTCCACAATCTCATTGTATTCTCAACACTGTTTCCCATTAATTTCAGTGCATTCTCAACTTGGTTTCCTCAATCTCAGTACACTCTCAGTACCATTTCTTCAATCTCAGTGCATTCTCAGCATAATTTCCCCTCAACCTCATTGCATTCTCAACTTGGTTTCTCAATCTCAGTGCATTCTCAGCTACATTTACTCATCTCAGTGCATTCTCAGTACCATCTCCTCAATCTCAGTGCATTATGTGCACCAATTCCCCTCAATCTCAGTGCATTCTAAGTACCTTTTCCTCAATCTCAGTGCATTCTCAGCTCTATTTCCTGGATCTCAGTGCATTCTCAGCTCAATTTTGTCATTCTCAGTGCATTCTTAGCACTGTTTCCTCAATCTCAGTGCATTCTCAGCTTAGTTTCCCCCTCAATCTCAGTGCATTCTCAACTTGGTTTCCTGAAGCTCATTGCGTTCTCAGCACCATTTTCCTTCAAATGCAGTGTATTGTCAACTCGGTTTCCTCAATCTCAGTGCATTCTCAGCTTCATTTACTTGTCTCAGTGCATCCTCGGTACCGTTTCCTCAATCTCAGTGCATTCTCAGTGTTGTTTCCTCAATCTTCGTGCATTGTCAGCACTGTTTCCCCTCAATCTCAGTGCAATCTGAAGTCAATTTCCTCTATCTCAATGCATTGTAAGCACCATATCTCTTCAATTTCAGTGCATTCTCAACTCGGTTTCCTCAATCTCTGCTCATTCTCAGCTTCATTCACTCAATCCCATTGCATTCTCAACACAATTTCCTCACTCTCAATGCATTCTCAGTACCATTTCCTCAATCTTGATGCATTCTCAGCACCGTTTGTCAATCTCAGGGCATTCTCAGTTCTGTTTCCACAATCTCAGTGTATTCTCAATATCATTTCCTCGATCTCAGTGCATTTTCAGCTCTATTTCTCAACTGCAGTTTATTCTCAGCCCTGTTTCCCTACAATCTCAGTGCATACTCAGCTCCATTTCCTCAATTTCAGTGCCTTCTCAGCACCACTCCCCAAATCTCAGCGCCTTCTCAGCACCGTTTCCAATCAATTTCAGTGCATTCTCAACTCTATTTGCTTAATCTCAGTGCATTATCAGCACCATTTCTTCAATTTCAGTGCATTCTCAGCACCATTTCCTCTCAATCTCATTGCATTCTCAACTCGGTTTCTCAATCTCTGTGCACTCTCTCAGCTACATTTACTCCTCTCAGTGCATTCTCAGTACAATTTTCTCAATCTAAGTGTATTATTTGCACCGATTCCCCACAATCTCAGTGCATTCCCAGTATCATTTCCTCAATCTCAGCGCATTCTCAGCTCCATTTCCTCAACCAGAGTGCATTCGCAGCACCGTTTCCCCTCAATCTCAGTGCATTATCAGTGCAATTCCCTCAATATCATTGCAGTTTTACCATAATGTCCTCTCAATCTCAGTGCATTCTCAGCACCATTTCCCAAATCTCAGTGCCCTCTCAGCCCTGTTTCCCATCAATTTCAGTGCCTTCTCAACTCGGTTTCCTCAATCTCAATGCATTCTCAGATCAATTTCTTCAATCTCAGTGCATTCTCAGCACCATCTCCCCTCAATCTCAGTGGATTCTCAGCACCATTTCCCTTCAATTTCAATGCATTCTCAACTCAGTGTCCCCAATCTCAGTGCATTCTGAGCCACATCTACTCAATCTCAGTGCATTATCAGCTACATTTACTCAATCTCATTGCATTCTCAGTACCGCTTCCTCAATCTCAGAGCATTATGTGCACCAATTCACCTCAATCTCAGTGCATTCTCAATACCATTTCTCAATCTCAGTGCATTCTCAGCACTGTTTCCCCTCAATCTCAGTGCATTCTCAGATTCATTCCCTCAATTTCACTGCATTCTCTGCACTGTTTCCCCTCAACCTCACTGCACTCTCAGCTCTGTTTCATCAATCTCAGTGCATTCTCAGCACTGTTTTCTCAATCTCAGTGTATTATTGACTAAATTTCCTTAATCCCATTGCATTAGCAGTACTGTTTCCTCTCAGTCTCAGTGCATTCTCAGAACCATTTCCTCAATCTCCGTCCATTCTCAGCACCATTTCCCCCCAATCTCAGTGCATTCTGCATTGCATTTCCTCCATCTCAATGCATCTTCAGCATTGTTTTCTCAGTCTCAGTGCATTCTCAACTCCATTTCCTCAATGTATGTGCATTCTCAGCAACGCTTCCCCTCAATCTCAGTGAATTCTCAGCTCCATTTCCTCCATCTCTGTGTATTCTCAGCTCAATTTCCTCAATCTCAGTGAATTTTCAGTACGATTTCCGCAACCTCAGTACCATTTCCTCAATCTCAGTGCATTCTTAGTGTTGTTTCCTCAATCTTCATGCATTCTCAGCACTGTTTCCCCTCAATCTTAGTGCAATCTGAAGCCCATTTCCCCTATCTCAGTGCATTCTCGGCACCGTTTCCTCAATCCCAATGCATTGTAAGCACCATTTCCTCAATCTCAGTGCATTCTCAGCACCATTTTCTAAATCTCAGTGTGTTCTCAGCACCATTTTCTAAATCTCAGTGCATACTCAGTACCATTTCTTCAATGTCAGTGCATTCTCAGTACCATTTTCTCAATATCAGTGCGTTCTCAACTCTGTTTCCTCAATATCTCAGTGCATCCTCAGCACCACTTTCTCAATCTCACTCCATTCTCAACTCCATTTCCTTATTTCCAGTGCATTCTCAGCACTGATCCCTCAATTTGAGTTAAACTTGGAGGTGGTGTTCCCATGCTTCTGCTACCTTTGTGCTTCTAGGTGGTAGTGATCGTGAGTTTGGAAGGTGCTGCTGAAGAGGCATCCCAGCATGATCTTGGAATCTTGAGCAGTTTTGGCAGAGGAGCACAGCACCCCAAGAAATTTCTATGGTCCATCATGATCTGACAATGAATGGTTAAATGCCCATGATTTTCTGCTCCTTAAAATTATTGAAGGGAATACCATGAGCAGCAGATTTGTGGTTCTCTGATGTGTTCAATGGATGGGGTTCCTCAATTATCGGGCATATCCAGGAAAGTAACCTTAATAGGTAATTGCAGTGCACATGTTCATGTGATATAGCCAAGTGCCTTGTTATTACCTTAAGTCTTGATAAGACAACTGTGACAGATAAGAGGAGCACAAGAATAGATTCAAATTTGTGCAATCCATACCGGAAGGGTTCAAAAGTTTAAAGTGACAGCAACCAAAGAATAAAATGCAATTCCAGTGAATTTGTTTGTTCGTAGGTTTCCCCAAGTTGCTGATCTCTGAGAACATACAAGTCATTGTACACTGCTCAGTGTCAACCAGAAAATATTTCATTTTTTTCATGTAAATTACCCAAACAAGCAAACAAGCAAGATTCTTTGCCACTTGAAATCTTTACTCACTGTCTGTTGATGCTATATGCAGAGAGCCAGAAGCTCTGCGCTTGTGGACAATGCCGATTTTTACTGATCAAATAGGAACTGACATTAAGAAGAAAGCTATGCAACCTAAAATAGTGCCTGTATGCAGATGAAATATTTGGCAAGAGGCCACAGAAGGATTTGATGGTTTCACTCCTTCTTCCCTCAGTATGTGGCAGTTTGGCTGTAACTCTTCATAAATAAGAACAGCTCAGCTGTTCTATAGCAAAAAGAACTGCTACAAAGTTTTCAGCTGTTGACAGGCTTGACTTGTTGAGAACACCGGTTAAATATAACTCAGGGGAACTGATTTCTGCATAGCCACCAGTGTCACAGTATCTGAGGGCTGTATCAGCACCGGCAGAGGAAACACAGCAGTGAGACATTAAACAGGAGAGCAACAGACTTCATTTTCCAAACACTAACAGTTTCTAATCTGGAGCCCATGTGGACCTTTTATGGTGGCCAGTTTGTCTGAAAGAAGAAACATACTGTCACCCTGTTCTTCATTTTTCCTGCATGATCTCAGCAGATGGTGGGTCAAGAGCATTAAGGAACTCATCTTCATCTGTTCTATACTGTGGAAATGTTTGCTTGATCTATTAGATTATGGAACAATCATATCTCTAGTCACTGACCTTGTGTGCCCTATTAAATCTGTCCTGTGCCTCGATAGCACCAATCTCAGGTAAGTGAAGTTTCTCATGATCTCTTTTTAAAAAATAAAATAAAATAAATAATAAGAAAGAAACACCAGTTCTATCATGAAACAACTTCTGTAGTTTACAGATGGTTAAAAAATAAATTTGCCATTTATCCCAAGAATCAATGTGTATCTTTTAAATGGTGAAAAAGTTGATACTGTGCATTTTTCCTTTCCAAATGCAAACTATCAACAGAAGAGACAAAATTTGTTTTTATCTTTCTAATAGTGTTTTTATCTTTCTAATAGTGTTGGTGTAACCATTCAAGTGCTCATAAACTAGATGTAAAATAGCCTCAGTCTACGTCAAAGTTTGGAACAGTTTTGATAACAAAATAAAAATGCCAGCCAAATTGAGAACTAGTATTCTCTTTCTATCAACACCCTGCCTTCTCAACAGAACAACATAAATTTTTGAGCACTGGACTGGGACTTCTTTTTTAGTAAAAATGTTTCAGGTTTTTAAAAAAAAACTGTGTATTTCAAACAATGGTTGGTATGCTTGAAGAAGCCAAACAATGCAAAAACAGTTTCTCATAATGGAAAACTAGCTGTCTGAAATCTTTTAAAATTTACCTCTTTGTAACTTGGATATTTCATGGGGCACTATAGATAGCATTGTAGCTCAAGCAACTACCATCTGTTTAATGTTTTGTTCTGCTTTGCAGTAAATATCCCGGACAGACATTATGGATGTGATTGGTCACACAAGCTGCATAGATCTTTTTCACTAGCAGACTTAGCCAACTCTTTTATGTAAAGGCCAATCTTGGAGCAATAGAAATACTAGCCCGAGCAGATGCAACTCCAGTCATTGGCCCATTCCCTAAGACGGCTGAAAAGACTGTCATTTTCAAACTAAGAGCTATGTAAATTAGATCTGGAATGAATCCACAAATGCACTGTGTTTAGAAGTCACAATACAAAATTTTGAGTCAATTCATCATTTCAAAGATCCTTTTATGAGGCTGAAAGTTTTCTGTTATTCTGAAACAATCAAGATACAGTATTCCTAAGATTTATTTTTTCCCTTTGGAATGATTCATATTTTTTGTGTTGTAGCCTGCAGTTTTAACACCATTGTGTCATTGTTGCTGATTATTCAGCAATTATTTGGCAGTAACTACCCAACAATACCAGAGGGAACAGCTTACAAATATTAACCCTTTGAAAACCACATTGAGGCTTTTTTTTATTCATTCAAGGGATGTGGGCTTCACTGGCTGGGTCATCATTTATTGCCCATCCCTAATTGCCCTTGAGGAGGTGGTGGTGAGCTGCCTTCTTGAACCGCTGTTATCCATGTGGTGTAGGTACACCCACAGTGCTGTTAGGAAGGAAGTTCCAGGATTTTGACCCAACGACAGTGAAGGAACGGCAATATATTTCCAAGTCAGGATGGTGAGTGACTTGGAGGGGAACTTCCAGGTGGTGGTGTTCCCATCTGTCTGCTGCCCTTGTCCTTCTAGATGGCAGTGGTCGTGGGTTTGGAAGGTGCTGTCGGAGGAGCCTTGATGAATTCCTGCAGTGCATCTTGCAGATGGAAAACACTGCTGCTACTGTGCGTTGGTGGTGGAGGGAGTGAATGTTTGTGGATATGGTGCAAATCAAGCACTTTGTCCTGGACAGTGTCAAGCTTCTTAAGTGTTGTGGGAGCTGCACTCATCCAGGCAAGTGGAGAGTATTCCATCGCACTCCTGACTTGTGCCTTGTAGATGGTGAACAGACTTTGGGGAGTCAGGAGGTGGATTACTCGTTACACGATTCCTAGCCTCTGACCTGCTGTTGTAGCCACAGTATTTATGTGGCTAGTCCAGTTCAGTTTCTGGTCAACGGTAACCCCCAGGATGTTGATAGTGGGGGATTCAGTGATGGTAATGCCATTGAGTATCAAGAGGCGATGGTTGGATTCTCCCTTGTTGGAGATGGCCATTGCCTGGCACTTGTGTGGCGCGAATGTTACTTGCCACTTGTCAGCCCAAGCCTGGATATTGTCCAGGTCTTGCTGCATTTGGACATGGACTGCTTCAGTATCTGAGGAGTCGCGAATGGTGCTGAACATCGTGCAATCATCAGAGAACATCCTCACTTCTGACCTTATGCTGGAAGGAAAGAAATGATGAAGCAGCTCAAGATTGTTGGGCCTAGGACATTACCCGGAGGAACTCCTGCAGTGATGTCCTGGAGCTGAGATGACTGACCTCCAACAACCACAACCATCTTCCTTTGTGCTAGTTATGACTCCAACCAGCAATGAGTTTTCCCCATGATTTCCATTGACTCCAGTTTTGCTAGGGCTCCTTGATGCCATACTCTGTCTAATGCGGCCTTGAAGTCAAGGGAAGACACTCTTACCTCATCTTGCGAGTTCAGCTCTTTTGTCCATGTTTGAACCCAGGCTGTAATGAGGTCAGGAGCTGCATGGCTCCGGTGGAACCCAAACTGGGCGTCAGTAAGCAGGTTATTGCTAAGCAAGTGCCGCTTGATAGCACTGTTGATGACCCCTTCCATTATTTCACTGATGATGGAGAGTAGGCTGATGGGGCAGTAATTGGTTGGGTTGGATTTGTCCTGCTTTTTGTGTACAGGACATACCTGGGCAATTTTTCACATAGCCGGGTAGATGCCAGTGTTGTAGTTGTACTGGAACAGCTTGGCTAGGGGTGCGGCAAGTTCTGGAGAACATGTCTTCAGCACTATTGCCAGAATATTGTCAGGGCCCATAGCCTTTGCACTATCCAGTACCTTCAGCCGTTTCTTGATATCACATGGAGTGAATCGAATTGGCTGAAGATTGGCATCTATGATGCTGGGGACCTCTGGAGGAGGTCGAGATGGATCATTCACTTGGCACTTCTGGCTGAAGATTGTAGCAAATGCTTCAGCCTTATCTTTTGCACTGATGTGCTGGGCTCTTCCATCATTGAGGATGGAGATATTTGTGGAGCCTCCTCCTCCAGTGAGTTGTTTAATTGCCCACCACCATTCACAACTGGATGTGGCAGGACTGCAGAGCTTAGATCTGATCCATTGGTTGTGGGATCGCTTAGTTCTGTCTATCACTTGCTGCTTATGCTGTTTGGCATGCAAATAGTCCTGTGTTATAGCTTCACCAGGTTGACACCTCATTTTTAGGTATGCCTGGTGCTGCTTCTGGCATGCCCTCCTGCGCTCTTCATTGAACCAGGGTTGATCCCTGGCTTGATGATAATGGCAGAGCTGGAGATATGCCGGGCCATGAGGTTACAGATTGTGTTCGAGTACAACTCTGCTGCTGCTGATGGCCCACAGTGCCTCATGGATGCCCATTTTGAGTTGCTAGATCTGTTCGAAATCTATCCCATTTAGCACAGTGGTAGTGCCACACAACACGATGGAGGGTATCCTCAACGTGAAGGCGGTACTTCGTCTCCACAATGACTGTGTGGTGGTCACTCCTACTGATACTGTCATGGACAGATGCATCTGCGGCAGGCAGGTTGGTGAGGATGGGTTCAAGTATATTTTTCCCTCTTGTTGGTTCCCTCATCACCTGCTGCAGACCCAGTCTAGGAGCTATATCGTTTAGGACTCAGCTAGCTTGGTCAGTAGTGGTGCTACCGAGCCAATCTTGGTGTCAGACATTGAAGTCCCCCACCCTCAGTGCTTCCTCCAAGTGGTGTTCAACATAGAGGAGTACTGATTCATCAGCTGAGGGAGGATGGTACATGGTAATCAGCAGGAGGTTTCCTTGCCCAAGTTTGACCTGATGCCATGAAGTCCTGAGGGGTCCGGAGTCAATGTTGAGGACTTCCAGGGCAACTCCCTCCCAACTGTATAGCACTGTGTCACCACCTTTTTTGCAGCAGAAATAAAAATATAATAACTTTTAAGTCTTCCAATTCACTGAATACAAATATTGATTTGGAAAGTTAGATTTAATTATCTGAATTCCAAGGAAAATCAATTATGTACATGATGAGTGCATTTTACAAGCTAATTAGCAAATGAAGTAGTAAAATTATCGAGATGAGTCCACTCTTCTTCATTGAAAATAGAGATCAGAGTTCTGAGAAGTTTGCAAATATTGGCTATGATGGCATCACTCCAGGTGGCACAGAAATGGATTAACTCTGGAGAAAGTATAATTCAAAAGAAATCTGCTGAAAACTAACTTCAAAATCTGATGTGTAAGCAATATAGGAGTTCATGTTCTTAAGTCCTATAAAGATGAAAGATTGATCAATATTTGAGAATGAATTGCAGGCTTTATACAATGATGGCAAGTGTAAAGTAACTTATAAGGAAGGACTGAAAAGCATGTGATGTTTATTTGCTGGATTTTCCTCTATTTAACCCAAAGATCTCTAGGATTTAAAAAAATTAATTGGCCATTTGTTCAACCTTTGATCTGGCCACATTCCAACTCTTTTATCCAACAACGTTAGTGTCCTGCTAATTACTTACTTATACTCTGAAATACACAGATCTTTCCATGTTCTGAATTTGCATGGTGCTACAACTTTGGAATTGTCAGAAAGCAGTTGCAATTGATTGAAACATTGACAATGTTATTAAAGACACCAACAACAAACAGAAGCTATCTGCTCAAAATTAATGTTAAGACTGCCTCAGCAACAGAGCAAGTCAAAAGGCTAAGCCTATTCATTCTTCATAGGGCCTCCTGTTTATCGGCAGATATCCACACCAGTTGATCTTTACTCACATTGGACTGTAAAGTCAGAAATAACAACAAGCAGCATCTACAGCCTCAGCTCTTTAACAAAAACAGAAACAGAAATACCTGGAAAAACTCAGCAGGTCTGGCAGCATCGGCGGAGAAGAGCACAGTAAACGTTTCGAGTCCTCATGACCCTTCAACAGCATCGGCGGAGAAGAGCACAGTAAACGTTTTGAGTCCTCATGACCCTTCAACAGAATGGGTCGCCGATGCTGCCAGACCTGCTGAGTTTTTCCAGGTATTTCTGTTTCTGTTTTTGTTTTGGATTTCCAGCATCCGCAGTTCTTTGCTCTCAGCTCTATAACGTTGACACCTTTCACCTTTTGGAAATGAAACCCATTGAGTAGCTGCATTACATCTAATGTGACTGGAATGATCTGGCGCATTATCTTAATGGTACTGAACCCTATATAAAAGTTAATGGTGGCAAGAGTGCATTTCTGTAAAGACTGTATGTATATATGTTTGCCTTGGCAAACGGGTTAAGTCACCAAGCAAAGTGAAACTTAATAGTGGTTGAAATATAAATCTGTATGAGCCACCAGGTATACCTGTGTCACACAGAAGGACTGTAGCATTGTGTGAGTTTGTGTTTGGAGTTGAATTTTGAGGCTGGTGCAGAGATTAAATAGCTAGAAACAGTTTGTGACATGAAGCCATTTTACAATCTCTGCTTCAGGAAAAGTGGGCTGTCACATGTGGAACCTCACACCATTTTTCAGAGCCATTTCACTGTGGTGTTTCTATTGTTTCCAATCAGTAATCAAAATTTAATCAGCTTGTGTACAGAGAGTTCATTTTTTTGTAAAATAATATAGTCCCAAGTGTTACATTGCTTACACAGAGGTTTTAATTTGGAGCTGCAATTTATCAGACAATAAATGTATGGAATTAAATATTTTCTACAGTTTGTCAAAACTCTTTTTTCATATTTGTATATGGATGTATTGTACTTCTACTGTCCATACTTACATAAATGAAATGTTTCTAATAACAATTTTGAGGGATTATAGAGAAAACAAATCAGTGCTGGTAAAGTGTATGCTCAGCTCCACATAATGACAACAGTTCTGCTGGCAATCCAACACTCTTGCCATTCTTGTAAAGGGATTTAGCTGAGATGAAAGGTGCGACCTTAATTTCCAACCCAGAATGATAGTTCATCTTAAAGAAATGTTAAAATTCTGGTGGCTTGTTTTTTTGAAGGCACATCACACTTTTCCCCTGATTTTGTCTGTCAACGCTTGAAAATACATTTTCAACAACTCTTCAACCCTGAATCCACAGTCACAGTTAATACTCTCCAGGCTAACCCCCAGTACCCTGTGGTAGAATCCATGGGTGAACCACCAACGATGGGAGAGCTGCAACAAGCAATCAAGTGGATGAAAAATACGGTGCCTGCAGTCCTGATGGTAATTCAGTTGAAGTCTCCAAAGCTTTTGCTCACTTCAAGGCTCCACGCAGTAATCCTACGGATTTGGGAGGAAAAATAATCCCCCACTTACTTCAGGAATGCTACAGTTGTAACTATCTTCAAGAAGGGAGATAAACCATGCTGTAGAAACTATCAAGGTATTTCAAGGTCCACAGCAGGGAAAATCTTGACACGCATTTTCCTGAATCTCCTATTTCCTGTAGCTGTGGAATTCCTTCTAGAGGCGCAGTGTGACTTTAGACCTTCCAGAGGAAACTCTGACATGGTCTTTGTTGCCAGAAAAATCCAAGAAAAATGTCGAGAACAACGCCAGGAACTCTTCATTGCATTCATTGAAGTAATCAAAGCATTTAACTCAGTAAATTGCAAGGGTCTGTGGATTGTGGTCCAAAAATTTCGATGCCCTAGAAACTTCATTACAATCCTGCAGTTGCTTCATGATGATATGACTGCAGCCATCTTAAGTGGGAGATCTGAAACAGAAACCGTCAAATCCGAACTGGGGTCAAGCAAGTCTGTGTGATAGCCTCCATACGATTTACAATTGACCTGACAATGGCTATTCATCTCATCAAATATCAACTGCCCTCAGGAATGAGTATTAAATACTACGTAGATGGGAAACTCTTTAACCTCAGTCACCTCTGTGCCAAAACTAAACTGAGCACCATAGACATACAAGATCTACAGTTTGTGGATGACTGCAGTGTCGTTG
The DNA here is from genome assembly GCF_964194155.1 of Cetorhinus maximus. NCBI lineage: Eukaryota > Metazoa > Chordata > Chondrichthyes > Lamniformes > Cetorhinidae > Cetorhinus > Cetorhinus maximus. Next base: position 33,309,563 of record NC_135892.1, on the reverse strand, counting down.
CCCTCTCGGCACCAGATTTGCAAACCACTTTCAACCTCTTCAATGCTGTGTACAAGAAACTCAGTCTGTCCTTGAATGTTGCCAAAACAAAACTCATATATAAGCCCAGACCTGGCCAGTAAAATATTGCATCTCCCACATATGTTGAAGTAGGGACTCTGGAATAAGTTGAACACTTCCCATACCTTGGCAGCCACCTTTTTCAAAAGGCCACCGTTGACGAGGAGATCCGACACCGGATCAGCTGTGCCAGCTCAGCCCTCGACAATCTACAGCAGCGAGTGTTTGACAGCAAAGACCTCCACAAGCCAACAAAAGTCCTAGTGTACAGAGCAGTTGTTGTTACCATACTCCTGTATGATGGACTGTGTATTAGTGATACATAAGAGTGCTAGAAAAATTCCATCAGCAATACCTCTTGTTGCATCTTCTGAATTCAATGGAAGGACTGATGAACAAATGCTAGTGTCCTTCTTGAAGTCAGCTCCACAAGCATTCAGGCAAAACTCCTGCAAAATCAGCTTCGATGCACTGGATACTGTGTCCAGATAGCTGAAAAGTGTCTCCCCCGACAGATCCACTTTTCTCAATTCTCAAATGGCCAGCAATGCAGGGGAGGACAAAGAAAACACTTCAAACACTCTCTGAAGGTCTCCTTGAAGCATGGCAGCATAGACATTAATGACTGGGAGGAGCTTGCTACCAATCATTCAAAAGATGACACCTTGTCCATCGTGCTGCATCATGCTTTGAGTTTAAATGCTTTAATGATGAGGCAGGTGATGGTAGAGAAACAAAGGAAAGGAACCAAATCCTGCACTCCGGATCCCACTTGTGGGATATCCTGCCCCATGTGCCCAAAGACCTGTGGGACAAGAATTGGCCTGTTCCATCACATGAAGACCCATGGCAGAAATTCATGTCCTGAGTAGATGTCACCTGCTCTCCCCAGTGAAATAACTGCATGTCTCTACATTCCATGCTATTACATAATGGAAGAACACAATGTGCCACCATGTTTGCCTTTTTTGGGGAACATGGGCAGTTAAAGATTTCATTTGATGTTGTTTCCAATCCAGTTTGGGGCCCTCTTCTGAATTTGGAGCTAAGACATTTTATTGGGCTAGTGCAGAAGCTTACTCTGTAGCTGACTATGGGAAACCTATTTTGGAATACTTGCTGTTGACACTGGGTACTGTAAATAGGAAAATATTTAATCCCCAGATTTTTACATTCCTTGTTTTGATGAACACAAGAAAAAAAATCACCAAAATCCCCTACTTTAGGAGAAACCTGCAGTGGCACAATGAGCAATATGTGGTGCCAGAACTCATTCTGTCATTAAAACGTTTGTGCTCTCAAATAAGTTTAATTTAAACTGATAACCCTATTTAAGCTAGTCCAGATGTCCTGCTAATCATGATAATAAATAGCACTGTATTCACACTAATTTTTTTTAGAAAAAACTTACATTTGTTCGTGGAGAAAGAAGAGCACTGTGCTTTAGTTATAACCTTGCCATGTGCAAGTGATGTGCTTTCCTCTAATGTCTAGTTTATTATTGCATTATTTATTTCTAATCACACATGAAGAATGATGCAGCTGGTGTCCAACGTTGCCCATCTGTTGCTGAAGGTTCTATCAACATCTCAAAAGAGAATGGACAGGATATAATTTTAGATGAATGTTGCTCAGCTTACCTGGAAGGCACGGGGGACACCTTTTCAGCCAGATAATGATACATGCTCCAATCAGACCTGAAAAACTGGAAACAAAAAAAGAGGGGTCAAATTTACTTCTTGATTCAGTGAGTGCTTAAAATGTGGAACTTCCTACAACATGGAATAGTTAAGAAAATGGCATAGATGCATTTGAGGGGAAGCTAGTTAAGAATGAGGGGTGGAATTGTCCCAGATTTGTACTAAGTGTGGTAGCCAAAGGGAAAAACAGCATTTTACCTGCTGGCAGCAATGGCGACTTCTCACGCTGTATCTTCCCAATCCTGCCACATTAATTATACATTCCTGGGAAACATAATATTTTGATGGTGGGTGGGCTCTCATTCACCTGCCATGCCACCACCTTGCCGCTTCATCACACCGGGCGCCATATTTAAAGTGCAGCCATGTGCACACCTCTCAGTGCTTCCAACCCACGACTGCTGCATGGAAGACATGGTCCCGAAAGGCAAAAAGACTGCAGCCCCCAGGTTCAATGACGCGTCCCTAGAGCACCTTTTGGATGCAGTGGAGGCCAGCCATGATGTCCTCTACTCCTGCTCTGGCCGCAGAGGGGCAGCAACATCATCAATCTGGCTTGGGAGGCAGTGACAGTGGTGGTCAGTGCCAATGCCCTGCAAAAGAGGACAGCCACCCAAAGCTGCAAGAGGATGAATGATCTCCTCCATTTCGACAAGGTAAATCACTCTTCTCATCACTCTCAATTCATACACTCACAAACCCATCACACACACACAGTGATCTCACACCTCAAGGGACAGCACCACTAACTCTCACGCACACCCTCACACCTCCATTGGGCTCATATCCTCTGGAGCTCGTGTCTTCATCCCATCCATGCCTCTGTTCACCACACAAACATTCCATGCAGTGCTATTTCTCCTGCTCACATTCTCTCAATCTGTTTCCATGCAGGAGAAGCCTGCTGACATCAGCAGAAAGAGATCCCAGACTGGGGGTGGAGTGGCCCACATTAGGCCCCTCACTCACATTGAGGAGCATGCCATCGCGCTGATTGGTGAGGATGTGGACTGTGCCTATGGTGACAGAGAGGTTGATGGCAAACACCCTCATGAGGATCCTGCACCGCATCATCCCTCTCTCAGTGTAAATGTGAATGCTCTCTCTCCTGCTTTTGACTCTGCTGACATGCACTAATTATCTCCACTTTGGTTCACAGGGACCTCTGCCAAGCAACTGACATCCTCAGCCAACCAGCCCCACAGCTCCATCCACATCCTCGCCTCCAGCCAAGACCACACATGCGGATCATTTCCGTCTCACATCATCTCAATGTCCTGAGCATTTTCAATGCTGCCTGCTGGGGTTCCTTTCAGTTGACCATCTGAGCTGACCTGCATCTCCACCCACCCACTGATCACACTCCCATGCAGCACCTGATTTCACCCACCACAATTCTCATTTCACTTTTGATTTAACCAACATGGTGGTAATACAGTTTTTCTTTCACTCCCCCATCCTTTCCCCTCCCCTGGTCACCCATTTCCTTTCCCCCATCAGTGTTGAGCGCCCTGGCATCACCTTCCACCTCCCCTCAGTAACTCACCAGCCACATCCCTTTTCTTTCAGGGATGTCCAGGTGAATGTAGTTGTCCCCTTCCTTCCCAAAAATCCCAACCCTATCCACATTAACCTCCCCAACCTCCTCCTTCCCACCCTTGTCCATGTCTGCCTCCGAGCCCCCACCAACTACCCTCACCGTTCCTTCTATTGATATCGTTGTACCCTCACCCTCCCACCCTACCCGCCTCACTCTGCCCTTGGTCATTCTCACCATTCCCTCGTACCATGCCCACCTTCAGTTCTCTCCCCAGGAGGCAGTCATGGACTCATCAGAGCCCTCCCTTGCACATTCACCTGGACATCCTCCCCTCAGACTCCTTCCCCCCTTGGAACCCCTTCCCCTCCGCAACCCCTTCCTGCCTTGGAACTGCTTCTCTCCCCCACCCCCCTGAACTCCTTCCCCTTCTGGACTATCGCCCCTTTAGTCCTTCCCCCCCACCGGACTCTCCCCTGACTTAGTCCTTTCCCCTTCCTGATTCCTGCAGAGACACTTACTTTTTCTGCCACTCTTCGTCCTTTCCCCTTCCTGACTCTTTCAGATACGCTTACTTCTTCCTCCACCCTTCCTTCTTCCTCCACCCTGACTCCCTCCCCTCTCTGCACCCCTTCCTCCACCCTTACTTCCTTCTCCACCTTACTACCTCCCTCTCTGCACTCCTTCCTCCCTCCCCTCTTTGCGCTCCTTCCTCTACCCTCCTACCTCCACCCTTACTCCCTCTCCTCTCCCCATTCCTTTCACTACTCCCCCCCAGACTCCTTCCTCCCCCGGACTCCCTCCTCCCTCAACACTCCTTCCTTCCCCTGGACTCCTTCCCCTCTCTGCACTCCTTCTCCCCTCCAAATTTCTTCCCTTATACCTACTTTCCCAGTTTCTATCTTCTCCCCCTTTAGCCCCACCTCCCCCATAGCCCCTCCCCCCATCCTCTCCCCCCTGGAAGCTTCATTCCACCCCTCCCAACCTCACCCCCCCGATATCTTGGTCCCCACCCTCCCAAACCCACCTGCCCCAACACCTTTGTTCTCCCCCTCCAAACTCATCATCCGACCTATTCATTCCCCCCCTCCAAACTCATTCCCCTGCCGTCTCTTCCTCACCCAGTCATTCCTAGGCCTTCCTCTCCCACCCACCAGTACATCTTCCTCTCCCAAACACAGCTGGACCTTTCTCTCTACCCCCTCGATCTTCATCCATTGTGAGCAGACCCTCAACAGTGACTCTCCACCTTCTATGAGCTGCCTCCATGCCCATGAGAATCCACGCAACATGCCATGGAAGTTCCTCCAGGGTCACATTGCTGTTGGGCTCCAGCATCTTCTATTCCTTGGATGTCCATGGTGTGAGCAAGGCCCTGGCGGTAAGTCCCAACTTCAGCACGCCACACTTGTCAAGACGTGTTCTGCACTGACGTGTTTTCCCGCCAATGTGGGCAGCTGATCCAGCGTGGGGGGATGATTCCAGCACACTGGCCTCATAACAATATGCAGATGTATTACAATGAGGTTCCCAACATTCAACAGCGGGAAACGCGGCCCACCATTGATGGGCTGAGCGGATGATTGCAAATTGGTTTCACGGCATCATGAAACCGATTTCTGGCCTTCTCGTCATATTGTCTGCTCGTGCTGCCAAACACGCCCGATGCCAGTGGGCACGTAAAATTCCGCCCGAGGGAGAACGAATTAAAGGATATGCAGATAGGGTTACATGAAGCAGAGTAGCTAGTATGGAGCATAAAAATCAACAGACCAGTTGGGCCGAATGTCCTGTTTCTGGGCAATAAGTTCGATATATAAAATAATCCATAATATCACCATGGTCCGCTAGTTGTTGTGTGCAATTTATCATCTGTTCTCTGAAAGTAATATGTAGTAACAAAACAAAGACACCTTATAAATTAACCCTTTTTTTCCCCATGTCTCAAACATAAAATAGAAATGCAAATCAAACATAATTCAACCAGAAGCAGAATATTATGCTGTAGTGCAAGCTTCAGATCCTGAGAAATACATAGGACTGTTATAGGGCATGTATAAGGAGTACCAGACAAGAGTTAGAAGCAGTGTGGAGGGAGCGTGAGAATTTTGAAGCCAAATTTGGATTACACCAAAGATCGGCACTGAACCCCTTTCTCTTCCTGATTGTTATGGATGTTCTAACTGAGCAAGTGAGATGGTATGTGCCTTGGTCAATGATGTTTACAGATGACATTATTAGGTGTGGATGATGAGAACATGACTGAATATCTGAAGAACTGAAGAAAAGCACTGGAAAACTCGGGTATGAAAATCAGTAGACCAAAGACCCAATTTATCCACCGTCGGTTTGAGACTAGGAAGGAGAATCAGTGTGAAGGTGTAAAGATTATGGCTGAAGACTTGGAGAAAGTGAGTAGTTTAAAGTACCTGGGTCAGTGGTGGCAGAAGTTGGAAATGTGGAAATGGAAATTAAGCAAAGGATTAGCTCTGGTTGGAGTAATTGGAAGAAGTGCAGTGGAGTGTTATGTGATAGAAAAGTATTGCTGAAATTGAAAGGAAGAATCTACAAGACAGCTGTGAGTCTGGCCTTGTTATAAGAGAGGAACAATAACTGGATACTAATGAAATGCAAATGTTGAGATGGATGCGTGGAGTAACGAGAAAGGACAAAATCAGGAACCAGCACACCAGGGGTCAATGAAAATTGTGGGAACATTGAAAAAAGTAGCTGAGAAGAGGTTGAAATGGTATGGTCATCTATTGTGGAGAGAGAGAAAATGTGGTGAGATGAGTGTTGGAGTTGGGACTGCCAGGAAGAAGGAGAAGAGGAAGGCCTCACACCAGATGGAAAAAAGTGGTGATGAGAGACTTAAAGACCGCGGAATTGGAAGAGGAATGGGTGACTGACAGGAGGAGACGTAGAAGGATGATCAACCAGCATTGTAGTGTCTCCAAGTAAAATGGAGGAAGCTGAAAGAAGAAGAAGAAGAATGCAAGCTTCAGTTTGTAACAGTGGATCGGAGAAGGAGTTAACTGCTATCTGTGAGAATGAGACCTTCAGAAACAGAGGGGAGCGGCCATGGCTGACACCATTGTGTCAGCCCAAGTACATTGACAGGCTCAAGGACACCATATCACAGTTCATATAATGATTGCCATTTTAGCACTGTGTTTATAAATGTTGAAAGTATGTTTCATATTGCCAGGAACCGTTAGGTCATATTTTAAAATAATGTTCTGATGTGTTTTGACAATGCAGTGAAATGCTTTGCAGAGCGGTGTGGTAATTGCCAAGCTTCCTAATTCGTTCTGAAGTTTCTAGGGAATGTACTGTGTCCCACACTGCACTCACATGTGAGGCCAAATATGTCTTCATCTCATTAATCTGTGCAGCACTTAGGAGATAATGAAGTTCTGATATCTACCCTATAGAGTGGGAAAGGGAAATATAAAAGAAGCACATGATGTGAGATCAAAGCACTATTTTAGTACATACTCCATATTGCATAAAGCTGTGAGCTAGAGAATTACTGGGAATGTCTTTTTGCAATGCAGACTTTTGCACAGTTTTATTGGTTGTGAATATCACTAATCCAAATCAAGGTGTTTTATTTTAAAAGGGAATCAGTGTTTGGCATTCTGATTCTTTTTATTTGTGGATCCCAACTGGGTAAAGTGTCCTTAAGTGAAATGGGGTTTAGATTGGCTAACCGCTGGAAACAGGCATGGGGAAGTGATATGGCTGGATTGTGCAGTTGGAAAATGGCAATGCTGACATCAAATACACACTGATTTGCTTTATAATCTCAAGACTCTGCATGTTGCTGGTAGTCATTAGATATGTGTGCATAAACCTTTTTACCAAGATAGTGTGTTGCATATTTCACATTGAAAGTGTGCGCTTTAGGTGGCCACTGTTTCGAGTTGAAAGATAGCAGTGCTTTCTCTGTGAGGATCTTTATTGAACTGATCTCAAGATGGCAGCCTCCAGAGAGCTTGCCTCAAGGCACAGTCACATGACTACAGCAAGCTAGATTTGCCATGTAGAACTGACTGCATTTCAAACTCAAACATCCCGCTTTTCCTAGAGAACAAAAGACAAATTTGCATGTATGACCATGTGTAACTGAGTTACCCAAGTTACCCACTGTACATCCACTGTTCTCATGTATTAACAGCTGTTTGTTCTACCAGTCAGCCTCTATACCTGATTGCATGCCATAGGGCGGAATTGTCCCAGAAGTGAACTAAGTGCGCCAGCGGGCCTCAAAATAGGCATTTTACTCACAATGGCGGGTTTCCGCGCCATATGGTTCCCTTCCCAGTGCTCCCCACGTCCTTAATAATGCAGTCATGGGAAACACGAGGGATCGCTGGCAGATGAGCTCGGATTTGCCCGCCACACTGTGACCTCAGCTCTTCCTCGCTCCAGGTGCCGTATTTAAAGGAGAGACCTCATGCCAGCTTCATGTCTACAGACATTACTCCAGGCGACAGATGGCCCTGAAACCAAAGAAAACAGCAGCCCCCAAATTTAATGACCCCTCTCTGCGGTACCTGCTGGATGCAGTGGAAGTTCTCTATCCTTGCTCTGGCTGTAGGATGTCCATCAGAGGCACCAATCTGGCCTGGGAGGCAGTGGCAATGGCACTCAGCACCACTGGAGCACAGAGGAGGTCAGCCACCCAGTGCAGAAAGAGGATGAATGCTCTCCATCTATTCTGCCAGGCTAAGTCAACCACCCAATCACTTTCAACTCACACACTCACTCCCCCATCACGCATCCACAGGGATTCACATCTCAAGGACAGCACCACTAACTCTCACACACACTCTCACATCTCCATCAGGCTCATATCCTCTGGAGCTCATGTCCTCATCCTATCCATGGTTCCACTCACCACACAAACATTCCACGCAGTGCCATGCATCCTACTCACACTCCCTCTATCTGTTTTCATGCAGGAGAAGCTGGTTCACAACAGCAGGGAGAGGTCCCAGACCAGGGGTGGAATAGTCCACATTAGGCTCCTCACTCACTTTGAGGAGCATGCTATTGCGCTGACTGGTGAAGACATGAACTGTGCCTGTGGCAACTGTGAGTTTGGTGGCTAACACCCACTTTAGGATCCTGCACCACATCATCCCTCTCTCTAAGCAACTGTGAATGCTCTCTCTCCTGCTTTTGACTCTGCTGCCATGCACTAATCATCTCCACTTTCATTCACAGGGAGCTCTGCCAAGCGACCGACACCCTCAGCCAGTCAGTCCCTCAGCTTCATCTGCATCCTCACCACCAGCCAAGAGGACACCTCCTCCATTGAAGAGCTGGAAATAAGCAGCCTAGAAGACCCATCACAGTGCCTACCCACACCCTCCACCAGCGCAAAGGCACACACCTCGATGGGATCTAGATCTAGAGCAGGCTTGGGTTCACAATCTAGTGGTCATCGCACAGGCATGCGTCCTCAGCAGGAGGAGGCAGGTTCAGCCCCTGGCACTTGGAGGACTGCTGGGGAAGAGGCATCTGTGTGGTCCTAGTCATATGATGAGTCTCTGGATTCAGCCTTCCAACTCATCATGGAGAGGCAGCAGAAGGTGGGGGAACAAAACGCAGAGCTGTTGGAAGCCCTCAACAGAGTGGAGCATGAGTCGATGGAGTGCATCTGCCTGCTCTCTGATGAAGCGGTGTCTACATGTGCACATATGGAGGGCTCCATGGGGAGCTCAGCGGATGCCATGGAGACCCTGGTCCACCAGAATGCAGAGATGCGCGCAGACTTGCCCTCTCATCCATTTACCTGCCCCCTAACCCCTCACCACTTACTTTGCACACTTACCTTCTCTCTGCAGCTTGTTAAAGTGGTCTTGGGACATTTAAGCTTACCAAAATACAGCAGCTAGTGCCGTAATAAGGAGCGTAGCTTGGCTTCCCCCAATGCTCCTACACTACAAAGGAAGGACTCTAGGAGCAGGTACACTCCACATTTCTCAGGAGGCCTGGTTTGGAAATTTGGGTGAGAAATGTGGAGCTCCAGTGAAAGGTAAGTAAATAGGAGGGGTGTGGCAATCCAACACTGATTGCCACACCTCAGGTCTATACTTGTGTAATGAAACAGAGTTAATTAGTAATCTTACAGTAAAGGATCACCCAGGGAAGAGTCATCCATAATACTTTAGAATTTCACTTTAAGTTTGGGAATGATGCAATTAGGGTCTTAAATTGAAACGAAGTCAAATATGGAGGTATGAGGGCGAGTTGGCTGAGGTAGATTGGGATCTAGCCATGAGAGATTTTTGAGGTTTGAGGGTGTAACTAGCAGGGTAGATAGTAGAGAACCAGCGGATGTAGTATATTTGTATTTTCAGAAGGCATTTGATATGATGACACACAAGAGGTTGTTACGCAAGGACTGTTAGAATTTGGGGTAACATATTAGCATGGATTGAGGATTAGGTAATGGGCAGAAAATAAAGAATAACAATAAACAGATCATTTTCGAGATGGCAGGCTGTAATTAGTCGAGGGCCATTAGGATCAGTGCTATTTACAATCTATATCAATGACTTAGATGAGGGAGACAATTATAACATATCCATGTTTGCTGACAATACAAAGCCAAATGAGAAAATAAGCTGTGCGGAGGACACAGAGGGCATAAGGATATAGACTGACATATGACTGATTGGAGATGGCAGATGGAGTAAAATGTGGGCAAGTGTCAAATGACAGTAGGAAGAATAGAACATCATGATATTTATTAAAAGGTGAGAGATCAGTAAATGTTGGTATTCAGAGGGAATTGCGTGCCTTTTTACACAAATCTCAGAAACTTAACATGCAGGTCCAACAAATGGAAAGCAAACTGTACTATGTACAGTTTTGATCTCCTTACATAAGAAACAATATACTTGCCCTCAAGGACATGCAATGAAGGCTCATTGGATTGATTTCTGGAATGAGAATGCTGTTCTATGAGGAAAGATTGAGTAGAGTAAGCCTATATTTTTGGGAGTTTAGAAGAATGAGTGGTGATCTAATTGAAATATGTAAAATTCTTAGAGCGCTTGACAAGGTAGAGACAATACTAAGAGACTATTTCCTTTGATTAGAGAGTCTCGAACTAGACATCATAGTTTCAGAGTCAGGAGGCCAACCATTTAGGACTAGGATAAGGAGGAATTTCTTTACTCAGAGGGTTCTCTACCCCATAGGGGCAGATGTTGAATTTATTTATGACTGAGATCAACAGATTTTTGGACTCCAAGGAAATCAATAGATATAGGGGTAAGGCATTGATGTAGAAGTTCAGTCATAATCTGATTGAATGGGGGAGCAGGCTTAATGGACAATAAGGCAAACTCCAGCTCCTATTTTTATGGTCTCATGTTCTTAAAGAGATATGAGATGACTTGTACTTCACCAATTAACATCAATGCAGTGGATCCCACACCCCCTCACTGCCAATGTTTGAACAAGAGTCAAACAGCTTCTAGAAAATTCAGGCTGCACCCTCTAGTCTGTGTGAGTAATCTGACCTCAGCATCGTTGTTAGGGTGGGGAAAATTGGCCAGATTCCTCGCTCTTATTCATTATTCAGTGACTCCTGATGGGAGTACATGGGCATGCATATTGGTTGAAAACAGGATCAGATTTATTTGTGATGTTCCAAGTGCTGACATTCAAGAGTCAAGGCTATCCCATGAATAACGGATAACAGAGAGTGAATGTGTAAATGTGTAAATGTACTCTATAATGGAAGCAATGGGTGGGACAGGGGTGGGTTAGAGAGAAAATTAGTGAGAAAATAATATAAGAAAAATCATTGATTCAACCAGTCTGTGGGAAACATATCAGAACTTAACATTAGATTGACTTGCTGCTAATGTACCACATTCAGTTACATGATGACAGTGAATTACTTGAATGTTCAGCAAGCTTAAAAATAAAAGCTTCTGCAAACTGTAATAAGGTTAACGGTTGCTAGCAACTTTAAATGAAAACATTGGCTAACACTATGTGGGTGCCTGTGGCCCAGTGCACAGGGTTCTTCTGACAGAAAACTGCAGCTGCTGTTCCTCCTATACTCAGCTGACAGGTACAGCTGCCAGGTTTTGTACTGGCTTCCTTTGAGACAAGCTTCATGTGAAAATTATACTTTGAAAGTCTATGGCTGGAAATGCTTCCAACTCATCTTTCCAATAGTTTTCTGTCCATTCTGTAGCTCCAGATAAATGACACATTAAAAAAAAACTCAGCTCACCCTCACTACTCTTTGATTTCAAAAGCTCTTTCCTTGCTGGAGTAACAGTTCCATGAGTTCCAGCTGCCCTCTTAATACTTCATAGGTTGTCATTCTTCATGTTACTGCCGCTTGACAATTGATATTTGACTGTGGCGGTCATCACTGATGAGTTTAATTCTGTCCCACCTACCTACCAATTATACCCCACCCCCGTCTACCCCCCCACCCTCCCGACCCCCCGACTACCTTCCCCACCTCTCCATAGCCCCACCACCCCCTAACTACCCCCGCCTTAACCCATGGACTACCACTTATACATTTTTCTATCCTATTTCACTGGACAATGAACAGACATGCAACATTTCCCTTCCCTGCTCAAGAGGCATTTGAGTTAATGATAGCTCCCACAAGTTGCTTTCATAACATTTATAAAAAATAGAATTTATCTGATAAGTCAGTATATGTTCAGCTTTGCACACATGATTTTTGCTTGACTTTTAGATCAATATCTAAAGATTTATAGATATGTTTCATGTACTTACATTAATTATATTGCAAATATAACCATACCCTCTCCCTTTCCATCACCATGTGTGATTCTCAACCTGCAGCATGTCCTTCAATTAGCAGAAAAGGATGATGCATTGTTCTGTGACTGATAACAGGGTACAGAATTCAAATAGGACATGTCAGCTGTTTTCACCTTTCCTTTCACTCTTTGGGGGAATTATCTTACTTTACTCCATCACTCCATCTCATCATACACCAGTCGAATCAATATTCATTTTAATAGCATGCAGTCTTTGTAGGTCTACAAAAATACTCTGCAAAGTGTTTTCTTTTACAAACTATCCTTGTCTAGGAGTATATTCCAACTGTGAAATACCAATTCAAATGTCAATATGGAAGCATTTTCCCACTAATTAGTATGCATTTGCTTTTCAATGAACTTTACAAACATATCTAAAGGTGCTCAGTGGGAAAGCATATTACTGAAGATTTCAGTTGCCATTAATCACTCACTATTATAAATACCAGACTGCACTGCCAGAAGGCTTTATTCCTTGGCTCTTAATCCACAGATGACAGCAAGATGGGAAATTAAACTGTCAACGTCTCAGGATAATATGTCTGATCCCACTGTTACCTTCCCTATCCAGAGAGTTTGGAGCGAGAGGCAGGTCTGCCAAGGGGCACAGATGAATATTAGATGATCACAAGTGGCTCCTGAGCTGTACCATGGGTATGACTGAGCTAAACGAAAGAGCTACCAAAGCAAAAAGAAAGTAATGCACTTAGAGCTATCTGAGAACAAGGAGCAATGTTCAAAATATTGAAAATGTGCTGAGTCAAATGGAATGCTCAGTAGTCCACCCTCCAGAGCGTGCTTGGGTTCAAAGTACTACATTCTGATTTCAATGCCGGGGCTATATATTTAGATCATAGTTCAAAGCGGAATTTTCAGCATACCTTGCAATGCAAGTTGGTAGAGGGGGTGGGGGGGGGGGGGGGGGGGCACAATTATGTAAACAAAGACCCAAATTTAGTACAAGATTATTGCACTTAGTCAATGGAGATGGACACAGTGGTTTCTCATGGAGGCTGAGGATAGACAAATTCATTTAAGAAGATTCATTAGTTAGAAAAATTTCATTTCACACCAACTTCACTCACCTTGAGATACAGAAAGCTTAATTGGGTCTTCTTTTCTTTAACCATGATAACATACCAATTCACTTTAACTTTAGAAGCCTATGCTTGAAATATCTGAGATAATTGCTGCTGAATATCTTCATCTCAGAACCACAGCACAATGACAATAATTTGTTTTTAAATTGCTATTCCGAGACCAATAGAAGGTAAATAGACAGTTTTCTAGTAAAGTGTTAATCTTTGGAGTTGATAAGAACCAGAAGAAAAATATGGTTTTCCACCACATTTCCAGCCAAGCTACGACAGTGGGGTGGGAGCAACTTCAAAGAAATTCCCAGGTGTAATATCTGGAATTTCCACAAAACTTCATCCAAACTGTTGCCTAAGTGTGGCATGATGCATGATGCTGATTTTTCTCTTAAAAACTCAGGAAATTCAGGCACAAGAGACCTATGCCAGTTCTTATGCTATGCCAGATATTTATCCTAATTCCACAAGACCTTTGCCTACATCCTCTACTGTTCTTAACATAGCCCCTGCGGCCCCATGCAAAAGTGCAAGGAAATTTCCTGAATTAATGCCATTTCTGAATGAGCTGCAAATTTACAACTAAAATTTTATACGCAACTGGTGTTTTATGGTGAATTTAAAAATTATGTTTCTTTTTACTGAGATCTAAAATGTAATTTTTGTATATTTCTTTCTGCTTCTTCATGGCATCAGAATGGCTTGCAGTAAACATTACAAAGCTTCCATTATTACATTTTCTGAAACATGCTCTGACTAAACTATGGTGGTTTGATGGTTCCTGACGTTCATTTTCATGTATGAAAAGGGACTTAGGAAAGGAATTTGGTATAAGTTTGGAAAGATCTGTCTGGATGAACATTCTCTTCTTTTGCAATACAAAAATGATCCTTTTCAGCCCAACTATTCATTCGCTGCTGAAGCACAAGTCCTATTCCCTGATCCCAAGGTTCTATGCAGACAATATTTCAAAGCCCTCATTCCCAGGCTATTTTTAAAATTCCACTTGGCACTTATTAGCTCCCCTTTTGCTTGCAAATGTTAGATAACAAACTACTGCTGGAAGAACAGACCTCCCATAATGATTCCTAAGGTACAACTTCCAGCTTTTCTGAAACACAAGAATTTTAGCTTCCTCCAATATTATCAACTGAAGTGTTCTATACTTTTAAGTATGGATGTGCTACAGGCGTTCCCATATTGGTTAAATAGCCAAGATTACCAAGGTACCTGTTTATTAGTGGCAGCAACCCTTGGTGAAATTCTCGACTAATGAAGCCGTAATTCAATCCGTGCAAACTATTCCACTGGGTAGTACACTGAATATCAGCTTTAGCAACAGGAGGCTGTTGATCTGTCCTGTGTTAAAATTGCATCTTATTTTTGTCAAGTATCATTATACCAGCATACGTTAGCTCCAACTCAGAAACTCGTGTTGCCTTGTTTACTCAGTTGACTTGACTGTGCATTCTGACGTTGTCACATAATTACCATCATCATCTCTGCCTGATTGCATATAATATTTATCCAAACACCCTGTTGATTAAGAAAGGGACAGGCTTCAAAGAACTCCTATGAGATTGCCAAGTATGCTGTTTAATCCTGAGTGATTAAGTCTGCTATTTACAGGGGTGATGCAGTCATGCAGGATTGCATTACATGCTTCAAGAATACTGATATTCGCCACTCTCATTTTTTGGGTTGTGTTTTCCTTCTCCTTTTAGCTCCCGCCTTACCATATGTCGTTCCCCCTGAGATGATGTGCATTCACATCAGAATGCCACTCCAGTCAAACACAAGGCACACTATTGATGTCTGCCAACCAGTTCATCCTTTTTCTCTGACAGTTACAAATTTCTACTCCCTACCTCCTCCTGGTGACCAAGTTGAAATAAGGAGCTCACATTTTAGTGAATTTTGAACAGGAATCTCTGTCTAGTATTCCATTGTTTAGTTCTCAGCAAGGAATCATACTGCCCGTGTGTCTTGATTGAATGATATAGTTAGCACATGATGAAGCTGATTTTCAGTGACAAGAGCAATTCTAAAATCTTCCTAAAATATCTGTTTAATTAAAATAAGGACCAGCCACTAGAATATCCACTCTTCATATGTTTTTATTTATTTTGAATACATAGGTAACTACAAGGTAACTAAAATGAGAAAAAATACCCAAGTTGAGTTCTTAATATTGTGATTAAACTAAAGATAACTAGTTGAATTTTATATTAAAAATGTAACAATTACTCTACTTACCTGAAATATTATGAGTAAAATTAAAAAAAAACTAAAATGGTCATTTAAATCTTTTCAGTGAAACAACAAAGCCTATATGATGAAGGCAGAAGGAGTGCTGGATTGCCAATTCCTATTGACAATAATTCAGAGAATTATTGACCTACTGCATTAAAACAGCAGCGATAAATTTGTGTGGTAAAATTACTTTAGCTACATGGGGGTACTACATATCAATCAAACTATTGAGCTGGTCAACAGACTTAAAGTATAGGTAATCATTTTAAAAAATTTATTCATGGTATGTTGGGTTGCTGGCAAGGCCTGCATTTATTGCCCATTCCTAACTGGCCTTGAGAAGATGAGCCATTGCCTTAATTGCCAGGTCAAGTGTAGAGTCAACCACATTGGAGTCATATTTAGGCGAACTGGGTAAGGAAAGCATATTTCCTTCCCTGAAGTACAGTAGTGAATCAGATGAGTTTTTATGACAATTTAGTAGTTTCATGGTCACCATTACTGACACTAGGAGTTGGATTTTAACAGCCCCTATGGAGATGGGCCCAGAGGCAGGAAGCTGATAAAATGGCAGCAGAAAGTGTCAGAAGAGGCATTTTCCTGCTGCCACAGCATATTACCAGTGGAGGGAATCCCAGTAGTGTAGCTGACCTCTGTGGCAAACAAGTGTCAGTTCAGGGCTACATCCCATCCTTTCTGGAATATTATCAGCATTGGGAGAGATCACCACTGCGTAGGGGGACTGCCAGGTAAACCCGCCCAGTGGATGTGTGGGTTTGTCCCTCTATTATGGCTGGTCCATGGTCCAAGGAGGGGGGTCCCCAATGGCAATGGCTGCCTCTGCAGCGACAGCACTTATGGTGAAAGTTGCACCCACACCCCCCCCACCCAATCACCAGGATCTGCCTGCCTTGCCCCAGCACTGAACTTAAACAAACTAACCTTCCTTTTGATGGCATCTCAACATTGATGCACTCTGTCCTTTGTCTTGCAGCTTCAGCAATGGCCACCTCTAATGGTGGTGTTGCTGAGGCTGCTGTGCTGCCGACCTTCTGAATGGGCTGGCAGCACTGGGAGGCAGACCGATATCCTCAATTGGCCAGTGAGGAGCTTGTTCTGTCATAGTTATAGGGTTATTTATGTCCTGTTCTGCTATTTGTGGTAGCTTTGATTTATAGAATTAGTGCTATTAGTGCTATTTAGCTGACAAGTGCACCTGCTATAACTAATATAAGGGACAATAACTTCATTTATATCTACACATATATGTATGTATATATAGAGAGAGACTAAAAATCTTTATATGTCATGGAATGTACTACCTGATATAATTATCATTGATTCAGAATTCAGTAGTTAGGTTACGCAATTAACATTCAATCAGCTGTATATACCTGCAATTTAAATTATAATTATCCCACTTCCTGATTAGCATGAGCGTCAATGCTATTTTCATGGCGGCAAGTTAGGAATGGGCTGAAGATAGGCCTGCAGCCTGCAAAAGCGGGGCCAAGGCTGAAATATAGATGGGCGGATGCCGAGGCAAGCAGGTTAGAAGGCCTGCCTCCATTCACTGGGACTTTAGTCCAGTTCTGTAGATGAAAAGAAGCCCCTAACCCTCACCCCCCTACCATCTCACCCCCACAACCTTGTCACCCCACCCATGTCCCCCATATTCCCTCCATGCCCCTGTAAGCTCCCATGCCCAATCATTCACCCCCTATGTCCATTCATCCAGTATCCACTATACAGAGATCTCTTGAGCCCAATAATCACTTAGGAAGTCTTTGAGATGCTCATAAAACTGTCAGGACAAATGGTCATTCAAAATCTACATAAAAAATCTATTAAGTGGTCACAAAACTCAAAATTAAAAAGATTCATAGTCCTTTTGACAGCTGTATCAATAACCTCTGATGAGTTGAATCCATTAGTAGTGTTTGGAACTCAGCTAAGCATTCATAAACAGTTTCTACAGAATCAATGTATAAACAACTCCTGCGAGTTAATCCATTAATAGGGTTTGGAACTCAGCCAAGCATTCATAATGAGATTCTGTTGCACAACTGTGTCAACAAAACTTCTGGAGCTAAATACATTAAAGCCTTTGAAGACATTCAAAGAGCTCAGCCAATTTTTTTAAAATCCTTTTACGGAATGCGGGCGTCACTGGCTAGGCCAGCATTTATTGCCCATCTCTAATTGTCCTTGAGAAGGTGGTGGTGAACTGCCATCTTGAACTGCTGTAGTCCACTGCTCAAGTTTTGAAGCAGAGAAACAGTTGTCTGAGCTGTCAATCAATGAGTTCAGCCATCTGTTCAAGCTTTGAAGCTGGGAAACAGATGTCTGAGCTGTCATTCAGTGAAAAGGTTAAATCACAGGGGACACAACCAAATCTGAATATCAGTTTTGATCAATGGAGAAGAGCACTTAATCCCCCAGTGGATAATATACTCTAATGCATCTGACGACTTTACCACTTTCACAATGCTGGTCAATTTAATGGTTACTTACCTTTTAAGAACAAAATGCTATCATGAATCACGGCATTAAAAACATGTTCAACTTACCATAAAGCATTTCAGTATGATGCGAAGTTGGCAACACCTTTTGAACTTACCTATCAAAAGGTTCATAATTCCAGACCAGAGCTCCCCCATGGTTCACACCTCTGAGCTGGTGTTAACTACGATTCCTTCAGAAACTGACCTGACTCCATCAAAATTAGGGGGTCTAAAATTACTACCTCCACCATGGAGCCGGCTAGGTCAGGACTATTACATGAGGGCTTGCTACCCGCACCCTTATCCCATCCTGCTGAAAATTGGCAGTGATCGGAACATACAAACATAAAAAATAGGAGTAAAAGTAGCCCATTCAGCCCCTAGAGCCTGTTCCACCATTCAATAAAATCATGGCTGAACTGTTTGTGTTTTGAATTCCACATTCCCATCTATCTCCAATAATCTTTGATTCCCTTGCCTAACAAGAATCTATCTGCCTCCACCTTAAAAATATTCAATGACCCTGCCTCCATCGCCTTATAAGGCAGAGAGTTCCAAAGTCGCACAACCCTCTGAGAGAAAAAAATTTTCTTCATCTCTGTTCTAAAAGGCCAACCTCCAATTTTAAAACAGTGTCCCTTGTTCTGGAGCAACTCACCAGAGGAAACATCCTTGTCGAGACTGTTCAAGATCTTATATACTTCAATCAAGTCACCCCTCACTCTTCTAAACTCCAGTGGAAATAAGCCTAGTCTGTCCAACCTTTCTTCATAAGACAACCCTCTCATTTCAGGTATCAATCTAGTAAACTTCCTCTGAACCGTCTCTAAAGCATTTACGTCCTTCCTTAAATAAGGAGACCAAAACTGCACACAGAATTCGAGATGTATTACCAATGCCCTCTGCAATTGAAGCATAACATCCTTACTTTTATGTCCAATTCCTCTCGTAATTAAGGATAGCATTCCATTAGTCTTCTTAATTAGTTGCTATACCTGCATCTTAACTTTTTGTGACTCATGTACTAGAACATCCAGATCCCTCTGCACCTCAGAGTTCACCAGTCGTTCTACGTTTAAGTTATACTCTGCTTTTTTTATTCTTCCTGTCAAAATGATGGGAATGGGGGTGGGAACCCTGGAATCGGCTACTGCCTCAGTGTTTTTTGCTGCCTGCCTCCATTCCAATATGGATGGAAGCATGAAAATCCAAACCCTAACAACTGAATTTGTCAATAACTGTCTTTTTCCTCTTCAAACCAACTTGCTGTTACTTTTTTCCCTGTGATAAAATCAATGACAGGATTTTCAGCCCCTGATGGGGGCGAGTATGGAAATGGGTGGGTGAAAATTTGCAGCACGGGCCAGTGGGCTGCTTTGCTGGCACTATCCCACCCCAGCCCATTTTTCTGGAAGCAGGAGCGGGGTTGGCACGGCAAACCGCCCTCAAGCAGCAGATGTTTAATTAAGGGGTTAAATTGGCCACTTAAGGCATGTTGTCCGAGACTGACTACACCAGCTGGCTGCAGGTGGCCTTCCAGTAGCAGACTGAGGGGCCAGTGCTCCAGGCAGGCTTTGAGACCCACTCTGCCTGCCTGGTGTCAGCTAAGGCTGCAGACAGTTTGGATGAGTGCAGCTCCAACAACACTCAAGAAGCTGGGTGTAGAAACCTCTGGGAGGCTTCTTAGTCAGACAAAACAAACTTTATTTACACGAGAGCTTCCATGGCTGCTTGTATCCAGCCAGTCCCTCATACAGCCAATTTTTCCTAGGAAACCCTCCCTAGAATTTATTCCTCCGTGCTGGCCACACATTGGTTGAACAAATCATGTGACCCCTACTCAGTTGAACTGATCTTAAAATGACAGTCATCACACTGGGCACCATCCAGGACAAAGCAGCCTGTTTGATTGGCACCTCATCCACAAACATTCACTCCCTCTATCACCAATGCACAGTGGCAGCAGTGTGTACCATCTCCAAGATGCACCGCAGGAACTCACCAAGCCTCCTTAGGCAGCACCTTCCAAATCCATGACCGCTACCATCTCGAAGGACAGGGAAAGAAGATAGATGGGAACACCACCACCTGGAAGTTCCCCTCCAACCGCTCACCATCCTGACTCAGAAATATATTGCAATTCCTTCACTGTCGCTGAGTTAAAATCTTGGAATTCCCTCCCTAACAGCACTGTGTGTACCTACAGCATATGGACTGCAGCAGCTCAAAAAATCAGCTCACCGCCACCTTTCCCAAGAGCAGTTAGGGAAGGGCAATAAATAGCGGTGCCCACATCCCATGAATGAACAAAAAAATAAATTTTGAGTTGGCTTTTATTTTTACATTGTGGCCAAGAGGACAATGTGATGTTCACTAACAAAGGGAAGGTAGAGAATGTAGGACTGTTGGTGAATTGGGGTTGAGGTTACTGGTCACTTGAATTATTTCTTCAGTCTGGGCAGAACAGGTCTGTCTAGATTGCTGTAAAATTGTAGGCGGGTCAGGGTGGGCAGGAGGGTGGCAGGAAACCACTTGGGAAATTTTATGTGCTCCTTACCTACAAACCCAGCAGCTGGGGACTGTAACATTTCTGCCCATAGGCTCCAGAAATCCTCAGGATTCCAACTTCTTGCAGATTTTCCATCCTATCGCCTGTAATTGCCGCTTTGTGAAAGTAGTTAATGTTTTTAAACTCATGATTTTTAACTGTTCTGATTCTTTATCTCAATCACGACCCAAGGGTTCAAGGGTTTTTTTTCGCCCATTCTAATTGAGTGCCTCGACTGAAATTCTTAAGCTTTCTCTTTTGGATACTGGCAGGCCTTACATGTAGTTACAACAGTTTATTGGGAGTGGGGTGTGAGGGTGGTGGTGGGAGGTGGGGGCCCCAGACAATTGAATTCAGAATTTTGTTAAAAATTTTGTGTGAAACTTCAGTGCCATCAACAGTCACCACGCACAATGCACTGAAGTTTTGATTCTTCATGTTGGTTTGCTTAATTAAGCAACAGAACAAGCCAAGAACAGAATCTTCAGAACTTTGATTAAGTGATCCATTCATGCTGATATAAACAGCCTGCTTGTGGAACAGGAATATCTCTGCGCTCTGCAGGCCTTAAGTTTATCTTTGAAGTCAAACTTTAATCTGTGTATGTCTGAAGTTTGTGAAATAATGCTATATTACATCTTTTACATTAGATTTTGATCTATCGTTGATGTTCAATAAGGTGAGCAATGATCTAATTTGGCCAAATGAACTCTTGAGGTTTGGTGGCTATATCTTTAGAAGTTCCTGCCAAATGTCACATTTCTGGAAATACTGGAATTTCTATGCATGCATGGTGTTGCTATTTTAATTTTTAAATTGTACTGCAGTACAATTTTATGAATGAACTAACTTGCATTTATCTAGTGCACGGAACAGCAACCTTTTTAACTGAAGAACATTTTTCAAAAATTGCCTAAAACAAAAACTATTGTGAGTCACAATTGACAAATTGACAAGTGTTTCTGGTGGAATGCATAATTTACATATATAATGAATAAAATATATGTATTGAATTTATGTATCAATAGAAAAAAACAAAATTAAACTCTGATTTGTTGAAACTTTTGATGGAATTTTTATTTTGGTATAATTTTGTCAGTAAAGTCATCTTTAAAATAAACTTTAACCTAAGATGTGTAGAATTAAGACAATTTATTCAGTTATTGATTCTTATGATTAAAAATGCAGCTTCTAATAGTACATTCAAAATAATTCATCTCGGCTATATTAGAAATAATAATATCATAACCATAAAATCTGTTCCTCAAACCAAAGGCATTATCTATAACCATGGTGTAGCTATACCATTTGATCAGGATTATTTAGAGCATAATGGTGTTTTTGTTAAAATAATCATTTTTGAAAGAGTAAAATGCAGCATAATGATTAGCCTTTTATCTTCACAATAAAAACACAACCTTTACTTTTGTTGATGTAATATTTTTAGGCTTTGTCATGTTAATGTTAGCCACAAATGAGATGCTAAAGAGCCACACCCGGCTCCAGATCTTGTATCTTTGGAGATATCTGCGGCTGCCAGTTAGGACACAGACTTGTTCCACCATCAGTGATGAGATGAGTGAGCAGCTAATCTATTTTTGGTGGTTGAGAAATGTGTGTTTCTCAGAACAGCTAGAGAATTCCTCTCTTTTTGATACAATGCCACCAATGCTTTTATATCCATCTGATCAGGTAGACAGGGAGTTTAAAATCTCATGCAAAAGAGGGCAACTCCACCAATACAAGATTCCCTCAATGCAGACCTCATTGCTTATAGTGGGTGAGTTCATATGATCACAATTCGTTCATTATACAAGACACTAGTTAGACCACACCTAGAATACTACGAACAGTTTTGGTGCCCTTATCTAAGGAAAGATATACTGGCATTGGAGGCAGCCCAGAGAACTAGGTTGATCCCGGGGATGGAGGGATTTTCTTATGAGGAGAGGTTGAGTCAGTTGGGCCTGTATTCATTGGAGTTTAGAAGAATGAGAGGCAACCTTATTGAAACATATAAGATTCTTAGGAGGCTTGATAGGGTAGATGCTGAGAGGTTGTATCCCCTTGTGGGAGAATCTAGGACCAGAGGGCATAATCTCAGAGTAAGGGGGTGCCCACTTAAAACAGAGATGAGGAGGAATTTCTTCTCTCAGAGGGTAGTCAATCTGTGGAATTCTTTACCGCAGAGGGCCATAGAGGCTGGGTCGTTAAGTATATTCAAGGCTGAGATGGATGTATTTTTAATCAGTAAGGGAATCAAGGGTTATGGGGGGAAGGCAGGAAAGTGAAGTTGAGGATTATCAGATCAGCCATGATCTCATTGAATGGCGGAGCAGACCCAATGGGCCGAATGGCCTACTTCTGCTCCTAAGTCTTATGGTCTATATACATGCCAGTGTAATCTGATGGCCGAGATAGCTGGCAATGAGGTATGTTATCTCCAGGATCTTCAACAGCCTTTCAGATTTAAAATCTGCTGTTTGAAATAATCAAAAAAGCACAGTTGATTGTGCTGAATTACAGGCCTGGCTATTAACAGGGATGGGTTGCGTAAATGTGGGAGTGCAGGTGGGCTATGATTTAGACTGGGCTTCCCCACCTGATTGATATAAGCTTGATTTACAGTCAAGCAGGGAGCTGTCTGGAGCAGGTTTCATTTAGGGGGTTATAGACTACCATGTAAGGTGCATTCATAATGTGACCAAACAGGCTGATTATCAGCCTGTAAATCTTTCCAATATGCCTGGTGGCAGGTGGTAAAAAGCAGGATAGTTTCCTGGTCAACCATACTGCAGAAGGCAAACCACTGCAATACTTTGCCAAGCATTGTCATGGACCAGTCCAATGGAAGCCCATGGCCACCAATGCCCTCTTAGGGCATGATACCTGAAGAAGGAGGAGGAAATTTCCATATAATTAAAATGTATATTCTTGATTTAGAAATAACTTAATTTCAACAGTGATTTATTCTCTGTACTTGATGATGTGAATGTTATAGCTGAAAGAAATGTAACAGAAAATAGCCCAGTGTTACGTGCGGTCTGCATTTACTGGATAACTTTCAAATCTGGCCCATTTATTACAGCTGATGGACTGTATGCACAAATTCACTGGAAAGGTAAAATAATTCTCTCTTTAACAAAGTTCTTTTATTATGTTTTTAGTACATTCAGTGCACTTTAATGAAGTGTTGTTTATTTATGTTTGTTCTTACATTCTATACTCCTTAATAAGGTGTAAGCTGGTGAGTAAACAGAGTTTTCTGAGCGCAGAATAAATGGAGCACTTAAGACGCTATAACTAGCAATTTTGATACTTAAGTTAATGCAAGTAAGTCATGGTTATCACTTTTTAGCTGCTCTGGGTAGTTGGCTGTTTTAAAAGTAGGTGCTTTGGTGGTGAAAGAAAAAGTGTCAGCTTGTGTCCTACAGTTGACCTGAATCCAGCGCCTACTAGCTGAGAGACAAGAGTGTCACCACCAAACCAAGTCGACATTTTATACAGCAATTAATATCTAGTGCAGCCACAAATCACAGTTTCAACAGGTAATGTATGTCATTGGGGACAATTTTGACTTTGTATGATATTGTAAAATGGATGATAGCGAATCAACCACTTGTTTTAAATCTCTCCCATTTTCATTTCCATTTCCATTGAAGCCAGCGGTTTGGTGATTCTCTATGCTTGTTGAACACTATCATACGAAGTCAAAGTTACCCCCTTGAGAGTTAGCCTTTTTATTGTTGTAACTCGTATTCTCCATATTGCATTCAATCCAGCAATTAATGTGTACATTCACTTTAGTAACGACATCTGTGTACATGATAGCTGTTTTGGTTTGCATTATTCTCCACCTTAGTTAATGGCATCAAACTTATGAAAATGAAATGATCAGCAAAAGACTTGGGAAACTGTTCAAATGAGAACAGATATCCAAAAATCCACCAAGTAGCTTTGAACCAAGATCCGATTCATTCCATGTTTCAGGAAACAATCACTCATAGATTATAAGGATGTGTAAGCATTCATCCAACTCCAAACATTTCAATGTCCGTGCAAAGAAAGCTCTCACATTCTCTCAACTGGTAGAAAGTACCATATTCAAAGCATCCAATGTCTGGTTAGATTTTTCAAAAAATAGAACATTATTGCACTAGGCATGCATGGAAAGAGTAGGTGTAATGGGGATGTTGTGATTGATTGAAGTTGGTTTCAATAGCAAAAAGCTATGACCGACAAAAACCTGGATGAAATCAATGTGTTCTATAACTTCTGAACTCCCCAGCGTCGGATTGGGGGGCGGTACCCCAAAGATGTGCTGGGGAATCCCTCTTGGAACTTCACAGGTAAGCATTTGCATGGCAATTGCCCAGAAATGCACACTTACTCTGGGAAATCGCGCCACTGGGAACCATCTGAAAATGTGATTTAAAATGCAAACTTTGGATGGTTCCGACAGGGTTACACCAATAGTTACCCAGAAAAAGTTAGAAGAATTAAAACCTCTTCTAACTTCTGGGTAACAATTGTAAAGACAAAGACCGATACCCCAATGGGACTCCCTTAATCCACCAGGTGACTCCCCCACCCCTGACTAACCACCCCCTCCCCACAGTATTCCCCACCCCCGACCCCACATGGGATTCCCCCCACCTGCACAAGATTCCTCACCCGATTCCCCCAACCTCCCCCCCACCCCCCTGCCTCGCAGGCCCCAAACTCACCCCCCGACCTCACCGGACCCCCATCCATGATGTCTGAATGCACCAACCCCCCGAAATTCCAACCCCCCCCCACGCCCGCTGAATGTCTGACTCTCCACAACCCTGAAAGTTCGACACTACCAACCTCTCCCGAATGCCCGACACCCCACACCCCCAATGACCGACCCCCCTACACCACTTGAATGTCCGACCCCCCCACAACCCCATTATGTCCAACGCCCTCACACCTCCGAATGTCCAATCCACCACGCCGTCCTGAATGTCCGACCCCCCTCCCCGCCAACTACCCGGAATGTCCGACCCCTCCAACACCCCGAATGCCCGATCCCCCCTCCCCCGAATGTCTGAACACCCTACACCTCTTGATTATCTGCCCTCCGACCCCCCTATGTCCAACCCTCCACCACTCCAAATGTCTCAGGCCCCACCCCCTCACGAATGTCTGACCCCTCCAACCCCTCCTGAATATCCGACCCCCTACCACCCCGAAAGTCCAATGCCTCCACCTCCTCCCGTCCTGATGTCCGAGCCCCCCAGCCCCCTACCCCCAGAGTGTCCAACCCCCCCCCACATCCCCAAATGCCTGACCCCACACCCACTCCTGAATGTACGACCCCCACCCCCTCCCGAATGTCTGATCCTCCAACCCCTCCCAAAAGTCCGACCCCCACCACCACTCGAATGTCCGATCCCCGCCATCGCCCTGAATGCCCGACACCCCATCCCCCAAATGTCCGACACCCCCCCACACCTCTTAAATGTCTGACACCCCAACACCTCTCGAATATCCGACCCCCCCACCACCCAAAATGTCTAACGCCCCCACCTCCTCCGCTCCTGATTTCTGTGCCGTCCAACCTCTACGCCCAGAGTGTTTGACCACCCCCACAACACCAAATGTCCAAACCCCCGCCCCCTCCTGAAGGTCTGGCCCCTCCAACCCCTCCCGAATGTCCGAACTCACCACCAACCTGAATGTCCAACCCTCCCACCCCCTGAGTTTGCAACACCCCCACCCCCGAATGTCCGACACCCCACCTCCTGAATGTCTGACCCTCCCATCCCCTCCTGAATGTCTGAATCCCCAAATCCTATCCACTTACCTTCTCCCTGGCCTGTCAAATTCAATCAGACCTTTAAACTTAACTGCTTTATGGCAGCTAGTCCCATAGAAAAGGGCGTGTCCTCGTTCAGTTCGACTCTGCTGGACTGCGACATTGGACTTTGGAGACAGCTGTGCTGCTTGGATCTCACCTGGCCTGAGTCAGAAGGTTGGACAAGACAGTCACGGAAGAAATTTGGCGTAGGTAAGTGGGCAGGGAGTGGCAATCTGACGCTGACTGCCACTCCGAGGAAGTTAAGGCTCATAATCTCTGATAAAAGTCAAGCTTTCAAAGGAGAGCACTGCAAAGGCAGGAAGAGAAGCAATGAATGTTTGCATTCAGAAGGATCTGGATGGCCTGTACATGAATCACAGAAAGTTAACATGCAGGTACAGTAAGCAATTAAGAAGGTAAATTGTATGGTTTTTATTACAAAGGGATTGGTGTATAACAATTTAAATAATCAAAGAATTCTCACAGGGCATTGGTAAGACCATGCCTGGAGTACTGTGTGCAGTTTTAGTCTCCTTACCGAAGGAAGGACATAGGTGCTCTAGAGGTAGTGCAACTAAGGTTCTCCAGACTGGTTCCTGGGATGAGGGGAGTGTCCAATCAGGAGAGACTGAATAAACTAGGCCTATATCCTCTGGAGTTTAGAAGATTGAGAGGTGATCAACTTGAAACATATGGAATTTTCAAGGGGTCTGACAGGGTAGATGCTGAGAAAACATTTCCCCTGGCTAGGGAATCTAGAATATGGGGTCACAGTCTCAGAGTAAGGCCATTTAAGACTGAGATGAGGAGACATTTTTTTCACTCAAAGGACAGTGAATCTTTGGAATTCTCTACCCCAGAGAGCCTTGGATGCTCAGTCATGAAAATCCAAGACAGAAATTTTAGGATACTAAGGGAATTAGAGAATTGGGAATGGTGCAGGAAGGTGAAGTTGAGGTAGAAGATCAGCCATGATCTTGTTAAATGGGGGAGCAGACTCAAAGGGCCAAATGTTCTACTCCTGATACCTATTTCTTGAATTCCTACGTTCTTATAATGAGCATTTAATACAACCCCCGGACCATGACCCCACCACCAAACTTTAAGACATTGTTTCCAGGACTGTCACTGACCTCATTTCCTCTGAAGATCTTCCCTCCACAACCTCCAACTTCATAGACCCCAACCCTGTACAGTCCACTTCTACTTCTTTCCCAAAATCCACAAACAGGACTGTCCTGGTAGATCTATCATTTCAGCCTGTTTCTGCCCCACTGATCTTATTTCTTCCTATCTCGACTCTAGTTTTTTTTGCATTGTCCAGTCTCTTCCCACCTATATCCGTGATTCTTCTGACATAATTCATTTCAACAATTTCCAGTTTCCTGGCCCTTAACGCCTCCTCTTCACTATCGATGTCCAATTCCTCTACATCTCCATCCCCTACCAGGGAAGTCTGAGGGCTCCTCTGCTTCTTTCTTGAATGGAGGCCTGAACAATCCCCATCCATCACCACCAACCCTCGCCCGGCTGAACTTGTTCTCTCTTTGAACAATTTCTCCTTTAACTTGTCTCACTTCCTCCAAATGAAAGATGTGGCTATGGGTACCCGCATGGATCCTAGTTGTGCCTGTCTTTTTGTGGGTATGTGGAACATTCCTTGTTCCAGTCCTAGTCAAGCCCCCTCCCACAACTCTTTTCCAGTACAAAGATGACAGTATTGGTGCCGCTTCATGCTCTTGTCTGGAACTGGAAAAATTCATCAATTGTCCTTCTAATTTCCACCCCTCTCTCACCTTCACATGGTTCATCTCTGACACTTCCCTTCCCTTCCTTGACTTTTCTTTCTCCATTTCTAGGCTGTCTACCAATATTCATTTCAAGGCCACCAACTCCCGCAGCTACCTCGACTACACTTCCTCACACCCTGCTTCCAGGAAGGACTCCATTCCATTCTCCCAGTTTCTCCATCACCATCGCATCTGTTCTGATGATGCTACCTTCCACAATGGCGCTTTTGATATGTTCTCCTTCCTTAGTCGAGGATCCCCCCCCCCCCACCCACTGTGGTTGACAGGGCCTTCAACCATATCCGACCCATTTTCAGCACTTCTGCCCTCATCCCTTCCCCTCCCTTCCAAACTGCAAAAGGGTTCCCCTTGTCCTTATTTTCTACCCCACCGGCCTATGTATTCAAAGGGTTATCGACTGCCATTTCCGCCAGCTCCAGCATGATGCCACTACCAAACACATCTTCCCTTCCCTTCAAATGGTCTGTTCCATCCATGACACTCTGATCCACTCCTCTATCACCCCCAATGCCTCATCCCCTTCCCATGGCATCTTCCCATGCAATCGCAGGAGGTGTAATACCTGCCCTTTATCTCCTCCATCCTCACTGCCTAAGGCCCCAAGACTCCTTCCAGGTGAAGCAGTGATTTACTTGTATGTCTTTCAATTTAGTCTACTGTATTTGCTGCTCATAATGCGCTCTCCTCTACATTGGGGAGACCAAATGCAGACTCTCAGGCACATAGTTCTGTTCTTGGCCTGCTACAATGTTCCAGTAAAGCCTAACACAAGCTGGAGGAACAGAACCTCATCTTCCGATTAGGCACTTGACAGCCTTCTGGATTCAAACATTGAGCTTAACAACTCTTGACCATGAACTCTGTCCTCCATTTTGATTTTTTCCCCGAACTACTAGTCTGTATCTTGTTCACATGTTTCTGCCTTCAGACAGCACTAACCTTTATTCTGCTATTAACACATTCTGCTATTTTGCATTCAGACAGTGCTGACCTTTATTCTGCTATTAACACTTACTCTGGACCAATGCTTTGTATCTTTAAAACTATCATCACCACTGCCTTTGCCTTGCGTTCTATTACATCTTTGTCGTTTAATCTCCTCTGCCTTCTTCCCATGATCTTCGCTTTTGTTCCATCTGCTGCTTTTTCAACGGCATAAAACCCATCACATTCCTTTCTCTCTTCAGTTCTGAACAAGAGTCATATTTGACTCAAAATGTTAACTTGGTTTCTCTGTCCACAGAAGTTGCCGGACCTGCTGAGTTTTTTTTTAGCACTTTCTGCTTTTATTTCAGATTTCCAGCATCTGCAGTATTTTGCTTTAATTTACTGGCGCATTTTTGTGCACATACTGTTGTCATCATAGCAATCCTCACTGGTTCAAAAAGAAAGGTATCATGATGTGCTTTCCAAAGAAGTGTGAATCTCTGGATAAGTTTATAGAGAGGGGTTCAATTCACTCCTCCACCTCATTCACTGTAAGTAGGAAGTACCTCCTGAAACAGATGTAAATGCTACCATGACTAGGCATTCCTGCTTGATGTTGAAAATCTTGAACATGAAACTGCCTCATGATCACAAGACAGTGTTATGCCCAGTACAGGCAGGAAGGTATTACAGACTTAAAGCTATATTTTAAAAAGTGGACACCAAAAGCTGTTTGAGGTGGCTGTAGCATATCATGTGACTTGGCAGTAACTAGCTCTAGACAGGCCTGACACTCAAGCAAATTCCTGATTAAATATGGATCTGACTGTGTAGAAGAAGTGACTGTGAGATTCCTTCAGAGTGTAAAGTGGGTGAATGGGCATGGAAGTATCATAGTTTGGCATGAAAGGTATGAGGGGCCATGGGGATTGGTCGGGACGCATAGCTTGGCATGGGGGATATGGGTAAGACCTTTTGAACTTACCTTCCAAAAGGCTTCCTCATCCAGACAATGGTTCATGACACATCTGAGGTGCCATGAACAACAAGTCCTTTAAAAGCTGGCCTGACTCCATGAAAATTGAGGAGGACTAGGACATGCCTATCCCTGCAATGGAGCCGGCCAGGTTGGGAGTGCTTGGTATGGGCTACTGACCCAAACCAGTCCGCACTCTCAATCTGCACTGCTGAAAAGTGAGGGCACAGGGAATGGGACCAGGAATCCCGGAATGGGATTCCAGCCACCATTTTTACGCCTCCATGGTGTCTCTATGAAAATCCAGCTGAACATTTCAGGTAAGGACCCTTCATCAGAAGCGTTCTGACAACTATCATGAGTATTGGAATAGCCACGCCTTGAAGTAACAAAGGCATGGAAGAAGATTTCAGTATCAGATTTGCTGAGGCAAGGCTGGAGTTGAGTGTGTTATGGAGATGGAAGTAGGCGGTCTTGGTGTTGCAGCAGTTATACGGTTGACAGCTGATCTCAGGGACAAATACAACATCAAAGTTGTGAACAGCCTGGTTCAGCCTCAGACAGTTATCAGGGAGAGGGATGGAGTCGATGCTTAGGGAATGGTTCGGTTTTCCCAATATTCAGTTGGAGGAAAGTTGGATGAGCAGCCTGACGACTTAAAGACAGTGAAGGGATTGAGTAGTGCTGGTGAGCTGGAGTCGAATGTCATCAGCGTACATGTGCATGATGTCGTTGTGAAATAGCGTGAAGATAAGATATAAGAGGATACAAAAGATCGATTTTGGGTGTCACCAGAGGTATTGGTGTGGGATCAGAAAGAGAAGCTTTCTGTAGGTTGTTCCCTGGCTATGACTGGATAGATGAGAATGGAACTGAGCGAGTGCAGTCCCAGCCAGCTGGATGATGATGGAGAGGCATTGGAGGAGAATGGTTCAGTCAACCTCAACAAAGGTTGCAGACTGTTGAAATATAGTTTACCATGGTCACAGTCTCACAGGGTATCATTTGTAACATTGATAAAGGCCATTTCAGTACTATGGCAAGAGTCTGAAATCCGACTGGAGGGATTCAAACTTGGAGTTCCAGGAAAGATTGGCACAGAGTTGGAAGACAACAGCATATTCAAGGACTTTGGAGAGGCAAGAGTGTTTGGAGATGGGATGGTTGTTTGTAAAATACAAACTCTTCCAAAATAGTAACTATAATTTTTCTATTACAGCAACTGGTTTTGGTGTCACTCACCCTTTTGATGTGATATGCAGTAACAGTCATGAGATGTCCAAATGATTTGGCCAGCATACTATCCATCAGTGAATCTGTGTCATATAGATTTCTACAAGAGTTTTCACTTAGATCTACAAATTGTTAGTGACTTTTAATCAGAGGTTAGGGAAATTTACCTCCCAAATGGCCAGTAAGATGCCAGAGTGTGGTGGCTGTGTAATAGGGGGAATGTGTGAGAGTGTCTTATGTGGATATCTACTGGGCCTGGATTTTCATTCCTGAATTGGATAGCAGGAGTTGGGAAATCTCATTTGCCATGCCACGAAAAACCATTCCCCTGCCTGCCACAGGAGAAACTTAGCCAAATGGTGGAATCTTCACCCTGGGGGAAGTGGGTATGACAGATGTGAGATGGAGTCAGGCTCGCCATGCCCAGATGTTGTTAAAAAGGCCCATGTCAATTCTCTGGGATGCCGGCCCAGTTGCTTTGCTAAATATAAGGCCCTCTAGCCCCCAACCCTCACTCACCAACCACTCCCAATGTCCCATCCATGCAATCCCACATACCCTACCCACCTCCAATGGCCCTTCATATATTCCTTGCCAAATCATGAACCCCACCAGCCCATGCCCTTATAGCCCCAGTTAAACTTAATGCTGACTCATGCCAACCCACCAAACATCCTTTGCCCTTACACCCTCCATGTCAACTCACCCAGTATCCACCAGGGACAGACCCAGGAGCCATGTTAGGTGAAATAAAGTTGAAGATATCTATTACAGCCTTTACTATATTAAAAAAAATCCCTATTCATGAAAGTCCACTCAAAACACTTAAATCCCCTCAAGCACTTAATCCTTTATAAGGACAAAGATATCTGTATTCATAACCCCACATCAAAGACAGCTAATCCTTTAATAATCTCTATGAGATGTCAGTCAAACCTGCTGCGATAATGGAGGCTTGTGGAAAGCAGCCAAGCATTAATAATGACGTAATGATATCCCTTGGGGTAAAATCAACAAATAGCTCCTGTAACTGCTTGACCTGAGATTTTTTTCAACTCTCACTGACACAGGCAGCCTTTTTATAAAAATTTCAAAGTGCTGTGGATTTAACTAACTTCACGGCTTGGTTTCATTTTACCTTTCACTGACACATGCAGGCTATTTTTAATTTTTAAAGGGCTGGGGATTTAAATAACTTCACAGCTTGACAGTTCTACGAACCTTCAAGAGCATTTAAAACTACTCTTTAAAATACCGTGACTCCAACCGAGTGGATTAAGGCCCTTGCCACAGTTAATATGGGGTCTGTTTGAACTCAGCACTGAGTTCAAATTACCCTGCTGAAATTGGGTTTCCTGCCTGTGTGATTCACACCCCACTCCCTTTCCCCTATGGCAAAAATGTGGGTGAGATTTCCAGATCTGGGGTCTGAGCACCATTTTGGAATCTCCACAGAGCCTCTATGACTCTGCAAAAGTTCATGTCTTGTTGTCTGTGTAGATTCTGACCATAGAATTGAAGCATTGAATGAATTTGTGATTGAGAAGGACGAATTTGAAAGGGTGACAATTGTTAACAAAACATTCATCTCAGTTCACTATTATTCAAATGCCCCATATGGATCTCTCACAGTGATGAGCATGCATTAGTGAACCTTATGGACACCCTTTTAAAATACTCAAGCTATCATACCATTTTAGTAATAATCTTACTGTAATAATAATGTTTATTATTTGTGCAGCAGCTACCTGTTTATTACAACCAATTAGGTGGGCCCCATGGGGGAGTGTAATTAACCGTTGGCATGTGCTGTGCTACAGATTCATACAAGTTTGAATCTGCAGCTTCCTACATGGTCAGTTCCAAACCAAGCCAACTTAGGTATGACATCAAATGGAGTTGAATAATTTATTTCAACACAGAAAAATCAACAGGAAATTATCCCTTGTTACTCCTACACACATCTTAGCAGATAACTCAGGAGCAGGTATGGAAGATGCCAGGATGCAGGTTCTGCCTACTTCTTTACACATGTGACATAAATAGAGGGAGGTAAATTATAGGTGACATAAAAACATTAGAGATCATTGGCTCAATTTTAACTCTGTGGAAGCAGGCAGGTTCTGAATGACTTAAAATCTTCCCCTCTATGCCTTAGAAGAACATCTAATGGGATGGAATTTTATGCCAGCAGGATTGTATGGTCCGAAGTCAATGGAATTTTGAATGGCTCACCGCACTTTGATGGGGCTGTGGTCCCCATGATCTTTTGTTGAGAAGGGGGAATAGAAGATTAAAGAGAAATCTGCAATACTGGCATTCTTAGGCGATGTGGGGGAAGACGTTTAGTGTTAATAGTAGGGGGTTAATAGTTAGTGGGAAAGGGAGAAATCCGTGATAAGATAAGTATACAGGGACTCTGAAACTCTTAAACAACTTAACTTAGACTCTTAAACAACGGGCGGAATTTTCCGAGCCTGATGGCGGTGGGTATGATAGGTGGCATGCTTGGAATATATGGCGCAACCTGCTTCAAGGCAGCATGAAGGCAGGCTGTGATTGTCCGCTCAGCCCGCCACCAGCAGGCCGTGTTTCCCGCCATTGGTCGGCGGGGAGCTAATTATAATTAGCACATAATTAAAAGGCCATCCCGCCAGACTCTTGGAACCCTGCCGTATAGTCTGTCCACGCTGGCAGGAAAGCACGTGATGTGTTTCAAAACAGCAGGCAGACAACGTACACTTGGCCTTCACTTTGGGGGAACAGAGGTGAGTGAGCAGCAGCATTCTCCACAGCTCGCCTCGCCCATTGTTTACAGGCCTCAGGGGCCCTGGGCAACTGATGCCTGGCCCTGGAGGTGACTGCTGAGGTGGGGGGAAGGGGGGGTGGGGGACGGGATGTTCTGGGGGGCAAGTGCTGGCCAGCCACGGAGGTGACTGCTGAGGGGTGGTGGGGGGGGAGGGTGTCCGGGAGCAAGTGCTGACCAGCCTTGGAGGCGACTGCTGCATCCCGTGCACAGGCAATCAAGGTGGGGGGCAGGGTAAGTGAGGGAAGTGGCCACGCATTAGGGACACCTGTATAAACTGACCATGCCTTTGCAACTGAGACAGATGAGGTGCAGCCACAGTGATATGATTGGGGTCAGGCTTCTAACCTGCCTGCCCATGCAAGCAACGCAAAGGCACTAAAGGGCCACCAAGAGCTCCATACCTTACCCGCATGCGCTAACCGCCACCCCCCCTGCACAGACTTTGAGTCCGCCACCACTTTATTGGACCGTGAAGCAGTTGGACTGCACACGTTGTACAATCTCCTCGCCAATGCTGGCCATGTAGCAGACACTGCTGGAGGCGCTCACCGCCCCTTGCAATCTCAGCATCTCGGTTTAGACCAGTGTTCCCCATGTCGCAGGTTGACAGGGCAGCCATACAGCGCACTCATCTCTGGCCATCTGAGAGGTGACCAGCACTCTCCGGGAAGCATTAAGGGGCAGTCACACAGGGCCAGGAAAGGTGCTATGTACAGCCATGATAACCACGTCTCTCTCTCTCTCTTTCATGCTGCAGGAGGATTAAATCAGGATCATGGATCCTGGTGACCTAGCTGTATGCCTGATGGCCTACAGAGACCATAGAAGATGGAGGAGAGAGCAACTGAGGCACCTGACCATGCAAAGGCAGGAGCAGCAATCTCATGAAGAAGAGGCAGCAGGGGCTCCTGCACATGCTGCCCAGGAGTGACAGCGAGCCTTGGCTGGTCGGCGCCTAGTGACACCCAGGGCCTATAGATGCTGCCTGCCATTCCTGCAGATGGCTGAGAACCAGTGTTGCCGACAACTGCGCATTTCTAGGGACCTGGTGGCTCACATCTGCCACTTACTGCAGGACTTGGCACCAAGGGGGCATGGAGGGCATCCACTGCCAGTGGCTGTGAAAGTGATCGCGGCGCTCAATTTCTATGCCGGTGGCTCCTTTCAGGTCTCCACAGGTAACCTCTGTGGGATTTCACAATCCACCACCCACAAATGCATCCATGAGGTCACGGATGCCATCTTCTCCATGGCACACAACTTTGTATGTTGTGCTTGGGACCAGGACAGCCAGGATGCAAGGGCCATTGAATTCTCCCTGATCTTGGGATTCTACAGGTGTAGGGTGTGATTGACTGCGCTCATGTGGCACTCAGGTCTCCATCGCTACACTTGGTGGACTTCATCAACTGCAAGGGCGGTTGAACGTGTAGCTGGTATGCGACCACCAGAAACATATCCTGCAGGTATGCGCATGGTTTCCAGAGAGTGTGCACGACACCTACATCCTTAGTTGCTCGCAGATCCCTACAGTCTTCCATGCTCCACAGAGGCTGCAGGCTTGCCTCCTTGGGGACAAAGGCTACCCACAGAGGCCGTGACTGATGACACCCGTGTGGCGGCCTCAGACTGCAGCAGAGCGATGCTATAACGAGGCTCGTGCAGCAGCTTGCAACTTGGTGGAGCAGACCATCGGGATGCTGAAAATGCGGTTCTGGTGTCTGGACCAGTCTGGTGGAGCCCTGCAATACAGTCCACAGAGGGTGTCGTGTCTGCTGCACCATTTACAACCTGGTGCTGTAACAGGGTGAGGAGCTGGCTGAGGAGGAGATGGAGGAGCTGGAGGACACCGACAGGTTGAAGGTGAGGGGGCCCTCGGTGGTGACGATGACGGGGATGAGGCTCTCACACTGGCTAGACGAGGCAGGCATGCTCGGGACGCCCTCATAGCTACCAGATTTGTGAAGGATGATGATGACATGCAGTGAGGTGTCCCCATAGATCCGTACATTGCAGTTGTGAAAGTTTGACTCCAGTCGGGCTTATGGCAGCACCAATACCCTCTGTGATAATGCTCCTATCATGGAGATGCAGTGGAGGCCCTAATAGGCCCTAATAGTCGCTCGATCGCAGGAGGATGATGACAACATGCAGTGAGGACACTCCATAGATCTTCACATGGCCTCTTAGAATGTCTGACTCCTGTCTGGCCGAGGGCAGCTTGCTTGCACTCCATGATCAGGGTCATCTCAGAGTCACAGCCAGGAAACTTTAGACATATCTGATGCTGTGTCCACCTTCAGCACCTCAGTCCTTCAGGAACTGGTGCACAGCAACACAAATCACGGATGCTGGTGTGGAGGGGGCCAGCCCCACCTTAAAGGTGCTGAGAGCACCCAGAGAGAATGAGAGAACTCTGTGGCACCGCCGGTCATTGTTTCCAGGAAATGTGAGGCTGGACCATCACTATGGCCTGAAGGCTGCACAGAGCACAAGGAAGAGGCCCTGGACTGAGACACCTGCCTTTATCTTGTGCAGAAAGGATTCACATCTGAGTGACATGAACACTGTTCATCAGAACAAGGAGCCACAGGCAGGGAGACATTCTTGGGAGTTTATTGACAATAGTGAACATTATGTACAAGTGATCAACACCCATGCCCAGGCTGTGCAACTACTTTTACCTAACTTTCCTAACACTGCCGCTACATCTTGGTGCTTCCTGGACATCCACAGCTGAGGTGGAAGCAGCCTGCTGACTGTGACGCCCTGTCTGTGATGTCTTTGGCAGGCGTCCTCTGGAGGGACAAGACTTGGTGGGCCCCGGCCTGCTTTTGTGTGGCAGTGGCACCCTCCTCAGCCTGAGAAGCTGGAACTGCTGAGGTCACAGGAAGAGGGGATTCGGATGGGCCGGTCACTCCCAGAGTCACCTTGGTGGATGATCCTGGAGTGTGTATCTACTAATCCTCCCCCCTATGGGTGCCTGAGGGCCCCTGGCTGACTCTGTGACCGGTAAGGGTAGCTGGAATAAGATCGAGCTGCCCAGCACCCTATCGCATACGTTCTGTTGGAGGCCAACTATGGCGTCAGCGATGGAGTTAAGCCCATGCAGCAATGCAGGAGTGACATCCTGGACCAAAGTTTCCATGGCAGCCGCCATCCTTCCAGTGTTGACCTCGCAATGTCGGCGCTATCACCTCAGACGGAAGACAGATGGCCTGCTCCATTGTGCCTTGCAATCTGAGGAGTGCAGCGGACATCCCTTCCTGATGTTCCCGAGCTTGCCTTTGCAGCTTCAGCAACTGTGACATGACCGAGTCCAGAGGCTCGTCATCTGACTCGGACACTCAGCAACATTCTGGCCTCCAGCAGTCCTCCGAGTGCCGGGGTCGTGGGAAGTCCCTGCCTCCGACTGCTTTGGATCAGAAAGTGCGATGTGCTCACCAGATTGTGATCCCAAGCTACTCTAAAGCTAGGTCCCACTGAGGTGTGTGTCTCTGTGCTGGTGGAGGATGTGGGTGAGCGCTGCGACGAGTCTTCAGGGAGGGTGATTTCAGATTCCTCTTCAGAGGTTTCTTCAGGACTTGATTGGAGGCCCTGGGCCATGGACTCTGTCGGCTGTTTGGCAGAAGTGCCTGCGAGAGCAAGGGGAGATAATTTGTGCATGGCAGTGGCCTGTGAAAGAGGACACATCACTCACAGCATGGATGTTGCACTGCTGGATCCTCACTTGGTACAGCAGCGCTGACCTCACAGTCAGCACAGGACCGGTCCTGGTAATCGCCGGCCAGCTGAATGGCTCTGTTTTCAAATTCTGTCAGAACTTTGATCTCCAGCATCCCTCCACCTGTCTGCAACCTTTCCCTCCTGTTGTGTACCAGTTTGTCCAGCATGGATAGCGATGGGGAGAGTGTATCAGGATGCCTGCTGGGCCAGATGATAAGTATGCCTGGCCTGTGTGGGTGGTGAGTGGTACCATGGACGGGATGAGGGCAATGATGGTGTGTGTGAAAGAGTGAATGGTGATGTCCCTCGCACTGGCAGTGAGAGGGCCCTGTAGACGTGTGCTGGGTTTGTGAGTGTGTGACTTGGGAGTGATGAAAAGAACGACTTACCCTGACAGAACAGAGAAGATCATTCATCCTTTTGCAGCACTGGGTGGCTGTCCTCCTCTGCAGGGCATTTGTGCTGACCACCACTGCCACCACTTCCCATGCTGGATTGTGACTTTGTGCCCATCCTCTGGCCAGAGCGGGGGTACAGCACATCTCAGTGGACTTTCACAGCATCCAGCAGTTGCTCAAGGGACCCATCATTGAAGCTGGGGGCTGCAGTCTTTTTCCCTTTGCTGGCCATGTCTCCTGGGCAGTGGTGGTGAGCTGGTGGCGATGTGTGCTTTGCTGGCGGCTGCCTTTTAAAGATGGCGGCCGGAGTGATGCAACAGCGGAGCAATGGCGGGCTGGCGAATGAGAGCCTGCTCACCATGGAAATGGTGTGTTTTGTAAGAGTGAATAAATAATGAGGTGGGCTCAGGACGATAAGGCGTGAAAACCCACCATTTTTGTCAGCGGGTAGGACTCCAGTTTACTCGCCTGCTACCGCACTTAGTGCAATTCTGGGAAAATTTCACCCAATATCTCAGAATTGCTATCTGCCTTTGGGAGTTAACCCATTTTAGGTTGAATAAACTTCAGAGCAATACCATAATATAAATTAAACCAAAATCCCTTTCAGGCCAAGTCGGTAAACTAATTAAGTACAGTATGTGATCAAGCCCAGGTATTGTTCTGTGTCACAGTGTATTACAATGTAATATAATGTAATATAATATAAAGAGCTACTGACACCCTTCTGTATTCATAGATTGAAAGCCAAAAATATTTCACCCGTCAATGGCAAATAGGGTCAGAGTCAATTAAATTTGATTCAGTCATCAGAATAAATTGAAGATTATTGTTCCAGAAACCAAAAGTATGTCCTCCAGCAAATGAAAAAAATGCACAATTGGCAAATACAAATGGCAGGGCGTGGGATGGGGTTGGGGGAAACATTATAAATGTTTATTTAACCACAGAGTAAATTGCACGGCTTAGATCCTTGGCTTCAGTTACCTTCCCTTATCCATAGTTATGGAGTTTTGCATAATTCATTTTCTGTTCCACGCTACATAATGTGTGGGCCAGACAGGATGTCTGCAAGTTGTTCTCAGCCAACTTCATGGATTCAAAACAAAATTAAAAATTGAACTAAATAGTTTGGAAATGAAGAGAAAACTTTTTAAAATAACTGTTGCTTAATAATATTCACAGTAAGTGCTTTAGCTTCAAGAAAAAAACGATAGTTCCGGTTGTTACAATTTTGAGGATCTTAAGATTGTTATGTTTTGGGACTGTGTCTTTAATTTAAGGTAAAATGACTAAGTCATGATCTGTTCTGAAATCTATCTGACAGCAAGTCTGGGTGGTTTAATTATTAGAGATTAAAGGGAGCCCCGATTTTTTAATTGGGAAGAAGATGCAAGGAGACAACGGCAGCAATCTATGTGCTCACAGTGGCTAGACTGTGAGTCTCCAAAGTCCCAGAAAAATGTTGAGAATGTTGGGTTGTAAACAGTTGTTTTTAAACTGCCAATTTACTTCCAAGATAAAAGAGAGTTAGGGTCTCAAGGATAGCTAATCAGCGTCTTTAGTTGGCTATAAGGCCCATGTGATTCATGTTACCATGTTGATGGACTTTGAGATGGGAAGAATACAGAGGAAACCATTGTGATATTGAGTTACAGAATTTCCTAAAATATCACAGTATATCACAGACAGGTTAGTCTGCCAGGGTCTGGGAGAGAGAGAGCAGCTAGAGGCTGAAAGTCCTTTTAGTTCACTCAGCAGAATGCAGGTGAAAGCTCGTGCATGGATTGGAAAGATCAAATTTGTGGGAAATTAAAACAAGGCCGGAAGATTTGCCTAGCTTTAGATAGAAGGAGGAGTCTCCATGAAAATTGCACTATGAGAAACAGTTCTAGAGTTAAAAGTTTCCAGGCTGGGAAAGGAAATGATTAGAAGTAAACCCTCCAGGAGCTAAGAATCATTTTGAACTGATTCTGGGAGAATTGAATGTCTGCTTAAAGGACAGTGTAACATTTACTTGATAGTGTTTTTTTTCCAGTTGTGTTCAAAATTCTGTTCGGTAGTTAAAGTATAACTTGCCTACAAAAATAGTGTTTAGTCAATAGTGCTTTTAGTCTGTTTTGTAAATGGCTTAAGACATGAAATCTGATCATGCCTTTGTGCAACTATTAACTGGAAGTTTGAATTTCTTTTTAAAAGTTATTGGTCTCTATGGGAATCATAAGATAATAGATAGTTTAGCAACATTTGTTTGACAGGGTACTGTGCAAGTGAACACTTTATTTATAACTGGAGGATACATGCTTAATACAGCCCTGAAAGCTTACAGAACAAATCTATATTTTAGACAGCTTTCTTACAATTAATTTTGAAAAGTTTAATTGGAAAAATTTGTTCTGAATCACATGGATGATCTTAGCAGTCAATGGTACCATTTTTTTCAAATTCATTTATGGGATGAGGGCATTGCTGGCTAGGCCAGTATTTATTGCCCATCCCTAATTGCCCTTGAGAAAATGGTGGTGAGCTGCATTCTTGAACTGCTGCAGTCCCTGTGGTGTAGGTATACCCACAGTGCTGTTAGGGAGGGAGTTCCAGGATTTTGACCTAGCAACGGCGATATATTTCCAAGTCAGGATAGTGAGTGGCTTGGAGGGGAACTTCCATGTGGTGTTGTTCCCATGTATCTGCTGCCCTTGTCCTTCTAGATGGTGGTGGTCGTGCGTTTGAAAGGCGCTACCTAAGGAGCCTTGGTGAGGTTCTGCAGTGCATCTTGTAGATGGTACACGCTGCTGCCACTGTTCGTCAGTGGTGGAGGGAGTGAATGTTTGTGGATGGGGTGCCAATCAAGTGGGCTGCCATGTCCTGGATGGTATCAAGCTTCTTGAGTGTTGTTGGAGCTGCACCCATCCAGACAAGTGAAGAGTGTTCCATCACATTCCTGACTTGTGCCTTGTAGATGGTGGACAGGCTCTGAGGAGTCAGGAGGTGAGTTACTTGTCACAGGATTCCTAGCCTCTGACCTGCTCTTGTAAGCCACGGTATTTACATACCGAGTCTATTTCAGTTTCTGGTCAATGGTAACCCCCAGGATGTTGATAGTGGGGGATTCAGTGATCGTAATGCCATTGAATGCCAAGGGGTGATGGTTAGATTCTCTCTTGTTGGAGATGGTCATTGCCTGGCACTTGTAAAGCATGAATGTTACTTGCCACTTGTCAGCCCAAGCCTGGATATTGTCCAGATCTTGTTGCATTTGGACATGGACTGCTTCGGTATCTGAGGAGTTGTGAATAGTGCTAGACATTGTGCAATCATCAGCGAACACCCTTTCTTCTGACCTTATAATAGAAGGGAGGTCAATGATGAAGCAGCTGAAGATAGTTGGGCCTAGGACATGACCCTGAGGAACTCCTGCAGTGATATCCTGGAACTGAGATGATTGACCTCCAACAACCACAACCATCTTCCTTTGTGCTAGGTATGACTCCAACCAGCAGAGTTTTCCCCCTGATTTCCATTGACTCCAGTTTTGCTAAGGCTCCTTGATGCCACACTCGGTCAAATGCTGTCTTGATGTCAAGGGCAGTAACTCTCACTTCACCTCAGGAGTCCAGCTCTTTTGTCCATGATTGAACCAAGGCTGTAATGAAATCAGAAGCTGAGTGACCCTGGCGGAACCCAAACTGAGCATCAGTGAACAGGTTATCGCTAAGTAAGTGCTGCTTGATAGCACCGTTGATGACCCCTTCCATCCGTTTACTGATGATTGAGAGTGGACTGATAGGGCGGTAATAGGCTGGGTTGTATTTGTCCTGCTTTTTGTTATGGGACATACCTGGGCAATTTTCCACATTGCTGTGCAGATGCCAGTGTTGTAGCTGTTCTGGAACAGCTTGGCTAGGGGCATGGCAAATTCTGGAGCACAAGTCTTCAGTACTATTGTCGGAATATTGTCAGGGCCCATAGACTTAGCAGTATCCAGTGCCTTCAGCCATTTCTTGATATCATGTAGAGTGAATCGAATTGGCTAAAGACTGGCATCTGTGATGCTGGGGACCTCGAAGAGGCCAAGATGTATCATCCACTCGGCACTTCTGGCTGAAGATTGTTGCAAATGCTTCAGCCTTATTTTTTTGCACTGTTGTGCTGGAATACAACAAGGCACAATCTGCAGTTTAATTTCCCTGACATTGTGCAACCTATGCTTCATATTTGTGCAATCTTAGTAAAGTCATGATTAATATAAAATGAATAGTTATAAATCCCTAACATACTGCTTTCCCAGCTATGTCATAATTCCCAACAATCTCATTCCAAAGGGAGGTCAGTGAGTGTGTCAACCCAAAAAGAAAATCCACCTTGGATTTCCACATGAAAGCAAGTAGAAATCACTGTTATCAGATACTTACTTCAGCGAGGAAATGTTAGAGGAAGCATGGTACATTGCATTTCATTCCTCTGTGGATTTGAGGAAAAGCCTTCCAGATATTACATCATTAAAGACAGTAAATGAATAGATCTCAACCTTTGCTTGGCCCCTGATTAAATTTAGCCTGTTGCTGATCAAAATGTACCACTACATTGACTGAATGTCTTAAATAGGCATTGCCATTAACAAAACGAGTTTAGCACATCTTTTTCAAAGTCAAGGCTTTGTAGTGATATAGCTCACAAAAACATTATTGTGTTACTTCTATTTAATATCATTGCAGTAAAGATGATGCAGACGTTTGAGTGTTCTCATTTCCTGATCACAAAGATGATGCTGCTTCAAGGAATTTAAGAGTTTAAGGAACTTAAGAGCTCCAACTTCAAATGGATGACCATGTGTCCCTAAGCAAAGAGGGAATGCTAAACCTAAACTAATCATTTAGTAGACTGCAGTTAGAATGTTAGGCGTCTTTCTGACTTTGGGCAATGAAGTGATTATCGGAACAGTCATCTGGTTCATATTTTTTTTATTCATTAATGGGATTTGGGCATTGCTGGCTAGGCCAGCATTTATTGCTCATCCTTAATTGCCCTTAAGAAGGTGGCAGTAAGCTGCCTTCTTGAACCGCTGCAGTCCATGTATTATTGTCTGAAGTTAGAAGCGTTTCCAGTTTTTGGTGTCTTACTTTGGGAAAGATGTCAAGGCTATGCATGGGTGCAGAGGAGATTCACCCATC
The DNA here is from genome assembly GCF_964194155.1 of Cetorhinus maximus. NCBI lineage: Eukaryota > Metazoa > Chordata > Chondrichthyes > Lamniformes > Cetorhinidae > Cetorhinus > Cetorhinus maximus. The sequence continues at coordinate 33,266,158 of NC_135892.1, read as the reverse complement.
CTAAATGAGAGACTTTGATTATGAGGGGAGACTAGTTATGAGGGGAGACTAGTAATGGGACCAAGCAGGTAGCCAGTGCAGGCTTGATGGAGTAAACTTCCCATTGTACTGTCAAATTTTATGCCACCACATTTCCTCAGACTTTCTGTTGTAGCCATCCAAAGTTCCTATCAAGAATATTTAATGAGTAGTCACCTGTTTTTTTCATATTAACCTCTATTCCTCTCTTTTATATTTCTATGAGCCATACATAATACACTGAGTAGTGAGAGGGCAGCAGGTGGCTTACTCCAAGGGTGGAATCATCCCAGATTTGCATTAAGTGCAGTAGCAAGCGGGTAAAAGGACGTTTTACCCGCTGACTGCAATGGCGTCTTTTCACGTCATATCGTTCGCTTCCTGCCTCATTAATTATGCAGCCACAGGAAACACGTTGTCTTGTTGGCAGGCAGCCTCTGAATCGTCCACACAGTTACCACACCATTTCCTCACTCCGGGAGCTATATCTCAACTGTGGCCGTGCACAGTTCTCAATGCTTGCAACCCAGGACTGCTCCAGTGAAGACATGGCCTTGAAAGCCAAGAAGAATTCAGTGACCTGTCACTGAAATGCCATTTGGAGGCCTGCTGTGATGTCCTCCACCCCCGCACTGGCTGCAGGAGGTCCAGCAATCTCACCATCTGGCTTGAGAGGTGTTGGCAGTGGTGGAAGATGCCAACACTGCACAGAAGAGGTTGGCCATCCAATGCAGAAAGAAGATGAACAATCTCACCAATGCCACCATGCTAAGGCAACCATCTCATCATTCTAAACTCACATACCACAAGGCCATCACACATTCACTGGCATCTCACTCACTGCTAGCTCAATGGACATCACCACTCACTCTTTCACACACATACTCTCACATCTCCGTATGGCCTCATTTCCTTTAGAGACTGCCTCCTCAGCTCACACCAACTTGAGGCCAGTTGCACAGATCAACATGTGCCCTGGGACACACCCTAGGATATCCCCCTTCCCCAGTACTGTTTTTAATGGGGAGACCTGAGATGTAGACCAGCCTGGGTGGTGATTTAGTTGAGTCACCAGAGCTGGAAAAGAAATGTATCTGGTTTGGTCTTGTCAGATTTACGTTTTCAGGTTTATAAACAGAGGGCATCACAGTAACGTGCATTATTAATCATGTTTACCTTGGTATTTTTCACTCAAATGGCATGAAAACTTAATAAAAAGTGAATTGCATTGCAGAACTTTGCATTATAACAAATGTTAAAGATGTCACGACACAAACATATCCCCAGCCTATCAGCCAACAAAGCTTCATTGTAGGATTGTGTTTCATATACTGGTGGCGTGGTTGCTGGCTTCTGGTATGTGTAGCCTATCTTACCTAGAGAGACTGTAATCTTACTCTGATGGTTACTTCAAACTGGGTTATTAACCTAATGTATAAGGTAGGTTACAGAGTCGGTATGTCTCTCCTGAGTACAGACCGTTCCATCGTCTTTCCTAAGAGTCTAGCTGCTGATGTCACTGTTACATCATGGTCTACATCATTCATTACCATAACTGTTCTATTAACCCATTACACTATAGATTTTATCAGGTATTGTGCCAGTCTGAAAACCACCCATTGAATTAGTAACTTCCCTTTCAGCCATTTACCTTTGAAATAACGATTGTGCCGCACTGCATAGCTAAATAAAGCAAACTTTAATCGACAATTTGACTGCATTAGATCTGAAGAAATGCAACTCATTTATAAAAGCCTATTCCCATTCATTTAATGCTACAGATATGAAAGGGAAGGAAGATGAACATGGGACAGTCATTAGTGGAACACAGATCTGATTAGCTTTTAGTAAAGTTATTTTGTTCTAGTTTGTTCCAAAGGTTTTACATTGTTCATGTTATTTATTCACCAACTTTTCCCAGCTTTCTAATATCATTTGTAATTATTTTGCAACCTTCTAAAGATGCTCGTCTCATTCTCTATCAGCTTTGACAGGACAGTCAGCGAATAGTTAAGTGCCCGTAATTGTCAAGAAAAATATGTTTGATAACCCCACCTGCCTTTTTGTTCTGTTCACAAGCATGCAAAGCGATGACACACAAATCTCTGAAACACATCATTGTATCACTTATGCATGGTATTATTAAGATAAACCGAAGCTAAGTGTTTCTGCTTTGCTTAAAAGTAAGACTTTCCGAGCATTATAATTTAGAAGGTGCTCTTTTAAATATGTAACAACAGCCGACTCAAATGTTTGGTATCTGAGCATTCAACAGGATGACATCATGCCCAAGAGGCCCAGACATGTGCAAAAAAACAGTGAGAGAGAGCAGCCACATGTCATGAGCCGATTTATTGAGGGATAGAACATTCAACTACAAAACAGGTTAAATATCCAACTGCAGGGAATTCCTCTTCAGAGCCAACCCATTAACTTGTTAAAACTTGGCTCAATAGTAGCACTTTTGCCCTGAGATTGATTGTTTTAGGTTTAAGTCCCAGGACTAAAGCACAGATCTAGGCTGATGTATAATTTAGTATTAATGGAATGCTACATTGTCAGAGGTATTGGCTTTTGGATCAGATGTTTAACTGAGGCCCGAACTGCTGTTCAGTTGAATATAAAAGACCCTATGGCAATTTTTCAATGAAGTATCAGGAGTTTTCTTGGTGTCCTGGCTCACATGGCTCCCTAACAAAAACAAAACAGTTTAATTGCTCAATCATCAAATTGCTATTTGTGTAACCTTATGTGGGACTTGATTGCCACCTTTCCCTAACTAACAACACTGACAACTTCAGAAAGTAACTCACTAGATGTAAAGCACTTCCAGGTATGCAGAGGATGTAAATTATATATTTTTTGTTACATGTCTATGAGAAAGAAGAGGAAAATGAAAGGAAAATGATTTCTGTTCTCCCACATTGACATTACATTGTACTGATCACATGCAAGAGAGGGAGATAGGTGTACAGATGTAGTTTTGAGTTAATTTACTCCATTTCTTTCGTCAAAGTTTGTTTCATATTCCACTCTATTTATGTGGGAATTTTTTAGTGCTTGTCTCAATATTACATAGCATTACTTACTTACGTAGACTTAGTTCTTCCAGTCCCATACATGACAATGGGCAGCAAGACTCCACCACTGACCTCGGTCCATTGCGATCCCTTTCACTCCTCATGTGGTGTCCCCCACTTGAAAGTCATCCTTAAATGTACTTCACCAGGACATCTTTGGCTGCAGTCCCGTTTTCTTCTGTCTGGTGGTGCCCATTGTACTGCCGCTTTGGTGGGGCGTGCCACTCAGGAAGCAAAATACCTGTCCTGCCAGCACCAGTCATCTCTCCATCTCGCCTCTAATCAGTCCTCTGTAAGACTTCATTGTTGGTGATATTGTCTCTCATGTGATGATCAGGATCTTACACGGACAGAGCTGGTGAAAAACATCCATCTTATGTGACACCTTTGCTGCTCTCTTCCATTCTCGCTGGCATAGATTGCAGTTGGTACTACTATGGACATGTAGATTCACAGCTTCATGGCTGTGTTCATGGTGTTGGATTCCAGATGCTGCTGGAAGACCGATGCTGTTTTGCCGATTCTTGTGTGGACGTGTCAATCCCTACATCACCCTCCCTGGAGATGTTGCTGCCTGGGTATGGGAAGTGGTCAATGTCCTTGATGTTCTCTTGTCTGATGGTGATGGGAGGGCCTTGATCTAGTTGTCACTGTCTTGGTCTTCTTGCAGCTGAAGCATAGACCAACCTTGGCACCACTACTCTCAAGACTGGTGGTCATGTCTTGGAGCGAGCATGATTCTTCAGCCAGCAAGGCGATATCGTCTGCAAAATCCATGTCCATCAATCGGTGGTATTGCCATGGGATGCCAAAGTCTGCACCCACCATTGCTGCCTTCATGATGAAATCAATAGCCTAGAGGAAAAGGAATGGGGAGAATATGCACCTTGCGTACTCCTGTGATGATGTTGAAGGAGTCAGTGATGTCCGTGCTGGTCTTGGCACAGCAGCTGGATTGTAGTATGAGGCTTTTAAGATGTTAATATACCACTCCAGGATGCTGTATTGTCTTGCGATGTACCAGAATGACTGCCAGTGGATGCTATCGAAAGCCTTCTTGAAATCAATGAAGTTGATAACAAGTGGTTTCTGGTACTCTAGGCTCTGCCCTGTGATGCTCCTGAGAGTAAAGATCTGCTTGCAGCATGATCTGTCACCCCAGAAACCTGCCTGCTCTTTGAAGGCAGAAGTAGACAGTGCCTTTCACAGTCTGTTGAGGAGTACCATGTTGAAGACCTTGCCAGGTACTGAGAGCAGGGTTACAGCCCTCCAGTTGTTGCAGCTGCTGAGGTACCCTTCCAACAACCATAAAGTCACAATGGCCATTTTCAATGGAGAAAGTCAAGGACAAGGTCCAGCTGATTCTTTCCAACAGATTGGAAGTACTACTGAAGTCAAACAACATCAAAGAACAGTGCAAAATCTTCAAAAGAAGGATGAAGGAGAGTGCAGAAGTCACCATCAGACAGAGGAGAGGAACCACCAAAGAATGATGGATCACTGACCCCACGTGGAAGTTGATTGATGAATGAAAGCTGGCGAAGAGCAAGAGGGACTAAGAAGCAAACATTGAACAAAGCCAAGAAGACAATGAGAGGTACAGAAGACTGGATAAAGTTGTGAAGAAGAATTGCAGGAGAGACAAATGAGGATGGATAAAGTTAAAAGAGAGAGGCACATGAAGTAACAAATCAGAACAACTCCAAGAAACTGTTTATAATCGTATGGGAATTGACTGGTGCAAAAGGCAACACTGCTGTACCAATCAAGGGCAAGGAACGTAGGACACTATTGATGGATGAGAAGCAGGAGGCGAGATGAGTGGAACATATTTGGGAGATCCTCAGCCAACCCAACCCCAGCTCCATGTTGGGGTTTGATTACAACATCGCACCTCAGCAGCTGAACATCAGCTAGAGAGAAATTGCCAGATTAGAGGTCCAAAGAGCCATTAAGAGCTTGAAGAACAACAAAGCACCTGGAATCAATGGGATACCAGCAGAGTTACTGAAACATTATATAGCATTATATCAGCTTTAAATAGTTATTTAATTATTAACCTCAGGTTTTCACCATTTGTTCCTGTGAGAAAACTCCACCCATTGGGCAGACTGACTCCCAGTAATTGAATACTAGTTACAGCTGAACTGGTCAATTCTGATGAAAGGTCATAAACCTGAAGGTTATCTCTGTTTCTTTCCACAGACGCTGCCAGACCTGCTGAGCATTTCCAACATTTTCTGTTTTTATTTCATGTCTCCAGCAACTGCAGCAATTTAATTTTGTCATAGAAAAAAGAAAGACTTGTATTTATATAGCACCTTTCGATATCTCAGGATGTCACAAAGCGCTTTACAGTTAATTAATTACATTTGTAGTGTATTCACTGTTGTAATGTAGGAGGCGTGAGCCAATTTGTGCACAGCAAGCTCCCACAAACTACAACATGATAATGTCTAGATAATTTGTTTTTAAGTAATTTTGATAATGTTGTTTGAGGTATTTATATTGGCCATGATATGGGGGATAACCCCTTACTCTTCTTTGAAATAGTGCAGTGGGATCTTTTACATTTACCTGAGAGAGCAGACTCAGTTTAACATCAACACAAAAAATGGCATCTATGACAGTGCAATCATCCCTCAGTATTGCACTGGTGTGTCAGTCTAAATTTTTGTGCTCAAGTCTCTAGACTGGGTCCATAAACCAGAACCTTCTGACTCCAAGGTGACACTGCTACCAACTGAGCTACAGCTGATACTTTTCGAAAAGTGACACTTGTTTTGTCGGTGTTCTTTGACTACTAAGACTAAGCATCTTTGACTAAGATGCTAAAGGGGATAGACAAAGTAGACGTGGAGTGGATGTTTCCCCTTGTGGGGCATTCTAGAATGAGAGGCCATAGTTTTAGGTTAAGGGGTGGTAGATTTAAATCAGAGATGAGGAGGAATTACTTTTCCCAAAGGGTCGTGAATCTGTGGAATTCACTACCTCAGAGTGCAGTGGATGCCAGGATGCTGAATAAATTTAAGGAGGTGATAGACAGATTTTTAAGTAGTAATGGGTTGAAAGGTTATGGGGAGAGGAAGGGAAATTGGAGTTGAGGCCGAAATGAGATCAGCCATGATCGTCATGAATGGCGGGGCATGCTCGAGGGGATGAATTGCCTACTCCTGCTCCTAGCTCTTATATTCTTATGTTCTAATACTGGAAGTACTCAGCAGGTCAGGCAGCATCTGTGGAAAGGAACAGAGTTTCCGGTTCTGATGAAAGGTCTTCTACCTGAAACATTAACTCTGTTATTCTCCCCACAAATTCTGCCTGTTTTGCTGAGTATTTATAGCATTTTTGTTTAGATTTCAGACTTCCAACATATGCAATATTTTGCTTTTGTCCTGGTTAAGATTTGTTTGACTTATGAGCAATTGATTAATTTCCTAAATGTCACAAGTATGTCAGTATATCAACATTATTACTACCTTGTTCTGGTATTCTCAGTGGGTTTACTAATCCCAGCTGTCTTTCATCTTTGATATGAAGTATTCCATATGTGTGCCTCATTCATTAAGATTAATAATGTGTTATTACTGGGACAGCTGCTTTATCTGCTTTTGCTGAACTTGTTTGATAGCCACATTATATATGAGTGCAACAACCAGATAAATCTAACCAATACAGAGGGAGAATAACTTGGGTTTTTGTGGACTACTTGATCTAAGTTGTGTTCTATACATTAGAGATTTTTTTTTAAATGAAGCGCTCTGTCAATGTTTCCAGTGTTAAATAGCTGCATTCATTCATTTATCATCTCCATCAGGTGACATTTTTAATGGTTGGGAATAGCTTCAACCATTCAAATGTGAATAGGGGCATAAAATTGGGCTTGCTTGTGCCTGTTTAGGGCTCTACAAAGCCCCAGTGAGTTCCAAATGGCGTCCACAACACGGATGTACACTTCTGATATGAAGTACTCTGGATGTCATATGGATAAAGGGTTTAGCACGTACGTACACATTATGGACACTGGAAGTATGTGGAGCAGGCAGATTATGACATGGTGTACAAGCTGATTGGACTCCATTGTTGCAATTTTGGAACTCCATGCCACAGACTCCACCTCTTATCTCACACAGCTGAACATGATGTTAAGCAGCAAGAAGGACTCCCACCGCTATTTATCGGGATCATTAACTCTTTTTATAGGTTAGTCACTGGTTGATGTTTTTCTAGCTGTTGCTACAATTCTACACATTTTTAGTGGCTCCCATTGTTGGTTCAATTTTCAGAAGTCTACAAGGAGTCTACAAGGCAGGTGCAGAAGTACTTTTGCTGACTTTAAGGCTGCTATATAAAGCAGTTGCTCCCAGAAATGGGTGCACTAGCAGAACACGCTTTAGGAATTGAGTGAGTTTGGGAGAATGAGCAGACGTTGTGCACAGTAGGACAAGCTACTGGAGAGGGAGGAGGAGGAGTGGGGGGGAGAAGGGCTCTCAGCAGGAGGTCACAACCACCCACGGTGCTCAGGAAACAATAGTCCAATATGAATCTTTTTTTGCCTCTTGCCAGAGGGCAACAGGGTGGAGTGAGCAGATTTCAGGCTTACTCATGGGGCAGGGTACCATTGACCACATGCATTTTGCTTTGCGGGCACTGAATGTTAAATCTGTCTTGTACCTGAAGTGAAAGGAATTTCAGTTATAGTCATTTAGAAACTTTTCGTCTTGCACTCATCAGGACAATTTGCAAGAAAATTCCAATGTCAGGGGAAACAACATATTTATACTGCATGAGAAGAGAGTGCTGATTGGTTGGCAAGTGGACTCTGATTGATAGAGGCATTGCCATGGAGAATGCACCAGTTTATGGTGACTGACAGTCAGCTGCCAAGCATTGTTTGAAATTTAATCCAGGCAGCTTGACTCTGGTCAAGACATTACCCTGGAGAATGAACCAGCAAATGGCTGTCACTTATTTTGTTTAGCTGAAACAGGCACAATGTGTGTACATGTTCTTTCTGTATGCAAAGAACAGGACCCTATGTATTAATATATGTAGCTTCCAGTACACGTAAATGCGCCACTTTGCGAACCCGATTGACAATCTAAAATTGGTTATTGGTGTAATGCGTAGCACACTGAGGATTATTTAGCAAATGTTGTCCAATCGTGGAATCACATCTAATGTTGAACACTGTGTTTTGAATTTTGCAAGCATGGGTTGATTGGGTACAGTCCGTACCTTGCTTGTTGTGAACAGCGGAAGGGACATGCTGTTTGATACGATCTGCCAGTCTTTGGGGTGTACGGCTTACATACCTAGCACCACACTGGCACTGAAATTCATACACCACATTACTCATTTATGTGATAGGCAGAACGTCTTTTTGGCTTGACGACAGCATCCTGTTTGTGGTGAATACCACTTGTGTTGTTACCGCATAGTAGCATTGTTGAACAGCTAGCTTCACCAGTTGCTCAAATTTTTGAGATAACTTGACCTTCCAGGGTAATCTGTGGTAGACTGGACACTTTTCAGGGCTGAAAGTGACAGCCACAGGCCCATTCCTGCTCTGCACTACTCATATTAGTGTTTCTCAAGGTTTGTGGTGGTCTGCTGCATGCATCACAACTTGAGGTCATCATGAGGGAGCAGCCCTTAACTCCACCTATCTGGCAAGAAGCTAAAGAGCAGGATCGAAGGGAAGAGGAGGAGAAAGAAGAAGTAGAAGCAAAAGAGGTGGAAGAAGAGGAAGAAGACAGGAGGCGGCAACCTATACACCCCTTTATTTCCATGGGATGTATGTGAAGAACTAAGTCAAGTGCAATACCAATAGTCTCAACTCCAATTCCCCATTCACCAACGGTCCCACACCTCCCTTTTGTCGCTGACCATCACATCATTCTCTTGGCCACAACGCAAGAGTAAAAACCAACACAAAATTCATATTCCAAACCAAATTTACAAATAAAATCCTGCCATTTTTCATACAAAATTAAACCAATCACCCTTTTGCATTCCTTAGTGCCTGTCTTCAGTGTGTATTTGTCTGTCCAATGCTCCTATGTTAATTGTATATTGAGTGTTTAATCATATTCAGGTAGTAGGCATTGACTTGTGCTCTTATATATAGGAGTAGGTGCTCTTATATATAGGAAGCTCTGATAGTTCATCTGTAATGTGTGCTTCTGTAAATAAAAGTTTGTAAGTGTGTAAAGATTAGGCTCCAGTTCTATCCCTCACCACCTTGCTACCCCAGTGGCTGCATCATGGCTGGTGGAAGGCTGTTGACTACCATTGGATCTTTGATGGCTTTGAGAATAACTAAGAGCAACTTCGGGCTTAGAAGGCCTGCTTTCAGACTGCACCATCTCCGCATGGGGAGCAGCAGTCTGGACTGGCTGGGAGGCCCCTACTGACACACTTCCCTCTCTCTTTCAGGAGAAGGTGGCATTCAACCAGAGGCAGTAGGACGTAACCAGAGGAGGAGAGGCACATTTTAACATTATGACCCAATGGAAGAGATGGTGCTGGCTATTATGGGAAGGGCTGGAATGCCAAGCCACAATGGCAGCAGTCTGATCTCCCATTGCAGCACCCAGATGTTGGGTGGTTGCAGCCTGTGTTGCAACGCAAGCTTAGACATAGGCCTTCAGATGCTGCATTATGATTGGTTCCACTAGTGTGTGAATGGAGTTAGCCACCAGTCCCAACCTGGAAAGGGTGAGCTGCAAGCTCTACATAAAGTCCTGTGCAAAGTTGGTGCTGGACTTCTATGCAGCTTGACATTGAATACAGGCATTCTGGCAGGTTTCCTAATGCACCTACCATTTTGAACTGTACACTAATAGCCTTTTTGTTGCCCGGCCCAATAAAGTCCTCATCCTTAACCAGCAGAATTTGTGTGCGACCTTTTGCTCCTGCATTATGACACCTGATTATCCTTTCCCTCTGCCCTGGCTGCAGCACACTTGTGCCTGGTGTCTCACCCTGTGTAGATCCCACCTCCTATGCTTTCCTCTAAGATACATGTGGTCTGAGCTGGTGGACAAGAGTGTGAAATCAAGTTGCAACATGTCTTCATGAAAACTGTGATCTTGCTGTTCTTTCACTGCTTGGCCAATTTGCAGCTCTTGGTATCTGAAAGGTAAAAGACACGAGAGTAAGGTTGTGCTGAGAGAAGCGGGGAAGAAGTGCCTGCTTACAGAAGAGATTGTTTGCTGAAGGCGAAGTGGGATGTGAGCAGGATTCAGCCATTCCATGGCAATATCCTCAGGATTGCCCTTCCCATAATGGCCAGTCTTTTCATGCGGGTTATAATATTCTGATGTGCCCCTCCTACTCTGATGGTTTCCTGCTGGCTCCAGTTGTGTGCCTCCTTCTCCAGCAACAGAGCATCCTGTCACTCTCCTGACTTGTGCCTTATAGATAATCGAGAAGCTTTGGGGAGCCAGGACTGGAAAATAGCAAATGTAACCCCACTATTTAAGAAGGGAGAGAGAGAGAAAACAGAGAACTACAGACCTGTTGGTTTAACATCAGTACTGGAGAAAATATTAGAATCTATTATAAAGGATGTGATAACTAGACACTTGGAAATTAATGATATGGCTGGGCAGAATTAACATGGATTTATGAAAGGGAAATCATGTTTGACAAACCTGTTGGAGTTTTTTGAGGATGTTACTTGTAGCATAGATAAATGAAAACCAGTGGATGTGGTGCATTTGGATTTTCAGAAACCTTTTGATAAGATCCCACACAGTTAGTAAACAAAGTTAGAGGTCATGGGATTGGGGAAATATACTGAATATATGGATTGTGAATTGGTTAACAGACAGAAAACAGAGTAGGAATAAATGTGTCACTTTCAGGATAGCAGGCTGTTACTGGTGAGGCACCAGCATGGATCAGTGCTGGGGCCACAACTGTTCACAATCTACATAAATGATTTGGATGTGGGGACCAAATGTAATATTTCCAAATTTGCTGATGGCATGAAACTAGGTTGGAATGTAAGTTCTGAGGAGGGTGCAAGGAGAGTTCAAGGGGACTTGGACAGGCTAAGTGAATGGGCAAGAACACAGCAGATGCAATATGATGTGAGTTAGTGTGAAGTTATCCTCTTTGATAGAAAAGCCAGGCAGAGTATTTCTTAAATTATGAGAGGTTGGAAGGTGTTGATGACTAAAGGGACCTGGGTGCCCTTGTTCATGAGCCACGAAAAGCTAGCATGCCAGCAAGAAATAGGAAGGCAAATGATATGTCAGCCTTCATTGCAAGGGGATTTGAGTACAGAAGTAAAGATGTCCTGCTGCAGTTGTTGAGACCGCAACTGGAGTATTGTGCACAGTTTTGGTCTCTTTATCTAAGGAAGAATATATTTGCCATGGAGGGGGTGCAACAGAGGTTCATCAGACTAATCCCTGGGATGATGGAATTGTTTTATGGGGAGAGATTGAGGAAACTGGGGCTGTATTCTCCAGAATTTCGAAGGATGATAAGTGATCTCATTGAAATTTACAAAATTCTTACAGGGCATGACAGGGTAAATGTGGATAGAATGTTTCCCCTGGCTGGTGAGTCTAGAACCAGAGGACACAGTCTCAGATTAAGGGACAGGCCATCTGAGATGAGGAGGAATTTCTTCACTCAGAGGGTGATGAATCTTTGGAATTCTCTACCCGAATGCTGTAGAAGCTCAGTCATTGAGCATGTTGAAGACAGAAATCTGGATTTCTGGATACTAATGACATCAAGGGATATGGAGGTAGTGCAGGAAGATGGTGTTGAGGTAGATGATCAACCATTCTAATTGAATGGTGGAGCAGGCTGGACAGGCCAAATGGCCTACTCCTGCTCCTATGTTCCTAGGAGGTCAGTATCTCACCCTAAAATTTCAGTCTCTGACCTACTCTTGGAATCACAGTATTTATATGGCTGGTCCAGTTAAGATTCTGGTCAATTGTTGATTCCCATAATGTTGATAGTGGAGGGTTCAGCGATGGTAATGCCATTGAATGCCTGGGGAACCTCTCTTATTGGCGATGGTCATTGTCTGACATTTCCCACTTATCTACCCGAGCCAGAAAGTTGTCCGGGTCTTTCTGCACGACAGCATGAATTGCTTTGTTATCTGTGGAGTTGCAAATAGAACTGGACACAGTACATTCATCAGTGAACACCACCACTCTTTGACTTTATGATGGAGGGAAGGTCATTGATGAAGCAGCTGAAGATGCTTGGGCCCTGATAAATCCCACTGGTTTTTCCCGTAACCTCCAGCAGTTTGCCCAGAGGTGCCCTAGCTTTCGGCAGTTAAACCACACAGGCTTCTGGGGGCAGGTTTTTCCGTTCGGCGAGCAGGAACAAGGTCTGGTCGCCGACGCTTTAAATGATGCGGGGACACGTCAGGCGTGTGTCCCGACGTAACCCCACGTCGTTTAGACTTTCAGTTCGGTGGGCGGACTGCCGAATCGGCTGGTGCCCACCGAACTGTCAATGGCCTATTAAGGCCATTAAAAAACTAATTAACTTGATTGATGGACCTGCCCGTCCAACCATGGGCAGATGAGGTTTCATGAGGGCTTTTAAATATTTATCAAATGTTTTAATAAAAGTTAAGGACATGTCCCAAAACATGTGACAGTGTCACATGAGGGGAAATGCCATGGAAACTTTTTTATTACCTTTCTGTCAACTTTTGAATCGGAGCCGATCTTCCTGAGGCAGCGCTTTGCCTCAGGGAGATCTGTACGCTCTTTCGCGCGCATGCATGAAAGGGCGCACTCCCGGCTGAGGGAATCCCTCCACGCCTGCACAGGGAGTGCATAGCGCTTCCTGGCAGATGTCACGCTGGGCGGGCCTTAATTGGCCCGCCCACATAAAATGGTATCGTGCCCCCCCACTACCTGGGGTGCTGATCGGAAGGCCGGCCACCGGTGCCTGCTCCTGCACATCCCACCCCACCCCCCGCCCCGATAGGGGGAAAATGTTCCTCTTGGTCTCACTTTCCTTCTCAGCACCACCCTTTCTGCCCTGAGGAGGGCCCTCAGCATTTCCCTCTCTCCCATGGTGCTCAGCTTCCTGTAACTCTCTCCACCTCTATCCTTTCCAGTTGGTTGGGGGTGTCTAGGGAAGGGTCTCTTCTGGGACAAGGGTTTGTGGATCAGCTCATAATCATCAGCCAGTGTGGCTGCCTGCCTGGCCCCTGTTACCCTCTGTCCCTCTAGGTGTGTTCTCATTAGGAATGGTATGGAGTTTTTAAATTCCGCAAGGAGAATTATTTCATGGAGGTTTTCATAAATGGCTTCTGTTTTAAGTGCCCGCACCCACTGGTCAAAGACAAGTTGATTAGGCCTTTCAAATTCCAGGTACGTCTGGTCAAGTCGTTTCCTGAGGGTGCAGGATTTCTGACGGTATGCCCCTGACATTAACCAATACGCACTTCAAATAGCCCTTTTTGCTGCCTCATAGTGGCACTTTTCTCAGGCAAGAGGGAGTAAACCTTGTAAGCTTTCCCCTGAAAGTTTACTCTGCAGTAATAAACACCAATGTTGGACTGTCCACTTTAACTGCTGTGCTAACCACTTGAAAGAGATAAAGAAGGCTTCCACCTCTGCTTCATCAAATTTAGGGATTAAATGAGCAAACTGAATTGCCTCAGACCTTAAGTCTGAGCTAGTGGTGTCTTCAAGGGACACAGCAGGATTCCTGCCCCTCAGCTCAAGCTGTTTTAGTTTAAACTCCCTTTCCCTTTGTCCTGAAATTCTCTCTATTCTCTGCATGCCCTTTCCTCTCTTTCCCTCTCTCTGCCCTGAAATTCTAATTTCTGCTGCCCCAATTTTAATCTCTCTGCACTTACTCTATCCGTTTTATCGTCTTCAATTGTAGACCATTGGCTACCCCTTTTAAAATTTCAGGTTTTCTGGCTTTCGGGTGAAATTCTAATCCTAAGTGCCTTGCTAAATCTTTTAACTGTTCAAGGGTCAGAACTTTTAAATCCTCAAAAGTAACTTCTAATTCTCCTAGAAAAGCTCTGGCATCAAATGTGGACATTTCTACATTTTAGTAGGACATACTCAAGAAAGCCTTATTGCAGTTTTGAAAATTGGTTTCAAAGGGACAATTTACTTTCCTGACTGTAATTCATTTGTTTCATCTGTGGGAACAATCCCAGAACCACCCCTAATTTGTTATGATCCTGAACGAGGTACCACAATTTGTTATGACTGGTCCCCGGGCGAGGTACCCCAAAATTGTTATGTTCCCAGGTGAAGAGGGATGAAATGGCCCCCCTTCTTTATTCAACCCCCTTGGTTGGTCGCAACAATATTAATTTAAAAAGGATCCCTTCCCTCGTGGATATGTTTTCCCAGTCCAAATGTATCCATATTTAAAAAGGAGCCAATTTAATCAGGCTTTCTTGAGTCAGGGAAATAATGAGTTTATTAGGTACTAAAATGCAAGAAAAAATAATAAAAACACAACACACATACATACAGGTTAGACATGAAAAGTGAGTCTAGAAACAAAAGTTTAAAAAGATATACAAATCAGTCTTTGGCTTGTCCATGAAGAGTAGATGGTGAAACATTGTGGCCGATAAGTTGGGCGATTCCAGTAGAGCTGACTTTGGCAGTTGAGCAGTTGGTTTGGAGATTCTTGGTTCTGCAGGTTAGCTGAAAGGAGTTATCCTGTTTCCTTTTTGACTGTGGCTTTGCTGACTTGTGACTTGCTTCCAGCAATCAGAGAGAAAGACTTTTTATCTGCAAGCACTGGGATGCTTAGTTGATGTTCTTCAGCTGTGACTTTCACAGTGCACACTAGCACCAGAACAGAATACTAGACTAACACACAAAGACCAGGGTTGCATTTGGCTTTTTAACCTCTTTTCTTGTGTATTCCTGGAAGGGAAAAAAGAAACACATCTTTTGCCCAGAAACTGCTTTCTTTCGACTTAGATTATATCCACAGTCTGGGATATAACTCAACAGGAGATGGTTTCTGCTGAGATGGTAATCAGCCTGCATTATCTCCGCAAACACAGGAGATTACAGTTCAGTTTTTTCATTGCATCTCTTCCTTTGAAGTATCTCTGTCTGAAGTAGGCCTTGACACCTTTTCGGCCTTGACACCTGTTCTCTCTGGACTAGTTGGTCAAGTGTAATCCACATAGGGATTTTCCAGCAATTGGTTACTTTGCAGTCTCAGCCAGCTTTTGCTCATAGGTCTTTTTTTAAAAAGACACATCTTACTTAAAAGTTCAATACATCTGTAAGTAATTCAGGCTATGCTCCATGGGCATGACAGTAAGCAGGTTATTGGTAAATAAGTGTCATTTTATAGCAACAACTTCCATCATTTTGCTGATGATTGAGAGTAGAAGGTTGGAGCAGTAATTGGCTGGATTGGATTGTTCCTGCCTTTTGTGGACAAGATCAGTTTTTCACATTGCTGGATAGATACCAGTGTTGTGGCTGTACTGGAACAGTGCTGTAGGGTGGCTGAGTTGTACTATTAATAATAAAATTGAATTGCAGACACTTCTTGGGTGGAAACATTAATTTTATTTACAATATACTCAGCAGCAACTACACGTGTGCTTTAAACTCCAGCTCTATCTCTACACTGACTGCTGAGGTAGCCTGTGCTACTCTACTATTGGTTACTACAGATCATGTGATCTTCCCAAACAAGTTTTATTATTGAAGGTACATTACACACTAAATAAAACCATAATTACTACATTCCTCCCCCTTTAACTTGGCTATACATATTATATTTACAAGTACATATTTTTCAAGACAACATAATATTTACACTGGGTAAGGAATTTATAAGTTCAGTCTTTCGGGTGGTTTCCTGGTACATGTGGAATGTCGCAGCTCCACAACTTCATTTTCTTTGTCAGTAACTTCCTTTTCCAGAGTTGTCTGAACATCAGGTGCTTTGGTGGGCACTTGCAGTTCTGTATCCTCAACTCTTACAGATACATCAGACATGTCAGTCCTGGGTTGAGTATCCTGACCCGGTCATGGTCACTGGTGGAACCAAATCTTGGTAATTTGTCTCTCTCTTCCTTAAATGGTCCACATGTTTACAGATGATCCGGCCTTCGACCTTCACATGGTAAGATAGAGGTCCAGTCACCGCACTTATTTCACCTGGTAACACTTTGGTCCTTCCCAAAGTTTTTCACATATGCTGGCTCCCCCACGGTAAATTTCCTCTCACAACTATGCCAGCCATGTCTAGTTTTCTGGCTCCCCTGACTCCTTTCCACTTTCCCCTCTAAATTCGTCATTATTAAGCTCTATCTCGTCCTGAGACGACATTTCAACAATAACTCCGCAGGTATGACACCTGTTGTCGTGTGAGGGGTAGTCCTGTAATGAAAAAGAAAGCATGCTAGCTTAGTTACGTGTTAGCTTTCCCTTTCCTATTTTGAAACTCAGCACTTGTAAATGTCATGCTGTTATTGGAAACGACTACTTCTGGTAGTCTGTGAATGGCGAAACTCTGACGTATTTTCTCAATTGTAGCGGTCGATGTTGGTGACTTCACCTCATATACGTCCAGCCATTTTGAATAGGCATTGACAATGAGCAGAAACATTGTTCTCAGGAAAGGTCCAATGCAGTCAATGTGTAACCACACCCAAGGTCTACCTGGCCACTCCCATGGGTGTATTGGAGCTGTCACTGGTAACTTTTGCAGTTGCCGACATTGCACACAGTGCTTTACTAAACTCTCTATTTTGCCATCCAGCCCAGGTCACCATAGATAGCTGCATGCTATGGTCTTGGAAATTCCTGGATGGGCACTGTGTAGTTCAATTAAAAGTGGCTTGTTATGATGCAGCAGCTGGTGGAGGCTGAGTTGTTTAAATCTCTGAGGGAAACTTGAACAACTGTCATAACCTATGTTTTCAATTGGTATGTTTGAGATGCAGCTCTGAATTCAGGAATAAGACCGCCAAGCCTCAAGAGTTTTTTAAATATAAAACTAAATTAAACATTTATTAATTTAACAACAAATTAAACACATACACATGTCTACAAATTATTACCATAATAACTTTTAAACAAATCCCCAAATTAATCACTCCCAGGTAAATCTTCACCAAGGCAACAATAACCCATAGACTTTAAACAGGCACCAGTGAAAGCACATTTGACCTTACGAATTCAAAATGAGGTTCCTTTACAGACATATTGGGAGGCTTACAGGTTAGCTAGATCTTAAATGCCTCTGATTTACGCACCCAAACTCCTTTCTGCTTATACCTAGTTTTTCCTTTGAATATAAGTTTTCCATTGTATCACCAGGCTTTTAACATTATATTTCCTAACAATAATCCTTTCATTCCACCAATTTTATCAGTAAGCTGCAAAAAAACACATTGCTTGGTGTCTTCTAGCTAGGTGCAAGATTTCACCCATTCTTTTGAATGGTTTATTTAAAAATGCAAATTTCCCCCTTAACACGTATGTTTCTAAACTTCCCTATGTTTATCCAGTTACCATTTCAAACTTACTACTTCCTGTACATCAAAACACCAGACTAGCTGTCTTTAATCCAATTAAGACACACACAGACACACACCCCACTACAATTCTATTTAAAAAATAATTTCCAATAACATTATAGACATCAATATCTCTTCATAAGGCTCCCTTCCCTTTGGAGGATCTATCACTTATGCACCCCACAATAAGATGCCATCCTGACTGGTTATTTCATGTCTTCTGTTGAAGTACGGTTTTATTTCATTAGATACGGTCTTCTGAGACCAACCATGTAGCACTTGTTCTCGTACTTGAGATAGGACTGAGTCCTGACTTGTCCAGTCTCAGCACATACCAACAAGGAATCTAAGAAATTTAACAGTAAGACAAGTTCCTATGGAATTTGGACACGCTCATCATTTTCTTGCAAAGGCAAATGATTAAGGGCATCAGCTTTTGCGATTTGATTGCCAGGCCTATGTATGAAAGTGTATTTGTATGCTGCCAAAGTTAAGGCCCTATTAGTATTTCTGTATCTTCTTTCTACGTGTCTTCTTCTTTCTAGTGCAGACTTTAATCTTGGCCTGTTTTGTAACTCTGCTATTGACCAGACTTCTCTCAGATGCAAGCTCAACTTGTCTGGTCTCAGTGGTTGAGTCTTCCAAAATTTCAACATCTGTCTGCTTCTTGGAAAATTCTGTGACTTTTGCTTCCAAAGCCTCTTTGGCTTCATTTAGCTGATTCTTCAGCTCTTCAGTCTCTTTTTTGTATTTGTTTGCTGCCTCCTGGAAAATTGAACATTGTTGTGTCTTCTTTGCCAACTCATTCTTCAGTTTGTTCAGAGAGGTGCTGAATTCTTTCTGTTTCTCTTCATAGTTTTCCAGAGGTACAAACTTTGACCTGAGGGAATCTTGTGTAAAGGTCTTTCAACAGGTTTTCTTTTTCCCTTTGAAGGTTGCTCACCTCGTCTCGAACCCTGTCATCAAGCAGGGTTTCTTTGAGTTCCTTCTGCAGTTCTTCCAGGTTTTGGCCTAAGATAGCCTACGTTTCTTCAGGTTGTTGAGTCCTTATACACTCCTTTTTCAAAACAGGAATGCTTGCAGCTTCCTTTTGGAATCCCCATGGCTAATCAAGGTTGATTTCCCTTAGTCAATTTTGCCCTGCAAGGCTTGATCCTCTGCCTCTCAATACCAACACTGGTAGCTTTGCCGATTGGCTTCCAAAAATGGACAGTTATTCTGCTTATGACTTCTACATGAATGTCTTCACCTGTGTATGTTTTGAGCTTGGCAGTTGTTTGTTCTAAGTTTAATTGATGTTTGCCATTATCCAAATATCTAAAAGTATGTTCCCCAATTACTGTAGTGGAAACTCCCATGTCCACTTCCATTTTAACAGGTTTGCCATTTACTTTCACTGTGACAAATATTGGTTCTGTCTTTCCAACTTTCAGATTAAACAATGAGCAAATGTTGGAATTTGTTGTTTCAGGCTCTCCTACATTGTAGATTTCATTGGGCTCCTTCTTTTGTTTACAAGCCTACTTGAATCTTTCCTTGCACTTTCCACTGCACTGCCCATTTCTGTGACAATTGTAGCATTCGATTTTTTTAAACTGCTAATTTCTAAAAGACTGATTGTTTCCACCTCTATTAAAATTATACTTTGATTCTGCTGCTTTTAAAAATATTCTATGGCTAGTGGGGGCTATTTCCCACTTCTCGGCAGAGTCTCACATTTTCACGCCACTTTTGGCTGAGGTATCCTGCCTGATGTAGAGGACGGCACCATTTTACGCACCCTGTATTGCTTGTGAATCTCTTACAGTACTTTCCATGGCCAGCGCTATCTCTAGCACCTTCTTGAAATCCAGATTCACTTCAGACAATAATCTTTTCTGAATAGTGTCTTCTTTCACACCACACACTAAACGATCTCTGAGCATGTCATTCAGAGTCGTACCGAACTCTCAATGTTCCGTTAGCTGCTTCAAATTTGCCACATAGCATACAATTGTCTCACCCAGGGCTCATTTCATGAATTAAACCCGAATAATGACTGAGAGCTTTGGTTGAAAATGACCCTTCACGTTGCCCACCAATTCATCGAAATTCTTTGAATCTGGGGCACTGGGTGCCATCAAACTTCGAATCAAACTGTAGGTTTTGCTCCCACAAGTACTCAAGAGGATTGCTCGCCGCTTCTCTTCCCCTGTAATCTCATTCGCTTGAGAAAGGAACATGAAGCGTTCTATGTATTGAGACCAATCATTTGTGGCTGGTTCAAAATGATTAATTCTCCCAAACTGTGACATTTTGAGAGGGGATAACTTCTTCAATTCTAATGAAGCTTGCTACTTACAACTTCTGGGTAAGGTACAGTGCCGATTTCTTTTTAACTTGATTTCTTGTTTTATCCTCTTCGCCAATTTGTTGTAGGGTAGCCAAGTTGTACTATTAGTAATAGAGTTGAACTGCAGGTACTTCTTGGGTGGAAACATTAAGTTTATTTACAATATACTCAGCAGCGACTACACGTGTGCTTCCAACTCCAACTCTATCTCTGCACTGACTCCTGAGGTAGCCCGTGCTACTCTCCTATTGGTTACTATGGATCATGTGATCTTCCCTAACAAGTATTATTCTTAAAGATACATTACACACTAAATAAAACCATAATTACTACAAACAGCTTGGCTAGAAGTGCAGCTAATTCTGAAGCATAAGTCTTCAGCACAACAGCCAGAGTAGTATCAGGTCCTACTGGCTTTGCTGTATCCAATGTGCTCAGCCATTTCTTGATATAACTTGGAATGAATCAAATTGGCTGAAGACTGGCATCTGTGATGGAGGGGTTGAGAGGCCAAGATAGATCATTTACTTTGCACTTCTCGCTGAAGCTGCTTTCGAATGTTTCTGCCTTGTCTTTTGCATATGCTGGGCTCTGTAAGCACTGGGGATGAGAATGTTCATGGAGCCTCCGTCTCCTCTCATTATTTGTTTAATTGTCCACCCCCATTAATGATTGGGCGTGGCAATGCAGACTAGCCTTTAAGTATTGCAAGGAAGTAACCCTATTAGGCCCTGTGCTAATGTGGGATGTCAATGAACAGTGTGATTAGTGCCGGCTACACTCAGAAATCATAATGAAGAGCGTGCTGCATGAAGTTTATGTGCTGCTTGCATTACATTGAATTGCCATTTCAATTTGTGCCCATTTTCAGGGGTTATCTAATTTAACCCCCAGGGACTTTTATTCAAGGTCAGCCCCTTGATGCAGCTTTATCTTCAAACCATAAGTGGAGCCAAAGGAAAAGACAACAAAAAATTAGAACAACGTTCATACAAGTAAAATTAAAAAGGGAGGGATAAGATGAATTTAGTTTTCCATAATTTATACAGTGCAGTTCTTTAGATAAGAGAAATTGAAAAATATAGAAAATTTCAAGCTATAGATCCTTTTTTTGGTTTCTCTCCCAATATCTTGAAGTTGTGGACACATGTTTCCATCCTGCTTTCCCTTCTCCAATTGATTTACTATTGTGCATCCTGTGTGACTGGGATTGTGGAAATAACAGTGGACCAAACTAGACAGGTCAAGCTAATGTATAGCTAATGTATACTTCTGTGCATGACAGAAAACTTCACTCTTTCCATGCCATAGTAAAAGATTGACTGTTCCGAACTGATATTAAATTCAATTTTGTTAACCTGATTTGCCAGTGACAACAGCATTCCTGCTGTTTACTGCCATTCTTAACCCTGAATTGCATTTGTTGTATAAATCTAATTGAAAGTTGGTTCACTGTGAGTACCTAAATCTCATCAGTGGAAGCTATGGATACCAATTTGATTCCTCCAGGTTTTATACCTACTCACCCCAATACCACTTGTTAACTCATGTGCCTACAAGTAAGTTTGTATGAAGTGCCCTGGAGTGGTACTGAGTTATATTTTAGCTAGCATGTTACCTTGGATTCAACCCGACCACCAAACCTGTGAATAAACAGTTATGACACATGCAGTCCACTGAACAATTCAGCATAGTTTTGTTAAATATAAAATGGTAGATTGGTTGTGAGTTGCCTGCATGTTATAATCGAGGTGTTCAGATAACCATAAACAACTAGAGCAAAGACTTACTCTGCAGGGGTGTAGTGCCAAATTTTGAGGACAGGAGCTCTAAGAAAATGTGTTGGCCATATAATTTCTAAATCTACTATTACATTCTTTTCATATGTATTAATCATTTGAGTCCTCAACCATCAGTAAAATTATGCTTTTTAAATGAAAAATATTAGCACCGGTAGGCATTTTATTTCAAAGCATGTAGGATTTTGAATCATTAGTCTTTAGCATAGCTAGAATTTCATTATGCAACAGTTTAATTATTTAATTTAATACTAAAAGCATGAGTTACAGAAAACTTTACTTTCTTGTGACTGGGAGATGGTATATAGAGGGGCCACAGCTTTTCTTGATTTATATTATTAACCTATACCTGGATGTACAGGGACCAATTTCAAAATTTGAGGGTAATGCAAGACTTGGAAGTATTGTGAAATGTGAGGAAGATAGTGATACACTTCAAGAGGATGTAGACAGGCTGGTGGAATGGGCAGACACGTGGCAGATGAAATTTAATGCAGAGAGGTGCGAAGTGATACATTTTGGTCCAAAGAACGAGGAGAGGTGACATAAAATAAAGGGTACAATTCTAAAGGAAATGCAAGAGCAGAGGGACCTGTATATATGTGCACATAAATCATTATAAGTGGCATGGCAGGTTGAGAAAGTAGTTAATATACTGTACTGAATCCTGGTTTTTATAAATAGGGGCACACAGTACAAAAGCAAGTAAGCTATGAACCTTCATAAAACACTGGTTTAGCCTCAACAGGATGGATTTGAAGGTTTTAGAAGGGGTGCAGAAAAGATTTATGAGAATGGTTCTGAGGATGAGAGACTTCAGTTATGTGGATAGATTGGCAAAGCTGTGGCTGTTCTTCTTGGAGGAGAAAGTTGAGAGGAGATTTGTTGGACATGTTCAAAATCATGAGGGCTCTGGATAGCGTAAATGGGGAGAAACTGTTCTCATCGGCAGAAAGTCGAGAACCTAAGGTGATTGACAAAAGAACCAGAGGCGATATGAGGAAAGACTTCTTTATGTAACAAATGGTTTGGATCTGGAATGCACTGCCCGAGCATACAGTGGAGGCAGATTCAATTGCGGTTTTGAAAAAGGAACTGGATAATATCTGAAGAGAACAGATCTTACAGGGAGAATGTCGAGGAGTGGGACTAGCTGAGTTGCTGTAGCAGAGAACTGACACAGAGATAATGTGCTGAATGGCCTCCTTCTGTGATGTAACCATTCTATGATTCTAGTATAGTTACATTCAAGGAACTTGATAAACATACACAGAAGAAAGAAGCTGAAGGTTACCCTTATAGTGCGATCAAGAAGGGTGGGAAGAGGCTTGTGTGGAACACAAACAACAACTTAAATGAGGTAGGCCAAAAGGCTTGTTTCTGTGCTGTAAATTATCATCACTGAATCCCCCACTATCAACATCCTGGGGGTTACCACTGACCAGAAACTGAACTGGACTAGCCATATAAATACTGTGGCTACAAGAGCAGGTCAGTGGCTCACCACCTGGTTCCCCAAAGCCTGTCCACCATCTACAAGGCACAAGTCAGGAGTATGATGGAATACTCCCCACTTGCCTGGATGAGTGCAGCTCCCACAACACCCAAGAAGCTTGATATCATTCAGGACAAAGCAACCCCCTTGATTGGCACCACATCCACAAACATTCACTCCCTCCACCGCCAATGCACAATAGCAACAGTGTGTGCCATCTACAAGATGCACTGCAGGAATTCACCAAGGCTTCTTAGACAGAACCTTCTAAATCCATGACCACTACCATCTAGAAGGACTAGGGCAGCAGATAGATGGGAACACCACCACCTGGAAGTTCCACTCCAAGTCACTCACCATCCTGACTTGGAAATATATCGTTGTTCCTTCACTGTCACTGGAACTCCCTTCCTAACAGCACTGTGGGTGTACCTACACCACATGGAATGCAATTGTTCAAAATGGCAGCTCACCACCCTTTTCAAGGGCAACTAATGATGGGCAATAAAGCTGGCTCAGCCAGCGAAGCTCACATCCCATGCATGAATAAAAAAAAAAAATCCATGTAAATCTGTCAGCAGGGAATACAAACAAGTTTCATATCCTCAGGCTATCTTTTTTTTTTATTCACTCATGGGATGTGTGTGTCACTGGCTAGGCAAGCATTTATTGCCCATGCCCTTGTGTAGAGGGCATTTAAGAGTCAGCCACATTGCTGTGGGTCTGGAGTCACATGTAGGCCAGACCAGATGGGTTTTTACAACAATCAGCAATGGTTTCATGGTCATCAGTAGACATTTGATTCCAGATTTTTAATTGAACTCAAATCTGCTGTGGGGTAGGATTTGAACCTGGGTCCCCAGATCATTACCTTGGGTTTCTGGATTACTAGTCCAGCGACAATACCACTATGCCATTGCCTCCCTCATATCGCAGTCAAGGAATTAATATTCAGTAGGCAAATGCAGTAGGGAGGTTGGGGATATTGATGCTGCTTTAGATCCAGGGAACCTTAAGCTTCAAAGACTCTGAAATACCTGTTTATGAGAGAGCTGTGTGCAGTGAGTTGTAAGGTCTGTATTCTTTTACATTCAGGGAGCTGTACAGGAGGTTTACTGCTGTTGCTGCTGCTGTACATTGACTCAGAGACCTTCAACAGCAACAGCATGAGGCCCTGGACCCTGGGCATGGCCATCACTCCAACACCTCTTAATCTCTCCAGGCTCTGGAGCTCGCAGCCACAATGTGAGCTCTGGACATTCCAGTCAACTCTTACCATCCAGCCTGAACTCCAACTTCAGGAAGTCCTGGCCAAACTTGCTCTTGTGCCCCACATAATAACGCAGGTAGAAACCACTCGATATGGTCCCCGTGCTGGCCATCTCTACGTCACAAGCCACGCAGCCCCACGTGGTTGCGAGAGGATATCCCTCCAGTTCTGGTTATTGCCATCAAAAAGCCAAATCCCCCTGCATGTGTTACTCTTGGAAACAAGTAGCTTCAACATTGGAGGGAGTAAGGATTAAAATCAACACCAATCACCAAGATTGCAAATCCAGTTGGATAATTAATGGAGTGGATTTCACTGAAATCAGTGGAAAGAAAAATCGAGTGGGGCATATAAGATCATAAGAAATAGGAGCAGGAGTAGGCCATTCAGCCCATCGAGCCTGGTCCACCATTCAATAAGATCATGGCTGATCTGATTGTGATCTTAACTCCATTTCTTGCCTGCCACCCCCCCACCCCCACCCCGCATGCCCTTTGACTCCCTTGTCGATCAAAAATCTGTCTTACTCAGCCATGAATATACTCAATGACCCAGCCTCCACTACTCTCTGTGAAAGAGAATTCCAAACGCTAAGACCTTCAGAGAAGAAATTCCTCCTCTCTGTCCATCTTAAATAGGAAACCCTTATCTTTAAACTGTGCCCCCTAGTTCTACATTGCCCTATGAAAGGAAACATCCTCCCAGGTTCTACCCTTGGAAATAGGCAAGCAATGACTTACAGGTGGCCCAGCTTTGGGGGGAGGCCAGTCAGCCAGTTTGACCTGAGCATCAGGTTTTCAGGCTGGCTCAGGCTTCAGAGCTCAGGTGGCAACTACTGCAGGCTGGCCCCCAACTCCAGGTAATTGAACAGCAGCAGCTGGTACAGGCCGGGGTCCAGACTGTCCTCTTGGACCCGCTCCTCCAATTCTGGATCCCTCAGCACCAGCTCCTTCCGCTATTTGGACAGAGCCAGCCAGACCTCCGGCCACATCGTCCCAGCCACCGTCATCATCACAACTGGATATAGAGCAGCAGAACGGATGGTCAATCAACAAAGGAAAGTTTACCATCCAGCAGTGCTCAGGAGGTGCCGGGGTGGTGCTCCAATGCGCTCTGGCAGCATTACACCCCTGCTACTCTGAGATTTATGTGACTCCTTTGAACACAATTCACACAGGAGCTTTTCCTCTAATGGCTTCTCATCTTGTAAGCATCAGTAGTCTGTGATTAGTGCAAGTAAGGGCAGCTTATCATACTTTATATGCGAACATATCTTGGTCAGTCATAAAATGAATAAATATGATATACAAATAACAAATTAAAACTTAAATTGCCACTAAAAACAGGGTCTTAGAGTTAACAATATATCAGCAAGAGAACAGAAGACTTGTACTCAGTCTTTCAAATGACGTCCGTTCAAGTCATATCAAAATGAAGGAACATGAACTACAGATTAGGGGATGGGGAGAAAATAGTGCCTGCCTAACAAATATTTTGCTTTTATCAACTCATTCTAATATCACAAACTCTGCAGAACCTGTAGGCAATGATTGAATAAATATTCCATTTCAATGAGTTGGTTTCTGCTGTATTTATGGCCTAAAATAGAATTTGGGTTAGCAGAAGTGTTACAGACTTTTGGAAATTCTAATTATATTTTGTTTTGCTTTTAATCCAAAAACGTCTTTAAAAATAGATGCAATTATTGCCTACTTAGAATGAAACATGTAGCTACTTATCCCTATATGTGTTCTCCAATATAGGTTGGGATGAGGTCTCGTAGCAGTGGAGAATCTCCATCCCATGGACGTACATCCAGCGATAACAGCCATGAAGATGAGGAAAGTACTTCTATAGGCAGCAAAAAGAAGAAGAAAACTCACCGTCAAAATGATGGAGAGAAGTTAGTGGGGATGTCAAGGCCTGTAAAGAAGCAGCAGAAATCTTTTGAAGAAAGTGAGCGAAGAAAGAAGTTACTGGAGCTCTCCAAAGATGACCTTCTGCGTTTGCTCAGTGTAATGGAAGGAGAAATAGAGGTGAGATGCATGTAACAATGTCTTTAACATTTACTAGCTCATATTGTAGGTTAAAAATTGCTGTCAAATGATGGACCAGTGCATTGGAACTGCAACATGTAGTGATATCCTGTTGAGTCGCTAATCTTAATATTACTCATAAAGCAAATTCAGGGTGAACATTGTCAGCTGAACATTACCACACACTTTCTAACAGCCATTTAGGATCAGTGTGGGCATAAACCTGGAAGCAGGCTGTTCCCTTGGATGTAATGGATGTTATGAGCTTGGAAGACTAGAAAAGAGGAGGAAGAAAATAATTTGGAAAGAACAAGAAGGGCATGCTTGTCCCAAAACACAAGCTGTAATCAATTCAAAGTTCCATAAAAATATGACCTTACATAATTACTATAGTATTGCTGAAAAAAAGGGACATGTTGTCAAAGCTTTTCATCTTGCAGTCATCAGGACAGATGCAAGAATGCCAAATTTCAAAGGGCATAACAATTTATATTGCATGAGAAAAGGGGTGCTGATTGGTTGGCAAGTCAGCTCTAATAGGTCAAGATGTTGCCACGGCAAATGCACCTGCGATGTATTGTCCTTTTGTTTATACAGAAAATGTGCATTGCACCTTTGTCCTGATGAGTGCAAGGTGCAAAGCTTCAACAGCATTCTCTTTTTTCAGCAATACTCAAATTCTGTACTATTAAGCGACTAAAATTACTATAATTAAAGTAAGTCACAGCCTGGAGAACAGACGCAAAAATGGTCAGCAGACCATGATGGACTCACAGTTATGATAGTAGTTTTATCACAATCTGGAAACATTGATCACAAACACACCAGGAAAGGATTCGTAATCAAAATATTAAAGGTAACAAATTTCCATGAACTGAAGGATCTAGTATCCACGGAAACTGAACAAAAGTCTACCCATATATTTAAAAAATATTTTCTTTGCACTAAGCATTATACAAAGGCAGAGAAGAGACTTGCATTTATATAGAGATTTTCACATCCTTAGGATAACACAAAATGCTTTACAGCTAATGAATTATTTTTGGTCATTGTATTTCTGTAGACAAGCCTGACAATTTGTACACAGTAAAATTCCATTGACACCACTGTGATGATTTACCACCTAATCTGTTTGGATGTTGTTTGTTGAGAGATAATGGTGGCCAGAACCCAAGGAAAAAAAACTCTGCTCTTCTTCAAATACTATCATGAGATTTTTATACCTGCCTGAATAGGCAGATGACAACTCAGTTTCACAGCCCATGTATAAGACAGTGCAACACACTCCAATAGTGCACAGAAGTATCAGCTAAAACCATGTGCTCATGCCCTGAATTGAGACTTGAATCTACAATTATCTGGTATTGCAGCTTTACTGATCAGTAATTCATTGAATGCAGTTTAGTCCACATTGTGGACTGTCTATCAGTTCTATACATTACACACCGACAATATACTTTAAAACTATTAACCTTATTATGGTTGGTTTAATGCCTTAATAAGAGCATAGTGACACCATATATTCCAGTAGTAACTACCACATATGCAACATATTTTTACCTCTCATAATGAACTACTGTCCCATTGACTGGAACCTGGAATGTTGAGTTAATAGTTCAAATGTAAGTTTGATGTATACTACTGGATTGTTTTCACCACTACCAGCAATGTAATTATCAGAGGGCTGTCAAAAAGAGCAGAAAGGGCTGCCCAGAATGTCAGGTGGCAAGCATCAGGTCCCAGCAGTTATGCAAAGCAGAAAATGCTTGGATAGAGTGAGTGAAATTTAATGCCACCACCTCTCCCCACCACCACCCCCACCAGTAATGAGTTTGGAGGTGGGTGTCGTTTAATTGAGCGGGAGGGTGCTGGGTGGGGACCCTGCCACTTTCCTGCTTCCACCCGATTAAGTCTAGGTCGGGAAGGCTTGTGGATGGCCTTCTTGCCCGAACACTAATTGAGGCCCTTAAGTGGGCAATTAATGCCCGCTAAAGGATCTCATCCCACTGCCACTGGTTGGGGGAATCGCCAAGTGAGGAGCTTAAATCTTCCAGCCGGTTGGGCTGTTGTTCAACAAAGGTACTCGATGCCTGGTCGAGGGACATGGCATTGGGAAGTGAGGCTTAGTGGTCCTGCTAAAAACTATACCGCTGCCCTTTCTTTCAACCACCTCACATGCTCCAGTCAGCTACCCTCCTCCCCACTGGAGCCCCATCCTGTCCTCGCTCACGTGTGGCCTGGGCCCCTCATCGATCCTAGAGTGGGTGCAATACCAGCACAGCTCCCAGTGGCACTGATGGCAATGGAGAACTGCCAGCCTCTGATTGGCTGATAGCTCTCACAGGGCAGGATTTCTGCCCCTGGCATCCTAAATCCTGGGGAATACTGGCCAGATAAGTGCCTGTGGGTACTTAATTCTTTCCCAATGGAGGTACTGCATGCTCCTGATGGTTCTTCAGCTGGCTGGCAGATGAAACCCCCGTTGCCAACATTAAATTCGCCTGACATGTTTGGCTGTAGTTACCTTCGCCGCCTGTCCCCTCCCCCCCCATGGCTATCCACTACAGTGGTTTAATATCCTGCTCCATCCCTCACCCTGGCAAGAGTCTGAGATGAAGCCAGTTAGTTCGTAGCCTTGATGTTACATCTGTCCCCAAGATGAGTTTCTGACTAGTGTTCTGATGAAGAGTCATATGGACCCGAAACGTTAACTGTATTCCTCTCTGCAGATGCTGTCAGATCTGCGGAGTTTTTCCAGCTACTTTTGTTTTTGTCACTAATACTGCCTATTTCCACCTCTGTAGCTTTGGGGTGGGGGGTGGGTTGGGGTGGGATGGCAGTGGTGGTGGTTTACTCAGTTGGTTAGATGGCTACTGTGTGGTTCAGAGGAACGCCAACAGGTTTGTTTCCTGTTCTGGCTGAGGTAGACTTGAGATCTGCCTCCTTGCCCTGCCCCGGAAAGTGGAAGGCAATGGCAAACCAGCACTTCAAAAACTGTCAAAAAAAACAGTTCAGAATAAAGCAATGAGTCAAGGACATGCCTTCAGGAAGAGCACACGAATGAATGATCATCAGCTGACTTTACCTCTGTCTCAGCTCATTTGCTGCTGAAATTCTCACTCATGCCTTTGTACTTCTAGACTTGTCTATTCCAACACTTCCCTGGCTGGCCGTAACATTCTAACCTCCATAAACTTGAGGCCATCCAAAACTCTGCTGTTCATATCTTAATATGTCACCCCTTGTGCTTACTGAACTATATTGGCTTCCCGTCAAGCAATGTCATGATTTTTAAATTCTGATCGTTGTTTCCAATTCCCTCCAAGGCCTCACCCCTCCTCATCTCTGTAATCTCCTCCAACCCCACAACCCTCTGAGGTTTCTGCATTTTTTAATTCTGGCCTCTTGTGCAACCCAATTTTAATTGTTCCACCATTAGTGGCCAAACCTTCAGTTGCTTAGGCCCCATGCTCTGGAATATACTGCCTATGCCTCTTTGTCTCTCTCTTCACTCCTCCATTAAGACACTCCTTAAAACCAACCTCTTTTCCTAAGCATTTGGTTTCCTGACCTAATGACCCAAATTTTGTACAGTTGGGCCAACTCCAGATGTATTTAAAAATGACAGCTGGGACCCAATTCTGGGATTGCCACCCCCATTCATGGCGCTGGCAATTTTTGCTGGCCAGGATAAGAGTGCAGGTAGTGAGCCCACCCTCTGTGCTCCTAACCTGGCTGGCTCCATTGCAATGATAGGCATCTCATACCACTCCCCACCCTGCAATTTTTGTGTAGTCGGGTCAGCTTCTGAATGACTTGTGGTTCATAGCCCTTCAGAAGTGTCATGAACCATTGTCTGGATTTGGGTACCTTTTGAAAGGGAAGTTCAAATGGCCCTACCCTTGTCCCCATGCTCATTCCATGCCCTCAATGCCTCTTCCAAATAAGCATACAAACATTGAGAAAACAGAACGAAGAAAGAAAAACTTATTATGAACACTTAAAGATGTCATTTAAGCAAAACACTCTACTTTCACCTATCAAAATAGAACCCCTGCTGAGCTAATCCATTTGTGTATCCTGGAGCTCAACCAAGAATTCGTAATGAGGTCATTTGGAGAAACAGATGTCTGCCATCTATTTCTGTTGATACAGTTCCCAGCAAGGCCCTTCCTCAAGGTCCAGCTGGTGTATGACCAAAGGCAGTCACCATGCAGGTCTATATCTGGTATCCAGGAGCACTTATGATGTCTTCCACCTGTAGTAATTCACTGTGCCAGCTGTATTTCAGCCATCCTGGCAAGCCACAGGATGACTACTGGGAGCCAATGGCCTCTGGTATCCACTGGTGACAGAGAATTATAGATTGGATGGATCATGACTCCAGATCACAAACCTCACATACACGTGCGACATGGGTATAATGAGAGTAATGCTGCCTCAGGAAATATGATAGAGTAAACCTGTGGTTTGCTAAAGCAATGACCTGCTCTGGAGGAGCCCTACACTACTCAGTTGAGTAGATCTCCAGATTCATAAAGGTCTGCTGCATGCTGCACAACCTTGCCATCATGAGGGGGATACATCTTGCCAGCACCTATTAGGCAAGAAGCTGAGGATCAGGGCATGAGGAGGAGGATATGGAAAAGGTCAAAGAGGATGGGAGGGAGCGCCCTATTTCTGCCCAGCTGTACTTGAAGAACTAATTGATGTGTGATACTAGTAACTTCATCAATTCCACTTGGCTGGTGACCTGATTACAGCCTTTGTCCAAAGATGAATAAAACAGCTGAATTCCAGAGGTGAGGTGAGAGTCATGGCCCTTGACATCAAGGCAGCATTTGGACGAGTGTGGCATCAAGGAACCCTAGCAAAACTGCAGCCATTGGGAATCAGGGGGAAAACTATCCACTGGTTTGAGTCATACCTAGCACAAAGGAAAATGGTTGTGATTGTTGGAGGCCAAATCATCTCAGTCTGAGGACATCACTGCAGGAGTTCCTCAGGGTAGTGTCCTCGGCCCAACCATCTTCAGCTGCTTCATCAATGACCTTCCTCCCTCATAGGGTCAGAAGTGGGGATGTTCACTGACGATTGCACAATGTTCAGCACTATTCGCAACTCCTCAGATGCATAAAAACCTGGACAACATTCAGACTTGGCTGATAAGTGACAAGCAACATGTGTTGCACAATGTCAAGCAATGACCATCTCCAACAAGAGAGAATACAACCATCCCCCTTGACATTCAATGGTGTTACCATCACTGAATCCCCCACTATCAACTTGTTACCATTGACCAGAAACTGAGTTGGACCAGCCATATAAAAACTGTGGCTACAAGAGAAAGTCAGAGGCTGGGAATTCTGTGGAAGTAATTCATCTCCTGACTCCCCAAAGCCTGTCCACCATCTATAAAGCATAAGTCAGGAGTGTGATGGAATAATCTTTACTTGCCTGGATGAATGCAGCTCAAACAATACACAAGAAGCTCAATACCATCCAGGACAAAGCAGTCCACTTGATTGGCACCCCATCCACCACCCTAAACATTCATTTAACAGTGGTGGTAGCGTATAATATATTCAAGATAAATGCAGCAACTCACCAAGGCTCCTTCAACAGCACATTCCAAACCTGCGACCTCTAGAAGGACAAGGGCAGCAGATGCAGGGGAACACCATCACCTGCAAGTTCCCCTTCAAGCCACACTCCATCCTGACTTGGAAATATATTGCTATTTCTTCACTGTTGCTGGGTCAAAATCCTGGAATTCCCTCCCTAACAGCACTGTGTGTGTACCTACACCACGTGGACTGCAGCGGTTCAAGAAGGCAGCTCACCGCCACCTTCTCAAGGGCAATTAGGGATGGGCAACAAATGCTGGAATTGCCAGCAACACACATCTCATGAAAGAATAAAACATAAATTCCCCATTCACTAACAGTCCCACACTCCCTACACTTCCTTTGCCTTGGATCATCACATCATTCTCTCGGCCACAATAAAAGTCAACATAAAATAAACATTACACATCAAAGTTATGAATGGCATATTGCATACAAATTTAAACTAATCACCCTTATGCATTCCCTTCGTGTCTGTCTTGCATGGCCTTGGCCTACTTTTGTTCTCCTCCATAGTGTTACCCCAATGACTGCATCATGGCTGAAGGAAAGCTGCTGATTTTCAGTCAGGCTTGAAAACAAAGATGAGAGTTTTAAAATCGAATCACTTAACCAGAAGCCAATGTAGGTCACTGAACACAGTATTGGGGCAGTATGTAATGTAGGGGACAATGTCTCACCCACTGGCTGGGGATCTAGTGAGAGCTACTTTCGGAAAGGCATGCCTTGTTAAATGCCAATCGGGCATTAACTGGGCAACAGTGGATCTTCCCTGGAATCAAGGACTGTGGGGGTGGAAATCCTGCGCTTTGAGAGCTGCTGATCAGATGTGGTGGCTGCTGCCAGTAATACACCCACCTGAGGCCCAGGATTGTCATTGGGCCCAGGCCATAGGTGAGTTATGGTGGGAAGGAGGTTGCAGGACGGGGTTCGTAGGGGAAGGGGGATGGGCAGAGGGGTGGCTCTCAGTGAATCATCCATTCCTGATGCCAGGTACCCGTATCAGGCACGAAGTAGGCGCCCTCGCCCCCCCCCCCCCCCCCCCCCCCCCCGCCCCCCACCCCTGCAACCCCTCCAAGTGCCTGAAAGCAATCCCACAGGGTTTGATTTTCAGGTTTGCCACATGGCAATTCCCCTGCCTGCCGCTGCATGAATATTAGTTGTGGTGGATGAGGTCCTCAAGTGGGGCTGAGGTGGGAATGCAGCAGGGTTCCCACCTGATTAAATGCCCCCCGACGACCAAACACACCATGGGGGAGGGCATTAAATTCCACACTTGATGAATGAAGGGATTTGGTGTGTTAGGACCTGGGAAGCAGAGTATTGGATGACCTCAAGGTTACGGAGGGTAGAATATTTGAGGCTGACAAGAAAAACATTGGAACAGTCAAGTCTAGAGGTAAAGAAAGGCCTGGATGATGGTTTCAGCAGCAGAAGAGCTAAGGCAGGGGCACAGTCAGGCAATGTTACAGAGATGGTGAGCTTGCTGATGGTGTGAATATGAGGTTTGAAGCCCATCTCAGGATCAAATATGAGACCAAGGGCAGGATCTTCCCCCTGTCAGGGGTGAAGTTGATGGGCGGGCTTTTATTTGAATACATCAGGAAATGCAAACAAATAAATAATTGTTCATGAAATTTCTGAGTGAACCAGCCTTTGATGTCATATACCTGCTGAGTATTTGCAGCATTTTCTGATTTTATTTTATATTTAACATCATATTGTCTACCTCACTGAACTACTTGTTAACATCAGAAACTGACAGCAAATTTGTTGCCACTGCATTTGTATGATAGCCTTCTTTCTAAATGTGCCCTTAACTAAGAGCAGTCTGGATAGTAACAAAGCCTTATTTTAGTCGACGCTGGAACTGCTAGTTTTGTCTTAGCAAGCCATGAAAGAACCATAGTTCAGGAATGAAGATTTTTTTTTGTGAAAACTAACCAGATCATGTCAAACACAATAGCCTGGATTTTTTGGGCAGTGACAAAGTAAGGGTGCTTGCTACTGACTGAAAGAAAGTTGTCTACAATGATCTAGCAATCTCTGTAGTGGGAATCTCCCTTTTCCCGATGGCAGTTTAAACCTGGCACCAAGTCAAGGGGATGTCTTAGCATGCTACAGCAGTGATGTTAGCAAGTAGGTAGGCAACCAATCAACTGAAGTATTCACACCTAGCAAATGTGGAAGTTAAAAGAATTTAAAAAGCTTTTACTTTTAATTTAACTTTTCAGATAGTGAAATAAATGTATGGCTGTATTATGATAGAGCTAAAATAAAGATAAACACACTTAAAAAAGAAAAAATATTTTTTCAAAAATATGTGTAATTTTTCATCATTGAGGATAAAGTTGACTTTCCACAAATCTAAAATTAGATTTTCAGGGCCACCAAGGTGGGTTAGCAGATATTATAGGCTGTAAAAAAAACCCAATTACACCTCATTCAGTAAGGCGTAACTTTTTCCAGGGTTTTTACAGCAAGGCAGTTTGTGGGAATTTTCACAGCACATCGCATGAAGGAGCGCAAACTGCACTGACAGCAACTTCTGGATTTCCATGTTATTCACACATGCCAAACTTCCAAAGTTGCTGTCATTTTCAGTGAAGGAATGATAGTGAGCGCTGACATTTCACCGTCATTACCACAGCAAAATCCAGCTCAATGTATACCAGACGCTGTAATAATTCCTACATGTTGCGGAATCAATAACTTCAGTCAAAAATTATTGTTGAATATATTCAGCTGGTTGACTGATGACAACCTAAGTCACTAAGTAGACACAACTATTTTGATAATTACATTTTAAAGTTCACAGATTCACCTGTGATCGTGAAGATCGTGTCAACTATTGCAGACTCTTTCACATGCACCTGCACTTGGTTACCTCCATGATCTATACTATAGCCAATGTCGCATATACTGAGGTAACCAAGGATAGTTCTGGCCAAGCAGAAGTTTGAGAATAGTGCTGCACTTCAGTGCCAAGAGAGTATGATCCCATCCTTAAGTAGACCTGGGACTTTCCCATGGAGGTCAAACACTATCTGCAGAGTGCAGGCCTCAGACTGACAAAATATATGGCCAGGATTTCCCGGTCGGCGAGCGGGGGGCGGGGCCCGCTCGCTGACACATAAAATGATGTGGGATGACGTTGAGTGGAACACTCCGCCTCATTTCAATTTTCAGGTCAGCGGGGGCTCAGCCAAATCAGCTGTGCACCCGCCGACATGTCAAAGACCTATTGAGGCCATTGACAAACTCATTAACATAATTAGTGGACCTGCCCATCCAACCTTAAGGTTGGCAGGCAGGCTGGGAGCCCTGGCAGGTATTGGAAAAAGCATGAAACCTCATCCAGGGGCAGGATAAGGTTTCATGCGGGTTTTTAAAAATTTAATAAAAGTGTGACTAAAAGTGATGGACATGTCCCAACTCATGTGACAGTGTCACGAAGGGATATGTCAGGGGAATTTTTTTTTTCTCTGTTTCTAACATTTTCTATTGTGGAGCCAATCTCCCTGAGGCAGCACTTGGCAAAAGAGCACAGTCTTGGCTCAGGGAATTCCACCCCCCACCCCCCCCCCCCCCACTCCCCCAACCCCACCAGCCTGCACAGGGAGCGCACAGCGCTTCCTTGCGGACGTCACGCTGGGGGAGCATTAATTGGCCTGCCTACGTAAAATGGCAGCGCGCCCCCAATCGGGGGTGCTGATTGGAGGCATGCCTCCACACGCCTGCTCCTGAACTTCCCCCCTCGAGCAGGGGGAAAATTCTGCCCTATGTTTTTGTTGGCAAGGAAATGCTCCCTAAAGGTTCCAAAAAACAGCAGCCACAGTAATACCCACATTGATTTTAAACGTTTCCTGATCAGAAGCCTGAAAGGAAACAGGAAACAATGTGTAAAAATTTTTACTAGACTCCTTAGCCATCACTTTTTTTTGGTAATGGAGGGTCATTTCCAAACACTTGACTCCCATGGGGAACATGCATCTATTTGGATCAGGTTATTGCTAAGCAAGTGTTGCTTGATAGCACTATTGATGACCCCTTCAATTACTTTACCAAAGATCGAGAGTAGACTGATGAGGTGGTAATTGGCCGGGTTGGATTTGTCCTGCTTTTTATGTACAGGTCATACCTGGGCATTTTTCCACATAGCCGGGTAGATGCCAGTGTTATAGCTGTACTGAAACAGCTTGGCTAGGGGCATGGCAAATTCTGGAGCACAAATCTTCAGCACTATTGCCGGAATATTGTTAGGGTCCATAGCCTTTGCAGTATCCAATGCCTTCAACCATTTCTTGATGTCACATGGAGTGAATTGAATTGGCTGAAGACTGGCATCTGTGATGTTGGGGGCCTCTGGAGGAGGCCGAGATGGATCATCCACTCTGCACTTCTGGCTGAAGATTGTTGTGAATGCTTCAGCCTTATCTTTTTCACTGCTGTGCTGGGCTCCTCCGTCATTGAGGATGGGGATATTTATGGAGCCTCCTCCTCCAGTGAGTTGTTTAATTGTCCACCACCATTCACGACTGGATGTGGCAGAGGTTAGATCTGATCCGTTGGTTGTGGGATCGCTTAGCTCTATCACTTGCTGCTTATGCTGTTTGGCACGTAAGTAGCCCTGTTTTATAGCTTCACCAGGTGACACCTCACTCTTAGGTATGCCTGTTGCTGCTCCTGGCATGCCCTCCTGCACTGTTCATTGAACCAGGGTTGATCCCCTGGCTTGATGGTAATGGTAGAGTGGGGGATATGCCAGACCATGAGGTTACAGATTGTGTTCAAGTACAATTCTGCTGCTGCTGATGGCCCACAGCGCCTCATGGATGCCCAGATTTGAGTTGCTGGACCTGTTCAAAATCTATCCCATTTAGCACAGTGGTAGTGCCACACAGGGTATCCTCAATGTGAAGGCAGGGCTTCGTCTCCACAATGAATGTGCAGTGATCACTCCTACCGATACCGTCATAGACAGATGCATCTATGTGCAGGCAGGTTGGTGAGGTCAAGTATGTTTTTCCCTCTTGTTGGTTCCCTCAGCTGCAGACCCAGTCTAGTAGCTATGTCATTTAGGACTCGGTCAGTAGTGGTGCTACTGATCCACTCTTGGTGATGGACATTGAAGTCCCCCACCCAGAGTACATTCTGCACCCTTGCTTCCTCCCAGTAACATTCAACATGGAGGAGCACTGATTCATCAGCAGGAGGTTTCCTTGCCCATGTTTGGCCTGATGCCATGAGACTTCAAGGGGTCTGGAGTCAAGGTTGAGGACTCCCAGGGCAACTCCCTCCTGACTGTATACCACTTTGCTGCCAGCTCTGCTGGGATGGTGATGGTGGAGTCTGGGACATTATCTGTAAGGTATGATTCTGTGAGGATGACCATGTCAGGCTGTTGCTTGACTAGCCTGTGAGACAGCTCTCCCAATTTTGGCATTGGCCCTGAGATGTTAGTAAAGAGGACTTTGCAGGGTCAACAGGGCTGCGATTGCCATTGTCGTTTCTGTTGCCAGGTTCCATCCAGTTTCATTCCTTTTTTGTGACTTTGTAAGTGGTTTGTTACAACTTTGTGGCCACCTACTAGGCCTTGGAGTCAACTACATTGTTGTGGGTCTGGAGGCCAGGCCAGGACGACAGATTTTCTTCCATAAAGGACATTAGTGAACCAGGTGGGTTTTTAACAACAATAGGTCCACGGACATCATTGGACTTTTAATTCTAGATTTTTATTGAACTCAAATTCTACCATCTGCCATGGTGGGATTCAAACCCTGGTCCCCAGAGAATTACCCTGAGTCTTTGGACTACTGGCCCAGTGACAATGCCACTATACCATCACCTCCCCTGTGACTTTCCCTGTGACTGGCTATGCAGCTAACCACAAGGCATCAGATCTGTACAGCTCCTGAGGCCTAACAGTTTTAATTTTAAGAATGAAGTGTGTTACTCAATGCTGCAATCCAAAGGAAAAATAAAACTCCAGGGGCAGAATTTTTCCATCGGCGAGCTGGGGGCGGGGCCCGCTTGCCGATGCAGGATGATGTCGGGGGGAACCCCCAATGTCATCCCGCCCCATTTAAATATTCAGGAAGGTGGGGAGACAGCGCGATCAGTTGTCCGCCCGCCGACCTGTCAATGGCCAATTGAGGTCATTGACAGGTTAGTTAAATCAATTAAAGGCCCTGCCCGTCCAACCTTAAGGCTGGTAGGCAGGCCAGGTGGCCACCGGGCTTCTGAAAAAACATGAAACCTCATACACCGGCGGGATGAGGTTTCATGTCGGTTTTAAAAAACTTTAATAAAGCTTTTGTGGTATTTATTAACATGTCCCATCTTGTGTGACATTGTCACACGAGGGGGACATGTTAATAATTTTTTTATTTTTCTACTTTTAAACTTTCAAAAGCTGTTAGCGCTCTCCCTGAGGCAGCACTTAGTCTGTAGTAACCAGGATATATACCATGTGACCAGCAGACATTGTTCCAAGAAGCTTTCAGATTAGCTAGCAGCATGTGCTGTGAAGGAATTATAGCTGTATGTTCCTGTTAAAAATAGCTGTTGAATCTTTATAGTAAATCTGTCTGCTGAGCAATGCTAATATTACATTTTCAAATAAACCGAACCTATGTTTACTTTACCAGTCCTGTGTGAGATTGGTAAGTTTGTATGAAGCAAACATAGAAATACAACAGAAACGCCTTAAGAATCCCTCCTTTGGAACATAATCCAAATTGTGGTCCACACCATCAATGAGCCCAATGACGGCGCTTGCTGGCCAAAGCTATGAGAGAAAGCTATGTTTTTAATGTTAAGTAAGTCATTGCTGTATCTGATCCCCTCACTTGATGCCAATGCTGAACCACATGCATCAGGAAATTATCAGATTTGATCCAATTCTGTGCAGATGCTATTATTGACCTCAATGTTTCTACGTTAAGTAATTCATTGGCCTTAAAGTGCTTTGGGATGTCCTGAGGCCACATAATACTTGTATAAATGCAAGCCCTTTCTTTCTTAAGCTGGTGAGAGGGGAAAAGTTGCCAGTGTTCACACAACCCATCACTATCCAATGTTCCTGACCATGAAACATGTTTGTATGAATGTTGATTTAGGACAAGATTAGATTGCACTAATATACCCTTTCTTGGCTTATATATGAAAAAGCTTTGTTTCACTGAAGGGCCACCAACATCCATGAGACCAGAATTCAACATGAGTCACACGATGGACATTCCCTCCATCGTAAGGTCAGAAGTGAGGATGTTTGCTGATGATTCCACAATGTTCAGCACCATTCGCATCTCCTCCGATACTGAAGCAGCTTGTGCCCATATGCAGCAAGACCTGGATAATATTCAGGCTTGGGCTAATAAGTGGCAAGTAACATTGGTATCACACAAGTGCCAGGCAATGACCATCTCCAACAAGAGAGAATCCAACCATCTCCCCTTGACATTCAATGGCATTACTATTACTATCACTGAATCCTCCATTATCAACATCCTCGGGGGTACAATTGACAAGAAACTGAACTGGACTAGCCATATAAATACTGTGGCTACAAGAGGAGGTCAGAGACTGGGAATTCTGGGAACTCACCTTCAGACTTCCCAATGCCTGTTCACAAGACGTAGGTCGGGAGTGTGATAGAATACTCTCCACTTGCCTGGAAAAGTGCAGCTCTAACACACTCAGGAATCTTGACATGTTCAGGACAAAGCAACCCGCTTGATTGACACCCCACCCACCACCATTAGCATCCACTCCCTCCACCACTGACACACAGTGTACTATTTGCAGCAACTCCCCAAGGCTCCTTCGACAGAACCTTCAAAATACACGACCTCTACCACCTAGAAGGACAAGGATAGCAGATGCATGGGGATACCATCACCTGTAAGTTCCCCTGCAAGCCACACACCATCCTGACTTTGAATTATATCGCCATTCCTTCACTGTCACTGGGTTAAAATCCTGGAAGTCCCTTCCTATCACCGCTATATGGGTGTACCTACACCACATGGACAACAGTGGTTCAAGAAGGTGGTTCACCACCACTATCCCAAGGGTAATTAGTGATGGGCAATAAATGCTGGCCTAGCCAGCGACACCTACATCCCATGAATGAACAAAAATAAAATAGGAAAAAAGGAGAGGGTTTAGCAAATCTACTGCCCAAATCGCAATTATCCAAACTTTTGGGAAAGACACCACACCGAACACACATGCTCAAAGATACGTACCACAATTTTTACGGCATTTACTATTGCCAA
The DNA here is from genome assembly GCF_964194155.1 of Cetorhinus maximus. NCBI lineage: Eukaryota > Metazoa > Chordata > Chondrichthyes > Lamniformes > Cetorhinidae > Cetorhinus > Cetorhinus maximus. The sequence continues at coordinate 33,225,692 of NC_135892.1, read as the reverse complement.
AGTTTAAACTAAAAATAACAGGCATATATTTACAGATAAGCAAACATGATGCGTGCATGAGTATTGTACTTATCTGTGTTTTAAGTAATTTTACCCTTTTATTTTTAACTAAATCTTACCCTGGGGACACAAAAGCAAGGTGAGTGGGATGTGGGAAGATGGGAGCAATCAGTATAAGAGGTGCCATACTTATTTGATGCTTATTAAACAAGATATCAACAGGCTGGCTCTCATGAGTCAGCACATTTTTAAAAAAAATTGTTTCAGAATGTGGACAATACTAGCAAGGTTGTATTAAGTGCACATCCGTAGTTTCCCTGAGAGGGTGTTGGTGGGCTTTCTGCTTGAGTTGCTGCAGTCCCATGATGATGATTTGAAGGTAATTCCAAGATATTAACCCAGCAACTGTAATTCAGGTCCAAGTTATGATGGTATGTGTCTTGGTGGTGATAATGTTCTCAAAATCCTACTGCTATTGTCCTTCCTCGTGGCTAGGAGGTGCTCCTGAGTTACTGCAATATTGTAGATAGTACACATTGCAGTTACAGTGCACCAAGTGGTGGAGCGTGTGGATATTGAATCTATTACAAAGACACCTGCTGTATTGCTCTGGATGGTATTAATCTTGAGTGTAGTTCTGGCTGCATCCAGTGGTAAGTATTCCCTACTGGTTTATTCACCACCTGATTCAAGCCCAGTCTAGCAGCTCTGTCCAAGTTCCTGGCTAGTTTTGTCAGTGATTATACACTATTGATGGCAAATATTGGAGTACCCCATCCAGAGTATATTCTGTGCCCTGGCTTCTCTCAGAGCTTATTCCAAGTGGAGTTCAATGTTAAAGAGTACTGATTCATCAATTTGAGTTGGGAGGACCATAGATATTGATCAGCAAGAAGTCTCCTTGGCCTTGGTTGACTTGAAGCCATAAGATTTCATAGGGATTTGGAGTCAATACTAAGGACCAAGCTCATCTGACTGTATACTACTGTGCCCTCACCTAAACTGACATGCCTATGACTGATGATTTTCAAGTCTGGCATGTTGACTGAGATATAACTGTAAGCATGACTACGTCATGTTGTCTGTTGTGAGTAGTCTGTTGCAGGGCATCATGCTAGCAAAGAGGACTTTCAGGGGAAAACAGGGTCAGGGCAGCCAGAATCTAGACCTCATCTGATGCTTGGGTTTTTGTCCAATGAAATGGATGCTGGATTCTTATGTAAATTGAGATCAATTTGGCACCAGTTCTGAACAATAAACAAGGTATGAGTGTTATTTGAAAGTGAATTGAATGCAACAGAGAATTTGTAGTAATTTTCTTTTATCCCTTGTGCAAGTAAAAACAAAATAAGGAACATTTATTTGTTGTCAAAAACCAGATGCTAGCATACTTTTGATACCTCTTAAACATTGTACCTACTTTTTATATTTGGTCCTTACAGAGATATGCATCCAAGGGATTAATAATGATCCTACTTGCAGTAATTTGCTTATCGTATTTAACATAGTTCCTTGCTGCATGGCCAAATTGTCATCTAACTAACAAACATTAACACAGAGATCACAGCATTGCATATTAAAGGAAATGACTTTATTACTAATATATAGCAATATTAAGCATAATAATTGTCAAAATACAAAAGGGACAATATATTGGGAAGATACACCTAGATCCTGCACTCTTAGCATGGAGCCTAGCCTGACAGGAGTATAGGTAGCAGAGAGGAGTACAAAACTGTTGTAGCGATTCTCTGCCCTGCAACTCACTGAGGGAAGCTCAACATGATGAAGATGACTAAATAAATCCTTATGCATAACATCAACATAAGAAGGTTTTAATAGGACAGTTACACTTCATAAGACCGGCTTCCAGCTGAATTAAAGAGCTTGTCAAATAATGAAGAAATTCCATGTTGTGACATGGAAAATTCACGGCAGAATTTTCTGTGCCCGCTGGTAGCAGGCATGATAGGTAGCATGCGTGGACACTATAGGGCAATCAGTTTCCTGATGGCAGTAAAGCAGGTTGTGATCAGCCGCTCAGCCCGCCAACGGCAGGCCACGTTTCCAGCCAACGTCCGGGAGCTCATTGTAATACATCAGCATATCATTAAAAGGCCATCCTGCCAGGCTCTTGGACCCTGCCGGATCGTCCGTCCACATCGGCGGGAAATCACGGTGATGTATTTCACAACGGCACACAGGCAACGTGCACTTGGCAGCCTTCACTTGGGGGAACTGAGGTGAGTGAACAGCATAATTTCCCACAGCTTGCCAGAGCTACCTTTTGCTTTGCAGGCTTCAGGGGCGCTGGGGGGCTTGGGTGAAGTGCCACCCTGCCTCAGAGGCGACTGTTTTGGGGGGTTGTGCCCAGGGACAACTGCTTCCCTGCCACGGAGGCAACTGTTGGGGGGGGGAGGGTGTCGGGGGAAATGGCTGCCCAGCCTTGGAGGCGACTGTTGCTGTTGTCGGGGGGGGAGGGGCAACTGCTGCCCAGCCTCGGAGACAACGGTTGCTGTTGCTAGAGGGCTGGGGGGGTCAACTGCTGCCCTGGCGTTTGATCCCGCGCACAAGAAATTGAGGTGGGGGGAAGGGTAGGTGAGGGAAGTGGCCATACAGAAGGAACAGCTGTACAAACTGACCATTCCTCTGCACTGAGACAATTCAGGTGCAGCCACAGTAATTGGGGTCGGTCTCCTAGACTACCCGCCCATTGAAGCAACGTGGAGTCACCAAAGTGCCACCAGGCGCTCCAGACCCCTGCCCCCCTACCTCCCCCAGCCCCCTACCCCCAGCATAGACTGCGAATCTGCGACCACTTTATTGGACTGCGGAGCAGTTGGACTGCACACGTTGTGCAATCTCCTCGCCAATGCTGGCCATGTAGCAGTCACTGCTGGAGGCACTCATAGCCCCTTACAATCTCAGCAACCCAGTTAGGAGCAGTCTCCCCCATGTCACAGACTGACAGGACAGCTAGGCAGCAGACTCATCTGTGGCCTTCTGAGGGGTGGCCAGCACTTTCTTGGAAGTGTTAACAGAGCCAGGAAAGGTGCTAAATACACCCATGCTAACTATGTCTCTCTCTTCATGTCGCAGGAGGACCACATCAGGAGCATGGAGCCTGGTGATCCCACTGTATGCCTGATGGACTACAGAGAGCGAAGAAGATGAGGAGAAAGTGATTGAGGCGCCTGGCTGTGCAAAGGCAGGAGCAGCAACCTCATGAAGAAGGGGCTGCTGGGGCTCCTGCACATGCTGCCCAAAAGCAACAGCGAGCCGTGGCTGGTCGACACCTAGCGACACCCAGGGTCTATAGATACCGCCTGTCACCCCTGCAGATGACCGAGTACCAGTGTCACCGACAACTGTGCATGTCTAGAGACCTGGTCGCTCACATTTGCCACTTACAGCAGGACTTGGCACCAAGGGAACACAGAGGGCATCCAGTGGCAGTGGCTGTGAAAGTGACTGCGGCGCTCAATTTCTATGCCAATGGCTCCTTTCAGGGCTCCACAGGTGACCTCTGGGGGAAATCACAAGCCGCCACCCACAAATGTGTCCATGAAGTCATGGATGCCATCTTCTCGAGGGCACACAAGTTTGTGCATTTTGCCCGGGACTGGGACAGCCAGGATGCAAGGGCCATTGGATTCGTCCCGGTCTTGGGATTCCCACAAGTGCAGGGTGCGATCGACTGCACCCATGTTGTGCTCAGATCTCCATCACTAGCACACAATAGACTACATCAACCACAACTCACTGAATGTGCAGCTGGTATGTGACCACCAGAAACACATCCTGCAGGAGTGCGCACGGTTTCCAGGTACTGTGCACAACACCTACATCCTCAGTCAGTCACAGATCCCTGAAGTCTTCCAGGGTCCACAGAAGCTGCAGGGATGGTTCCTCGGGGAGAAGGGCCATGGCTGATGACACCCATACAGTGGCCTCAGACTGCAGCAGAGGGATGTTATAACGAGGCTCATGCTGCAGCTCACAACTTGCTGGGATGCTGAAGATGAGGTTCTGGTGCCTGGAACGGTCTGGTGGAGCCTTGCAATACAGTCCGCAGAGGGTATCACGCATTGTCGTCGTCTGCTGCGCCCTTTACAACCAGGCGCTCCAACGGGGAGACGAACTGACTGAGGAGATGGAGGAGCTGCACGTCTCCTCCGATGAGGAGGACGTTGACAGGGATGAGGATGAGGAGGTCCTCAGAGGCGATGATGATGGGGATGAGGCCCTCACACTGGCTAGATGAGGCAGGTGCACTCAGGAGGCCCTCATAGCTGCTAGATTTATGGAGGATGATGACGACACGCAGTGAAGTGACCCCATAGATACTCACATCGCACTTGTAGATGTTTGACTCCAGCCTAGCTTATGGCAGCACCAATACCTTCATGGAGATGCAGCAGAGGCCCTAACAGTCGCTCAATTGCAGGAGGATGATGGCGACATACATTGAAGACAGCCCATAGATCTTCACATAGCCTCTAAGAACGTCTGACTCCTGTCTGGCCGAGGTCAGCTCGCTTGTGCTCCGTGATCAGGGTCATATCATAGAGAAGCAGCCAAGGAACTTTAGAAGCATCTGATGCTTTGTCCGCCTTCAGCACCTGAGCCCTATCAGAGCTGGAGCACAGCACCACTGGTCACAGATGCTGAAGAGATGGGGGAAGCCCCTCCTTAAAGATGCTGAGAGCACATCGAGAGAATGAGACAACTCTGTGGTGCCTGCCCACTACATTTCTGGCAGCGATGACAAGCACCACCGAGGTGCAGGCATCAGTAATATTTCCACGGAGCGTGAGGCCGGACCATCACTTTGGTATGAAGGCTGCACAGAGCACAGGGAAGAGGCCCTGGACTGAGACATCTGCCTTTATCTTGTGCAGAAATAGTTCACATCTGAGTGACAGGAACACTGCTCATCAGAACAAGGAGCCACAGGCAGGGAGACATCCTTAGGAGCTTATTGACAATAGTGAACAGAAGGTACAAGTGATCAACACCCGTGGCCAGGCTGTGCAACTACTTTTACCTAACTTTCCTAACCCTGCCGCTACATCTTGGTGCTCCCCGGACATCCACAGCAGAGGTGGAGGCGGCCTGCTGACTGTGATGCCCTGTCTGTGATGACTTTGGCGGACACCCTCTGGAGGGCCGAGACTTGGACGGCCCTGGCCTGCTTTCGGGGTCCTACTGTGTGGCAGTGGCACCCTCCTCGGCCTGTAAAGCTGGTGCTGCTGAGGTCATAGGAAGACGGGATTCGGATGGCCAGTCACTCCCGAAGTCACCTGGGTGGATGGAACTGGAGTCTGCACCTGCTGATCCTCCTCCCTGTGGGTGCCCATGGGCCCCAGGCTGACTCCTTGAGGGGAAGGGGTAGCTGGAGTGAGACTGTGTTGCCTTGCACCCCTCTCATGAACACACTGTTTTAGGCCAACTATGGCATCAGTGATGGAGTTGAGCCCACGCAGCAATGCAGAAGCGACGTCCTGGACCAAGGTCTCCATGGCGGCCACCATCCTACCAGTGTTGACCTCAGTGCATTGGCATGCCGGTGCTATCACTTCAGCCTGAAGGTGAATGGACTCCCCCATCATGCCTTGCAATCTGAGGAGTGCAGCAGACATCCCTTCCTGATGTTCCTGAGCTTGCCTTTGCAGCTCCAGCAATTGTGACATGACCAAGTGCAGAGGCACGTCATCTGACTCAGACTCAGCAAATTTATGGTCTCCAGCAGTCCTCCGAATGCTGGAGACCTGGGAAGTCCCTGCCATCACCTGCTGTGGATCAGACAATGTGATGTGCTCACCAGATTGTGATCCCGTGTCTATTCTAAAGCTAGGTTCCTGGGTGTTATGACCCAACAGTTGTTAAAGATGAGTTATTTAAAAATCCCTGAGGGAATCTTTAAACAACTGTCATAACCTATATTTTTACTTTTGTATGTTTGAGATGCAGCTCTAAATTCAGGAATCAGACCATCAGTTCTCGAGAGGTTTTATATTAAACTGAATGAAACATTTTTATTAATTTACACAAGTTAAGTATATACACATGGCTCCAAATTACTTTTAACAAATCCCCAAACTAATCTCCATTAAGGTAACAGCACCCATAGACTTAACCAGACACCAAGCAAAGCATTTTCACCTTACGAATTCAACATGAGGCTCTTTTCACTTTGGAGACAGTTGGAGGCTTACAGATACTTTGATATTACATTGCCTCTGCCCTGCACACACAACAACTGCTATCAGCTTTATCCAGCACATCTCATTGAATGTAAAATCTCATTGTATCACCAGCCTCTTTGAACTCCACCTCTTCTAACAATAAAACCCCTTTCATAGCACCAATTTTATTAGTAATATAAACATATTGCTTGGTCTCTGCTAGCTAGGTGCCAGATTTCACCCCACTTCTTGAATGCTCTATTCAAAAAATGCAAATGCATTATACCTCTCTTACATCTCAAAACTAGTAGATATCAAAGTACCCAGGCTAGCTGGCTTTAATCCAATTAAGACACACCCACAGACTAAACCTCTATTTTGAAAGAAAAATATTTTCCCATAATATTATATATATTAATAGCTTCATGACACTGGTTCATAGACTCTGTTGGCTGTTTGGCATATGCGCCTGTGAAAGCAAGGGGAGATAATTAGTGCATGGCAGTGGCTGTGAAAGAGAACACATCACTCAAAGCATGGTTGTCTGATGGATGTTGCACTGCTGGATCTTCACTTGGTGGAGCAGCACTGACCTCACCGTCAGCACAGGACCGGTCCAGATTCTCACGGCCAGCTGGATGGCTCAAGTCCATGAGGACCTTGATTTTGGGCATTCTGCCACTGGTCTGTGACCTCTTTCTCTTGTTGTATGCCAGCTTGTCCTGCATGGATAGAGATGGAGAAAGTATAAGCAAGACGCCTGCCGGGCCAGATGATAAATGTGCTTGGCCTGTGCGGGTGGTAAGTGGTCCCATGGATGGCTGAGGCCAATGAAGGTATGTGTGAGAGAGTGAATGGTGATATCCCTTGAACTGGCAGCGAGTGAGGGCACTGTTGATGTGTGCTGTGTTTGTGAGTGCGTGAGTTGAGAATCATGAAAGGAGTGACTTACCCTGGTGGAAGGGAGGAGATCATTCATCCTCTTGTGGCACTGGATGGCTGTCCTCTTCTGAAGGGCATTGGCGCTGACCACCTCCCAAGCCAGATTGGTGACATTGCTGCCCATCCTGTGGCCAGAGCGGGGGTACAGGACATCCTGGCAGGCCACCACAGCAGTTGCTTGAGGGACCAGTCATTAAACCGGGGGCTGCGGTCTTTTTTCCTTTGTTGGCCATGTCTCCCAGGCAGTGATGATGAGCTGATAATGATGAGCGGTGTGTTAGTGGTTGCCTTTTAAATATGACGGCTAGTGTGATGCAACAGAGGGGTGATGACAGGAGGGCGAATGAGAGCCCACCCGCCTTGGGAACAGCGTGTTTCCAGGGAATGCATAAATAATGTGGCGGGTTGGGACAATAAGGCACGAAAACCCGCTGTCGCCGTCGGCGAGTAGGACACCATTTTGCCCGCCCACTACCGCACTTAGTTCAAATTTGGGAAAATTCCGCCCTCAGTCTTTTTTATCCCGATTTGCTTCAATTACTGCTAACAAGCTTGTCCCTTAAACATGGGTAACACTGAGACACAGGGCTGAATTTAATATAGGCACTGGTGGCTCTGAACGGAAAACTGGTGGTAAGCTTACCTCGGCTCTTGCCAAGATCCCTGACCCAATCCTATATCCAACAGGCAATTAACTGCTTGGCATCAGGGCACCCATCTCTATAAGGGAATAAATCCCATCTTCAAGAGCTGCTGGCCAATTGGAGGGCTGGCAGCTCTTCAGTCCCAGCAGCTCCACCAAGGGCAACACCCAGCCTGGAGCAGCATCATGGGTGTTGCCTGGAACCCAGGTGAGTGGGGTTGGAGTTGCCAGAGCCAGTCAGGCAGGCCTCAGCAAGGTTTGGCAGGGTGGGGTCATTGTTGAGGGCAGGGCTTGGTGTTTCCATGGGGGTGGATGTTGCCATTGGGGAGGCCCTCCATAGGCCACAGGGTGCCCAATCAGAAGGGCCCTCTCCCCGGAGCCCACAGGGAGGCCACCAGCTTTTACAGGGCAATTTCCCTACATAGTGGAGGGAAGAGGCACTAAGTGGCCCTAAATTGAACCCTTAAGAGTCTCAATTGACTTCTGGGTGGGGAGGTCATCCTTGTCTTTCTCAAAAACATCCATTAACACTTCAATGCAGAGATTCCAGACAATTACAATACATTCCAGTCACTATTAAGGGATCTATGTTATAAACACTGAGGCAACAATCCGGGCCATTTTATGGGTGACATGAACACTTTGTATGTTTGCATCAAATGTACAGCCCTTCACAGAAATCAGTTCTTATCAGTCAAAGGAACAATGGTGATAAGTAGATCAAGGAAGCAAATAAATTAGATTAAAAACAAAATCTGCTTGTTATGTAAATGAAACCTGCAATTGAAACTTTGCTACAAACAAACTTACATGGCAAGCCAACCAACATTAATAATAAGAAATAAAAATAGAAAATGCTGGAAATACTGAACAGCCTGTGTGGAGAGAGAAACAGAGTCAATGAGCTGGATATTGGATACCAAGGTGGGTAGCTCATGTCGGGAAATTTCCCGAATCATTGGCCCCGCCTCGGTAAAAAGTACCCTGAATCACGAGATTTTTGCTTAGGTGTTGGGGAGAAGGAGGTGGGGTGCAGGTGCAGAATGGAGTCAGGCCCAGAGAGATGGGTGGCCATGGGGGCCAGCTAGTGCCGAGGTGGGCTGGTTAGAAGGTCTGTCAACAAAGAACTCTATTAAAACTGTTTGAACAGATGCTACTGACAGGCAGCTAGCCTGTCAATCAAATCACTGACAGCTGTAACCAGTTGAATTTTACAGCTTAAAGAATGGGGGATTTAAAACACTCCAGATAGTGACATTCAAAATAGATCTTATATGCCCTTCAAAGGCGTTTACATCTGCTCCATAATTTGTGACTCCCACACTGCAAGTTAAGGCAACGGCCAAAATGGGGTCTGACTGAACCCAGCAGTTCACATGGCTCTGCTGAGTTTGGGTGTCCCTCCTGTGTGATTCACGCTTCTCCCATTTGGTAAATGGTACTCCCTACTGGTAAAAATGGTATTGTTGGACATGGGGGCAGGACTTCCACATCCAGGTCCCGCCCTCCATTTTTGAAGGTCAGTGGAGTCTTCCCGACTCCACAAAAACTCAGTCCAATGTTTCAGTTCAATGATCTTTCATCAGAACTGGAAAACATTTGAGAAACAACAGGTTTTAATCAAGAACAAAGTCAAGGAAAGGTGGGAGAAAGGAAGGAACATAAGTCTGTGATAGCGTGTAAAATGAGAGATTAAATAATGAAAGAGATGATGGTGCAAGGCAAAAAGGGATGGTAATGGGACATGTAAAAATACAAAAGATGGCCTAGAAGAGATGTAAATGAGAAGATGAATGTAAATTGAAAGATCGGTGCTGTTCCTCAAGCTTAAGATGTCCAATGAATATTGTAGTCCGGTTTATATTTACTGAAGGAGGATGATTTTTTTGCTGGTGATTTCAGTAATTTGTTGTTACTGTAAAGCTCTCACTGGAATGGTCTTATTCTTCATAAATAGACAAAACTGAGTATGTAATTCCTTTGAGAATAGTAGCTTCTCTCTTTCAAAACAAAAGTAGATTGAAATCACACTGTGACATATCAGTAACAAATATCTGTCACTAAATATACATGCAGCTCTTCCGGTCAGTTAGCAAAATGCCAACCAATTAAGTGACAGGCATTCATTAAACAATCTATGAAAGAACTTCAGATGAGTAGGTTAACATACCGATATAAATATCACAGTGTGATTTCAATCTGTTTCTATTTATGAAGCATGTGTCCATGTGAATATGTGTCTGCATGACGTAGCTCTGTGGTGCTGCAGTCTCCTTTTAACCAACAAAAAACATTTTTATAGCATCTTAAACATAGTAAAACCTCCCAAGGCTTTTCACAGGAGCAATTATCAAATGAAATTTGACATCGAGTCACATAAAGAGATGAAAGGAGAGGTGACGAAAAGCTTGTTTAAAGAATTAGGTATTAAGGAGGAAATAGAAATGGAGGTAGAGGGCTGTAGGGGTTTAGGGAGGGAACTCCACATCTTTGGGCCTAGGCAGCTGAAGGCATGGCTGTCAGTGGTGGAGAGAAGAAAATTGGGAATGTGCAAGAGGCCAGAATTGGAGAACCACAGGGCTCTCAGAGCAATGTAGGGTTGAAGAAGGTTATAAAGATAGAGAGGGAGGAACTTGAAAGCAATTTTAAAACTGGGTTTTGCCAGATCGGAAGCCAATGTAGAAAATGGGTGAATGGGATTCAGTGTCAATTAGGTTGCAAGTAGTAGAGCTTTGGATGAGCTCAATTTTATGGCGGGTGTAAGATGGGAGAACAGCTTAGAGAACATTGAAATAGTCGAGCAGCATGGCTGACGATTTTTGCAGCAGATGAACTGAGGCAGACGTAGAAATGGATAGTGTAACAGAGGTGGAAGTGGGAAACCCTGGTGATGGCAAAGATATGGGATCAGCAGCTCATCTCAGACTCAAGGTTGTGAACACTTTGGTTCAGCTTCAGACAATGGCCAGAAGAAGAATGGGGTTTGTGATGGGGACCAAAAACATTGACCCAGAACTTCCAATCTCTGGTGGGTTATACCAGGGATATATTCCAGAAGATGCATGGGGGACCCCCTGGAAGTCCCCATACAAGGAATTGCCCGGGAACCATCCGATACTCCGATTTAATTTGGAGACTTCAGATGGTTCCGATTCACTTAGCAGTATAGTTACCCAGGAAAAGTTAAAAGAATTAAAATCACTTCTAACTCCTGGGTAACTATACTACTGGACCCCCCCCAGACCCTCCACGGGACTCCCGGCTATAACTCCCACCTCCCACATGACCCCTCGATCACCCCCCAACCCCTGACAGCCCCCCAACACCCTGACCAAGCCCCCCGCAACTGCAGGACTTCACCCAGCTCCCCAACTGCCAACCCCCATCCCCCGACTATCCTCCTGACTACCACCCAGCCCCAGATTATCCTGAAGCCCCTGACTATCCTGCACCTCCTGACAACACTCCCCTGACTACCACCCCCCCCACTCCTCAACTTCCAACCAGACCACCAATTGCATGACTACCACTTTGGTGACCGGTGCTGTAAAAGGGGGGCAAGGCATCACTTCCCCCAACTCTGCAGCTCTACACTGAAGGCCTCGGGAACCTGCTGCACTGCATTTTTCTCACCTGGCCCGAGTCGGTGATTCAGGCGGGGAAGGTGCAACTAGGGTTGGAAGAAAGGAGTGGAGTGGCAATCCGACCATGATTGCCACTCCTCAGAGGTTCTGGCCCATGGTTTCCATCTTCCCAATATTTAATAGGAGGAAATTTCTACTTAGAGACGAGCATCATGACAGTTCAGCCAGTGGAGGGATCAAGAGAGGTGGTGGTGATGCAGAGATGAGTGTCATTAGTGTCAGCATGCATGTGGAACCGGCCATAGTTTTTCAGATGATGTCAAGGAATAGTATGTAATTGAAAAATATGAAGTTCCCACAGATAAATCCTTGGGGAAACTCCAGAGATAAAGGTGCAGAATTGAGAAGAGAAGCCATTGCAAGTGATTCTCTGGCTGTGACTCAATAGATGAGTGGAACCAGGTGAGGGCAGTCCCAGATAGCTGGGCAATAGGAGAGAGGAGTTAGAGGAGAATGGTGTAGACAAACATGTCAAAGGTTGCAGACAGGTCGAGAAGAATGAGGAGAGATAGTTTACTTTGTTCACAGTCACGTAGAATGTCATTGTGACTTTGCTAATGCCGTTTTACTGCTGCGGGAAGGGCATAAACCTGATTGGAGAGCTTCAAACATAGAGTTGTAGGAAAGATGAGCATGAATTTGGGAGGCAACTACACGTTCAAGGTCTTTGGAGAGGAAAGGGAGATTGGAGGAGAAGTGGTATTTTGCAAGGGCAGAAGCTTAAGGGTGGTTTTCTGAAGGAGGGGTGAAAATAGCATGCAAGGAGATGAAAGCATTAACAATATCAGCAAACATGGCGGCCAGGAAGGGTGATTAGCAGTTCATTGGAGTGGGTTCAAGGGAGCAGGAAGTGGGTCTCACGGATAATATGAGCTTGAAAAGGACGTGACAGGATAAAGCAGAGAATGATGTAAGTTCAGGGTTAGGGCAGGGGGAAGCCTTGGGGAAAGTTTCGCCAGGTGGGCCGGGGAAAGGAAGGAAACAGCAGAGGCAGCTGATTGGATGACCTAAATCTTAGAGTCAAAGAAGTCCATAAGCTTTTTTTAAAATTCTTTCATGGGATTTGGGCTTCGCTGGCTGGGCCAGCATTTATTGTCCATCGCTAGTTGCCCTGACTTGTGCCTTGTAAATGGTGGACAGGTTTTGGGGAGTCATGGTGTGAGTTTCTCATTGCATGATTCCTAGCCTCTGACCTGCTCTTGTTAGCCACGGTATTTATATGGCTAATCCAGTTCAGTTTCTGGTCAATGGTAACCCCCAGGATGTTTATAGTGGGGGATTCAGTGATGGTAATGCCATTAAATGTCAAAAGGCAATGGTTAGATTCTCTCTTGTTGGAGATGATCATTGCCTGGCACTTGTGTGGCACGAATGTTACTTGCCAAATGTGAGCCCAAACCTGGATATTGTCCAGGTCTTGCTATATTTGGACATGGACTGCTTCAGTATCTGAGAGTCGCAAATGGTGCTGAACATTGCACAATCATCAGCGAACATCCCCATTTTTGACCTTATGATGGAAGGACGGTCATTGATGAAGCTGCTGAAGATGGTTGGGTCAAGGACACTACCCTGAGGAACTCGTGCAGTGATGTCCTGGAGCTGAGATGACTGACCTCCAACAACCACAACCATCTTCCTTTGTGCTAGGTATGAATCCAACCGGTGGAGAGTTTTCCTCCTGATTCTCATTGACTCCAGTTTTGCTAGGGCTCTTTGATGTCACACTCAGTCAAATGCTACCTTGATGTCAAGGGCAGTCACTCTCACCTCACCTCGGGAGTTAAGCTCTTTTGTCCATATTTGAATCAAGGCTGTAATGTTGCCAGGAGCTGAGTAGCCTTTAGATTTATCCTGCATTTTATGTACAGGACATACCTGGGCAATTTTCCACATAGCCGGGTAGATGCCAGTGTTGTAGTTGTACTGGAACAGCTTGGTTAGGGGTGCAGCAAATTCTGGAGCACAGGTCTTCAGTACTATTGCCAGAATATTGTCAGGGCCCATAGCCTTTGCTCTATCCAGTGCCTTCAGCCATTTCTTGATATCATGTGGAGTGAATCAAATTGCCTGAAGACTGGCATCTGTGATGCTGGGAACCTCCGAAGGAGGCCGAGATGGATCATCCACTCGGCACTTATGGCTGAAGATTGTAGCAAATTCTTTAGCCTTATCTTTTGCACTGATGTGCTGGGCTCCCCCATCATTCAGGATGGGGATATTTCTTGAGTCTTTCCCTCCAGTGAGCTGTTTAATTGTCCACCACCATTCATGACTAGATGTGGCAGGACTACAGAGCTTAGATTTGATCCGTTGGTTGTGAAATTGCTTAGCTCTGTCTATCACTTGCTGCTTATGCTGTTTGGCACACAAGTAGTCCTGTATTATAACTTCACCAGTTGACAGCTCATTTTTAGGTATACCTGGTGCCCCTCCTGGCATGTCCTCCTGCTCTCTTCATTGAACCAGGGTTGATCCCCTGGCTTGATGGTAATGGTAGAGTAGGGGATATGCCAGGCCATGAGGCTACAGATTGTGTTTGAGTACAACTCTGCTGCTGCTGATGGCCCACAGCGCCTCATGGATGTCCAGTCTTGAGTTGCCTGATCTGCTTGAAATCCATTTAGCATGGTGGTAGTGCCACACAACACAGTGGAGGGTATCCTCACTGTGAAGGCGGGACTTCGTCTTCACAATGACCGTGCGGTGGTCACTCCTACCGATACTGTCGTGGACAGATGCATCTGCGGCTGGCAAGCTGGTGAGGATGACTTCAAATATGTTTTTCCCTCTTGTTGTTTCCCTCACCACCTGCCACAGACCCAGTCAAACAGCTATGTCCTTTAGGGACTCGACCAGCTAGGTCAGTTGTGGTGCTACTGAGCCACTCTTGCTAATGGACATTGAAGTCCCCCACCCAGAGTACATTCTGCGCCCTTGCCACCCTCAGCGCTTCCTCCAAGTGTTCTTCAACATGGAGGAGCACTGATTCACCAGCTGAGTCTGGGAGGGATGTGGGGGGGAGCGAGCTGAGGGAGGTGGGGAGATGTAATTGGTAGGAGGTTTCCTTGCCCATATTTGACCTGATGCCATGAGACTTCATGGGGTCCGGAGGGAATGTTAAGGACTCCCAAGGCAACTCCCTCCTGACTGTATGCCACTGTGACGCAACATCTGCTTGGCCTGTCCTGGCGGTGGGATAGGACATACCCAGGGTTGGTGATGGGGACATTATCTGTAAGTTATGATTCCATGAGGATGACTATATCAGGCTGTTGCTTGACTAGGCTGTGAGACAGCTCTCCCAATTTTGGCACTCACCCCCAGATGTTAGTAAGGAGGGCATTGCAGGGTCGACAGTGCTGAGTTTGCCATTGTCTTTTCCGGTGTCTAGATCGTTGCCGGGTGGTGCATCCGGTTTCGTTCCTTTCTTGTGATTTTGTAGTGTTTTTACGCAACTGAGTGGCTCCATTTCAGAGAACATTTAAGAGTCAACCACATTGCTGCGGGTCTGGAGTCATGTGTAGGCCATGCCAGGTAAGGACAGCAGACTTCCTTCCCTAAAGGACATTTGTGAACCAGATGGGTCACTGCAGCAATTGACGATGGTTTCATGGTGATCATTAGTGTGCTCATCAGTGTGCTTGCACACGAGCAGGGGAGAGACCTCATTCTGAGTGAGACACAGCCAGAGTGAGTGTGGGTATTGGCAATTTGGTGCACAGTGGGAATTTGGTGCAGAGGGGAAGAGGCGCTCTTTGCATTTTTGCTTTGCTAACCAACTTCTTAAATCATCAGAGAGTGGTCTTGCCCTGCTGCAGCAGTAGAGGCTACAAGGGAAAGGAATGACTGGTAAGTAGTGGGTTAGGTCAGGTAAGTATTTACTACTTTTCTCGCTTATTGTTTAAGGTCTTTTTGTGGTTTATAGTTTGTATATTCTGTGGTAACGAGGATCAGGAAAGAAGGGCCCTAGGGTAATTGATTTAAAAGGTTTCTTTTAAGGGATAAGTCATGGCGGGAGAGCTCAAAGCCATGCTCCTCATGCTCCATGTGGGAAGCCAGGAACATTTCCAGTGCCCGGGACCAGCATGTGTGCAGGAAGTGTGTGCAGCTGCAACTCCTGGAAGCTCAGGTTTCAGAGCTGGAACGGCGGCTGGGGACACTGTGGAGCATCCGCGAGTCTGAGAGCATTGTGGATAGCACATTTAGAGAGGTGGTCACACCGCAGATGAAGGTACTTGAGGAAGGAAGGGAATGGGTGACCACCAGGCAGTTCAAGAGAAACAGGCAGGTAGTTCAGGAGTCCCCTGGGGTCCCGCTCGCAAATCGGTATTCCATTTTGGAGGCTGATGAGGGTGCTGGTTCCTCCAGGGAGTGCAGACAGAGCCAAGCTTCTGGCACCAAAAGCAGACTGTCTGTACAGGAGAGGAGGAAGAGCAATAGTAATAAGAGATTCTATAGTCAGGGGAACAGATAGGTGCTACCGTGGTCATCAACGTGACTCCAGGATGGTGTGTTGACTCCCTGGTGCCAGGATCCAGGTTGTCACTGAATGGCTGCAGGGCATCCTGAAGGGCGAGGGTGATAAGGCAGAGGTCAGGGTACATGTTGGTACCAATGACATAGGTAGAAAGAGGAATGAGGTCTTGCATCAAGAATTCATGGAGTTAGGCAGTAGACTGAAAAGCAGGACCTCTAAGGTTGTAATATCTGGTTTACTCCCAGTGCCACGTGCTAGCGAGCACAGGAATAGGAGAATAGCGCAGATGAATACGTGGCTTAAGAGTTGGTGCAGGAGGGAGGGTTTTAGATTCCTGGATCACTGGGACTGTTTCTGGGGAAGGTGGGACCTGTACAAGCAGGACGGTCTACATCTGAACCAGAGCGGGACTAACATCCTTGCAGGCAGGTTTGCTAGTGCTATTGGGAGGAGTTTAAACTAATTCAGCAGGGGGAGGGGACACAGAATGTTAGCAGAATAGGGACACGTCATAATACAGTAAAACAATCAAGTCAGAGGGAGTACAGCTGCATTAAGTGTCAAGGGAGTAAGGCAAGGCTGGATGGCCTCTACTTTAATGCCAGGAGTGATACAGGTAAGGATTGGTAGCTCAACATTCCAGGATATAGAATCTTCAGGCGAGACAGGGGAAAGGGTAAAAGAGGAGGAGGCATTGCATTATTAGTTAAGGAGTCAGTTACTGCCGTAAGGAGAGATGATATCTTGAAGGGGGCAGCAAATGAAGCTTTGTGGGTGAGCTTAGGAATAAAAAAGGGGCAGCCACATTGTTAGGTGTTTATTACAGACCCCCAGATAGTCAGCAGGAAATTGAGGAGCAAATATGTGCACAATTTGTGGAGCTATGTAAAAACAATAACAATAGGGTAATTATATTAGGTAATTTCAATTTTCCCAACATTAATTGGGAAAGACATAGTGTTAAGGGCTTGGATGGAGTGGATTTCTTGAAATGTGTACAGGAGGACTTTTTAGGTCAGTATGTAGAGGGTCCAACAAGGGATGGCGCAGTGCTGGACCTAATTCTGGGGAATGAAGCCAGACAGGTGGCTGAGGTGGTGGTGGGGGAGCATTTTAGTGATAGCGACCACAACATGGTACAATTTAAGCTTGTTATGGACAAAGAAATAGACAAGTTTCAAAAAAATGTTTTGGATTGGGGGAGAGTGAATTTTAGTAAAATAAGGCAGGATCTGGCCAAGGTAGACTGGGAACAGTTATTTGTGGGGAAATCTACAGGAGAGCAGTGGGGGGCATTCAAAAAGGAAATGGGGAGGGTACAGGCTCAACATGTTCCCTCTAGGGTGATAGGAAGGAATAACAAGCCCAGAGAACCATGGATGACCAGAGATATTCAGGATATGATGAGAAGGAAAAGAGAGGCATTTAGCAGGTACAAGAGGAGCAAATCAGCAGAGGCATTAGTGGAGTACAGAAAGTACAGGGTGGAACTTAAGAAAGCAATTAGGAGAGCAAAGAGGGGATATGAGAAAGCTCTGGCTGGTAAAAGTAGGGAAAATCCCAAAATATTATATAAGTACATCAATGGGAAGAGGATAACCGGGGAAAGAGTAGGGCCCATAAGGGACCAAGGGGGCAATCTATGGGTGCAGCCAGAGGACAACAGTAGAGTGTTGAACGAATACTTCACATCCGTCTTCACCCAAGAGAATGAGGATGAAGGTATGGAACTCGGGGAGAGAGACTGCAAGGCTCTTGAGCAAATTGATATAAGGAGTGACAAGGTATTGGAGGTGTTGGCAGGCTTAAAAGTGGACAAATCTCCAGGTCCAGATGATTTGTGTCCCAGACTGCTGAGAGAGGCAAGGGAGGAGATCACAGGGGCTCTGACCCAAATTTTTAATTCCTCTCTGGCCACAGGGGCGGTGCCAGAGGACTGGAGAACAGCTAATGTGGTTCTGCTATTTAAGAAGGGTTGTAGAGATAAGCCAGGGAACTACAAGCCAGTGAGTCTCACGTCAGTGGTAGGGAAACTATTGGAGAAAACTCTGAAGGAGAGAATCTATCTCCACTTGGAGAGGCAAGGTTTAATCAGGAATAGTCAGCATGGCTTTGTCAGAGGGAGGTCATGCCTAACAAATTTGATTGAATTTTTTGAGGAGGTGACCAGGTGTGTAGATGAGGGTAGTGCAGTTAATGTAGTTTTTATGGATTTCAGCAAAGCCTTTGACAAGGTCCCACGTGGGAGACTTATAAAGAAGGCAAATGCACATGGGATACAGGGTAATTTGATAAGGTGGATTCAAAATTGGCTTAGCTGTAGGAGACAGAGGGTGATGACAGAAGGATGCTTTAGTGACTGGAAGCCAGTGTCCAGTGGCGCACCACAGGGATCTGTGCTGGGTCCCCTATTATTTGTCATTTATATAAACGACATAGATGACTATGTGGGGGGTAGGATTAGTAAGTTTGCAGATGACACAAAGATTGGCTGAGTGGTTAACAGTGAGGTTGAATGTCTTGGGCTACAGGAAAATATAGACGGGATGGTTAAATGGGCAGATAAGTGGCAGATGGAATTTAACCCTGCAAAGTGTGAGATGATACACTTTGGAAGGAGTAATTTGACAAGGAAGTATTCAATGAATGGCATGACACTAGGAAGTTCTGAGGAACAAAGGGACCTTGGCGTGTGTGTCCATAGATCTCGGAAGGTGGAGGGGCATGTTAGTGGGGTGATGAAAAAGGCATATGGGACACTTGCCTTTATCACTCGAGGCATAAATTCAAAAGTAGGGAGGTCATGTTGGAGTTGTATAGAACCTTGGTGAGGCCACAGCTGAAGTACTGTGTGCAGTTCTGGTTGCCACATTATAGGAAGGATGTGATTGCACTGGAGGGGGTACAGAGGAAATTCACCAGGATGTTGCCTGGGATGAAACAGTTAAGTTATGAAGAGAGGTTGGATAGACATGGGTTGTTTTCGTTGGAGCAGAGAAGACTGAGGGGCGACCTGATCGAGGTGTACAAGATTGAGGGGCATGGACAGGGTGGATAGGGATCAGCTGTTCCCCTTATTTGAAGGGTTAATCACGAGGGGGCACAAGTTCAAGATGAGCGGCAGGAGGTTTAGGAGGGATATGAGGAAAAACCTTTTTACCCAGAGGGTGGTGACGGTCTGGAATGCACTGCCTGTGAGGGTGATGGAGGCGGGTTGCCTCACATCCTTTAAAAAGTACCTGGATGAGCACTTGGCACGTTATAACATTCAAGGCTATGGGCCAAGTGCTGGTAAATGGGATTAGGTAGGTAGGTCAGGTGTTTCTCACGTGCCTGTGCAGACTTGATGGGCCGAAGGGCCTCCTCTGCACTGTGTGATTATGCGATTAGACTTTTAATTCCAGATTTTTTTATTGAATTCAAATTCCACCATCTGCCATGGCAGGTTTCAAACCCAGGTCCCCAGAGTATTACCAGGGTCTCTGGATTACTAGTCCAGCAACAATAGCACTATTCCATCGCTTCCCCCTTGTCGTGCTTATTGGAGGTGAAGATGGAGAGGTCAGGGTGGAGGGGTTTAAGAAGATGGTTTTGGGTAGAGAAGACAAGCTGGGGTTGGCGGGTGAGGGCTGTTACCTATGCGTTTCAGGATGACCAAGTTAAAAGATATTGAGGGGCTGAGAACAGAACTTGGAAATATAAAGTGGGAAACAGGATTGACAACAATATCAGGGTGGCCTGCCATCCTAGAATTTCTGGGACTGTCCCATAATTTGGCTTTATATCCCATGCCTTAGGTCAGGTCGGATGCATATCTACCCAGATTTCTTCTGTGTCTGCATCTTTAGTGTCTATGCATACAGCATGTGTGCTGCACATACGCAAACACTGGCCTACACAGTCACAGGGGAGCAGAGGAAGCATTGGTTGACACTTCCCTCTGAGAGTTGTTTGGCTTCATCACATGGGTGGTTTGGGTTGGTGGCTGCCAGCAGAGGTCTGGGGGTATGGTCCCAGCTGGCGACGCCAGTATCAGACTCAGGTCACACAGCCGCAGAGGCAGTATTAGACTTGGGCACAGCCGCGGTGGCAGTGTCAGATTGGACACAGCTATGGCAGTATCAGACTTGGGCAGAGCTGCGATGGCAGTATCAGGTTTGGGTTGCACAGCCGTGGTGCCAGTCTCAGACTCTGGTCACACAGACATGGCAGCAGTCTCAGACTCTGGTCACACAGACATGGCAGCAGTCTCAGACTCGGGTCACACAGACATGGCAGCAGTCTCAGACTCAGGTCACACAGACATGGCAGCAGTCTCAGACTCAGGTCACACAGACATGGCAGCAGTCTCAGACTCAGGTCACACAGACATGGTGGCAGTATCAGACCCAGGCTGCGCAGCCGCGTTGACAGCCTCATGCACTTGAGGCCCAGGCCCCTCAAGTCTCGCCAGAAACCCTCCCCCACACCCACAGTCTTGCCAGTAGCCCCCCCATGGTGAAGTGTTACTTATATTTTTCACTCAGCGTTGTCACTGTGAACAATATTGAAGGACAATGGACATTTGAAATGGTGTTAACAGAGTCCAGAAAAAGAAATTCCAATAAAAGGAAAGGAGAAACTAAATGTGAATGAGTCTCCATGGATAAATAAAGACATAAGGGAACAATTGAGGGTTAGGAAAGAGGCATATGTTAAACACACAGATAGCAGCGGAGGGCAGGATAGGAGAGAATGCAAAGAGATTAAGAAGGAATTTTTTTTTTAAATTAGGAAGGCAAAGAGGAATTATGAAATTAAATAATCAAAGGAAATAGTAAACCACTTTACAGGCACATCAATAAAAAAGGAAGGCTGTAATGGGAATAGAGCCATTCAGGGATAGACAGGATAATGCCACAGGATAGCAGGAATATGAAATAATTATTTCACTTTAGTATTTAGCAGGGAGGTAGAACAGGTAAACATAACATTGAATGATGAGATGAGTAATGAGATTAGTGCATTTAAAATAAAAGGGGGATGTATTGAATAAGCTAAACAAACCTGAAGAAGTTCAAAAACTCAATCCATATGGATTGCATTATATTTTAAAAGGGAAGAGATAGCAGAGGCATTACTATTCACATTTAATAATTCATTAAAAAAAGGTGTAGTGCCGGGGGACTGATGGATAGCTAACACATCTGTATTCAAGAAGGGAGCTAGAACATGCTCAGGCCAGTCAGCTTAACATTGGTGATAGAAAAAATAATAGAATCCTTAGTAAAGGCCAGAATAGAAGAACATCTAGAAATAAAAAATATAATAATGAATAGCCAGCATGGATTTCATAGATCTTGTTTGACCAACTTTATTGAAGTTCTTGAAGAGGTGACAAAGAGGGTTGAATTTTTGGGCTCTGCCCAGGTCAGAAGTGAAGGTGGATTGGACCCAAAATAACCAACACCAATTGGTATGCCGGTTTCCTCATCCTGTTCCTGGCACCAGACATATTTGCCGAGGCGGGTTTGGGTCCTACAGTGCTACCTGCCCACACGAGGTGGGTGGGTGATTAGGCTCATTAAGAGCCTTCTCAACTGGGGCAAAAGAGGCTAACTGTGATTTTCCAGTTGGCCAGTGATCCTAGCAGGCCTAGAGGCTCTCTCTGCCTGCCTGTGTGTGGGTGCCAGCAAAGGCCACCGGATTTAGACTTGCATCTTCCAAGTAATAAGTGACCTCCCTATTCTTCGATGTATTGCCCTCAGAATGAGTAATTCAGGAGTCACCCTATGCAGGAATTCTATTCTCTCTTATCTGCCTCCACATAATCCTTGTGGACATTTTGGATTTAAGCAATTTTCACAAGTCTGCAATTTTCAGAACAGTACAGTTTTGCAAAGCGCACAGGGATTTACAGCTGAGCAGTTTCTGACTGGAAAAATGTGTGAGAGACCTGGTATGAACAGTTTGGAAGAATTAGAAGTCATAAAACGAGTCATAAATCCTTCAAACATCTGACCTTCTGTTGCTTTTATACATAGGCAGTGGGCTGTGCATTCTGATAACAACTACATTTTCCCTAATGTTGACAGGTAATGTAAGCTTCCTGCTGCTATTAGCAAATAGTGCACCCATATCTGAGGACTCTCTTCTAGCACCTCTGTTTTGTATCCTTGGACAGAACAGAGGAAAATGTTTGTCACCTGACAAGCAATCTCTCACCTGTAGTCTGAAAACTCTCCATTATAACCTCTCTTGATCTTTCACCACGTTTTATTAATAACACTATGGCTAGTGCTTCTCTGAACCTACCTCTTGTTTCTTCTGAGCTCCAAAAACGTCATCCCTCATGAACCCATGATTGACGAGTTTCTCCTATGTCCCTGCATTCTTGAAAATAATTCACCCCAAGACATGGCACAACCATAAAGTATTTCTAGCTTCATAACAGCCTGCCCTATTTTGCAGGCAAGATGTTTTTACATTTTATTGAACAATGCTGCTATTTCATTCTTTGTTATATCTGAATGCAAATGGCAGGAGTCAATCATATTTAAAATACTCCGGGTCCTCACTTCTGATAGGTTGCATCTACTAGCAGAAGCATTGTGGGGAAAGCCATAAATCCACTGATCAGAGATGATCCATATCCCCCCTCAAACTATGGGGTTGGCCTATACGTACAGCTGGGACAGATGGCCTGCATCTTTAAACATGAATCAATAACACCTGTCGTGATCCATTGGTGTAGCTTAGGGCGGCCTGCAGACACAGGAGGGCCACAAAGGTCCTTCCCGAGACAAGAATAAAGGTAAGTTTTAAGATCTTCAGCTCCTAAGAGAAAAGTTTTCCAGTGTTACAAAGATAATTAATCCCCCTAGATTGATTACCTTTATCAGGAGATTCCTGTAGCTTTTCCAAAGCTTTGAACTGAACTCCTACTAGCTCTCAGCTGCCAAGAGACCTGCTGAGACCTAATGAGGGCATATTGAGCAGTTCTTTTGGATAGCCTAGGACCTCCTTAGAAATGCCTGCTTATAGGTGAATTTATCCTCCTTCCCTTTTCCTCCCTCCATGTATTACTCAGAGGGACTTGACAGGGTGGATGTGGAGATGATGTTTCCTCTTATGGGAGAATCCAGAACTAGGGATCACTGTTTAAAAATAAGGGGTCGTCCATTTAAAATGGAGATGAGCCAAAATTATTTCTCTCAGAGGGTCGTGAGCCTTTGGAACTCTCTTCTGAAAAGACGGTGGAAGCAGAGTCTTTGAATATTTTTAAGGCAGAGGCGGGTAGATTCTTGGTAAGCAAGGGGGTGATAGGTTATCGTGGGTAGGCTGGGTGCAGATTTGAGGTTACTATCAGATCAGCCATGATCTTACTAAAGGGCGGAGCTGGCTCGAGGGGCCGAATGGCCTACTCCTGCTCCTTGTTCATATGTCCGTAACAAGGGGGCATAACCTTAAAATTGGAGTTAGGCCATTCAGGACTGATGTCAAGCAGCACTTTTTCATACAATTGATAGTGGAAATCTGGAAGCCTCACTCCAAAAGCTGTGGAGGCTAAATCAATTTAAAATTTCAAAACTGTGGTTGATAGGTTTTTGTCAGGTAAGGGTGTTAAGGGCTATGTAGCCAGAGCAGAAGGATGGTGTTGAGATACAGACTATGATTTAACTAAATGGCAAAATGGGCTTGAGGGACTGAATGGACTACTTCTCTTCCTATTAAGAATCCTGACAGAACCTAATTACTAGCACCTGGTTTGCACATTCCTGAATTAATGCACAGTTCAAGAAATTTTAAGATGTAAATATTTTGCTGTGGATTATTTTGAAAGATATGCTTTTCTACTGACTGCATTTGCATGAATCTGAGAACATTCCTGATTTGATTGAGTCCTCCATTACAATAGTATTATGTTGTTCCCTTAGTCTTCCCATTGTTCTGTGTTCCTTACGCTACCACTTATTTTATCAGAAACACCTTAGCCCAGTTCTTCCTATTTGTTGTTGGGGATATGGAAGTATATTAAGAAATTTGAGCATCTTGAAACACAGAGTTAGATTTTTCATACTGCACGCCCATTTTTCCACACTTTTTTTTTTGCAAAAAGACATTCAAATTTGAATTGCTTTCTCATTCTTAATAGCAACTAGAATGATTTATACTATATTGTCAAAATCTCTCCAAAAGAAATGAATAGTTGGTATTGCGATGTTATTCATTGGATTTTATTACAGCACATTGACTCTCTTCCCCTAGTTTAAGGACTATGTACTTCATTTGATTCCAATTTACATACAGCATATTCAAGAAAGATATGCATTTATATAGCACTTTTCAGATTTTCATGATGTCTCAAAGCACTTCACAGCCAATTTTGACGTGCAGTCACTGTTGTTATTTGGAAAAACATGGCAACCAAATTGCACACAAAGTCCCACAAATAACAGGACAAATAAATAGCCTGTTCTTGGTGTTGGCTGAGGGAGGAATGTTGGCCCTGGAATCTTTAACATCCACCCAAACTGCAGAGAGTCTCTGTTTAATGACTCATGAGAAAGGCAATATCTCTGACAATCTGGCACTCCCTCCATACTGAATTGAGATGTCACCCAGGATTGTGTGCTGAGGTCCTGGAATGGAGCTTGAACCTACAGTCTTCAGGCTCAGAGGAAAGCATTCTACTAATTACGTAGGATTACATAGGATATACGGCACAGAAACAGGCCATTCAGCCCAACCAGTCCATGCCCATGTTTAGCTCTACTTGAGGCTCATCTAAATCTACTATTGTAAACCTATTCCATTCTCCCTCATATGCTTGTCTAGCTTCCCCCTAAATGTATCTATACTATTTGCTTCAACCACTCTCTGTGGTAGCGAGTTCGACATTCTTACCACTCTTTAGGG
Source organism: Cetorhinus maximus (assembly GCF_964194155.1). Classification (NCBI taxonomy): domain Eukaryota; kingdom Metazoa; phylum Chordata; class Chondrichthyes; order Lamniformes; family Cetorhinidae; genus Cetorhinus; species Cetorhinus maximus. The sequence goes on along the minus strand of NC_135892.1, from coordinate 33,200,897 downwards.
AAAGAAGCTTCTTCTGAATTCCCCAATGGATTTCTTGGTGACTATCTTATATTGATGGCCTGCTATTCCCCACAAGAGAAAAATTTTGGCAGAATTTTTCCGTTGGCGAATTTTTCCGTTGGGGGCGGGGCCCGCTCACTGACGCAAAAATGATGCAGGATGACGTTGGGGGGAACCCCCAACGCCATCCCGCCCCATTTAAATATTCAGGAAGGCGGGCAGATAGCGCGATCAGTTGTCCACCCGCCAACCTGTCACTGGCCAATTGACGGGACCATTAAGACAATTAAAGGCCCTGCCCGTCCAACCCAGCGGGCTTCTGAAAAACATGAAACCTCATCCACTGGCGGGATGAGGTTTCATGTCTGTTTTTAAAAAGTTTAATAAAGTTTTTGTGATATTTATTAACATGTCCCATCTCGTGTGACATTGTCACATGAGGGGGACATGTTAATTTTTTTATTATTCTATCTTTGAAGTTTGAAACACTGTCAGTGATCTCCCTGAGGCAGCACTTAGTCTCAGGGAGCAGTGCGCTCTTTCGCACGCATGTGCGAAAGAGTGCACTCTGACAGTTGAGGAATCCCTCCCCCCCCCCCGCACAGGAAGTGCACAGCGCTTCCCGTCGGGCGGCCCGCTAAGCGGGCCTTAATTGGCCCGCCCACTTAAAATGGTGGCGGGGCCCATTTTGGTGGCGGCGATCAGCTGCCCGCCCATCGCCAAGCCGGTGGAGCCCGCCCACCCGTCAAGGGCAAAATTCTGCCCATTGTCTCTATATCGATTCTGTCAAAGCCTTTCATAATTTTAAAGTCCTCTATTAGGTCACTCCTTGGCCTTTTCTCAAGAGAAAGTAGGTCCAGCTTGTTAATCTTTTCCTGATATGTATACCCACGCACATGGTATCACCCTTGTAGATCTTCATTGCGCTTCTCCAGTGCTGAACCTTCTCTTCAGTGCTAGTTGAGCCATGCTAACACAACATATAAGTTCCCCTTCCTTCACTGATTATTTCTCTTTCTCTCACTTAAGTCAATATTCTTCATGTGTAAGCCTGGGGGGCAGACCGCGTAACCTTGAGAGAAATCATGGCTGAACCTGATCAGCCAGCTTTCTCACAGAGGTTACTGTGGAGTGATCAGGACTAGCAACTTGGCTGATTTTTCTTTATCACCCTCCTTAGCCCCATAGATGCTGAGACCAACTGTGGTACCCCTATCATCAACCAAATGAGATCAGCTAAACACAGACCAAAGAGCAAACTTGAAACATTCTTGGCCTGTGTCTCAGTACTCTACTAGGCATTGCATTTACTCACTGTCATTCAGAAGCTTCACATCATGCAGTTATTAAAACTGATGTCAAACAATAATGGCATAAATAACATGAAAATGAATAATAAAACAACATCTACATGCTTGGTACAGAAAAATACCATTAATGGAACTCCTGTCATTTTTCAAGTATTGGAATATCATAAGTGCACACAGCAGCAGAAGTGCTTGATATCTGGCAGATATATCCAGAAGTTATAAAGTAAGTCTGTTGACAGAAAACAAGAAACATTGGCACTTGTTTAATATGATACAAATTAAAGTTATTGATACACATCACCAATAAATATGCAAACATTCCCAATCATTTAATATGGAAGGTTTGGGTTTTTGAGGAATATGCATCATTTTTACATTAAGAATTGGAAGATTCAACATCTCCAGCTAAGCTCCACAAGTTTGTCTGTATTGGCCACAATATCATTGCGCTGATGTATTTCACATTGCTAGGTTTAAGACATGTGAAAAATGTGCTTTGTACAAACCATTTTGATCACATTGTGTGACTAACTGAAAGGGCCACCCCTTTAAATTTATAACTCACTGGCATCATGCTGGGGAGCTCATGAAACGCAAATTGCAGAGAGTGATTGATTTTACAGTGTGCAACTGAAACAGATGCCCTAAACTGAGATTTAATAAAAATTCATGAACTAGCATTAGACTTACAGAAATTGCTGGCATACAATATCCAGTTTATTCTGGTGGTGGGAGGGGGTAGTGGGGAAGTGGGAGGGAAGACCAGATGAATCGCGTATCACAGGACCATGTAATTTCTAAGGAACATCCTCACAGCTGAAATACTGTTCAGTCCACTACTCCAAATTGTTTAATTTGTAGGTCATTTTGTTTTAAATGAAATAACTTTGGTTTATTTTATCATTGCTTAGAATGAGAATTAAAATTTCCACTGGTTATGCTGACTATGATTCCTTCAGAATTTCAGGAAAAAATAATTACGTAGTCAGCCTCATTTAAAAAGACTTTTTTCTAAATCTAAATTATCTGAGTCTAAATCTCTATATTTTTACATAATACAAACATTTATGTAACTATTTCTGTTTGTCCAGATTCTCCTCCGTAAGCAATAAGCCAAATAACGTTTAGGGGTGTAAGTCACATAACAACCCCGACACAATCAAATATTAGTCTTCAGTGTAAGCATATCGTAAAACTAACTGATAACTTCTGTTTGTCTAGTATGCACTTGGCCATAATTGATTCCCATAATGATGAGTGTTATCACCCAGGATATATGATATTAAAGTGCTGTGCACATGCCTCACTTATTAATGATTATCACCAATGTGCTATATCTTAGCAAAGACTGAACAGGCTGTGATTCTTTTTCACTATAAAAGAGAAGCTTGAGCTGTGACCTCATAAAGGTCTATAAAATTGTAAAGGAGCTGGATGGGATATGCATAGAGAAAATGTTTTCACTTGTGGCGGAGTCCAAAATTCAGGATCTTAAATATAAAATAGTCATTAATAAATCCAATAAGAATTTAGGAGAAGCTTCTTTATCCAGAGAGTGGTTAGAATGTGGTCCTTGGAGCAGTTTCAGGAGGTTGGCTGCTATACAAATTGGTTCTTCTTCATAAGCATTGAACAGTTTTATTATGCTTTAAGGGGCTTCTGCCCATATGATAGGCTTTCGATGATTTGGGTTGTTCAAAATAGGGTGAAAGGACCGAGGCCCACAATGCAGGACACTACAAAGTGACAAAGAGAAGGAAAAAATACGTAGTGATCAGGTGATGCCAATCTTGTAGAGAATAAGAGGAAAGGAAACTAAAACAGGCAATGGGTTCCACAGCCTTGTGGTCCCAGGAAAATTGGAATAGAATCCTGTGTAATAAAAGTTGATCCAGCACAATGAGGTTGCAGGGAGCAAGAGGAGTGTACAGAACAATATATTTGACGTTAAGGATGAACTATGTTCAGACAAGCAATGAACAGTGAATAATATTGGTAAAATAAGAGAGGAACGGTAAATGATTGCGAGGTGGATGCCAGGGCTGAGAGAGGGAACAGCCATCAAGCAACAACTGCTTTTTCTTGTTGATTATTCAGAAGTGTGAATGAAGTGTTACAAGGGACCCCGAGGCATTTTTTTGCAACTTAGCCTGTACTCGTAGTGACAGCTTGTACATATGTGCTGTATCTGAACACTTCATGCAATTCATAAAATCATGGGCTATGGTGAAAAATTGGAGTGTCATTGTTTTCATAATTGGATTTGATTTGCAGTCTTAACAATAAATATTTCAATCAACTTCACATTTGTTTTTTGTTAAATTGTCCCAATAGGTTCTTATTGTAAAAATGACACTGGGTCTGGGTTTTCCACATGACATCTGCTGCTTCCTGAACAGCAGCATTGATGATGAGGTGATATCATCAACATCAAAGGAAAAATAACATTGTGGGAAAAACTGACATTTCTGCCCTGCAGCCCTGAACAGTAAAAATGGCCTTTGGCCTGCTTTATTTTACTAAATTGAGCATCTCTCCATTTCACCCTATATTCAACTCACAACTCTGGTTACAGGAGTGTATAAAAACAGCTTTGCAGTTAACAAGTTTGTTGAGGACCTCATTATTTTGATAGCCAGGTCATTGTATTAATCTATCATATCAATTTATTATTTTGTTGACAAAACAAAAGAAACATTTAAGCAATCTTAGCACCACTTGCCTGGATGAGTGCAGCTCTAACAACACTCAAGAAGCTCCCCACCATCCCGCTTGATTAGCACCCCACCCACAAACATTCACTCCCTCCAGCACTAACGCACAGTGGCAGCAGTGTGTACCATATACAAAATGTGGCAACTCACCACGACTCCTTAGACAGCATCTTCCAATGCCATGACTGCTACCATTTAGAAGGACAAGGGCAGCAGACACATGGGAATACCATCAGCTGGAAGAACCCCTCCAAGCCATACACCATTCTGACTTGGAAATATTTCACCATTCTTTCATTGTCGCTGGGTCAAAGTCCTGGAACTCCCTCCCTTATGGCACTGGGTGTACCTACACTGCATGGAGTGCAGCAGTTTAAGCAGGTGGCTCACCACCACCTTTTCAAGGGCATTAGGGATGAGCAATAAATACTGGCCTAGCCAGTGATGTCCACAGCTCATGAAGAAATAAACACCCCCCCCACCCCCAACCCCTCCCTCCTACCCACTCTCCAAATGCCTTCCCTCTCTCCTGCAGGCATCGACTCAAGCTAGCCACTCGAGTGCAGACATCATATACTGGGCCTAGAGCTTCTGATTTCTGCAGTTTAGTATCATGCTGGATAGTATTTTTGTTCACTGGGTCACTGGAGAGCCATCAACAAATTCTAACCATAAATCTATGGGCAGGATTTCTGGACTCTGCCCAGGACAACAATGGAGGTGGATGAGGCCTGAAAATACTAGTGACGGCCAGTGTGCCAGTTTCCTGATGCCATTTCCAGCACTGGCCATTCTAGAGCAGGCGGGATCAGGGCTGGCAGGGCTAGGAGCCCATTCTGCCAGCTTGTGTGCAAGAATAGCCACAGGCCACTCTGTAGAGGGGCTCCCATACCCCATACCCCATCCCCCAACAGTGGTGGCCTGACTACAAGAATAATTTTTTACTTAAAGTTTTAAACAACGTTGGTGAGTGGTCACCTCCATATTGAAGTGCCCTCTCTGCTACTTACCTGCCTTCACAGCCTGCTGCTCCTCTTTAGATGAAAGACCTTGATTGGCTTTCCAGCTTTGTGAGCCCACTCGCCTCCCTTAATTGGACAGAGAACTGTCTCCATGCCAATATGGGAGTGTCTTCATGAAAATCCCAATGAGCGACTGCATCCCCCTCCACACCAGGGTTGGGACCCAGAAAGAGTCCCAACTTCTGTTTCCTGATTCTGTGGAAAAATCCAGCCGTATAAATTAATCATTGAGCTGCCACTGCAAGCCTTCTAACAGCTCAATTGGTAAAGGCAATGCCTAAGATGTTACTGAACAATATAGGCTAGCTGATCTGTACGGAATTAGCTGATCCATATCATAGCAGCAGTTACAGAGCTACAATTGGTCTCAGACAGGATTTCCATTTCCAAAAGTTGTCCAATGACCCTATTGGAATGATGAGTATACATGGACTTTAATTAACAACAGAACTGTCTCAACTATGATTGTGCCTCTGTGGTGCAATAGCCTGCTGACACCACTGACACCTACATGGATGAAGAATGCCTATTGACACTCCTACTGGAGTATACCTTTGTATGAGCACATCCTTCAGGAAAGGAGGGGAAAGAAATCTGACTGAGGGAGAGAGTAAATGAATAGTAAATAAGAAAGGTTTCTTGATGCCAACATGTCATAGAAACTAGCTGCTAACTGCCTGAATCTATCTCCAACATTAATTCCTAGCATTTCTGGATTTTTGTGCATTCAAGATATCTGTGAAATTCCACAATTATTGAGTTCTACCAGAAAACACCAACAAATCTTTTACTAACACAAAGTGCTAGTGACAGGCAAACAGCCTGTCACGTTCATTGGCCAACTTCAATCTCGCCGACAAAAGAAGTAGCATTATTGACCTTGTGTAAGTAGGGCTATTGTGATTTCTCAGACAGGCCTACTTGTCACTCATTCAGAAATACCACACTGTTAGGGTTAATGTACAGGGACTTGGACCATCTTATGCTTTGGCTGAAGGCTGACATGCAGATAATTAATTACATTAGCAAAATTCCCTGCCTGACTACACAATTCTGAGAAAAGTTACATCATCCCATGAGTGCTTTGGCAGCAGCGCAGAATAAACTTGCGTGGGCAGGAAATTTATAAAGAAGACAAATGTCTCTGTGTGCTTAACAAGCCCTTGCAAAAAGTGCAAAACCATTTCTTGTCAAACAGAGATTAAACAACATTAGCAAGTTGTGATGGAGACATTATTTGGAGTATATGTTTATCAAGGTGACAGATAGATCTGCACTAGGGAATGGAAAAATGTCTCCACTTTCCAATTAATAACGGTACACAGATTACCAGGTCAGGAATGGGCCAGATCAAATATAGTGCAGAGCTGTCCAACTTTTAGAGTGATCTCAACCCTATTATTATAAGAGCAACTGCACTAATGTTATGCATTATTTTCTCACAATTTCTATCCTTATTGGCTGTCAGAGTGCTGAGAACAGATGCCCACTCCTAACTGGATTAAGCCTAAATTCACTTCTTGGCTGAAATCATAACCTCAAGTAGGGCGGAGTTTAATCTGCATTTGCCTAATCTTGAGTGTGCCAACTTCTTTGATAGATTCTGGTGGGTCAGCCTCATTAAAATATTTGGGGTGGTCACTATTGTAGGCAGGAGCTAGCATGACATTGCAGGAGATTTAAAGGCACCCATAAAACAAACTAGTAGCACAGCATCAAGTTCAGTTTAAAAATAATGTCTGGCAGGTTTGCTGGAGGCCAGAGAGCCCCTGGGTTTTCAGATGCAGCCGGGGCAATGGGGAAGTAGTGCAGAGGAGGAAGATTCTGTTTGGCACAAAGTGGCAAAGGAACAATTAAAGAAGGTGGCCAGGCTAGTCACTGCCAGCTTCATGATCTGATGCATGACAAGACAGTGCAGGGAAGTATTAAGTTGCCAAGATAAGTGAAGCCAGCCATTTCTTCCCAAGAATGTACTTTACAGAACCTATCTGCCACTGATATTCATCTCCCCTCACACTGTGTTTAAATGCTTGAACAGCTTACTCTCAAGTGGTCACACTCTGAGCCTTCACATGGAAGTGTTCCTATCAGCACAGCCTCATGTACATTAATCCAGTAAAAGCCTTGCATGGTATGTAACTGCCTGTTACATGCACCTGCCATAACCCCCCATTATGGCCTTGTGTTTCTCAAGGACATGAAAGCGCACAATAGCTGAAAGGAAAATCTGATAGCTGACAGACACCATCCTGCACCCCCCAAACCTCAGCCCTTCTGTGGAGGAAACTCCCCAAATCCTCAGGGAACAGATGTCATAGATATAACATAGGCAGGAGTAGGGGTAGGTCAATTGCTGGCTGTGGGCTTGGAAGAAATTCTTCTTTTACATCATGGTCTACTCCAAACAAACCAAATCATGAATCTCTCCCATCATTCCATCTACTGAAAGCAGTGTGAACAATGTTCTTCTAAACTCTAGCCTCTCTTCCTTCTCTAGATATCTCTGAAAAGGTTACTCAAACACTATCACTCACCACACAAGCATCAGCCCAAAGACATCCCACCCAGGAGAAGTTGTAGAAATAATGAGGGGGAGTGCATTGGGTGACGCACAGAACACGAGTGAGCAGGGGCAGCTAGTGCTGAAACATGAGGAGGAAGACCTTGCTGACAGGAAGGTCAGGATGCGTCACCCCTTTGCTGAAGTGCCATATTTCAAAGGGCCTGCTTTTAAAAGAACAATGCTTGTAGAGCATCAAATGTTTCAGCAGGAACTGGGCACTACTGAAATGGCATTACTCAAACATGAAGTATCATGCAGGAAGGCTTTGTACCAGTGCAATCTTATGGCAGCTTCATCTGGAGTAGGAGCTAGCATGACAGAGTTGCCAAGAGTATTTTCTGTGGTTCCAGGGGCACTTAGAGGCTTGGAGCTTGATGTTTGAAAGGACTTGATGGCTGGTTATGGATAACTATGAAACAAGAACTCAGTGATCTCATTCGTGCCCTTTAGATTAGTGACTATATTGAGGCAGTCAGCTGAGGACTTTGCCATAGTAAATCCCATTCCTGATGTCACTGAAGTTGCTACATGCTCCAGCATAGACTGCAGTGCTGTAAACCATTTAGCATGATACTCCATGTTTGGATAGTACCATTTCTGCAGCATGCTGGAACTTAAGGTAATGGCATTGTTTTGGCAGGCAGAGAAATGAAGTACGTAAGACTGTTAATTCATTGCCCAGACATGGTAGTTGAAAGTCAGTAAACTTTGAGCTCATCCAAAGCTCTGCTGCCCATATCCTATCTTGCACCAAGTTTCGTTCTCCCATTATTCTGGTGTTCACTGACCTACATTGGCTCAGCAATACCTCGAATTTTAAATTTTCATCCTTGTTTTCAAATCCCTCCATGGCCTCACACCTCTCTGGCCTGGATTTTCATCCTTGAGGCGGGTAGGGCAAGTTGGGAAAATTCTCAGCTTAGCCCACCAGCCTTGGGGGAAAGTGCCCACAAAGGTGGGAGTTTCATTAACGGTGCAGGCTGGAGTCAGGTTAGCTGACCTGGAAAGAAATGCAGAAGCAGCCACAGAGGCTGTCAGGTGCGGAGGTGGCTGTTAAAATGACCCACTTCAGTGCCCTGGGACTTTGTCCTGGCTAAAATAAAAACACAAAGGCCCTCCATCCCTCACCCCTCACAGCCCCTTCACCCTCCAAACACTCCCCATTCCCATCCATGCCAACACATGTCCCCCACCCACCCCCACGTCTTCTCATGCCCTCTATGCCAAGCTCTACCTTTCCACCCACCCCTATGTCCCCTCATGCCTCCTGTGCCAAGCTATGGCTCTTCTATGCCCATTGATCCACTGTACACTTTCTAGAACCAATGAAACCTGTGTGTCTGAAAAAAAAGGTTTGAAGAAAAGTAATTCATTGATAGCTTTCTCCTTTATTTGAAAAAAAGTGTGCATTACAAACTAATAAAAGTGTCAATTGTCCCGATCCTTTGCAGTCTCAAAAGCCATAAACCACAAACCCTTGAAACCACATAACTTGTGTAAACAAACATTGTGAAATTGACAGCCGAGATCAGAGACTCTGAGCTGTCAATCAAACAATGTTTCCTCTGGGCAGCAGGTGTTCTGACCTCGAATAACTGTCTGCACTCTCAACCAAGCCTTACTATGCATGCTTAAGTGGTTTCAAGGGTTTGTGGTTTGTAGTTTTTGAGACTTCAAAGGGCGTAATGATTGACACTTTTATTGTAGTGCCAATTTTGTTTTCAAGCAGAGGAGAAAGTTATCAATGAATTACCTTTTTCCAAGCTTTTTTTAACATACCCCACTAAACACTATGGAGTTAACTGGTTCTAGAAAGCGCACAGTGGATCAATGGGCATGGAAGTGCCATAGCTTGGTATAATAGGCATGAGGGGACATAGGGGATGGGTGGAAAGGCAGAGCTTGGCATAAGAGGCATGAGGGGACAGAGGAGTGAATGGGTGGATGTAACCTGGCATAGGAGGCATGAGGAGCACCTTTTGAACTTACTTTTTAAAAGGTGCCCTCACGCAGACGAGGTTTTGCGATTCCTCTGAGGGACCATGAACCACTACACTTTAAAAACCTGGCCCGAATCCATGAACATTGCAGGGGAGTAGGACATGCCTATGTCTGCAATGGAGCTGGCTAGGTCAGGAGTGCTTTTGTGGACTTTTGACAAGAAGCAGTTCGCACTCTTTAAAGGCACTCCTGAAAATTGCATGGCCCAGGAATGGGGTCAGGAATCCCAGAATCAGGTCAGGCCCACCATTTTCAAAGGGCACCCAAGTCAATCCGACTTGGTGAAAATCCAAGCCCCTCTCTCAGTAATGTCCTCCAACCTTACAACCCACCAAGACCTCTGCGATCCTCCAGTTGTGGCCTTTTATGCATCACCACCTTTCTCCCCACCACCATTGGGAGTGGTGCCGTCAGCTTGTCTTATTCCCCAATCTTAGAATCACCTCCCGAAACCTCTCTGCCTCTCTCCACTGCCACCTCCCACCACTGCTCCCCTACCCCCCACCCCCAACCTTTAAGATTACAGGTATCTTTAAAACCTACCTCTTTACCAAGTTCTTGGTCATCTGTCCGAATATCGCCTCATGCGGTTAGGTGTAAAATTTTATGCCTTACTGGCATCACTAGCAAGGTCAGCATTCATTGCCCATCCTTAAATGTCCTTAAGAAGGTGGTGGTGAGCCACCTTCTTGAATCACTTCAGTCCATGTTGTGAAGGTAGCCCCACAATGCTATTAGGTAGGGGGTTCTAAGGTTTTAAAATGACGATGATAAAGGAATGGCAATAAATTTCCAAGTCAGAATGATGTGTGATTTCTTGGTGGTGGAAGTCATGGATTTGGGTGCTGCTGTCAAAGGAGCCTTAACAAGTTGCTGCAGTGCATCTTATAGATGGTACACACTGCTGCCACTGGGCCTTGGTGCTGCAGGGAGTGAATGTTTAAGATGTTCAGGCTGCCAGTGTAGCTTATTTTTCCATAACTTCTTGTTTTCATCTTTCAAGAAGTGAATATAGTGGGAACTTCCCACTGGAAAAACTATTGGTTCCTGACTGAAATGGGGGATCTGGGGAGGGCCTGACATTCCCATAGTAAATGACAAAGATGTTGATGGCAAAATAATGTTCAACAGAAACAAAGAGAATAAAATGATTTGGAAATAAGTTTCTAAGTATGCCTGTTGTTTAAACTGATTCCTTCCTGATCCAGAGCATTGAGCAACCTTGGGCACACATTTTTATTTGGCTGTGAATCTGATTCAGTGCAAAAGAGGTGGAAGTGATATCACTTGAACAATTCCCTGTCACAATGCAAATTTTGTTTAGAAATGACAGGAAATGGAACAGGTAATTGTTTCTCCACCTCATTTGCATAGGTATACCCAAAAAAATGCACATGTCAATCGTCCGATGACTAGCAATGGCTGCGGGAAATTGGATGGATGCTAACATGGTGGTGATCTAGTCTCCACTCCATTTTCCATTGCTGAAAATCCAGCAGCTCCCAGCACAATATCTAGTCTGCACTATGATCTGTACGAAAGGAATGGGGCATTGTCAAAGGTGCCATCCTTAGGATGAGATGTTAAACCAAGGACTTGCCTGCCATCTCAGCTGGACATAAAGACCCGTGGCGCTATTTCAGAGAAGAGCACTGGTGTCCTACCCAATATTTATCCCTCAAATAACAGCAGTAAAAACTAAAGACCTTATCATTATCTCATTGCTGTTTGTGGGGCCTTGCTTTCCTCAAATTGGTTCCTGCAGTTCCTATATTACGGCAGTGACTACACTTCCAGAAGCACTTAATTGGCTATAATGCACTTTGTGACATGAAAGACTCTATTTGAATACAAGTTCTTTCTTATGCGCTATCTGGAGATTTATTGAATTCTTAGTAGAGCAGGCAGACCTTCGCCTTCAAGGGATGGCAATTTTAATTTAAGTTTTCGGACCAGAAAGAGCTATTTTCCTGCAAATTGCTATTTTTTTCTCCTCATTTACTAATCTGTGGCAAGGTTCCCTTTAAACATGGGGACTCCCTTAGATTTGAATAATCTACATTCAGGAGTGGTCTCCTACCTCCAAAGGCCAAAAATTATGGGTCAGAATTTGCTGACAAAATAAAGGCCAGTTTAATGGTCTTGCCATTTTCAATGTGTAAATTGTCCAACCACTTGTTGCAATGAAGTGATACCCAGTGAGTTGCAAACTGCCACAAGTTGTGGGACGATTTATGCTGCTTAGTCATTAGCCTCTTGAAAGTGGCAGCTTGCCCAAACTGCGCAGGAGTTTCAAATAATTACTGAATTTTCACATTAATTGCCAAGTAAATGCAATGCAAAAAGTCAGGGCTTGTATTTAACAGCCTGAGTATATTTTCATAGGAGCAGAAGTAGGACATTCAGCCCGTTGAGCCTACTCTGCCATTCAATTAGATCATGGCCGATCATCTATCTCAATGCCACTTTCCCATGCTATCTCCTTATCCCTTGATGTCATTAGTCGCCAGAAATCTATTAATTTCTGTTTGGAACTTGCTCAATGATTGAGCCTCTACAGCCCTCTCAGGTAGAGAATTCCAAAGTTTTACCACCTTCTGAGTGAAGAAATTCCTCCTCATCTCTATCTTAAATGGGCCTGCCTCTTATTCTGAGATTATGTGTCCCCGTTTTAGACTCACCAACCAGGGGAAACATTTTATCTACATCCACCGTGTAAGAACTTTGTAAGTTTCAATGAGGTAATCCCTCATTCCACGAAATTCTAGAGAATACATGCCCAGTTTCCTCAATCTCTCCTCATACGACAATCCTGCCATTCCGGGGATTAATCTGGTGAACTTTTGTTGCACTCCCTTTATGGCAAGTATACCCTTGCTTAGATAAGTGGACCAAAACTGTGCACAATACTCAAGGTGAGGTGTCACCAAGGGCCTATATAACTGCAGCAGGACACCTTTTCAATTAATAGATTTTTGTTCTTGCAATGCCACTCAACCTCTCTGGCACATAAAGGGAACAACAGAAACTGGAGTGTCACTTAAAATTTTTTTTATACTTCAGTGTCTCCTTTATCTCTCTCTTAATCAAATTTTACTTTTCCACTTTATTTCTTGTTATATATATGAATCGACTCTCATCCTAATTCATTCTCCGCTATTCCTGTTTATTTCTCAATCCTTAAATCTCATTGGTGAATGAGATACCACTGTTGGTCCACTAAGCTCTCAGAGGTGCTCTTACCTTCGCTGTGCCATTATCAGCTCACAATTGCAACAATTAAAATTTTTCTGAGCTGAAGAATGCCGGAAACATGTCTAACAAACTCTGCATGCTGTTGAGATATCACACTTCAGCAAACCCGGGCCCATTACCCTAATCCAGAAGATCCTGGTTTGGGCTGAGAGATGTGGCTTCACCTCATTTATTTTGCATCAACTCATAGGGCAGAATTTTGCCCTTGTCAGGCAGGCACGGTGGGCGGGCCCAGGAGCAGTCACGAGGTCAACCACCGCCCGTGATCGGGCCCTGACATGTATTTCACACTGGCTAGCCAATTAAAGGGCAGTCAACATGAATTGCGCGCTGCAGCGGTCAGCGCTGTTGGGGTGGGAGTGGGAGGAGGGCGAGTGCTGATGTTCATGCATGCGCGCAGGTGCGTGCAGTAAAAGCTCCCTGAGGCACAGAGCTGCCTCAGGGAGCTGAAGATTTTTAAAGTTACAAATAAAGAATTTTAAAATAGTGAAACCATGTCGCCTCATGTGACTCTGTCGCATGAGCAGGGACATGTAAAATATGAATGCAAAATGTTTTTTTAAAATCGCTGGATGAAATCTCATCCCGCCCGTGGATGAGGTTTGCCAAAAATGCAAAGGTCGCTTGGCCTTTTCACCTGCCCACCAACCAAACAGTTGGACGGGCAGTGACAAATTCAAGTCAATTAGTCCCTTAAGGGCCTTAATAGGCTACTTAACTGTCAACGGGCACGCTGCCGATTCTCGCGCGCGCCAGCCGACCGAAATATCATGCAAGTACACGATGATATTGGGACGCTCGCCCGACGTCATCACGCGTCATTTTACGCTCGTTCAAGTTGGGTGCGTGCCTGCCCGACAAGTGCAATATTCTGCCCATAGAGTTCTGTCAGTTCTCTGTCTGCTGGAGCGTGGGAAACATCAGATGCAGATGCGTAGGAGACATCTGATCAGTACTTGGCTACTCCCAGAACTTTTCTGAGCTGGGTTGGGTGGGTTTAAGGTTCGCTGGAGCGCAATTAAAAAAATCCGGTTTTTGGACACTCCCTATAGCTGGATTTGAGGTAATCTACCTGTATTTTTCTCATGCGCTGTAACGTTAAAGGATTATCACCATAACAACTTGTATTTATATAACTTTAACATGAGGAGCAGGCCAAGGTGCTTCACAAATGTAAGAAAATTGGCGTTGAGCCTAGGAGGAAGAGAATTAGGATGAAACATTCATATTGCAGTGGTAATGTTAGTTTACCAAGTGTAATATTAACTCCATGGGCAGGATTTTATGTCCCGTGGGCGGGTGCGCACCCAACCTGATCGGGCGTAAAATAGCACACGATGATGTTGGGCAAGACTCTCGGCATCATCGGGCACTTGTACGATATTTCGGTTGATGGGAGCGCACAATTGCCCGCCGACAATTAAGAGGCCTATTAAGGCCATTAAAGGTTCAATTAACTGCCATTTTTCACTGCCCGTCAACTTTACGGTTGGCTGGTGGGCGAATTGGCCAGGTGGCCTTTGGATTTTTTAGGAAACCTCATCCACGGACAGGATGAGGTTTCCGACATTAGTTTAAAAGAAAATGTTTTGACAAAATTTTTATTATGTTTATGTTCATGTGAGTGAGTGCTACATGGGGACATTTTTACCCGATTTTCAAAAGCTTTATTTTGGATTTTATAAGTCTTCAGCTCCCTGAGGCAGGTCCCTGCCTTCAGGGAGCTTTCAGTGCGCGCTCTCCCACGCATGTGCAGGCTTTTGCGCTCGCACTCCACCCATCCCCACCCACCCCGGCAGCACTGAGCTTCTCAGTGCACATTTCACGCTGGCTGGCTGTTAATTGGCCAGCCAGTGTGAAATCGCAGATGGAGGCCGATTGCGCGCGGTAGGCCGTTTCCCGGCTGCTCTTGGGTCCGCCCGCCGTGCTCGCCCAACAACCCGAAAATCCTGCCTCATATTACAAAATAACATCTAACCAAAATTTGAATTGAAATTCTCCTTTCCATGATCTCGCTTTCATTTTCCCATCTCTCTTATTTTAAATTCTCCATTTGTGCTATTTTAATTTTTGTGAACTGTTGTAGTGTGGCCTTGTCGCCTATTTGTAATAGAGTTGATCTGCAGACAACTTTCTAAGTGAAAACAATAGGTTTATTTACAATGCAGTCAGCAGCAACTACACGTGTGCTTTCAGCACCAACTCTATCTCTGCACTGACTGTGGAGGTAGCCCGCGCTGCTAACACATTGGTTTACACAGATCATGTGATCTTGCATCACAGGACCATGCTTAAAAGTGCAGCCCAACATTTAATAAAACCATAATTACTAAATTAACTTAATTTGCTTCTTTCTAACTATCCAACTTTATCCATACTTGCAATGCCTTTTATTCTTAATAAAATTTAGCATAAAACACTACTACGTTTTTAAAACACATTGAAATAAACAAACTATTTATTTAAAACAAATAACCTAATTTTTTAAACAACTATATATTTGTATGAACACATTGGGCAGAATTTTGCAGGCACATGATGGCGGGAGTGGCAGCGGGCAGCTAATTTAAATAATTAAGAGACCAATTAGGGGCGATTTATGGGGCCCGGCAGCATTTTGCCTATGGAAGAGTGACCTCCCCCCATCTGCACACGGAGGCCACAAGCTCAATGGTGGTGGCTTCTTTGTGGTAGGCTGGAAGGAGCTATCAGAGGTAGATGCTCCATTCCGAAAGAAGGGGCTGTTGGCAGCTTGGAGCCACACCACAGCCCAATTACTGCTGCCAGAAGGGTTTCCCTCCAATCAGAAATGCCAACCTGCTTGGCCCTTCTAAAAAATGTTATTATATTCACCACTCTGATGTCACCTCCATTTTGAGGTGCCGTCACGTCCCCTATCAGCCTCAGCAGCACCCACCTTTCACCTTGGGGGTGCCAAGGTTCTAGAACTACTGGCATCGGGAGCTGTTGGCTGTCCTTAATTGAACAGTGAGCTAGGAGGCAGCCAATTCAGAGGCTGTCTTCTGGAAAATAGCTCCCCCGATCTGGCTCTCAGCCAGTGCAGGCTTGGGATCCTCATTTGGCCCCGATGTTGGGGTTATGTAGCCCCTGGGAAAAGCCTGCTCATTATTTTTGGGAGAATTTGGTCTCTGAATCATCTCCTAATACTAGAATATGGGGCCTGGGATGTGCAATCATACTTCCGATAGAAAGTATACTGGATGGTAAAGGGTTTTATGTACATGCACATAACAATCACCAATAGCATGCATAGCAGGCAGATCATGATGTCAATTGGTGTGCAATGTTAATTGTACTTCAGCGTGCCATTTTCGAATGTCACACTGTATACTAAGCCCTGACTTAACCTCGCAGAACTGAACATATTAAATGGCATGTAGAACCCTCCACTAATGCAATTTAAAGGGGTCATCAACTATTCACAGCTTAGTTGCTGGAATTTTTTTCTGGCTGTTTGTGCAATTGTGCACATTTTGCTCAGCTTTTCCATACTTCCCTAAAATTTGAATACTCTGCCGGGTGTAGTCCAGCTGGTGCTGAGGTTTTTTTTTTATTGATTTAAAAGCTTGTGCTGAATCAAGTTGCTTCTGGACATGAATGGCCTGGGAGGCCTTCCTCTTGGAATGAGCATGACTGGGAGAATGAAGAGAACCCACACAAAGCAGGACAAACTACTCGAGGAAGAGGAAGGAGAGGAGGGTTCTCTGCAGGAGGCCATATTCGCCTGGGGTGTTAAAGAAGCAATTCTCTTACCCCAACTTCAGCGACAGCCAATGCTTCAGACCTCTTTGCTTCACTGAAGTGGTCATGACAGAAATCTATCAAGTTCTGCAGCCACAATTGCAGCCTCAAACAGGACAAGGACAGTATTGCTTGTGGCTGTCAATGGGTCTTGACTTTTATGTGACTGGCTTCTTCCAGGCTGCTGCTGGAGATATCAGCAACACGGGCTGTATACTGCTACACGAGGGTGATCAATGTGGCCCTCGTACCTAGAAGTATGTGCAGGTGAGGTGCTCATCTTTAGCTTGTTCCCACTTCTCATGGACAAGCAGGTGGAGTGAGAATGAGGGTTTGCAAATATTGCAAGCTTCCTCCATGCAGGGTACTATTAACTACATGCCCATTTCCTTGTGTGAACCTCTTGTGAACTTGGCTATTTTTGTGAACCAAAAGGAATTCCAGTCCCTCAATATGCGGCTGGTGTGCAACCACAGGCAGCATATCCTGTATCAATGACTCTTATCCTGGCAGAAGTCGTGATTCCTTCACCATGCAACAGACCTCTCCACCAGCTGTGTTTGATCCATCATAACAAGTCAAAGGCTGATTACTGGGTGACAAGTAATGGCTCATGACTCCATTAAGCAACCCATGCACAGCATGCATCCAAAGAGAGCCATGCTTCCCCAAACAATGTTTCAGCTACTTGGATTGCCCTGGAGAAATCCTGCGTTAATCAACTGGGTGGGTATCAAACTTTGTAGTAGAATGCTGCATGCTGTAACCTGTCATTGTGAGGGAAGAGCCCTGAGGTCACACTCTAGCTGCACATTGAGGAAGTGAAACCCCTTTCAGTTCAGAAAAATCTTTGGGCACTTTACCTGCTCAGCGTTAACTGCTTCACTCAAGTTATGAGGTCCACAGAACCCAGGAACTAAGGCCTTGGGCCTCACCATAATGTGGACGACACTGCAGTAGGAACCTGCACCAGATAGCGCTCCAATTGCCAGTTAAGTGATCAGGTTGGATCGTGGGTGTGGGAAAGAGGAAAGGGTGGGCCTCAGAGTCTGTGCTTACAGTTTGTTGGGGGAATTGGGAGCATTGTTGTGGGGCAGGGTGGTTGAGGAGCGGTGTGACATCAGGGGTGAGGGCCTGGGGGTTGGGAAAGAGAGATTGGAATTCTCAGGACCAGGAGAGGCAGTGATCATGATAAACATTTAAATTGTTTTCTTTACGTGATATTTAGTGTTGGCTTTCCTGGAGGCAACCCATACTGATGCTGGCTGCCTCTGGGCAAACCAAGGTTGCAGCAGTGACCAGAAGCAGGCCTTGGGGCCCTTATTTACATATGCAAATACTCCAATACCTGCTTCTGATGTATGTAAAGGACATCTCTTATTCAGCCTTTACCAAGGTGGCATCCGATGCACTTCCTGTCAGAATTGTGCACGAGAATCTCAGACTCAACGTTCCATCCTTAAGCAGCCACATGGCACCTAAAATACAGACACTACGTGGCTCAAATTATCCCCCAAATCATATTCATTTAAAACACAAAACCTACTTTCTTAAAACATTATACCTAATTTCTCAAAACACAATTTCTACCTCTTTAAAACATACTTTTTATTTTTCTCCATTGGTTCAATCCAGTAATGGAAGAAAATGGTAAATAAGAAATGAGGCTCTGATTAGTTAATAAACTGGTCCAAATGATACTCTCCTTGCCATTCATGAGTTAGAGCAGGCATGATTGTGATAATTGTACCAACTTTCTAACTTTACTGTGTACTAATAGTGATATGTCTGGGAGAGGTTCTATTGGGTATTTGGCAGCATCTACATTCCACAGGTTTGCCATAAGAGCTTTAACTTCAAGAGATTTCTAGTAAAGATGACATGGTGACAAAACTCCTTGTGTAGGATGTCAGGATATTGGTTTTTATTTCTGATTTTCCATAATAAGGTTCCTGGTTCCAAGGTTGCAGAAAGGGAGAGCAGCAAGTGGAGTTGAGGGGTTAGAAATTAGATCCCATGGCACCTATTTTAGCAGGCCAAATGTCGGGGACCAATATCCTTCACCCCAGGGTTGCCTGATACAGTCCAAACATTTCTCAGGTAGCTGCCTAAAACAGGTGTAAGATTCCTTAATTGTGTAAAAGTGGTTCGTAATGCCAAGTTTAGGCCCCCTCACAGAAATTGGGCAGCAATGAAGGGGTAAATATCAGCTTCCACAGTTGTCATGATGCCCTCCCCTCTCCACCACCTCCCCCCTACATTTCCCACTTCAGTTGCCCTCTCAAGATTTCCCTTTGGGTCTCTGCTGGTGATGCAAGCGTCCCGATATTCCCTGAAATACATGCACGATCTGCCTTTAAAGACACAACGGGAGGGGGCAGGTCACAAATCCCTCTTTTGTGATGCCCGATGCCCAAGTTCAGGCCAACCCCCTGGTTGGAACTTGCACTAGAACCTATGCTTGGCCTGAAAAGAGGCTCAGGCAAATTTACACCCCTACATGTTTCTTTACAGGGGTTAAATACAGCCACCCCTAGGTTGTCCATGTGCATCTCAATGGATCTATGAAGAACATGCTCCCTGCTGGGGATGGGGGCTAATATCTGGGAAAGGGGTGTGGGCATGTGTGGGGAGAAACATAAAAATCTAAAGAGGCAGAATGGAAAATGTGTTGGAATGTTTGGGCAATGGTGATCCCCATTTGCAACTCTGAGTTTAACAGATAAAAATGACAATTGACAGTGCCATTGTTGAACATGCTTCAATAGCAAATACTTATCTCCACCTTTTTAATGGAAGCCTAAATCCATTAATGACTCTGTTAAAATAACAGTGGGAAGGATTTCTTCTGAGCACCTTAAGTGTTCATAGGATAAAATCGCCGAGAATAATTTCCGCCTTTACATAACATGTATAATTTTGCCACAGTTAGGATTTCTGTGACATCCACGGACCTTGTTTCACTTCTTGTCACAGGTACCACTGACATTTTTTTTAAGCAAGGTAATTTCTCGTCAATTTGTTCCCAGATTTCACATGTATAGCTCAAATTCAAAAGTTGAATGGTTTGGTGAAAAATAAACCTATGAATGGCACATATTTCCTGATCTCACTCAATTGTTTATTTTTCAATACATCACAGCTCCCTTTCATTTACCCTTTATATAAACCATACAGAAAGGAGGATGGGAGGTACAGACACAGTGAACAAGGGATGCTGTGATACCAATTCAGATTTTTCAATAGGCGACCATTTCAGTCCATGTGAGGACATTTCCTTTTTCCAGTGATCTCATTTCTGTGTTGTATTTAGTTGACAGAAGGATTTCATACTGGGTAACCACATAGATTCCATGTGTGTTTAAACAGTCAAGGAAGGAGCTTCTTTGTCTGATCTGGTCTAAGTTATAAACGCACAACCATTGACATTGTGTAATTAATTTCCTAGAATAAAAAGTTATGCAGAACCACAGTTTTTATTATTTCATTTGCAAGACAGAAAGACAATGGGAGCATCAAATGAAGCAGAAAAAGAGTTAGAAATAACCATGCTATATGATAAACAATACAAGCCAATAACGGCCCTCACATTCTGTAACTCTGACATATCGGGCTGGATTTTCAATCGGGTTGCGGGCACACACTGAAAATTGCAATCTCGTATGGCCAGCGTTTCTGAGACGGAACTCAGTTTTCAAAGGGAGAATGGAAACTTGGAGCCAGCAAAATGCGCATCTCTAATGAACAGCTTGTTGAGCTTGTTGTGGAGCTCATTAACAGTCTTTGGAGCAGCAGTTTGAGAAGCCTGGGGAAAACAGGGGAGCCATGAGTGCTACTGAATGCATTGGACAACAGTTGTGAGAAACAGGAGTTGCCACTGCTGGTGCTGAGAGGCTTGCAATTGTAAGTAATGGACTGTTGGACTCATGAAGGGACATGAGGCTGCTGGCATCACTTTGGCGAGGAAGGCCTGGTAACTCAATGAGTGGCAGCTGACGGATTTAAGATGGGAGCAGGCTACTCTCACATTGAACAGAGTGAGGAGGAGCTCCAGCAGATGCAACTTCATTATCATGTAGACTAAGAGGTTTTCCTATGAGCGAAAACAAAACATCTCACAGCAGCAGAAATGCTTCAATGTAAGATAAAGGGTGGCTATTCATCCTCGAGACAGGTAGCGGGAGTTGGGGAAATTCTGGACTCAGCCCATGTGGCTCAGGAGAAAGTGCAAGGGTGGACAGGATTTTCACTCTGAGTTTGGATGGGGGTGCTTTGGGTGTAGGCTGCAGTTGAGCCACGCAACCTGGGAAAAAGTTTGGACGCAGCCACAGGGTGCAGAGGCGGGCTGTTTAAAAGGCCTACTTCAGTGCTGTGGGACTTTGTCGCAGTTCAAATAAAAACAGAAAGGTGCTTCCTATGGCCCCTCAAGCCACCATGCCAGGGTTTTTGCCCTGCTCACCCCCTATGGCCCCTCATGCCCACGCCCTAAGGCCCTTCATTGATTGTATGCCCCCAACCAATCCCTATGGCCCCTCATTTCCTCCAAGCCAAGGTATTCCTTCCAACCAACCCTTATAGCCCTTCATGTCCCTATGCCAAGGTTTGCCCCCCTATCAACCCTTATGGCCCCTCATGTCTGCCATAACAAGCTATGGCACTTCCATGTTCATTCACCCAATATACACTGTGAAGAAGCAATGAACCGTATAGTGATTATCTGTAACAAAAAAAAATGTTTTAACAGTCATTCATTGATAACTTTCCACTTTCTTAAAAAAAACTCCATTGTACTGAAGCCCAATAAAAATCTTAAACATCCAGACCGTTTAAAGTATCAATAACTGAAACTGCAAACACCAGAAACGTCTTTATCTTGTGTAAATAAACATTGTGCAATTGACAGCAGAGATCAGAGAGTCAGAGGTGTCAATTAAGCAATGTTTTCCGTAGGGCTCAGGTGTTTCAGTACTCTAATGGATGTCTGGGCTCTCAGCCAAGAGTCCATAATGAGGCCCACGACCTGAACCAGCCTGCACCCTTAAAAGACCCTGTTGAAAATTGGAAGCCTCAGTAATGAGGTTGGGAATCTGATAATCGGGTCCTGGCAGCCATTTTTAACCCCCCACAAAGTCTCCCAGACTTCATGTAAATCCGGCCCAAGATACTGTATTTTACTGAGCTTTACTGATCTCCGAATATGTTACATTATTTTTATTTGCTTGCCCTTATCCCTTGAAATAAAGCATTCACTTGTGAGATGAATTTAAACGGGTTCTGCTCAATCTCCACAGGCGCGAGAGGATGTTATTCACTTGCTGAAGTCGAACAAGATTAATCCGGAGTCTCTGGAGGCATACTATGGTCTGGCTGCTCCTGAAAAGATTCTGCAGACATTGTACAGGGATGCCAGTCAAGCCCAGGAAAAGAAGCCAGGGGAAGATGTTTATGAGAAGCCAATGGCAGAGGTATGGTTTCAGATTTGCATTTTGTAATACACTTTGCAGGAAACAATTGATTTGAAGCTTCACATCTGAGCATTTCTGCTGGGTAAGTTAGAGACACCAGGGTCAATTTTCATTGTTTTCGCCTGGGGTTAATGGGCATTAGTAGCCCCTTTTAATATAGGAATATTGAAAAGATCTGAATATCCATTTTAGGTCAGAACTGCCCTGTGCAGGCTCTGACCAGTTCCATGGGCAGCAGGATTTGGACCCAGCCAAAGGTCACTGTCAAACAGAATCCCTGTCAGATCTAAATGCTGCCGGAGTCTCAAAATCTACATTTAGAAACTTGCTCAGATGGGATACATAAGAACATAAGAACTAGGAGCAGGAGTAGGCAATTCAGCCCCTCGAGCTTGCCCCGCCATTCATTACGATCTTGGCTGATCTCATTTCGGTCTCAACTCCAATTTCCCGCCCTCGCCCCATAACCTTTCAACCCATTACTGATTAAAATCTGTCTATCCCCTCCTTAAATTTATTCAGCGTCCTGGCATCCACTGCACTCTGAGGTAGTGAATTCCACAGATTCACGGCCCTTTGAGAAAAGTAATTCCTCCTCATCTCTGATTTAAATCTACCACCCCTTAGCCTAAAACTATGGCCTCTCGTTCTAGAATGCCCCAGATGGGGAAACACCCGCTCCACGTCTATTTTGTCTATCCCCTGCATATAGACCCTGCATGTCGCTAGGCGCCGACTAGCCATGGCTCATTGTCGCTCATTGGTAGCGTGTGCGTGAGCCCCAGCAACCCCTGCTTCCTGAGGTTGCTGCTCCTGCCTTTGCGTGGCCAGGAGCTTCAGTCACTCTCTCCTCCGCCTTCTCCGCTCTCTGTAGGTCATCAGGCACACAGCTGGGTCACCAGGCTGCATGCTCCTGATGTGGTCCTCCTCCAGCATGAAAGAGAGAGAGGGAGAGATGTGGTTAGCATGGGTGTACTTAGCACCTTTCCTGGCCCTGTGCGACAGCCCCATAACCCTTCCTGGAGAGTGCTGGTTACCCCTCGGATGGTCACAGATGAGTGCGCTGTATGGCTGCCCTGTCAGCCTGTGCCATGGGGGAGACTGCTCCTAACTGGGATGTTGAGATTGTAAGGGGCTGTGAGCACCTCCAGCAGCGACTGCTACATGACCAGCCTTGGCGAGGAAATTGTACAACGTGCTCAGTCCAACTGCTCCATGGTCCAGTAAAGTGGTTGCGGACTCACAGTCTGTGCTGGGGAGTAAGGTCTGGAGCGCTTGGTGGCACCTTGGTACATCTGCATAGCTTGTGTGGGCAGACAGTCTAGGGGCCCAACCCCAATCATATCACTGTGGCCACTTCCCTCGCCTATCTTGCCCCCCACCTTGATTTCTTGTGCACGGAACCCCATGCCAGGGCAGCAGTTGCCACGCACCCCCCACACCCGACAAGCTGACTCTGAGGCTGGGCAGCAGTTGCTACCGGGCAACCACCTCCCAGTCAACAGCAGTCGCCTCAGAGGCAGGGCAGCACTTCACCCAGGCCCCCCAATGCCCCTGAAGCCTGCAAAGCAACAGGCAACCCTGGCGAGCTCTGCAGAACGATGCTGTTCACTCACCTCCAGTTCCTCCAACGTGAAGGCTGCCAAGTGCATGTCGCCTGTGTGCTGTTATGAAACACGTCAACGTGCTTTCCCGCCGATGTGGACGGATGATCTGCGGGGTGCAAGACCCTGGCAGGATGGCCTTTTAATGAAATGCTGATATATTACAATGAGCTCCCCGATGACCACTGGCGGGAAACGCAGCCTGCCAGTATGATCACAGCCTGCCTTCTCATCATCGTGAAACCGATTGCGACATATCGTCTGCGCATGCCACCTATCATGCCTGCTGCCAGAAGCCACGGAAAATTCCGCCCAAAAGTTCATGGCATAGGGGGTAACATATTGACATGGATAGAAGTTTGGCTAACTAATGGGAAACAGAGGGTAACCATAAAAGGGTCTTTTTCTGATTGGCAGGATGTAACGAGTGGTGTGCCACAGAGATCAGTGCTGGGCCTCAACTTTTTACTTTATAAATATATGACTTCGATGAAGGGGCTGAAGGTATGGTTACTAAACTTGATGATGACACAAAGATAGTTAGGAAAGTAAGTTGTGAAGAGGACATAAGGAGGCTACAAGCGGTCATAGGTTAAGTGATTGGGCAAAGATGTGGCAAATGAAGTATAATGTGGGAAAATGTGAAATTGCCTATTTTGGCAGGAAGAATAAAAAAGAAGCATATTATCTAAATGATGAGAGGTTGCAGAGCTCTGAGATTCAGACGGATCTGGGTACCATGCATGAATCACAAAAGGCTAGTATGCAGGTACAGCGGGTAATTAGGAAAGCTAATAGAATGCTTTTGTCTGTTGTGAGGGAAATTGAATACAAAAGAAGAGAGCTGAAGCTTCAATTGTACAGGTCACTGGTGAGACCACATCTGGAGTACTGTATACAGTATTGATCTCCTTATTTAAGGAAGGATGTAAATGCATTAGAAGCAGTTCAGAGAATTGGCAGGTTGTCTTATGAGAAAAGGTTGGACAGGCTAGGCTTGTATCCAATGGAATTTAAAAGAGTAAGTGGTGACTTGATTGAAACATATAAGATCCTGAGGAGTCTTGGATTGGGGGAGAGTGGATTTTAGTAAAATAAGGCAGGATCTGGCCAAAGTAGACTGGGAACAGCTACTTGTGGGGAAATCTACAGAGGAGCAGCGGGGGGTGTTCAAAAAGGAAATGGGGATGGTACAGGCTCAACATGTTTCCTCTAGGGTGATAGGAAGGAGTAACAAGCCCAGAGAACCATGGATGACCAGAGATATTCAGGATACGATGAGAAGGAAAAGAGAGGCTTTTAGCAGGTACAGGGGAAGCAAATCAGCGGAGGCATTAGTGGAGTACAGAAAGTGCAGGGTGGAACTTAAGAAAGCAATTAGGAGAGCAAAGAGGGGATATGAGAAAGCTCTGGCTGGTAAAAGTAGGGAAAATCCCAAGATATTCTATAAGTATATCAAAGGGAAGAGGATAACCAGGGAAAGAGTAGGGCCATAAGGGACCAAGGGGGCAATCTATGGGTCAAGCCAGAGGACATCGCTAGAGTGTTGAACGAATACTTCACATCCATCTTCACCCAAGAGAATGAGGATAAAGGTATCGAACTTGGGGAGAGAGAATGCGAGGTTCTTGAGCAAATTGAAATACGGAGTGACAAGGTATTGGAGGTGTTGGCAGGCTTAAAAGTGGACAACTCTCCAAGTCCAGATGATTTGTGTCCCAGACTGCTGAAGGAGGCAAGGGAAGAGATCGCAGGGTCTCTGACCCAAATTTTTAATTCCTCTCTGGCCACGGGGGGGATGCCAGAGGACTGGAGAACAGCTAATGTGGTTCTGCTATTTAAGAAGGGTTGTAGAGATAAGCCAGGGAACTACAGGCCAGTGAGTCTCACGTCAGTGGTAGGAAACTATTGGAGAAAATTCTGAAGGAGAGAATCTATCTCCACTTGGAGAGGCAAGGTTTAATCAGGAATAGTCAGCATGGCTTTGTCAGAGGGAGGTCATGCCTAACAAATTTGATTGAATTTTTTGAGGAGGTGACCAGGTGTGTAGATGAGGGTAGTGCAGTTAATGTAGTTTATATGGATTTCAGCAAAGCCTTTGACATGGTCCCACGTGGGAGACTTATAAAGAAGGAAAATGCACATGGGATACAGGGTAACTTGATAAGGTGGATTCAAAATTGGCTTAGCTGTAGGAGACAGAGGGTGATGACAGAAGGATGCTTTAGTGACTGGAAGCCAGTGTCCAGTGGCGTACCACAGGGATCTGTGCTGGGTCCCCTATTATTCGTCATTTATATAAACGACATAGATGACTATGTGGGGGGTAGGATTGGTAAATTTGCGGATGACACAAAGATTGGCCGGGTGGTTAACAGTGAGGTTGAGTGTCTTGGGCTACAGGAAGATATAGACGGGCTGGTCAAATGGGCAGATAAGTGGCAGATGGAATTTAACCCTGCAAAGTGTGAGGTGATACACTTTGGAAGGAGTAATTTGACAAGGAAGTATTCAATGAATGGCATGACACGAGGAAGTTCTGAGGAACAAAGGGACCTTGGCGTGTGTGTCCATAGATCCCTGAAGGCGGAGAGGCATGTTAGTGGGGTGATGAAAAAGGCATATTGGACACTTGCCTTTATCACTCGAGGCATAGATTACAAAAGTAGGGAGGTCATGTTGGAGTTGTATAGAACCTTGGTGAGGCCACAGCTGGAGTACTATGTGCAGTTCTGGTTGCCACATTATAGGAAGGATGTGATTGCACTGGAGGAATTCACCAGGATGTTGCCTGGGATGAAACATTTAAGTTATGAAGAGAGGTTGGATAGACATGGGTTGTTTTCGTTGGAGCAGAGAAGACTGAGGGGCGACCTGATCGAGGTGTACAAGATTATGAGGGGCATGGACAGGGTGGATAGGGAGCAGCTGTCCCCCTTAGTTGAAGGGTCAGTCATGAGGGGACACAAGTTCAAGGTGAGGGGCAGGAGGTTTAGGGGGGATATGAGGAAAATCCTTTTTACCCAGAGGGTGGTGATGGTCTGGAATGCCTGGGAGGGTGGTGGTGGCGGGTTGTCTCACATCCTTTAAAAAGTACCTGGATGAGCACTTGGCACATCATAACATTCAAGGCTATGGGCCAAGTGCTGGTAAATGGGATTAGGTAGGTAGGTCAGGTGTTTCTCACGCGTCGCTGCAGACTCCGATGTGCCAAAGGGCCTCTTCTGCACTGTGTGACTCTGTGATTCTGTGACAGGATGGATGTGGAGAGGATGTTTCCTCTTGTGGGAGAATCTAGATCTTGGGGTCACTGTTTAAAAATAAAGGGGTCACCCATTTAAGACAGAGATGAGAAGAAGATCTTTCTCTCACAGGGCAGTGAGTCTTTGGAACTTCCTTCCTCAAAAGGCAGCACAAGCAGTCTTTGAATATTTTTAAGCCAGAGGTAGATAGATTCTTGATAAACAAGGTAGTAAAAGGTTATCGGGGTAGGTGGGAGGTTACAGTTAGTTCAGCCATGATCTTATTAAGCAGAGCGGGTGGCCTGCTCCTGCTCCTAATTTGTATGTTCACAGCATGCAGGTACAGCAAGTAACTTGGAAGGCAAATGGAATGTTGGCCTCATAAGACCGTAAGATCATAAGACATAGGAGCAGAAATTAGTCCATTCGGCCCATTGAGTCTGCCCCGCCATTCAATCGTGGCTGATAAGTTTCTCAACCCCATTCTCCCGCCTTCTCCCCTTAACCTTTGATCCCCTTAACAATCAAGAACCTATCTATCTCGGTCTTCAATACAATTATTATTAAATTAATTTAAAAATTAAATAAATAAATTCATCTTGCAACAGGGACGGAGTATGAAAGTGGAGAAGTCTTGTTACAAATGCATGGAGCATTGGTGAGACCACGGCATGAGTACTGTGCACAGTTTTGGTTTCCTTACTTCAGGAGTGATCTATATTCATTGGAGTTTAGAAAAATGAGAGATGATCTTATTGAAAACATAAGATTCTTAGGGACCTTGACCTTGACAATGCTGAGAGGATGTTTTCTCTTGTGGTGGAGTCTAGAGCTAGGAGGCACAGTTTAAAAATAAGGGGTTTTCCATTTAAGTTGGAGATGAGGAGGAATTTCTTCTCCCAGAGGGTCATTAATCTTTGGAATTCTCTTCCCCAGAGAACAGTGGAGGTGGTGTCATTGAATATATTAAAGGCTGAGTTAGATAGATTTTGACCTACAAGGGAGTCGAGGGTCATGGTGGCAGGCAGGAAAGTGGAGTTAAGGCCACAATCAGATCAGTCAATCAGCCAGTATGAATTACTAAATGGTGAAGCAGGCTTGAGGGACTGAATAGCCTCCTCCTGCTCCTATTTCTTATGAGCTTATGTATGTGTGCAGCTCCAACAACACACAAGAAACTTGACAACATTCAGGAAAAAGCAGCCCACTTGAACGGCGCCCTATCCACCACAATAAACATTCACTCCCTTCACCACCAGTGCACAGTGACAACCGTGTGTACCATCTGCAAAATACACAGCAGTAACTCACCAAGGCTCCTTCAACAGAACCTTCCAAATCCGTGACCTCTATCATTGAGAAGCACAATGGGTAGCAGATGCATGGAAATCTCAGAATCTGTAAGTTCCCCTACAAGTCAATCACCATCCTGACTTGGACTATATTGCTGCTCCTTCAATATCGCTGGGTCAAAACCCTGAAAGAAGGAGTGATCTAATAGAAGTCTTTAAAGTTATGAAATATTTTGACATATTGGATGCAGGGGGAATGTTTCCTGGTGTGGGGAAGCTCGTAAGTAAAGGTCATCAATATAAGGTAGTCACCAAGAAAACCAATAGGGAATTCAGAAGAAACCTCTTTTACTCAAAGAATGGTGAGCTTTTGAACTCACTACCACAGGGAGTATTTGAAGTGAATAGTATAGATGTATTTAAGACAAAGTTAGATAAGCATTTTGAGGAAGAAGGGAATAGATGGCTAAGATGGTAGATTTAGATAAAGGAAGACAGGATGTGGTTTGAGTGGATCATAAACACAGGTATGGACTGATTGGGCTGAATAGCCTGTTACTGTACCATACATCCTATGTAAACTCCCTCGGTAACAGCACTGTGGGTGTACCTACACTATGTGGACCACAGCGGTTCAATAAGACGGCTCCCCTCCAGCTTCTCAAGGACAATTAGGGATTGGCAATAAATGCTGGCCTAGCCAGAAACACATCCCAAGAATGAATAAAAAGATTATCACACAAATTGAAGCCGTTTAGTAATATTGCCTGTATCAGTAGCAGGATCTTCAATCGTATCAATCATTGGGAAAAAGGCACAGTAGTTATTTGATTTGCAGCTACAGCTGTTCAGTTGTTATCATCAGATTGCTGTTGAACTGGTTTTTGGTCAGTTGAAGATGGCAGGGAAATATCTGTGTATAGCCTTTCAAAGAGTGCACAAAGGAGTGGTGCTAAAAGCAGGTGGATGAATCTTCAGCTGCTGTGTGTCAGGTAGATATTGTAGGTTGTGGTGTACATTTGGAAGGCTGAGTCGGATGTTGTTTCCACCCGGTCTGCAAATTGTCAACAGGGCCAACTCATCTTTGATGCCCAACAAATCAAAGGACAATATTTTTCAGCAGATTCAGCTGCACCAGTTTTTCAGGACAGTCAGCAGCTCCTAAATATGCATCCTTAGGTTGTGAAGAGTTAGCAGTGCCACAAAGTTGCAATAGTTGGAATCAGTGCTATGAACAGTTTGTATAAACAGATAAGCACATTGACCAAAACTCACCCACATGCATGCATGTGTAAAGATCACCCTGCCTTCTTTTGATGGTAACGTCTAGCAGAACCCTACTTATAATTTTCTATTCTGCTTATTAAGATAGGGACAGTGGCTAGGACTGGTTACAACTTGTGTCTTCTCTGAGAGATATTGGTTGAAAACACAATGGTAGGACTCTTGCTTGAATCAGGAGGTCATGAATTCATGCCCCACTCCAGAAATTTGAGTACATAATCCAGGCTGACAATCCTATGCATTACTGACAGAGGTGTCATCTTTCAGATGATACTTTTAACCATGACCCGGACTGCCATCTCAATTAGACATAAATTCCCAGGTAAACGTCAAAGATTCCATGACATTTTTGGAAGAGGAGCAGAGAAGTTCTCCCCTGTCCTACCCAATATTTATGTCTCAACTAACATCAGTACAAAGCAGATTATCTAGTGATTGTTATATTGCAGTTTGTGGAACCTTGATGTGTACAAATTGACTTGCCGCATCACCCACAATAAACAGTGACTACACTACAAGATATTTTAATTGGATGTAAAACACATTAGGATGTCCTGAGATCATGAAAGGCAATATATGTATGCCAGTTCTCTCTTTCTTGCAACCGTGCATATACAGCATTTGGGTATTGCTGAAAAGAGATATGCTATCAAAGCTTTATGTCTATCAGGATAGCTCACAAGAAAGCACCAACATCAATGGGGGAACAACAATTTATACTGCATGAGAAGAGAGTGCTGATTGGTTGGAAAGTGGACTCTGATTGGTGGAGGCATTGCTATGGAGAGTGCAGCATGGAATAGTTAACTGCCCAGCTTTGTTCAAATTCAAACCGGGCAGGTTGACTCTGATTGGACAAGGTATTGCTCTGGGGAAAGAACCAGGGAATGACTTGTTTCCTTAGCTTTTGTTTAGTTGAAAAAGTGTGAGGACATGTTCCTTCTGTCTGCAAAGGACAGGGTCCTGTGTGTGAATATATATGGCTTCTAGCATGTGTTAGGGAGTCACACTGTGAGCCCGATTGACAATGTTAAATTGGTTTTCAGTGTACAGCTTTCCAAAAAGGCCAATAAATGAGGCAAAAGTTCCAGACTCAATGTTCAGTTGTGTTCAGTGACTTGTGCAATGTGGGGAGGAGCATTACAGGTTCTATCTGTGGCATGGTGCAGACCTGTTTTTAACTAATTGCATCAGCTACTCTTTATACATCAACAGAAAGTAAAATTGGGAGAGATGTCTAACACCCATTTTATTTCACACTACCACCCAAAAGTCGAAAGTACCCTCAATAACTCATCGTGGTCCATGCTTGTTTATGATTGTGTTTTTTTCTGAGCTTTGATGCCATGTAGGACCGTGGCACACAAAACATGGCCTGAGAGCCATTTTCAACATTTCATCCCTCAGCACTTTGCTTCTCTGTGTACATCTCCCAGAGGTGGGATTCACTTGTTTTTTCTCCTCCTGCAAAATACTGACTGCATACAATAAGTATGGGCAGAACTGTTCCAGATGTGGGAGGCCCCATTAACAGAGAATTACTTAACAGAACCATAACCTAGAGTTGATAATTGGTGTTGTTAGCAAACAGCATATGTGCTCCATTACCTCTGGAGACCCCCAAGGCCCAAGCCCCTCCCAAGAGGTTTGTTCAGTTGTGTTCAGTGACTTGTGCAATGTGGGGAGGAGCATTACAGGTTCTATCTGTGGCATGGTCCGGACCTGTTTTTAACTAATTGCATCAGCTACTCTTTATACATCAACAGAAAGTAAAATTGGTAGAGATGTCTAACACCCATTTTATTTCACACTACCACCCAAAAGTCGAAAGTCCAAACCCCTCACAAACCCCTCCCAAGCCTCCTCTTATTTCTTATCTACATGCTATTCCTTGGTGACATCATCCAAAAGTGTAATGTTAGGTTCCTCATGTACACTGATGAAACTCAGCTCTATCTCACCACCATTTCTCTTGACCTTTCTACTCTCTCTGATCTGTCACACTACTTGTCCAACATGAGTAGAAATATTCTCCAATAAACATTGGAAAGATGAAGCAACTATCTCTTTCTTTGGTTCAGCAACTGATGTCTGATTGGACTCCCATGATGTGTAAACACATTAAAGAAGCTATTTAAATGCAAATTGTTGTATAAATGCAATTGTACATGTGGAGCACAGAACCTGTCTTTTTTTTCTCTCTGTTATTGTAGCGGAGGCGTTAATCCATTTAAAATAAACAGCCTAACATCATACAAACTCATTCAATGTTTATAAGCCTAAAGTAGCAACAGTTAGTTCTAGGCTTTTAACCACTTTGCCTCCTGGTGAGCACAGTGCCCTGCTTGAACTCAGGACCTCAGGGTGGGGTGAGGTGGAAATCACAGGAGATACAGGTTCCTTTATTAAGTGCTGTAGTATATTGCAGTGTTACTAAGTGTGACCATTGAGCTAGATACTGCCTCGTGATGTGGTCTTCAATACAAAGTTGGTGAATACCATAGATTTATGGTATTACTGAGCTTGTTAGTCCATTGTTCTCAGAATATTCCTAATTACTTACTCTGTTTGGAATGGGGCTGTTGTGTGGAACCGCACCAGGGCCTAAAAATAACAGAGAAACAGATGCAATAAGCGAATCATTCAGTCCACAATTCAGATAAAATGGAAAGCACAACGAAAGACAAGTTTTTTTTTAAATTTCCTCACATTACAGCAAGGTTTTAACTTTAAGGTGTCGTAGCAGTACTGTTCAGTGAAATGTAAAAATCTCACCTACCTGTTACATTTTAGCAAATCAGTTTCTGTTTCACCTCCATGGTAATGGGTAAATGTACCGCCTGATGTGGTAGTGAGCCACAGAGCTTAGAAAGATCTCTGTTGAGCTGCCTGCCCTGTGCTAATGTGGCTGATCTCATCAGGGGTCAGCACTGGTCCCAGCACTTTTGGAAGAAGAAAGAAAATCAGCTGGGGTTTTCATTCCTGGGCAATTTCCAGAGGGCCTTTGTTAGAAAATTTGCATGTGTGTATGTTGCTGGAGGAGAGGATCAGGTTTAGCTGTAATGCCTGCTACAGTTGGATGGATGACAACTAGTTAAGTTCAGGGATAAAGAAATGTCACTTGGTGAGTTACTGGATGCCCCCTAGAACCCATGAATCTTTATCCACTGGGGAAAGGGGAGAAGTATTAGGGGCGGCCGGGTGGGGGGGTGGGGGGGTGGCGGTGTTTGGAATTAGCCACTGGAATTTGCAAATATCTTTCTGTGAGTTAATTGGAAACCAAAATTAAAGGCGAAATCCAATCATAGGTAATCTAATAGGCGAGGGGAGTCCAGCCTGATTGTAATAATTCTTCTCTGTGACTGCAGTTGGATTTGCTGGTGGAGAAGCACAGAGAGACATATCGGCGTATGTTGGAGCAATTACTTCTGGCTGAAAAGTGTCACAGGCGTACTGTGTATGAATTGGAAAATGAAAAACACAAGCACACAGATTACATGAACAAGAGTGATGACTTCACCAACCTCCTTGAGCAGGATCGAGAGAGGTAAGGATAAAGGGGACTTGGTGTCACCATTATGTCTCATTACAGTCACTTATTACTTCAGGTAATTCACTTGCCGTACCTCAGTAAGACAAGTGGAATAGCTAACTTAGCAACAAACTGTTGATGACATGAACTAACAAATCCCAGAAAAGCATTACATTTCTGTAACACAGCAAAGATTTTCAGATATGTATTGACAGGAAAGAAAAGGTCTCTTCACCTCTGAACTCCGTGATTTTACAGAGGTCCACTTTGGGTTTATACTTCATATTTAACTCATAAGTTTGTATGGTGTGAGCATGACACTTTGCTCTGTAGAAATTTAAAATATGCCACAGATGTACTGAAAACCTGAATATAGAAATGTTGACATCATTATAATCCTTGAAAGACAATTGATTTAACAGACTAAATAGCACATGCTGGGAAATAGTTAAACCTGTTTCTCCAAGCTTATATCAAGCCACGGCTGTTTCCCAGTAGATACTGAGTGTTACCTGGTCTTAGCACACTGTCCCTTCAAAGCTGGAACCACATCTGAATGCAGTGCAGGCTGCTGGAATGGAAGTGTCCCTTATCTACTGGCTGCAAAGATTTTAGGTGAAATGAATGTGGAAGGTCTCAATATTCATAACAGTAAATTGCCACTAATTTGACACATATTGACTGTATTAAAAGAAACCTAAATGCATTCTTGGTTTGTGAAGCTGAAAATATCCTTTAGAGATTAGATGTAAGGCACACAAACAACCTCATTTATCTGGTGACTGGATCACATTTGTTTCAAACTAATGTGGAGGCTCACAGGTTTTGGTCTGTATACTTGGCTTATGTGGATGGAAAATACAGTAGGTCATGTATGTTGTGATTTGGATGAGGGGACACCGTTGTGGATTTATTTGCAGAAATATGTGGTCTATGTAGGTGTGTGTATATATGGCTGGTATATTTGTGGCGTATATGATGATCAGTATGTGTACATCATAGAGGGGGTCAGTTTACATGTGGTGTACATGTGTAGTGTATATAATGTGCAGAAAGAATTCTGTGTGCACCTAACTAAAATGGTGAAAGTCATCATCAGCCAAATGAAAGCAAATTTTATCCAACTATGAAACAAACTGAATATGGAACAATAACATAACCTGGACAGAGTAATGATGGAGCTGAATTGTGCATATCAACAAGGACGGAGCTTTCTGTTACAGTACTATAACAGCAGCAATAGTGGCAGGATTCCTCAACATTGAGAAAATTCAGCCCCATGTTTATCAACAAGAATACCACTGCCAATTGTGGAGAGGTTCTCACACTCTCACTAGATTGAGTCACTAGAGCTCAATAAAACGACTTGGGGTGGAATCGTCCCAGATTTGCACGAAGTGTGGTAGCGGGCGGGTAAAATGTTTTACCCACCGGCCACAATGATGGCTTTTCACACTGTATTGTCCCAAACCCGCCTCATTAATTATGCATTCCCGGGAAACACGCCGATTCCATGGCTGGTGGGCTCTCATTCACCTGTCATGCCATCATCTTGCCGCTTTAGCATGCCGGGCACCATATTTACAGTCCAGCCGAGCACACACCTCTCAGTGCTTCCAGCCCACGACTGCTGCAAAGAATATATGGCCCTGAAAGGCAAAAAGACTGCAGCCCCCAGGTTCAATGATGCATCCCTCGAGTGCCTTCTGGACACAGTGGAGGCTCGCCATGATGTCTTCTACCCGCCCCCTTCTGGCCGCAGGATGGGCAGCAACTAACTAATCCGGCTTGGGAGGCGGTGGCAATGGTGGTCAGCGCCGATGTCGTGCAAAAGAGGACAGTCACCCAGTGTCAATACAGGATGAATGGTCTCATCCATTCCGCCAGGGTAATTCACTCTTCTCATCACTCTCAACTCACACACTCACAAACCCATCACACATCCACAGAGATCTCACACACATCCTTGTCCTCATCCTGTCCATGGCTCCACTCACCAAACAAACATCCCACACGTGTCCTGCTCACACTATCTCCATCTGTTTTCATGCAGGAGAAGTCTGCTCACATAAACAGGAAGAGGTCCCAGACCGGGGGGTGAAGTGGCCCACATTAGGGCCCTCACTCACTTTGAGGAGTGTGCCATCACCTGACTGGTGAGGACATGGCTCGTGCCTCCGGTGATGGTGAGGTCGGCGGCGAACACCATCATGAGGATCTTGCACCACATCATCCCTCTCTCAATGCAAATGTGAGTGCTCTTTCGCCTGCTTTTGACTCTGCTGCCATGCACTAATTATCTCTACTTTTGTTCACAGGGAGCTCTGCCAAGCGACTGACACCCTCAGCCAGCCAGTCCCTCAGCTCCATCCATATCCTCACCTCCAGCCAAGAGGACACCTCCTCTATTGAAGAGCTGGAAATAAGCAGCCTGGAAGCGCTTACCCACCTTGCACCAGTGCAGAGACACACAGGAAGGAAGGAAGGGAATGTGCACGTTCACCTGGACATCCCCAAAGGAAAGGGTTGTGGTTGGTAGGTGACGGAGGGGAGGTGGAAGGTGACGCCGGTGGGTCAACAGTGATGGGAGGAAAGGAAATGGGTGATTGGGTGAGGAGAAAAGACGGGGGAACACACGAAAAACCGAATCTAGACCATGCTGTCCAAATTGAAAGTGAAACAACAGTTGTGGTGTGCGAGATCAGGTGCTGCATGGGAGTGTGATCATTGGGTGAGCAGAGAGGCAGGTCAGCTCAGACGGACAACTAAAAGTGAACCCCAGCAGGCAGCACTGAAAATGCTCAGGACATTGAGCATTCAGGATACGTGTAGGATCCACGGACCTGGGAGAGAGCTTGCACGAGGCTCAAAAGGCCCTGCCACACACACACTTCTCCCTCCAGAATCACTCATTGACCAGCAACTCACTGCGATGAAAGAGGACGAAGCTGAGGGGCTCACATGCAAAGGGGACTCTGAGGGAGAGGACAACCTTTGAGATTGATGAGTAGATGATCCAGGGGTGTCCAGCTGCCGCTCTTTCTCCTTTCGGGTGCCCGGTGGCCCCGGCCTGACTCCTTGAGGGGACAGAGCACCTGGAGGGACTTTGAGGTGCCCCGTTTCCCTCTCACGTTGCCACTGCAGGAACTCACCCATGGCTCCCGCGATGGAGTACAGGTCTGCACACATCTCCGCATTCTTTTAGGTCACTTTTAGTTGTTCATCTGAGCTGACATGCATCTCCACCTACCCAATGATCTCACTCCCATGCAGCACCTGATCTCACTCACCACGGCTGTTGTTTCAATTTCAATTTGGACAGCATGGTCTAGATTCAGTTTTTCGTGTGCTCCCCATTTACTTTCCCCACATCACTGTTGACCCCCCGGCATCACCTACCAGCCACAACCCTTTTCCCCGGGGATGTCTAGGTGAATGTGCACATTCCCTTCTTTCCCAAAGACCCCACCCCCATCCACATTCACCTCCCCGACCCTAGGGTCTGTGTCTGCTTCTGAGTCCCCACCAACCACCCTCAACGTCCCTCCTACCGCTACCGTCGAACCCTCACCCTACCCTCGATCATTTTCACCATTCCCTCATACCACCCTCAGTTCACTCCCCAGGAAGCAGTCATGGACCCATCAGACCCCCTCCCTAGCATGTTTGTTTTTATTTGTTCATGGGATGTGGACAGGTCAGCATTTATTGCCCATCCCTAACTGCCCTTGTTCAGAGGGCATTTTAAGGGTCACCCACATTGCTGTCTGTCTGGAGTCACATGTAGGCCAGACCAGACAGCAGATTTCCTTTCCTAAAGGGCATTAGTGAACCAGATGGGTTTTTACAACAATTGACAATAGCTTCATGGTCATCATCAGGCTTTTAATCCCAGATTTTTATTGAATTCAAATTTCACCATCTGCCGAGGTGGGATTTGAACCCGGGTACCCAGAGAATTACCAGTCCAGTGACAATACCACTATGCCACCACCTTCCCTGTTCACCTGGACATCCCCTCCTCTGGACCCCTTCCCTCCCAGAACCCCATCGCCCCTCCAGACCCCTTCCCCTCTTGGAACCCCTTCCCCACTCCGGACCCCTTCCCTTCCAAAACCCCTTCCCTCCTGAACCCTTTCCCCCACTCCGGATCCTTTCCCCCCCCCGTAACCCCTTCCCCCCTTAGTCCTCCCCCCTGATTCCAGGACTTCCCCCCCTCCCTGCTTAGGCCCTCCCCCTTCCTGACTCCCTCAGACACCCTCACTTATAGAGTCATAGAAAAAGGCCCTTCGGCCCATCAAGTCTGTTCTGCTCAAACAAGTACCTAACTATTCTAATCCCATTTTCCAGCACTAGCCCCATAGCCTTGTATGCCATGGCATCGCAAGTGCACATCCAAATACTTCTTAAATGTTATGAGGGTATCTGCCTCCACCATCCTTTCAGGCAGTGAGTTCCAGATTCCCACCACCCTCCGGGTGAAAAAATTCTTCCTCACATCCCCTCTAAACCTCCTGCCCCTTACCTTAAATCTATGCCCCCTGGTTATTGATCCCTTCACCAACGGGAAAAGTTCCTTCCAGTCTACCCTATCTAAGCCCCTCATAATTTTATACACCTCAATCATGTGCCCCCTTAATCTCCTCTGCTCCTGGGAAAATAACCCCAGTCTATCCAATCTCTCCTCATAACTAAAACTCTCCAGCCCAGGCAACATCCTGGTAAATCTCCTCTGCATTCTCTCTAGTACAATCACATCCTTCCTATTATACGGATTCCAGAACTGTACACAATACTCTAGCTGTGGCCTAACCAGTGTTTTATACAGTTCCAGCATAACCTCCCTGCTCTTATATTCTATGCCTTGGCTAATAAAACCAAGTATCCCATATGCTTTCTTAACCACCTTATCTACCTGTCCCGCTACCTTAAGGGACCGGTGGACATGCACACCAAGATCCCTGTGATCCTCGGTACTTCCCAGGATCCTACCATTCATTCCCATGCCTTGTTTGTCCTGTGCAAGTGCATCACCTCACACTTATCTGGATTAAATTCCATTTGCCACTGATCAGCCCATCTGTCCAGCCCATCTATATCCTCTTGTAATCTAAGGCTATCCTCCTCAATATTTACCACCCCACCAATTTTCGTGTCATCCACGAACTTACTGATCAACCTTCCTACATTCAAGTCTAAATCGTTTATATATACCACAAACAGCAAAGGACCCAACACCGATCCCTGTGGAACCCCACTGGACACAGGCATCCAGTCACAAAAACACCCCTCGACCATCACCCTCTGCTTCCTGCCACTCAGCCAATCCTGGATCCAATTTGCCAAATTGCCTTGGATCCCATGGGCTCTTAACTTCATTATCAGTCTCCCGTGCAGGACCTTCTCAAAACCCTTGCTGAAGTCCAAGTAGACTACGTCAAATGCATTGCCCTCATCTACACACCTGGCCACCTCTTCGAAAAATTCAATCAAATTGGTCAGACATGACCTTCCCTTAACAAAACCATGCTGACTGTCCTTGATTAATCCCTGCCTCTCCGAGTGTAGATTAATTCTGTCCCTCAGAATTGCTTCCAATAGTTTCCCCACCACTGAGGTTAGACTGACTGGCCGGCAGTTCCCTGGTTTATCCCTTCCTCCCTTCTTGAATAATGGCACCACATTGGTTGTCCTCCAGTCCTCTGGCACCTCTCCTGTGGCCAGAGAGGTATTGAAAATTATTGCCAGTGTTCCTGCTATCTCCTCCCTTGCCTCACTCAACAGCCTGGGATACATTTCATCTGGGCCTGGAGATTTATCTACTTTTAAGCGTGCCAGACCTTAGAACCTCCTCCCTTTCTATGCTAATTTCTTTAGTTATATCACAGTCCTTCTGCCTGATTTCCATACCCATAACGTCCCTTTCGCTTGTGAACATTGACAAAGTATTCATTTAGAACCCTACCTACGTCTTCCGGCTCCACACACAAATTACCACTATGGTCCTTAATGGGCCTTACTCTTTCCCTAGTTATCCTTTTACTCTTAATGTATTTGTAAAATAAGTTTGGATTTTCCTTTATTTTACCCGCCGATGTTTTTTCATGCCCCCTTTTTGCTCTCCTAATTTCTTTTTTAAGATCCACATATTCTATATTCCTCTCAGGCTTCCACTGTTTTGAGCCCTCGGTATCTGCCATAAGCTTCCCTTTTTCTCTTTATCCAATCCTGTATATCCCTCGACATTCAGGGTTCCCTGGATATGTTGGTCCCACCCTTTGTCTTTACTGGAATGTGTTGGTCCTGTACTCTCCCTATTTCCTTCTTGAATGAGCCCCACTGCTCTGACGCAGATTTGCCTAAAAGTAGCTGCTCCCAGTCCACTCTGGCCAAATCATATCTGATATTATTAAAATTGGCCTTCCCCCAATTTAGAACTCTGATTTCTGGCCCATCCTTGTCCTTTTCCATAACAACCTTGAATCTAACAGAGTTATGATCACTATCTGCAAAATGCTCCCCCACTGATACCTCTACCACTTGCCCAGCTTCATTCCCTAAAATTAAGTCCAGGACTGTCCCCTCTCTTGTAGGACCTTCTACGTACTGGCTTAAAAAGCTCTCCTGGATGCATTTTAAGAATTTCGCTCCCTCTAAACTGATCACACTATGACTAACCCAGTTAATGTTGGGGAACTTAAAATCCCCCATTACTACCCTATTATTTTTACGTTTCTCTGAAATTTGCCTACATATCTGCTCTTCTATTTCTCTCTGATTGTTTGGGGGCCTGTAGTACACTCCCAGCAATGTGATTGCTCCTTTTTTGTTTTTCAGTTCTACCCATATGGCTTCATTTGAGGAGCCTTCTAAGATGCCATCCCTCATTACTGCTGTAATTGATTCCTTGATCAATATTGCGATACCCCCATCTCTTTTACCTCCTTCCCTGTCTCGCCTATATCCTGGAATATTGAGCTGCCAATCCTGCCCCTCTCTCAACCATGTCTCTGTGATGGCAATGACATCATACTTCCATTTGTTAATTTGTGCCCTCAACTCATCTGCCTTATTCATCAGACTCCTTGCATTAAAATAAATACCATCCAACCTTGCCAAACTCTCTTGTGCCTTAACTGGCCTATAATTTCTATGCCTTCCAGACTCACTTGCTCTCTCTGCTAATTTTGGCTGTGCATCTCCCTCTGCTGAACCTCCTCTCAGGATCCCATCCCTCTGCCAAGTTAGTTTAAACCCTCCCCAACAGCACTAGCAAACCTCCCCACAAGGATGTTGGTCCCATTCTGGTTCAGGTGCAACCCATCTGCCTTGTACAGGTCCCACCGCCCCCAGAAATGGCCCCAGTGTCCCAGAAATCTAAAGCCCTCTCTCCTACACCATCTCTCCAGCCACGCATTCATCTGGACTAACCTCCTATTTCTATATTCACTAGCGCGTGGCACCGAAAGTAATTCAGAGATTGCTACCTTTAAGGTCCTGTTTTTTAATCTGTTTCCTAGCTTTCTAAATTCTACTTGCAGGACCTCATCCCTCTTTCTACCTATGTCATTGGTACCAATATGTACCACGATCTCTGTCTGTTTGCCCTCCCTCTTTAGAATGCCCTGCAGCTGTTCAGTGACATCCTTGGCCCTGGCACCAGGGAGGCAACATACCAACCTAGGGTTACGTCTACGGCCACAGAAACACCTGTCTGTTCCCCTTACTACCGAGTCTCCTACCACTATTGCTCTTCCCCTCATTTTCCTTCCTCCCTGTGCAGCTGAGCCACTCACAGTGCCATGAGCGTGGCTGCACTCCCCAGAGGAACCGTCACTCTCACCATTTTCCAACACAGAAAAACGGTTCTCAACCGAGATGCACCCTGGGGATTTCCTGACTACCTGCCTGACACCTTTCTTCTGACTGATGGTCACCCATTCTCTCTCTGTCTGCACTTCCATAAGCTGTGGGGTGACCATGTCTAAAAACATGCTATCCACAAAACTCTCAGCCTCATGGATGCACCTCAGTGCCTCCAGCTGCCACTCAAGTTCCAAAACCCGGAGCTCAAGTAATTGCAGCTGGTGGCACTTCCACCTCACATGGTTGGTCAGAGCGCAAGGAGCATCTAAAACTTCCTACATGTTGCATGCGGTACATAACATGGGACTGAGCTACCCTGCCATGCCTCTAGTTGAAAAAAAACCCCTTACTTTAAGTTAAATACAGTAAAAATAGTTAAATTATCTATGTACTTTAAATAAAAACTAGAACCCTTAGCTTTCCTTAGCTTAATCTATTTTAAACTGGAGAAAAACTGGAGGAAAAAACTGAACAACACTTACCCACTACTCACCAACCAGCTCTCACCTTTGTGCTGATGTCACTTTTTGAAGCTTCCCCATACTCGCGCTGGTTCTGATCCCTCTGCTGCTCTCTCGTGCTGTCTTGTGATGTCACTCTTGTTATTTTCAGCAAGAACTGACTGCAGGACACTCTTCCCAGACTGTTTCACTGCGATGCTGACTGCAGGACACTCTTCCTAGACTGCTTCACCGTGATGCTGACTGCAGGACACTCTTCCCAGACTGCTTCACAGCGATGTTGACTGCAGGACACTCTTCCCCAGCTTTACTTCTTCCACCTTCATGACTCCTTCCACCTTCACGACTCCTTCCCCCACCCTTACTTCCTTCCTTCCCATTGTCTCTCTCCCCTCTCCACCATCCTTCCTCCCCCTGGACTCCCTTCCCTCTCGCACTCCTTCCTCCCCCTGAACTCCTTCCCCTCTCTGCATTCCTTCCCCCCTCTGAACTCCTTGCTTTACACCTTCCACCCCCC
The DNA here is from genome assembly GCF_964194155.1 of Cetorhinus maximus. NCBI lineage: Eukaryota > Metazoa > Chordata > Chondrichthyes > Lamniformes > Cetorhinidae > Cetorhinus > Cetorhinus maximus. Next base: position 33,159,007 of record NC_135892.1, on the reverse strand, counting down.
TTACATTTACCTCCCCATTTGCCATCTTCTCACCTGTTGCCCCCTCCTCCCCCATACTCCCTCCCCCTTCCAACCTCAGCCCCGACACCTTCATTACCCCCAACTCAGCCCCCTCGACACCTTCATTTCCCCCTCCCAATTTCACCCCCCCCCCCAACACCTGTTCCTCTCCTACCCCCTCTACCATCATCTGTTGTGAGCATCAACGGTGACTTTCCAACTTCCGTGAGTTGCTTTGCAGCTGAGCCATGTCCATGAGAATCCACCCAGCATACCATGGAGATTTCTCCAGGAATCCCGTTGTTGTCATGCTTCAGCATCTTCTGCTCCTCAGATGTCTGCGATGTGAGCAAGGCCCTGGTGGTAAGTCCCAACTTTTGCACGTCACAGTTGTCTAGACGTGTTCTGCACCAGCATGTTTTCCCGCCGACGTGGGCGGACAATCCAGCGGGGAAGTGGATGAGTACGGCAGGCTGGCCTTATAATAACATGTTGATGCATTACAATGAGGTTCCCGATGTCCGATGGCGGGGAATGCGGCCTGCCATCGACAGGCTGAATGGACGATGGCAAACTGGTTTCACAACGTTGTGAAACTGATTTTTGGCCTTCTCGCCATATTGTCTGCTCGTGCCACCGAACACACCTGATGCCAGCGGGCATGGAAAATCCCGGCCTTGCTCTCTACACACAATTCTATGCTCACTTCTAGACTTGTACTCTTATTGAACCTATTCTTTCGCATGACCTAAAATAATAGAAGTCTTTAAAACACTATCTTCTCATGACCAATCAAGAATAAGCAATAAAAGTTGACCTTGCTAGTATCTTGGGGACAAATAGAAGAAAAAGACACAAAAGTGACTGGGCAAAACTATGACAAATAAGGCTGAATTTTTCTGAGATGGTAGGCATCCTGCTGCTGGGGCTCAAAGCGCATGGTGTGGGGTGGTGCAGGTGTGAGGTTGGGAGGGTTGGTGGTTGTGGGGTTACCCTGCCTTGGCCAGTGGTGGAACCAGCGGGGGGCATACTGCTGACGGTGGCCAATTAAATGGATGGCAATACGCCCCCAAGTGCTACTGGCTCAATCAGTGGGCTGACAGCTCAGCAGCCTCAGCTAGTTGTGGCCATTGCTGAGGCTGCAGCTCCAGAGAGAGGGTCCCTCAATGGCCAGGTGCCCTTGAAGACGGGTAAGTGGATTTGGGGGACCTGAGGCAGGCACGCCTCCACAATTGGGGGGATGTTGGGTGGTGTTCATTGAGTGCCAGCGGCACTGTTCTCCATAGGGCGGCCTTTTTTGCAGCAGAGCCACTTCATGGGCCATGGACTGCCCACAAATGAGGGCCTCCCCCATGGAACCTGCTGGGTGGTCACCAAGTTTTATCTTTACAGTCTCCCCATGCAGTGGCGGGCCTCCCTTGCAGTTGGGAAGTGATCCTTAATTGGCCAAGTGTCTCAATTGGTCACTCAACAGGTGTCCAATCTGCCAACTTTCTTGCTGATTGAATAAAAGGCATGGTGGCAGCAAGACATCAGGTACCTCCCCCCCATCCCCCCGCCCCCGCCCCCTCCCCCCCACCCCGCAGTCTCATGCCAGCCTACTAGCTTTCTCACTTCCCACCCGTCACTAAAGGGCTGCTAAAATTCTGTCCATAAGAGTGGGGAAGTGTGAGGTCATTCACTTTGGATCTGAGAAAGGCAAATTGGAATATTTACCCAATGATGAGGGACTAGGAGCTGTGGAGGAGCAAAGAAATTTGGTCGTCGGGGTAAACTCACTAACAGCTAGTACGCTGGTACAAAAAGTAATCAAAAAACTGATGGAATGTTGGCTTTTTTAATCAAGGGGGTTGAAATATAAAAATGAGGAAGTGATGGTTCAGTGTTGTAGAGACTTGATCAGACCCTATCTGGAGTACTGCATTCAGCTTTGGTCACTGCACTTCAAGAAGGATATATTGACCTTGGAGAGGGAACTGCGCAGATTCACAGAATGGTATCAGGAGGTAAAGGGTTAAATTAGGACTGCAGGTTGCTGCTCATATTCCCTTAAGTTTAGAAAGTTGAGGGGTGGGGAAATCCAGAACAAGGGAGCACAATCTTAAAACTCGAGCTAGGCCATTCAGGAGTGAAATCAGGAAGTACTCTTTCAAACAATGCTAGTGGAAATTTGGAGCTTGTCCCACAAAAGGCTGTGGATACTAGCTCAGTTGTAATATTCATGATTCTGATGGACTTACGTTCTTTAGGGCCTGAATTTTTCATTCGCCAGCCGCACGCATTCAGCAGGCCCAGAAGCAGATAGGAAATGGGCCTCCAGTCGTGATCGATCCCCGACCGCAATTTCTGACTGCAATTGACCATTAATTGGCCAGCCAGTGTGAAATGGAAAGGAGGACTAGCAGAGGTTGGCCCAGATCTTCCTTTCCCCAGATGGTTGTACCCTGGAGTTACTGCAGAAGATGTACTGGGGGGCCTCTCGGGAGTCCCCAAGCAAGGAATGAATGGGAATTTCCTGGGAAGTTTAAACATCCATTGGGCAATTATCCTGCATCCGGAACCATTCAAAACTCTGAGTTAAAGTCGGAGACTTCAGATAGTTCTGAATTACTGAGCAGGATAATTACCCAGGAAAAGTTAGAAGGATTAAAACCAGTTCTAACTCCTGGGTAACTATGCTGTTGACCTTCCCGACCCCCTGACTACTACATGCACCCTTTCCCAACTACATTCCCAAACCCTCTAAGAACCCCTCTGATCCCATAACTACCCTCCCTACTCCTTGACTACCCCTCCCCACCTCCCTGACCTCCCGACTGCACCCCAACCCAGGACTACCCCCACCCCCCCAATCTCCTGACCACCCAACTATCCCCAACCCCCCTACTAGCCCCCACACCCCAACTACCTAACAGCCCTGATCACCTGAACCCGCCAACCACCTGGGGCCCACCACACCCTTACCCTCCTCCGCCTCCCCACCCACCCCACTCCCCCCCCCATCAATCCTAACCCCTCGCCAACTTACCTTCTCTTCCAAGTGACTGGGACATTTAAATTTACCTGAGTATGGCAGCTAGTGCTGTAAAAAGGGGCTGTGGCTTCATTTCCCCAATGCTCCTACACTGCACTGAAGGACTCCAGCAGCAGCTATGCTTCACATTTCTTAGCTGGCCCGGGCAAGAAATGTGGATTCCAGGCTAAGAAAAGAAATTAGGAGTGGAATGGCAGTCTGACGGTGATTGCCATTCCACGGAAGGCTGGGCCAAATGGTGGTATACTGGCAGGCCATCCAAGCTCAGCTATCCACAGTTGCACAGAGAATGGAAGACTCCACCTTGAGCATGAGTGTGCTGATGTTGCAAGGCACTGAAGGCTGTCTTCTTGCATACTGTGATCAATTCCATGAAACATCAAATGTGGCAATCTAATGAGTCCATGTATACCATTGGCCAGAACATTCTGCATGCCAACATGTCTGGTGCTTTATATGGATGACAGGTACCTTGGACTTAGCTTTACAGCACCTCACTGATCTGCTCCAAAGCATTGTCCAGCAGAATACAGTGTTGTTATTTCATGAGTGGAATGATGATGAAAGGAGACATGAAAGTAGGAACTCCACTCAAAGGAATGTAGGAACTCCACTCCATTCGGGAGGGTGGGGGCGGGGGAGGGGGTGAGAGATGGAGGCATTGTCACTGGACTGGAAATCCAGAAACCCAGGGTAATGCCCTGGGGACCCAGGTTCAAATCCCACCACAGCAGATGGTGGAATTTGAATTCAATAAAAATCTGGAATTAAAAGTCAAATGATGACCATGAAACCATTGTCGATTGTCGTAAAAACCCATCTAGTTCACTAATGTCCTTTAGGGAAGGAAATCTCTCATCCTCACCTGGTCTGGCCTACATGTGGCTCCAGATCGGCAGTAATGTGGTTGACTTTTAAATGCCATCTGAAATGGCCTAGCAAGCCACTCAGTTGTATCAAACCACTAAAAAGCCAATAAAAGAAAAGGAATGAAACTGGACGGTCCACCTGGCTTCGACCTAGGCACCAGAAATGACAATGGCAAACTCAGCCCTGTAGACCCTGCAAAGTCCTCCTTACCAACATCTGGGGGCTTGTGCCAAAATTGGGAGAGCTGTCTCTCGGGCTAGTCAAGCAACAGCCTGACATAGTCATCCTCAGGGAATTATAACTTACAGATCATGTAAGGTCACTGCCATCATCATCCCTGGGTATGTCCAGTCACACTGGCAGGACAAACCCAGCAGAGGTGGCAGCACAGTGGCATATAGTTGGGAGGGAGTTGCCCTGGGAGTCCTCAACATCGACTCTGGTCCCCATGAAGTCTCATGGCATCAGGTCAAACAGGGGCAAGGAAACCTCCTGCTGAGTACTGCCCTCCCTCAGCTGATGAATCAGTGCTCCACCATGTTGAATACCACTTGGAGGAAGCACTGAGAGTGGCAAGGGTGCAGAATGTACTCTGGGTGGGGGACTTCAATGTCCGTCAGCCCCCCAGAGTGGCTCAGCAGCACCACCACAGACCGAGCTGGCCAAGTCTTAAAGGACATAGCTGCTAGACTGGGTCTGTGGCAGGTGGTGAGGGAACCAATAAGAGGGAGAAACTTGACCTCACACTCACCAACCTGCCTGCTACAGGTGCATGTGTCATGACAGTATCAGTAAGAGTGACCACTGCACAGTCCTTGTGTAGACGAAGTCACATCTTCATATTGAGGATATCCTCCATGATGTTGTGTGGCACAACCACTGGGATAGTAGTAGTAAATGGGATAGATTTCGAATAGATCTAGCAACTCAGAACTGGGCATCCATGAGGCGCTGCAGGCCTTCAATAGCAGCAGAATTGTACTCGAACACAATCTGTAACCTCATGGCCTGGCATATCCCCCACTTTACCATTACCACCATGCCAGGGGATCAACCCTGGTTCAATGAAGAGTGCAGGCAGGCATGCCAGGAGCAGCATCATGCATCCCTAAAAATGAGGTGTCAACTTGGTAAAGCTACAGCAGAAGACTATTTGTGTGCCAAACAGCATAAACAGAAATTGACAGACAGAGCTAAGTGATTCCAGAAACAACGGATCAGATCTAAGATCTGCAGTCCTGCCACACCCAGTTGTGAATGGTGGTGGACAATTAAACAATCCACAGGAGGAGGAGGCTCCATAAATATCCCCATCCTCAATGATGGAGGAGCCTAGCACATCAGTGCAAAAGATAAGGCTGAAACATTCCCAACAATCTTCAGCCAGATGTGCCTAATGGATGATCCAACTCAGCCTCCTCTGGAAGTCCCTAGCATGACAGATGCCAGTCTTCAGCCAATTCAATTAATTCCACGTGATATCAAGAAACAGCTGAAGGCACTGGATACTGCTAAGGCTATGGAGTCTGACAATATTCCAGCAACAGTACTGAAGATTTGTGCTCCAAAACTTCCCACACCCCTGGCCAAGGTATTCCAGTACAGCTACAACACTGGCATCTACCCAACAATGTGTCCTGTACACAAAATGCAGGACAAATACAACCCAGCCACTTACTGCCCCTTCAGTCTACTCTCGATCATCAGTAAAGTGATGGAACGGGTCACCAACAGTGCTATCAAGCAGTACTTGCTTAGCAATAACCTGCTCACTGATGCTCAGTTTGGGTTCTGCCAGGGTCACTCAGCTTCTGACCTCTGGCCTTGGTTCAAACATGGACAAAAGAGCTGAACTTCTGAGGTGAGAAGAGAGTGACTCCCCTTGACATCAATGTAGCATTTGACAGAGTGTGGCATCAAGGATCCCTTGCAAAACTGGAGTCAATGGGAATCAGGGGGAAATTTCCCCACTGGTTGGAGTCATACCTAGCATAAAGGAAGACGGTTGTGGTTGTTGGAGGTCAATCATCTCAGTTCCAGGACATCGCTGCAGGAGTTCCTCAGGGTAGTGTCCTAGGCCCAGCCATCTTCAGCTGCTTCATCAATGTCCTTCCTAACATCATAAGCTCAGAAGCGGGGTTGTTCGCTGATGATTGCACAATGTTCCACATCGTTTGCGACTCCTCAAATACTGAAGCAGTCCATGTCCAAATGCAGCAAGACCTGGACAATTTCCAGGCTTGGGCTGACAGTTGGCAAACAACACTTGCACCACACAATTGACAGGATATGACCATCTCCAATAAGAAAGAATCTAACCATCGCCCGTTGACATTCAATGGCATTACCATCACTGAATCCCCCACATTAGGAGCTGTAGTTTAGAAAAGATAAACTCACTCTCAGCTGAAGGAACTGAGTAGTTAGTTAGCTAATTAGTTGAATCTAGTTACTGTAGCCCCAGTTCATTTTACTATAAATTCAGGGCTCTTTAGTGCAGCCTTGGCAAAAGGAATGCAGTTGAGACAACTAAGTGGAGACATGCAGTTTGTTGAGAGAGGAGGGGGCGTTTTAAGTGTTAATTTTGTTCTTAAATTTTACTTTTAAAATCAAATCTAGTCTGTAATTAGCAGTAACTGGAAAGTACTGTGTAAGCAGGCTAAGTTCTTTCGTTCTTGCAGTTTAGAAAGGATAAACTCACTCTCAGCTGTAGGAGCTGAGTAGTTAATTAGCTAACTGTTTGAATCTGGTTACAGTAGCTCCAGTTCAGTTTACTATAAATTTGGGGCTCTTTAGTGCAACCTTGGCAAATGGAGTGTAGCTGAGTTAACTGATTGAAGTCTTGGAGTTTGATGAGAGGTGGAGTTTGGAGAAGGAAGTGTTCATTTCCTTTTTCTATCATTCTCACCCTGTAGGAATTGGTTCGTGCTATACTATAGGGAAAGGAGCTAGCTTTTTGGTGAGCATCTGGTAAGTGGGTAAGTTATATAAGACTTAGGAGCAGACATAGACCATTCGGCCCATCGAGTCTATTCCACCATTCAATGAGATCATGGCTGTACGATAATCCTGAAATCCACTTCCCTGCCTTTCCCCCATAACCCTTGACTCCCTTACTGATTAAAAATATGTCTACCTCAGCCTTGAATGTACTTAACGACCCAGCCTCTACAGCCCTCTGTGGTGAAGAATTCCACAGATTGACTACCCTCTGAGAGAAGAAATTCCTCCTCATCTCTGTTTTAAATGGACGGCCCCTTACACTGAAATTATTCCGTCTGGTCCTAGTTTCTCCCACATGGGGAAACAACCTCTCAGCCTCTACCCTGTCAAGCCCCCTAAGAATCCAATGTCGCCTCTCATTCTTCTAAATTCCAATGAGTACAGGCCAACCTACTCAACCTCTCCTCATAAGAAAATCCCTCCATACTTGGGATCAACCTACTCAACCTTCTTTTGGCTGCCTCCAATGCCAGCATATCTACCCTTAGATAAGGGGACCAAAATTGTTCACAGTATTGGCATGGTCTAATTAATGCCTTATACAGTACAGTTTTAGCAAGACTTCCCCATTTTTATACTCCATTCCCTTTGAAATAAAGGCCAACATTCCATTTGCCTTCCCTATTACCTGTTGAACTTGTATGTTAGCTTTTTGGGATTCATGCACAAGGACTCCCAAATCCCTTTGTGCTGCAGCCTTCTGCAGTCTTTGTCCATTTAAATAATATTCAGCTCCTCTATTCTTCCTGCCAAAGTGCATAACCTCACATTTTCCCACATTATATTCCACCTGCCAGGTTTTTTGCCCACTCACTTAACCTGTCTATACCCCTCTGTTGACTCTTTGTGTCATCCTCACCACGTGCCTTCCCACCTATTTTTGTGTTATCCACAAACTTGGCGATAGTACACTAACTTCCCTCATCTAAGTCATTAATATGTATTGTAAATAATTGAGGCCCCAGCACTGATCCCTGTGGCACTCCACTAGTTATAGGTTGCCATCCCAAAAATACCCCCCTTATCTCAACTCTCTGTCTTCTATTAGTTAGCCAATCCTCTATCCATGCTAATAGACGACCCCCAACACTATGGGCTCTTATCTTATTAAGTAGCCTTAAGTGTGGTATATTATCAAACGCATTTTGGAAATCCAAATATATTATGTCTACTGGTTTCCCTTTATCTATCCTGCTTGTTATCCTCTCAAAGAATTCTAATAAATTTGTTAGGCATGATTTCGCGTTCATGAAGCCATGCTGACTCTGCTTGATTGTATTATGTATTTCTAAATGCTCTGCTATTACATCCTTTATAATAGACTCCAATATTTTCCCAATGACAGATGTTAAGCTAACTGGCCTATTTTTGTCTCCCTCCCTCTTTGATGGTACATTAGCAGTTTTTAAATCCTCTGGGACTTTTCCAGAATCTAAGGATTCTTGGAAGATTACTACCAGCATATCCACTATCTCTGTAGCTACTTCCTTTAACATCCTAGGATGCAACCCATCAGGTCCAGGGGACTTACTGGCCTCTAACTCCATTCGTTTCCCTAGTACTTTTTCTCTAGTGATTGTTATTTTATTTATTTCCTCCCCACCTTTTGCCCCTTGATTATTTAGTATTTCTGGAATGCTAGTAGTTTCTTCTACCGTGAAGACTGAAGCAAAATATTTATTCAACTCCTCTGCCATTTCCTGGTTCCCCATTATTATTTCCCCAGCCTCATTTTCTAAGGGGCCTATGTTCACTTTGGCCTCTCTCTTCCTTTTTATATATTTAAAGAAGCTCTTACTGTCTGTTTTTATATTACTTGCTGGTTTACCCTCAAGGTTTATTTTCTCCCTTTTTTTCTTGGTCAACTTTTGTTGCTTTTTAAAACTTTCCCAATCCTCTGGTTTACCACTAATCTTTGCCACATTGTATGTTTTTTCTTTCAATTTGATACTATCTTTAACTTCCTTGGTTCACCATGGTTGGTTTATCCCCTTCTTGGAATCCTTCTCCCTCACTGGGATATATCTTTGTTGCGGGTCATGAACAAATTTCTGAAAAGTCTGCCATTGTCCATCAACCACCTTTTCTGCTAAACTGCTTTCCCAGTCCTTCCAGCCAACTCTGCCCTCATTCCATTGTAATTACCCTTATTTAAGTTTAGCACAGTTGTTTCTGACCCAAGTTTCTCACTCTCAAACTGAATGCCAAATTCTACCATATTATGGTCACTGTTTCCTAGGGGATCCTTTACTATGAGATCATTTATTAAACCTGCCTCATTACACATTACCAGATCCAAAATAAGCTGATCACTGGTTGGATTCACAACATATTGTTCTATGAAACTGTCCTGAATACACTCTCTGAATTCTTGCTTGTGTCTACCTCTGCCAATTTGATTTTCCAAATATACATGAAGATTAAAGTCACCCATGATTAATGTACTGCCTTTTTAATGCCCCCAATATCTCCTGATTTATTCCCTGTCCTACAGTATAGCTACTGTCAGGGGGCCTATAGACTACTCCCACCAGTGTCTTCTTCCCCTTGCTATTTCTTGTGGAACGAACCTCATTCACATGGTTTGCAGGGCCATGTCATGTTTATCCTTGGCTGTGAAAGATTGAGGCAGAGGTGTTTTCCTATCTACATCTTCCGATCCAAGATCCTTCCTTGCTATCGTACTTATTCCACCTCATACTAACAAAGCTACCCCACCACCCTTTCCTTCCTGCCTGTCCTTTCAAAAAGTCAAATGCCCCTGAATATTTAGTTCCCAGCTTTGATCTCCTTGTAACCACGTCTCCGCAATGGCTATAAGATCATAGCCATTAACCTTTATTTTTGCTGTTAATTCATTTATTTTGATCCAAATACGACATGCATTTAAGGAAAGAGCCATTAATTTTGCCTTTTTACCATTTTTTTGCCTTTTGACCCCATTTGCTGCTTTTTAAAAATGTTTGTACACTCTGTCCCTTCCTGTCACACTCTGGGTCTCAATACCTAAGTAACTGCCCTGCAATGCTGCCATGTCCTTTTGCTTTGTAAGCCTATGTATCCCCTTCCCAGAACCTTCCCCCCCTACTTAGTTTAAAGCCCTCTCTACAACCCTAATTATTCAGTTTGCCAGGACATTGGTCCCAGCATGGTTCAAATAAAGCCCGTCCCACCGGAACAGCTCCCTTCTACCCCAGTACTGGTGCCAGTGTCCCATGAACTGAACCCCATTTCTCCCACAGCAATCTCTGAGCCACGCATTTAACTCCTTGATGTTTTTTACCCTATGTCAGTTTTCCTGTGGCTAAGATAGCAATCCTGAGATTATTACCCTGGAGGTTCTGCTTTTTAGTTGAACTCCTAAACTGTTCAAATTCTTTCAGCAGAACCTCCTTTTTAATCCTAGCATTGTCATTGGTACCAACATGGGTGATGACAACTGGATCCCTCCCTTCCCACCCCAAGTTCCTCTCTAGTCCTGAGGAGATGTCCTTAACCCTGGCACCGGGCAGGCAACACAGACTTTGGGACTAATGCTCACAGCTGCAGAGAACAGTATCTATATCCCCCTAATCCCCTACCACTACTACACTCCCATTTCCTCCCCCACTTGAATTGGTCCCTGTACCATGATGCCGTGGTCAGTTTGCTCATCTTCCCTGCAGTCCCCACTCTCATCCACACAGCTTACAAGAACTTTATAACTGTTGGACAGTTGCAGGGGCTAAGGCTCCTCAAACACTACCCCCTGGGTCACCAAACCTGCTTCACCTGCAGTCACACCCTCCTGTCCCTGATCACAGACCAAATTTGAATGACCTAATCTGAGGGGTGTGGAGCAAAGTGTCCAGGTAACTTTCCCCCTCCCTGATATGGTGCAATGTCTGCAACTCAGACTCCAGCTTCTTAACTCGGATTTGAAGTTCCTCGAATGGCAAACACTTAGTACACCTTAGATAAAAACAAAAAGCTAAAAGCTACTGCAGATGCTGGAAATCCAAAACAAAACAAAAACAGAATTACCTGGAAAAACTCAGCAAGTCTGGCAGCATCGGCGGAGAAGAAATCAGTTAACGTTTCGAGCCTTCATGGCCCTTCGGCAGAACTGCAGCATAGTTTCAACAAAGGAGAAATATAAATTGGTTTAGGCCGAAGGGCCATGAAGGCTCGAAACGTTAACTGATTTCTTCTCCGCCGATGCTGCCAGACTTACTTAGTACACCTTGGTGCCCAGCAACTCCCACATGCTGCAGCAGCAACACATCACCCATCCTGCCAATGCTATCGTATTTTATTCAATTTATTACTTAATAATTCTAGTATCTCTTTACACTATTATAATTTTTATTAGACACCAGTATCGATCTTATACTTAACAAGCTATCTTTAAGAAAATGAGAAAACAAAGACTAGGACCTAAACATAAACTAAAGACCCTACTTTACTTAAAGGACTACAAATGCTCACCAATCCTACTCACCAATCAGCTGCTCTCTGCACTCTTTTCCCTCTTGCGCTCTTTAATGGTCTCACATTCTTCTCTCACTCTCTCACTGTTACAGGACCTGCTCCTCTCTCACTTGCTCCCTGTAAATTGCCACGCTGCTTCTGTCAAACTCTCTCACTGTAAAGGACCACGCTGCTTCTCTCACATTCTCTCCTTTTAAATGACTGTAAATGACCATGCTGTTCTCTCACACTCTCTCCTTGTAAATTACCATGCTGTTTCTCACACTTTCTTTCACTGTTATTGGCCCCGCAGTTTCTCTCACACTCTTCCAGCAATAGAGTGAGATAAACAGCGGGGCCATTTACAGTGAAAGAGTATGAGAGAAACTGCAGGGTCGTTTACAGTGAGAGTGTGTGAGAGAAACAGCGTGGTCATTTACAGTGAAACATTGTGAGATAAACAACGGGACCATTTACAGGGTGAGAGTAAGAGAGAAACAGCGGGTTCATTTACAGCGATAGAATGAGAGGGAAACAGCGTGGTCATTTACAGCAAGTGAGTGCGAGAGAAACAGCGTGGTCATTTACAGCAAGTGGGTATGAGAGAAACAGCATGGTCATTTAGAGTGAGAGAGTGTGTGAGAGAAACAGCCTGGACATTTAAAGCAAGTGAGTGCGAGAGAAACAGCGTGGTCATTTACAACAAGAGAGTGTGAGAGAAACAGCGTGGTCATTTACAACAAGAGAGTGTGAGAGAAACAGCGTGGTCATTTACAACAAGAGAGTGTGAGAGAAACAGCGTGGTCATTTACAGGGTGAGAGTGAGAGAGAAACAGCGTGGTCATTTACAACAAGAGAGTGTGAGAGAAACAGCGGGGCCATTTACAACAAGAGAGTGTGAGAGAAACAGCGTGGTCATTTACAGGGTGAGAGTGAGAGAGAAACAGCGGGGCCATTTACAGGGTGAGAGTGAGAGAGAAACAGCGGGGCCATTTACAGGGTGAGAGTGAGAGAGAAACAGCGTGGTCATTTACAACAAGAGAGTGTGAGAGAAACAGCGTGGTCATTTACAGGGTGAGAGTGAGAGAGAAACAGCGGGGCCATTTACAGGGTGAGAGTGAGAGAGAAACAGCGTGGTCATTTACAACAAGAGAGTGTGAGAGAAACAGCGGGGCCATTTACAACAAGAGAGTGTGAGAGAAACAGCGTGGTCATTTACAACAAGAGAGTGTGAGAGAAACAGCGTGGTCATTTACAGGGTGAGAGTGAGAGAGAAACAGCGGGGCCATTTACAGGGTGAGAGTGAGAGAGAAACAGCGGGGTCATTTACAACAAGAGAGTGAGAGAGAAACAGCGGGGTCATTTACAACAAGAGAGTGAGAGAGAAACAGCGGGGTCATTTACAACAAGAGAGTGTGAGAGAAACAGCGGGGCCATTTACAACAAGAGAGTGTGAGAGAAACAGCGTGGTCATTTACAGGGTGAGAGTGAGAGAGAAACAGCGTGGTCATTTACAGGGTGAGAGTGATAGAGAAACAGCGGGGCCATTTACAACAAGAGAGTGTGAGAGAAACAGCGTGGTCATTTACAGGGTGAGAGTGAGAGAGAAACAGCGGGGTCATTTACAACAAGAGAGTGTGAGAGAAACAGCGTGGTCATTTACAGGGTGAGAGTGTGAGAGAAACAGCGTGGTCATTTACAACAAGAGAGTGTGAGAGAAACAGCGGGGCCATTTACAGGGTGAGAGTGAGAGAGAAACAGCGGGGGCATTTACAACAAGAGAGTGTGAGAGAAACAGCGTGGGCATTTACAGGGTGAGAGTGAGAGAGAAACAGCGGGGGCATTTACAGGGTGAGAGTGAGAGAGAAACAGCGGGGGCATTTACAGGGTGAGAGTGAGAGAGAAACAGCGGGGCCATTTACAGTGAGAGAGTGTGAGAGAAACAGTGGGGCCATTTACAGTGAGAGAGTGTGAGAGAAACAGTGGGGCCATTTACAGCGAGAGAGTGCAAGCAACAGTGTGATCAGTTACAGTGGGAGAGAATATGAGAGAAACAGTGGGGCCACTTACACGGAGGGAGTGTGAGAGAAACAGCGGGGCCATTTACAGTGAGAGTGTGAGAGAAACATCATGGCCAGTTACAGACAGAGTTTGAGAGAAACACCATGGTCAGTTACAGGGAGAGAATGTGTGAGAGAAAATGCGTGGCTATTTACAGAGACAGAGTTTGAGAGAAACAGTGGGGCCATTTACAGTGAGAGAGAAACTGTGTGGTCATTTACAGTGAGAAAGTGTGAGAGAAATAGCATGGTCATTTATAGCAAGACAGTGTGTGAGAGAAACAGCATGGTCATTTACAGAGAGAGAGTGTGAGAGAAACGGCGGGGCTATTTACAGTGGGAGAGTGTGAAAGAAACAGAATGGTCATTTATAGTGGAGGTTTTGAGAGAAACAGCATGGTCATTTATGGTGAGAGAGTGTGAGAGAAACAGTGTGGTCATTTACAGGGAGAGAGTGTGTGAGAAAAACTGCGGAGTTATTAAAAGCGAGAGAGTGTGAGAGAAACAGTGTGGACATTTAAGCAAGAGAGTGTGAGAAAAACAGTGGTGTCATTTACAGTGAGAGAGTGTGTGGAAGAAGCAGCGGGACCATTTAAAGCAAGAGAGTGTGCGAGAAACAGCGGGGCCATTTACAGTGAGAGAGTGAGAGAAACCATGTGCTTATTTACAGTGAGAGGGTGTGAGAGAAACAATGTGGGCATTTACAGGGCGAGAGTGTGAGAGAAACAGCATGGACATTTAAAGCGAGAGTGTGTGAGAGAAACAGAGGGGCCATTTACAATGAGAGAATGAGAGAAACAGCGTGGTCATTTACAGTGAGAGAGTGAGAGAGAAACAGCCTGGTCATTTACAGCGAAACATTGTGAGAGAAACAGCGGGGCCATTTACTGGGTGAGAATGAGAAAGAAACAACACAGCCATTTAGATCAGAGAGTTGAGAGAAACAGCATGGTCTATTACAGAAAGAGAGTCGGATAGAAACAGTAGGGCCACTTACATCAAGAGAGTGAGAGCAACAGCGTGGTCATTTACAGGGAGAGAGTGTGTGAGAAACGGTGGGGCCATTTACGGGCTGAGAGTGAGAGAGAAACACTGGGGCCATTTACAGCAGAGAGTATGGGAGAAACAGCGTGGCAATTTATGGTGAGAGAATGTGAGAGAAACAACGTGGTCATTTATAGGGACAGAGTTTGAGAGAAACAGCGGGGCCATTTTCAGGGTGAGAGTGAAAGAGAAACAGCGGGGCCATTCACAGTGAGAGAGTGTGAGAGAGACAGCATGGTTATTTACAGTGAGAGAGTGTGTGAGAGGAACAGCAGGGCCATTTACAGTGAGAGAACCTGAGAGAAACAGTCTGGTCATTTACAGGGAGAAGGTGAGAAAGAAACAGCATGGTCATTTATAGCGGAGGGTGTGAGAGAAATAGCATGGTCATTTACAGTGAGAGTGTGAGAGAAACAGCATCGTCATTTGCAGTGAGAGAGTGTGAGAGAAGCAGCATCGTCATTTACAGTGAGAGAGTGTGAGAGAAGCAGCATCGTCATTTACAGTGAAAGAGTGTGAGAGAAGCAGCATCGTCATTTACAGTGAGAGAGTGTGAGAGAAGCAGCATCGTCATTTACAGTGAGAGAGTGTGAGAGAAGCAGCATCGTCATTTACAGTGAGAGAGTGTGAGAGAAGCAGCATCGTCATTTACAGTGAGAGAGTGTGAGAGAAACAGCATCGTCATTTACAGTGAGAGAGTGTGAGAGAAACAGCATCGTCATTTACAGTGAGAGAGTGTGAGAGAAGCAGCATCGTCATTTACAGTGAGAGAGTGTGAGAAGCAGCATCGTCATTTACAGTGAGAGAGTGTGAGAGAAACAGCATCGTCATTTACAGTGAGAGAGTGTGAGAGAAGCAGCATCGTCATTTACAGTGAGAGAGTGTGAGAGAAACAGCATCGTCATTTACAGTGAGAGAGTGTGAGAAGCAGCATCGTCATTTACAGTGAGAGAGTGTGAGAGAAGCAGCATCGTCATTTACAGTGAGAGAGTGTGAGAGAAGCAGCATCGTCATTTACAGTGAAAGACTGTGAGAGAAACAATGGGGCCCTTTACAGTGAGAAAATGTGAGAGAAACAGCGGGGCCATTTACAGTGAGAGAGTGTGAGAGAAACAGCATCGTCATTTACAGTGAGAGGTTGTGTGAGAGAAACAGCGTGGCCATTTACAACGAGAGAGTGTTGCAGCAAGAGAGAGCAGGATAAACAGCAGGGCTATTTGCAGGGTGGGAGCGAGAGAGAAACAGTGTGGTCATTTACAGTAAGGGAGTGTGTAAGAGAAACAGCGGGGCCATTTAAAGTGAGAGAGTGTGTAAGAAACAGTGTGGACATTTGAAGCAAGGGAGTTTCAGAGAAACAGTGTGGTCATTTAGAGTGGGAGAGTGTGAGAAAAACAGCAGGCCATTTACAGTGAGAGAGTGAGAGAAACAGCAGAGCCATTTATAGGGAGAGAGTGTGAGAGAAACAGCGGGTCCATTTACAGTGAGTGAGTGAGGGAAACAGCATGGTCATTTTCAGTGAGGGAGTGTGAGAGAAACAGCCTGGTCATTTGTAGCGAGAGAGTGTAAGAGAAACAGCGGTCATTTACAGGGAGAGATTGTGAGAGAAACAGCATTCTGTCCCTAAGGTTTAAAATAGTACACAAATTGGTGGGAAAGTTAATAAAATATATAAAAAAGCAACATAAATAAGTGATTAATATAATTATGCAATTATTTAAAACACATTAAGGATAGCAGGACAGATGATGTGTGAAGGCTGCAGCACGTGGGAGCTCCCATATAACATTGTGATCCAGGGCAAACACATCTGCACTAAGTGTAGCTTGAGGAACTTTGGCTCAGTCATTGAGCTGGAGGCTGAGCTGCAGACTCTCCAATACATCAGGGACGGGGAGGCAGTCACACCACTTAGGATAGGGTCTTCTGATTCGGTCAGTGGCCAGGGACAGGAGAATGTGACTGCGAATGAGGCAGGTAAGGGGACCCAGAGGGCAAGAGCACGGCAGTGTGAGCCTCTGCAATTGTCCAATAGGTTTGAGGTTTTCTCATGTTGCTTGGATGAGAACAGGGGCTGCAGGGTGGATCAGCAAACTGATCATTGCACTGTGGTACAGGAAGCCATTCAAGTGGATCCAAAAGGAACATAGTAGTGGTAGGGCACAGTATAATGTAAGAGATTGACAATGTTCTCTGTAGCAAAGAGTGAGAGCCCAGACAGCTGTGCTGCCTGCCCGGTGCCAGGGTTTGAGATATATGCTCAGGGCTGGAGAGGAATTTGCAATGGGAAGGGGAGTCTGTTGTCGTAGTCTGTGTAGGTACCAATGACATAGATAAAACTTGGAAAAAGGTTCTGCACAGAGAGTATGAGGAGCTAGACACTAAATTGAAAAGAAGAATCTCAAAGGTTATAATCTCTGGATTATTACCTGAACCAGGTACAAATTGGCATAGGGTATATAAAATTAGGGAGATGAATACGTGACTCAAAGACTGGTGTGGAAAAAATGGGTTCCGGTTTGTGGGGCACTGGCACCACTACTAGGGAAAGTGGGGGCTGTACCATTGCGACGGTCTACACCTGAACGGTGCTGGGACTAGTTCCTTGTGAACCACAAACTAGGAAAGTAGTGTAAGTAGTGGAGGCAAGGTATCAAATATGGAAAGATGTGATATATCAAAGAGTAGAGACAAGGTAAGTGTGGAAAATAGTAATATAGGAAATGAGGGTTGGAGAATGGCAGGACGGGACAGAGAGAAAAAAACAAAGAATGCAGAAAGAATCAAGACTAGATGTCACAAAGATAACAAAAAGACTAAACTAAAGGCTCTGAAACTGAATATGTGTAGCATTCATAACAAAGTAAACTAATTAATAGCGCACATTGAAGTAAATAAATATGATCTGAGACTGGCTGCAAGATGACAAAGATTGGGTCCTGAATATTGAGGGGAATATGACCTTCAAGAAGAATAGGAAGCTAGGTAAAGGTGGAGGGATAGCACTGTTAATCAAGGATGCATTGGTGCAATAGTTAGAGATGACTTTGGTTCAGGAGATCAGGTTGTAGAATCAGTTTGGGTGGAGATGAGGAATAGTAGGGGAAAGAAGACACTAGTGGGAGTGGTCTACAGGCCCCCTGAAAGTAACCACAATGTAGATTTAGTTTACAAGAAAAAATATTGGGTGCTTGTGATAAAGGGGTGGAAATAATCATGGGTGACTTAAATCTACATATAAATTGGAAAAATCAGATTGGTGGTAGTAGCCTGGATGACAAGTTCATGGAATGCTTTTGAGATAGTTTCTTAGAGCAACACATCCTGGAACCAACCAGAGTGCAGGTTATATTAGACTTGGTATTGTGTAATATGACAGGATTAATTAATGACCTCAGAGTAGAGGCACCCGTAGGTAACAGCTTCCACAATATGATTGAATTTTACATCCAGTTTGAAAGGGAGAAGGGTGGGTCTGATACTAGTATTTTAAACTTAAATAAGGGCAACTATGTGGGCATGAAAGCAGAGCCTCTCCACCATATACAAGGCACAAGTCAGGAGTCTGATGAAATACTCTCCACTTGCCTGGATGAGTGCAGTTTCAACAACAATCAAGAAGCTTGACATCATCCAGGACAAAGCAGCCCGCTTGATTGGCACCCCTTCCACAAACATTCACTCCCTCCACCACCAATGCACAGTGGCAGCAGTGAGTACCGTTTACAAGATGCACTGCAGAAACTCACCAAGGCTCTTTCAGCAGCACCTTCCCAACTCACAACCTCTACCATTTAGAAGGACAAGGGCAGCAGACACATGGGAACACCACCACCTGGAAGTTCCCCTCCAAGCCACTCACTATCCTTACTTGGAAATATATCGCCATTCCTTCACTCTTGCTGGGTCAAAATCCTGGAACTCCCTCGCTAACAGCACTGTGGGTGCACCTATACTACAGGGACTGCAGCGGTTCAAGAAGGCAGCTCACCGCCACCGTCTCAAGAGGAATTACTGATGGAAATAAATGCTGGCCTAGCCAATGATGCTCACATCCCGTAAATAAATTTTAAAAAAGCATTTCCTCTTCTCACCTATTGCCTCCTCAATCCATACCCGATAATGCTGCCTCCATGGCCAACTCTGCCCTGCACAGATGCAGGTGGAGCAATATTTGGCGCTCCAAAATCCAGGGAAGGTCGGTCAAGAACATCTCAACAGTCAAGCAGCCAGAGCAGGGATTTCAGCAGTCTGTCTCTGTCTCTGCCTCTGCCAAAACCACAGGGGAATCATTGCATAGGAATAGTAGGGAAAGGAAGAATAAAGCTTTGGAGTTTATCAAGTATATGCACATAGATGTTTGTGAAAATGTTATGTTGTAAAGTTTATGTCTTTTAGTAAAATCACATAAAATGCATTACTTTATATCACTTTATCATGTTGCCCATCTTTGGTTGTTGGGTGGCAAGTCATCTTTTAACTTCATTCCTGGTAGTAGAGGGGGTCAATGTGCAATAGGTGGTTGATTTTTTGCAGGACTGTTTTGTGCCATTGGCATTGAGAGTGGGAGGAGGCCAGAAGTGCAGTCTTTGCATTTGGTTCTGACTTTGAACCACTGATGGTAACTAAGTGAACCCTTTTTTCACAAGAACATCCTTGGCATCAATGTGAGCAGCTGGTGCTGCATTGCTGTGATCACTTTGCTCCTCCTTGTTTTCTTCCTCCACCTCGGATTCATCTGCAGAAGATCTGTGCTCTGTGCCTTGTTCTTCCTGCAGGTCCACACCTTGCTGCTGTGCAATGTTGTGCAGAATGCAACACACCACAGGCCTTCTGGAATCATTGACTGGTGAGTATTGACGAGGGTCTCCAGATCTATCCAGATTGACCTGAAGCACATCTTCAGCATGCCTAGGACTCATCAGATAACACACCTGATGGTCCTATGGGCATTTATTTTAGAACTGTTGGGTTTCATTGGTCAGGATTCTGATGGATGTCATCAGCCAAATTTGAAAGGGTCATAGGAACAAGAGTAGGCCATTTGGCCCCTCAAACTTATTCCACCACTGAATGAGATTGTGACTGACCTGTGACATAGCTCCATATATCTGTATTTGCCACGTATCCCTTAATACCTTTGACCAAAAAAATCTATCAAATTCAGATCTAAAATTAATAATTGATTTAGCATCAACTGACTTTTGCAGAAGCGAGTTCCAAATTTCTACCATCTACCTAGGAAACCATCCTTTGTGTGTAGAAATGTTGTCTAATTTCACTCCTAAAAGGCCTATCTCTAACTTTCAGACTATGTCCCCTCGTCCTAGGCTCCCCATCCAGTGGAAATAGTTTTTCTCTCTACCCAGTAACTTCCCTTTAATATCTTGATAATGGCAAGAAAATCACTCTTAAACCTTTTAAGTGTCAAGGTATATGATATTAGTTTCTGTACTTTCCCTTTGTACTTTAACCCTTGGAGACAAGATATCATTCTGATAAATTCCTGCTCTACACCCTCCAAAGCCATCCTTTTTCTTTTAGCAGACACCCTTAGGTCTGCTTGGAGATTCAAATCAGTCAGGGACCTTGAACTGCCAAAGGATGAAAGCATCATGGCAGCTCTCTAGAAAACTTGTGCACACCTACCAATATGTCTATTTGGAATTGCACACACTCTACATTGATGGATTGGAAGCATTTACAGGTCACAAACACTCCTTGTTGATTTGGGGTGTGCAGATTGCCACATGTGTGCTGTTGATGATGGCCTGGCCCTATGGGAAGCCAGCCAGAGATGCAAACCCGACTGCCCGCCCATTTTGACTGGTGGCATTTCCGGTGAACTTGGCATAATTGCCGGCCCTGAGAAACCCACCAATCAGTGAGTTAACAGTGCTGTTAGGGAGGGAGTTCCAGGATTTTGACCCAGCGACTGTGAAGGAACGGCAATATATTTGTCAGGACATGAGTGGCTTGGAGGGGAAATTCCAGGTGGTGGTGTTCCCATGTGTCTGCTGCCCTTGTCCTTCTACATGTTAGAAGTCATGGGTTTGGAAGGTGCTGCCGAAGGAGCATTGGTGAGTTTCTGCAATGCATCTTTTACATGGTACACACAGCTGCCACTGTGCATCAGTGCTGGAGAGGGTGGATATTTGTGGATGGGGTGCCTATCATGCGGGCTGATTTGTCCTGAATGTTGTTGGAGCTGCACTCATCCAGGCAAGTGGAGAGTATTCTATCATACTCCTGGCTTGTGCCTTGCAGATGGTGGACAGGCTTTGGGGAGTCAGGAGGTGAGGTACTCGTCGCACGATTCCTAGCCTCTGACCTGCTCTTGTAGACACAGTATTTATGTGACTAGTCCAGCTCAGTTTCTGGTCAATGGTAACCCCCAGGATGTTGATAGTGGGGAATTCAGCGATGGTAATGTCATTGAATGTCAAGGGGCAATGGTTAGATTCTCTCTTATTGGAGGTGGTGATTACCTGGCACTTGTGTGGCATGAATATTACCTGCCAAATCTGGATATTGTCCAGGTCTTGCTGCATTTGGACCTGGACTGCTTCAGTATCTTAGGAGTCATGAACAGTGCTGAACATTGTGCAATAATCAGCAAACATCCCCACTTCTGACCTTATGATGGAGGGAAGGTCATTGATGAAGCAACTGAAGATGTTTGAGCCTTGGACACTACCCTGAGGAACTCCTGCAGTGATGTCCTAGAACTGAAATGACTGACCTCCAACAACCAGAACCATCTTCCTTGTGCTAGGTATGACTCCAAACAGCAGAGAGCTTTCCCCCTGATTCCCATTGACTCCAGTTTTGCTAGGGTTCCTTGATGCCACAATCAGCCTGCTGTAGGTCTCTCAACAGCAGGCTATTACTGCTTTTGGTGCTGTTGTTGCTGGTCATATTGCTCCTCCTTTGAGGTCTGATCTATGGTCATCAATTAAGATGCCACCCATCCTGATGTGATTCTGAAAATCCCCAAAATGTCAATGTAAATTCTTATCAAACATACTGTGAAGAAATCCCTTCCCATTTGGGGAAGAAAGCATTTTTAGTGCTGCTTATTTATTGCTGTATCTGCATGAGTTTTAATCAGTCCCTTCAGTTGCAGTTGTGTTCTCACTTTGCTTTCACTGGCATTTTCAGGAAGTTTGGCAAACTCATGATGCAATTTAAAATTAACATAAACAACAACAACAACTTATATTAATATAGCACCTTTAACTTCAAGAAATGTCGCAAGAGCATTATAAAACAAAGTATGACACCGAGCCACATAAGGAGATATTAGGTCAGAAGACTAAAAGCTTGGTCAAAGACAAAAGTGTACAGAAGGTTTACAGAGAATCTGGGACACCGGCCAGGAGTGTATTTAAATAGTTGAGTCTGAAGGTAACAAGGGAATGATTGAGGGTTTCAGCAGCAGATAAGCTGAGACAGGGCAAAGTCAGGTGATGTTACAGAGATGGAAATAGGTTGTCTTAGTGATGGTATGAATATGAGGTCAAAAGCTCACCTCGGGGTCAAATGTGACACCAAGGAGGCAAACAGTCTGCCTTAATCTCAGACCATTGCCAGGGACAGGGATGGAGTCGGTTAGTAGGGGGCCAAAGACAAATCTTCCCAATATTAAATGGGGGAAATTTCAGCTCACCCTGTACTGGATGTTGGATAAGTAGTCCAATAATTTGGCAACAGTGGAGGAGTTGAGAGCGGTGGTGGTGAGGCAGAGCTGATTGTCGTCAGTGTACATGTAAGTGTTAAAAGTTGAAATATCACTCCAATCGAGTGAGTAGGATATGTTATTAGGCAACCCGCCTCTTCCAAGGGGTTATGCACAACTAGCCTAACATGCTTGAATTAAACGTAGAAGTTGGCAAGTTGGAGACAACTTCCCAACGTGTTTGCATTTTTGCTGGCTTTAACTCACCCCACCTCCATCACCTTCACCAAAACCCACACACACCTCCATGTTAAAATTCACCCCTATAACTCTCCCTATTCGCACTCAACAGACTAGTGTCCCACTCCCATCACCACTAATCCCAGTTCTCCCAGACCTAAGGCTTCATCCACATAAAGCATTATTAATATCAACGATAGATGTCCATTGTATGCCTGCTATATCCAGCTAAGAGTATAACTACATCATGATCTGCAAATTCATTTTAATGTTCAATAGACTGAGAGCTGAGAAAATCAGACTCTGACTTCAATGTCTGATTGTGCTTTCAGTTAGTGAGATTCCAATATTTGGATACCATGATCTACACTGCTGTGACACAGAAGCTCTGTATTATGAAATTTCCAAAACTAAATCCTACAACAATGTGAGTTTGTGTTACTTCAGTCACATTCTACGTCCATTTTTACTGGCTACATTCTGAGTAAAACCACGGGTTGACTATATGGTTTACAAATTCGAGTCTCAGATGGAAAATATACAATATAATTTGACATTTACTTTTGCAGCCAACCTCATTACATAAATGAATGAAATTACATGCAATTAGCCCTATATATTATGTTGCATGTGAAAAGTAAATTCCTTCTGAAATTTGTAATTCCTTTGGTGGTTTCTTTCAGAACTTACTCATAATGGTTCAAAGCTGCACTTTATGGGCCAAAAAATATTTTGGTTCATTCATTCTGTTAACATTTTCTTTGCTGTAACTGATTAAAAATATCCTGAATAGGCAGTACATGAGATAAGAACATGTGCCTTGTGGAAATGTTTTTGACATACGTTGCACAGTATAAAGATGCACTGCCTGTTTAAAGGTTGTGTTCTTGTTTGCAGTATGATTACATTAGGTGTTGTAAAGTGTCACCCTGTAGTAATGCCTATTTAGGGTGAAATAGCAGAATCCTTGGCAGTGAAGTTTCATTCCCACTGTGCAATTTATGATTCTCTCAGCAGATTCTCTGCCCCCTCAGGAATGCATGAGCCAGTCTTTGAGCAATGCATGATTGCACATTCCTTTCTGCTGCTATCATTCTGGCTGCTGTTCTGATGATGTAATGTTAGGACCAGGTCACTCATGACAGAGAACACTAATCCATAAGCAATAAAAGAGTGCAGCCCCACCACCTTCTACCCCCCACCCATCACACCTTTTGAAGTAATTTCTCATTCTAGGCTTTTTAAAAAAAAATCTGCATTTCTCCCTTTTTTACTTAGAGGAGATTGACTTGAAGATATGAGGTATAATTCTTTCCCTTCATCATTTATTTTAGTACTCAGAGTAGTTTGGTGCACAGTGGCAGAAAAAAATAATGGGCCAGAAATTGCTGTCAAAATAATGACAAAGATAATGGTGCTCACTGTTATCTATAGGCAAGTGGTACAGCAACTTCAGGTGAGGAGCAGATATGCTATTAAATGTGGCTAGCCGCAGGCTACTGTCTGGGTTGTGCTACTCTGTCGTTAGCTTTATGAGAATGACGTTACATCCTTAGCATTCCCTTTAGGAACCGACAGTATTTTACCATAGCATGCCCATTATACTCACTACCAAAAGTTAAGTCTTTTCATTACCAATGCAAATAGTCTTTTAACAACATGATAAGTGTTCACGACTGCCAATCATCCCCTCTGGCACCAAAACTTGACTTTTACAAGTGTGAAATCTCATTCCTTCAGGTTTTAAACTTTTAGGACAATTTTAAATATGTCAAATTTTAAATGTTTTTCTGTATTTTTCTGTCTCTTTTTTCTCTCTCCCTTAATCCAGTTGTTCCTTCCCTATTTATTTCTATTTCTGAATTTGGGATTGCATTCACTCATTTTCACTTACAATCTTTATCAGTCTTTCCTGCGTATACTTCCCAATCCTTTAAGCTCTTTTGGTTGCCTTGTTCACTCAGGTCCCAGATGCTCTGATTCCCTCACTGCATTGTTATCAGCTCATGCTTTCAACAATATTTGTGGACAAGATCTTGATTAGATTAGAACAAGTCAATATGGTTTTACTAAAGGGAAATCCTGTTTGACAAATTTATTTACATTTTTTTTGAGGATGTAACTGGTAGATAAAGGGGAACCAGTAGATGTAGTAAACCTGGATTTTCAAAATGCATACAGTAAGGTGCCACGCAAAAGATTAATAGGCAAGATAAGGGCTCATGGAGTTGGGGGTAATATTTTATCATGGATAGAGGGGAGAAACAGATAGAAAGCAGACAGTGGCCGTAAATGGGGCTTTTTCAAGTTAGCAGGCAGTGAATAGTGGAGTGCCCGCAAGGATCAGTGCTGGGGCCTCAGCTATTTACAATCTACATTAATGACTTAGATGAAGAGGCAGAGAGTAATATATCAAAGTTTGTTGGATGGAAAGGTAAGTTGTGGGGAGGACACAGAGAGGCTGCAAAGAGATGTAGACAGGTTAAGTGAGTGGGCAACAAGATGGCAGATGGAGTATAATGTAGGAAAGTGTGAAGTTATTCACTTTGGTTGTGAGATTAGGAAAACAGAATATTTTTTAGTAAGTGTTAATGTTGAAAGAGACTTGGGTGTGCTAATACAAGGAACACAGAAAGTTAGCATGCAGGTACAAAAAGCAATTAGGAAGGCAAATAACATGTTGGCCTTTATTGCAAGGAGATCGGAGTACAAGAATAAAGGAGTCTTGCTGCAATTGTACAAGGTTTTGGTGAAACCACGTCTGGGGCATTGTTGCAGTTTTGCTCTCCACATTAAAGAAAGAATATACTTGCATTGGAGGCGAAGGTTCGCTGAATTGTACCTAGGATGAGGGAATTGTCCTGTGATGACAGACTGAGTAAATTGGGCAGAATTCTGTAGGGCAGAATTTTACGGCCCCGTTTCGGCAGGGACGGGGCTATAAAATGTGGCGAGCCATTATAAACCCCATTGACTTCAGCAGGGATGTAAAATCCCGCTGCCGTAAAATTCTGTCCGTAGGGTTTAGAAGGATGAGAGGCAATCTCATTGAAACCTACAAGATTCTGAAGAAGTTTGACAGGGTAGACACTTAGAGGTTGTTTCCTCTGGCTGGAGAATCTAGAACACAGGGGCACAGTCTCAGGATAAGGGGTTGTTCACTTAGGGCTGAGATAAGGAGAAATTACTTCACGTAGAGGGTTGTGAATCTTTGGAATTATCTACCCCAGAGGGTTGTGGATGCTCCATCATTGAATATATTTAAGGCTGGGATAGACAGATTTTTGGGCTCTTAGGGAATTAAGGGATATGGGGAGTAGGAGGGGAAATGAAGTTGAAGCCCAAGATCAGCCATAATCATATTAAATGGTGGAGCAGACTGACAGGCCATATGGTTTACTTCTGCTCCTATTTCTTGTGTTTTTGTGTTCTGAAGGGTGCAAGAGCAAGTCTAGCAAATGCTTTTAGATGCCCTGTTACAGGAATTCTGGTCCATTAAATTCAACAACATTGTAACCAGAGTGGCCTTTTAAAGTTTCAACCCCTTCACCAAACAATGTTTGCCAGAACCAGAGCAAGTACTGAGCTAAGACTAACAATATTTGTTTTGAAAATACCTGCTATGACAGTCTGAAACTGGTAACAAACTGCCATCAAGAAAAAAATAATCAGCTGTCAGTTATCTAAAGTAATTTATGGTATGGCTATCCTTGCCCCTGAGTCACCTATCCCAGGCAATCCAGGTAGGTGGATTCCAAGAAGCAAACCCTTTTCAATTCCAATATTGTGATTTAGCATTCCACTCAAATCTAGCAATGCATGTTACTGATTACAGTGAGCATAACATGGATGCTTATTACAAAATATTCATCTTAAATAAAAAATGCCTGCTCAGTGCTGCAAATTAACCTAACTACACAAATTAACAGAGTGAACTGTATGACTGAGGTACTGCTGCAGGGTCCCATCTTGCTTTAAAGCCCCATAAGATCTAAGGCTGAGTCTGTTAAACTGTACTGGAATACATTACCTGTGCTGGATCCACCTTGCTATAAAGCTGCATGTAAAAGCTGAAAGCTGTCCTAATACCTCACTTTGACACTTGCATGTATTCCATCTGAAACTCCATTTGAATGCTAATACACCTGCATTAATTAGAGGTGCCAAGAGTCAGTGTTCATGAACTTAGCTTTCCACAGATGCTGATAACATGTTCACTTATTGTAATGACTTAAAAATGTTTACAAACTCTTTGGTAATGTAAGTGACATATACAATGTAGAGAATCAATCTGGGCTTTGATCATACCTATGGCTATATAACGATTCTTTTTTTGGGCACAACACCCATGATTTTAGAGTTCAGGTAGCTTTTCTTTTGCCAACTCTAATTAAAATTGCATTCAACAAGTAACCTGTAACAATCCATGAACAAAATTCCCTGTGTTAAATGTATCCAGGGAGTCACTGAACTGTAGGGGCATCCCCAAATGTAGTGATAATAGTTTATAGCCTTGGTACATCCCTCTAGGAATTGATATGTTCCTGTGGCATCGTATGCGTCATTGGCTATATTGAAATCAGAAATCTTCCTTCTATGGATCTTTAGAACATAAGTTAACAAGATTGTAAAATGCTACATATTTTTAATAGCCAAACAATAGAATATTTTGATACTAAAATTATGCACTCGGATAATTTGTTCAAAAATTATGAAGTGATTACCAATAAGAATGGGCTGTAGAGAATTTGAATGGCAGAGTTAGTTGATACACTAACCTCTCAGATGTAGGAATATAGGAACATTGGAGCAAGAGTAGGCTATTCGGCCTGTCGAGCTTGCTCTGTCATTCAATTAGATCATGGCTGAGCATCTACCTTGATACCACCTTCCCACACTATCTCCATATCCCTTGATGTCATTAGTATCCAGAAATCTATCAATTTCTGTCTTGAACATACACAGTGATTGGGCTTTCACAGCCCTCTGGAGTAGAGAATTCCAAAAATTCACCACCCTCAGAGTGAAGAAATTCCTCCTCATCTCAGTCTTAAATGACCTACTTCGAAACCCTGGAGAATACAGGTCCAGTTTCCTCAATCTCTCCTCGTAAGACAATCCTAGGGAATAGCTTGATGAACCTCCATTGCATTCCCATTATGGCAAGTATATCCTTCCTTTGATAAGGAGACCAAATCTTTACACGATATTCCAGGTGTGGTCTCATCAAGGCTTTATACAACTGCAGCAAGACACCTTTACTCCAGTACTCAAATCTACTTGCAATAAAGGCCAACATACCATTTCTCTTCCTAATTGTTTGCTGTACCTGCATTTTATATCATTAGTTTTTAGTGACTCATAAACAAGGACACCCAAGTCCCTTTGGACATCAACACTTCCCAACCTCTTACCTTTTAAGAAATACTCTGTTTTTCTGTTTTTTTTTTAACCAAAGAGGATAACCTCACACTAATTAACATTAGATTCCATCGACCGTGTTCATGCCCATTCACTTATCCTGTCCAAGTCCCCTTGAAGCCTCCTGGTGTCCTCCTCACAGCTTATATTCCTAGTTTTGTCATTGGCAAATTTGGAAATATAATATTTGGTCCCCATTTTGGATTGATTGGGTGAAACAACATATCTGATGATTGTAAAGGTCATGAACAAAACAATTTTGGATAATCCCAACACAGTTCTAAATGTTGCTATCTGCAAAATACAAAGATTAATAAGATTGGATCTTATTCAACAGTTTATGTGGGGAATGAGATGTTCAAAGCTTAGTTGTGGAACTAAGCCATGCAAATCAGGAAGGTCCCAGGTTTATTCTTTGGTTTGTTGATTTAGGCTATTCTTGGCAGTAAAACTCCAATTGACCTTATGGGCAGAATCTTTGGCTCGGCGAGTGGGGGCAGGGCCCGCTCGCCAAGGCATAAAATGACTCGCAGTGACGTTGGGCGTGCATCCTGACATCACCGCACATCATTCAGATTTTCAGTTCAGCAGGTGCACACCCAAGTTGGCTGCGCATCCGTTGAATTGTCAAAGGCCTATTAAGGCTAATTAACTATCAATTAAATCAATAAACTGAGCTGCCTGTCCAACCTTAAGGTTGGCAGGTAGGTAAAGAGCCCAGGCTGCCTTCGCATTTTTCATGGAACCTCTACCACGGGCGGGATGAGGTATCATGAAGGTTTTTAAAGGTTTGAAAAATGTTTTAATAAAATTCATAGACATGTCCCAGCTCATGTGACAGTTTCACATAAGGGGACATATCCTAAAAAAATTTTTTTTCCTTTATTAAAATTTTTAAAACTTAAACAAATCTCCCTGAGGCAGCTCTGTGCCTCAGGGAGATGTCTGCGATCTTTCGGACAGGCCCCGGCTCAGGCAACCCCCCGCCCCGCCCACACAGGTAGCACTCAGCACTTCCGACATGCATTACGTTGGGTGGGCCTTAATTGGCCCGCCCACGTAAAATGGCGGCATCCAGCCGATCGCAGGTGGCGATCGGCTGCGCGCACGTCCGCGCCCGCTCCCTCACAACTCCCCCAACGGGAAGAAAATTCTCCCCCATATTTCTGTGCTAGGAAAGATAAAAATAAGCCAAGACTTCCTTAACTTTTCAACTGTACAGATGTACAAATGTGGATATCAGGTCAGAAAAGTGTCAAGGTGTGACACTCCCCACAGTCAAATGCCTATTGGGTACTCACTGTTCATGCTAGTGCCTCAATAATGGCCAATTTGGCAAGGTACCAGAAAATAGGGCAGGTCTTTTTTTGATTCATTCACGTGATGTGGGCTTCGCTGGCTAGGCCAGCATTTATCGCCCATCCCTAATTGCCCTTGAGAAGGTGGTGGGGAGCTGCCTTCTTCAACTGCTGCAGACCATGTGGTGTAGGTACACCTATAGTGCTGTTAGCAAGGCAGTTCCAGGATTTTGACCCAGCAACAGTGAAGAACGGCGATATATTTCCAAGTCAGGATGGTGTGTGAATTGGGGGGGAACTTCCAGGTGGTGGTGTTCCCATGTATCTGCTGCCCTTGTCCTTCTAGATGTTAGCGGTCCTGGGTTTCGAAGGTGCTGTTTAAGGAGCTTTGGTGAGTTTCTGCAATGCATCTTGTAGATGGTACACACTGCTGCCGCTGTCTGTCAGTGGAGGAGGGAGTGAATGTTTGTGAATGTGGTGCCAATCAAGTGGGCTGCTTTGTCCTGGATGGTGTTGAGCTTCTTGAGTGTTGTTGGAGCTGCACTCATCCAGGTAAGTGGAGAATATTCTTGACTTGTGCCTTGTAGATGCTGCACAGGCTTTGGGGAGTCAGGAGGTGAGTGACTTGCCACAGGATTCCTAATCTCTGACCTGCTCTTGTAGCCACAGTATTTATATGGCTAGTCCAGTTCAATTTCTGGTCAACGGCAACACCCAGGATGTTGATAGTGGGGGATTCAGCAATGGTAATGCCATTGAATGTCAAGGGGTAATGATTAGATTCTCTCTTGTTGGAGATGATCGTTGCCTGGCACTTGTGTGACACACATGTTACTTGCCACTTGTCAGCCCAAGCCTGGATATTGTCCAGACCTTGCTGCATTTGGACAAAGACTGCTTCTGTATCTGAGGAGTCGCGAATGGTGCTGAACATTGTGCAATCATCAGCGAACATCCTCACTTCTGAGCCTATGATATAAGGAAGGTCATTGATGAAGCAGCTGAAGATGGTTGGGTCTAGGACACTACCCTGAGGAACTCCTGCAGTGATGTCATGGAACTGAGATGATTCTTGTGGCTCAATGAGTTGTGTCTCTGCCTCTGAGCCAGAAGCTCTAGGTTCAAGTCTCACTCCAGGACTTGTTAGCCACAGAAGATGCGGCAAACAGGTTGATAGGAGAGACAGTGGCATTGTGGTAATGTCATTGGACTAATAATCCAGAAGCCCAAGCTAATGCTGTGGGACACAGGTGCAAATCCCACCATGGCAGCTTGTGGAATTTAAATTCAATCTGGAATATAAAACTAATCTCAGTGATAGTGACCAGACATCTATCATTAATTGTTGTAAAAAACCCACCTGGTTCACTAATGCCCTTTAGAGAAGAAAATCCACCATCTTTACCTGGCCTGGCCTACATGTGACTCCAGACCCACAAAAACATGGTTAACTCTTAACTGTCCCTTGAAATGGCCTAGCAAACCACTCAGTTCAAGGGCAGCTAGGAATGGACAATAAATGCTGGCCTTGCCAGCGATGCCCACATCCCATGAAAGTATAAAAGAAAAATTAGCCTGCTAACCCTTCCAACACACCAATGATAGGTGCTAAGAGCAGGAAAGATTCCTGATCTGCCATGCTTGATGCAGAGTCATGCCCCTTAAGCTATAATCACGAGTCTCTCTTTCTGAAACAGAGAGAGATGCCTAAGGTCCCTTGTGGACTATGACTAATTATGGGCAGATCAGACAACAGCTGATACACCTGAAACTGCATACTACCATGGGTCAGCACCTTCAGGAATAGAGTGGAGAACATAAAAAGATGCAAAAGAAAAGAACGCTTACCCTAGGAAGTGGCTCATTACAGATTACTTACAGGATAATGGTCCTGAGCTGCAGAACAGTAACTCAATCAAATAGTCCTGGTGGAAGAAACTACAAGATAGATCACAATTGATCCAGTGAGACTAAATTCCAGTCCAGATTTTCTGGTATCCATCATGAAGTACAATCTGCGGTTTAATTAAAAAAAACATTTTAATGCTTTCTGCCATTAAACGGTGAGGGATAAAGATGTCAGTGACTCGAGAGATGGAGATAAATGGTCAAACAATATGCAATCAACAGTCCTTTTGATCACCTGTTGGGTCAGAAAGAAATTTCCCTGTATTATTATTTCCCTTAATTCACCGAGAGTTTGCCTCTCCCAGTCTGCTGGTGGGTGGAGATCATTGAGGCCCATGATACATAGTTGTAATGTTACTGAATTAGACTAGTTCTATGAACCAGCTGATCTTTTGCTAAGTTCATGCAAAGCAACAAAATACCCAGCAATAAACTGTATATCAATTGTCATTTGATTGTACAGAACTTGAGTATTGCTGAAAAAAGACATTTTGTCAAAGCTTTTCATTTTGCACTCATCAGGACAATCACAAGAATGCCAATGTCAGGGGAAGCAACAACTTTATACTGTATGAGAAGAGAGTGCAGATTGGTTGGCAGAGGCATCCAACATTAGGTGTGATTCCATGATCGGACAATATTGGCTAAATAATCCTCAGTGTGCTAAAATTTATGCTGACAGCCAATTTAAGATTGTCAGTCAGGCTTGCAGTGCAGTGCATTTGCATGTACTGGAAGCTACATATATTAATACACTGGGCTCTGTTCTTCGCAGACAGGAGGAACATGTACACACATTGCGCCTGTTTCAGCAAAACAAAATAAGTGATAGCCATCTGCTGGTTCATTCCTCAGGGCAATGCTTTGACCAATCAGAGCCAAGCTGTCTGGTTTAAAATTTCAAATAATGCTTGGCAGTCGCCAATTAATTGGTGCATTCTCCATGGTAGCATCCCTGCCAATTAGAGTCCACTTGCCAACCAGCCAGCACTCTCTTCTCATACAGTATAAAGTTGTTGCTTTCCCTGACATTGGTATTTTTGCGATTTTCCTAAAAAGCTTCAACAAAATGTTTTTTTTCAGCAATACTCAAACCATATATTATGTGATGCAAGTAGTTTTAATATTCTAGCTACAAATTAAAGAAGCCAGTTTTACATTGCATGTGTAGCCAATACATGAACGTTACTCTCCTGTGATCTAAGCTAAACAAGTCTATGCCCCTTCTCTGGATTACCTACAATAAGAAAATCATGTTTAACCAATTTATTGGAGTTTTTTGAAGGAGTAACATGCACTGTGGATAAAGGGGAGCCTGTAGGCATGCTGTACTTGGATTTCCAGAAGGCATTTGATAAGGTGCCACATCAAAGGTTATTGCTGAAAATAAAAGCCCATGATGTAGGGGGTAAAATATTAGCATGGATAGAAGATTGGCTGGCTGGGAGAAAACAGAGAATAGGCATAAATGGGTCTTTTTCTGATTGGCAGCATGTGACGAGTGGAGTCCCGCAGGGATCTGTGTTGGGGCCTCATGCTGGGGAGTGAAGGCATGTTAGCTAAATTTGCAGATGACACAAAGATAGGCAGGAAAGTATGTTGTGAAGAGGACATAAGGAGGTAGCAGATGGATATAGATAGGTTAAGTGAGTGTGCAAAAATCTGGTAGATGGAGTATAAGATTGAAAGGTTGAGGGGTGACCTGATCAATGGTTTAAAATGGTAACAGGATACAATAGAGTAGATACAGAGTGTGGTAAAGTGAGGTACCCTGTCCCTTTAAGAGAATGCAAGTGTACTGCTCATGTGACAGCACTGAAAAATCGCTGTACAGGGCGGGCAACAGGAAACTGTAAGTCTAGTTCTGGAGGTTTCTGAGTTGCAAGCAGCAACTGATGAGAACATAGGAAAGCGTGCACTTAGAGTTTGGATGGCCAACGAACTCATTTACCCAAGACATAAGAGTGGCAATGAGGATAAAGAACAAAAGAAAATAAATTTCAAGACATGTGAGCAAAGCATTGGAAAGAGCATCTGTACTTACCTGGTAAAATAGGCGACAGCTGATCGGAAGAGAAAGCAGTGCTGCAGTTTAAAATTTTAAAAAACCCTGCAGAATTGCGATCACAGGAATCCTGCCAAAACACAAAAAGAGCATGAAACACAGCACAGGAAAGCCAACTGCTGCAGAGACAGAGTTTTTAAAAAATGGTGACTGGTCTTAAAGCGGCAATACATTTAAAAGGGTAAATACATGAAAAATGGCTATGGACAGAAAATTATAAGAGACCCCAGAGAGAGGGCAACTCCATGGTAAGCCAAACACTACATTCGTTATTACCTGGAAAGCCTATCGGAAGTGCAGTCCTCTTGCAGGAGTTCATAATGCCGTAGTTCGGGCGTGTCGATCCATTCGACCCCATTTCAGATGACTGGTCTCAGTATGTCAAACACCTAGCGTTCTTTTTTAACTACTAATGACATTGTGGGGGAGGAGAAGAAGAGGGCGATTCTTTTGTCCTCATGCAAGAGCAAAACGTATAGGCTGATCTGCAGCCTTACATCCCCTAGCACCCCGGACTCAAAGACATTGGACGAGTTAATAAAAATTGTATAAAGCCACCTGAGACCAAAGCCCTCAGTTACTTTGCAGCGCTTCAAGTTCAATTCAAGGAACAGGCTTGCGGAGGAGACAATAGCTGACTATTTGACCGGTTTAAAGGCATTAACTGAGCATTGCGAATTTGTAATGTCCATTCGTGATATATTGAGAGACCAGCTGATATGCGGGATTGGAGATGTTACTATCCAAAGGCGTTTGCTAGCCGAACCTAGTCTAGACTTCAGTAGGGCATTAGAATTAGCTACCGTGATGGAGAGTGCTTTTAGAAATTCCAAAGTTATAAAAGATACACAAAACGGCGCCATCCATCTGGTCAAGCGGGACAATCCGGCAACAAAAGACGCAGAAACTTCTGACTCCACAGAAAGGCAGGAAACGCTCTCTAGCTCCAGAGCATTGAAAAACACCAGTACTGCAGTGAAAACCCACAAAATGAATGACAGAAATACATCCAGACTTCAGTGAGCAAACAACAACTCAAACAAATTGAGTGCTTTTTCTGCCACTGCTATGGCTACATAAGGCGACATTGTAGAGAAAGGCCAAAACAACACTATAAAGGCAGAAGGAAAAATCATGAAATATGCCTCATGGAAGAGCCAGAAGAAATAGAATTAGAAATCCATTTGTTATATAACCTCAAAGTGGGTAGAACCAAGCCAATCCAAGTAGTTATTACAGTTAACGGATGACCCATTAAAATGGAAGTTGATACGGGAGTATCGATGTCCGTCACTGGAGAGCATACATTTAGATATCTGAGTAAAGGAACCCATCCTTTGAAGTTAGAAGTTTCGGACACAAAACTGAGGACATACACGGGCAAAGAAATAAGACTGAATGGGTTATGTCAAGTTTCGGCGACGTATGGAGATCAATCTGAAATGTTGCCCTTGTTAGTTGTAGCTGGAAAGGGCCCCAGCTTAATAGGCTGCAACTGACTTGAAAAGATTCAATTGAAATGAGCCAAAGTTTTTCAAATTACAATGAAAAATTTACAGGAATTGTTGCAAAAGTGTGCTTCCATTTTCAACAATGAGTTAGGAAGGATTCAGGGGTTACAGACCAATGTAGACCCAAACGCAACCCCCAGATTTATAAGAGCCAGACTAGTCCCATATGCTGTACGGGACAAAGTTGAAACCGAACTGGACAGGCTGGAAAAATTGGGCATCCTACAACTAGTGCAATTTTCTGAGTGGACGGCACCCATCGTACCCATACTGAAGCTGGACCAAAGCATGCGTTTATGCAGTACCTATAAGCTAACTGTCAATAAGGTGACCAAATTTGATTGATGCCCGATACCCAAGATTGAGGAATTGTATTCGAAGTCGGCAGGGGGCACCGCATATTCGAAATTGGACATGAGCCATGCCTACAAGCAGGTCGATTTGGAAAAGGACTCTTAAGGAATTCGTCAGCCTTAATACGCACCATATCAACACACATATCTATCCTTCAGGGTCTCCCTGGCGTGTGCTATTTTCCAAAGAATGATGGAAAGCTTGCCCCATGTTACCATTTACTTGGATAACATTTTGGTCATGGGACTGAGCGACGGTGAACACTTAGCAAATCTAAAAGAGGTGCTCAAATGCTCCGCATAAGCGGGGATACATTTAAAACGAGGGAAGTGTCTGTTCCAAGCTAAGGAGGTAGTTTACTTGGGTCACAAGGTTGATGCACAGGGCCTGCATCCAGTGGAAGAAAAAGTCCAGGCCATTCGCGAGGCACCCACCCCGAGAAATACCAGAGCATAAGGCCTTCTTAGGCATGGTAAACTACTACGGCCGATTCCTCCCAAACCTCTCAACTGTACTGGCCCCATTGTATGGCCTGCTTAAGAAGAACCAGAAATGGAGTTGGCAAGCCCTACACCAGGATGCCTTCCTGAAAGTGAAGCGATTGTTAAGATCGTCGGCCTTGTTCGTCCACTTTGACCCCAAGAAGGAATTAATTTTAACACGTGATGCATCCCCTTACAGAATAGGGGCTGTCCTTTCACATCGGATGGCGGATGACTCCAAATGGCCAATTGCTTATACATCTTGCACACTCAGTGTCGCAGAGCGATGATATTCCCAGATTGAAAAGGAAGGCTTATCTATTGTGTTCAGCATCTGGAAATTTCATCAATTTCTCCAGAGTCGCCATTTCCATATTATAACCGACCACAAGCTCCTACTGGGATTATTCGGAGAAGATAAAGTGATACCACTTATCATATTAGCTCACATCCAGAGATGGGCACTAATATTAGCCGCCTACGAATCCACTTGTGTTCACCATTCGGGAACTCAAATCGCACATGTTACGCACAAAGCCACATTCCCCTGCCAGCTAATAACGGGGAGGCTCCGATTCTCCAGGAACTAGGTCTTAGTGCTAACTTTTCTTGATTCCTCCCCTGTTCAGACCAGACAAATCCGTGAGTGGACAAGCCGGGACCTGCTATTGTTTAACATCCAGCAGCAGGTCTTGAATGATTGATCAGGTGGATCTAAATCTGAGGAGATGAAGCCCTATTCTGATCGCAAATATGAACTCACCTGCCAGGACGGCATATTACTCTGGGGAGCAAAGGTTATCATGCCACCAAGGGGGTGAAGGCCATTATTATCAAAGCTACATAGCGCTCACCCGGGCATTAGCAGAATGCAGATGCTTGCACGCAGCTGTTTGTGGTGGCCAGGCATGGACTTAGATATAGAAAGCCTGGTCAAAAGCTGTCCTTAATGCTAGCAGGTGCAAAAGCTCACTCCCCTTTAGCTCCATTGCACCTATGGGAATGGCCAGGGCGGCCGTTGGTGCGCCTCCACGTCGATTACGTGGGACCCTTCTCGGGCACAATGTCCCTTTTACTGATAGACGTCCATCCATTTGGAGTGGGAGTCAATGAAGCCCAGTCCCCCACGTTGGCTGCCACCATAGACCATTTGCGGCAGAGTTTTGCAGTGCATGGATTGCCGGAGATGTGTCCGACAACGGGACCGCTTTTACCAGCAGGGAGTTCCACAGGTTCACGACCTCTAAAGACATTACCCATATCAAAACCTCACCCTACCATCCAGCATCGAACGGCATGGCTGAGCGGGCAGTCCAGACCTTTAAATCCAGGATGAAAAAGATGAAAGGGGATTCCATTGGCATGAGATTGACCCAGTTCTTGTTCGCATACCAGACCACGCCACACACGATGACTGGCATTGTCTCTGTAGAGCTACTAATGAAGAGATGTCTCCGCACCTGTCTGATCCTTATCCGGCCCAATTTAGAGGGGACGGTGGAGAAAAACCAAGAGGTGCAGAAGACCAGGCATGATGATCATGGTCACGAAAGAACTTTCATGGTGGGAGATGCGTTCCTCACAAAGAACTTTGGAGATGGGCCCAATTGGCTGTTAGGTGATGTGAACGCAGTAACTGGACCCTTCTCCTATAATATATCGGTAAATGGCTGAATAATTAGACAACATGTGGATCATCTCCACAAAAGAACACCAATCCCACAAGAAGAAATGCAGTCTTCATCCAAGTTTAAGCTTGTGCCACATGTAGAAAACAGGTCACACGTTTTGGAAGCACCGGTGGAACCTATGGGACCTGAGGGGCTCAGAGAGACAAACCTGACGATTTCCACTGAAGAACCTAGTGGACAACTGTGCCCTGAAAAGGAGGTCTCGGAGAAACCAGCCGAGGTTGTTGAACTCTGACGCTCAACACGCCTGAGAAAGCCTCCTGAGAGACTTGACCTGTAAATAATTATTGTGTAAATAGTTAATATGTTTTAAGCTTGTTAGCTGTACTAAGCAAAGGGGGAGGGGGTGGTAAAGGGAGGTACACTGTCCCTTTAAGAGAATGCAATGTGCGTCTCAAATTCCACATTCCGATCTACCCCTGATAACCTTTGATTCCCTTGCCTAACAAGGATCTATCTACCTCCACCTTAAAAATATTCAGTGACCCCGCCTCCACCAGGAAGAATAAAAAAGCAGAGTATTACTTAAAACAGAGAATGGCTGCAGAATTCTGAGGTGCCAAGGGATCTAGGTGTTCTAGTGATCATGTGACAGAACTGATGAATCATTGTACAGCGCGGGCAACTGAGAAATGTAAGTCTAGTTCTGGAGGTTTCTGAGTGAGCACGTATGATCTGGTGCTCTACCCTATGTCTCAATAAACCATCACCGTTTATTCTTACATCAGTCTCTCCCTGTTTTTGATTGCAGGCAGCAATTGATGAGAACATAGGAAGGCATGCAGTTGGAGTTCAGATGGCCAACAAACTCATTTACCCACAGAGAAAGTATTTCCTGTTACATACGAACGTATGAACATTAGAAATAGGAGCAGATGTAGGCCATTTGGCCCCCGAGCCTGCTCTGCCATTTGATAAGAGCATGGCTGATCTACATTCCGATCTACCCCCGATAACCTTTGATTCCCTTGCCCAAGAAGGATCTATCTACCTCCACCTTAAAAATATTCAGTGACCCCGCCTCCACCAGGAAGAATAAAAAAGCAGAGTATTACTTAAAACAGAGAACGGCTGCAGAATTCTGAGGTACCAAGGGATCTAGGTGTTCTAGTGTTCTCGTGCGTGAGTCACAAAAGGTTAGCATGCAGGTACAGCAAGTAATTAAGAAGGCTAATTGAATGCTATCCTTTATTATGAGAGGAATTGAACATAAAAGTGAGGGTGCTTTGCTTCAGTTATACAGGGCATTGGTAAGACCAATATCGTGTGAAGCTTTTGTCTCCTTATTTAAGGAAGGATGTAAATGCTTTGGAGGTGGTTCTGAGGAGGTCTACCACATTGATACCTGGAATAAGTGGGTTGTCTTATGAGGAAAGGTTAGACAGACTGGACTTCAGAAGTTTAGAAGAGTGAAGGGTACTTGATTGAATTATATAAGATCCTGAATGGTATTGACAAGGTGGACATGGAAAGGATGCTTCCTCTTGTGGGTGAGTCCGGAACTATGGGGCACTGTTTTAAAATTAGGGGTCGCCCTTTTAGGACAGAGATGAGGAGAAATATTTTCTCTCAGAGGATTGTGCAACTTTAGAACTCTCTGCCTCAGAAGGCGGTGGAGGTGGTGTCATTGAATACTTTTATGGTGGAGGTAGGTAGATTCTTGTTAGGCAAGGGAATAAAAGGTTATCGGGGGTAGATGGGAATGTGGAATTCGAAACACAAACAGATCAGCCATGATCTTATCAAATGGCGGAGCAGGCTCAAGGGGCTGAATGGCTTACCTCTGCCCATATTTTGTATATTCATATGTTCGTAGGTAACAGGCAATACTTTCTCTGTATCTAGTCTATTTTATCCTGTCACCATTTTAAACCATTGATCAGATCACCTTCCAACCTTTCAAATGCAACACAAAATTGAGAACTTATATCAATCTAGTGCCTTTAATGTAATAAAATGTCCCAAGGCACTTTACAGTAGTATTATAAAACAAAATATGACATTGTGCCACATGAGGAGACATTAGGGCAGATGACCAAACACTTGATCAAAGAGTTAGGGTTTTAAAGAGTATCTTAAAAGATGAAAGTTAAGTAGAGAAGCAGAGAGGTTTAGGGAGGGAATTCCAGGGCATTAGCCTAAGCAGCTGAAGATACAGCCACCAGTGGTGGAGCTATTAAAATTGGGGATATTCAAGAGGCCCGAATTAGAGTAGCCCTGATATCTTGGAAGGTTGTGGGCATTAATTGTATATTAATTGTGTTTAATTGTATGTAGGTGGGCATTAACTGGAGATTCACATGGACACATTGCTTAATTGG
This sequence comes from Cetorhinus maximus, assembly GCF_964194155.1. Taxonomy (NCBI): domain Eukaryota; kingdom Metazoa; phylum Chordata; class Chondrichthyes; order Lamniformes; family Cetorhinidae; genus Cetorhinus; species Cetorhinus maximus. Next base: position 33,119,581 of record NC_135892.1, on the reverse strand, counting down.
GAACCAATATGTGAAGGGGCGATAAGGAAATGCAAGTTAGGACACGGGCAACAGAGTTTTGGGTGACCTCAAGCTTACAGAGGGTAGAATGTGGCAAGTTGGTCAGAAATGTGTTACAACAGTCAATTCTAGAGGTAACAAAGGCACGGATGAGGATTTTAGCAGCAGAGGAGCGGTTGAGTTGGGTGATGATATGGAGGCGGCAAAAGGTGGTCTTAGCGATGACGTGGATATGTGTTCAGAAGCTCAACTCATGTTATTTGAAGAGGTAGGGTACCCTTTTGGATAAGCCCAGGAACCTCTTTGGTAGAGGGAAGGTACCCTTTGAGGAAGGTAAGGCGCCCTTTGGAATTTGTAAGAGTAGACATGAATGTATGTAAAAAGTGGATAAGCTCTGTGGAACTGTCAAACTTTTGAGGCATTTAAATCTCCTGTACTTTAAACTTTTAAAAAGTTTGAGTTTAAAAAAATAGTTCTTGCAATTCTACTCACTCTGTGGACATAAGCCTGAGGGTTATCATTATAGGATTAGTGTTGCTGATTACTAATTCCACAACCTATCATTATCACAGTGGGCCTGTCAGTTCATAGTTTGATTGACAGCTCCAAGTGGTTATAAAGTCTTTGATGTGGGACTATGATTACAAATATGTGTTTTCATAAGGAATAAGAAGCTGAGTAAAATAAATAAAGTCTGCAATATAGACTAAGAACTTTATTTAATTTAATCTCTACATGACTCCTGAGGTCTGCCTATGGTGGATACTGGGTGAGTTGGAATGGAGGGAAAAGGGTGGTGGGTGGGGGGCATAGGTTGACATGAGTTGTCATTAACTTGGCATAGAGGCTATAAAGTTCCATGGGGATGGATACAGGAGCATAGGTTAGCATGGAGATTGTGAGGGACCATAAGGGGCATGAGTTGGCATACATGGGGCATGGGGAGTGTGTGGGGAGGTGAGGGGTGAGGGATGAGGGATGGAGGGCTGTTTTATTCTTTTTATTACAAGTCCCAAAGAACTGAGGCTGGCCTTTCACACAGCCGACTTCCACACCTGGCAGCCCCTGTGGCTGCCTCCAAACTCTTTCTGTTGGTGATGGACCTGAGTCCGATCAACACCCACCCTACCGCACCCTGCCCCTCCGCCCCCCCCCCCCCCCCACCCCCCCCAACCCCCACCCCCCTCCCCCCGGAACAAAAATTAGAACATCCAGGGCACTTTCCCCTAAATCGGGTTTGAGGAGTCGGGAACTTTCCTGACTCTGCACTCCCAACTCAAGGGTGAAAATTTGGCCCTTAATCTATCATTGTCCCTTTGTTACTTCTAGCTCCCATCTACACAACTTACACAGTGTCTTATCTGCAACCTTGGATATACAGCTCTTTAGTCCTTTTCCAATTCATTGATGCATGTGGTGAGGGAGATTTCAAAAGGGACAGGATTTCTGGTTGACTGAAATTTACACAGGGTGGAGCTCACCAGGTTCATGTGGAGGGTACTGGAAGAGGAGATTGACGGGAGTGATGAAGTGACATAGATAAGCTGGGTGATATTTCAGAGGAGGATGTAGGCATGTTTTATGATGCACTGGATGTGGAGTTTGAAGCTTAACCAAGGTCAAGCAAAGCATCAAATTGACACACTGTTAAATTGAGCCCAAGTGAGTAATCATGGAGAGGGTTAAGTGGAGGTATCTGAATTCAGCCATAAATGACGGTCTGTGACTTGCCAATGTTAAACTGTAAAAAGCTCTTTCTGGCTTATTCACAACAATAATGAACAGTCAGATAGTAGTGTTGGCATAGATATGACAGGTGACCCTCATGCCTACAGATAAGAGGAAGTGTATAGTTGAGAAATGGGATGAAATCATGAGGCACACTGGTGATGCAGGAGATGCTATTACAGGAGATTAATAAAAATTACAATATGCGAACAGGCCATTTGGCCCAACCATTCTTTGGCTGTGTTTATCCTCTACACGAGCAAATAGTCCCAAAACTGTTCCCAAATACCTTATTCCTTTCTCTGTAGTGGCACATTCAACCCCTCACACTGTTCTCCCATTCATTTAGATCTTGGCTGATCAGTATCTTAACTGCACTTACCCATTTGGTTCTGTCATCCTTAATGTCCTTTGCTAACAACAACCTATCAATTTCAGTTTTGAAATTTTCCATTGACCTCACCTCAAAGCTTTTTGTAGGAGGAAGCTCCAGATTTCCCCTTGTTTACTTTCTCTGCTTATCCAATATAATCTTGAATGTTAACATGGGCCGGGATTTTCCGGCCCTGCCGTGGTGGGACCCGACGCTGGAGATTCAGCAGCTCAGCCAAAAGTCCATTGACTTTCAGCGGGATGAGACAAACCTGGCAGTGGGCGGGGCTGGAAAATCCCGCCCATGGTTTCTGTCTCAGTTACTAACCATAGAAGTGAATTCCCCAAAGCCTCATTACTCTCCACCTAAGAAGTATTTTGGGGTAGTTTTTTTTTCTGGACACTGATAGAATATGAAAATAACAAATTTATTTATTTAAGGCAGAGATTAATGCAAAAATTTAAACAAGTCACAATACAAGGAAATTTTGCAAAGCACGAGGCAGCTGAAAGGCTGATGAGGGATAATGTAGTGTCATAATCTCAGGGTGATCTCAGTACTGTGGTTGGGGAAGGAGTTTGCCTGAAGGCATATGTTCAGGGAGTGTTCAGCAACTGACAATGATATAATCCTGAACCTTGGAGAGAAAGGGAAGGCTGAAAGTGGGGCAGGAATTGGAGAAATGTAAGAAGTCCAGGATTAAGTTTTAAGGTGTAGTTTTGAAATACTTCCTGAAGAGATGGAATGGTTATTGATGTCACCAAACACTGAGATGAGGAGAGAGAGTTTGGCAATCAGGAGCTGGATTAGGTGAGGTGCAAAGAAGCAGATTACAGGATCTCATGAGGAAGATGAGTTTGTGAAGACTCGGATGGAGAGAGTGGAGAAGCTAAGGATTATTGTGGGATCTGGTATAGGGAATGGGCTGGGTGAGGAAAGCAAAAGGATAGGAAGTTGAGGCCTTCAAGTTGATAGTTTCAGTTTTGGAGACAAATAAATCCACAATTTCCTTGCAACAGGTTTCAGGGGTGGGACATTCATAGAATCATAGAATGGTTACAACACAAAAGGAAGCCATTCAGCCTGTCGATCCTGTGCTGACTCCCCGCAAAAACAGTTTAGCTAATTCCACTCCTTTGGCCCTTTCACCATGGCCATGCACCTTCAGTTGCTTATCCAATTCACTTTTGAAAGCCATGATTGAATCTGACTCTTTCACCCTATCAGGCAGTGTATTTCAGATCCTAATCATTTGTTGTGTAAAAAAAGTTTTTTTTCATGTCACCTTTGATTCTTTTGCCAACCACTTTAAATCTGTTTCTATCCTTCTCAACCCTTCCACCAATGGAATAGTTTCTTTCTACCTACACTGTCTGGACCCCTCATGATTTTGAACACCTCTATCTCATCTCCTTCAACCTCCTCTTCTCTCAGGAGAATATCCCCAGCTTTTCAAATCTATCAAGTCCCTCATCTCTGAAACCATTCTCATATATCTGTTCTACACCCTCTCTAAAACCTTCACATCCTTCCTCTCTCCACAGCTGCTCTCTGACCTCCTGTGTGTTTTTAGCGTTTTCCATTTTTAAATTCAGATTTCCAGCATCCACGACATTTGGCATTTGATTTCTTTCAAGGTGTAACTTGCTCTCCCTATTTTTTCATTCCCCTCCCATTTCCCAAAAGCAATAGTGATGTGATACTCAAAATCTTCAAAGCATCCAACCATCTCATCAAAACACCTTGGGTACATGTATACCAGATATTGATTTCTCTTGTGGGATCTGGTACAGGGAATGGGCTGGGTGAGGAAAGCAAAAGAATAGGAGGTTGAGGGCTTCAAGTTGATAGTTTCAATTTTGGAGATAAATAAATCCACAAGTTCCTTGCAACAGATTTCAGGGGTGGGACATTCATAGAATGGTTACAAGGGTCCTTTTTAATGGGTGCACTATCTTCAACCCTCAGTGTCACACCTCTTTCATTCATGGTTTACTGAGACAAGGTGTAGCTCTTCACAACTGCTCACCGCAGGATAGCAGGATCACATCTACACCTGTTTCAGTGATGTAGAACATAAAGTTAACATCTTTTCCTTTGTGTGTCCCTCTGATTTGGGTTGTTCCTAGCTGTAAAATTTCAGTTTCCCTATATGCCATTAGGATGACATTGTTAAGTTTCAGAGCACCTTTCCTTGGGTATCCTTTACATTTAACATTTTCAGGAAAGATCTTCTGGTACAGTCTGAGCAGGATGATGTTACTTTGAGCTCCAGTATCAAGCTTCAGCTTCAGATTTATGATTGAGAGCTTTTTTCTTGCCCTCTTCCTGATCTGAATGATTCTGTGAATTTCTTTTCTCTGGGAACTATTGCATCAAGCCATTCCATGCAGTTGTATGGTAAGAAGGCACTTGTAGGAGTAGGTTATAGGCTCCCCAATTGTGGCTACGCTGTAGGACAGAGTACACAGGAAGAAATAATCGGGACTTATAAGAAAGGTACTACAGTAATTATGGATGATTTTAATCTTCATATAGATTGGATGAATCAGAGATAATCAGAGAGGCAAAGATAGCCTGGAAAATGAGTTTATAATGGTTATTTGGGGTATTTTCTTAGAGCAGTACATTCTAGTGCCAACCAGGAAACAGGCAATTTTAGACCTGGTTATGTGCAATGATACAAGATTAATTAATGACCTGTCAGAGGGCTAAAGCCCTAACCTATAAAATTATTTTTTTTTTAAATGAAGAAAGGCTTTAAGTTGACTGAAGCCATGACTGGCTATGACTCACACAAAAGGAATTTCAGGCCTGCAGAAACAGCAGCAAACCCATTCTCTCTAAAGAGATGCTTATGCCCCTGGGACTGCAGAAATCAAATCCCAAGGAAATGTACAAAGACCCTTTACATTTCTAAGGCAAGACTCTGGCCAATGGAGATGATCCATCTGCGAGGACAAGGGACCCTGAAACCTCTGCTGAACTTAGTAACGGTTGAAACATTAATCCTCTCAAGGATCCAGAAAAGGAATATGCATTCTTTGTCCAAACCAAGGTGGAAAAGTGCGAGTTGTGTCACAAGACATTCCTCTGCACCCCCAAACAGCTAGAATCTGTAAAATTGTCTTGTGGAGCTAAAAGAGGCAGACTGCCATTTTCCACCTAGCAGGCAGCAGCAGAAAAAGGCTCTGTCTAGGTTTTTGAATACCTGGCTCCCAACCTACACCTTTTTCTACTGGAACACCTGAACTTCTGTACCAGCGCCCACCAAACTAATTCATCTCTGCCTGCCTCTCCATTGTGGAAGATATCACTACCTTCAGCTACTTTCAGCTCCACAAGACAATATTATAGGTTCTAGCAGGGTCGGGGTGGGTGTGTGTCATGTTACATAACTCCCACTTCTCCACCTTGGTTTGGATAACGAATGCATATTCCTTTTCTGGATTCTTGAGAGGGTTAATGTTTCAACCATTAATAAGTTCAACATAGGTTGGATTTGAAAAGTGGATTACACAGCATCAGCTTCAGCCTGCTAACCTCTGTGAAGGAATACACTATTGGACTTTTGATTGTGGACTCTGGGCTCATGTGAAACAATAACTCTTATCTTCACTAAGGTCTTTGCCCTGCACCCTTTTCTTTCCCTTATACCTCTTTAATTTTATGAGTATACCAGGAGTTGCATAGCGACACCCCCTCCCCATGTTTTGAATGCATGTAAAATAAAATAACCCTCTGATTTTAATCTACCTCAAGTTTGCTGTGGGGTTATAATTAGAGGATTGGGTCACTCCAACACTGAGGGGTTGGGGAAAATATGCCACCACTTATAAAGGGGGAACTCAAAAATCAAACACATTTCTGTTTATGGATGGGTAGCGAGAGGAGAAATCAGGACTGTTTCAGTTAAACCACGCCCCCCTCCTGTCCAAAACAGAAATTGAGAACTCAGATCTGGGAAAACCCAATTTGAATTTGACCAGAGTCCAAGTTAAGAGATGAGCCAAATCTGATATAAAAGAGCCAATTGGAAGCTAAGAGGAAAACTCGGTGGCTGGAACAAACTTAAAACACAAGTAACTTACCACAGCAAATTCCTTTTCCCTAACGCTAAGAAAATGGCAACATTTGATGCCCAGATGTTTGTTCAACAAGGAACAAAAAATTGTTTAAGATTTAAACAATGAATCTTAGGCAGCCCTTAGCACAGGACAATTGAAAGCTTAGCTAGGGAGGTACAGTTAATAAAAACAGAAAATTCTGGAAAAACTCAGCAGGTCTGGCAGCATCTGTGGAGAGAGAAATGGAGTTAATGTTTTAATTCTGTATGACTCTTCTTCAGAGCTAAAGAGAAGTAGGGACAGTTAAAATTGCCCAGCAAAATCATAAGAAGTGAACTAATCCAGTCATCGGTAGAATATTTGGATCACACATTACCAGTAGAGCAGTTAGATGTGGAGCTCAATCGTGAACAAATCCCCTCCCCTAGCCCATGTTGAGCTGGAAAAGCTCAGGTTACAGCTAGAATTTCAGGAGAGTGAAAGAGAGAGAGGGAAGCTCAGGAAAGGGAAAGAGAATTCCAGCTCTGAAAATTGGAAATGGAGCTAGGAGCTCAAAGGGAGTGAGAGAGATCAGGCAACTGTAAGCAGCAAGGGAAAATCTCTCTCTATCTTATAGCACCCTCTATATCCCTACCCCGGAACCACTCTCTGAAGCCCTCAAGTATGCGAGATTCCGTCCCAAGTTTGAAGAAAGTGATGTGGAGTAATTTTCTTCCGCCTTTGAGAAAATAGCAGGACAGCTAAAATGGTCCGCAGTGATCTGGACATTTTTAATTAAAAGGCAGCTGTCTGGGAGAGCCCAAGAGGTCTACTCTATGCTGCTTCCTTTTTTTTCCCCTGAGTCCTGAGCAGACCAAGGTTGTCATCCTAAGTACCTATAGGTTAGTCCCAGAAGCATGTCGCCAGCAATTCTGGAATGCTCGTAAGAAGCCCACACAAACCAACACTGAGTTTGAACGGCTGAAGCAAATCGCATTTGACCAATTGATAAGATCCCTGAGAATCCCACGCACCTATGAGGGGCTGCATGAGCTGGTGTTGTTGGAGGAATTCAAAAGATTGCCTATCTTCTAGCCTGCGAATACACTTGGAAGAGCAGAGAATCCTCACTGCTAGGGATGCAGCAGTCACAGCAAACAGCTATGATCTCACCCACAGGCCTGGAAACTCAGGCAGACCCTTTCCAAACCATATCCCTGAGCATTGGAAAGATAAGCAGGACAACCTAGATAGGAAAGACCACCACCCTGAAAAGAAAACACAAAAGAGGGTGTGAGAAGCCCCCCTGCAGCCCGAAGGGAGAACTCACAGAGGCCGGTGTGTTCTCATTGCTATAAAACAGGGCATTCCAGTCCTGGATGCTAGAGATTTCACAGCAAGCTACTTGGCCTAGTAGGACTTCACATGAGTAGTCACCCGAATAATGCCACAATGGATAGTGCAGCAAAGCAGGCAGAGCCGCTTGCTGCAGAAACTTACCCTTTGGAGGATATGGCAGTACATGTGTCCGAGCTGGACAAGCTCCCAGAGAGCTTCTGGAGTTTTGTCCTTTGAGGAATAGTTACCCCCTACCTGTCCCAAACCGTGAGCAAGTCCGTGTTACTGCTCCGGGACACGGGCTACTCAATCCTTAACGTTAGAGGGAAACCTAAACCTATCCCACCCTGCCCTCCACCCAACCCCTCCAAAGTCCTCCCTGAAGACCAAAGCACTAATCAGTGCAGTGGGAGGAGGATCTGTGTTTGCACCCCTTCATAAGGTCCACCTAGATTGTGGCCTTGTTTCAGGCCCTGACACAGGGGGGACTGTCCCTAAACTACCAGTAGCAGGAATCGATTTCTTCCATGGAAACGATTTGGCTAGGTGTTAGTCAGTGAAAGAAAAGAGGCCAATGCCAACTAACAGAAATCGGCAGAATGGCAGAAAGCTGGGGAAGGTCCAGAGGCCCAGAAGTGTGGAAGAGCACTCAGAGACCTCGAGCGAGAGCTGGTTGAAGGTAGCAAGGCTGAAGCCAGGCCAGCAAAATTAAAAAAGGTCCAGAGAAGGCCCCTAGAGTCTGAAAGAGATTTCCCAGGTATCCCAGATTTAAATATATACCAGAGAAGTCCTACAGCAGGAGAAGAAATAGTGAATGAGATGCCCCACATAACAGAAGAGCCTGAGGGAAGGCCGGTTATTAATCCTGGAAAGAAAAAGGGCTTACCTAAAGTATGGCTAGCAGAAACCGTCTTTCTGACATTAATTAGGATCAAAGGGAGTTCCCAAGCCAATGAGCAGATAGGGAGCCCAGTTGAAAAGCCATGAGGGAATGTAGCTGGAACTGCACCTCCACTTGAGGGCAGAAGGGTTCCAAGGGACATGGAACACATTAGGAGAGTGCCCCCTCCAAAGCCAAAGGCCCCAGCGAGGAAGCCGGCGATTGATTTAGCTGACCACATTATGGGGAATTTAAATGTGGACCAGCAAAGTTCCCAAATTGGCCCAGAAAGAGTGAGGGTGATGCCTCACTTAGTTGAAAAGCCACAAGGCGATGCAGCAAGTGCTCACCCTCATCCACAGGGCAGTAATGTCCCAAAAGGCACAATGTCTACCCCCCAACTGACCAGCAGAGGGACCTCAGCCAGATTGGATCCCATGCTCACCCACCATAATGCAGAATTGTAAGGCGACCAGACGGGGTTAACCCCCCTATTTAAAATGATCCATAAACCCTCGCCAGGCCACAGCACTTTAGCCCTTTCAGGTATGGATGCAGGAGAGGCCCCTACCAGAAAGCCATCTTCCTATCATCCAGGCCCAGAAAGGATAGCCCAAGTTCAGAAGCCAACTGCTTGCCTGTTGCTGTGCCTAACCAAAGCACCGAGCAACAGATGGTGGAAATCTCCAGTTGTGCTAGCACTAACCAGACCCTGAACTGGAATGCCCTAAAGAAGCCAAAGTACCCTACTCTCCTGACGCTCAGCTTACCCACAGTCCCTGGTTTGGAATAGCTGAACCCCCAGGTTACCAAAGCGGACAGGCAGGAGCTAAGCTCGACAAGAGCAGCATGGCTCTATCATCCCAGGGCCTGGCACCCACAGAGTGAGATGCTCAGCATTTTCCCGTGAATTGACCAGAGCAGCTTGACCACCACGTGCCACCTGAGTGCTAACCATCCTGTAAAACCCTGAGGTCCTTTTGAGGATACTTAATCAGGAGGTTGGAACGCCTGATCCCCAAAAGAGGGAATTCAGAACTCTAGCACCGAATAGACTTCCCTCATTCAGATGAATTTCAAATCCTCCCAAGTCACCGGAACCTTTTTAAATCCCAGGACCAGACGATGTCCTTGCTGATGCACTGTCCAGTGTCTAACCCACAAAATGAAAATGCAGCAGGGAGCTGCCATTGCCCATACTAGCTGTGTGTCTGACATTGCCCATACTAGCTGTGTGTCTGACATTGCCCATACTAGCTGTGTGTCTGACATTGCCCATACTAGCTGTGTGTCTGCCCTGCCCCTGCTAGCTGTGTGTCTGACATTGCCCCTGCTAGCTGTGTGTCTGACATTGCCCATACTAGCTGTGTGTCTGACATTGCCCATACTAGCTGTGTGTCTGACATTGCCCATACTAGCTGTGTGTCTGCCCTGCCCCTGCTAGCTGTGTGTCTGACATTGCCCCTGCTAGCTGTGTGTCTGACATTGCCCATACTAGCTGTGTGTCTGACATTGCCCATACTAGCTGTGTGTCTGACATTGCCCATACTAGCTGTGTGTCTGCCATTGCCCCTGCTGGCTGTGTGTCTGCCATTGCCCATACTAGCTGTGTGTCTGACATTGCCCATACTAGCTGTGTGTCTGACATTGCCCATACTAGCTGTGTGTCTGCCATTGCCCATACTAGCTGTGTGTCTGCCATTGCCCATACTAGCTGTGTGTCTGCCATTGCCCATACTAGCTGTGTCTGCCATTGCCCATACTAGCTGTGTGTCTGCCATTGCCCATACTAGCTGTGTGTCTGACATTGCCCATACTAGCTGTGTGTCTGCCATTGCCCCTGCTAGCTGTGTGTCTGCCCTGCCCCTGCTAGCTGTGTGTCTGACATTGCCCCTGCTAGCTGTGTGTCTGACATTGCCCCTGCTAGCTGTGTGTCTGACATTGCCCATACTAGCTGTGTGTCTGCCATTGCCCATACTAGCTGTGTGTCTGACATTGCCCATACTAGCTGTGTGTCTGACATTGCCCATACTAGCTGTGTGTCTGACATTGCCCATACTAGCTGTGTGTCTGCCATTGCCCCTGCTGGCTGTGTGTCTGACATTGCCCATACTAGCTGTGTGTCTGACATTGCCCATACTAGCTGTGTGTCTGCCATTGCCCATACTAGCTGTGTGTCTGCCATTGCCCATACTAGCTGTGTGTCTGACATTGCCCATACTAGCTGTGTGTCTGCCCTGCCCCTGCTAGCTGTGTGTCTGACATTGCCCATACTAGCTGTGTGTCTGACATTGCCCATACTAGCTGCGTGTCTGACATTGCCCATACTAGCTGTGTGTCTGACATTGCCCATACTAGCTGTGTGTCTGCCATTGCCCATACTAGCTGTGTGTCTGACATTGCCCATACTAGCTGTGTGTCTGCCATTGCCCATACTAGCTGTGTGTCTGCCATTGCCCATACTAGCTGTGTGTCTGACATTGCCCATACTAGCTGTGTGTCTGACATTGCCCATACTAGCTGTGTGTCTGCCATTGCCCATACTAGCTGTGTGTCTGCCATTGCCCATACTAGCTGTGTGTCTGACATTGCCCATACTAGCTGTGTGTCTGACATTGCCCATACTAGCTGTGTGTCTGACATTGCCCCTGCTAGCTGTGTGTCTGACATTGCCCATACTAGCTGTGTGTCTGCCATTGCCCATACTAGCTGTGTGTCTGCCATTGCCTATACTAGCTCTGTGTCTGATGTGCCACTGTGAATGTGAGATTATATGTATATTTCTTCACTTCCTATCCTTCTTTCTTAACACCACATTTATAAAATAAATGAAAGAGAATTCTTTTTTAGTCAGCGGGCTAAGACCTCACTCTATATTCTTTTAAAAATATATATACATCATCCTGGCTAATCTATAATTTTTTTTTAAACCAAACAAATGCTTTAAACTGACTGAAGCCATGACTGGTTATGACTCACACAATAGGAATTTCGAGTCTTCAGAAACCTAAGCAAACTCATTATCTCTAAAGAGATGCTTATGCCCCTGTGACTGCAGAAATCAAATCCCAAAGAAATGTACAAAGGCCCTTTACATTTCTAAGGCAAGGCTCTGGCCAATAGAGATGATCCATCTGCGAGGACAAAGGATCCTGAAACCTCTGTTGAACTTATTAATGGTTGAAACATTAACACTCTCAAGAATCCAGAAAAGGAGTATGCTTTCGTTATCCAAACCAAGATGGAGAAGTGGGAGTTATGTAACATGACACACACCCACCCCCAATCTGCTAGAACCTATAATATTGTCTTGTGGAGCTGAAAGTAGCCGAAGGTAGTGATATATTCCACGATGGAGTGGCATGTAGAGATCCTAAGTGCTGCCTCAGGGAGATCAGCTGTACAATAAAAAATATTAAAAATAGACAACAAAATTCCCTGACATGTCCCCTCATGTGACATGTCCATAACTTTTAAAAACACTTTCATTAAATTTTTTAAAACCTACATGAAACCTCATCCCGTGGAGGTTTCATGCTTCTTCTAATTCCCGCCGGGGCTCCTGGCCTGCCCGCCAACCTTAAGGTTGGACGGGCAGGTCCATTAATTACTTAAATTGGCCTCAATTGGCTGATTTTGCTGAGGCCCCGCCTACCTGAAAATTTAAATGGGGCGCAGTGACCTTGGGAGTTCCGCCCGACGTCACCGTACATAATTTTACGCGTCAGCGAGCGGGCCCCGCCCTCCGCTTGCTGACAGGAATATCCTGGCCAAGAGGTAAAAGGGAGGGAGCAACTTAAAACAATCACAATCACAAGGCAAAAGGTACTGGGAAAACTATTGGAACTAAAGGCTGACAAATCCTCTGAACCTGATGGCTTGCACCCTAGGGTCTTATAAGAAGTGTCTGCAGAGATGGTGAATGCATTGGTTGTGATTTTCCGAAGTTCCCTAGATTCTGGAAAGGTCCCAGCAGATTGGAAAATCATAATGTAACACCTTTATTCAAGAAAGGAGAGAGAGACAGAAAGCAGGAAACTATAGGCCAATTAGCCTAACATCTGTCATAGGGTAAGTGCTAGAATCCATTATTAGGGAGGTAATAACAGGATATTTAGAAAATCATAATTCAGTCAGGCAGTCAACATTGTTTTGTGAAAGGGAACTCATGTTCGACTAATTTAGTAGAGTTCTTTGAGGAAGTAACCAGTATCATGGATAAAGGGGAACCTGTAGATGTGGGGTACTAGGATTTCCAAAAGGCATTTGGTAAAGTACCACCTCACAGGTTACTACAAAAGTAAGTGCTCATGGTATAGGTGGTAACATATTGGTATGGATAGAGAATTGGTTAGCTAACAGGAATAAAAGAGTAGGGATGAATGCATCATTTTCAGGTTGGAGAGCTGTAAGTAGTGGAGTGCCACAGGGATCAGTGCTGGGGCCTCAACTATTTACAATCTACATCAATGACTTGGATTAAGGAACCAAGTGTATGGTAACTATATTGGCTGATGACACAAAGATAGCCAAGAAATGAAGTTGTCAAGAGGACATAAAGAGTCTACAAAGGTGAGTGGGAAAAAATTTTGAAGGTAGAACATAGCGCGGATTTTCTGTGCCCACTGGCATCGGGTGTGTTCGGTGGCCTAAGCAGACAATGTGGCAAGAAGGCCAAAAATTGGTTTCATGACTCTGTGAAACCAGTTCGTGATCAGGCCGCATTTCCCGCCATCAGATGTCGGGAACCTCATTGTAATACATATGCATATCATTATAAGGCTAGCCCACTGGACTCATCCACCCTCCGCACCCCCCTGCCCCTACTGGATCATCCGCCCACCTCGGCGTGATAGCACACCGACATATTTCACAACAGCACGTAAGTGACGTGCGCCTGATGAGCTGCACTTCTCTCAGGGCTTTGAGGTTTGTTTACCTACCTTGCTTTGGGCAACACTCACAGTCATCAGTGCCAGGCTTCACAGACAGCACCACATCACTTTTAGGGGAGCTTATGGCAGGTCTTTACCTACCTGACCAGTCATAAGGCTGCAGGGCTATGGCTTGCTGGCAGGAGGGGGAGAAGTGGCCTCAGACAAGGGAAGAGGCTGCAGGATGAGGGCTGTAAAAGAAAAGGGAAGTATCCCAGGGTTTGTGTGGGGGCACAAGTTGATCTGTGCAAGTGGCCTCAAGATGATGAGGGCTGAAGAGGCAGTCTCCAGAGGAGATGGGCCAGCTGGACATGTGAGGGTATGTGTGAAAGAATGAGTGGTGATGTCCCTTGAGCTGGCAGTGAGTGAGATGCAAGTGCATGTGTGATAGTCGTGAGTATGTGAGTTTAGAGTGATGAGATGGTTGCCTTACTCTGGCGGCATGAATGAGATCATTCATCCTCTATATGCACTGGATGACCAAACCTTCTGTGCAGCATTGGCACTGATCTCCACTGATGGAGTGATAATGTTGATGCCCCTCCTGCTGCCAGAGTGGGGGTAGAGGCCATCACAGCGGGCCTCCATGGTATCCTAAAGGTGCTTGAGGGATACATCACTAAACCTGGGGGCTGCAGTCTTCTTGCCTTTCGGGGCCATGTCTTATTTGCAGCAGTCCTGGGCTGGAAGCACTGAGAGGTGCGCACGCGGCTGTACTTTAAATATGGCGCCTGGCATGATGAAGCGGTGAGGTGATAGCGTGGCAGGCGAAACGTCATTTTTCCCGCCCACTACCACACTTGGTGCAAATCTGGGATGATTCCGCCATAATGTGGGAAACTGTGAACTTGTCCACTTTGGCTAGAAGAATAAAAAAAGCAGAATATTATTTGATGGAGAGAGACTGCAGAACTCTATGTTACAGAGGGATCTGGATGTTCTGGTACACGAATCACAAAAGGTTAGTGTGCAGCAAGTGATTAGGAAGGCAAATGGAATGTTGGCATCTATTGCAAGGGAAATCCAGTATAAAAGTAGGGAAGTGTTGCTACAGTTGTACAGGGTGGATGTTCAGAGGATGTTTCCCCTTGTGGTCAAGTCTAGAACTGGGGGACACAGTTCATAAATTAGGGGTCTCCCATTTATGACTGAGGTGAGGAGAAATTGTTTTCTCTCAGAGGATCATTAATCTGAGGAATTATTTTCCCTGGAGAGCAATGGAGGCTGGGTCATCGAATATATTCAATGCTGAATTAGATTTTTTATCGACAACGGATTCAAGGGTTATGGAGGGCAGACAGAAAAGTGGAGCTGAGGCCACAATCAGATCAGCCATGATCTTAATGAATGGCAGAGAAAGCTCGAGGGGCTGAATGGCCTACCCCTGCTCCTTGTTCTTCTATTCTTGTGTTCTTGTATGATTCCTATGTCTATTTTATCCTCAAACTCATCGTCATCTTTGAGGGTATGAATGTTTTGGTTTCTTTCCCTTCTCATTTGCCCTGTTGCTCTGTCTCTGATAATTTACCATCTTCTTTCTTTGTTTTGCACATTTTTTCCTAGTGATTTGGCTTTCCACAAGCTCTGCAGTTTGATCCATATGCGGGACATTTCCTTCTGTCTGTGAACTCATGCGGTCATCTACAGCTCCTGCATATCTTTTTCTCTGTTTTGTGTGCATTCTTTTGTTGCTGTTTCACTGCATCCATCCTGCTGCCTTTCTCTTGACTTAACTTAAAGCTAGCTATTTGGATGGTCAACGTCTTCGTCTGTCTACTCATGGCTTCATGTGTTCTGGCAGTGTCTACAGCCTGTGATATTGTGAGCTTTCAATTAAACCCTTTTGTACTTCAGGGTGTGCAGGGCACCAAATGAGCTGATATAGCAGCCTCTCATCTATGTCCTTAAATTTACATTTTTGGGCCGCATTTTCCAATCTTGTTATGAAATTGTCAACAGGCTCATCTGATTCCTGCCTCAGGCCTTGAAATTCATATTGGTATATTCAATGATTTGTCTTTGGCTGGAGTTGTGTGCTGAATCTTTAAAATGTCTGGATTTCTGCTGTCATCTTCACTCAGCTCCCGGCTAGTAAACAAATTTAACCACTCCTCTCTTGCCAACAAAAAGATGTAGCTGATCCTTTCCTCTTCACTAGTGCCTTTTAGAAAGCTACTGAATGTCAGTCCACAGTTTTTTAAAACTTCTCAAAAGCCTCTATGACATCATCAGCTTCCCAATTATTTTGTGGCCATTTCATTTTCGCACAATTCACTCAGTTTCTCTCTCTCTCTCTCTGGCACTAATTCGGGTTGATTTTTCAATCTAATTCAGCATTAATTTCATTTAAAATGTTTGGATTTTTTATT
This sequence comes from Cetorhinus maximus, assembly GCF_964194155.1. NCBI lineage: Eukaryota > Metazoa > Chordata > Chondrichthyes > Lamniformes > Cetorhinidae > Cetorhinus > Cetorhinus maximus. The sequence goes on along the minus strand of NC_135892.1, from coordinate 33,103,913 downwards.
CACATGACACCTCACTGTCACCATGCTATGTCTTTTGGTTCCCATATGTTAGAAATATTCATACTTGAGACTCAAAATGCTGGAGCTTCATCAAGCTCCATGTGACTGGTGGACTGATACATTATGACTTGGCACATGACTACAGTGCAGCAGTGAAATGTGGCACCCCAGGATATATAAATTCCTTAAATACCTGTAGGGTCCCAATGGGATACGCTTTAAACCCCTCGAGAAAACGCTCGAAACTCTGCTCACCATTTTAAGAGCACTGTAAATACTGAAGCTGTACCTGAGGGCCAGAGGTTAACAAATGTGAACCTCATACTCGAAAAAGGAATGGTTCATAAACCTGGAATTTACAAACTAGTGATCCTGATTTCTGGGCAAATACAAATACAGTAACTTGCAATACTTGCAAAATGAAAACACATTTAAAAACTGGAGTAATCTAATGTGTAATCTTGAATGCACACTTAACTTGTGCTGCTGTCACTGCTTCTCCATGTGTATTTGCCTCCTTTAACATGGTGGCACATACCCCCATAAAAATCTGGCTCTGGCCTCTGATCATTGGCCACTCCAAAATACCTGGCAGAACTTCTTCTGCTGGCCTTTAAGTACTTCCTTCAAAGCCCTCCATAGGATCTGCAATGTATTTTCACTGTAATTCCTGATGTCAATTGGCCAGGCACCAGGAACAGTTGCGCACGTGCATTTGTTTCGCATAGATATCTGCTGACGTTCATTGGTGTCAGTTACTCACTTAACTGGCCTGGTTGCCTGCTTTCCTGGGTGCAGCTACAGGCTGGATAAGAAGCTCCCGCAGCCAAATGTTACCCTGTGGGCCATAGTTTATCCAGATCTGGCCTAGGTTATATAAACAATGGAAAAATAAAGGAAGCTCTGTGAGGGAAAGAGGAGGGAACAATAATAACGTATTTGCAACTTAAGCAAAAGCTGCAAATCCACAGTTGAGCAAACAAATATTTTAAGTAACTGACAAGAAGAGATTTGTTCAACACGGGGGGTCAAAGCACAGAAGACCAATTGTCATAGGGGACTCTATAGTCAGGGGCTCAGATAGGCGCTTCTGTGGTCGTGAAAGAGACACCAGGATGGTATGTTGCCTCCCTGGTGCCAGGGTCCAGGATGTCTCTGATCGGGTATGGGACATTCTGAAGTGGGAGGGAGAACAGCCAGAGGTCGTGGTACACATTGGTACTAACGACATAGGCATGAAGAGTGATGAGGTCCTGCAGCGGGAGTTCAGGGAGTTAGGCAGAAAGTTAAAAAACAGGACCTCTAGGGTTGTAATCTCAGGATTACTCCCTGTGCCACGTGCCAGTGAGGCTAGAAATAGGAAGATAGTGCATCTAAACACCTGGCTGAACAAATGGTGTAGGAGGGAGGATTTCCGATATCTGGATCATTGGGATCTCTTCCGGGGTAGGTGGGACCTGTACAAGAAGGACGGGTTGCATCTAAACTGGAGGGGCACCAATATCCTGGCTGCGAGATTTGCTAGTGTCACTTGGGAGGGTTTAAACTAGTAAGGCAGAGGGGTGGGAACCAGAGCAATAGGTCAGCAGGAGAAATAAATGACTGGGAACTAGTGAATATGGCCAGTAGGACTAAGAGGAAGGGCAGGCAGGGAAAAATTACTGAACACAGTGGGACTAGGGGTCTGAAATGCATTTGTTTCAATGCGAGAAGTATATCAGGCAAGGCAGATGAGCTTAGAGCTTGAATTAGTACTTGGGACTATGATGTTATTGCTATTACAGAGACTTGGTTGAAGGATGGACATGATTGGCAAATAAACGTTCCAGGATTTAGATGTTTCAGGCAGGGTAGAGAGGGATGTAGAAGAGGTGGGGGAGTTACACTGCTGGTTAAGAGGAATATCACAGCTGTACGACAGGAGGACACCTCGGAGGGCTCATGCAGCGAGGCAATATGGGTAGAGCTCCAGAACAGGAAGGTTGCAGTCACAATGTTGGGGGTTTACTATAGGCCTCCCAATTGCCAGTGGAAGATGGAGGAACAGTTATGTAGGCAGATTTTGGAAAGATGTAAAAGCAATAGGGTTGTTGTAGTGGGTGATTTTAACTTTCCCTATATTGACTGGGAATCGCTTAATGCTAGGAGTTTGGATGGTGCAGAATTTTTAAGGTGCATCCAGGAGAGCTTCCTGAGACAATATGTAGATAGTCCAACTATGGAAGGGGCAATACTGGACCTGGTATTAGGGAATGAACCCGGCCAGGTGGTCGAAGTTTCAGTAGGGGACCATTTCGGGAAAAGTGACCATAATTCAGTAAGTTTCAAGGTACTGGTGGATAAGGATAACAGGAGTCCTCGGGTTAAGGTGCTTAATTGGGGGAAGGCTAATTAGAACAATATTAGGCAGGAACTGAGGAATCTAGACTGGAGGCGGATGTTTGAGGGCAAATCAACAACTGACATGTGGGGGGCTTTCAAACATCAGTTGATAAGAATTCAGGACCAGAATGTTCCTGCTAGGATGAAGGATAAGTATGGCAAGTTTCAGGAACCTTAGATAACAAAGGATGTTGTGAGATTAATCAAAAAGAAAAGGGAAGCATTCATAAGTGCTAGAAGGCTGGGAACAGATGGAGCCCGTGGAGAATATAAAGAAGGTAGGAAGAAACTTAAGCAAGGAATCAGGAGGGCTAAAAGGGGTCATGAAAAGTCATTGGCAACCAGGATTAAGGAAAATCCCAAGGCCTTTTATACATATGTAAAAAGCAAGAGGGTAGCCAGGGAAAGGGTAGGCCCACTCAGAGACAGAGGTGGGAATCTGTGTGTGGAGCCCGAAGAAATGGGAGAGATACTAAATGAGTACGTCTCATCAGTATTCACCAAAGAGAAGGACTTAGCGGTCGATTTGTCTAGGGAAGAGTGTGTAGATAGCCTGGATCGTGTTGAGATCAAAAAAGAGGAAATGTTAGGCGTCTTGAAGAATATTAAGGTGGATAAGTCCCAAGGGCCAGATGGGATCTACCCCAGAGTACTGAGGGAGGCAAGGGAGGAGATTGCTGGGGCCTTGACAGAAATCTTTGTATCCTTACTGGCTACAGGTGAAGTCCCAGAGGACTGGAGAATGGCCAATGTTGTTCCATTGTTTAAGAAGGGGAGCAGGGATAATCCAGGAAATTACAGGCCGGTGAGCCTTATGTCAGTGGTAGGGAAATTATTGGAGAAGATTCTTCATGACAGGATTTACTATCATTTGGAAGCAAATGGGAGAATTAGTGAGAGGCAGCATGGTTTTGTGAAGGGGAGGTCGTGTCTCACTAACTTGATTGAGTTTTTCGAGGAAGTGACAAAGATGATCGACGATGGAAGGGCAGTGGATGTTATCTACATGGATTTCAGTAAGGCCTTTGACAAGGTCCCTCATGGCAGACTGGTACAGAAGGTAAAGTCGCACGGGATCAGAGGTGAGCTGACAAGATGGATACAGATTCTATCAAGTCGCCCCTCAATCTCCGTTGCTCTAGTGAGAACAATCCGAGTTTCTCCAACCTCTCCTCATAGCTAATAACCTCCAGACCAGGCTGTCTATCTATTGATAGATTCTGTTGAAGGGTCATTGGACTCGAAACGTCAACTCTTTTCTTCTCCACCGATGCTGCCAGACCTGCTGAGTTTTTCCAGGTAATTCTGTTTTTGTTTTTGTTTAAGATGGATACAGAATTGGCTTGGTCATAGAAGACAGAGGGTAGCAGTGGAAGGGTGCTTTTCTGAATGGAGAGCTGTGACTAGTGGTGTTCCGCAGGGATCAGTGCTGGGACCTTTGCTGTTTGTAGTATATGTAAATGATTTGGAGGAAAATGTAACTGGGCTAATTAGTAAGTTTGCAGACGACACTAAGGTTGGAGGAGTTGCAGATAGTGAAGAGGATTGTCAAAGGATACAACGGGATATAGATCAGTTGGAGACTTGGGCGGAGAAATGGCAGATGGAGTTTAATCCAGACAAATACGAGGTAATGCATTTTGGAAGGTCTAATACAGGTAGGAATTATACAGTAAATGGCAGAACCCTTAAGTACATCGACGGGCAGAGGGATCTGGGTATACAGGTCCACAGGTCACTGAAAGTGGCAAAGCAGGTGGATAAGGTAGTCAGGAAGGCATATGGCACGCTTGCCTTCATCGACAGGGGTATTGAGTATAAAAGCTGGGAAGTCATGCTGCAGCTGTATAAAACCTTGGTTAGGCCACACTTGGAATATTGCGTGCAATTCTGGTCTCCACATTACTAGAAGGATCTGGAGGCATTGGAAAGGGTGCAGAGGAGGTTTACCAGGATGCTGCCTGGTCTGGAGGTTATTAGCTATGAAGAGAGGTTGGAGAAACTCGGATTGTTCTCACTAGAGCAACGGAGATTGAGGGGCGACTTGATAGAAGTTTACAAAATTATGAGTGGCATGGACAGAGTAGATAGTCAGGAGCTTTTTCCCAGGGTGGAAGAGTCAATTACTAGGGGACATGTATTTAAGGTGAGAGGAGAAAGCTTTAGAGGAGATGTGCGGGGCAAGTATTTTACGCAGAGGATAGTGAATGTCTGGAATTCGCTGCCAGAGTAGGTGGTGGAGGCAGGTACGATAGTGGTGTTTAAGAGGCAGCTTGACAAATACATGAATAGGATGGGAATAGAGGGATACGGACCCTTGAAGTGCAAAATATTTTAGTTTGACAGGCAATATGATCAGTGCAGGCTTGGAGGGCTGAAGGGCCTGTACCTGTGCTGTACTTTTCTTTGTTCTTTGTTCTTTATTTGGGGAGGGAGGAGAAACAGTGTTACTTCCATCTTCTAAGCAAGGTTCTGTAAAATGACAGTGCAAAGTATTACAAATATTACACTTCCAAGGGTTCGCAGGCCAAGATCCTGGCAGTGATGCCATGATAATGCCCGCATGTGTCACTGCAGACACACTTTGAGTGCCCACCTGCTCTGTGCTCCTGGAAACTCCAATAGCAGCCACTATTGGGATGGGGTGTCCAGTTTGCCTCTCCAGAGACCTCTTGCAGCCCTCCTAAAGCCCCACGTATAATGGAATCAATCCTACAATTTTGTTTTCTTCAATATTTCCCATTTTCAATGATTCAGAATATTTCTCTGGGCACCGACTTTATTGGAGATTAAAATTGGGCAGGATGTAAAACGAGCATTGCACCCAATCCCACTAGTTTCCCAATGAGCAGATTTGATTAAAATAAATGTGTCAATTTTCACAAAATTGCTTTAAAATTACCCCCTGTACAAAAGAGATGCCATTTTTTGTTTGTGTTTATAGTAATATGAGTCAATGAATATGTTTATAAAATAGTGCTCTGAATATATCTCTTTAACATATGTACAACAAAATGTTTTGCATTTGATGACAGGTAATCTGTGTGAGGCAATAAAGTTGTGTTTAATTTGTATCTGCCTCACATGATGGCATACTCTCCTACAAGAGATAACTCCTGTCCAGTGCCCTAATGCACAATGTTGTGTTGAGCTGCAGAATCCTGTGGGGTGAATGCGGATGTAGGAGAGTGTGATCTAGTTACAGATCAGAAAGTGAATGACACACACTCAGCAAAATATCTCATTTGTGCATAGATGCATTGAATAATCAACTAATAACAGATCGTGTGAAAGCAGGTCGATAGGGCTATTCTGTAGTACTGACATTAGGATGGTACAAAGAAGACTGCCTGAAATCTTGAACAGATTAAAATTATACATGACCTATGAAGACACAGAAATAGACATCTAAGACTATGAACCAGAGCTTTTGCAGATGTCATAAAACACAATAGCAGTGCTGAAGAGTTTATCAAGAATATCTTAACCTTCAGCCATGAAATAGACATTTCAGTATTTGTTAATAGATAGAAATTAAAAATGGTGAACCTGGTGAAGACATCCGGACATGTAGACAGAAATGGAGATAGCGTACGATGAGAAAATATATAATAAGTGAAATATGATTCAAAGCAAAGTGATATTGCACATGACTCAAACTGAAGCAATATAGTACTGTAGTCCTGATTTTAACCCTAACTCATCTGTCGAGAATGGAATGGGTTCAGTTTTGACACCCAATGTATACACTGCCTGATTTCACACTCTGTTGAGTTGAAGTCCGCATTGTCATTGGTATCTTTTGATGAGATGGTTAGACCGAGGTCCAGTGTGCCTGTTCAGGTGGACGTAAAAATTGACTTGTTGCATCAGCAATTTGTAGGACCTTGATGTATTTAAATTTCTTCCTGCTTTTTGCCTCCATAACAAAAATGACTGCACCTCGAAATAATTAATTGAATGCTTGAAACATTGTGAAATTGTGATGCGATGTTATGTAACTGGATGATTTTCCTCTATGTGGCTCAGACTGAAGGAATACTATCTTGATTAGTTCACAACAGGGAATCTGTACATTATAAATGTGATATGACAAAACATAATTCAAAGTTCTGTGATCAAGCAAATTATAACATGTAAACACTTCTTTAAATAATTAGCTCCTGAGAGGCAATATAATAAAAGGAACTGTAGGATTTTAAAACTATCAAAATTCAATTATGTTTTGAATTAACCATGTCTGTTCAGTCCATGTACAGGAGTGCCAAACATTACATCAGTTACATGTACAATTGCAAGATATTAAACAAATTCCCATTTGATAATAGGATATTTCTGTTTGTGGCTGGTTTGATTTAAGGAAACTTAAGGATATGAGGAGAAACAGCTGTAGCACAGTATACAATGAAAAAAAAAGCAGGAAAGTGCTGAACAAGCAGGTACTCAAAGAATTATTGAAGGTCCAGGTAAAAATATTCTGAAAATCATTTCTTGTTTGTTTGAGGAAAGAAACACCATACATCATTTTGTCATGATTTCCTTTTTATACTCATCCTTGAGATTTGGGCATCATTAGCAAGGTCAGAATTTGTTGCTTATTACCTGATTGCCTTGAGCAGGTGGTGCTGAACTGCTCTCTTGAATTGTGGAGTTTGTGTGGTGAAGGTACTCCATAAGTATTGTTAGGTAGAGAATTCAAAGAATTTGAAATGTGCAACAATACATGACCAAGTCAGGGTGATGTGTGATTGGAAGGGAACTTGAAGGTGAGATTATTTCACTCCCCTAGTCCTTCAAGGTGGTAGAGGTCACAGGTTTGACAGAGGGCAGGTAGAGAGCATAAATATCTAACAGCATGAGCTTGATAATGACCCATATAGGCATCTAGCCCATATACTATTTGTTGCTGCTATCCCAATGTGCAAATAACTGAAACTGTCGGACTAGTAACTTACTGGCTAAGTAACAAACAATTACACATCCTCTGATGACAGAATCTGGATGGTAGAGTGGGTCAAAATGGTCTTTTCATCTGTGGCTTTAAATTCAAATCAACCCTAGAGTAAAGGATGAAAGCTTGCTCCTTTCCTTCTCTTCTTTCCACTGTAAAAGTTTTATGTGAAATGAGATTGAGCCTTCTCAAAATAGTGAGTGCAATTCCAGACCAGAAAACTGTCCAAAATCTAACATTTATTAGGCACTCATCAAGGCTACAAGAACAGCTGTTGTGGGAAATGTTCCATGAACGGTTGTTGTTTTGTGGTTGGGATTAAGGAAAATAGGGCTGCAGATTTAGTGGCCAGGATTTTCCCCTTGGCGATTTGGGGGTGGGGCCCGCTCGCCGAGGGGAAAATGACATGGGATGATGTCGGGAGGAATCCCCAACGTCATCCCGGGCCATTTAAATCTTAAGGAAACTCTTTCGAGTTACCAACAGTCACAGATTGCAACTTCTTTCGAGTACAATCACAGTTCTTGGTTTTCCGGGAGTGGGACATGAACCCACAACCCTCTGATTCAAAGGCGAGGGTGCTATGAACTGAGCCACAGCTGACACCGAAGGCGGGCGGACAGCGAAATCAGCTGTCTACCGGCCGACCTGTCAATAGCCAATTAAGGCCATTGACAGGCTCATTAAGATAGTTAAATGCCCTGCTCGGCCAACCTTAAGGCTGGCGGGCAGGCCAGGAGCCCCAGCGGCCTGTAGATTATTCCTGAAACTTCATCCACTGGTGGGATGAAGTTTCATTACCGTTGTGTAAAAACTTAATAAATTTTATGAGTTTGTTATCAACATGTTCCATCTCGTGTGATATTGTCACATGAGGGAGACATGTTAATAATTTTAAAATGTCTCTATTTTTTGACTTTACTCACCTTTCACTAAACTCCCTGAGACAGGACTTTGCCTCAGGGAACAGTGTGCTCTTTCACGCGCATGCACAAAAGAACGCACTTTGACAGTTGGGGATTCCCTCCCCCCTGGAACAGGAAGTGCATAGCACTTCCTGTCAGGCAGGCCACTGGGTGGGTCTTAATTGGCCCGCCCACTCAAAATGGCGGCAGGCCCTGTTTCGGCGGCGGGGTTCGGCTGCCCACCTGCTGCCGAGCCGGTGGGGCCCGCCCGCCAGCCAAGGGCTAAATTCTGCCCAGTATTTTACACTGCAGCTGTACCTGAGTTTGAGTACTTGACACTGGGCACAAAAAGTGAAAGTGTTCTGTTTATCAGCACTAATACTCCTCAACTTGCTGATAGTAAGCACAAAATAAACATTGTGCATAATGGGTGAGATGGCTGCCATAACCTTAATTACTCAATCTTTTATTGATGGTAATGTCTAGTTAAGTCTTGTGAGGGAGATGGCAACTTACCAATGGTATAGAAATTTTATTTGTTCTCACAGACACAGTCTCATGGGAAACTTTGCCCATGTCTCCATAACAATCTTGTTTGGTTTTGTCTAACCTTATGTCATGCGACATTGGACAAATGCCTCCAGATCCTGAAAAGTTCATGTTTTCTATGATTGTTTCAACTCAGAAAGGACTTATTAACCTATTTCATTACTTAGTAATCAAATATTAAAATTTCTGCTCTGCTACTCAGCACCATTGTGAATGGTGGCTCATTATCCAAGTACAAAAGCACAGCTGCATGACAATACTGTGTAACCACGTTCAAAGGTTAAGGATTTAATTTGGCACAAAATGCCTCTGCACCTGTAAGAAATCAGAGACATAAAGGAAATTCCATGTCAGTCTCTGTGCACTAGGAAACATTATATAACACTTTAGCCACCGTGCAATGGACAACATCTTGGGCTGTGATTCATTGAAAGGTGCATTTAATTAAAGTGATTTCAAATCGAGCGCTATGGAAAGAAAAATGTAGTGTTGCTTTTTTTTCTGACTGCAGTTGAGATTTCTCTAAGTTGATGGTAGATACAGATTCTATATTTTGTGCAAGCTGTGTAGAGTTCAACATTTGGAACCAATTGAGTCCACAATCTTCCAGTTCCTGCTTGTGTCAAGGATGATCGGACAAATTAGCTACAATTGGATCACTTGACAGTTCTTCACATTCTTCTTAAAATTCAAAGGGATAATGCCATTTATTTTCTTTAAGACAGTAAAGGCGCATTGTTGTATATATTACAATACCTTAATTTGTTACGATAGTGATGCGAACAAACCCAGACTACTTAGCAATATCAAAGATTTGAATAGAGGCAACTTTTAAAGTTCCTATTCCTTGCTGAGAATCACTTTGCTTGTATAACCGTAAAAATGGCAGTGGAGAATTCTGGACATTGATCAAAGCTGAAGAAAGGTAGAAAGCAGTAACCCACATTCAGAGTCTCATAGTGTATTAACAATAGCTAAATGTGAAAATGATTGTATGAGTTATTTATGCACTAATGGTCATCATCCTATAATCAAGTGCTGGTGTTGTGGAACCAGGGAGCTTGAACTGTACAAACACTTAGGTAATATCTTGGGGGAGAAATCCGTTAGTCCGTTTCCCGAGCATGGGGTCACGATTTGCAAACTCAGCGGTAGCCATCTCTTCCGAATGATTGTCGCATTGACCAAGTGTCTCTCGCACAGGTGTCTGTCCTGGATGCTGCCTGCAGCTTCTGCATACAGCAGGAGGGCCTGCCAATGTTATTTGCAGATCACGTGATACAGCCAGACTTCTCTTCTGCATTGCAGGCTATATCTTAAAGGGAAGCTGCACTCAACAATATTTCTGCAATGTAAATTATTGCAAAGTTAACAGCAGGGCAGAGAGAGGGATCTGCAGTGACGAATGTGGCATGGGAGGCATTAGTGGTGCAGATGGTGAGAGAAGAGATTCTCTGCGTCTGCGGTGGCAAGGAGAACCAAAAGGATCACCCTCAGAAAAGAGTGGAAGCAAGTGACCAAGGAGGTCAACTCCCAGAGTCTGGATGCAAGGACCTGGCAGCAGTGCCAGAAGAAATCTAATGGCCTCACACAGGTGGTCAATGCCAGTGAAAGTATTTTCATTTTCTCACCACTACACCACTAACCTCTCATACTGCTCAATGCACCACACCCCCATCACTGACTCAGCAGCTCTCCCAGGCAATCAGGAGTCATGCTTAATATTCACAAATTCCACCACGCTCTCACACACCTACCAATGCTATCTTCCTGATACCCATCTGTCACGTCTGCACATACCTCCAGCTATGGCAGGCACATCAACAAACACAGTTCTACAAAATCTCTGATGTTCTGCCCTCTCTCTCTTGCAGGACAAGGTGTCACACAATAGAAGGGAGCAGAGTAAAACTGCAAAAGACAAGGATGCCTACATCTCTTGAGCCCTACGGAGGAGGTGGTTTTCAGCATTATGGGGTCAGCTGTGATGGTACCCAAGGCATCAAAAGTCACTGAGGACATTGAGGACGTTCCTGCCTTATGCCCCTTCTCAACTCCCAGTACACCCTCATCCTGCTATCTGGTACAATAAGCAAGCTGCTGATGGTGTGTCCATGGATCTCCTGCTCTCCACTACACCACAACCCCTTCCATCAAACCAACCTTCCCCATTCTGGGTTTCTGTTGTCAGACACCCAAGAACTGCCACAGGCCCAATCACAAGAGATCCAAGAGAACAAAAGGGAGCAACACCAGAATGACAACAACTCATATTTCTATAGCATCTTTAATGTAATGAAATGTCTCAAGATACTTCACAGGAGTACTATAAAACAAAGTATGACACCGAGCCACATAAGGAGATATTAGGTCAGAAGACCAAAGCTTGGTCAAAATGGTACGTTTTAAGTAGTGGCTTAAATGAAGAAAGCAAGGTAGAACGGTATAGGGAGGGAATTCCAGAGATTGGGACTAGGCAACTGGAGGTATGCCCACCAATGATGGAACAATTATACAGCACTAATAAAGAGGCCTTGTCACTTGGTCTGACACTCAGCCACCAGCTCAGATACTGGCACTGTACGTACCTTAGCAGCTAGTGTAGAGTTGGGACCAGTAGGTTGTGAGTCATCTGGGCATGAACGGCCTGCAGCCAGGGATAAAAGATGGTTCATTTGTCAGGGCTAGGCACCCACACCTCTACCATGGAGTACCAGAATTGTGGTGGCTAAGAACTGAGGTTTGAGAGCAGGGTGCTTTCTTGGTCTGGGAATGGTATCTAGTCTGTGTACTAAGAGACCTAAAGAGGGCAACAAGCAAAATAATTAAAAATTAAGAATGAGATGAAACAGAAACAAAGATGTACAGAACAGGAAAGACCCTGGTTTAATCCCTGATCAAGTTAATTAAGTTAATTGACTACAAGAGCAGGTCAGAGGCTAGGAATCCCGTGGCAAGTAACTCACCTCCTGACTCCCCAAAGCCTGTGCACCATCTACAAGGCACAAGTCAGGAGTGTGATGGAATACTCTCCACTTGCCTGGATGAGTGCAGCTTCAACAGCACTCAAGAAGTTTGACACCATTCAAGACAAAGCAGCTGGCTTGATTGGCACCCCACTCACAAACATCCACTCCTTCCAGCATTGATGCACAGTGGCAGCAGTGTGTACCATCTACAAGGTGCACTGCAAAAACTCACCAAGGCTCCTTAGGCAGCACCTTCCAAACCCACGACAACTACCATCTAAAGGACAAAGGCAGCAGACACATGTGAACACCACCACTGGAAGTTTCCCTCTAAGCCACTGATGTTGTGACTTGGAAATATATCGCTGTTCCTTCACTGTCACTGGGTCAAAACCCTGGAACTCCTTCCCTAACAGCATGATGGGTGTACCTACACCACAGGGACTGCAGTGGTTCAAGAAGGCTGCTCACCACTACTGCCCCAAGGGCAATTAGGGATGGAAAATAAATGCTGGCCTAGCCAGCGACACCCATATCCGGTAAATTAATAAATAAAAGATTAAATATTTTAAATATTGCCTCAGCCCATGCCCCAGTTCAGGAAAGGGTAAATATCACCTAGTATTCCTTCTCCTGATCACAATCCATTGAACCTTGCTGGGAAGTATGAAGATATGGAGCCAGATTTTTCCATCCCAACGCTGGCTCAGGCTGCTAAAAACTGATGCAGGTTGGACCATAAATTTAAATTTCCCAGTCGATTCCCACTGGCCATCATTTTGACTGGCATGGGAAACATGGCAGGTCACAACCTGACGTGCACTCAAAGTGATGTCAGGTTCAACTTTTGAAATGCCTGCCTCAATTTTCAATTTTCCTGAGTTTGAGATCTTCAGCAATGTGGGTGGGTTCCTGAAGCCTGTGTGAAGCAGGTCAGGTCAGTCATTTCGTGAACTTCAGGGAAAGCCCTTACAGGAGTCATGAGCATTCTGACAAGTAAGTTTAAAAGGTTTTGCCAACTTCAAATGTTATAACTAGATGCTGTATGATATGTTAAGTAGGTTTTTGATGCAGTGATTAATCATAGGACTCTGTCCTTAAAAAGTAAATGGCCATTAAATTGACATGCATTGCGTAAGTGTTCAGATGTATTAGAGTACTTTCTACAGTGGATAAAGTGTTCTTCTATATTCAATAGTATTGAGAATCATATATGAAGTGTCATTTGGACCCAGTGCTTTGATTTTTACATTAATTTAAAGTCCAGACACCTATTGATTCTTTGGTGGAAAAATGAAAGATGCCTCGCTTCTTTGTTTGAAAGTCCATCTGCTGAGTCTTTGAAAAAATTGAACAGATGGCTAGCCAACTCCAAAGGTACCATTGTATTGAGATCTGGAGAGTTTTTTTTATACAGTTGTATAATGGAATCTCATTATGTCTACTTGGCTGAGTTCCAAACCTGACTAATGGATTTAGCTCAGCAGGAGTTGTTTACACAGCTGTCAAGGAGACTGTAAGTTTTGTTAAGTTGACAGGTTCATGAGCAGTGAATAAAGTGATTTGAAGAGGTTTTTGAATGGCTGATGGTTTAATTTCACAGATTTATGAACATTTAACTTAATTGAGTTTTTTCAATTAGAGTTTTAATGGCTTTGAATGACAATTCTATGAACTCCAGAGGAGCTTTATTTTTCAAGCGGCATTTGAATGGATGATTATTTAGTTCATGAGAAGACTCCCCAGCGTTATTTTAGGGCTCAAAGGTTTTGTCCATAGTGGATACTGGGTGAGCAGGTATGAAGGATATATGGATGGCATGGCATGGGGGGAACATGGGAGATATGAGTGAGTGTGGAGAGTGCATGGGAGATATGAGTTGGTATGGAGGGGACATGGGAGGATTGGAGGGGTGAGGACTAGGAGGCGTAACAGTCATCTACAGAATGGTGCCAATGTCCCAGTGAATGGAGGTGGGCCTTCTAACCTGCTGGCCTTGGCCTATCTTTGTTCCTATTTTGGACTTACATTGGGAGGCATGTGGCCCCCAACTCCCACTACTCGAGGGAAAATAACATATGCATGCGAGTTCATTTAGAACTTGGGAATGAGATGCGATTCACGAGTCTATTGTGTAAATCCGGCCTATGAAATTTGAGGAGGTTAAGATTGGACTGCAGGTGATGCTCACGTATAAAGAATAATTGTGTTGGCAAGCATTTCTTCATATCAAGAGTGGTTCATAATTTGAATAGTCGTCTATATAGGGGAGTTGAAGTGAAAACACTAAAAACATTTGAAAGGCAACTGGGAATGTGATTGGAAGGCAATATTTATGATATCAGGATGAGCTAGTTGTGTCATATGACCTTCCTCATCAGCACCAATCTTTGTGATCTATGCTTATTGTTATAACCTTCAATCAAATACTTAACCAGTTGTTAATCAAATTCCTTTTAAAGGAGTTAATTGGTTCAGTATTATTTCCTTTTCGCACGAGTGCATTCTAGATATCTACTCAACATTTTACCAAAATGGTTGAATAAAGATTCTGAGAATGCACTGAGGGTGAGAATTTCCCAATACCATGAGATCAGCAGAGTGGCCTCGTGCAAAGCTTCTTCAGAATCACAGGTGAGCAGTGGTTCCCAAAAACGTGAGGCCCAAAAAGATGAAGGCAGCCATTAGCCAATGAGCAGGAAAGGGAGGCTTTCTGAAGGGCATCCTCTCTACACAGTGCAATCTCTCTACACAGTGCAATGTGTGGCTAAGAAACATTCAATAAATGCACTAGATCTGTTGTCACTACTCTTACGAAACAACATGGTGTATGCAGATTCAATAGCAACATTTAAAACAGAACTGGATAAATAATTAAAGAAAAAAAATACAGGATTATGGGGAAACAACAGAGTATGGAATTAATTAGATAGCTCTACCAAAGAGCTGGTATAGACACAAATGGCCTCTTTTTAAATCATTCTTTGATTCTAAGTGGTCTTTCTGCACAGTGAAATTGCAGGCTGTTTGGCTTTAGAGGGAATATGAACTTGTCTTAACACATATTTCCAGCAACAATTGTTGGATAATGATCAGGGACTCTGGTTGATTTTCACCTTCCTAATCCAGAAGCACTGAGTCCAACTGTAAATCCTCCACAACCACCAGAAAACAGCACAAAAGGGGAAATCAAGCCTTTCTCAGCTACTTTACTGCCTTAATCATAGAACCATAAGGGGAACCTTTGCTATGTTTTCATGGCTATGAAAGGGTAAAGTCAATTGCAAACATAATTTTTACTCACAGCTGAACCATTACAAAATCACATCAGTAATGACTGATAATTAAGCAGCTTTCAATTGTTAGTTTTTTTCAGAAATACTTCCTGAACATTTTTCTTAAACTTTGTAACTGAGTCACCTAAATAGACTATCATACTGACTATACAAACAAAAATTAGACCATTTAGCAATAAGGGAGTGATAGTTTGTGCTTCTGTCACGTAAAGTATATTTTTGTGCAACAGATTAATCATACTCAGTCTGACACCATTACCTCATTTTTCAGGTGTTTAAAAACAAAATGATTGTCTCTTTTTCCAAGGCTGAGATGATTTATTAGTGTATGAGGTAATGCTCTGTAAATAAATAACACTGATGTCAGTTTGTTCAGAGTCTTGTTTTATGACAGTACAGCACCTTCTTCAATATGCAGCTAACACTTTCCTCATGAAAACTTACACTTAAAAATACCTGCCAACATCAGAGTCTTTTTTTTATTGATGCCCCTTATTCTCTAGGAAGGAAATATTTAGTTTCCTTTCAGATTAATTACCACATGGAAGGAGGTACGTTTTTCAACAGTTCAGATCCCAAATGGCTCAAGCTCTTCATACCACCAAAAAAGAACTGGAGTTAACTTTCCTGGTGCCAGTACAGTCTCTGAGAAAGATAGAAAGAGAGAGAAAAAGAGAAAGAGAGCAAGAAAGAAAGAGAGTGAGAGAGATAGAGAGAGAAAGAGTGGAAGAGAGAAGGAAAGAGAGAGAGAAAGAAAGGGAGAAAAAGAAAAAGAGTGAGAGAGAGGGAGAAAGAAAGAGAGAGGAAAGAAGAAAGAGAAAGAAAGATAGAACGAAAGAGAATGCACGAGAAAAGAGAAAGAAAGAGAGAGACAGAAAGAGAGAGATGGAGAGAAAGAAGGTAAAAGAAAGAGGGAAAGAGAAGGAAAGAAAGAAATTAAACTTGCATTTATAGAGCACCTTTAACAACCATGGGATTTCTCAACACGCTTTACAATCAATGAAGCATTTTTTGAAGGATAGTCACTGTTGTAATGTAGGGAATTTAGTAGCCAATTTGCACTCCGCAAGCTCTCAGAAAGAGTAATCTGATAATGACCAGATGATCTGATTCTTTGATGTTGATTAAGAAATAAATATTGGCCAGGACAATGGGGATAACTCTGGGGCCCCGGGGTCATTTAGGTTCACCTGAGGGGCCAGACAGGACCACAGTTTAATGTCTGATCCAAATGACTCCTGCAGCTTTTTAAAAATTCATTCACGGAATGTGGGCATCATCAGGAAGGCCAGCATTTATTGCCATTCAAATTACCCTTGAGGAGGTTGTGGTGAGCCACCTTCTTGAACTGCTGTAGTCCGTGTGGTGTAGGTACACCCACAGAGCTATTAGGGAGGGAATTCCAGGATTTTGACCAAACAACATTGAAGAAATGGTGATATATTTCCAAGCAAGGATGGTATGTGGCTTGGAGGGGAACTTGGAGGTGGTGGTCTTCCCATGTGTTCTTGCACTTACAGGTGGTAGAGGCTATAGATTTCAGAGGTGTTGTTGAATAAGCTTTAGTGAGTTGTTGCATTGCATCTTGTAGATACCACACACTGCAGCCACAGTACACCGGTGGTGGGGGGAGGAGGGGGGAGAGTGCACAGGCGAATGTTTAAGGTGGTGGTTGAAGTGCCACCTAAGTGGGCTGCTTTGTCCTGGATGGTATTGAGCTTCTTGAGTGTTTTTGGCCCCTCATACCCTCCTGCTAACTCAAGGCACTTACATGCTCATTCACCCTGTATACAATCTAGAACCAGTGAACCCTTTAGTAACAATGGCATGTGTGAAACTGCTTAAAAACACCATTCATAATCTTCTTAAAAAAACTAATGTTGCTACAGCCCTATAAAAGCGTCAATCAACCACATCTTTAAAGTATGAATATCGGAAGCTATCTCTCATCTTGTGCAAATGAACCCTGAGACATTGACAAAACCCTCACTTTATTCACTTTTCAAGAACCGCTTTATCAAATTCAGGGTCGCAGGGAATTAGAGTCTATCCCAACAGGTAATGGGCACTAGGCAGGTTGCACCCAGGACAGGACACCAGTCCATCACAGGGATTGACAAAACAGATACAGAAAAATAGCTTATTATAACATCATAAAGCTGTCAATCAAGTAAAGTTTTCACTTCTTTGCATCTGCGTCAATGAAGTTAACCCCTTTATGGGGGTTTGGGCTCTCAGCCAGCTTGGGAGTGGGTTAGGGGCATGTGTTGGCATGGAGGAGCATGGGTAAAACCTTTTGACCTTACCTTTCAAAAGATTCCAAAATCCGGAGTATGGTACATGACTCCTCTGAGGGGCCGTGAACCACAAGTCATGGAGAAGCTGGCCTGATCCCACAAAAATTTCAGGGAGCTAAGAGATACCAGCCCCCGGCACTCTCGGCCAGGTCGAGAGTGCATGGTGCAAGCTTGTTACCTGCACCACCAAAACTTAGGGCACTGAAAATGAGGCTGGGAATCCAGAAGCCGGTCCCACCCACCATTTTTAAATGGCTCCAGAATCCTTATGGCTCCTCAAAAATCCAGCCCACCTTGGTGTACATGTCCATAGATCCCTGAAGGCAGTAGCACAAGTAGATAAGGTGGTTAAGAAGGCAAATGGGATACTTGCCTTTATTGGCCAAGGCATAGCGTATTAGACAAGGAGGTTATGTTGGAGCTGTGCGGAATGCTGGTTGGGTCACAGCTGGAGTGCTGTGTGCAGTTCTGGTCACCACACTGTAGGAAGGATGTGATTGCACTGGAGAGGGTGCAAAGGAGATTCATCAGGATGTTGCCTGGGTTGGAGCATTTCAGCTATGAGGAGAGACTGGATAGGCTGGGGTTGTTTACCTTAGACCAGAGAAGGCTGAGGTCAGACCTGATAGAGGTATACAGGATTATGAGGGACATGGATAGCGTAGATAGGAAGAAACTTTTCCCCTTAGCGGAGGTGTCAATAACCAGGGGGCATAGATTTAAGGTAATCGATAGGAGGTTTAGTGGGGATTTGAGGAAAAGTTTTTTTACCCAGAAGATGGTTGGAATCTGGAACTCACTACCTGAGGGGATGGCAGAGGCAGGAACCCTCACAACATTTAAGAAGTATTTAGATGAGCACTTTAAACACCGTGGCATACAAAGCTATGAGCCAAGTGCTGGAAAATGGGATTAGAATAGGTAGGTGCTTGGTGGCCGGCACGGACACTGTGGGCCAAAGGGCTTGTTTCTGTGCTGTATAACTCTGTATAATGTTCTCCAAATGTCTTTGCTGGCATTCCTCCCTCAACCAACACTGCCAAATAAATTAATTGGTCATTCACTTAATTTACTGTTGAAGGATATTGCTGTGTACAAATTGGCTACCATGTTTGCCTACAAAGTGTCAGTGGTTATACTTCAAAGGTATTTGGTTGGAAAACACTTTATGTTTGCATTTTGGCCATTTTAAAAGATTCAAAAATTAAACTGTGTTTCAGGCACCACAGATTCTCCAATTCTAGTCGAAATCTGAGTAAAACTAGTCTGGTAGAGACTGAGCTTCTAAACAAATAATAGTGAGGTATAGTAAGGATTTAATGATAGGCAGTTTGAGTATCAAAGATTACACAACAATTGCAAGCATTTCTCTATGTGCACCCCATTAGCACACAATTAAACTAAATCAAGCACCTAAATTAGTTCCACCTTTTGTCTATTGGGGCTGGAAGCATATATGCCATTCAGTTTTCTGATGCAAACAACTAAAACTCATCCTGCCTTTTTAATAAGTACTAAATAGGGTTACTATTTATTGTGTGACTTTTATTGACAGCACATGAATGAAGTTGAAGACAGGCAAAGTTCACACTGAACAAGCCCTTTTTACCACCACCCTCAAAAAACTCCCTGTCCACTATTACAAATGTAGCCTAGCTTGGGATTTAAGTTTTGTTTCAGCCGGATTCTTCTGTTAGTTCAAACTGCTTGCACTCAGAGCTAAAACTCCGCCTTCTTATTGACCAAAGTAAATTTGTACAATGCTGCCCCATATAAGGAAGGGATGACATCATTAGTTCTTGGTCCAGGACTTCTACATACTGTAAAATTCACCTTTCATAATGATATGGCTGGAATGTTATGGTTAATTCCCAGTGGGGTAGGGAGCGGTGCTTGCTTAGTCTGTGAGCACAGTTTAATGCAGTGAGAGTTGCTCAGGCATGGAGTTAACTGTATCCTACCTCCAAGGTAAGAAAAGAGCTCTCATTTTTTCCTCTCTCCCTTGTTTTGGATTTAAGCTCCTATGCACAGTGTACCTTTTCTGTCTGCTGGGGGGTGTAAGCAGATAAACTAACCTAGCAACTGAATTAAGTGCTAGGGAGTTCTGTAGCTATTACAGAATATATTACCAGTTGAACAAAGTTTTCTGTTCTGGGATGAATGTTCATTTGCTGTGTTTGTAGAGAGTTTAGTAAATGTCCTCAACTGACTTGCCTGTTTGGTTTTTATGTGGGATCTCTGGATGCTTCCTTTCCTTTCACAACTCTGCTTACTCAAGCTTCACCCTGAGGATCAGAGGAGAGTACACTTGTTTAATTGAAATCTCCTTTGTTCTGTAATTTCTTTCAGATGCAGTTCCCAATATTCCTGCTTTCACATTGTGCTGTTGTGTTTTTACTTTTTCTTAAAGGTTTTCTTATTTAGTTTACTGTGCTGTTAGAATTCCTACTTCTCTCACATATACACAACTGATAAAAGTTTTCTTTAAAATGGGGGGTGGGGGTTGCTGGGAGGGGGCACTTCTGTTGACAATTAATGCAGGAAAAATGCTTCAAGGTTGGGAGACTTGTAACTTCAAGTTATTTCAATGTGTATTGATCAAGCAATTATCTTGTAAAGTTGTACTCTTTATATTTGGGTGGTAGTTTGTGTGTGCATAGTGTAAGCAGTAGGTTTCCTAGCATGAGGTAATTCTTAAATATTAATAATTAATGTAGGGTTGCAGCCTGTGCCAGTTTTGCTGCATGGTGCCCACTGAGGTGAAATTGATCAGTTCTGGCTTTTTACTTTCTGGTTTGCGCTAATTCAAATAAAAACAGCTGTAAGTGTGTATATATCTGAGTAAAATGTACTTGGTTTTTTATTTAAATATGCTGCTAGTTTGTATTGGATAGTTCTGAGTGTAACTTTTTTTTACTCTTTCAAGAGTGCTGTCAGTATCAGACTCCTTGAGCTCTTGCCGCCAACAACAGTTTACCCAACCTCCAGAGACGAGCATTTCAATTGGCCTTACCGACTGCTAGAGGGTTGCCACTTATCACAAAGTGCACTGAGTTGGATTGTCACCACAACACCACTCCCCCCCCGCCACCTGCACCATCCCTCCCCCCACCCCCCCAAAAAAAACCTGCCTTTTAGTCTTGAATATTGCATGTCGTCTTTTCCCCAACTGACCTCTGTTGGAGCTGTGCTATCAGCTAAAGTAAACTGTGGGGGATGTTGCACAAATATGGTGGGGCTCTATTTGTGTGCCAATTCACTGGGACCCTCATAACTCTGAAAGATAGGACCAGGTTTGCTGAACTATTTGTGCATAAGCAGAACCAGCAGAGCTGTGTGCCATTCTTGCTGATACTCATGCTATGTGGCTATGCTTTTCAATTTAAGGTATCCATTGTGTGTTCAGGAAAGCTTTTCTTTTAGTTGTAAGCGATTATGGTCCATGGAATCCCATTTGCAGTTAATCATTAAGATGGTGGTATCAGCTGCTGACTCTAAGTGCAGGATTCCTCCGCAGGCCTGCCATCAGGCTCAAATATGTGTGGGGAAACAGTCATTCATTTGTGATCTCCTCTGAATTGGCCAATTAGTGACTCTCGAAGCTGGAGGGCTTCCTATTGGTCCTCCAGCTTGGCAGAAACAGAACTTGGCCCTTTCAGAGGGCCCCAACGTAGAGATGTCCTCTCTCCAATTTTTGTAAATCTAAATTAAATAATGGCCTCAGCAGCTGGGTCACCATTGTAGAGGGGAGTATTTCCATGGGGCAGTCTGAGGCCTGGCAGGAAAAGAGAGCCTCTAATGTTGTCTAGAGCATTGGTCCCCAGTCTGCTTTGGGAGACTATCTTCAGGTAGCTACATTGTTGTCTGTGCCTCCTGGGACTGGAGACTGACTGGAAAATTCCAGTCAGCCTCTAACAATAGGTCTTTAACAAGGTGAATTGGGTGCTCACCGCTTGCGGGTGGGTAGGCCTGTAGACTCCCCCCCCCCACCCATCTTATCTCCAGGAAAATAGCCCAGGGACAGGATGGAGCCAGGGTGCTGCTGCACACCTGCCCACCTCTGTGCCTGCCCCCAGTGGGGCCTAAAAAATGTACCCCCCAACTGAAGCAAGTTATACTGATCCTGGTAATTTTATTTAAGAAGTTTTAAGGGATGGATGGACTATCCTATAATTGTGATTCAACTGCACAATGGTCTCACACGATTTGTGTAATTTCAGGAATGGACCAGACAAAACATGCCCCATGATCCTGACTTTGTTCTGATACAATGAGCTGAAGTTGGCTATGTGCCTATACTGCTCTCATAGCTTTGCTGTTGCCTAAAATCTAAGCCATACTAACACTAAAAGTGTGATCTAACTTTGATCTGCCAGTGTACAATTGGAGGCTGCAACTTGGGTATTTGAGTTGCCATCTGATCACCAGCAGAGACAGCTATTTTCAAACTGGTGCCAGTTGATTTTATAATATGGTGGTTGTTTTATTTTAAATAGCATCTGATTTATGGAAAGAGAAACTGTAAAGCCCCTGCTGAAAACTTACCCACTCCCAATGTTGGAATCAGCGACAGGCTCTTTGGCTTCTGTGCTATATGTTGAGTGGTGGGAGAGGGTCGGCACTTGAAGTCACAGAAACATTAGTCCTTCTATAGGTGTGCATGCCTTCTTATCACCAAGTGTATGAAAGTGAATATGTTAAATTGAAGCCTGCATGTATTAGCAATTGAGATAGGACTGCAGCAGAGATTTTGGATGGAATTTACTGCCCCTGCAAGAGATGAGAAAGGAGGCAGGCTGGCCTGAATTTGGTGAGCTAGCATCGGGTCCGATACCCGATGCCTTCACGCCTCTGCTGGTAATAAGTTCTGGGTGGGAAGGCCCATGGTCGACCTTCCTGCCCCGCCTCCACTTGAGTCCCTTGAGTGGTCAATTAACCACTGCTTAGGGCCTCTTCCCACCTCCGCTGCAACCATCCCAGCTCCAAGCGAGCCTGCCAACATGTGGCCTGCACACCTGGTAGAACTGTGGAGGCTGCATGTCAGCTTATGGGGTGTGCAGGGGGTGCATCTCTCGATCTGCAGTAATTGTGCATGATCAAGGGCAGGGGTCTGGCTGCTGACAGCACTCCCGTTCTGCTGACCCCCATGGTCTGCCTCTTCCCATGACCCCCATCCTGAGAGACACCACCCCACCTCAACAGCCCTTACTTTTTTCCTGGGCTGCTCTGGTGGGGGGGCGGGGTTCCAGAAGCAGACATAGCCTCCTCCATGGTGCTGCCAAGAGTAAGAGCTACAAGCCTCTGATTGGTCAGCAGCTCTTGGTGGGTGGGTGGTTGCCTTCTGGGGTCCTCAGTCTGGAGGAAGGCCCAATGCTGTCCACCTAACTGCCTGATAGGCAGAAGATATAGTGGGTCTTCCTCCTCGGGGCCAGCATGGGTGTCTTGCTGCTTTTTCAGGCAGCAAGTGAGACACCTGCTGAGAACGGAGGATTCTGACCTTTTAATAAAGTTTTGAACATATAGCTGAAATTTCCTTGCGTGAGAGAAAATGTTAATATTTGTTTCTACGTCAACAGTTCTCATTAAACACCAAAAAAGTCTAGGAAACATCAATAAAGGACAGAATTTCCCTATGGACTTCTGAACCCTGCCATCAGGCTCTTTTTGGGGTCAGAGGCCTGCACTCTTTAGGAAACAGTCACTCAGTGTGACCTTCCCTGGTGCAGCCACTAATGGCCAGAGGGTTGGCTTGCTGTCCAATTAAGGCCAGCGGGTGGGGTCTGGCTCTCCAGCTTCCAATTAGAGGCCTTCCAGCTTGAATGCAGCATCAGGATGGAAAGGAAGGTAAGTGAGGGAGAGGCTGCTTCAAAATGGAGGCGCGCCTCTCCAACTCTTTTGCAGCCAGGTCACCACTGTAGTTTAGGGGATGGGTGGAGGGACCAAGGGGGAACCCCTCTACAGAGCAGGCTGGGAGGGCCTTTAAGCCTGCTGGAAGGCACCCTGATCTGCCTTCAGGCAGCTGGACGACTACTCGCTGTCTCTGAGAATCTGGAGGCCAACTGGAAAATTCAAATCGGCCTCTGTTAACTGGCATCATTAATTACTTTAATCAGCTCCCACCACATGCAAGCAGGTAGACCTGCCAACAAACCACCACCCCACATCTGATCCTGCCTCTGGGGAAATGGCTAGAGGATGGGATGGAGACAGGGAAACTGGTACGTCACCCGACGGTCCTAGTGTAGCTTCCACTGCCTCTATTTCTGGCCCTGGCAGGCCGCAAAAGGCAACCTGAGCTGTGCATGCATGTTCATGTTTATATGATTAGAAAGGCGGAAAGAAAAGAGAAAAGATGGCAAACCTCAAATTTTTTCCACATAGCAAGGCCTTGGCTATCGGGGCACCTTGAAACTAAAAGGTCTCATTAATTCAAACAGTGGAGCTGTGCCATGCTTATGGTAAATTTATAAATGGGGATTACTAACAACGATGTCTGTAAAATGGTTTGGATTTTTGGCTCCAGTGCTATAATGGGCTTGATTTTCACCAAGTCAGGATGACTATTCCAGGATTCCTGACCCCATTACAAGGGTTCCAGATTTTCAGGAGTGCCTTTTAAGAGTGCGGGTGGTTCGTGTCAGAAGCCCGCACACTACATTCCTGACCTAGTCGGCTCCGTTGTGGGGATAGGCATGTCCTAGCCCTCCCCAATTTTCATGGAGTCGGCCTTGTTTTCAAAGAATTGCGGTTCACAACATCTCCAAAGTATTGTGAACCATAGTCTGTGTGAGGTGACCTTTTTTTTTTGAAGGTAAGTTTTTAAAAAGGTCCTCCTTATGCCCCATTCTCATACCAAGGAATGCCCCCAAACAACGCCCATGACACCTTATGCTTCCAATCCAGGTAAGCTCCCCGGTCAACCCCTTTGGCCCCTTATGCCAAGCTGTGGCAGTTCCATGCTTGTTGACCCACTGGTATACATTTATAGAACCAATGAACCCTATAGGATGTGTATTTTAAAATTTTTAAAAACAGTTGTTCATAACTTTCACTTTTTTAAAGAAAGACCTTTGACACTTTTATTGCCCTGTATTATCACCCAGACCATTTAAAGTTTCATTAGCTGAAACTCCAAGCACTCAAAACCTCTTAACCTTGTGTAAATAAACATCGTGCAATTGACAACACAGATCAGAGAACCAGAGCTGTTAATCAAGTAATGTTTTCTCTGGGGCTCAGGTGTTTCAACAGACTAGTGGATTTCTGGGCTCTCAGCCAAGCCTCATTATGTATTCTTGGCTGAGGGCCCAGACATCCATTACAGTATACATTTCTCTCAAGGTGGGCAGGTTGAGACGGAAAATTTCCTGACTCCCACTACCTGCCTCGAGGATGACCATCTAGTCCAATGTGTTTTGTTCCTCTTTAAGCCTGTTTCTTCATTGAGTGAGGAACAATATAGGCTATTTCCTGCACTGTTACTGTAGAGAATAGTGTAAATGTATTCAATAAGACTATGTGGCTATATTTTCCACCTGGAGGTGGATAGCAGGAGTCAGGAAATTCCCTGGCTTGGTGGATCCACCAGGGGGCAAAGGTTCCTCGAACAGCACAATTTATTTTCCAGAGTAGGGGATGGGGAGAAAGGTGGCAGGTATGTTCTTTGCCCAGTTGATTCACAGGACTGTACGCAGATCGAAGGTGGCCACAGGGGCTGCTGAGTGCTGAGGCTGGTTTAAGGCCTGCCACAGTTCTCTGGGACTTCGTCCCAGTTGGTTCAATATTAGGCCCTCTAGCTGTCACTCCTCACCTCCCCACTCGCTCTCCATGCCAGCTCATGACCCCACCCACCCTTAATGGCCTGTCATATCCTCCATGACAGCCCCTTATTGCCCCTATGCCAACCTGGTATCAACTCATTCCAACCCATGTCTCCCAACCCTTTGCCCTTGCATGATCCATGCAACTTGTCCAATATCCAGCACAAGCAGGCCTCAGGAGCCATGCTGAGATGAGATTTTATCTCATCTACCAAGCTATGTGGAAAATTTACCAGGTAGGTCCTATACACAAAACAGAACAAATCCAACCTGGCCAATTGCCACCTCATTAGTAAAGTGATGGAAAGGTTATCAACAGTGCTACCAAGTGGCACTTGCTTAGCAATAACATGCTCACTGATGCCCAGTTTGGGTTCTGCCAGGGCCACTCAGCTCCTGACCTCATTACAGCCTTGGTTCAAACATGGACAAAAGAGCTGAATTGTGAGGTGAGAGTGACTGCCCTTGACATCAAGGCTGCATTTGACCAAGTGTAGCATCAAGGAGCCCTAACAAAACTCGAGTCAATAGGAATCGGTTGTGGGGGGTGCTGGGGGAGGAGAATCTCTCCGCTAGTTGGAGTCATACCTAGCACAAAGGAAGATGGTTTTAGTTGTTGGAGGTCAGTCATCTCTGCTCCAAGACATCACTGCAGGAGTTCCTCAGGGTAGTGTTGTTGGCCCAACCATCTTCAGCTGCTTCATTATGACCTTCCTTCCATCATAAGGTCATAAGTGGGGATGTTCACTGATAGTGCAATCATCAGCAAACAACGTTCACCATTCGTGATTCCTCAGGTACTGAAGTAGTCCGTGTCCAAATGCAGCAATATCCAGGCTTGGGCTAACAAGTGGCAAGTAATAATCGCTCCACAAAGTGCCACGCAACGACCATCTCCAACAAGAGAGAATCTAACCGTCTCTTCATGTTCAATGGCATTGTCATCACTGAATCCCCCACTATCAACATCCTGGGGGTTACCATTGACCAGAAGCTGAACTGGATTAGCCATATGTATAATGTGGCTACAAGAGCGGGTCAGAAGCTATGAATCCTGCAACAAGTAACTCACCACCTGACTCCCCAAAGCCTGTCCACCATCTACAAGGCACAAGTCAGGAGTGTGATGGAATACTCCCCACTTGCTTGGATGAATGCAGCTCCCAAACACAAGAAGCTTGACACCATCCAGGACAAAACAGCCCACTTGTTTGACACCGCATCCACAAACATTCAGCCCTCCTCCACCAACACAGTAGCAGCAGTGTGTACTATCTACAAGATACACTGCAGGAATTCACGAAGGCCCCCATGACCGCTACCATCTAGAAGGACAAAGGCAGCATATAGATGGGAATGCCATCACCTGGAAGATCCCCTCCAAGTCACTCACCATCCTGACTTGGAAATATATTGCCATTCCTTCACTGTCACTGGGTCAAAAATCCTGGCACTCCCTTCCACGTACCTACACCACATGGACTGCACTGGTTGAAGAAGGCAGCTCATCACCACCTTCTCAAGGGCAACTGGGGTTGGGCAATAATTACTGGCCCCGCCAGTTAAGCCCACATCCCATGAATGAATTTTTAAAAAAGCCACTTTTCATTATACCTGATTCTGGTCTCATCTTATATCCATACATAGCACAGAACTGTAAAGTATAGTAGGAGATCTTTTGGCCCAAAGCTGCCAGCTCTCCATTTGGTCTCTTTTGTGTCTTTCACACCCTTTTTCAGTTTCTCTTTCCTATCTGCAAAATGATTCAAATTGAGTAGATTTCACTCATCCCTGCCAACATGGAGTCCAATTAACAAGGTCAGCTAATGCATTATTAAGCGTGGGATCTTCTCATTAATATTACTCAATTCTATATGCATTCAGCTTTGTAGTTGAGTTGGCAGACCTGTACTTTTGCTGGATTTTGGCTCATAATTGTCAAGCTCTTCTGTTTAGATGATGTCATCATTGATAATGCTGCAGCATTTTTGCAATATGGGTTGTCACTCCTTAACCCTCCATTTAGCTGGCATCCAAAGTGCACATAATAGTAGTGACCGCAGCCTAGTGACCTGGACTAGAAATCCTGAGTGGCTTATTAGCTTCCCTTCCTTCCCCATGGTTGCTGAGCCTTGTTAATCCTTTATTGTTGCCTGGCTGAAATCAGCTCACGTGGCAGGGACAAACCTGGTCTTTGTGGTTCATTGTCAAACCAGGTAATGTCTTTACCAACTGAGAATCATTCAGTTTTATTAATGCCCCTGGAGAAACTTGATTGCTTTCCAAGTTAATGCACAACTTGGTCCTAACAGCTTACTCTGCATTTGATCTGTAAATAAGGGTCAGAATTTCACAAGTGCTTGCTAAGCCAGGGTAACTAAAGTATGGAAAGACTGCAATTGCTTTGTCATAGCCTGACTGACACAAGTACAGTGCATTAAAATATACCTTTCCTGTTGCCAGCTCAGCTTCACTGACTGCACAAAATAGGCCTGCTGGTTTTCCTTTGAAATGTGCAGCAGTGCTGCACTTGTGCACTGTGCCTGCGTGTTCATGCACTCTGGTGGCTGTGGTTCAGTGGTAGTAATCCTTGCATGGTCAGAAGATTGCAGAATTAAATTCCACTCCCAAATACATGAGCACTGGGCTTACATTGGGCTTGCACTTCAGTGCAGTGCTGAAGGAGCACTGTTGAAGGTGTCTTTCAAATGAGGCAGGAAATCAAGGTCATATCTGCCCTCTATTTTGAAGAAGAGCCAACATTTATCCGTCAACCAACATCACTAAAAACAAATTGTCTGAACATTTATCACATTTGTTTGTGGGACCATGCTGTGAGCAAATTGGTTTGTAGGAACCTGCTGTTAGCAAATTAGTTGTGTTTCCTCACACTAAAAGTGATTTACACTTCAAAAGACTTAATTGGTTGTCAATTTTTTTGGATGCCTTTGGGTTGTGAGTGACAATATAAACGTAAATCTATCTGTTAGGTAAATGTACTTCTATTTTTATTAGTGGGAGGTGCAGAGAGGAAATGGCGTTCAGTAGCCAGTATCAGATAGTCTTTTGGATTCTGGACAATTGTATTAATTTCATGCTAGAGTCCACAAGAACATTTCAGTTTGGGCTGATGCTCAAAACAGCAAAAACATACATTTTATATAGTGCCTTTTTAATGTAGCAAAACATCACAAGTCACTTCACAAGAGCATTATCAAATACAATTTGACACCAAGCCGCAAAGTGATATTAGGACAGATGACCAGAAGTTTGAAGGGTGACACTAAGGGGCAAAGAGAAGCAGAGAGAGAAAGGAATTCCAGAACTTATGGTCTTGGCAGTTGAAGACATGGCTGCTAGTGGTGAGGATGAACAAGAGTCAGTCATTTACATAAGAGATAGCGTGCATTTGCATTTTTTGAATAGAGTATTCAAGAAGTGGGGTGAAAACTTGCCGCCCATCTAGCAGCTACCAAGCAATATGTTTATATTATTAATAAAATTGGTACTATGAAAGGGGTTTCATTGCTAAAAGGTGGAGTTCAAAGAGGCTGGTAAGACAATGAGAATTTGCATTCAATCAGTGGGGTAGGTATAACAAGACAACCGTCTTGGGTGTGCAGAGCAGAGGCAAGATGAGATCAAAGGGCAGCTGCAAGCCTCCAACTGACTCCACAGGAACCAAAGTGAAAAGAATCCCATTTTGAATTCATAAGGTGAAAATGCTTTGCCTGGTGTCTAATTAAGTCTATGGGTTGTTGTTGCGTTAATGAAGATTAGTTTGGGAAGATGGCAGGACATATCGAGAGAATTGGTAACAAAGCGTATGGGATATTGGGTTTCATAACTAGAGACATTGAGTACAAAAGCAAGGAAGTTATGCTGAACCTTCTAAAGTTCTGGTTAGGCCTCAACTAGAGTATTGTATCCAGTTCTGGTCACCACACTTTAGGAATGTGAAGGTCTTGGAGGTTGCAGAGGAGATTTAGCAGGATGTTTCCAAGTATGGAAAATTTTAGCTACAGGTTAGGTTGGAAAAGCAGAGGTTATTCTCCTTGGAGCAAAGATAATTGAGGGGAGATTTAATAGAGGTGTGCAAGATTATGAAAGCTTTGAATAAGGTTCGCTGATGGTGCAATAATTAGGGGACACAGATTTAAGATTTTGAACAAGAGATGCAGGGGGGTTATGAGGAGGAACTTTTTTTTTTAAAAACACAGTGATAGGTAATGACCTGGAACACTCTGTCCATGGCGTGTTGGAAGCATAAACAATAATTTCAAAATGAAATTAGATGGGAAACTTGTAGGAAATAAACCTTTAGGCCTACGGGGATTGAACAGGGGAGTGGGACTGACTGGATTGCTCTATGGAGAGCTGGCATGGACTTGATGGGCCATATAGCTTCCTCGTTGGGGCCTAACCAGAACTTTAGAAGGTTCAGCATGACTTCCTTGCTTTTGTACTTAATGTCTCTAGTTATGAAGCCCAATATCCCATATGCTTTGCTAACCATTCCCTCGATATGTCCGGCCATCTTCAAAGATCGATACACATGCATTTTGAGGTTCTTCTGTTCCTGCGCACTCTTTAGAACTGTGCTATTAAGTCTATATTGCCTCTCCCTATCACTTCTGCCAAAATCACCTCACTGTACTGAATTCCACCTGTCACTTGCCTGCCCATTCCACTAGCCTTGTTATGACCTCAGTTGGTAAAGCGGGGTTATTTAAACATCCCAGAGGGAAACAGCTGTCATAGCCTATAATTTTAAGTGTTATGTTTGAGATGTGACTCTAAATTGAAGAATCAGGCCATCAGTTCTCGGTTTCACATTAAGTGAAACATTTTATATATAACACTGTTGTGTTAATGGAGATTAGTTTTGGAATTTGTTAAAAGTTATGGTATTAATAATTTGTAGCCATGCACATGTGTGTGTATATGTATATGTGTGTGTATGGCTACAAATTACTACTATCATAACTTTTAACAAATTCCCAAACTAATCTCCATTAACGCAACAGCAACCCATAGACTTAACTAGACACCAGGCAAAGCATTTTCACCTTACGAATTCAAAATGAGATTCTTTTCACTTTGGTTCCTGTGGAGTCAGTTGGAGGCTTGCAGCTGCCTTTTGATCTCATCTTGCCTCTGCTCTGCACACCCAAGACGGTTGTCTTGTTATACCTACCACCACTGATTGAATGCAAATTCTCATTGTCTCACCAGCCTCTTTGAACTCCACCTTTTAGCAATGAAACCCCTTTCATAGTACCAATTTTATTAATAATATAAGCATATTGCTTGGTAGCTGCTAGATGGGTGGCAAGTTTTCACCCCACTTTTTGAATATTCTATTCAAAAAATGCAAATGCACGCTATCTCTCTTATATCAAAGCTAATACACATCAAAGCACCCAAACTAGCTGACTTTAATCCACTTAAGACACACCCACAGACTATACCTTTATTTTAAAAGAAAAATCTTTTCCAATAATATTATATGCATTTAATAGCTTCATGACAAGCCTATTAATGTCACGTTACAGGCAATTTGTATTAACATCAATGTTTGCCATTCCTCCAAGTTTGGTATCAATGGCAAATTTTGAAATTCTACTGTTTCAATATTCAAGTCATTTATATGAAGCAAAAATAGCAGTGGTCCTAGCACTGACCCTTGGGAAATACCCCAATCTACCATCCTCCAACTGAAAAATAACCATTTACTACAATTCCCTGCTTTCTATCCTGAAGCCAACTTTCATTTATCCAATCAGACGCTGACCCTTCTATTCCATGAACTGCAATTTTGTTAACCAGCCTTTTTTCATAAGAATAGAAAAGAATATTTTTTAAGCTGTAAAATGTCTAAGTGTTGATGTTCAAAGAGACTTTGGTGTGCTTATACAAGGAGCACCAAGTTAGCATGCAGGTATAGAAAGCAATTAAGAAGTCAAATGGACGTTGGCCTTTATTGCAAGGGGATTGGAGTATAAGAATAAAGAAGTCTTGCTGCAATTGTACAGGGTTTTTGAGAGATCGCACCTGCAATACTGTGTGCAGTTTTGGTCTCTACGTTTAAGAAAAGATATACTAGCATTGGAGGTGGCTCATCAAAGATTCAGTAGATTGGCCCCTGTGATGAGGGGATTGTCCTATAATGAGAGACTAATTAAATTGGGCTTACATTCTGTGGCATTTAGAAGAATGAGAGGTGACCTCATTGAAACCTACAAAATTCTGAGGGTAGACACAGGTTGCTTCTGCTGGTTGGGGAATCTAAAATACAGGGGCAGAGTTTCAGGATAAGGAACCAATCATTTAGGACTGGGATGAGGAGAAATTACTTTCCTCAAAGGGTTGTGAATCTTTGGAATTCTATCTCCCAGGTTTGTGAATGCTCCATCACTGAATACATTTTAAGGCTGGGATAAACAGATTTTTGGTGTCTCGGGGGATTAAAGGATGTGAGGAGTGGGCAGGAAAATGGAGATGAAGCCCTAGGTCATCCATGATTGCATTGGATGGTGGAGCAGGCTTGACAGGCCATTTGGTCTACTCCTGCTCCTATTTCTTGTGTTTGTGTTCTTGTTGAATTTAACTATCAAAAAATTCAATTGAGTTAGTCAAACATGTGGCCAGAATTGGAAGAGTGCAGATATCTCAGAAGGTTGTCAGGCTGGAGGAGATAACAGATGGAGAGAGAGGAGTTCACTGAGGATTTTGCTCATTGACTGCTCCATGGTAGGCTCAGATGTCAGAGGCCTATGATTTTTGTGCCGTGACAGGTATAAAATTGGTGCAAAACATGAATTATAAAAGGTGCAAGATAGCCTTTTGATAACCCAGCACAACACTGGTATCAGTAATGTACCTTCAAGGTTACTTGTAGCTGCATCCAATTATGACCTATACAGGAGGGAAAGGGTGCACCTCCTCACTGCATCAGCGCCCCCCACCCCACCCCTCATTCAATGAGAGTGTTTTGCATTGAGATTATACTTCAACCCCCATCTACTAAGCAGAATTGATGCATGTGCAGATTGTAGGAAAATGGAGATAACAGGCAGCCAAAGGTCCATCCGATTTGAGGGGATTGGGTTGCATTGCTTATGTGGACATCACTAATCTAATCATTCATAAGAATCTGTTGATTCTTGTTTATGTTTGGAATACACAGTGGGCCCTAGAGCTGATTGCAGCATCCAGTTCTTTAGCTCTTTTTCTAAAGATCTTGAAAACATGGGAGTTCCAGACAGCAAATAGACTCTGTAGCTTCATCACTTCAGCATCCAGGGTTAAATTCCTTGAACTTTAAATGGGGGAATGTGGTTTAAAACTCAGATTCTTGCTCTAGGATGAACTAGGAATTGAAGGACAGATCATCTAGCTTTGCTAAAAACTTAAGTAGCAATTAAAAGTAGGAATTGCCAAATAATTATCTGCAATGTAAGAGGATGTGAATTATCTCCTTGTCCCTTGCATTGAATGTTTGTACACTTTAATCAAAACTACAAATCTGCACAGAAAGTAGGACTGAGTGTTTGTTTCATTATGAGCTCAAGATCACTGTCCTCAGCTCTCTTATTGCCTCCCTCACTGTATCCTGGCAGTGGAGAGCAAACAACAACTTCAGTTCATCTTTCTGATTAAAATTTTAAGCTCTCTTGAAATGTATTTATTTGTATACATTTGTATCACTTCAGAAGCAACTTGCACCATTATGAATATAAGAAGTTGGAGCAGAAGTAGGCCATTCGGCCCCTTGAGCCTGGTTCGCCATTCAGTAAGGTGATGGCTGATCGGTTTGTTTTGAATTCCACATTCCCACCTACCCCAGATAACCTTTTGATTCT
This sequence comes from Cetorhinus maximus, assembly GCF_964194155.1. Classification (NCBI taxonomy): domain Eukaryota; kingdom Metazoa; phylum Chordata; class Chondrichthyes; order Lamniformes; family Cetorhinidae; genus Cetorhinus; species Cetorhinus maximus. The sequence continues at coordinate 33,070,879 of NC_135892.1, read as the reverse complement.
CTTGCCTAACAAGAATCTATCTACCTCCGCCTTAACGATATTCAATGACTCTGCCTCCACTGCATTCTGAGGCAGAAGGTTCCAAAGTCGAATGACCCTCAGAAAATTTTTCCTCATGTCTGTCCTAAAACAGCAGTCCCCTATTTCTGGACTCTGACGAGAATAAACATCCTTTCCATGTCCACCTTGTCAAGACAATTCAGGATCTTTTATACTTCAATCAAGCCACCCCTCACCTCTTCTACTCTTTTTTAAAACTCCAGTGGAAACAAGCCCAGACTATCCAACCTTTCCTCGCAAGACAACCCACTCATTCCAGTAAACCTTCTTTGAACCGCCTTTGACGCATTTTACGCCCTTCCTTAAATAAGGCAACCAAAACTGCACACTGTATTCAAGATGTGGTCTCAACCAATGCCTGTATAACTGAAGCATAACATTACTTTTATGTTCAATTCTTCTTGTAATAAAGGATAGCATTCCACTAGCCACCTTAATTACTTGCTGTACCTCTGTTTAATTCATATATTTTAATCATTAATACCTGGTAAGTTTTTTTTTGCACATTTAAGGCTCATTTGCATCTTGGAGAGTCTGGTCAGACTAAATGTAAAAAGCCAACAGAATTTGAAGCACCAGAGCTCATTCTTTCTTGTCTCTGCAATTAGATTCCTGTACACACTCCACAGCAGCCCACCACTTCACACAAAAAAACCCCACAAGCTCTTGCTTGTGTTGTTGTTTTGCTGAATAATTGTAGTTGCTGCTGAGATCTAAAGGAAAGAAACAATGAAATAATGGGAATTAATGCTGAAGTGTACAGCCTCAATTCTTTATTGAATCCACAGTAACAAGAACTGCATTTATATAGTTCCTTTTAATGTCGTAAAATGTCCCAAGGCACTGAGTATCTTCAAACAATTCTGACGCCAAGGGTGGGATCTTGTGCCCTCCCCCATGGCAAATGGTGGTAGGTGGAGAATTTAATCAGATGGGAGGATGGTGGATGGGATGGCTTTGATTTCTCCCCCCCACCGCTCCCCCCAATATTTAGTTGGAGGAAATTTCTGCTTATCCAATACTGGATGTCAGACCAGCAGTGTTACAAGTCAGATGGTGGAGGGGTCAAGAGAGGTGATAATTTGGTAGAGTTGTTGGTGTACATATGGCATCTAAAATGTTTTTGGATGCAATGAGTCAGTGACCCTGAAATGTCATCTCTTCTTATGAAGCCTCCAACTTTGATTAGTGATAGAAGAGCAGATCTGTCCATGGCATTGTTTATGGTAAAAAGAAGGATGTGGTATTTTGTAGTTACAATCTTTGCTTTCTGCAACACAAATAATATTGGAGGTAATGTCTGTATTCTTAATTGCTCTTTCCTAATTATGAAATCTGCCTTATGAAAAGACTATTGATGACAGTTCCACTAGCCTGACTCCTTTAAAGCCATAAATCTACTTCCTGCTGAATGACCCCATGGGGTAAATTCCTGTCAACACATCTGGAGGTTATGCTGTTGCTCAGGAAAGTTGCTGTGTTGATTGGTAGTTGTTGGTTGCTCCCCTTGGGGAGAAACAAGGTTATCCAAGTTGGCAGAAACTAGCAGGAAATGAGTGACATTTATACTTTTTAAGATTAAAGACTGGATGTTCAGATTCCAGTAGACTCTGGCAGCCTTTTTAAAATGGCAGGCAGGGCCCAGATGTGGATATCCCACCCCCATTTCAGACACATCTCATTTTCGCTGAGACAAGGAACAAGGCGAACTGTGAATTACACAGGCAGGGAAACCCAAACTTAGGAAGGCCATTTGAAAACACCATTTCACTGTTCCAAGGCCTTAATCTGCAGTGTGAAAGTCATGAATTTATGAAGGAGGTGTAAACACGTGCACAGAATGGATAAGGCCCCAAGTGTCATGATCTGAAATTATTTAAATCCAAGCCCTTTAAAGATTAGAAAAAAAGGCTGCAGCTATCAGTTAGAATAAAAAAGCAGACTTCTGCTTTGGGAGTGCATTGATTGACAGGCCACCTGTGCAGGAAAAAAGTCATCTTTTCCTTCAGTTTCAATAGACTTCACTGTTGGTATTTCCCAAGAGCTGTTATTACAGCTGAATTTGTTGTGAATGCTTGGCTGAGTTTCAAATGCTTAAAAAAACCATCTCAGCAGGGGACTGAGTTCGCAGTTTGACAGTTTTAAGAGGCAATTAAAGGATTAGATATCTTTGTAACATATTGATCACTTGAGGGATTTTCAATTTTTTGAATTGGTTTCATGAATGAGTCTTTTCAGTACCAAGTACATATGAATGAGAACTCTCTTGGACTGTTAGAAGTATTTTTCATCTTCACAGGCTCCTGTGATCTGCCTATTGTGGGTACTGGGTGAGTCGCTATGGATGTGGAATGGGTTGTATGAAAGGCATGGTGGTGACATGGGGGTATAAGGGAGCATCAGTGGCATTGGATGGTGGGCAGTGGGGGCTAGAAGGCCTAACAGCCATTTAGACAACTGGGCCAATGTCTCAGAACAGAGACGGGCCTTCTGACCTGTGCCCCAGGAGAAACATTGAGGAAACTGAGTGCGAATTACAATGGAGTGCTGGAGTTGAGCACTTCAGGGAGTTGAGCGGAGGAAGGGAAAGAGGTGTTTGGTTGTTTTTGTCTAAACCTTTTCAGCCTCTAGCTCTGCTACAGGAGAAGAAGCTGGTTAATTGGTGAGTATCTGGTAAGTTGATTCTATTCCTAAGTCTCAAAATTAGTATATTTCGAGCAGGAAAGGATAAAAGGCGTGGATAGAGAGGCCTACCTGCAGTGAGACCCACGAGCCACAATGTGATGAGTGCAGGGAAAGCAGCTGATTGAGTATTTATAGTCTTTAAAAGTAAGGTCTTCAGTTTGTGTTTAGGTCTCCAGTCTTTTTCTCTCTTCTTAAAAATATCTTAAGTATAAGATCAATACTGGTGTAAAAAATAATAATTACAATAAAGTGTAAAGTGTGTGAATATTAGAGTAATTAATAAATTAAAATAAGACACGATAGTGATGGCAGGATGGGTGATGTGGTGCTGCTGCAGCAGTGTGTGGGAACTGCTGAACACCAAGGTGATATAGAGTGAACACATCTGTAGTAAGTGTTTGCAGCTTGAGGAACTTTGGATCCGAGTTAAGGAGCTGGAGTCTGAGCTACAGACATTGCGCCAGTCAGGGAGGGGGGAAGTTACCTGGACACTTCGCTCCAGGAGGCAGTCACACCCCTCAGATTAGGTATATCAAATTTGGTCTGTGATCAGGGACAGGAGGGTGTGACTGCAGGTGCAGCAGGTATAAGGACCCAGGGAGTAGTGTTTGGGAAGTCTCAGCCCCTGCAATTGTCCAACAGTTACGTTCTTACAAGCTGTGTAGATGAGAGTGGGGACTGCAGGGAGGATGAGCGAACTGACTATGGCACCGTGGTACAGGCAAACATTCAAGTCGGGGGAGGAAATAGAAACGTAGTAGTGGTAGGGGACAGTAGGAGGATAGATACTGTTCTCTGCAGCCATGAGCATTAGTCCCGACGGTTGTGTTGCCTGCCTGGTGCCACGGTTAAGGACAACTCCTCCGGGCTGGAGAGGAACTTGGAGTGGAAGGGGAGGAATCCAGCTGTCATCGTCCATATTGGTACCAATGACAATAGGACTAGAAAGGAGGTTCTGCTGAAAGAATTTGAACAGTTAGGAGCTGAATTTAAAAAGCAGAACCTCCAAGGTGGTAACCTTGGGATTACTACCTGAGCCACGGGCAAACTGGCATAGGGTAAATAAAGTCAACGAGTTAAATGCGTGGCTCAGATTGGTATGGGAGGAATGGGTTTCAGTTCAGGGGGCATTTGCACCAGTACTGAGGTAGAAGTACTGTTCCAGTGGGACGGGCTTCATTTGAACCGTGCTGGGACCAGTGTCCTGGCGAATCGAATAACTTGGGCTGTAGAAGGGACTTTAAAGTAAATAGAGGAGCGGAGGGTTCTAGAGAGGGGATACATAGGCTTGCAAAGCAAAAGGATATGGCAGCATTGCAGGGCAGCTATTTAGGTAATGATACCTGGAGTGTGATAGGGAGGGACAGAGTGTACAAACATAAAAGAAACAGCAATGGGATCAAAGGGGGGAAAAATGGTTAAAAAGGCAAAATTAATGGACCTCTTATTTGGAACGAAATAAATGAATTAACGGCACAAATAGAGGTTAATGGGTATGATATAGCCATTACGGGGGCATGGTTACAAGGAGATCAAAGCTGGAAATTAAATATTCAGGGGTCTGTGACTTTTTGAAAGGACAAGGAGGAAGGAAAGGGTGGTTGGGTAGCTTTGTTGCTACAAAACGGAATAAGTACGATAGCGAGAAATGACCTTGGATTGGAAGATGTAGAATCCATATGGGTTGAGGTAAGAAATAACTAGGGGAAGAAGACACTGGTGGGTAGTCTAATAGGCCCCCTGACAATAGCTATACTGCAGGGCAGAGAATAAACCAGGTGATAATAAGGGTATGTTAAAAAAAGCAGTACATTAATCATGGGCGACTTTAATCTTCATGTAGACTAAAAATCAAATTGGGGGGCAGAGGTAGCCACGAGCAAGAATTCATAGTGCATTTGGGACCATTTGCTAGAACAATATGCTGTGGATCCAACCAGGGATCAGGCTATTTTGGATCTGGTAATGTGTAATGACGCAGGTTTAATAAATGATCTCATAGTAAAGGACCCCTTAGGAAACAGTGACCACAGCATGGTAGAATTTAGCATTCAGTTTGAGTGAGAAACTTGGGTCAGAAACAACTGTGCTAAACTTAAATAAGGGTAATTACAAAGCAATGAGGGCAGAGTTGGCTGGAGTGGACAGGGAAAGGAGTTTAGCAGAAAAGACGGTTGATGAACAATGGCAGATGTTTAAGAAAATAGTTCATGACTCGCAACACAGATATATTCCATTGAGGAAGAATGATTCTAGGAATGGGATAACTTCCTTGGTTGACCATGGTTGGTTTAAGGATAATATCAACTTGAAAGAAAAAACATACAATGTGGCAAAGATTAGTGGTAAGCCAGAGGATTCGGAAAGTTTTTTAAAAAGCAACAAAAAAAAGGGAGAAAATATATCAAGGATAAACTAGCAAGTAACATAAAAATGGACAGTAGGAACTTCTTTATAAAAAGGAAGAGAGATGCCAAAGTGAACATAGGCCCCTTGGAGAATGAGGCAGGGGAAATAATAACGAGGAACCGGGAAATTGCAGAGGAGTTGAATAAATACTTTACATCAGTTTTCACGAAAAGATACTAATACATTCCAAAAATACTAAATAATCAAGGAGAAGAAAGGGGGGAGGAAATAAATACAATAACTATCACTAGAGAAAGTACTGTAGAAACTAATGTGGCTAAAGACCAATAAATCCCCTGGACCTGATGGGTTGCATCCTAGGATGTTAAAGGAGGTAGCTACAGAGATAGTGGATGCACTGCTAGTAATCTTGCAAGAATCCTTAGATTCTGGAAAAGTTCCAGAGGATTGGCAAACTGCTAATGTACCACCCTTCTTCAAAAAGGGAGGGAGACAAAAAAACAGGTAACTATAGGCCAGTTAGCTTAATATCTGTCATTGGAAAAATGTTGGAGTCTATTATAAAGGATGTAATAGTAGAGCATTTAGAAATGCATAATATAATCAAACGGCATCAGCATGGCTTCATGAAGGGGAAATCAAGCCTGACAAATAGGTTTAGAATTCTTTGAGGAGATAACAAGCAGGATAGATAAAAGGGAAATTGGTCGATGTAATATATTTGGATTTCCAAAAGGCATTTGATAAGGTACTGCACACAAGGCTACTTAAGATAAATGCCCATGGTGTTGGGGGTATTTGCATGGATAGAGAATTGGCTAACTAATAGAAGACAGAGTTGGGATATGGGGGGCATTTTCAGGATGGCAACCTATAACTAGTGGAGTGCCACAGGGATCAGTGCTGGGACCACAATTATTTACAATGTATATTAATGACTTAGTTGAGGGAAGTGGATGTACTATCACCAAGTTTGCAGATGACATGTGAAGGCAAGTGGTGAGGATGATGAATCTACAGAGGGATTATAGACAGGTTAAGTGATTGGGCAAAAACTTGGCAGATGGAATATAATGTGGGAAAATGTGAGGTTATGTACTTTGGCAGGAAGAATAGATGAGCTGAATATTATTTAAATGGGGAAAGACCTGCAGAAAGCTGCAGCACAGTGATTTGGGGGTCCTCGTGCATGAATCACAAAAAGCTAGCATACAAATTCAGCAGGAAATAGGGAAGGAAAATGGAATGTTGGCCTTTATTTCAAAGGGAATGGAGTATAAAAATAGGGAAGTCTTGCTAAAACTATACAAGGCACTAGTTAGACCACACCTAAAATACTGTGAACAATTTTAGTCCCCTTATCTAAGGGAAGATACACTGGCATTGCAGGGAGTCCAGAGAAGGCTCACCTAGGTTGATCCTGGGTATGGAGGGATTTTCTTATGAGGAGAGGTTGAGTAGGTTGGGCCTGTACTCATTGGAGTTTAGCAGAATGAGAGGCAACCATATTGAAACATATAAGATTCTTAGGGGACTTCACAGGTTAGATGCTGAGAGGTTTCCCCTTGTGGGAGAGTCTCTGACCAGAGGGCATAATCTGAGTAAGGGGTCACCTATTTAAGACAGATGAGAAATTTCTTCTCTCCGAGGGTAGTGAATCTGTGGAATTCTTTACCGCAGAGGACTGTAGAAGTGTTTTTTTTTCACTAACAGGATGTGGGCTTCGCTGGCTGGGCCAGCATTTATTGCCCGTCCCTAGTTGCCCTTGAGAAGGTGGTGGTGAGCTGCCTTCTTGAACCACTGCAGTCCTTGTGGGATAGGTTCACCCACCGTGCTGTTAGGATAGGAGTTCCATGATTTTGACCCAGTGACTGAAGGAACGGCGATATATTTCCAAATCAGGATGGTGAGTGACTTGGAGGGGAACTTCCATGTGGTGGGGTTCCCATCTATCTGCTGCCCTTGCCTTTCTAGATGGCAGTGGTCATGGGTTTGGAAGGTGCTGTTGAAGGAGCCTTGGTGAATTCCTGCAGTGCATCTTGTAGATGGTACACACTTGCTACTGTACGCTGGTGGTGGAGGGAGTGAATGTTTGTGGATGTGGTGCCAATCAAGTGGGCTGCTTTGTCCTGGACAGTGTCAAGCTTCTTGAATGTTGTGGGAGCTGCACTCATCCAGGCAAGTGGGGAGTATTCTATGACATTCCTAACTTGTGCCTTGTAGATGGTGGACAGGCTTTGGGGAGTCAGAAGGTGAGTTACTCATCGTACGATTCCTAGCCTCTGACCTGCTCTTGTAACCACAGTATTTATATGGCTAGTCCAGTTCAGTTTCTGGTCAATGGAAAACTCCAGGATGTTGATAGTGAGGGATTCGGTGATGATAATGCCATTGAACATCAAGGGGCGATGGTTGGATTCTCTCTTCTTGGAGATGGTCATTGCCTAACACTTGTGTGGCGTAAATGTTACTTGTCAGCCCAAGCCTGGATATTGTCCAGGTCTTGCTGCATTTGGACATGGACTGTTTTAGTATCTGAGGAGTTGCGAATGGTGCTGAACATCATGCAATCATCAGAAAAAATCCCCACTGATGACCTTATGATGGAAGGAAGGTCATTAATGAAGCAGCTGAAGGTGGGCCTAGGACACTACCCTGAGGAACTCCTGCAGTGATGTCCTGGAACTGAGATGACTGACCTCCCAACAACCCCAAACATCATCCTTTATGCTAGGTGTGACTCCAACCAGCGGAGAGTTTTCCCCGATTCCCATTGACTCCAGTTTTGCTAGGGCTCCTTGATGCCACACTCGGTCAAATATGGCCTTGATGTCAAGGGCAATCACTCTCTCCTCACCTTGGGAGTTCACTTCTTGCCCATGATTGAACCGAGGCTGTAATGAGGTCAGGAGCTGAGTGACCCTGGTGGTACCCAAACTGGGGGCTGAATTTTGCCGTCGGCAAGCAGGGGGTGGGGCCCGCTCGCTGACGCGGGATGACGTCAGTGGGAACCCCCGACGTCATCCCACCCCATTTAAATTTTCAGGAAGGTAGGGGCACAGTAAAATCAGCTGTGCACCCGCCGACCTGTCCATGGCCAATTGAAGCCATTGACAGGATAATTAAACAATTACAGGACCTGCCCGTCCAACCTTAAGGTTGGTGGGCAGGCCAGGAGCCCTGGCGGGCAATAGAAAAAACATGAAACCTCATCCACTGGCGGGATGAGCTTTCATGTAGGGTTTTAAACAGTTTAATAAAGTTTTAGTGTAATTAATGAACATGTCCCATCTCATGTGACATTGTCACATGAGGGGGACATGTTAAGGATATTTTTTTCTATTTTCAATGTTTTTAAAAGTGTCAGCAATCTCCCTGAGGCAGCACTTAGCCTCAGGGAGATGTGCGCTCTTTCGTGTGCATGCGTGAAAGAGCGCACACTCACTTTTGGGGAATCCCCCCCCCCCCCCGCCCACCCGCATAGGAAGCGTATAGCACTTCCTGCCAGATGTCACCCTGAGTGGGCCTTAATTGGCCCGCCCACGTAAAATGGTGGCGGGGCCCGCTTCTCCGGCGGGGATCGGCTCCCCGCCCGCCGGAGATTGGGTCAGGCCCGCCTGCCCGGCAGGCAGAAAATTCTGCCCTGGGTGTCAGTGAGCAACTTATAGCTAAGCAAGTGTCACTTGAGAGCACTGTTGATGACCCCTTCCATCATTTTACTGATTGTGTGTAGACTGATGGGACGGTATTTGGCCGGGTTGGATTTGTCCTGCTTTTTGTGGACAGGGCATATCTGGGCAACTTTTCACATAGCTGGGTAGATGCCAGTGTTGTAGCTGTACTGGAACAGCTTGGCTAGGGGTGCAGCAGGTTCTGGAGCACAAGTCTTCAGTACTATTGCTGGAACATTGTCAGGGCCCATAGCCATTGCCGTATCCAGTGCCTTCAGCCATTTCTTTATCATGTGGAGTGATTCAAATTGGCTGAAGACCGGCATCTGTGATGCTGGGGATCTCCGGAGGAGACTGAGATGGACCATCCACTCGGCACTTCTGGCTGAAGATTGTAGCAAATGCTTCAGCCTTGTCTTTTGCACTGATGTGCTGAGTCCTCCATCATTGAGGATGGGGATATTTGTAGAGCTGCCTCCAGTGAGTTGTTTAATTGTCCACCACCATTCACGACTGGATGTGGCAAGACTGCAGAGCTTAGATCTGATCCGTTGGTTGCAGGATTGCTTAGCTCTGTCTATCACTTGCTGCTTATGCTGTTTTGGCACGCAATTAGTCCTGTGTTATAACTTCACCAGGTTGACACCTCCTGGAGTTGCTCCAGGCATGCCCTCCTGCACTCTTCATTGAACCAGTGTTGATCTCCTGGCTTGATGGTGATGGTAGAGTTGGAGATATGCTGGACCATGAGGTTACAGACTGTTAAAGTACAATTCTGTTGCTGATGATGGCCCACGGTACCTCATGGATGCTCAGTCTTGACTTGCTAGATCTTTGAAATCTAACAATTTAGCATGATGGACTGTATCCTCATTGTGAAGGCGGGACTTTGTCTCCACAACTGTGCGGTATTCATTCCTACCAATAACGTACTGTCATGGACAGATGCATCTGCAGCAGGCAGGTTGGTGAGGATGAGGTCACCCTCTTGTTGGTTCCCTCACCACCTGCCGCAGACTTAGTCTAGCAGTAATGTCATTTAGAGCTTGGTCAGTGGTGGTGTTACCAAGCCACTCTTGGTGGTGGATGTTGGAAGTCCCCTACCCAGAGTACATTCTGCACCCTTGCCACCCGCAGTGCTTCCACCAAGTGGTGTTCAACATGGAGGAGCACTGATTCATCAGCTGAGGGAGGGTGGTATGCAGTAATCAGCAGGGGCATTCCTTGTCCATGTTTGACCTGGTGACAGGAGACTTCATGGGGTCCGGAGTCAATGGGTGAGAACTCCCAGGGCAACTCCCTCCTGATTGTATACCACTTGCTGTGGCGATATCTGGGACATTACCTGTAATGTGTGATTCTGTGAGGATGACTGTCGGGCTGTTCCTTGACTTGTCTATGAGCCAGCTCTCCCAATTTTGGCACTAGCCCCCAGATGTTAATAAGGAGCACTTTTCAGGTCGACACCGTTGTTGTTTCCGGTGCCTAGGTCGATGCAGGGTGGTCCGTCTGGTTTCATTCCTTTTTTGTGACTTTGTAGCAGATTGTTACAACTGAGTGGCTTGCTAGAGTGCAGAGGGCATTGTGGGTCTGCAGTCATGTGTAGGCCAAACCAGATAAGGACAACAGATTTCCTTCCCTAAAGGGCATTAGTGAACCAGGTGGGTTTTTACAACAGTAGACAGTGGTTCCATGGTCATCATTAGACTTTTAATTCCAGATTTGCCGTGGCAGGAGTCAAACCCAGGTCCCCAGAGCATTAGCCTGGGCCTCTGGATTACTAGTCCAGCAACAATGCCACTACACCATCGCCTCACCCTGGGTCGTTCTGTATATTGAAGGCTGAGAGATTTTTAATCAGTAAGGGAATCAAGGGTTATGGGGGAAAGGCAGGAAAGTAGAATTGAGGATTATCAAATCAGCCATAAACTTAATGAATGGTGGAGCAGGCTCGTTGGGTCGAATGACCTACTTCTGCTCCTACGTCTTATGGTCTAACATTGTGAAATTGACCGCAGAGATTGGAGAACCTGAGCTGTCCATTAAATGTTTATTGACACAGGTTAAGTGGTTTCAAGAGTTTTTTGGTTTGTGGTTTTTCAAACTTCAAAGGGCCTGGATGATTGTCACTTTAATTAGCTGGGTCCAGATCTTTTGTTGAAGCATAAAAGAAAATTATCGATGAATTATATTTTTTCCTAAGCTTTTCTTTTTCGCGTTCCGCTAAACACTACGGTATTCATTGATTCATTGGATCAATGACCATGGATGTGCCAGGGCTTGGCATGGGGAGGCCTGAGGGGGTGAACTTGCATTTCAAAAGGTCCCCTTATGCAGACAAGGGTTCACAACTGGGGAGGCTGTGAACCATGACTCTTAAAAACCTTCCCGACTCGATGGAAATTGCAGAGGAGTAGAACGTGCCTATCCCTACAACGGAACAGGTCAGTTCAGGAATGCTGGATGTGGGCTTCTGACAGGAACCAGCCTTTAAAGGCACTCCTGGAAATTAGACAGCCCAGGAATGGAGTCGGGAATCGGGACCCATCTGCCATTTTTTTTCAAGGGCTCTTGAGTCAACCCAACTCTGAGAGAATCCAGGCCCTTGTCTCCACTGTCTCACCCAAAAGTTTATTTCAGGCACTAATCACTGTGTAAGTAAATAAATGCCCTGAAGATGTTCCCAACTTGGGTTTACTAGTCTAGTTATAATCCTTTCTCCTGGAATCATGGTTTAACTTGAAATAATACTTAGGATTGTTCTTTATCATTCATTTTGTTTCAGAGGTCACTTTCCTTCCAGCTCTTCCCATAACTGAAACCTTTTTTTTCTAGCACCTCCTCGTTATTCGGGGCTCGGGTTCATGGCTCTTCACATGGCTTCAGAGGCTTACATTTCGTTTGACAAGTGCCATGGTTAACCGATGATTAAATTATTATGGTAATTATAGCAATTGAAGTTTGTAGTCAGTCTAATCCCATTATTCTGCCCAAAATTGTTCGGAACTATTGAAACAGTTTGGTCTGTAGCTGTCTCTTTCTTTCCTTCCTCAGTAAATCTTATTTCTGGTTAGAAAAGTAGGAGGGTGACAACAGCACTGTGCCACAATCTCAGATATGTTGCTCACGTAGAATGATAGCACAAGTTACTGGACTGCTAACCAGGCTATTTTTGTTAATTTTTGGGTGTCTTGTGAACCGGTCTTCAGCCTGAATCCTTCAATTCTGCAAAGTGTACAATCTGAGGAATCGTTAGCAAGTAGTTGGGTGTTGTGGGGAGGTACAGGGTTATAGATGTAATAATGATTCTGCATTGTCCACATGCTGCACTTTTTTTTTGATCCGATTCCAGGGTTTCCACTTCTGTGCTCAAGATTAAATGGGCAGAAAATTGTAAGCCGACAAACTCCAGCTGCTATACCGATGTTTGTTTCACAAAACACTTGAGCAATGTCACTGACCAGCAATGCACAATTCTCCATGCACAAATAAAACAGTCTGCCAAATTCTTTCATAGATGTGGTGACACACTCAATCAGCAGAGCCGAATTTTTATTGAGAGTTTTGTGAGAGCACGTGAATGTACAGGGTAATATGTCTCTCATCCAGTCAGCAGGTTGATGTAGATGCACTGCAGTATGTACATTTCAGGAATGCTTTCATGCTTACTGAATAGTATTTGCATTTTATAACACCCTGTGTTGAAATATGTCAAAGCACTTCACGGGCAGAATTTAATGTGCCCCGGAGTGGGAAACGTGGTGGGGGAGGTGGGGGGCATTAATTAGGCAGGAGCTTGAAATTTTAGTTTCCCAATGTCTGGTTGACTTCTTGAAATAAAGTTGGCAGTGTATCAGTGGTGCAGTGGGCATCATGCCATCTGGTGGTGGGATCCTATTTACCAGGCATTTGTATAGCATGAATACTCATTAAATGGAAATGTTACCAAATTCAGTCCGACCTTCAAGATTTAAGTCTGGTGCACAGGAAACTCATGCTTTCTGTTTCCTGACAGCTTAAAGGTGGCATGCACTAGGCAAGGTTGCTCAATCTTTAGATCTGAGGTGCGATTTTGTCTTTGTTTAATTCAGCAGCACAGAGGAGAGCCGCAGGAGAAGTTGGACGGTCTGGTAGTGGCAAGGATAAGGAGATCGTGTTGATGGTTGGCACAACAGCTGGGCTGGCAAAAGGATAGCGGTGGCAGAGGCATCAAATTGGCATGCAGCAGCCTCCAATTTGCCCACCACAATGCCACTTCGCCGCTTCCTCATGCTGGACACCATATTTAAAGTGCAGCTGCGTGTACACCTCTGTGCTTCCAGCCCAGGACTGCTGCACAGAAGACATGGTCCCAAAAGACAAGAAGACTGCAGCTCCCGATTCAGTGACACGTCCCTGGAATGCCTTTTGAATGCCATGGAGGCCTGTCGCGTTATCCTCTACCCCTGCTCTGGGCAAAGGCCGGAAAGCAAGGTCACCAATCCTGCATGGGAGGTGGTGGTCAGCGCCAATGCCCTGCAAATGAGGACAGCCACCCAGTGCAGACAGAGGATGAATGGTCTCATCCATTCTGCCAAGATAAGTTACTCTTCTCAGCACTCTCAACTCTCTCTCACTCAAACCCATCACACATCCACAGGGATCGCTCACCTCAAGGGACAATACCACTAACTCTGTCTCACACTCACATTGCCATCAGACTCATATCCTCTGGAGTTTGCATACTCATCCCGTCCCTGGCTCTGCTGCCACACAAACATTCCATGTGGTGGCATGCACCCTGCTCTCACTCGCTCTCTTTCTGGTTTCATGCAGAAGAGGCTGGCCCACAATAGGGAGAGGTCCCAGACTGGGAGGTGGAGTAGCCCACATTAGGCCCCTCGCTCACCTTTGAGAAGCATGCCATCACGCTGACTGGTGAGGATATGGACAGTGCCTGTGCCGACAATGAGGTTGGTGGCGAACACCCATGTGAGGATCCTGCACCACATCATCCCTCTCTAAGCAACCGAGTGCTCGCTCTCCTGCTTTTGACTCTGCTGCCATGCATTAATCACCTCTACTTTGGTTCACAGGGAGTTCTGCCAAGTGACCAACACCCATAGCCAGCCAGTCCCTCAGCTCCTCCCAGGTCCTCACCTCCAGCTAAGAGGGCACCTCCATTGAAGAGCTGGAAATAAGCAGCCTGGAAGACCCATCAGTGTTTGCCCACAGCCTCCACCAGCGCACGAGAGACGCCTTGATAGGACCTAGATCTAGAGCAGGCTAGGGTTCACAATCTGGTGGTCATTGCACGGACACATGTCCACAGCAGGAGGAGGCAAGTTCAGCCAAGCACCCCAGCACTCTTGAGGACTTCTGGGAAAGAGGCATCTGTAAGGCCTGAGTCCGATTAACAAGCCTCCGGATTTGGCCTTCCAACTCATCATGGAGAATCTGCAGAAGGTGGGGGAACATCATGCAGAGCTGTTGGAAGCCCTCAACAGAGTGGCACATGACTCACAGTGCATCTGCCTGCTCTCTGAAGTGATGCCCACATATGCATGTATGGAAGACTCCGTGGCAAGAATGGCAGATGCCATGGAGACCCTGATCCAGTAGAACATGGAGCTGCGTGCAGACCTGCACTACTTCGCGGTAGCTGTGGGTGATTTCCTGCAGTGACAATGTGAGAGAAGAATGGGCGCCTTGACCTCCCTCCAGGTGCTCCTTCCCCTTGAGGAGTCAGGCCAGGCCCCTCGGCACCTGAAGGAAGGAGGAGTGACAGCTGGACACCCCTGAGTCATCCACTTGGGAATCTGAGGCTCTCCACTCCTGCAGAGTCACGTTTGCCTGTGAGTCCTTCAACCTTGTTCTCTGTCACTACATTGGGAGCAGTTGGCCCACAGGAGGACCACCAAAGCAAGCCTGGGCCCCCAAGGCCTCGGCTCTCCAGAGGACCCATGCCGAAGTCATCAGAGGCCACAGGGCCAACCATTGCACAGGCTGTCTCCATCCCTGCTGCAGATGTCAGGGCAGCATCTAGAAGAAGTGGTAGGCCTAGAAAAAGTTCAGGCTTTCAGATCTCAAGTGGTTTCATGGGTGAACATGTTTTGTCTCTTGATAATCTGAGAATATTTTCACTTTCACCGGATAATGTGTTATGGTGCCTTTTGAGCTTCATTTACAGGCTTCGCGAGTCCTCCCCCTGCACCATCCTCCCGACTAGCAGTTCAGCTGCACACAACCAGCCCACGAGTGATTCTGGAGTGAGAAGTGTGTGTGGGAGGGGCAGGGCCTTTCAGAACCCAGAGTGCTTGCACCACTTCCATCACACACATCTTGAACCTTCTGAGCATTTTCAATGCTACCTGCTGGGGTTCTCTTTCAGTTATCCATCTGAGCTGACCTGCATCTCCACCTATCCACTGATCATGTTCCCATGTAGCAACTGTTCCAGCCCAACACAAGGCTCTTTTTTTTGATTTTTTGAAAGATGGTACTGGTGAAGTATGTCTTTAGCTGCCCTGTCCTTTCCCCTCCTCCCAGTCATCTATGTCCTTTTTTTACCCCCCATCACTGACACCACCACTCCACCACCGCCCACCCCCCGCAGGGCATAACCACCCATCTCCCCACCTTCACCTACCAGCCAGAGCTCTTTTTTTTCCTTTCCACAACAGGGAGAGGGTCCCTACCTTCCTGTGAATCCCACCCTCATCCACATTGACCTCCCCGACCGCCTCCTTCCCACCCCCAGGGTCCGTGACTGCCTCAGAATCCCCACCATCCACCCTTGCTGTCCCTTCTACCGCAACTGTCACCCGCCCACCCTACTGGCTCACTCTGTCCTCTCTCTCGTTCACCTGAACATAACTCCACCCTTACTCCTGCTTCCCCCCACCCCCTCTAAAGTTCTTCCCCTTTCATAAGAATATAAGAACTAGGAGCAGGAGTAGGCAATTCAGTCCCTCGAGCCTGCCCTGCCATTCAATACGTTCATGGCTGATCTCATTTCGGCCTCAACTCCAATTTCCTGCCCTCTCCCCATAACCTTTCAACCCATTACTAATTAAAAATCTGTCTATCTCCTCCTTAAATTTATTCAGCATCCAAGTATCCACTGCATTCTGAGGTAGTGAATTCCACAGATTCACGACCCTTTGAGAAAAGTAATTCCTCCTCAGCACTGATTTAAATCTACCACCCCTTAGCCTAAAACTATGGCCTCTCATTCTAGAATGCCCCACAAGGGGAAACATCCGTTCCACGTCTACTTTGTCTATCCCCATTAGCATCTTGTATACCTCAATTAGATCTCCTCTCATCCTTCTAAACTCTAGCAAGTATAGGCCTAACCTGCTCAATCTCCTCATAAGACAAGCCCCACATCTCTGGAATCAATCTAGTGAACCTCCTCTGAACCGCCTCCAATGCAACTACATCCTTCTTCAAGTAAGGGGACCAAAACTATGCACAGTACTCCAGGTGCGGTCTCACCAATGCCTTGTACAGTTGCAACAATGCTTCCCTATTTTTATACTCTCTTCCTTTAGCAATAAATGCCAAAATTCCATTTGCCTTCCTTATTACCTGCTATTTCACCTTTCCTCCCCGGTTGCTGCATTGGCCCCCATTACATCCTCCTGCCCTCCACCCCTTCCATCGTCCAGGTACGCTTTGCTCTCCCAGTCTAACCTAGACCATCCTCTCCTACCCCTCTACGATCATCTGTGGCAGACCATGGCCAAGGCACTGTCCTGAAGTAGACCCTCAACGGTGACCTTCAACCTTCCTGGAGCTGCTTCGCAGCAGAGCCATGTCCATCAGAATCCACCCAGCATGTGATGCATGTTCCTCATGGTGCGAAAGCTGTGGGGCTGCAGCATTATCTGCACCTTTTGATGTGCTCATCACAATGTGATCAAGGCCCTGATGGATGTCCCAACTTCTGCATATCACATTTGTCAAGAACTGCTCTGCACTTGTGTGTTTTCCCGCCAACATGGGCGGTAAATTTGATATGGGGGATGATTCCAGTGAGCTGGGTTTATAATGATATACAGATGCATAAAATATCATGGAATCTTAAGTAATGGTGAGGTCTTAAACACTGGTTGAAATAATATTGTGCTGTGAGCTGGCTCTGCCACCAAGTTTTCCATGCCCCCAGATCAAATTAATGATATGATGAGTTTCTGCTGATTGCATCCATTCAAGGAAGTTTTTCAAATTAAGCTATATTTATAGACATAAATGCACTAGTTGGCACATTTCTAAAGTTTACTGAGAAACTGACTCGTGTACACCAATGAAACTAGTAAATGGTTCTGTATAGCTTTTTTGAAAGTAATTTTTAGTAAGTTAAAATCAGGTTACTTACAGGTGCTATTTTTGTAAAGTTTTGCTAGTAAATGCTATTTTTATGATAAATACATTTTCAACTGTATTAATAAAACTGCACCAAGTTACCATTTATCAAAGAATGCTTTTTAATACAAAGATGAACAATAATTCTATTATGCTGCTTGATTTCACTGGTTCATGGAAACTTTGATTTATGCAAATATGAGTTTAGGTAGAAACTTGACCATAATTACACTTCAGTAAACCTGTGCAATTTCAAGCAATGTGCACCCAATGCCCATTGTGCCAAAAGTGGAAACTCCATTCTATGATGATCAGTCTTACAGGTCTAGATGCAAAGACTGCTATAAAGCAAGAGAAATGGGTAAACACAATAACCACTTTCAGAAAGCGCCGAGGTGTGGAATAAGTATTTTGGAGGAAGTTGAGGACAAATGACTGATCTGCAATGAGCCGTTCTGAGCACTGAATCTCTTTCTTTGTGGCAACTTTGTTATTGCAACAGAACATGCACAAGACAACTTGCTGGGAATGCCCAATATTGTGAATTGAAATGTATCTCAATAGTTACAGGGTACATTTTGGAGCCAAGTGTGAGATATAGTTCACATATATAACAAACAAGATATGTAGGCCAATTCATTATGAAGTCAGCCTAATGGTGGTTGGCACAAGTTATTGCAAAAGCCAGTTATAAGGAGTCCTGACTTAAACACTTAATGACAAATAGCACTGGTGCATGGCAATGGATCAAGATTGCTGGCATACCATAACCTTCCTTGCACCACACTGCAGGAAGGTGCTGATCCTCCATGCTGGTGAGGAAACTTGTAAAGGAAATCTGCTGAACACATCATCTGTTAGAACATAAAAGGCAGCAACAGAGCAAGGACCTGACAATTGGAAATTGGTGCTTCAGTTTTCATTTTACTCTGAATTGAAAATAAATCAATGGTCCCGTATGGAAGTGTACTGAGCCATTTAAACCAGGTCCAAATGCTTGTTTGTACTACAGAGGCAATATAGCAATTACATGTCCCAGTGTCACTGGATAATGAAGGCAAAACAAAGTCCACGCTGATGATCACTAATTAATGATCCCAACCCACAACATTCTTCATCTTGAAGAGCAGAACATTCACAAAATAAAATGGGTTTCAGATCACTTGTGATCAGTATTTAGAAAACAGGAATCTCCATAAGGTGAAGTCAAACAACCCAGTGGTGGAATGGAACAAGAACCTGCACCATGATCCCTAGTCCCCAGTATGTAGTCCATCAATATAGACACCTTGGAACAACATATATCTTATTAAAAGTCATACACTTCCCAGGCTCCTTTGATTTTTCTCTGGTATTTGTGGATTTACAAACGTCAACTTGATTAGAAATTAGCAAAATTTACTGAGAAAAATGTTTATAGAATATGTACGATGTGGCATTTTACACTACAGTACTGTATGAACAAGGAAGGGCCATGGAGGCTCGAAACGTTGACTGATTTCTTCTCCACCGATGCTGCCAGACTTGCTGAGTTTTTCCAGGTAATTCTGTTTTTGTTTTGTTAAGGCACTGCATTGTCCAGCATCCTAAAAAACAGGAGTTTGAATGGCACTGGCTGATGATCATCAGTTCTTATGCACAGGGAGGACTCAATCATGGCAATGGTTGTATCTGCAAGTTAATTTAACCTGGCAGCAAGCTTCCTGGCTCTAATACCTGTTCTCATTCCACACAGCAGATTCAGGCATGCCATAATACAGCAATTTGACTTGGAGAGCAAGAAGGTAGCACCAGTAATTCAATTGCTTGATCTGAGCTGAACTACATGCAGAGTTATTTCTGGGTCATACTTGCAACAGTTATTGGTCACTACTTTCTCAAACAGCTGGGGAAGATGTTCACTGGTCAATCATTGCAAAATTCACTTCATTGGCTTGCATAGGTGGACTTCTTGGCCTCTACTTCTGGTGTTGATGTTTATATTGATCGAGGTACTGGTGTCAATAAAAACATTTCTTTCAAATAGGCTTCGGGGTCTCTGGAGAGTGCATTACCATCTTGCTCTTCCACCAAAATCTTGCACTTTCTATCATGTCTTTAACATAGTAAAATGTTTTAAGACACCTCACAGGAATATAATCAGATGATTATTTGACATTGAGTCCTATAAGGATAGGTGACCGAAAGCTTGGTCAAATGGGTATGTAAAATGTCTAGCACAGAAACAGCCCATTCTGCACAACTGGTGTTTGTGCTCTCCATCAATCTCCTCTCATCCTCATCTAACATCATCAGCATAACCTTCCAATCCTTTCTCCCCCTCACTCTCTCTCATGTATTCATGTAGCTTCACCTTAAATCCTCAGAGGTTACTTTGCTTATTGTTATGATGTACTGATGTGATTGTTGTGATTAAGTTGCACTTCTAACTTAGCAATTAGACATTTATCAATGAAGCTTAAATTAACCAGAGTAGCTTCGGATTGACACATTTTGAATAAACTTGTTGCATTGCTCATCAGTCTAGTTACAGTAGCTATCCAAAGCTGTCCTTAAAGCTACAAGGAGCCCCAAGAGATGATAAACTTCAATTTCAGATAGTTTGTAATCCCTTTCTCACATGACTTTTCTTCTTCCTAGATTGAAGAAACTACTTGAACAGGAAAAATCCTACCAGGCTCGGAAGGAGAAGGAGAATAACAAGCGACTAGGCAAAGTACAAGAGGAGCTGGGAAAGTTGAAATCATTTGCACTGATGCTGGTGGACGAACGACAGATTCACATTGAACAGCTTGGCCAGCAATTACAGAAGGTGCAGGAGCTTGTGCAGAAACTCCAGGAGGAGGAAGAGAGATTCCGAAACCTTGACGAGAGGGCAAGGGAGGAGGCTCAGAAAGTAATCCAGCTTGAGGCAGAACTTGGGCACAAGTCTACCAAGTCTTTGCAAGAGCATGATGAAATGACGGCCAAACTAGCCACCCAAGAATCTCAGAACCGCCAGTTACGGCAAAAGCTGTCCGGTCTGAACCGCCGACTTGAAGAGCTGGAGGAAGCCAACAAAAGTCTACAGAAAGCTGAGGAGGAGCTTCAGGAATTGCGGGTTAAAATTAGCCATGGGGAGTGTGGCAATTCCGGCCTCATGGCTGAGGTGGAAAACCTGCGGAAGCGGATACTGGAGATGGAGGGTAAGGATGAGGAGATAACTAAGGCAGAAGATCAGGGCAAAGATTTGAAGAAAAGATTGAAAGAGGAAGAACTCCAGAGTAGGAACTTGAAACTGGAAGTGGAAAAACTGCAGAAAAGAATGGTTGATCTAGAAAAACTGGAAGGTGCTTTTAATAAAAGCAAATCAGAATGTTCCCAACTGCATGTTAGTTTGGATAAAGAGAAGAACCTGACCAAAGACTTGATCAATGAGTTAGAATTGGTGAAAGGCCGAGTGAAAGAACTCGAATCGTCAGAAGCTAGACTGGGGAAAAGTGAATTCATCTTGAAAGATGACTTGACCAAGTTGAAGTCTTTTACCGTGATGTTGGTGGATGAGAGGAGAGGTGTGGCAGACAAGTTAAATCAGGAAGAGCAAAAAGTTAATGACCTTAATAACAAGCTGAAGCAGGAACAAAGTAAAACAACACAGGTAACAGAGAAACTGATAGAAGAGAGCAAGAAGCTTCTGAAATTGAAATCGGAGATGGAGGAGAAAGTATCCACCCTTCTGAATGAAAGGGATGAACTGAAGGTGAAACTCAAAGACGAACAGCTAAAGTCAAATGATTTGAACTTTAGAGTTGGCTTGTTGAAGAAGAGGCTTGACCGTGTAGAAGAGGTGGAAAGTGATGCACTTCGAAATAAAGCCAAGAAAGAACTGGAAAAACTTTCAGGAGATGCTCGGCTGGACGATAACAAAATTAAAGAGCTCACGCTGGAAATAGAGCAATTGAAGTCTCGACTGAAGCAGTTGGAGGTGGTTGAAGGTGACCTGATGAAGACTGAGGATGAGTATGACCAGCTTGAGCGCAAGTTCAAGAACGAACAAGACAAGGCAAACCTCCTGAGCCAACAGCTGGAAGAAATCAAAAACCAGATGACCAAAGGCAAGGCAATGGAGAAAAGTGAAAGCCTGAGCCAGGAGGCTGAAGCTCTGAATCGGTTGCAAGTTGAAGAGGCTAAAACTCGAGAGCTGGTCGCAGAGGTCCAGGCACTGAAGGAGAAAATTCATGAACTGATGAACAAGGAAGACCAGCTTTCCCAGCTGCAGGCTGATTATTCAGTTCTCCGGAAAAAATTCCAACAAGAAGAGAGCAAAAACAAAGACATGGACCAAGAGCTTGTGAGCTTGGCGAAGGAGCTGGAGCTGTCTAAACGGTACAGTCGGGCACTCAGGCCATGCATGAATGGTAGAAGAATGATGGATATCCCAGTGACATCCACTGCTATACAGACCGACGGCCCAACCAATGGCATGGGAGAGGAAGACAATCCCGCTGTATTTATACGGAAATCCGTACAAGAAGAAAACCATCTGATGAGCAACCTCCGGCAAGGGGGGCTTAAGAAGCCCCTGGAGCGACCTTCGGTGTTGGAGCGGTATCCACCAGCTGCAAATGAGTTAAATCTCAGGAGATCCTGGATCCCATGGATGAAGAAGAAGGAAAACGGACAGCACAATGGGCCCGAGAAACCTGCCCAAGCGAATGGTAATCCCAGCCGAGCTCGGGAGGTGATACTGTCACAGAAACAGGGACAGCCACTACATATTCGGGTCACTCCCGACCATGGAAATAGCACAGCCACTCTCGAAATCACCAGCCCATCTGCCGAAGACTTCTTCTCCAATGCCACTGTCATTCCCACCCTGGGCCACCAGAAACCTCGAATCACTATCCTCCCTACATCTGTTGTGGCATCCCCGAAGAGCAAAGTCTCTAAAAATTCCTTGTCCCCAGAACGTGCAGCCTCGCCTGTTACAATCACCACATTCTCCAGAGCAAAATCCCCTCCAGAGAGAGGCAAGGCTGCTTTCCTAGATACATGTGCCTCCCCGGATAGATCTGCCTCCCCCATTCATATTATGACTGTGTCCACATCGGCAGCCCCCGACCGTTCAGTATCTCCAGAATCCCAGGATCTAGCTATGGGGCGGGCAGTCTTCAAAGTTACTCCTGAGAAACAAACGGCGCCATCGCCGACGCGAAAGTATAGTCCAAATGCAAACATCATAACGACCGAAGATAACAAAATTCACATCCACCTGGGCAGCCAGTTTAAAAGGCCAGGGGGCAGCTACACTGAGGAAGCCAGTTCTTTGATAACTGTTCGGCCTTTGTCTGTTACTGGCGAGAACAAAGAAGTAACAATGGGAACTGTTCTACGCTGTCCTCGTAATTGCAGCCCCCCGAAAAACTCACCGAACAAAATGACCAGCAGCATCACTATAACTCCAGCCAGTACTACGTCCACAAGAACTACACAGTCAGTGGTGAGTTAAGACTTTCATTAACTCCTTGTTCTTTATTTGTGATGTGGTCATATCCATTTGCATCAATTGCTATCTCATATCCAGTTACCTACAGTAATCCTCATTTAATACGGTGTCTTCTACATTGGGAAGACTGAACGCAGACTGGGTGACCGCTTTGCGGAACACATTTGCTCAGTCTGCAAGCATGACCAGACTTTCCTGTCGCTTGCCATTTCAACACACCATCCTTGTCTCATGCCCATGTCCGTCCTAAGCCTGGTGCAATGTTCTAGTGAAGCCCAACGCAAACTGGAGGAACAGCACCTCATCTTCCAATTAGGCACTTTACAGCCTTCCGGACTGAATATTGAATTCAACAACTTCAGACCATGAACTCTCTCCTCCATCTTTACCCCATTTTTTTTTAATCCAACCTTTTCCCTGTATTTTTAATTTAATTTTTTATTTTCATTATTTTTAAATCTTTTTTCTCCAACCCCCCCCCCCCGCCACCCACCACCCACCACCAACACCGCCCCCCCACCCCCATCCCCACACAGGGCCATCTGTCATTGGTTTCTATGGGGCAGAATTTTTACCTTGACGGGCGGGGGTGCACCCGACCCACTCGAGCGTAAAATGACGCGCATTGACGTCGGGCAAGCGTCCCAACGTCAACGCACAGTCGCGTAACATTTCAGTCGGCAGGTGCGCAGGAATCAGCAGCGCACCTGCCGACAATTAAAATGCCTTTTAAGGCCTTTAAAAAGATAATTAACTTAAATTTTTCGCAGCCCGTCAAACCTTATGGTTGGCAGTCAGGTGAAAAGACCAAGTGGCCTTTGTACTTTTTAGGAAACCCCAGCCACAGGCGGGATGAGGTTTCCAACAGCAAATAAAAATAAAATAAAACGTTTTACATTTCATTTATAACATGTCGCTGCTTATGTGACAGATTCACATGAGGGGACATGTTTTATAACATTTTTAATATCTTTTTTTAAAAACAGTTCATCACTGGCAGCTTTGTGCCTTATGGAGATTTTCAAGTGTGCACTTGTGTACATGCGTGAAGTTTGTGCTGCCCCCCTCCCCAGCCCGCACAGGCAACGCTGAGTTCTGCCACTCGCTTTTCACACTGGGCGGGCCTTAATTGGCCTGCCAGTGTGAAATCGCGGTCTGGCCCTGATCGCAGGCAGCAGTCGGCTTCCCAACCACCCCTGATAAGGGTCAAATTCTGTCTGTGTTGTGCTTTCACAGAGCACCGACTCTTGTTCTGTTATTAATGCATTCTGCTTTTACCTTTATTCAACTATGAGCACCTTCTTTCATCTTTACCACTACCATTATCATTCCCTTTTGTCTTGTGTCCATGACATTTTTGTCAATCTCTCCTTAGCCTCCTTCTATCTTGCTCCACCTCTTAAACAGTATAAAATCCATCACATTTCTACTTCCTTTTAGCTCTGAAGAAGAGTCTTACGGACTCGAAATACCGATTTTGTTTTTCTCTCCACAGATGCTGCCAGACCTGAGTTTTTACAGCATTTTTTGTTTTTATTTCAAACTTCCAGCATCCGCAGTATTTTGCTTTAAAAAAAATACTTCATTGGCTGTAAAGCAGTTTGGGACACAAGGTTCCGAAAGGCACTATATAACTGTAAATCTGTCTGCAACTGCCTTAAGATTATTGGGAGAAAATATGAAACCTTTTGTATTTTGTTTTGCTATTACCAATCCTGACACTTATTAGGAGCCTTTATGGCAATGTCAGTGAGATCAACAGCCAGAAAAGCCTATTAGGAACATAAGAACTGAAGTAGGGCATTTAGTCACCTTTTGATAAGGTTATGGTTGATCTGTGACTTAATTCCATACACCCAACTTTACCCCAGATACCCTTTGTTAACAAAATTCTATAAATATTAGTTTTAAAATTAACAATTGATGGAGCATAATTTGCCATTTCTGGAAGACAGTTCCACATTTCTACCACCCTTTATGTGAAGAAGTATTTCCTAATTTCACTCCTGAAAGGTCTGGCTCTAATTTTTATATATACTCCCAGTCCTAGACTCCCCAACTAGCAGAAATAGTTTCAATCAATCTACCATATCAGTTCCCCTTAATATCTCAAACTTTAATCAAATCACCCCTTAGCCTTCTAAATTCCAGGGAATACAGCTTCAGAACTTAACTCTTGGCGTTCAGGTATCATTCTAGTAAATCTATGCTGTATTCCCTCAGAGTACAGTATTCCCTTCCTAAATTGCGGTGCTCAGAACTGCTCGTGGTATCCAGATGTGGTCTAGCCTAGGCAATATATAGCTGAAGCATGACTTCTACCCCCTTGTTTCTCATCCTGGCACCATATAGGCAATAAACATCTGGGTCTCTCAATACTCCTAACAAAGAATGGCATCTGTTCTCCTAATAACTGACTTCCCTATAGCTATCACATTAGGCTTCCTCTCCTCCTCCCCATCTATGCATCCTGCTCCAAGGTGCCATGGTCTGCATTCTGGCTATCCCTCAACGATCTTTATCCTTATACTCACAGGTAGCATGTACATTATATATGTTGAATAGGATAGGTTTCTGTGGTTCCTCATTCTCTCTTGCCTGGGTTGCTCTCTCACTGTACACCACTGGTCACACCAACCTCATTCTAAACTCTATCCCTACAAGGTCTGAACGAAGTCTGGGCCAAACTATCCAGAAATGCTCCCCCTGTGTTGTGTGGATTGGAGACATTTAATACATTTCAGCTCAATATCTCTGAACCGGGGAGATTCGAGATGGAGGCATCTGTTGCAGATGTGTTCAAATAGGACAGTTTTACTGTACACAGACTCCCACTGCAGGCGAGACACACAACCTCTTCTCTCAAATCTTAATCCAAGTTATTTATATTATTTGGCTTAAAATTGTTTCAATTTTCATGCTCCATGATCACTTTTGTGCGACCCACTCTCCTGCATATTGCCCACATCTTTCGTGTTGCCTACCATATCTCCCAACACGTACCTGCCAGTGAATATGGGGAACTGGTTCACATGGTGACCAGCAGAAGTTCGATACTGAAATGAGTCATTTGGTGCAAGGGCACCTGCAGTTAACGTATATAGGATTGCTACAGTACTTTCAACTCTGCTTCCGCCTTCCTCCAGTCTTGCTGCAACGCTGTGTTCTGGAATGAGTGCCCACTTGCCAGTTTCTTTTTAGTACAACCTCCTTCATCAGTCAGCAATTATGGGGTCAGGTGTTGAGCTATTCTCATTTGAATTCTGGATAGATTTTCACTGGTTCTTGGTCACTGTGGACTTTGGCATTGCAGGTTCTGCCCTACTGCGTATAAAACGCATAATCTATGGGGCTCTGATTCATGAGGTTTGTTTCTAAGTGAGCCTCATTAAAATCTGCTCAGGAGATGGTGTGGTGCAGTGGAGGAACAAATGCTCTTTCCTCTCTGGACCTGAGTCCGACGTAAGCCCAAACTGATGGAATGAAAATAAATCTCTTGTGTTTGGGTGTCATCAACAACAACTTGCCTTTAATATAGTTCCTTTATATAGCACCCTTGACTAATAAAGCAAATTACTGTAACATTTGTCACTGAGTCACATGAGATCTTAGGACAGGTGACCAAAAGCTTGGTCAAAGAGGTTTTAAGGAGCGTCTTAAATGAGGAGGAACAGCTGGAGAGGCAGAAAGGTTTAGTAAGGGAATTCCTAAACTGAATGCCCTATGCTCAACATCATTCCTGGCGAACATAATTTTTCAGCACTGGATTGTTCGAATGTTGATGTAACTGTAATCTCTTTAAGTATGCTCGCAGGTGGCTATTGAGGGAATGATAGAATTAGGGAATACTCTTGGTGCAGCCAAGGCAAATTGCTGAGTTAGGCTTGAAGGAGCTGCTCTCTTGCCCACATGTCTGTCCTTGGCTTGCTGCATTGTTCCAGTGAAGCCCAATGCAAACTGGAGGAACAGCACCTCATCTTCCGACTAGGCGCTTTACAGCCTTCCGGGCTGAATATTGAATTCAACAATTTTAGATCTTAAACTCCCCCTCCCCCCATCCCCACCCCGTTTCCTCCCCCTCCTTTTTGTTTTTTTTTGTTTTCAATAATTTATATAGATTTTCCTTTTCCCACCTATTTCCATTATTTTTAAATCTACAACTAATACCTTGTCAGTCTTTCCACCCCACCCCCACTAGAGCTGTACCTTGAGTGTCCTGTCATCCATTCTTAATTAGCACTTTTCTTAGATAATATCACCACCTTCAACACCTCTTTGATCCTTTTGTCTGTGACATCTTTTGATTATCTGCTCCTATCACTGCTTGCTTGTCCCTACAACCACCCCACCCTCAACTTCTCTCCCCTCCACCTTAAACCAGCTCATATTTCACCCCTCTCCTAACTATACTTCAGTTCTGTTGAAGGGTCGTGCGGACCCGAAACATCGACTCTTTTCTTCTCCACCGATGCTGCCAGACCTGCTGAGTTTTTCCAGGTAATTCTGTTTTTGTTTTGAAGGAGCTCTACCTGATGTGGAGAGCAGTGCAAGAAGTGACACTAAAACTAAGATTCAAATGCACCTCCAGGGTCGTCTCAAACAGCATTAACTGGAAATATGCAACCTGCCAATAACTAGCCCAATCTGCAAGCAATCGTAGAAATTTAATTATGGTCAAATGAAATACCTTGCATTAAACTCTTGTAAAAATAAACTTCTTGAATTCTCCCCCAGTTTGAGTAGAACGGCAATTTCTCATATATTCTGTATAACTATAAAGATACCAAGTAAAGGGTAACAGTGTTCAAAGAGTAAAACACTCCCTTTCTAGTTGACTATATGGTCATTTTCAAAGGCACCTTCAGATGCTGAAGAGCCTCTGAGATGACCATGATGGGATCTTGAGCTGAAATGTCTGCTCACCCTGTGTTTAACACAAGATGCCATGTTGGTTTAAAAAAAAAAGTTGGAGCTTGCTTTAGGAATAGCCACCCAGAGGACCACTGAGAGGCTGATAGCCACTTAAGTTGCTATTGCTGGCATTAGTTTGAGGCTTCATTGCTTTTTGGTGGATGATACTTGATGTTACTCCCTCTAACAGCGAGCAACTGAACTGGAGTAAATGAGTTGATGCAGAGTATTTTGAGCACTTCTTAAAAGTATATCACTTACTATTCATTTACTGAAGGTTTGAGAGGAACTTTTGAAACACAGCAGGAGACTTTGTCAAGACTTCACCACCAGCATTCTATGAACATTTATTATAAAAATTGCTGAGGACTTCACCTGAAAACAAACCTGGGTGTTATGTTACTCCATTTTATTGAACACCTTTTTAGGATTCACTAGAAGAAAGGGAGTGCATCCTGCGAGATATTCTCTGTGGTTTGTTGGAGGAATGGGAGGAGGACATAGGGTCTGGCAGAGCAACATCAGCTGCTGTAAGAAGGTGAGGTAGACACCTTCCTCCTCACTGCAGGCACAGGACATCCATCCTCCTTCACCTGGAACTTTAGTGCCATGTCTGAGAACCTGTGCACCCTCTCACTTAGTCTCTGATGAATCCTAAAATCTGAAATTGTTAGCCAGCCCACTCCACACCTTCAGTGGTAGTGGATGCATGAAGCCCACACACACTGCTCCACAAAAATTGCATCTAATCACTGTTTGAGTGCTAAGCTTGCAGATGTCTGATTTAGCACCTCCAGTCAAGTTCAAATTATGGTAAACAGCTATTAGGACCAAAGTTGCATGCTGAAACCAGACTTTCAAACAGTCTCTTCCTATTAGCTTGGCATCCATTTATCACCTGGTTTTACCCTTTCACCAAACTAACCTCCAATAGCTGTAGTAATGCAATGGCCGTGGGGTTCTTTTCATACAGTCCACTTTTACCTCCCAAGTCCTAAATTTAAACCCACCACCCCTCCCCCCACCCACTTCCAATACCTCTTCCATCTGCCTCTGACCCTGGAAAAAAATCTTTAGAACTGCTCCCCCCATCACTTACAATTGTACTTTCAACCTTCCAACTGTCTCTTTAGCTCTTCATTTACAATGATGAAACTAAATCTGTTGATCTACTCAACTGCTCCCTTGCTTTGTCCCACTCTGGTTGTATCCTGCCGTATGGCTTCCTCAAGTATTAGAGGCACAAACTTGAACATATTTGTTGCACAGTTGGCTTGATTATTCATGGGCCGACCTAGCATTATTGGGCCTTGCTGTGCTCTGGCCAAATCATTCACTGCTTCAGGATTAACCTGTTTCAGCTCCACATTGGTTCCTGGAAAGTAAATGTGTTCTCGATTCCCTTTTATATAGAGAAATAAATTAGTCCCTTTGACATAGTGCAACTACAGTAAGTAAAATCTCTGCAAATAACATGGGAAAGCCACTTCACTTTTCAAATCATATATGTTTACCTTGCAGGTGCTATGAAATATATAAAACCTATGAAAACTTTAAATTAATTTGCATCTTTCTCTTCACCAAATAATTGCACAACAACACTGTGCTACTAAAACATGTTGTTTAGTGTTTAAATCAAGAATTTTTTAATCTGCCTCCAAGCTGGATTAACAACACAAAATTTACATTTCAGTTGGTTTTAAGTTTGATGAATGCAAATAAAAGAAATGCAGAGGGTTGTAATCATTTTTGAAAGCATTATAAACTTTTATAACCCCTTGAATATAAAAACCCATATTATTTCTTTGCCTTTGAGAAAGTTGAAGAGTTCATGCTTGACCTTATTTTAATGTTCTTAAAAATACCCAAAAGCTCTGCTGCTCGAAATAGTTTCCTTGGGTATTGTTGTCACTATAAATGTTGATTTATACATGAGTGACAGAGGCATGAAGCATATAAACAGCAAGTTCTGGTATGCTCTCTGAATAACCACTTTCTGTCAGTCACCACAAAATATAATTGTGCATTTTAGTCAGAAGAGAGTCATCCTGAAGTGCATGCTCGGAGACTTCTCCACAGGCTGCTTACACATCACCACATAATACTCGATTGTTGGGCTTTCTTTGAGCTGACAGATTGATCACTGGGGGAATCTCCCTGACCCCTTACCTCATGCCTTTCGAGGTTTCTAATGGAACATGTTAGAGACGTTTCAAACACAGATAATGCAGTTTATTAGGTAATCTTAAAAGTCTATCTCTTTATTATAAGTGGAAATAAAGTTTATAACACAAGTTCTCAATTATCTGAGGAAGGCAAAATGGCAGCTGAAGGATTTTCTAAACAATATTTGGAGCAATTTAATTGGCTCTGATTCTGTTTCTTTTAATAGATTTTGCTGATTTCATACATCTTCCAAATTCATTGGATTTTCTCCTAGCTGCTGTTCTTGCTTTTGATTTGCACATTGTCAACATCTTGTGTTCTGACTTTTTCATTTTATAAAGAGAATACCATAATTTTGATGCACCCATATGGTTAAATTGGTAATGACCGAGAAGAGTTTTGTGATAAGTTTCCTTGACAACATTTAACCATCAATTAATTCTGCAGCATAAATAGATAAATGTTACGTTTCATGTTGTGCCTAATTCTAGATGACACTGTTTGCAAAATGCCAGCAGGTATCAATGACTGGCTGCACTTAAACAATTAAACAAAATTATGGCTTTAAAAACAATTAAGGAGGTCATGCTGAACTTGAAAATGTAAGCATTTTTGATGCTTGAGGGAGTGAGCAAAGTTTATTCTAAGTTATGGCATACACAATTTTAGTGATAACACAACTACTAAATTTAGCAAGAAATGTGGCTTTAATCTATACCATCATTGCACTATTGCAACAGCTTGCCAAACTTGCATTGGAAGCAATCCTTGTCCCTATAACTTCCACCTCTGAAAAGGACAAGAGCAATAACTATTGACTCCAAGCTACACATGATCCTAACTTGGGTGTAGATAGCCATTCATTTATCATTGCTGGGTCAGAAAACTAGAATTCCCTACCTAACACCATCTGTAAGAGTGCATCACAGTAAGGACTGCTGTTGTTAAATAGACTCATCACCACTTCAGCAACCAGGACCAGCCACTAAATACTCTTTTGCCAATGTTGCCCACATCTTGAGAACAACTAAAATTTAAAAAAAGTCAAGTATGAGGAATGAATGTACCAGGCTATCTGTCTGCCTAAATTTATTTATTTAGAAGCCTTTCTTTGTCCTCCATTCAAACTGAAGAGTGGAAAGTTATTCAGAAAACTCTTTTTAAGGTTAACATGCAGGTCATCATCTTGAAGCTGTTGTAGTACCAACTGTATGTTGTTGATGACCATTATTGACAATGATATCACCTAAGATATGCATAGACAGTGCCTTTTTTGGATCTACCGCTGGTATTCCAATCACTAGTCAGTTGAACTGTAACAGGATTTTGTATTTGTAATGATTTTCTTCGATAATTAATCCTCCTTAATTTATGTCGATCTAATTTACTGAACTTCACTAGTCTAGTGCTTTGTTCAGCTACTGATTTGCTCAACTGTGCCTCACCTCCACCTTTTGATGCCTTAGTCCAATAGATGTAGATATGAACGGACATAGATAATTGCTATTAACTGATAGATCTGGCTGGACCACATAAAGCACTATCAATTGGATCTTGCTCTCATTTGCTAAAACTGCCCTCTATTCCATGATCATCCTGCAATGCAAAGATGACCCCCAGTCTCTTTCCTCTACCATCTTCTTAAACTCCTTTTTCCCTTGTCTTCTCCACACTCATCTCCAACCGTAAGTTCAAGGAGCTCATTAACTTTTTAAGTCACTAAGATTGAAACAATTTGATCAGCTGTCTCTGCTGCATCCCTCCCTTCCACTAGCCCACCAGGTCAAACTTCCTCCAAAACTCCCTTTCTTTCTCTACTTTCTCTCCCATTTCCCCTTGTGCCCTCTCTGAGCTCACCTTGTTCACAAGTACACCTCCTCCCTTGATCCTTTTCCCGTTAAACTGCAGATCACCCAACACCTCCTGGTCCCCATGTTAGCTGATTTCAGTAACAGTTCTCTCTCTTCCGATGTTGCCCCACTCTCCCTTAAATCTGCCGTCATCACCTTACTTCTCAAAAAACAACCCTGGCCCCACTATCCTTGCAAAGTACTGCCCCTCTTCCAACCTACCTTTTCCTCCCAGTCCTTGAATGTGTCATTGCCTCCAAAGTACATACCCATCTTTCCCAGAACTCCATATTTGAATCCCTCCAGTCGGATTTCTGCCCCTGCCAGAGTACTGAAATGGCTCTTATCAAGGTTACAAATTTGTAACATTTGTGACTGTGGCAAAGGTAAACTATCCCTTTCCATCCTCTCTGTTAGCAACCTTTGACATGGTTGACCACACCATGCTCCTCCAATGTAGTACATGTGAGTGGGGCTGCTCTCACCTGGTTTGATTCTTCGCTATCTGATCATAGTCAGTGTATCACTTGCAATGGCTTCTTTTCCCGCTCGCACACCTTCAAATCTTATGTCCCCCAAGGATCCATCCCTGACCCACTCTTTTATTTCTTATCTACATATTGCCCCTCAGTGACATCATAGAAAACACAGCATTAGTTTTTGCATGTATGTCGATGACACCCAGCTCTACCTCTCCAACACCTCTCAGAATTCCTCCACTGTCTGTAATTTGTCAGACTACTTATCAGATATCCATTTTTATTTTTGATGACAAGGAAATTTCTTCCAACTGAACATTAGGAAGACTGAAGCCATTGGCTTTGGTCCCTGCTATAAGCTCTCTTCCCTATTTACTGACTCCATCCATCTCCTTGGGGACTGTCTGGGGCTCAACAAGATTGTGCACAACCTTTGTGTCATATTTGACCCTGAGATGAGCTTCTGAGCACATTTCTGCTTATTATTGACTGCTTATTTCCTTTTCTGTGACATTTCCCAACTCCTCTACTGCCTCAGTTCATCTGCTGCTGATACCCTCTTCCATACCTTTTGATACCTTTAGACTTGACAAGGCTAATGCACTCCCAGTTGGTCTCCCATATTCAGCGCTCCATAACTCAAGGTCATCCAAAACTCTGCCCATGTCCTTACTCACATCAAGTCCCATTCACCCATCACCCGTATACTTGCTACATTCTCTCTCTTCCAAGAAGTGACTCAATTTTTAAAATTCTCATCTTGTTTTCAAGTCCCTTCATGGCCCTTCTCCTCCCTATCTCCCCCAGTGCCCCCCAACCCTCAGGTATTGTGCTAATTTACTACTGGTCTCTTGGGCATCCCTGGTTTTAATTGCTCCACCATAGGTGGCAATGCCTTCAGCTGCCTAGTCCTTAGGCTCTGGAATTCCTTTCCTAAACCTCTCCTCCTCTACTTTGCTTTCCTTTTTTTGAAAAAAAAGCTTTTGGTCATCTGCCCTAATGTTGCCTTGTGTGGCTGGTTTGTCCAATTTTCCTTCATAACATTCCTGAGAAAGGTTTTGGAACATTTTATTTTGTTAAAGGCACTATATAAAAATAAGCTGTTGCTGTTGTTGTCGTTGTCCATCTGTAGTTGATCATTGCATATCTCTCTACCAATATTTTATTTCTGATTAAACTTTCACAGCCAGCTTTGACTAACTCCACCAATACCTGTTTACTTCATATTAATATTCCATGGGACACAATGACTCCTATAGGAGAATTTTTCCCCATTGGGGGTGTTGTGCAGGACGAGCGCAGGCCCAATCGGCGACCCTGATCGGGGTCTGCGCCACCATTTTACATGGATGGGCCAATTATTGGTGGGCTCCCTGTGCGGGCAGGGGGGTGTTCCCTGAGTCGGGACCTGCATGCCCGAAAGAGCGCAGAAATCTCCAGGGCACAGAGCTGCCTCGGAAATTAGTTTAAGTTCCCAAAATTTTAATAAAGAAAAGAAAAAAATTTTAAGAAATGTCGTCTCATGTGACAGTGTCAATGAATTTTTATAAAAAAATTTTATTCAATTTATAAACACTTCATGAAACCTCATCTCGCCCATGAATGAAGTTCCATGAAAAATGCGAAGGCTGCCTGGGCTCTTCACCTGCCCGCCAACCTTAAGGTTGGACAGGCAGCTTAGTTTATTAGTTTAATTGATATTTGGATGGCCTTCATAGACCCTCGACAGTTCGGCAGGCATGCAGCTGACTTGGCTGCGTGCCTGCAGAACTGAAAATCTAAATGACGCGCAGTGACGTCGGGATGCCCTCCCAATGTCACCGCGTGTCATTTTACGCCTCAGCAAGCAGGTCCTGCCCCCACCCCCGCTCACCAAGCCGAAGATTCAGGCCCTAGAGTTGTGAAAAAAGGTGAAGCTTATCTCCAGGAGAGGAAGCTATGTTTGAAAAAAGGCAAAGTAAGGATTGATTAACATCCTGGATATTCCCCCAATTTGAAGAATATTCATGTTTAGAGGTCCCTTGAGAAATTAAGTTTCACAGCTCAAAAGACCTTTTAAGTGCATCATGTTTGCGTCTGTTAACAGTACAAGTGCTCTTTCTGCCCCTTTAAATACATTGTGAACAAAGACTGTACTGCAGTTAACCTGCCCCATGCACTCTTCTTCAGCAATAATTACATTTGTTTGTAATTTGCTTCAAAGTGTTTGGATTCTATTTTGTCTTTCAATCCTATAGGGTTTTCCTGCGTTGAGATGCTGAATAGTTGAAGTTAAGTTTGTGCATGTTCTCTCAATCCTAAAATGGATCCTGTCAAGGAAAAAATCTCACCGTAGTCTGTATAATTTTCCTCCTACAAATGTGGATCTGTTGCAGACACCTTGCTGTATAAGTAGTCTGACCATCTCTCTTCTGCCGGAGTTGAATCAGAATTCCCTATATCTGCCTGGACGATAGCATGATCTGAAAGTGCAACTGTATTCCCCTGTGACTTGAACTAGATATTCATGTTCTGTACTCTTTAATCCTTCCAACAGCTGACTAGGTAGACACTTGGTAACATTAAATCGCTTTAATTCTCAGTGCATGACGATTCAAAGCAACAGTTCTAATTGAATTCACTTGCTTCGTTGTATACTTCTCTTCGCATAATAATACAAATAATAAACGAGCTCTGCTTCCTGATAACAGTAAATGATTTTAATTGACATGAAGAAAATAAATCCCACAATCTACAGCCCAGAAAGAATTTTCCACACTTTGCAATCTGTGTCTTTCCATCTGTCAGCCTGACTCCAGTGTTGGCTTTTAGTTCAATCACAAAGCTCCACTCAAGTCAAAATCCATCAACTCAACGTGCCAATGATTCTTGATGAGTCTGAATAAATAAGAATTGTTGCAATAGCAATAAGTGTGAACAATGACCAGAATGTTCAACTATCTTTCATTGTCTGCAGCCCAATGCTTTCGATGAAAATTTAATATGCAACTTTGAGTCCTGCTGCCTGTAAATTGAATCCTTTGAGCTACATTTGGCTAAATAGTTTAGTATCTATTATTGCCAATTCAATTCACTCTATGTGACATAAAGGAACAGCTGAAGGCTTTGGATACTGCAAAGGCTATGGGCCCTGACAATATTCCAGCAAAACTACTGAAGACTTGTGCGTCCCTAGCCAAGGTACAACACTGGCATCTACTCGGCAATGTGGAAAATTGCCCGGGTATGT
This sequence comes from Cetorhinus maximus, assembly GCF_964194155.1. Taxonomy (NCBI): domain Eukaryota; kingdom Metazoa; phylum Chordata; class Chondrichthyes; order Lamniformes; family Cetorhinidae; genus Cetorhinus; species Cetorhinus maximus. The sequence continues at coordinate 33,035,624 of NC_135892.1, read as the reverse complement.
CCTGTACACAAAAAGCAGGACAAATCCAACCCGGCCAATTAGCGCTCCATCAGTCTACTCGTGATCATGAGTAAACTGTTGGAAGGGGTCATCACCAGTACTATCAAGAGACACTTGATTAGCAATAACCTGCTCACTGACGCTCAGTTTGGATTCCGCCAGGACCACTCAGCTCCTGACCTCATTATAGCCTTGGTTCAAACATGGACAAAAGAGCTGAACTACAGAGGTGAGGCGGGAGTGACTGCCCTTGTAATCAATGCAGCATTTGACCAAGTATGGCATCAAGGAACCCTAGCATAACTGGTCAATGGGAATTGGGGAAAACTCTCCGCGCTCGTACCTAGCATGAAGAAAGATGATTGTGGTTGTTGGAGATCAATCATCTCAGCTCCAGGACATCACTGCAGGAGTTCCTCAAGGTTGTGTCCTAGGCCCAACCATCTTCAGCTGCTTCATCAATGATCTTCCTTCCATCATTAGGTCAGAAGTGGGGGTATTTGCTGATGATGTTCGCTGATGATTGCACGATGTTCAGCACCATTCATGACTCTTCAGATACTGAAGTAGTCCATGTCCAAATGCAGCAAGACCTGGACAATATCCAGGCTTGGGCTGACAAGCGGTGGGTAACATTTGTGACACACAGGTGCCAGGCAATGACCATCTCCAACGAGAGAGAATCTAACCATCACCCTTTGACATTCAATGGCATTATCATCACTGAATCCCCCACTATAAATATCCTGGGGGTTACTATTGACCAGAAAATGAACTGGACTAGCCATATAAATACTGTGGCTACAAGAGCAGGTCAGAGGCTAGGAATCCTGCAGCGAGTAACTCACCTCCTGACTCCCCAAAGCCTGTTCACCATCTATAAGGCATAAGTCAGGAGTGTGATGGAATACCCTCCACTTGCTTGGATGATTGCAGCTCCAACAACACTCAAAGCTTGACACCGTTCAGGACAAAGCCTGTTTGATTGTCACCCTATCCACAAAGATTCACTCCCTCCACCACTGATGCACAGTGGCAGCAGTGTGTACCATCTACAAGATATATTACAGGAACTCACCAGGTTCCTTAGCACCTTCCAAACCCATGACCACTATCATCTGGAAGAACAAGGGCAGCAGATGCATGGGAACACCACCACCTGGAAGTTCCCCTCCAAGCCACTCGCCTTCCTGACTTGGAAATGTATCGCCATTCCTTCACTGTCGCTGGGTCAAAATTCTGGAGCTCCCTCCCTAACAGCACTCTGGGTGTACCTACACCACATGGACTGCAGCAGTTCAATATGGCAGCTCACCAAAGGGCAATTAGGAATGGGCAATAAATGCTGCCCCAGCCAGCGATGCCCACATCCCATGAATGAAGTTTTAAAAAATTGCATCAAGGCCATGATCACAGTGACAATGTGACATGACTTGAGGGATAAACATTTCTTCCATGTTGACCATTTTTGTAGTACAGTTAAGGTTTGGCATTTGAAAAAGATACAGACTCTGATCTTAGTGGATCAGGGCATCTCGTGATATATGCCATTAATTAGACATTTTTCTCCTTCCTTCAGCTCAGTTTTTTTATGCCATAACTTGCTGGAAGTATGAGCTGTTAAACTTCAAGGCAAGGGCAACAGTGGATCTCTGGCCTAAATGAACATTGGACCAACAATGTATCTTAACCAAAGAAATTTAAAGAGTCAGAGAGAAACGGAGGAATGTCGAAAAAGGATAGTAGATTAAAGTCAAATCAGGTACAGTACAGAAAGACAAATAGAGATGGAAAGACAGTTTGGATTACAAGAGGAAAAGGGACAAAGAGGCATAAGAAAATTTAAATTTAAAGTTTGATATTTTAACATCGCTAACAATTTTACCACTGAGGCTCAACAGCTTAAATTGTTCCATTTCTGGACCAGCAAGGATGATTTGACAAATACAATCAACACATCTTTAATGGGTACTTATATTGTTAAATTCCAGTCCTAACTTTCTGTGGCAATTACTTGATAATTAATATGCAAATCCAGAAAGTTCTTAAAAAAATAACAGGGAGGCTAAGGGTGAGATGCCATTTTAAACTTAAACTGTACCTTAAAGACAGCCATATAAAATGTTGTGTAAACTTCTAGCCAGCCGACGTTTTAGTTATGAGCTGAGTGAAGGGCTTGCATGTCTGGTGGGATCTCTGTAGTGGTGAAGTGAAGTTGATATTTAGTTCTTGATTCAATTTGATTTGATTTTTTATTGGCCTGGAATGTAATTCGGAATATACGTTATATTAGTCAAAGATTAACTGATGTGTATTGATCTACTTATTGGCTTTACCAGAGCTTTCGAAATACAGCACTTGTATGTATTATAGCTAGAAAACTGTGCATTGTATAGATTGACAATTAACAGTTCCCAAGTTTCAGATGATATTATTGGTTGGAATGTGATGACTAAAAATGTTGAGGTTTTCGACATAATGTGATGTGATTTTTCTTTGTCTTGTTTTAAATGGCCTCCTTATAAACAAAGTCTTGTGAACTGATATTCTAAGAAATAGGTGCAGGAGTAGGTCAAATGGCCCCTCAAACCTGCTCCGCGATTCTGTAAGATCACGGCTGAACTCAACTCCACTTTCCCACCCTATCCCCATATCCCTCAATTCCTTTAGTGCCCAAAATCTGATTGTTGAATGTATTTGATGACTGAGCAGTCACAGCCCTCTGGGGTAAAGAATTCCACAGATTTGAAACCATCTGAATGAAGAAGTTTCTCATTATCTCAGTCTTAAATGGCTGATCCCTTTACCTGAGATGACAATTCCTAGTTCTAGAGACTATCACCCCTAGTTCTAGACCCCGCAACCAGGGGAAACTGCCTCTCAACATCTACCCTATCACCCCTCCTAAGAATTTTACATGTTTCAATGCAATAACCTCTCATTACATAGAGTATACAGCCTAGAAACAGGCCATGCTGCTGCTTATGCTCCACTTGTGCCTCCTCCCTCCCTTCCTGATTTAACTTTATCTGCATGGACCCTCTATTCGCTTTTCCCTTTATACTTATCCAGCCTCCCCTGAAATGAATCTATACTATTCATTTCAACTACTCCCTGTGATAGTGAATTCCACTTTTTGGATAAAGGAGTTTCTTCTCAATTCCCTTTTTGATTTCTTGGTGACTATCTTCTATAATGCCTAGTTTTACTCTTCCCCACAGGTGAAAATACCCTCTGTTTACTGGATCAAAACCTTTCATGATTTTAAAGAGCTCTATTGGTCAACCATAGCAAATCCACAAAGTGAACAGTGTGGAGAAGGCAGACAAAGATATGAGCACATTTGTGTACATGGATGAAGGCCATTGAGCAGTTGCTGTTGACCAATGGGAATGCATGACCCTCCCACCCCAGTGGCCTCCTCCCACAAGAACCTGATCTCCTGCCAGCTCAACCTGTGTTAGCAACCATGTCAATGGAAACAGTGTGACCCTGCAGCTGCAACCCATCCACCTACATCCTCCCTCTGTCACCCTTGAACTTCCTCCCATCATCCTGTCACGACTTACTGGGGATAGTGCGCTGCAATATCAAACCCCACTGCTTCTAGAGCTGCAACAAATGTGATAAGTTTGATCAAAGCACCTAATTGTTTAATTTAGGTTAACAGAATACAAGCATCAGGTTTATAAACTTAATAAGTAAATAACTGTTTATTGAACAAACCAGTGGCAAAAGAAAGAAATATGAACAGCTAATTTCTAACTCTATAACCTAATCTCTACTCCTTAAGTCCCTATACACACACATATAAGGCACATAAAATACACCAAAAGAATGGATTTTAAGGGTGGGATAAAACAGTTCAATAGCACCAATTCCAGAGTACAGGATTCGATGAATTGATTTTGATCAATGTCTGTCTTCCATATTCCTTTCAGTTCTTGTTGATAACACAAGGTGGTCTTCCAGCACTTTCAGTATTTAGTTCACTTGCCTTTCAATGCCTCTAACAGTGATTTTCCCTTTTGCCTCTTGACAGAGGTATTCGGAGAGAGCAGGCTATAGCGATATGAGGAGGAAAAAGCCAGCTAGCTATTATTGTGAAATTACTAGAATCTTCCACACACAGGAGCAAGAGGCTTTAGGTCTTTTTCCTTTCAGGCTAGGAGCTATTCTGCTGCACTGGGCTTACACAAAATCTGGTCACCTGGTCAGGAGCCAATTAAAACGTTGTTGCCAGGCAGCTCCCTTGGCCCAGGACTTTTTTCTGGCACCATCCTGTCTTTCATGACACACTGTCCCAGGACTACAACAATGTATATATCTCTCATCCTGTTCCACTGGACATGTCTTTCAAACTGCAGCCATTATAATTTTAAAATCCACAGCCCAACAGAAAATAAAGATATGTTCTTTACCAAATTCATTTGCCAAATGAATGCCCATTCTGCAAGTTTATTAATGTCTTAATGTAATTTGTTGCAGTTCTCCTCAGTATTGACTATCCATCTCCACCACCACCACCCCATCCCCAACCACCCATTTAGTGTAATTTGCAAATTTAGAATTATGTTTTTGATTCCAAAGTCTAAATTGTTAATATAAATTATGAATAACAGTGGCACAAAATTGATCTTAGTGGGGTCCCTTAAGCCACTCTGATCAGCTACCCTTTACCCCTACCTTCTACTTTCTGTCCTGCAGCCAGGTAAGTATCCATATTGCCACTGGGCCCCTGTTATGACATTTATTCTATTATATTGTACCTTATCAAAGGCCTTTTGGAAAGCTAGATAAATTACATCTGTGTTCCCCTTGTCTACTCTACCTGTTACCTCTTCAAAGAATTCCATGAAGTTGCTCCAGCAAGATTTTCCCTTTTGAAATTCACGCTGGCTATTAATTTATTATATTTTTGGTTTCTAGATGTTTTTCTATTTTTCCTTTTTAATAGGGATTCTTCTTAACTTTCCAACTGTTAAGTTGATTGGTCTATAATTTCTTGGACATGTTTGATCTCCCTTCTTAAATATCAACATTATTTTTCCTCAATTCCAGAGAATATAGGCCCATCTATTCAATCTCTCCTCATTGAACAGCCCTCTTATCACATGAACCAATCTAGTGATCATTTACTGCACCCTCCCTAAAGCAAGTATTGTCCTTTCTTGGGTAAAGAGACCAAAACTACACATGGTATTCCAGGTGTGGTCAAATTCAAGCCTGACATAATTGCAGCAAAACTTCTATACTCTCATACTCTAAATATATTATTTACCTTCTTGTTTGGCCAACCTCAGTGCCTTCCTAAGTGCTTGCTAATTTGCCTGCATGTAACTTTGTGACTCATGTACAAAATTCAACGGAATACTAACATTTACAAGTCTTGCCTTTTTAAAAAAAAATTCTGCCTTTATATTCATTCTACAAAAATGGATAATTTCACACCTTATCAAATGCCCTCTGAAAATCAAAATATACTACATCCACTGGTTGCCCCTTATCTATCCTGCTAGTTATACTCTCAAACCCTGAAAGCTTTGTCAAACATGGGGCTGGATTTTACTCTCACACGCCAACGTGTTTGAAGGTGGAGGGACAAGTAAAATTCAGCGGGTTGCTTTCCCGCTGCCTACATTCCTGCCCCGACCTGGCTGAAATTTTATGGGGGCAGAGGACGTGTAAGGGAATTGAGGCCCTTAAGTGGCTAGTTAATGACACCACTCACAGAAAAAGCCCAAATCCTCAAAGGGTGGCAGAGCACTTGAAACGCATCCTCCATAGGTATCCATCAATGAAGAGACAATCAACCGGTTGCCATCAATTGCTTTCTTAATGACACTCCCACGCTGTTAGAAATTATGAAAGCTATCAAATTCCTGTTTAGTGACAAAGCTCCAGGAGCTGAGGTCTACAAGGAGGTCAATGCCTGGTCAAGAAGCTTACTGAGCTCTCACTCTGTGTATGAGCTAGGAACGCAAGAATACAAAGAGTCCTCCATTGTTTACTTGTACCAGCAAAAAAGAATGCACCAATCTTGTGACAATCATAAAAGAATCTCATTCCTCTCCATCACCAGCAAAATCATTGCCTGAATCCTTCTGAACCACCTAATGCAACATCTCGACCAGAGTCTGCTGCCAGAGAGTCAATGTGGTTTCAGAAATATGAACCGCTGATATGGTGTCTGCAGTTAGCTCCAAAAGAAATGCCAAGAACAGAACATGGGACCTCTACACCACATTTTTTTGACCTGACCAAGGCTTTAGACACAGTCAGCCATGAAGGCCTAATGAAGATAATGAGGAAACTCATTGGATGATGGTAAGTCTTCTGACTCATTCCCAATCATTAATGGAGTTGCAGGTCAGCGTGCTAACACCAACCTTCTTCAGTATGTTTTCATGTTTTTCTCCACCGTGCTCTCAGATGCCTTCCATGAAGGTGATCCTGGCATTGAAATCAAATAAAGCATAGGCAGGAAGTTGCTCAATCTCAGGTGACTCCTACAAAGACCAAGGTCTCCAAGGGCATACTTCACAATTTCCTGTTTGCTGATGACTGTGCACCAGCTGCCGGTTCAGAGCTGGACATGCAATGTAGCATGGACTTATTCTCTAAAGCATGTGACAACCTCTACCTTACAATCAGCACGAAGGAAACTGAAGTAATGAGCCATTACTCCAGGAAAACCCTATCTTGAGGCCCACAATTTTAGTCCATGACCAGTTCCTGTCAGCAGTGGGTAAGTTCACTCACCTCAGCAGCACAGTGTCTCAAGCTGTCTATATTAGTGATGAGACACATGCAAGAATTGTCAAAGCAAATGTAGTATGTAACAGACTTTAAACAGCAATCTAGGAATGAAAAGGAATAAGTCTGCCAGCCAAACTGAAAGTCTTTAGAGCAATAGTCCTTCCCCCTTTGCTCTATGCATGTGAGCCTTGGACTGTGTAGCAGTGTCATTGCCAAGAAGCTGTTGCTTCAGTTGTCCTTGGAAGCTTCTGAAGATCAGATAGCAGGCCAAAATACCAGACACTGAGGTGCTCACCCAAGCTGGCATGCCAAGCATCTACACCATATTGAGAAGTCTCATCTGAGTTGGGTTGGTCATGTAGCCAGAATGCCTGACACTCACTCACCAAAATGAATCTTCTATGGAGAGCTTAGAGTCTGGGGTGCGCTCTCATGGCTTCCAAAGGAAGAGCAACAGGGACACTTTGAAGGCTTTGCTTAGGAGTTTTGATATCGACCCCATGCCCTGGGAGAAGCTCACCCAGGTTATCTGCACCTGGTGTAATCAAATTTTTTTTTTAAATGGTGCAGCCTCCTTTGAAAGCAAGCGCATATCAGAGGCAGAGAGAAAATGTAAGGAGAGGAAATCCCAAGCCAGCAACTCATCCAAAACTCAATCATCTGAGAATTTTATCCTAGTTACAGTAGAATTTTCTGGGTGCAGATCGACCTCAGCAGTCAACCTATGTACCCATGTATGTACACTCAAGATGATGAACATGGTCATCCTCACCTCAAAGGATAAAGAGCAACAGGTAGAAGACACCATCACACAGTCCTCGTGAAGACAAGGATACCCTCCGTTGTGTTGTCTAGTGCTGCCACTGTGCTAATGATATAAATTCTGATCAGATCTAGTAATTCAAAACTGGGCATCCATGAGGTGCTGTGGGCCAACCACAGCAGCAAAATTGTATACTACCATAATCTGTACCTCCATGGTCTGGCATATCCCCCACTCTACCATTACCATCAAGCCAAGGGATTAACTTTAGTTCAATGAAGAGTGCAGGAGGGCAAGCCAGGAGCAGCACCAGGCATACCTAAAAATGAGGTGTCAACCTGGTGAAGATACAACACAGCACTACTTGCATGTCAAATAGTGGAAGCAGCATGCAATAGACAAAGCTAATCAATCCCACAACCAACGGATCAGATCAATGCTCGTCAGTCCTGCCACAGTCACGAATGGTGGTGGACAATTAAACAACTAACAGGAGGAGGGTCCACAAATATCCCCATCCTCAATGATGGGGGAGCTCAGCACCAGTGTAAAAAACAGGGTTGAAGCATTTGCAACAATCTTCAGCCAGAAGTGCTGAGTGAATGATCCGCCTCCTCCTCAGGTCCCCAGCATCTCAGATTCCAGTCTTCAACCAATTCAATTCACTCCACATGATATCGAGAAATGGCTGAAGGCACTGGATACTGCAAATGCTACAGGCCCTGACAACATTCTGGCAGTGGTACTGAAGACTTGTGCTAGCCGCCCCCTAACCAAGCTGTTAAGTACAACTACAACACGTGAAAAATTGCCCAGACATGTCTACAAAAAGCAAGACAAATCCAATCTGGCCAATTATCACACCAGCCTACTTTTGATCATCAGCAGAGTGATGGAAGGTGTCGTCAACGGTGCCAACAAGTGACACTTACTCAACATTCTGTCAATGTTCTCTGGTTCTGCCATTACACAGCTAAACTCTAGTTTCCTGAAAATGTCTTTCTAATCTCACTACTTCCAAAGGCTAGGACTAAAAAGATTGAAATCTGTTTACCTATATTTTAATCCATTCAGACTGCTTCCACACAAGAGAAGCATGATTCCAGGGCATTTTCTTGTGCAAGGGGTGTGTATCTTGTGTTTTTTTTTTATTTGTTCATTGGATGTGGGCATCGCTGGCTAGGCCAGCATTTATTGCTAATCCCTAATTCAGAGTTAGCCACGTTGCTGTGGTTTTTCCCCCTAAAGGACATTAGTGAACCAGATGGGTTTTTACATGGTCTTTTAATTCCATATTTTTATTGAATTCAAATTTCGCCATCTGCCATGGTGGGATTCAAACCCAGGTCCCCAAAGCATTACCCTGGGTCTCTGAATTACTATTCAGTGACAATACCACTATGCCACCGCCTCCCCCAACTGTGTTGCCTAGTGAGGGACAAATTCCTGACTGCAGAGTAATCCTTGGTCCAACTTTTGTAAGGGCTTGAAAGGTTTACTGGTTTCCCACTCCTGCGTGGGCATTTCTACCTACTTGGAGGTAGTCAGCAAGCTGTAAATGGCTCTTCTAGGTCAGCTAGTAGGCTGAGAGCCCCTTTATGGGGATGAGCAAAGAACTAATGTAACAGTTCTTACTCTTGCAAATGCAAAGTTTGTGGTTCTAGTTTCTAAATGTTGGTAAATTTGAAGTACTGACTTTCTAGGATCCAACTCATTGTGGCACAGTGCATGTGTTGCAGGGGCGGATTTACAATCAAACACACCGTGTCCGACAGTGGGGCTCCAAAGTCAGTGAATGCTGAAACAAAAATAAAAATACCTGGAAAAACTCAGCAGGTCTGGCAGCATCTGCGGAGAGCAACACAGTTAACGTTTCGAGTCCGTATGACTCTTCAACAGAAGAGTTCCTCTCCGCAGATGCTGCCAGACCTGCTGAGTTTTTCCAGGTATTTTTATTTTTGTTTTGGATTTCCAGCATCCGCAGTTTTTTGCTTTTATCTCAGTGAGTGCTGAACTGTTGGAAGTGCCGTCTTTCAGGTGAGGCGTTAAACAGTCTGGTCGGCTTACTGCAAATACAGCTAGAGCCAAGCCAGAGGTAGAATGTGGTTTTGCTAGTGTTTTGAATTCCTATAGTGCAAAAGGTAATAGGATTGATGAAATGTGGTTGTTAGCTAGCTGAGGTGTGCCTGTGTTGTTGATGTCTGTTGTTTCCGCATGACTTATGGCATACAAATTCGTTGTAAAAGAAATCGCACATTCTTCAACATTTGCTGCAAATATTTAATTACACCTCGAAGACAACTCTCGTGTATTTTATTTTTGTATTATCTCAATGACTAATGGATATTTATTAAGGCCCGGTATCCCTGAATGATCATGTTGCAATAAAAGTTAACTTAAAATACCGCTTGAGTTAATTCTTTTTTAAAAATCTGTTATTTAATTTGTAACTACTTTTTTGACCACTGCATCCAGTCAGTCGAGTTGGTTTCTGTCTGCAGCTCGCGAAAAAGTTGAAGTGTTTAGGTTAAACTCCATGCAAATGATCAAATTCAACTTTCTAATCAACAGTAACATTTCCTTATTTTGCTGAAAGTCAGAAATGAAGTGCAGAATTTATTTAACAATTGTAATGAGTGGTGCAGGAGGTGCCTATAATAAAATGTACCGAAAACAATGAAAGGTAGCTAAATGAAGTGCCCGCATTAAAGGGTGCACACCAATTTATCAGAAGTTTTACGAGACAGCTTCCTTTGTTGGAACTTCCGCTATTACTATTTTGTTGTGGCAAATCTGGGGTCTACTTTATACGTGCCCATCAACAAGGGAAAGCTTGTCTACCAGATTGACTGGTAGGAACGATGTTCATACTGTATTGTGTGTTTATATGACTGGCGTACAAATAGTCATGTTTGTGAATACCACCCAAAGAAATGTTTGCGTGTGAGGCGGAAAGCTGTTATGGAGTCTACAGACAAATCAACCAAAGCTAAAACATAAAATATTGTATTGTCTGTAAATGTTACATTGTCCTGTTCTATAATAGAATAAACTTGGAAGTTTTTGATAAATCACACTAATTGTGAGTGCACTTGCCACTGCAATAACACTAATATCACAGGCACAGTGACGAAAGCAGGATAATGCTAAAGATGGTGGTTAACCTATTTCTCTCAAAGCGCGGAGTTTCCTCTTTCTCCAGCCCCTCGGGCGGTGGACATAAAGCTGCGTTTTTGCTGAGTTTATTGTGTCCGCACTATCTTTGTTCTTTTGGTTTGAAATAAGTCTGCGTTATCCAAACCCTGCGAATTTTGATTAAAAGGAACTTCAATGGATTCCTGTTTGTGGAACTTGGCTGTGTAAAGATTGGTTGTAGGATTACTTTTTTTTAATATAAGTGACTATATTTCAAAATTACTTTTGTTTTCACAAAGTAATTTTAGACTACAAGATGCTTTACAGTTTTAATGCAGACAAGTACTGACTTGCAATAACAGGACTTGTGAGAAAGACAGTATAGTGTGATTCTTTTTGTTGCAAATTGTTCTTGCTCATAAAGAATATGAGTAATGCTAATCCCAAATCTCAATCTTTTGAATTCCAATTCACTTTATACTGCTTCAAGGAATGCTCTCCTTTCTATTTAGCTTCAAATAACTGACCATTTTACCAGATGGGCCAAATTCAATTGTGGTGCGAGAAGGAATTGCTGTAATTGTCATGGATTCCCTGCAGTTTAGGAGGCCAGGATTTTCAAAGGGTCACGGTGTCGGGAGCTGACAAATGGTCTTTGAAAATCACAGTCCTGGAGGTCGTGTCAGGATTCTGACTGCTCCGGGACAGCCTTGAATTTTCAATCAGCTAGCAGGGGATGGTAGGCAACGGGGAACTCTTTCGAGTTATCAATAGTCACAGATTGCAACTCTTTCGAGTACAATCACAGTTCTTGGTTTCCGGGAGTGGGACATGAACCCGCAACCCTCTGATTCAAAGGCGAGGGTGCTATGAACTGAGCCACAGCTGACACCTCAGGCAACGGGGAAGGTGCCCGCTTCCAATTAATGGCCCCTTAATCTCCTTAAGGAGCTTGTTTAGGGGCCTGTCTGAAATAGAATGAGATTTTGAAAATTTTCCCAGCGATTTTCCCCACCCCCAAACTGTTTTGTGCACAAGTGCACAGCTATCTGGTCTGCTGCACAGCTCAGATAACTTGCTTTGCGTAACTTTTAAAATTTAATTGGTGGGTGCAACCTATGTCAGCATGAGCACTCCTACCCGTCTCAACCATGGCCATGTGCAACTGCATTTCACCTTGAGCTGCCTGCTCTTATCAACAAGGCAGCGGTAACCCCCAATCTGGCTGCTGGCACCAGACAGCCAACTACCCCCCCCCCCCCCCCCCCCCCAAAAACCCTGGAAGCACTTCTTGGCACTTTTAATTGAACGCCAACCTCGCCTCATGGCCAATTAGGCCATTGCCATTTGAAGATCACATTGCAAGTGCGACACAGCTTGGGTGTAAGGTCGGGATCCGGAATTCATCCAGGTATTGAATTCCCAACCCCACATTGAAAATCTGGCCCCAGTTTTCTGTTCCTGAGAGTTTCATCCTCGAAAACCTCCAAAGAGCCCATGAGTGTGCATTGATAATTGAAGCAATTACACCTCTAGATCTGTTCTCATCCAAACAGCTCAACGGGGAACCCCCAAAGTAGAGGAAAACTGCCAAACTTTAGATCTTGTATTCAGTTTGGCTGCTTTCAGAAAGAAAAGAATTAAAAATGTACCAACTGGGGGGTCGATGTGAATACTGTGTGGATAAAACCTCGTCAATTATGAAATGGACATCTATCTCTCATTAGAATATATTTCATGGCATATACCACAATGTGCGTGCAGCAACGTTTACTACAAATGTCACACCACCTCAACACTTTCCTTTTCCCTATCACCCTCCTTAAAACCCCAATTGTTATAAAACATAGCCTTCCACTCACTGTAAGAAATGCTGGAAGGTCTTGCAGCATTTCTTAGTGTTTCTTTCCTGTTCACTGCATTTCCCAGTCACTTGAGTTTGCGCTACACTTGATATGCTGCTAGATCACAAAATAACAAAACCAAGATGCCTTCTGCCCTTTGCATTCACATCCCTATGAATGGATTCAATTGGTGTTTATTACCCAGTGTTTTACAAAACAGCAATTATGCTTTATTGCATTAAAGGGATACATTCATACTGTTTACAACAGTTTGATATTCCTTATTCTGTAAATCATCATCAACAGCGCCATGAGAGATTTACTTTACCTATCTGTAATCATCTGGGAATTATTAAACAAAGTGGTTCTGTTGCCATGAACAGTGGCTGTAAATCTCAGGCAATTTATACATTGTGATTAAGAGGAGAGCATAAGTGGAAGCCTGAATAACTTGGTCAGACCGCTGGTTACCTGTTCAGTGGCTTCTAAAAAGCCAATTCCAAGAATGCTGATCAGAACTTTCAGCTGAAAGTCACTAGCTTCCCGCAACTGGAGAAGGAGCAGCATGGTCAATTCACTCATAGTGAAGTGGGAGGTGCGATCTTGCCTAATTTTTGAAGGTACATGAAGTGAAGGTAAAGCTTAGGAGACTCTGAACTGTGATACTGCTATTTTGTACCATATTTAGTGGCTTCTATGTGATCCTGTTTTGAACTTTGGAGTTTTACCTTTTTTGACAGTACAGCTGCATTAGATGTAATTCCTAAGGGTGATCAATCACAGAAAATGGGTTTGACATTATAGAAAACATTCAGTTCTATAAAGCAATATGCACCAATCAAAGCTTTACTTTATAAACTAATGCTGGTAGCATGTGCATTTAATGCCTTTTCTGTCTTTTTTTAGGCAGCACAGGAGGGGTCAGCACAGCGGCCCACACCTACCCGCATCCCCATGTCAAAAGGTATGAAAGCAGGAAAACCAGTAGTGCCAGCCGTTGGAGCAGGAGGTGTGGCAAAATATGAATCTCGTGCTGAGAGCCAGTTAATGAGAATTGAACTGAAGAAGTCTCCAGTCAGCAGTTCTGCCTCTCAAGCTGGGGGGAAGGGCTGAGGATGGAGATCTTGGGGGTAGGTGGAGGTGTTACTGCTACCATGGAGATCACCCATCTTGGGTAGACTTCCCCACCTCACACTAACCTGATGAAACAACTCATTTGTCTAATAATATACTAACAACCCTTTATATTTTTTAAGCGGCCATTAACTACTACCATCACTGTAACACTGATAACATGTTGTACCAGGAACATAAGGTTTGTTTTGTGTACAATGTACATGTAATACCGAAGACAAGTTCAACATTCAACAAAGGGATTTGTGTGCATTGGTGAGAAAAGCAGACTGATCCTAGGTGTAAAGAGATGGAAAGGTTCCAGTAACTTAGCCTACAATCTCGAATGAAGGTTGGAACCTTTGAGGCAATGGTTTGAATAAAATTGTTATCATATCTTCCCTTTGGAAAAAACAGCGAGATGTAGTTGAAGGATTAATCAGCTGATTAACTGACAGACATGGTTTAACACTGAGCACCTTTTAAACTAGCTGATATAAGGTTAGCCCTATTTAATGGGAGGGTTTTATGGTTTCCCACGATCCATATGATAACGGGGCATTGGCACAGGTGGAGAACTGACCGCGCTCACCAAGCATGAGTATCCTGCTGGACATTGTTATGAGACAGCCTTTGGTAAAGCTGAGCTATTTAAAAATCCCAGAGGGAAACTTTAAACAAATATCATAACCTATAATTTTAAGTGGTATGTTTGAGATGCAACTCTAAATTCAGGAATCAGACCACCAGTTCTCGAGAGGTTTTATATTAAACTAAATGAAACATTTTTATTAATTTACACAAGTTAAATATATACACATGGCTACAAATTATTACTATCATAACTTTTAACAAATTCCCAAACTAATCTCCATTAAGGCAACAGCAACCCATAGACTTAACCAGACACCAGGCAAAGCATTTTCACCTCTCAAATTCAGAATGAGGTTCTTATCACTTTGGTTCCTGTGGAGACAGTTGTAGGCTTACAGCTACTTTGATCTTACATTGCCTCTACCCTGCACATATAAAACTGCTGAAGCTAAAGCTAGCACAGCTCATTGAATGTAAATTCTCATTGTATAACCAGCCTCTTTTAATGCCACCACCTCTAACAATAAAACCCCTTTCAGAGTACCAATTTTATTAGTAATATAAACATATTGCTTGGTCTCTGCTAGCTGGTTGCCAGATTTCACTCACCTTCTTGAATGCTCTATTCAAAAAATGCAAATGCACTCTATCTCTTTTACATCTCAAAACTAGTGCACATCAAAGCACCCAGACTAGTTGGCTTTAATCCAATTAAGACACAGCTACAGACTAAACCTCTATTTTTAAAGAAAAATATTTTCCAATAATATTATATGAATCAATTGCTTCATAACAATATCGACCCAAAGTTGAGTTAGAGTCCCAGTCTCCACTACCTTGAATGGGGTTTGAAGCCTACTCTTTCTGACTCACAGGTGGGGAGGCTACCACTAAGCCAATGGCTTGTGTTAGATAAGATGAGCCCCGAATATTCATTCAAACCGAGTAAGGCCAGTAAGAAAAGATGGCATTATTTGAAATTTGTGAAAAGTAAATTCTAAACTGATACTAGGAAAAATAATTTGCAAAGATAATAATGAACATTTTCAGATGAGGTAATGTTAGGTAGTGGCCCTAGAAATAGTGGATGCATTGGTGGTCATCTGAGATTCTATAGATTTTGGAACAATTCCTACAGATTGGAGGGTAGCTAATGTAACCCCACTATTTAAAAAGGGAAGCAGAGATAAAACAGGGAATTATAGACCAGTCAGCCTGACGTCAGTAGTGGGGAAAATTCTAGAGTCCATTATAAAAGATCTAATAGCTGAGCACGTGGAAAACAATGGCAGAATCGGACAGAGTCAGTATGGATTTATGAAAGGGAAATCATGCTTGACAAATCTACTGGAATTTTTTGAGGATGTAACTAGTAGAGTTGATGAGGGGGAGCCAGTGGATGTGGTTTATTTGGACTTTCAGAAGGCTTTCGACAAAGTCCAACATAAGAGATTGGCGTGTAAAATTAAAGCACATGGGATTGGGGTTAGTGTATTGAGATGGATAGAAAACTGGTTGGCAGACAGGAAACAAAGAGTAGGAATAAACGGGTCTTGCAGGCAGCGACTAGTGGCGTACCACAGGGATCGGTCCTGGGACCCCAGTTATTCACAATTAATATTAATGATTTAGATGAGGGAATTAAATGTAATATCTCCAAATTTGCAAATGACACACAGCTGGGTGGGAGGATGAGCTGTGAGGAGGATGCAGAGATGCTTCAGTGTGATTTGGACAAACTGAGTGAGTGGGCAAATGCATGGCAGATGCAGTATAATGTGGATAAATGTGAGATTATCCATTTTGGTAGCAAAAACAGGAAGGCAGGTTATTATCTGAATGGTTATAAATTGAGAGAGGGGAATGTGCAACGAGACCTGGGTGTCCTTGTATACCAGTCGCTGAAGGTAAGCATGCAGGTGCAGCAGGCTGTAAAGAAGGCAAATGGTACGTTGGCCTTTATAGCCAGAGGATTCGAGTATAGGAACAGGGATGTCTTGCTGCAATTGTACAGGGCCTTGGTGAGACCACACCTGGAATATTGAGTGCAGTTTTGGTCTCCTTATCTGAGGAAGGATGTCCTTGCTATCAAGGGAGTGCAGTGAAGGTTTGCCCAACTGATTCCTAGGATGGCAGGACTGACATATGAGGAGAGATTGAGTCGATTAGGATTATATTCGCTGGAGTTCAGAAGAATGAGGGGGGGATCTCTTAGAAACCTATAAAACTCTAACAGGACTAGACAGGGTAGATGCAGGAAGGATGTTCCCAATGGTGGGGGAGTCCAGAACCAGGGGTCACAGCCTGAGAATACGGGGTAGACCATTTAGGACTGAGATGAGGAGAAATTTCTTCACCCAGAGAGTGGTGAGCCTGTGGAATTCGTTACCACAGAAAGTAGTTGAGACCAAAACGTTGTATGTTTTCAAGAAGGAGTTAGATATAGCTCTTGGGGTGAAAGGGATCAAAGGGTTTGGGGAGAAAGCGGGAGCAGGCTATTGAGTTGGATGATCAGCCATGATCATAATAAATGGCGGAGCAGGCTCAAAGGGCTGAATGGCCTACTCCTGTTCCTAGTTTCTTTGTTTCTATGTTTCTATCAAAATTATTAGATGAACTGAAAGTAGAGTTAGATTTTGGGCTGACTGGGTTTAAGGTAGTAAAGGATGAGCTTTGCGTATTTTCTAACGTATAAATTTCCATTTAAAGTGAAATGTTCACTAATCTAGATTGCACCCTGCAATCACAATGTAGGCCAACATAAACTAAGGCAGAATTCGCTAAACATTGCTAACTTCTAAATGGTTTTCTTTCTTTCTGAAGCATATCGTGTGTTCTGTCAGCTTGAGGTTGTGGTACTGTGCTTTTCTCTGGATGAGAAATTATCAAATGTTTCTCGTGTAAAGTTTTAATTATCTTCGGTATAAAATAACTGTCAACAGTAATTGGTTATGATATTTGTGATTTGGGCATGTTGAGCATGTGTACCATTTGTTCATCCCATCCTAACTCACTCACGTGTGTGCTTTATAATCACTTTGCCATATTGAACATTCTTAAAGGTGCGTCTATGGTTCTTTTATTCCCAAGCCAGGAATTATTTCCAAGTCAAGATGGTGAGTGACTTGGAGGGGAACCTCCAGGTGGTGGTGCTCCCATCTGTCTGTTGCCCTTGTCCTTCTAAATGGTAGTGGTCATGGGTTTGGAAGGTACTGTCTAAGGAGCCTTGGTGAATTCTTGCAGTGCATCTTGTAGATGATACACACTACTGCTACTGTGCATCGGTTTTGGAGGGAGTGAATGTTTGTGGATGTGGTGCCAATCAAGCGGGCTGCTTTGTCCTGGATGGTGTCAAACTTCTTAAGTGTTGTGGGAGCTGCACTAATCCAGGCAAGTGGGGAGCATTCCATCACACTGCTGACTTGTGCCTTTGTAGATGGTGGACAGGCTCTGGGGAGTCAGGAGGTGATTCCTATCGCACGATTCCTAGCCTCTGACCTGCTATTGTAACCACAGTATTTATATGGCTAGTCCAGATCAGTTTCTGGTCAATGGTAACCTCCAGGATGTTGATGGTGGGGGATTCAGTGAAGGTAATGTCATTGAACATCAAGGGATGATGGTTGGATTCTCTCTTGTTGGAGATGGTCATTGCCTGGCAGATGTGTGGTGTGAATGTTACTTGCCACTTCTCAGCCCAAGCCTGGATATTGTCCAGGTCTTGCTGCATTTGGACATGGACTGCTTCAGTGTCTGAGGAGTTGCGAATGGTACTGAACATTGTGCAATCATCAGCGAACATCCCCACTTCTGACCTTATGATGGAAGGGAGGTCATTGATTAAGCAGCTTAAGATGGTTGGTCTGAGGACACTACCCTGAGGAACTCCTGCAGTAATGTCTTGGAGTTGAGATGACTGATCTCCAACAACCACAACCATCTTTCTTTGTGCTAGGTATGAATCCAACGGAGAGTTTCCCCCCCCCTGATTCCCATTGACTCCAGTTTTGCTAGGGCTCCTTGATGCCACACTCAGTCAAATGCTGCCTTGATGTCAAGGGCTGTCACCCTCTCGCCTCACCTCGGGAGTTCAGCTCTTTTGTCCAAGTTTGAACCAAGACTGTAATGAGGTCAGGAGCTGAGTGGCATCAGTGAGCATGTTATTGCTAAGCAAGTGCCGCTTGATAGCACTATTGATGACCCCTTCTATTACTTTAGTGATGATCGAACGTAGGCTGATGGGAAGGAAATTGGCTGGGTTGGATTTGTCTTGTTTTTTGTGTACAGGACATACCTGGCCAATTTTCCCCACAGATGCCAGTGTTGTAGCTATACTGGAACAGCTTGGCTAGCGGTGCGGCAAGTTCTGGAGCATACGTCTTCAGTACTATTGCTGGAATATTGTCAGGGCCCATAGCCTTTACAGTATCCAGTGCCTTCAGTCGTTTCTTGATATCACGTGGAGTGAATCGAATTGGCTGAAGACTGGCATCTGTGATGCTGGGGACCTCCGGAGGAGGCTGAGATGGATCATCTACTCGGCACTTCTGGCTGAAGATTGTTGCGAATGCTTCAGCCCTATCTTTTGCACTGCTTTACTGGGCTGCTTCATCATTGAGGATGGGGATATTTGCAGAGCCACCTCCTCCAGTGAGTTGTTTAATTGTCCACCACCATTCACGACTGGATGTGGCAGGACTGCAGAGTTTAGATCTGATCCGTTGGTTGGGGGATCGTTTAGCTCTGTCTATCACTTGTTGCTTATGCTGTTTGGCACGCAAGTAGTCTTGTGTTATAGCTTCACCAGGTTGACACCTCATTTTTAATTATTATCATAATTATGCTCAACTGTAGATTTTCTCCATTTTCCTCTCCAAACACACCTTGTCCAGTTTCCATGTGAGGAATGTTCACTTTACCAGCAAGTCTTGGCAGGCTATTTGGCTATGGACATGTAACAATTACTGATCCTGTCTTCATGCAACCTCTACACATGCAAAATGTGCTCTAATGACTGACTCTACAGCTTCCATTTTCATGGGAGGCCTTTTAAAATTGCAAGCAAAACCAAATTCATGGATTTCCACCCCATTCTGTGACTGGCAATTTTTTGCCGGTGTGGGTAGCCAGAGCCAGCCCACATGCAGCCGTCATGCCCAGGTTGGCTCCATTGCGGGTTTGGGAATTTCAAACCACAAACCACAACTTTGATGGAGCTGGGCCCATTGTGTTAGTAAATGTGGCTCACGGCACCTCAGGAGTCGTGAACCATGGGGAACCCTAGTGTTGTGTCAGGAATCGAACAAAAACGGCCAAATTCACTTTGAAATACATTGCCCCTCTTACCTGCTCATTAAAGCTGCCCAAGAATCACAGCTATTCATAGTGTCAATGACAAAAAGCTTTAATTCAATTCACATCTCTCAATCTGTGTAAATAAACAGACAGGCATTGAAAAAGCACTTCATGGAAAGATCAGTTTATTACAAAGTAATAGAGATGTCATTCAAACATAGCTAGCAGTCCCCTGCATGCAGTGTCATCATTGCCTATAGGGCTGAATCCGTTATCCATTCTTGGAGCTCAGCCAAGCATTCATAATTAGTTCATTTGGAAACTGTACCAACAAAGCTGGCTGAACAGATGGCCAGACATCTGTTTTTCCAGATGGCCTCATTATGAATACTTGGAGGATGCATGCGGGGTCAGGGGAGATATGAAGGGGTATGGAAGATATGGAGGAGCATGGAGGGGGCATGGCTGGTGGAGATGAGGGGTAAGGGCTTGAGGGCCTAACAGTCACAATTGCAACTGGGTCAATGTTGCAGTGAACCAAGCTGGGTCTTCTACCCTGCTGGCCTCAGCATCCACAACCTCTGCCACCTCACTCTGCCTCCAGATGTGCCGGGCCCAAGCCCATCTTATCCCTGTTTCCCCAGAATGATAATATGGCGGGCAAGGGCCCCCTTTATGGAGACAGGCTTGCAGAGTTGGGAAATTTTCTGACTCTGCTTCTCATCCCTTTCATGAATATCCAGCTGTAAGACTTCATGTCTCTGCATGGTTATTGGATCAGGAGTGCGATCCCTTGGGTAGTTTTGTACTTCTTTGCAGATATGTGTAACTGGCCAATTGTAATTCTCCTATCAGCACCTTGGGTTAAATGGGCTAACTCCACATATAACCTCGGTTCCCTAATCTGCATGGCTGAGTACCACACTGCACAGTGTGTTTAACGCACTGAGCCATCAGACACGTCAGCTATAATTTTCATGCTGCTAATACTCAAAAAGTAGATTCATTATTGTTTCACTTTAATTCCTAAAAAAAACCCATTTTTAATGGTGCAAAGACACTTCTGTGTAAATTTATATCTGCAGCTCAATGCCAACTTAGAGACTTGTACACAAAGCATAGTTACGACACATTTACAGTGCAAATTATAATCGCTGATCATTACTTTATGTCAATGGCCTTTGTTATTTACATGTTGCCCTTTTTATATATAAAAATTTAATGGTCACTAGTAAAGAGTTAATCCAATTTCATTGAGCAAAGTTCTGTGGAACATATTATAAATCCTGAATGGAATGTCACCCATCATTTGGGGTAATAGAAAGTCCCATCACTGTGGCAATGTCCAGTGCAGATTTTTTTCTTAAAATTTGGCCAAATTCAATTCATTGAGCAGTGTTCAGGACCAAATCCTGCAGGGACATTAAGCAGAGTCTGCAACAGTTAATCTCTGCCCCAGTACAGATGGATGCAGCTGTGTCAATCAGCCCTTAGTTATTCCAGTTTCTTTTTGAAATGTGCTGTTGGAAACGGTCTGGGACATTACATGGAGTTGCCATAAAACACATTTTTCAATTGTTTCTATGTCAGTTTATGTAGGTCAATAAATGTTGAAAGGATTAATGGACTTTGTCTTGGAAAATATCAGAACTTTTGATTTCCCATGTTGATCCATGAAATATCATTCTTTGTGCCCATTAATGTAACACTGCTTTGAATTATAGTTTCAATCAGCCAGACTAGAAATGCCTTTAATGAAAAATAGCCACAATAAAAGACTTTCTGTAATTATTTCCTCCCCTCCTTCATTTTCACGAAGTAACATTCTCAACATAACCTGCAACCCTGGACACACTCTCTATCATGACCCTAAAACATTCAGTAGGAGGTGCACATGGGAAATATGGATGCTCTGCATAATCTTTGGGCTCCTTTCTTAGCTCCTCTGACAAAAGTAAGATTGGGAATTTGTCATGCGAGGAATTCTGAGCAGTCCTAACACCCCCCCCCCCCACCCGCCATGGTACAGAATGTGGAACCATATTACAGTTTGAGGTAACATCTTGAGCAGAATTTTATCCGGGGTTGGGGTTTGGTGGGCATTGTAAGTCCAATATTGGGACTATATACCAGTCCCGAGCCCACACAGGTGGTAGCAGACCCACACTGCAATTTTCCCAGAGGTGGCCTCTTAATTAGCTGCCATCAGGCCCACTATCCAACTAAGGATAGCGTACAGGCTCTTCATGCTGCCTGCCCAATCACAGTGGTGGCAGCTTTGAAGTCTGAGCAGCTCCATTGGAAGAGGCAGTCACTCCTGAGGCATGCAGCGGCTCTTGGGCCCACAGCAAGTAAGTTTTAAAAAATACAAAATTAAAAAATCATAGGGTCCAGTGTTGGAGTGAAAATGCCTCCAGGGAAATCATTGGGGCCAATATAGGTCAGTGACCACAGGGCTGATGGGTGAAGAGAGTTGGCGTGAATTTTGGATGACTTAAACCTGACAGAGGGTAGAATGTGGGAGATCTCCCAGGAGTATGTTGAAATAGTCAGGTCGAGAAGCATGGATAAAGGTTTCAGCTGTAAATGAGCCAACTTAGGGACAGAGTTGTGTGGTGTTAAGGAGGTGGAAATAGGTAGTCTTAGCGATGGTGCGAATATATGGTTGGAAGCTTATCTCGGGGGTCAAACATGACACCAAGGTTGCAAGCAGTCTGATTCTGCCTCAGACAGTTGCTAGGGAGAGGGATGGAGTCAGTGGCTAGGGAATGTAGTTTGTGGCAGGGACTGAATGACAGAATGACAGTGGCTGGTGAACTAAAGCTTGATGTCATCAGCATACACATCAAGACTGACACGGAGTTTTTTTGGATGATATATCCAAGGGGCAGCATCAAAGATTAGAAGCAGCTGGTGGGGGTGGGGGGGGAGCGGTCAGGATAGATCTTTAGAGGAAATAGAAGTAACTGTGAGGGAGCAGGATGAGAAGGCATTGCAGGTGATTCTCTAGCTATGGCTGGATGGGTAAAAATGGAAGCAGGTGAGAGCAGTCCCACCCAGCTGGATATAGTGGAGAGACATCAGAGGAGGATGGTTTGGTCAACCATGTCAAAGGCTGCAGACAGGCCAAAAAAAATGAGGAGAGTGAGTTTTATTTTGTTACAAGATGTCATTTGTGACTTTGAGAGCAATTCGATACTGTGGCAGGGTCAGAAACCTGATTGGAGGAATCAAACATGGAATTCTGGGAAAGTTAAACATGGATTAGTGAGGTGACAGAATGTGCAAGAACTTTAGTGAGGAAAGAGAGGTTGGAGATGGGGCATTAGTTTGTAAGGACAGAGGAGGCAAGGTCTTATTTGAGGAGAGGTGTGGTGACAGCAGATTTGAAGGAGAGGGTGCAGTACCTGAGGTGAGAAAACCCTTAACAATATCATAGAACATGTGTGTCAAAACCCCTCAACATTGGAGGATGGAAAATCTCAAGAGCTGTAGCTAAGTTGAACAAGCACCGTACAGCATCTTGTTTTCAAAGTAAGTATATTTTTCACCTTCTAATCTTCCAACTCATCCAAAACGTTGTTGCCAAATCCCATCACCCTTTTTATAGCTAACCTATATTGACTGCCAGTCCCCCAACTTCACCAATTTAATGTTCTTATCCTTGTCTTTAAATCTCTTCATGGCCTCAGCCATCTCTAGCTCTGATGATCTCTAGTACTACAAATCTCCCAGAACATTTTGTTCCTCTAGCCTCTTATAGATGTGCCCTCTCTTCTCTCCACTATTGGCAGCCATGCTGTCAGGCCTTATGCTTTGGAATTCCCTCCCTAAACCTCTTTACCTCCCATTAGGTCTCTTCTTAACCTACCTCTTTGCCCAAGTCTCAACATCTATTTTTGTATAACTACATCTGTGAAATGCATTTTGCTATGTTAAAAGAGCTTTATAAATCAAATTTCATGTGCCAAATATACTCAAGTCTGTGCCCTTAGACTTGGCATGAAGATTGCGGCTATACCAGGGGGAATAACCAAGGATGGAGTCAAAAGTTTTACTGGGAACAGAGTATCAGAAGTAATGTGGAGAGAGTGACTGAGCTGATCAACAGCTGCGGTAGTATCATGGTGAATGGATGTCCGAAAGCTAGACAGTTTGCAGGTCAAATATGCAGTTGTAAGTGATTTTGGTGATTCTTTCTCACCCCAGGACAAGGAAACTAGACTGGAACAGGGCAGGGGCATGTGAGATAAAAGAAGTGCAAGAGCAACACCATGGGTGTAGAGAGGCAGGGTCAAGAGGGTTGCTGTAAATATAGATGCATGTTTTTGCAGAGGGGGCGGTTATTAAAGGAGAAAAGGACAGCTTTGAAATCAAAGGAGAGAGCAAAGTGAGTAGAGATAGAAATTGGACTCATTGAAGATGGAGATTGGAATCATTTGAAGACAATGAGTGGAATCATTGAAGATGATAAGTCATTCAGTGCAAAAGTTGAGAGAGGAAAGCATCAATGATATGCAATAATAAGCTCTGGATGGGGCTTGTGGGGTTGGAGGGAGGTGCAGTAGAGAACACGGACTTTAAAAGGGAGGCAAGAGGAAAAGGTATAGTACTTGAAGCAGAACATAACTGAGGAGTAAAGAAGAGGTCATGCTGTGCTTTGATGATACTGCCCATACCTCCACTGGGGTGTTTTTTTTTGTATGGCTAAGTAGTGAAAGATGTAGCAGGTGGAAAGGAGAGGCTTCAGGAAGGGGAAAGGTGTGGACAGCCTTGATGTTTTTGCTTTTTGAGGATAGAGTATGTGTAAGTGCACAATTGCAAGCTATGCAAAAATTAATAGTCTCAATGGAGAGTTGACCATCAGACAGCTGAGATGCATAGTGGCCTTGGGTGTTAATATGCACCAGGAGATCTGATAGAGCAAGGATCAGTGAGTGTGAAATTTAAGGACAAAGAGCAACGAAGTCCAGGCCCAGTACACCAGCTGGAAAGTCTGAGGCAAGCCTGCCTCCACCAGCCTTGAAAGTCACAATGCAATTTTCTGTTGGCTTGGTCAGTTAGCTGTCATGGCTCCCCTTGAGGAAGTCCGGCTTCCAGGAGGTGCTGGCCAATCAGATGGCCAGCAGCTCTCCAATCTCAGCAGTGGCACTGGGAGCAGTGGTCATTGCTGGAACTGCAGCCAGTCACAGAGCAGGAGCAGCAGTGGAGGCTGGAGTTCAAGGTCAGTGGAGCAGTTTTGCCAGGACCAGTTTGGCAGGCCCCAGAGAGAGGAACGAAGGTGGGGGTTGGGCTGCAGTTCAGAGGCCAGAGGGGGTAGCTAGGTTCAAACAGGGTGTCCCTTTCCACTGGAGGGACCCTCTGTGAGGCACAGTGTCCGAACATAAGATCATAAGAAATAGGAGCAGGACTAGGCCATTTGGCCCATCAAGCCTTTTCTGCCATTCAGTAAGATTATGGCAGATCTGATCATGGTCTAAATTCCACCTTCCTTGACTCCCTTTGTAGACCAAAAATCTGCTTAACTCAGCCTTGAATATGTTCACTGACCCAGCCTCCACTGCTCCCTGTGGAAGAGAATTCCAAAGACTAACCACCGTCAGAGAAGAAATTCCTCCTCATCTCAGTCTTAATTGGGAGACACCTTGTTTTTAAAATGTGCCCCCTCATTCAAGGTTCCCCCATGAAAGGAAACATTCTCTCAGTATTTATCCCATAAAGCCCCCTCAGAATCTTAGATGTTTCAATAAAATCACCTCTCATTCTTCTCAACCCGAGCAGTAAAATACCAGCGGCAAAAGGAGAAGATGCTTAAGTGACCTTTAACTTGCCAAATAAGGGTTTCAATTGACCCAAGAGTAGGCAGGCTTCGTGACACCTACCCCACCTGAGGCAGGTAGGCAATAGGCATGGCACTAACCTGCCATCCCACTCGATTTTACCACCCATGCGCCCTCCTTCTCACCAGCCTGCCAGCTCATTCCCAGCGGGGCTATAAAATCTTTAGGCCGGGTGTCAGGAGAGGATGCAAGGTGATCAGTGCAGATCTGGAAGCTTGTCTGAGAAACAGCTGCTGAGAGGTGAGGAACACACTAGAGATAAGAGTTTGAGGAACCCAGTTGAGTGAAGGGTACATTTATTCAGATACTGTCCCCAACAAAACCAAATTATTGTTTGATGCTGCTTATCGGCCCAAGCATAAAGTTTAATCAAATATGGTTTGCCTGGACTCTGGGTGCAAAAGGCAAAATGGGTTCCTGTACTAATTGAAGCCTGCAGTACGTGTTTTTGTTGATGAGGTAATGGAATTGAAACAGTATGGAATCTTTTTGAAGTGATGTTCTGTTTTTATTTTGCTTTAGCAGCATGTTACTAAGCTGAATACAATTTCGGCTTTCAAATCTGCAAATAGTACACAAAAATAGTAAATTTATGCAAAGAAATTCAAACCAGATTTTTTTATATGGAAACTAGATTTTTTTAATGTCACAAGAATCATTTATTGCAGATGACCAATTTACATGCTGCACTGATCAAGGAGTTGGTAATAATGGGGCTAATTGTGCTGCTTTGATCCCTGGTCCATGCTGTGTTAGCTGATGTCATTTGGGATATTGGCAGGAATACCTCTGGAGAGTTGGAAGGAAAAATCAATTAAGGTTCTCATTCCTGATAACTATTCATTGGAAACACTGGAAAGTGTGTGTGCGTATGTGGTTGTCAAGTAAGGGCAAGTTTGAGCTCTGTTACGATACTCTTGTAATTAAATAACCTTTATCCAATACAATCTTGTGAAACAGCTCAAAGTTTTATGTTAAAAGCATTATATAAATGAAAATTGTTACTGATATTTACTCATCGTACTGGTTCTCACATTGAGAGGGATCTTAGCACCTGTGGGATGTCAGTCAGCATGAATAAGGACCTTCAAGAGAGTGCAGAATCATCAAATGGTAGTGAGGGTTATTGTGGTAAAGTGAAGTGCTATGTACCTTTAAGAGAATGCAGTTAACTGACCACATGACTATCGACCAATCGCTATACAGCGTGGGCTTCTTGGGTAACAGGAAGTCTAGAGCTGGAGGTGATTGAAGAAGCACAGCATCTTGTGTTAGTGTCCTGCTCTCAGTTCCAATAAACCACCAGTGTTTGTTCAGTTAATTGGTCTTTCTGCCTATATTGTTTCAAGCACCAACTAATGTGTTAATATCAAGGACGCATTTCACATTCACTGGACAAAGCGAATCTGATAACCTAAAACATAAAAGTTATAATGAACATATGAAAAGATTGGATATACCTAATCCATCATACAGTCACAGTGCCTTATGTATCACTGTACAAACACTCCCCGCCCATCAGGAGCCATGTGATATCCCAGGAGAGTACAATACCACATTTAAGAAAAAAACCCAGGCCAGTTGAGGAAGGAACAAAACTGGAAAATTCCTCTCTCAAACTAGTCCAGGAGACCAGTGCTAATTGGATTTGGCACCATTAGCTTTGGCCGGTTTGAGTAATAAATATGCCATCTAGTGGATTTTGGAAGCAAAGCATTCTCTGTGGCAACAGGTAGGGGAAGTTGCAGTGTGACAAACACTGCAAATTTCTATCCGGCAAATGCAATTCTACACATTTCCAAGATGAATGAAAACCGCCCTCCCTAAATTTCCCCCACCACGCGTGCGCACACACACACACACAAACAGAAGCACTGCTTTCCAGCCAATCCAGTGATTCCATCTAAGCAACAAAATGTTATTGCACCAACTTCGAATCTCCCTGTGAACAACTGTTGATTCCAGTGTCTGACCAACTGTCAACAATTTATCCCTTTGAGACCTGGGCTTTGTAACTGAAAGAAGTTAATTTTATATGTTGAAAGCTTACTTATGATTAAGTTGTTACTTTTTTGGATTTGAGTGCTGAAGACTGAATATTTGAAAAGAAAATAAATTGGAAAGAGTAATCATTTTTATTTAACTGCTTTCCTTAAAATTAGTCTATTTCCATTGCCATGTTTAACAATATATCCAGAGAAAAAGGTGGATCAATGTTTCTATTCATAAAGAGGAAAGATGGCTAAACCTACATCAAATTTGCTGCTAGTTTAATAATCAATGTGAACTGTGTTCTTTAATAATTATGGATGTAACATCCTTTTAAACCAGTACTACAAATAACACGACACAAAAGTTAAAACACATCTCCCTGTCACTAGATTATCAAAGTAGAACTACGAGAGGCAAAAGTCAGGATTGATTTCCACCTCCCCGCAATTTCGTATAGTTTCAGAGATTGAGGGCAGAGGCTACTAAAATCATTCTAATTGCTTGGCAGAAGATCCAGAGTGGAGATGAGGATAAATGGTTTTACACATCAAGTTGTTAGTCTCTGGAATGAACTGATTGAAACCTGGTGGAAACAGATTCATTAGTAACTTTTAAAAAGGGAGGTGGATACTTGCAACATTTACAGGGGTATGGAGAAGACCTGAGGGAATGGGACTAGCTCTTATACAGGCACAAATGGCTGATGGCCTCCTTCTATGCTGTAATACTTTGATTTTCTTATCTGGAAAATAGTTGTTTGGTAGTACAGAACTTGAGTATTGCGTCTTACACTCATCAGGACACTTCGCAAGAATACCAGTATAAGGGGAAAACAACAATTTATGCTGTATGTGAAGAGAGTGTTGATTGGTTGGCAAGTGGACTCGGGTAGAGGTGTTGCCATGAAGAATGCATCACTGAAGATGACTGACAGTTAACTGCCAAAGTATTGTTTGAAATTTAAACCAGGCACCTTGACTCTGGCTGGTGATGACTGAGTCAGCAAATGGCTGTCACTTATTTTGTTTAACTGAAACAGGTGCAATGTGTGTACATGTTCTTTCTGTCTGCAAAGAACAGGGGCCCTGTATATTAATATATACAGCTTCCAGTACATGCAAAGGCACCGCACCGCGAGCCGATTGACCATCTTAAATTGGTTGTCAGGGTAAAAGTGCCCAGTCTACCTCGGATTACCCTGGAAGGACAAGGTATATCAAAACTTTGAGCAACAGGTGAATCCAGCTGTTTCACACCTACTATGCAGTAGCAACACGAGTGGTATTCGCCACTCTCAGGATGCTGCCGTCAAGCCAAAAAGCCATTCTGCCTATCACACAAATGAGTAATGTATTATATGAATTTCAGTGCCAGTGTGATGCTATGTATGTAGGCTGTATGTCTCAAAGACTGGCGGATGTTATCAAATGGCATGTCCTAGCCGCTATTTGCAACGGGCAAGGTACAGACTGTACCCAACCAGCCCATGCTTGCAAAACTCAAAAGTGTCCAAAATTAGATGTGATTCCACGACTGGACAACAACATTTGCTAAATAATCCTCAGTGTGCTAAGAATTATACTGACAACCAATTTAAGATTGTCAGTCAGGCCTGAAATGTGGTGCATTTGCGTGTACTGGAAGCTACATATATTAAGAGACAGGGTCCCGTTCTTTGCAGACAGAAAGAACATGTACACACACTCTGCCTGTTTCAGCTAAACAAAATAAGTGACAGCCATTCGCTGACTCATTCATTGGTTAGGGCAATGCCTTGACCAATCAGAGTCAAGCTGCCTGGTTTAAATTTCAAACAATGCTTGGCAGTTAACTGTCAGTCATCACTACTGGTGCATTCTCCATGGCAACCCCTCTACCAATCAGAGTCCACTTGCTAACCAATCAGCACTCTCCAGTATTAATTGTTGTTTTCCCCTTATGGTATTCTTGTGGGGTATCCTGATGATGAAAGACGAAAAGCTTCAATGTCTCTCTTATCTGGAAAACCCATTGCTGCAAACATACATCATATCATGTTGTGAAATAATGTACTGTGGGCACCTATATTAAGTTTTGTTTTATTCAAGAGAAGGTTTCACTGTTGAGAAAAGTATCTGGTGATTGCATATTTGCAACATTGATAAAAGATTCAGGCCATGTACGTGAATTATTAATTTTGTGCCCCCTTCTCTCCCAAAATACTAACTCTTGTTTTAGGGTCTGTCACCAACTCTCTTGAGCCTCACATAAATGGCCGTTCTTCATCATCATTTAGCCTAGATTTAGTGTTGCTAAAATATCGGGCTGTGGAGGGCCCAGGGTGTTCTCACCCTTTATGCTTGTGCATATTTTTAAGCAGGGATCTATGTATAGCAATCAAGAAAATAAATCTTGACTAATTTTCTCTCCCCCACCTCCCCACCTCCCCCACACTGCCCCATTCTCTCCTCCGTCCTGACCAAGAACAAAACCTGGAACTTCCTGATTTGCAACACCAGATGAATTCTTTATTCCAAGGGCCATTTGGGAGCTTATAATATATCTGCAAGTTTTTTTTCTCCAAACAGTGTGCAACTTAGATTTATTCTAACATTTTATTTGTTTCCATTTGTGCTTCTGTTTGCAATTATGAATCCAGTAGTGTGTTTTAACGGTGATGCATGCATGAATCTGCCCTGATTAGTCCAATGGAAGACTTTCTTTGCATTGTTGCTGAAAGAGAGACTGATGCTCGAAGTCACCATTCTGTTGGAAGCTGCCTGAAATTTTCAGCATTGTACATAGATTATAAAATCCCACTCAGAATAGTCAAGAATTATTTTATAGTCCATGGATCAGAATCACTGAAGTTTTGGACATAAAACATCCTTTTTTCAATGGAAATGTAAGTAATTGAAAGTCAATACTATATCAGAATGTCTCTTTTTTAAATAAAAGGTACTGTTTCATTGAAAAAGATGTTAGAAATGTCAGATTTATCATCATCTGAAAAGAGTAGATTAGTGATTTAGATGTGACTGCTCATTGGTGAACCAGTTAACTTGTGTTTCTGCTTCAGATATTGATGTGCCTGCAGTGCATTTTCAATTTTTGGATCTAATTTCCAGCATTTATCTTTTTCTTCATTAACCACTTAGAGTCCTACAAAAAGGGAATAATGTGTTTTTCCGAAATCACCACTCTTTTTGATGTTATAATCATACTTATTCCTCTGTCTTTTTGTAGAGAGCATAGTCATTCATCCGGTGCAGATGACATCAGCATGATGGCCCTCTAACTGATGGGAGCGTCCCGTTGCTGCCTGTGATTTTATTGCACTGCATTTCTGCTGGCTGAATGAAGCACTGCCCTAGGTTGCACCCTCCAAGGCTCTGACTCTAGTCTTGTATGCTACTGACCACTGAAAGACACTGTAATCATAACTTGTATATTTTTTGAAGAAATTCAAGATTTTATTATGGGTTTTACTTGATGTATATAGAACTAATCCATCATTTCTCCCCTATAGTGAGAAAAGAGGAACAGAGGCACTGTGTCAAGGTTTGCCTCAATAGATTAGTTCCATTAAGGGGGAAGTTTATTTTTAAAAAAAGTCCTCTTAATTTGTACATGGAAAATGGTGCCATGGGTTGATGTCATCACAACACATTGATCCATTCTTCTCCCTCTAGAGTAGACATAACAGTACCACTTTAAAACACAAATGCAGGAATAAATAGCAGATCTGTTAATCTGATCTAACCTCATTCAGAAGCCATGAAAATTATTTTCTACATAAATTGATTCATAATTTACCTTTTTATTTCAGGCATTCAATGTGAATCATTTTGATTCTGCAAGGACACTTTAGTCTCTACCTAAAAAAAAAGTATACCGAAATGTTCTTTTGCCCCATACATTCTGGAATTCCTTTTGAATTTGAAATTTTAGAACAAGATAGTTGATTTTGAGGACTTTTTTAAAAAAAAACCTATTTCCTAGTTGTAGTGGTGATTCTGGATTTGAAATTGTGGTCAGATTAGCTAGGTTGGCACTGTCCTGCCTGGTTTTGTTCCTCTAACAGTGTTATACTGAAAAGTTATCTACCAGTGTGTTGAGATTAGTCATTATGACAGCCAGTTTTAAAATGACATAAGTGTCCCTTGTTCTCCAAGCCATGGTGCTGCCTTATCTTGAGGAATTATTTATGAATATGTTGCACATCTTACACTCTGGTTTTAAAAATCTATAATACACTGTCTGATTGGAAGTGCAATTCCAAGTTTTAAAAAATTAAAGCCTGTATATTTAATTCAGCACTTTGGACTTTTTCTTTATTTCATGATTGCAACAGGTGTTTGATTATCCTTCGGTCTAAATAACTGTGGTTAAAGATGAGCTTTATTTCTATTAAAATTCACTTTTCTCCTTTTGTGTCAAGGTGATTGTCTACATAAAAACAGACCTGAAATTAAAAATCTAATGGAAGACTTGTAGGACTTTTTGGGAGATGGAGGTGAAGCTATTCTGGAAAAGGATCATTTTGGAGGAATGCTGAATCCATCATATTCTTTGTCCCATGCTGGTGCAGCTCCGTTTAAATTAATGTCATTAACAGTCCATCTGCCTTTTCAGGTGTGTTTTGAAGATTTTTATTTTTGAGAAGAGTAGAGAATGATGATGTGCACGTCAGAAATCAGTGGCATCAAAAGAACCAAGTTAACTGATCGTTGACTTGCCTGCATAAAAACACTGCACTTCAAAGGTTTGATTGGTTTAAAACATTTTACCAGGCAATTTATAAATGCAAATATTATAATATAATACTGAGGGAGATGGGTATTTTTGGTCTACAGTAGAGCCGTCATACATTGTACCAAGGACTGGTAAGGTGTTGGTCTTCACCTGCATCTTCTCTCTTTCTCATTGTGCTTAGGGTATTCTCGATGATAGCCAAATGACTTTGGGGAGTTGTCTGAACAGAGAACAGCAAATTACCGACACAAAAAGGAAAAAAAATCTGACTGGGAGTTACCTCAAACTTTGACTGAACAGCTTCCAACAGTTGTTTTTTAAAAAAACTGTTGGCAGAGGACCTGAGAGTAGCTCATTGTCTCCTCCACTAAGGATGACGAGGAAAAAGCAGATGAAAGAAAATTCAATATAATTACATTCTCAATATTTGAAAAAAATACTAGAACATTAATGTGTCTATGTAATAATATTGCCTCCTTAGAGTGGGCTCCTATTTAAAAATAAGTATGTTATTTGTCTTTATGCTTGAATGAGTAATGCATTTATGATACAGGTGCAATCAATTCTGAAATATGAGCAATAAACTTACTCACCAACCCACCTGGGAAGCTTTTAAATCTCCACTTGCTGGCTGGTTGAGAAACCTGGTAAGGTTCCATTATCTCCCCATGAAGCTTACCAATCTCCCCATACTGGAGGTCCAATAATATGGGAAATAAAAGAAAGACAAAAAAAGTGTGAAATAAGTGATGAGAAAGGACAGGGATGAAAATGGGGAGACACAAAAGTGGGAAGAACAAGAGAAACTTAAGTGAAGAATTTTTTTTTAAACAGTCTTGCCAGTACCTTTATAACTTGAATGACTGAGAGTTCTTAGTGGTACCCAGCCTAAGCTGAGAACCACTGAATCAGATGATTGTGTTCAAATTTATTGTTAACAATGACAGTTGGCTTGATTAAACAAAGTCATGTCGGCAGGACATGTACGTCCATCTGTGTCCGTGCTATCATTTTGTCTTACTTGCAGCTATGGCCTCACTGACACATTATATACATTCACACACATGCACAGACACTGGGAATGGAAAAAACACTTGAATTACTTTTACAATGAATCTTCCCCACCTCCTTGAAAATATTGCATGAATATTGCCCAAACAATGGAATTTGTTGTATGAACAATGACCCTGGGGTAAGTCTTCACACTTTCTAGAACACAAAATGCATTCTGATAGTCAGCAATACACTTCCAGCATTTCAACAAAATCAAACTACGTAAAACCATTGCCTCCTTATAGGCAAAGAGCTGCCTTCTGGTACAAAACAAGTGGCATATGCACACCTACCATGAGTGCTATCTGCATAAGATGGAATATATATTTCAATCAGGTGAACAAATCCCTTACATTGGTGAATAGATTTGCCAGTAAAAAATAGTACATAGTTTTATTTTATTCTTAAGCAGTTAGGTAATTATAGACCATGACCAGCTATTTCACCTTGTCCAGAAACTATATCTAGAGGACACAGCCAGCTCTTGAAGAGGGGAAAATTTGGAAGTAATTTGTGGAAATGAGGTGAGATATACCTGGCAGGGGTGGGGGGTGTTGTGCTGATATCAGGGAGTTTCTCAGATGGCCAGCATGCTTGAGTGGGAGGCTGATTTTTCTCCTGTGATCTTGCCGGTATTAAGCAATCAAGAGCTGGTAGATGGGGGAGGCAGTCAATTAAGGGAGCTGGGCAGCCTTCCACATTGCTGACCCAATCAGAGGGTCTGCAGCCTCAGCAGCATCGCTGTGGTTGTGGCAGCAAGGGAAGAATGAGGGCTCCTCCATTTTGTGCCCTTGTAGGGGTAGCAGAGAGATGTTTATTTTATGCTGGGGCCAAGCAGGCAGGCCACAGTGATCAGAGGAGAATCTTCCCTAGTGGTAGCAGGTGTGATCGCCCCCTGCCTCCTTGGGCCATGTAGTTTCTGGCTCCATCTGCCCCCTCCTGGGAGGGGTCCCATGTGGTATGGGGCTGCTCTGCCATCAGCAAAATGCCAACAGCCCAGGAAAATTGATTATTCAATTTGGTTGCCTGCCTCTGGTTGATGGGCAGTTGAGCCACTGCTGTTCCCACCACTTGGAAACTTTTACAGCAGCATAACTGCAGTGGGGGTTGGACCCCATCAACCACCCAACATTTTTAGTTAGCTTGTCATCCTCAGGCTGGTAAAATCCCAGGGGCAGGATTTTTGTTTCCCACAAGGGGAATAGA
Source organism: Cetorhinus maximus (assembly GCF_964194155.1). NCBI lineage: Eukaryota > Metazoa > Chordata > Chondrichthyes > Lamniformes > Cetorhinidae > Cetorhinus > Cetorhinus maximus. The sequence goes on along the minus strand of NC_135892.1, from coordinate 33,001,296 downwards.
TTTGGGAGATAATGAAATAAGCTTCACTGGGCCTGAATTTCAAAACTCCTCCTCCATGTCCACTGTACACCATCTTCCCCTAAGCAGGGAAATGTTTAGGTCACAAACCTGCACGCAAGTCCTGAGAGGCCAGGGTCGCCTTTAAAAATGCAGAGGGAAATTTGTTTTTCATCTTCCGCTAAATTTTTGTTGGGTTGTGCGCATTTCTGAAGCTTGTGGGGTCTCCACCAGGTTGAGAGAGTTGGGAACACCTCATGAGGGTTCAGCAGCCACTTCTTGTAAGGTGTTTTCTTCAACTTTTAAAAATCTGTCGAAGATTCATTTGTGAACACACCCAGTGCAGCTGCAGATCTGCCAGCAACAGCCATTAGAACTGCCAGAGGGTCTGCAACAGTGTTCAGAACCCTGTTGGTGTGTTTTGATTATGGGAGCTGCTCCAGGGCACCTATGATTAATAGATGTTCAACAAACAGCAGCAGCATGAACATTGTGCGTCACAAGGTCGGATCCTTACGCAGGAGGAAGCTCAACACCATTTGTCTGCAAGAATGAGATGTCAGTGACTCAGGGAGTACCCAGAACACAGGGTCTACAGAAAGAGGCTCACCTACCTTCAGATGAGTGAACGACAATGCAGGATGAGACTCTATCTCTCCAGAGGTCATATCTAAACTGTGTGTCCTTCTCAGCGAAGACCTCAGCCAAGATCAGTCCAGAGGCATGCATTGCCAGTAGCACTGAAGGTCACCACACATCATAATTTCCTTCAGGAGCTTGATGCAGTCTGCCACTCGCTTGAACGTCACGTCGAAACATCCAGCGCTGGGGAAGTCCTGCAGGGTGTAGATCTCCGGAGCTTCAAAACCACACACCTTTAACAAGATCCTCCTGGCGAAGAAGGCCCGATCCATAGGTGCTCCTCCTTCGCTGTCCTTCACCGTGACTCGGACGGTGTTTGATACCCCATGGTATGGGGTTCGATTGGTTATAGCATTGGCTTCACGACCTTGCCCTGGCAGAACCATGATCATGGTCTCTCCCCTGGTTAGAGATTGTTCTCCCCCCTCAAAAGGCACACTTGTGATCAGATTACACAAATAAAATTTACAGTATAGAAACAAGCAATCAGCCCAACAGATCGATGCCAGTATTTATCCTCCAAATGTGTTGCCTCTCACCCTATCTGCATATCTTTCTATCCCTCTCCCTCGTACTTATTTAGCTTCCCCTTAAATTTATCTATGCTATTTGCCTCAACTACTCCACGCAGTAACACATTTCACATGCTCACCATTCTTCAATAAAGAAATTTCTTCCAAATTATTTACTGGGTTTCTTAGTAACCATCTTATCCAACCTATAAAAACCCTTCAGAATTTTAAAAGCCCCCATCAGGTTGCCTCTTAACCTTCTCCATTCTTGATTGAAGGCAAAGAGACTGCAGAGGTGCAGCACACATACAGGGATTAGATTTCATGAGCTGCATTTCATTTTTTTTCTCCTTGGATGGTGGGGCATATTTGGATAATGATTTTTCAAAAAAAAAAATTTAGCTTGTGTCAGGGATTGTGGGTTTCTGATTTTATTTGTGACAATCGACTAATGCTTTACTTAATGGCAGGATTAGATCCTCTGGAGTCTTGTTCTTCTTTATGCAATCCAACATCTGATAAAAGGCAGCCAGCATTGACTTCATCCCTGGCAAAAACTGCCTATTGTACCTCCCAGATTCCTTCAGTATCTCCTATTAATTAGGTGATACCTGCCTGTTTCCAATACCCCCACCACCTGTAAAGTCCTTGTGCTTTGTCCAGATAGTCTAAATTCTTCAGCAGCTTGTCCCAATTTTCCAGTGTATTAACCATTCTTGTTTCTTTTTTGGTGCATCACAAACTTTAAAGTGAACTTTCTACCACATCACTTATGGATTCATTGAAGGATATTGGTATCAATGCAAAGTCATGTGTGTAACTCTATTTCCCACTAACTAAATCCTCCATCTCTTATTGCTCAGCCCCATTTCAACTCACTACAATGCTGCCAACACCATGTCTTTTAATTTTCATGAGTTGTTTCAGGTATCTTATCAAAAGCCTTACTAAAACCCTAGTATATTATACATTTCACAATTATCTAAATAATTGTTCCTTCATAAGATTCTCCTGAATTCTTCTGGCATGACTTCCCTTTTATGATTTGGTGCTGTCTTTTACTAATTAGTTTAGATCTCTCTGAATGCTTCACTACCTTTGTCCTTGACAGTTGACTCCAGAACTTTGTGGGTTCCAGTCCCACTCTATGAAGAGCACAAAACGTAGGCCAACATTTCAGTGAAATACTGCTGAGGTGCTGTTTTTCAGATGAGGCGTTAAACAGAAGCGCGCTTGCCTCTCAAGTGGCCATGAAAGATACCATGGGATTAAGAGAAGGGGATCTTTCTCTGTGTGCTAGCCATCATTTATCCCTCAATTATAAATCAAGAAAAAAACGAAGAGTTTATCTGGTCATTATCACTTTATAGTTTGTGGGAGATTGTGCGCAAATTGGTTGCCATGTTTCCTACGTTACGACAATAATTGCACATCACAAAAGTAATTCATTGACTAAACTGCTCTGGAACATCCTGAGATTGTGAAAGATGCTATTAATGCACGTTCTGTCTCTCTGAAAAGACAAAATTGCTTCTAGTTCCCTGGATCTGTCTGCCACTCCACCAATGCACAGAGGTCTCTTTTTAAGAAAGGTTAACCCTTACAGAATACCTACTGTCCTCACTTGGTCTCAGCTAACATATATAACAGCTATCAAGCTGAAGGGCTGAAGATGGTGAGATTCCCTCAAAGTGCAGGGATCCCTCATCCTCCTCTTCGGATTCCCTAGCTTTTGGTATGGTGTCCCGCTAGCTGGAAAGGGGAAGCTGCTGGGGTGCAGCTGCCATCCCCTTGCGCCACCAATCTGCCACCCACAAGATTGTCCTATTCAGGCCCTTAGCTCCTCCCCCACTGCCATAGAGCCATGCAAACTATGCAAGAGACCTTGCTGGCCTTGCATGCATTCTAGGTGCTGCCGTTATGTGTTCATCATGAGGTTGGCCACTTTCTCGTGGCTGGAGCTCTTGCTTTCGCCAACCCGAGACATGGTCAATGTCATGATCACCACAGACTCCTCCATACACAGTGCATGCTTCAGGGAATTCAGCCAGATGGCCACAGCTCTGCTGTTGCAGGCCCAAGTACTGAGTCTCAAATGAGACTCCTGAGGCAATCATGAGTTGAAGTCATGCTCAACATCCTCATTCTTAATTGCCTTCCTCTAAAGCTATCCCAGTACTCAGTTCACTGACAGTACACAATCAGACCTTTGAAATACCCAACACCAGTGCTGCCTGAGGTGCCATTACCCAGACTCAACCCCCTCTGCCTCCCTGGCTGCCTTCGCCACCACCTGCACAATCGCAGCAACACCACTGTCTTGTGCACTTGGGAGGGGGGTGCTCGCCATCACCCATATGTTCTGACAACAGAAATTTTACAATTTGCACCCTCTTCTCTCAAAAGGGCAAGAGGGATAGGGTGACTCAGTGAGCATAGAAGGTCTCTGAAATGCAGAAGGTCAGTGGACCCAGGTTCACTGACGGTCCCCAGCTGAGGTTACCACCTCCACGGTCTGGACCCAGGTGCTTTTGATGGTGACTGGAGGAAACTTGTGGCCTGCAGGAAAGAGAATGTACTTGCCCTCAAACACCACACTCACCAGAATCATAGACTATGAAACAGGGCGCTGCTGCCTTCCTGAAGTCCTGGCTGCTGCCTAGATCAGCCATCCTGGGATAAGGGTAGAAGAGATGTATGGGTCAATGTGATTCTCATGATGCATTTCATCATTAGCATAGCGGGATCAAATGTCAGTGTGGCGATGGTGATGCACTGTGTGATATATGAGGGAAGGGTGCGCCTTGCACAGGCTTGGTAGCCTCAGCATTGAACGACAAGTGGCAGTGTGGCAAGCCATGTCCCACATTGTCAGTGCTGTTAGGGCCCAGCGTCTTCAAGGGGTATTCGAGGAGCATTGGTTTGAGATGTAGCTGGGATGCAAGCATGGGAGTGCTCAGTGTGCTGCCTCCTCCAGGCAGTTTGCATTCAGGTGGGGGTTGTGACTGGCAGAGGGTTGAGTTCCAAGTGAGGCGTGCAGCAGCTGAGCTGTGCTGCTGTGTCCATTTTTAGAGCTGCTGCGTGAGTTTATTAAAATGCCAGGACTTGTCGTGGTGAACAGCAAAAGACTTGTGCAGCAGAGTGTTCAAAGGTAGGAGTAGATTGGCACTATTGGAGTTCAACAGTGGACACAGCCACAGTTAGTGAGCATACTATGGGAGTACTCTTAATGAGCATCTTTCACAGGGTAACAATCTTTCAGCCGTCAAGGACATCAACAGTGAGTATTTACAGTGCAAAGGTCAGAGTTGTCTTCCAATGGTCACTGCAGGGTCTTTGCCTCGCAGATCAGTTAGGAGGATGCCCTTTGCGCATCTTTTATTGGGCCCAGGACCACACCAAACCTCTCCCAGGCCCAAACCCAACCCCACTCCAGTCCAAGGGAGCAAAATCCAAACCTAGCCCGCCCACGTCTCTCCTGCGAATGGGAAGGAATGACATGAAGTCAGGAATTGCCCTGATTAATGTTTCGTTAACGCGAGGGAAAATGTGGTCCAATGTCTTTTAAAAAATGCTTGACACACCTTTTTTAAACAAAAGCGTAAATATACAAATTATATTAAACAGATAAATGTGTCCCTTGTATCTGATGCCATGACAATTTTTGACAAGTAGATGAAGGGTCAAAGTCCATAACCCAAAGGACTACCAAGGTTGAAAAGCATAAAAGAGAGATCAAAGCAAATCATGAACATGTGATCAGGTTGTGCTAAACTTTGAATTTTAAGGCTTGCATTTGTAGAGGTACAGAATTCCAGTCTTGTGATGCAAGGGGAAAAATTGAGTGGGAAGAGGAAACAATGGACAGAATCTTATGGCTTCACCCCCGCCTTGGCAGGTTTGCAGACCTGTAAAATGCCCCAGGTGGCATTCCCGCTGTCCTCCCGCCTGCCCCAAACTATATGCAACTTTATGTGGGGTAAGCAAGGCCCATAGTAGCTCACCTCCCCTCACCCTAATTGAGGCCCTTAAGTGACCAATTATTGGCTGCTTAAGAGCTGCTTCCCTCCCCACCTCAATTCTGAGGCTGGCCCTAGAAGTTAAGGGGCATTATATAAAACAGATAAATGTTTATCTGCATGTCACACTAATTGAACCTCGGGCATAAAATGGGAAACGTCTCCCTCAAGGACCCCCTTTCCACATCGAGTGTCCCACCACAAAGATCTTCGGGTGCTTCCTCTCACCCAGGCCTCTCCATCAAGACCCTCAACCCCCTCCCCCAACCACCTTTGGGCCACATCTCCCCCTCTTACTGCGAGATCCCCTTCACTGACCTGGTTCTGAGCTCTGGATTTAGAATCTACTAGTAGTCCCACCTCTGGCCACTGCTGCCAGTGGCACTCCTGGGATTGGCCGGCAGATCTCTGAAGTAGGACTTCCGCCCGAATGAGCGGTGCAAGTCCCACCTCCAGCCTATTAACACTTCTCAGAGTGTAAAATGGCAGAGGAGTTGCAGTGATCGGCGGGCATGCCTTCCCCACTGACTCCTCAAGTGGCAGGGCAGGAAACCCCACCATCCAAAAAATCCCGTCCATTTTGAATGTGGGAAGGAGGAATAACATGTAGGGCAGCAGTGCTGCAACTTATGAGGAGCAAAAACACAATGACCATCATGGTATAAACAAAATCGGAATAAGAATAATAGCAAAACAAATAGAGCTTGGAGGCTGATGGTGAGAGTGTGATTGCTGAACAGATGGCAATGTTTTGTTTGGCAGAGCCAGAGGAGTGTCACAAACAGCTCCTGAGATAAGGCGCAGTATTCAAGTCTTAAATTAACTTGACCTTTAGAGAGTTGGATTAAACTGAATAGAATTTTTGGCATTAGAATGCAATCCAAAGTTCATAGTGGCAGTTTTAACAGTGGGGGTTTACAGGAGATGCAATGACATCTTCTCCCAAAACAAGTAAAAGGTTTGCTCATATATGTAATAGTTACTTATTGAAATAATGGTAACCCAGCACACAGAGCCTCAGTTCTCACCATATATTAAGTTAATTGCTTTTGGCTGCACTTGTTGACACTGCAATTGCAGGTGCACTGCAGTTCCCAGCTATGCACAGTTGCAGTACCTGTGATGTCAAAGCCAGCAACATTCTAGTCAGTTATCTGCATTAAAGATGGTGTGGACCTTTGCAGAATCCTCTCAGGCCTGTGCAAAGGAGCTTGGAGGACTCAGGCAGGTGGGCACCTCTTGATGAGTGCACCCTCTTTGATATCATGGCTGGTAAGAGGTGGGCATGCCACTTTGGCAGCAGCAGTGGTCAAGCTGTTGAGTTTATATATATATATATATATCTCAAACTTACTTTGCTTCCAGATGGTGCATGGACTGTGGGAAGTTTGAAAAGTTAGTTTTGAAGGGGGCTTATTTTCTACTAACTCGTGTCTAATCATATTCCTAGCCTTCGAAAGTTGCAGCCATAAAGGCTTAGAGGCCACATTAAAATCCAAGTTCCATGAAATTGCATCGATCTCAAGTTATTGACACAGTCTAGAGATTCTGATTTAGGATTTATCCATCAGTGAGGCTACGGTGCTATATCCAGCTCCAGGCTCAGAAAATTCAAACTGGACCAACAAGCAATGGAGTTCCAAGAGTTTGGGATATTAATTTGGATATCCCTCCTCGGCGAACCTTGGCTGCCATTACCACTTTTTTGCATTCCTTGCAACCTTGGATCAGGATTGCCAATACAGCGGCAAATTTTTAACAGGTGAGACATAATGAGGTGTGACTCCATCATATCATAGACTGTATCTGTAGGCTGCTGGAAGATTCACTGAAGAAAACTTCAGACCCACAATCTTATATAATTACCTCCGCCACTGATGTTGGGCAGGGATAATATTTTCACCACTGTTTGTTAGTCTGTTTGCCTGTAAACAATATATCTCAATATATCTTTGGGATTAGGATAACAGCACGCATGGAAAGGAGGCTGGGAGTCTGAAAACAGTGCGAGTGGAGAGACAATCAGGAGATTGAAAACAGCGCGAGGGGATAGAGGCAGTTGGGTGTGTGAAAACAGCACGAGTGGAGAGGCAGTCAGATGTCTGAAAACAGCACGAGAAATCAAATAGTAACATCACAGCAAAGAACCAATTTGATTGGTTGGAGAAGAAGCTGGATGTTTGGTGAGTATATGGTGAGTATCTAGTAAGTGCTTAAGGTTTACTCCATTCCTAAGGTTTAAAATAGTATAGGAACTATACTTTTGTAAATTGATAGTAAGTTGATTGGCAGGTAAGTGCTTAGTGTTAGGGACTGTGTGTTTATAGGTAGCTTAGGATATGGGATTTAAGGTAGATCTATAAATAAAAAAGGATCTGTAAATAAAAAATAATTAAAATAAACACCTAAAATGCATACCTGTGTAGTTAAGAAATGTGTAACCTTTAGTTGTCAGTGGTACTAGCATTTAATAAGCACAGTAAATTGCAGTATACACAGGAATTACTCTAAGTTAATTCAGAAAGTAAGTAAATTAACTAAATAACATAAGCAACAATGGCAGGACAGGTGTTATGTTGCAGCTGTGGAATGTGGAGGCTTTTGAATGCCAAGGCAATCCAGGACAAACACATCTGCAGACAGTGTAAGCAGCTAGAGGAACTCCCGATCGACATTATTGATCTGGTAGCCGAATTGCAGACACTGCGCAACATAAGGGAGGGGGAGAAATACCTGGACATTTTGTTCCAGAAGATAGTTACGCCTCAGAATAGGGTCATCACCTATTTTGGTCAGCAGTGTGGGACAGGAAGTTGAGACCGTGAACAAAGCAGGGATAGGGACTACAGTAGTGGAGGTGCTTCAGGTTTTGCAAATGTCAAACGGCTTTGAAGTGCTCATGACCTGTGTGGACAAAAGCGAGGTCTGCAAGATGAATGAGCAGGTTGGCCATGGCACTATGGTGCAGGAAGCCGTTCAAGCGGGGGAACAAACAGGAATGTAGTCGCAGTAGGGGACAGTATAATGAGGAGGATTGACATTGTTCTCTGCAGCAAAGAGCAAGAGTCCAGTTGCTTGCCCGGTGCCAGGGTTCGGACATCTGCTCAGGGCTGGAGAGGAACTTGCAGTGGAAGGGGGAGGATCCAGTTGTCATGGCCAATGTAGGTACCAATGACATCTTGACGGTGCCCACCAGGGTGTGTAGCCATGGAGTGCAGGGCGGAGCGCAAATCCAACAAGCTCTGCTGGACCAAGGTCTCCATTGTAGTCACCAGCCTTCCCATGATGACCTCGAGGTGCTCGCACATAGGAGCCATGACATCAGACAGAACGTGGACGGACTAGTCTGCCGATGTATGCGTCTCTGAGATGGTGGACGGTTCTTCTGGAGTTTCCTCTTTAGTTGAAGTCTGTGAGCCCACACTGGTACTGGACTCGCTTGGGGGCCTTGATCTGCTGGTGCCTAGAAAATGGAAAATAGAGTTTCAGTTAATGAGCATGAGCTGGATAAGACTGCATGTGACTCACTGTGAATGTCAGGAATTGATGAGGCGATGGAGCTGTGATCCGTAATAGGTTGCTGGGAGAGACTGATCTCCCCTTCCCCACAGGAGCGATTCCTGTCCTCCACAGCTAGCCCGGCTGCAGCCTCCTCAAACTCAGTGAGGCGAGGATGTCAGCCGTTCCCCCCACAGTCTGTGCTCTCACGCACCTGTTGTGCGCCAGCTTGGCCTGTATGAAGAAGAAAGAAAGACATGTGATGAGAAGGGGCGGAGCAGAGGTTGGATGAGATGCATGTCCCCTGTGTGTGATGAACCCTCCTCAGAAGTGCCAGAGGATGGATTGTGGGCAACATGATAGATGGGATGGTGGTGATGTGAAAGTCTCGGTGAGAGAATGAGTGTTGACATGGGTTCCCTGCTAATGGTTGTGTGAGATCCCTGAAGAGAGTAGCTGTTTGAGTGCATGATGCCATGAAGAGAGTTTGATATTGGAGGGAGTTTAAGGATGACTTACCCTGGCGGAGTGGATGAGATCATTCATCCTCTTCTTGCACTGGGTGGCGTTTCAGGTGCGGTTGCTAGCCATACTGACCTGCTCTGCGATGGCCTCCCAGGCCGGAGAGGTGAGGCTGCCGTGCTTCCTGCAGCCATTCCTGGGATAGAGCACTTGCCTGTGCACCTGCACCCCTCTGATTAAGGCCTGGAGGTCCTGGGGCATGAAGCGGGGTGCTGCCTTCCTGTTCAGGCTCTCGGCCTTCCTGTTCCAGCTGCCAGGCATCTCTGGTGGGCTGGGGAGAGTGAGATTGTGTATTGGACTGGCTTTTAAATATGGTGCCCGGATCTCTGAACCCGCCAGTTAACGGCGGGCAGACAAATCAGCTCCTAACCCGCCAGGCGATTTGTACAGATACACACTTTGGCATAATTAGGATCTGAACATGGAAGGGTATATGACTTATAGGAAGGATAGGAAGTTAGGAAAAAGGTGGCTCTGTTAATTAAAGGTGACATTAACACAATAGAGAGGGATAGCCTAAGTTCATGAAACCAGGATATAGAAACGGTTTGGGTAGAGGTGAGGAATCACAGAATTATTACGGTGTAGAAGGAGGCCATTTGGCCCATCGTGTCTGCGCCGCCTCTGAGCATTTTAACTTAGTGCCAATCTCCTGCCTTTTCCCCGTAACCCTGCACATTTAGATAATCATCCAATGCCCTCTTGAATGCCTCAATTGAACCTAACTCTACCACACTTCCAGGCAGTGTATTCCAAACCCTAACTACTCACTGCGTGAAAAAGTTTTCTCACCTCGCATTTGCTCCTTTTGCAAAACACTTTAAAACTGTGCCCTCTGGTTCTCAATCCATTTACGAGCGGGAACAATTTCTCCCTATCCATCTGTCCGGGCCCCTCATTATTTTTAAAACTTCTATCAAGTCTCCTCTCAGCCTTCTCCTCTCCAAGGAAAACAGTCCCAACTTCTCCAATCTTTTATTATAGCTGAAGTGTCTCATCCCTGGTACCATTCTCATAAACATCTTCTGCACTCTCTCCAATATGTTCACATCCTTCCCATAGTGTGGTGCCCAGAACTATACACAATAGCTGAAGTCTAACCAGTGTCTTATATAAGTTCATCATAATCTCACTGCTCTTGTACTCTACGCCCTTATTAATGAAGCCTAGAATACTGTATGCTTTAGAAACAGCTCTGTCAACCTGTCCTGCCACCTTTAGTGACTTATGTACATATATACCCAGGTCTCTCTGCTCCTGCACACACTTTAGAATAGTATCCTTTATTTTATATTGTCTCTCCATGTTCTTTTACCAAAATGTATCACTTCACACTTCTCTGCGTTGAACTTCATCTGCCACCTATCTGCCCACTCCACCAATGTGTCAATGTCCTTTTGAAGTTTTACACTGTCCTCCTCACAGTTTACAATTCTCCCAAGTTTTGTGTCATCCGCAAACTTTGAAATTGTCTGTTGCAAACCAAGATGTGGCTCATTTATATATATCAGGAAGAGCAAGGGTCCCAAAACCGACCCCGGGGAAATTCCACTCCAAACCTTCTTCCGGACGAAAAATACCCATTAACCATTACTTTTTTCCGATCCCTCAGCCAATTTTGCATTCATGTTGCTATTATCACTTTTATTCCAAAACCTATAACTTTCCTCACAAGCCTGTTGTGTAGCACTGTATCGAATGCTTTTTAGAAGTCCATATACACAACATCATTGGCCTTGCCCTCATCAACCATCTAGGTTACCTCTTCAAAAAACTTCAACAAATTAGTTAGACACAATTTTCTTTTAACAAATCCATGCTGACTCTTCTGAATCAATCCAAATTTTTCCGTGTGACTATAATTTTGTGCCTAATAATTGTTTCTAGAAGTTTCCCCACTACCGAAGTTAAACTGGCTGGTCTGTAATTGCAGGGCAGATCTTTAAAACCTTTTTTGAACAATTTTCCAGTCCTCAGGCACCTCTGCAATTTCCACTCTCACTTCCTTCAATATTCTTGGATGCATCTCATCTGGCCTTATCAATTTTAAGTACTGTTGTGGTATCTTTGATGAACGGACCACAGGAGACTCAGGTACAGGTTACGATCGTTTATTCGAGCAATTGCAAGGAGGGCACCATCTCAATGCAGCTTGAGACAGTACTCTGCTAAACTACAAGCGTTCACCATATTTATACATTATTGGTCACGTACAAGAACATCCTCCAGATTCCGATCTTGTCAACATATAGGTTTACATTAAACAGACAAGTCTCTGGTACAAAGGTACATGCATCATCTGACCCTACTTTCACCCAGGCAGAGACCTGCCTTCCTATCTAAGCTGGGACCATCTGTCCTTCCCCTATCTGTTGAAGAGCACACTTAATCTATGTTATTGCCATCCTCTGACTCCAGTCTAACTCCCAGGACCTTGCTGGTGATTGCAAACCCTGAGGGTGTACAAAGTTTGAGAGTGTATGAGGTTCATCTGGTTTAACTGTTTAATTGATGTTTTACTGATTTGCACTGGCCTGCCTACAGATTCTAATTTAAGTAATTCATTCCCTTATAATGAATTTTACCTTACCATAAATTCTCATTTACTTTCTTCCCCCTAACAATCCCCCCTTTTTGCCCTTGGCCTAGCCCAAGGTAGCCAGCTACAGTGGTGCTATCCATCCCTTTACGCACCGCCGCCCATTGATGCTGGCCATAAAGGAACTACCCCTTCATTAATTTGTCTTAAATTCTCTCGGGTTTGTTCCAGTGCCCAAGATCCATAGGTGCTGCAAACATCATTTCTGCTTGTTCATCTGAAATATTTTTCCCTACTTTGTTATGAATTCCCTGTCCCTGCTCTAGAATCTCAAGCTTAAAGCTCAAAGTACAGACCTTCTGGTCAACAGTTGCCAGGTTCTGAATTAACCAATGATGTCCCTGTATTGAATATCGTAGCGGCATCATTTATCAGGCTGCACTTAACGTGGTTCCCTCCCAAGCCTGATCGCATCCCACCGTTGAACTGAGATGCTTCAGTCATCAGCTGGCCCATTAGAGCTGTATATAGTGCTCGAATATGGGTTGAGCACCACTGGGGTGGGGCAATTTTGGATATGTTCAAGACCATGGGCACCAGCTCGAGGTGTACATTATCATACAAAACGTCTGATTAACCAGTCGGTCCTGGATGCATAGTCGGACAGGGTGGGTCAGTCAGTGTGGTTTGAAGGGCTTCAATTATCTCTACTCGGACTGTGGGAGTAGATGTGGAAGGTGGCTGGATAATGGCGGACCTCTCACACCCGATCTGAAGCAAACCCTTACTACAATTCGAAAGCACTTGTTCTCCTACTGTTACATTTATCATTCCCCGTTGCGTGTCGCATTCGGCACTGTCCGTGCTGTATCAAAGTTCCTCCTGCAGTGTGGGATGAGCAGTGATGATCCCCAACCTTGTTGACAGTACTGATACACCCATGACCAGGATCGTAGATCTGTGGAGACATTAACATCGGCTCCCGTTCTCCAGGTTACCGCTTGGTCAATTGTTATGTATCTTTAACTGTGGTTAATGCCTCCATTTACTTCCTGTTCTCATATCTACAAGTGCGCATGTATCACCTGTCATAATTACCTCGTATGGTCCATGCCTGTTAGCTCTGAGCTCACCTTGACCATCACCTTATTCCCCACTTGGTCCATTGTTGCTCTTTGGATTTGCCTGTTTCCATATCCTTAATCACCTGTCGGTCTCTGACTTCCTTCCTTAACTCATGCAATTGCTTAGTTAATTCCCTCACATAGTCTCGCATCCTTCCTTTCAGTGGTCCTACAACTCCCACTCCTACTATGATTCCCTCGGGTAACTGCATTGCTCTCCTTGTCATTATTTCAAATGGGGTGAACTCGGTGGTCCTGCTTGGGGTAGTCCTAAGGTGCATTAGAATATTGGGCTATTCCCTGTCTCTTGAATTGCTTTTGTGATTGATGTTTTTTTTTAAAGTTCAGTTCATCCTTTCCACCATCCCCGAGCTCTGTGGCTGGTAGGGAATGTGGAATTTCTGTTTAAATTTAAATTTATACATTTCTTTAATGACTCTTCCTGTGAAATGAGTTCCCTGATCTTAATCGATCTGGATAGGCACCCTCCACTCCTTTCAGTCTACTGTCTCCTGCTGCTGTCCCACGTCGGACCTCAATTCCTTAAACTGCCGACACAACTCTACAATGCACCTTCTTATCCTATCTTTCAATGGCTCATTATCTTCATTTCCAGTGATGGTTCTCTCTGGGAGCCATTTAACTCTGCCTGTCATCATAGTGTTAATCCTGTGGCCTTACTTTTTATACCTCGCAGGCACATTAATATAATCAGTAACACATCTATTTAGCCTTTTTCCAGCTTTCCCTTTGCCTGTATCCATCTTGTGGCAAATTGTTGTTAAGTATTATTTCTCCTTACCTTTCAATTGCCTGAACTTTAGATTCCACATAGTTTTACCTCTAAGTGTTTTTTGACCATGATCATCATAAGATTCTCTTGAGTTCAGTTTCTCTATTGTCAGTGAGGATCTCTGTCTCTAGATCTTTGCTTATCTCCCCCTGTGCGTTTCCAATGTCTCAGTTGATGGTCAGATTATCAAATTCACTTCCCTTAAAAAAGTTTGTATATTCTGTCCTCTTTCCCTAACTCTTTCTCCTATTTGCCTCATAACATTTTACACATGCAACAGCTACCATCTTATCTTGTTCAGGTTGCCTGGAGAGACTTTAAAATAAATAAAATATTCTCATAACAGTTTTAAAACAGAAATCATGCATTGACATGTTTTGCTTCCTTATCTTCTTCTCAAACATTTTATTGTCTCAAAGGTAACCCACTAACTTGTGTCTGACCCGTTTCTTTTAGAATTATCCCAGATTCATTAACTCGGCCAAAAATTGGATTTCTGCCAAACTTTGTCAAGGTCTTGAGCTTAGCTTCATATTTTGGGAACAGATTTATAAATACAAAAGCTTGCAGCATTTGAATTAGTGCCAATTGTTGTCAAACCTTATAAAATGAAAATTCCCTTTTCAGAAATTATCAGGAACCAAACCTCAAATTTTAAACTTTGTAAGAAATGTAATTTACGCTATCAAAATTGAAACTACCTCTTTCTTATGTGTATTGATTTGTATCCAAGTTATAATTCCCGTATGTTTATCGATACATTCTTTATCTTAGATAGCATCCTAGTGATTCAAAAGTAATCTTCAAAACTACACTGCACTTTACACCTCAAGCCTTGTCCCAACATCAAATAACAGTGCTGTTGGGATGCAGATTTCATTTCATATTTAATTCATCTCTTCAAAAGAAACCCCCTTTTATCCATTGGAACCACATAGACTGTGTGTTTATGCCTTTTGGTTTTCTTAGAATTCCTTGAACTTCAGGTAATCTTTTTTTTTCCTTCAGAATTTTAGAATACTAACTCATATGAGTTAATGTAACTCGTATGTATCAATCCCAATCAGCTTGGAAGCTGGTGATGCTAGTCTGCAAAGGGGGTGGTACAAAGGTTGGTTCATCTAACCCTGCCTAGCTTCATGATATCTTCAAATTGTGACCCTTTTTGCCAGAAATCTCAACTCAAACCTTATACTCAAAACTTTGGAATGTTTTAGTGTACTTTTCCTTTAATCTAACATGGGGCTTTCAAACCTAAAGTGCTGAACTACACATACAAATGACAATTTACGGAAGAAAACACATTAAAGCTCACATACAAATGCTTCCTTGCACACAAACAAACATACATTTAGAAGTATGTATTTATATTCCTGTATCCTTAACTTAACAACTTAAAACTCTCATTCTAAATGAAACTTCAAATAGCAGTGGGGGAAATAAAGGGATCTTGAAGGCTCCACCTATAGGGACAATCAAACTGACGAAAGCTCACATTTCCCCTGCCTGTCAGTGCTTATTAATGCCCTTAGGGGTACCCCCCTTTTCTCTCTTTCTCTCTCCCTCTCTCTTCAGCACAAGCAGCTCTTATAGCGGACCTTTCGGGTCCCAATCATCCTTCCATATTTTCAGGAAAATCTCGTCATCCCGCACAGGATGCGGTTGTCCTGAAAACTGTACATAAGTCTTCCACTTTCGCTCTGCATAGTCCATTACGGACTCACCCTTCTTCTGTACTACGGACATTATACACCCCTAATTTGTCTCTCGCTCCCCCAAGGCTTCCTTACCTGTCTCCTCAAAGTCCCTGTGCAGGGCTGTCGCCTTCTCCCGATCTGGGACGTCCCCAGGTTTCGCCCAGTCATCACTCCTAAACTGTAGGGGTAAGCTTCCCCAAATATCCCCTGGGCACTTCGCCTTCACCAATACGTGAGTATCGAGGGGGTGCATTGCATGGAAATCTAGCATTTCCTGCAGTTTGGTCCAAAAATCTTGGTTGTTATGCAGAGGTTTAAGTCTCGGCAATTCTTTAAGCCAAACCTGCTTCTCCCCTGGGCTGAATGGTATGTGCTTAACCTTCGCTATAACCCTCTCAAATTCCTCATCCCCTCCCCACCCCTGGGCCCCCTTACTCTCTTCGCCTTTTAATTCACCTTTCCTGACTACTTTTCCTGACAGTTATTGCCATAGGGGCCATGGGATTCAATGGGCACAGTGGGGCATATGAGTTCATATGAGGGTGGAACTGCCTCAGCTCCTTATAGGTTTCTCCTTTGGAGCTTTCCCCCTCTTGATCAGTGTCACTGCAGGCTGCTGCTGCCACTGTCCTGGTCTGTCCTGGATCTGACTTTGTTTCTCTCTCTAATCGACTGAAATTTAGTATTAACCCTTCTGCACAACTGTAGGTACAGTGTGATAATAACCATCATCCCTTTCTTTTCCTTATCCTTTTTTTGCTCTAACCACCACTGTTTTTGTTCTCCGGGGGTTCCCTGTGGATTCCACCTCCTTCTGCATTTTTGTGATTAGTTTTGACTGTTGTTCCGCTATGAACCTCGTAATGGAGTCTGCGGTTCCCCAGTCGAGTTCCATCGCGCTATTTTGTTTCCCTGACGGCATTCTATTCCTATTTTCCGTATATCTCTGCGTGGTATGTTCGCACGGTCCTAACAACTTAGTTATCTGAGGTATGTATGTACGGTTTAACTGGGGTCCGGCCTCCTGCGCAGCTTCGGCTAAGGTTATATTTCAAACCGTAATCCGCCAGCACGGCTCTGTCTCCTCTCAACTGGGGTCTGGCCTCCTTGCGCGGCTTCGGCTATGGTTATATTTCAAACCGTAACCACGCCAGCATGGCTCTGCCTCCTCTTACTGGGTTCCGTCCTCCCTGCGCGGCTTCGGCTAAGGTTATATTTCAAACCGTAACCATGCCAGCACGGCTCCGCCCTCCTCTTAACTGGGTAATGGTTCCGGCCTTCCTGCGTGGCTTTGGCCCCGCTAGCCCGCCTGCATGGCTCCGCCTATTACCCCTGGCGCCTCCTATCTCCTGTCCTGAGTCCTCCTCTTGATTCTTTGATACTTGACCGGACCGTTCTCGGGTAGGCCTGTTGCACTAACTAAGGGTGGTAAGTGAATATACTCACCCACTTTGCAGAGCTATCCCGAGGTTCCGATCCAAGTATCCTGCCGACTACGCCAAATTGTTGTGGTATCTCTGATGCACGGACCACAGGAGACTCAGGTACAGGTTACGATCGTTTATTCGAGCAATTGCAAGGAGGGCACCATCTCAATGCAGCTTGAGACAGTACTCTGCTAAACTACAAGCGTTCACCATATTTATACATTATTGGTCACGTACAAGAACATCCTCCAGATTCCGATCTTGTCAACATATAGGTTTACATTAAACAGACAAGTCTCTGGTACAAAGATGCATGCATCATCTGACCCTACTTTCACTCAGGCAGAGACCTGCCTTCCTATCTAAGCTGGGACCATCTGTCCTTCCCCTATCTGTTGAAGAGCACACTTAATCTATATTATTGCCATCCTCTGACTCCAGTCTAACTCCCAGGACCTTGCTGGTGATTGCAAAGGTGTACCTGAGGGTGTACAAAGTTTGAGAGTGTATAAGGTTCATCTGGTTTAACTGTTTAATTGTTGATTTACTGATTTGCGCTGGCCTGCCTATAGATTCTAATTTAAGTAATTCATTCCATTATAATGAATTCTCCCTTACCATAAATTCTCATTTACTTACTTCCCCCTAACAGTACCAACAGCTTATCCAATATCTCCTCCTTATCAATTTTAAACCCTGCTAGTGACTGAGTTTCCTCCTCTGTTACCATGGCCTGGGCAGCATCTACCTTGTAGGTAAAGACCGATGCAAAGTATTCATTTAACACCTTAGCCATGCCTCTATGTGTAAATTTCCTTTTTGGTCCCTAATCGACCCTACTCCTCCTTTTGCCACCCTTTGACTATTGATGTGCTTATAGAATACTTTGGGATTTTCTTTTATGTTAGTTGCCATTTTTCATAATCCCTCTTTGCTTCTCATATTTGCTTTTTCACATCCCTTCTGAACCTTCTGTATTCAGCTTGCTTCTCCATTGTATTAGCTACCTGACACCTGTCATAAGCGCACTTTTTCTTCTTTAACTTAATTTCTATCTTCTTTGGATTTGTTTGTCCTACCCTTCCCTTTTGAGGGAACATACCTTGACTGTGCCCAAACCATCTCCTCTTTGAAAGTAGCCCATAGTTCAGCTTCTGTTTTTCCCACCAATCTTTGGTGCTAGTTTATCCAGCCCAGCTTTGTTCTTGCCCCATTGAAGCCTGCTCTCTGCCAATTGATTATCCTTACTCTGGATTGACCAATATCCCTTTCCACCGTCATCCTAAACCTTATGATACAAAGATCGCTGTCCCCGAAATGGTCCCCTACTGTCTACTTGACCCACCTCATTCCCAAAAACCAGGTCTAGAAGTGCCTCCTTTCTTGTTGGACTGGACACATACTGCTGTAGGAAATTCTCCTGAACACAATCTAGGAACGCTTGTCCCTCACTGCTCCTTACACTACCGCTATCCCTGTCTATATACGGGTAATTAAAGTCCCCCATTATAACTACTCTATGATGTTTACACTTCTCTGTAATTTCCTTGCAGGTTTGTTCCTTATATCCTTCCCACTAGCTGGTGGGCTATATATTATACCAAGCAATGTAATTGCACCCTTCTTATTCCTTAGCTCTAGCCAAATCGATTCTGTCCTCGACTCCTCTGACACAACCTCTTTCTCCAGCACTGCAATACTCCCCTTAACCAAAAACTTCTCCATCTCCTTTTTTCCCTTTCCTATCTTTTCTGAACACTTTGTAACCAGGAATATTCAGCACCCAGATCTGCTCTTCCTTAAGCCAGGTCTCCGTTATCACCTCAACATCATCCCACAAGACAATCCGTGCCTGTAACTCCCCAGTTTTATTACCTATACTCCATGCATTCACATACATGCAGTGTAACCCTGAATTAGACTTCATTACTTGCTCCCTTACTCCGACTCCATCTATTAACTTACTATTCTCTATTTTAGTGCTATCTGCCTCTCCCAGCATCCTGTGCACCCCGGTATTACTTTCTGATATTCTCTTCTGGTTCCAAGAAGTCATGTGTGGGAGTGGTGTACAGGCCCCCTAACTGTAATCACACTGTAGGAATGGGTATCAAAGAAGAAATAGTGGGAGCTTGTCAGAAAGGTACGGTGATTATCATGGGGGATTTTAATCTACATATAGACTGGAACAACCAGATAGGCAAAGGTAACCTAGATGAAAAATTCATAGAATGTTTTCAGGATAAATTCTTAGATCAGCACATTCTGGAGTCAACCAGGCAGCAGGCTATACTAGACATGGTATTGTGAAAGAAGACTTCCAAGGGGAGGACGATCATCCGTGATTTACTTTTTTAGTTAAAGGTTAGAATTTTCCCAAATTTTCACTAAGTGCAGTAGCGGGTGGGCAATATGGTGTTCCACTCACCAACGGTGATGGCGGGTTTTCATGCCATATCATCCCAAGCCCGCCCCATTACTTATGCATTCCTGGGAAACACACCGTTTCCATGGTGGACGGGCTCTCATTCGCCCGCCCGCCATCAACCCGCCATTGCACCACACCAGCTGCCATGTTTAAGAGGCAGTGGCCAGCACAGTACTCATCGCCACCAGCTCACCACCGCTGCCCGGGCGACATGGCCAGCAAAGGAAAAAAGACCACAGCCACCCACTTCAATGACAGGTCCCTCAAGCAACTGCTGGATGCTGTGGAGGCCCGCTGGGATGTCCTGTACCTCCGCTCTGGCCACAGGGTGGACAGCAATATGACCAATCCAGCTTGGGAGGTGGTGGCATCAGTCAGCACCAATGCCCTTCCGAAGAGGACAGCCACCCAGTGCCGCAAGAGGATCGCACATCCACAGGGCTCTCACTCACTGTCAGTTCAAGGGATATCACCATTCATTCTCTCACACACACCTTCATTGCCCTCATCCCATCCATGGGACCACTCACCACCCACACAGGCCAGGCATACTTATCATCTGGCCTGGCAGGCATCCTGCTTACATTTTCTCCATCTCTATCCATGCAGGACAAGCTGGCACACAACAAGACAGAGGGGTCGCAAACTGGTGGTAGAATGCCTGAAATCAAGGTTCTCACAGACTTTGAAAACAGCCATCCAGCTGGCCAGTCACGATCTGGACCGGTCCTGTACTGATGGTGAGGTCGACACTGCTTTACCAAGTGAGGACACAGCAGTGCAACATCCAGCAGACAACCATGTGATGTGTTCTGTTTCACAGGCCACTGCCATGCACTAATTATCTCTCTTTGCTTTCGCAGGCACATCTGCCAAATAGCCAACAGACCAATCAAGCCCGGATGAAACCTCTGAAGAGGATTCTGGAGGCACCCTCCTTGAAGTCCCGTCACAGTGCTCACTCACACCCTCCACCAGCGCAGAGACACACACCTCCGTAGGACCTAGCTCTAGAGTAGCCCAGGGATCACAATCTGGTGAGCACATCGCACTTTCTGATCCACAGCAGGCAGCGGCAGGGACTTCCCAGGTGTCCGGCACTCGGAGGGCTGCTGGAGGCCAGAACATTTGCTGAGTCCGAGTCAGATGATGAGCCTCTGGACTTGGTCATGTCACAGTTGCTGGAGCTGCAAAGGCAAACTCGGGAACATCAGGAAGGGATGTCCGCTGCACTCTTCAGATTGCAAGGCACGGTGGAAGAGTCCGTCCACCTTCAGGCTGAGATTATAGCACTGGCTAATGCTAATGCATCGAGGTCAACACTGGTAGGATGGCGGCCACCATGGAGACCTTGGTCCAGGACTTCGCTGCGCAGGCTCAACACCATCACTGATGCCATAGTTGGCCTCCAACAGTGTGTACGGAAGAGGGGCGCCGAGCAGCTCGGTCTCACTCCAGCTAGCCCTGCTCCTCAAGGAGTCTGCCTGGGGCCCCCGGGCACCCATAGGGAGGAGGATCAGCAGGTGTGCACTCCGGGTCCATCCATCCAGGTGACTTCGACGATGTCTGGCCCATCCGACTCCCCTCTTCCTGTGACATCAGCAGCTCCTGCTCCACAGGCCGAGGAGGGTACCACTGCCACACAGCAGGACCCCGAAAGGCGGCCGGGGCCCTCCATGTCTCGGCCCTCCAGATGACACCCGCCTAATTCAGTCGCAGTCAGCAGGCTGCTTCCACCTCCACTGGGGATGTCCGGGTAGTAACAAGACGCAGCGGCAGGGTTAGGAAAGTTAAGGAGCATTAGTTGCACAGCCTGGGCACGGGTTGATCACGTGTACATACTTTTCACTATTGTCATTAAACTCCTGCAAATATCTCCCTGCCTGTGGCTCCTTGTTCTGATGAGCAGTGTTCTTGTCACTCAGATGTGAATCCTTTCTGCACAAGATAAAGGCAGGTGTCTCAGTCCAGGGCCTCTTCCCTGTGCTTTGTGCAGCCTTCAGACCAAAGTGATCGTCCGGCCTCACGCTCCCTGGAAATATTACTGATGTCTGCACCTCGGCAGTGCTGGTCATCGCTGCCAGAATGTAGTGGGCAGACACCACAGAGTTCTCTCATACTCTGTGTGTGCTCTCAGCATCTTTAAGGAGGGGCTGGCCCCCATGTCTTCAGCATCTGTGACCACTGATGCTGTGCTCCAGTTCCTGGAGGGCTCAGGTACTGAAGGCGGAAAAAGCATCAGGTGCTTCTAAAGTTTCATGGCTGTGTCTCTATGATATGATCCTGATCACAGAGCGCAAGCGAGCTGCCCTCGGCCAGAGAGGACTCAGACATTCTCAGAGACTATGTGAAGATTTATAGAGTGTCCTCACTGCATGTCATCATCATCCTTCTGCAACTGAGTGACTATTAGGGTCTCCACAGCATCTCCATGACAGGGCGGAGCAGACGACTCCACCAAGTTGCGAGTTGCAGTATGAGCCTCATTATACCATCGCTCTGCTGCAGCCTGAGGCTGCCGCACGGTGTCATCAGTCACGGCCTCTGTGGGTAACCCTTGTCCCCAAGGAGCCAACCCTGCAGCCTCTGTGGACCTTGGAAGACTCCAGGGATCTGTGACCAACTGAGGATGTAGGTGTCGTGCACACTCCCTGGAAACCATGCGTACATCTGCAGGATGAGTTTCTGGTGGTCGCATACCAGCTGCACATTCAGTGAGTGCAATCCCTTGCGGTTGATGTAGTCCACTGAGTGTAGCGATGGAGACCTGAGCACCACATGAGTGCAGTCAATCACACCCTGCACCTGTGGGAATCTCGAGATCAGGGTGAATCCAATAGCTCTTGCACCCTGGCTGTCCCGGTCCCAGGCGAAATGCACAAAGTTGTGTGCCCTCAAGGGGATGGCATCTGTGACCTCATGGATGCATTTGTGGGCGGCGGCTTGTGGTATCCCACAGAGGTCACCTGTGGAGCCCTGAGAGGAGACACTGGCGCAGAAATTGAGTGCCGTGGTCACTTTCACAGCCACTGGCAACAGATGCCCTCCATGTCCCCTTGGCGCCAAGTCCTGCAATAAGTGGCAGATGTGAGCCACCAGGTCCCTAGACATGCACAGTCATTGGCAACACTGGTTCTTGGTCATCTGCAGGAATGACAGGCTGTGTCCATAGACCCTGGGTGTCGCTAGGTGCCGACCAGCCATGGCTCACTGTCGCTCCCAGGCAGCATGTGCGGGAGCCCCTGCTGCCCCTTCTTCCTGAGGTTGCTGCTCCTGCCTTTCTGCGGCTAGGAGCCTCAGTTGCTCTCTCCTCCATCTTCTTTGCTCTCTGTAGGCCATCAGGCATGCAGCTAGGTCACCAGGCTCCTTACTCCTGATGTGGTCCTCCTGCGGCATGTAAGAGAGAGAGAGACGTGGTTAGCATGGGTGGACTTAGCACCTTTCCTGGCCGTGTGTGACAGCCCCTTAGCTCTTCCTGGACAATGCTGGTCATCCCTCAGATGGCCAGAGATGAGTGCGCTGCATCGCTGCCCTGTCAACCTGCGACATGGGGGACACTGGTCCAAACCGGGATGCTAAGATTGCAAGGGGCTGTGAGCGCCTCCAGCAGTGACTGTTACATGGTCAGTGTTGGCGAGGAGGTTGTACAACGTGTGCAGTCCAACTGCTCCGCGGTCCAATAAAGTGGTCGCAGACTCGCAGTCTGTGCCGGGGGAGTGGGGGTGGGGGTGTAAGGCATTTGGTGCCTCCACGTTGCTTGCATGGGCAGACAGTGTAGGAGCCCGACCCCAACAGCTGTTGGTGGGCTGAGCAAACAATCGCAACCTGCCTTCCTGCCGTCGTGAAACAGATTGTGCCATATTGTCTGCGCATGCCACCTATCACACCCACTACCAGCGGGCACGGACATTTCCACCCAAAGATAGTATCAAACTTAAAGAAAAAGCATATAATTGTGCAAGGATGGGTGGCCCATCAGAAGATTGGACAGAATATACAAAACAGCTAAGAATGACTAAAAGATTAATAAGGAGGGAAAGATTAGAGCACAACAGCAAGCTAGCTAGAAATATAAAGACAGATAGTAATATAAAGGCAGATAGTAATATAAAGGCAGATAGTAATATAAAGACAGATAGTAATATAAAGTCAGATAGTAAGAGTTTCTATAAATATTCAAAAAAGAAAAGAATTAACAAAGTGAGCGTTGGTCCTATAGAAAGCAAGTCTGGGGTAAGTCTGGGGAATTAATCTTGGAAAATAAGGAGATGACAGATGAATTGAATGGGTATTTTGCATTGGTCTTCACTATAGAGGATACAATTACCATCCCAGAAATAGCTGTAAATCAGGAATTGGAAGGGAAAGGAACTCAAGAAAATTACAATCACCAGGGAAGTGATACTGAGCAAGTTGTTGGAGCTGCAGGTTGACAAGTCCCCAGGTCCTTAATAACTTCATCCTAGGTTCTCAAAAGAAGTGGCTAGTGAGATAGTTGATGCATTGGTTTTACTTTTCCAAAATTCACTAGATTTGGGGAAGGTTCCATTAGATTAGCTATTTTCCTATGTAACTCCTTTCTTCAAAAAGGGAAAGAGACAGAAAGCAGGAGCTATAGGCCAGTTAGCTTAACAAATGACATAGGGAAAATGTTAGAAGCTATTATTATAGCAGGGCACTTAGATAAATTCAAGGTGATCAGGCAGAGTCAACATGGTTTTGTGAAAGGGAAATCCTGTTTAACCAATTTATTGGAGTTCTTTGAAGAAGTAATAGGTGGTGTGGATAAAGGGGAACTGGTAGATGTATTGTACTTAGATTTTCAAAAGGCATTTGATAAGGTGCCTCATCAAAGGTTATTGCAGAAAATAAAAGCTCATGGTGTAGGGGGTAACATATTGGTATGAATAGAAGATTGGCTAGCTAACAGGAAACAGAGAGTTGGCATAAATGGCTCATTTTCTGGTTGGCAGGATGTGACAAGTGGTGTGCCACAGGGATCAATGCTCAGTCCTCAACTCTACAAATAAAATAAATGACTTGGATGAAGGGACCGATGGTATGGTTGTTAAATTCCTGATGATACAAAGGTTGGTAGAAAAGTAAGTTGTGAAGAGGACATAAGGAGGCTAAAAGGATATAGATAGGTTAGGTGAGTGGGTAAAGACCTGGCAAATGGAGTATAATGCAGGAAAATGTGAAGTTGTCCATTTTGGCAGGACGAATAAAAAAGAGACATATTTTCTAAATGGTGAGAGATTGCAGAGCTCTGAGATGCAGAGGGATTGGGTGTCCTATGGAATGAATCGCAAAAGGTTAGTAGCAGAAGCAGCAAGTAATAAGCAAAGCTAATAGAATGTTATCGTTTATTGCAAGGAGAATTGGATACAAGAGTAGGGAGGTTATACTTCAGGTATACAGGGAATTGGTGAGACCACATCTGAAGTATTGTGTACAGTATTAGTCTCCTTATTTAAGGAAAGATGTAAATGCATTAGAAGCAGCTCAGAGAAGGTTTAGTAGACTAATACCTGGAACGGGCAGGTTGTCTTATGAGGAAAGGTTGGACAGGCTAGTCTTGTATCTGCTAGAGCTTAGAGGAGTAAGAGGTGACTTGATTGAAACATTTAAGATCCTGAGAGGACTTGACAGGGTGAATGTGGAAAGGATATTTACTCTTGTGGGAGAATCTAGAGCTCAGGGTCACTATTTCAAAATAAGGGGTTGCTCATTTAGGTCAGAGATGAAGATTTTTTTTCTCTCAGAGGGTTGTGCGACTTTAGAGTTCTCTTCCTTAAAAGGTGGTTGAGTCAAAGTCCATGAATATCTTTAAGGCAGGAGTAAACAGATTCTTGATAAGCAAGAGGGTGAAAGGTTATTGGGGTAGGCAGGAATGTGAGGTTAAAATCAACCAGCCATGATCTTATTGAATGGCAGAGCAGGCTCAAGGGGTTTAGAGGCCTACTCCTGCTCCTAATTTGTTGTTTGTATGTTCAAAAAATAATGGATGGATTTCAACAGAACTTGGTACACAGATAGGGTATGGCCCAAGGAAGAACTGATTAGTTTTTGACAAGGATGCAGATCTGGATCCTGGAATTTTTTTAAAGATCTGTTAATATTGGGAGATAGTGCGAATTGACTTTCTTTTAAAATGTTGTGGGCTGTTTTATTTAGAATGTTGGTGATTGTTTTAGAGTGTTGTGGATTGTCTCAGCTGCTGTGATGAAATTTGTCACAGCTGTCAAAACGTGAGCAGAGTTTTCAGAGCAAGTTGTTAGATGTTGATTGGCATGACAAATAAAAAAAAAAGCACACAAGGCTTCCAGCTTGGATTGGTTCACACAGAATATATGTCTGCTTACATATAAAAAATATGTTCTCTACCTCAGCAATGCTTGATGTGGTGGTGGGTGGATGGCGGGCTGCGGGAGGGACAGGTGGATGGGGGAAACAGAGCGACACGAATGGAGGATGACTTGAAATACGTTCCTGTCACTCACAAATGGCATGTTTGCTCCCGAACACAAACTACCCTGCAGGCCTGCTCCCTCTGAGTCACATTGTTCTGACTTTGACAGTATGCAGCTGTGAGAGAGCTCTGTACAAGGCTCAGTTGCATGGCTGCATCCTGAGAGATGGGGAAAGAGGGTAGGAGGTAGGGGAAAGGTTCCTGCAAATGTGGTGTCTATCAGAGAGCCCCTGGAGACATCATACTAATCTGAGTCAATTCAGAATGCTGTGGGCAGCTAGTGCTGCCAAGGTGCTGCCACCTCCAGGCATGTGTTTTGTGAAGCTTTTCTAGCCTTTTAGAGCAGGCCTGTCTAACCTTTTTGCAAAGAGGGGCCACATTTAAATTTTTCTCACACTCTGAAGGCCGATGAGTAAATTTCACACAGATAAGGTTTGGCACAACATTAAACATTAATTTTAAAGAAAGGCTGAGATAAGAAAAGAAACAACTTACTGAGCAAAAATAAACCACAACAATAAATTGAATATTCATTACTGTTTTATTTAAAATTAAGATGACCATTCGAGTGTTGAAGAATGAGAGTGTGTGTGTGTCCAGCCGACTCCCAGTCTCAGGGTGCTCACTTACCCACCTTCACCACATTGAGAGTGGGGGAGAGTGTGTGGGGGTGAGGGTGAATGAGAACACTGAGACCAGGGGTGAGCGAGACACACACACCCTTCCCTCCTACCCCACCCCCTCTCTCTCACACGCACACACACACACACACCCGCTCTCTGTCACACACACTCACCCTCTCAAACACACACACTCACCCTCTCAAACACACACACTCACCCTCTCGCACACACACACACACCCTCTCTCTGTCACACACACTCACCCTCTCAAACACACACACTCACCCTCTCAAACACACACACTCACCCTCTCGCTCACACACACACTCACCCTCTTACACACACACACTCACCCTCTCGCTCACACACACACTCACCCTCTCACACACACACACTCACCCTCTCGCTCACACACACACTCACCCTCTCTCTTTCACACACACACAGTCCCCTTCACACACACATCCCCCCACACAAACACCCTCTCTCTCTCACACGCACACTCAACCTCTCTCTCTGACACACACTTATCCTCCCTCCCTCACACACACACACACTCACCCTCACTCCCTCTCAAACACACACTCACCCTCTCTTCCTCACATACATACTCACCCGCTTTCCCACGTGCTCACTCTATCACACTCACAGTTTCTCTCCAACACACACACTCACCCTCTCTGTCAGACACACCCTCACCCTCTCTCTCAGACACACACTCACCCTCTCTCTCAGACACATCCTCACCCTCTCTCTCACACTCACCCTCACCCTCTCTCTCAGACACACCCTCAGCCTCTCTCTCAGACACACCCTCACCCTCTCTCTCAGACACACCCTCACCCTCTCTCTCAGACACACCCTCACCCTCTCTCTCAGACACACCCTCACTCTCTCTCTCTCACACACACACACCATCTTACACACACATACATACACGTTCTCTCTCACATACTCCCACATCTCTCTCGCACATACACCTACTCATCCTCTCTCTCACACACACACTCAGCCACTCTCCCTCACACACACACTCAACCTCACACACACTCAAACTCTCTCTCTCACACACTCACTCATCCTCTCTCTCACACACAGACACACACACGCGCACTCATCCTCTCTCTCACACACACACTCATCCTCTCTCTCTCACACACACTCACTCAATCTCTCTCCCTCACACACACACACTCACCCTCTCTTTCACACACACACACTCATCCTCTCTCTCACACACACACACTCATCCTCTCTCTCACACACACACACACTCATCCTCTCTCTCTCACACACACCCACTCATCCTCTCTCTCTCACACACACCCACTCATCCTCTCACTCTCTCACACACACTCACCCTCCCTCTCTCTCTCTCTCTCTCTCACACACCCACACACACTCATCCTCTCTCTCACACACACTCACCCTCTCTCTCACACACAAACACACTCATCCTCTCTCTCACACACACACACTCATCCTCTCTCTCACACACACACACACCCACTCAGCTTCTCTCTCTCACGCACACATACATGTTCTCTCTGTCACATACTCCCACATCTTTTCTCTCGCACACACACTTACCCTCTCTCACACACTCAACCTCACTCCCTCACACACACTCAACCTCTCTCCTGCACACACACACACTCACCGTCTCTCCCAAACACATACTCACCATCTCTCCCACACACACACAATCACCCTGTCTCCCGCACAGACACACTCACCGTCTCTCCCACACACACACACACACTCAGCCTCTCTTCCACACACACACACACACACACACACACACACAGTCAGCCTCTCTCCCACACACACACACACACACAGTCAGCCTCTCTCCCCCACACACACACACTCAGCCTCTCTCCCACACACACACACACACACACACACAGTCAGCCTCTCTCCTACACACACACACACACAGCCTCTCTCCCACACACACACACACACAGCCTCTCTCCCTCACACACACACGCAACCTCTCTCCCTCACACACACACGCAACCTCTCTCCCTCACACACACACGCAACCTCTCTCCCTCACACACACACGCAACCTCTCTCCCTCACACACACACGCAACCTCTCTCCCTCACACACACACACAACCTCTCTCCCTCACACATACACGCAACCTGGCTCCCTCACACACACATGCAACCTCTCTCCCTCACACACACACGCAACCTCTCTCACACACACTCAACCTCTCTCTCACACATACTCAACCTCTCTCTCTCACACACACTCAACCTCTCTCACACACACACACTCAACCTCTCTCTCACACACACACTCAACCTCTCTCTCACACACACTCAACCTCTCTCTCTCACACACACTCAACCTCTCTCCCTCACACACACACTCAACCTCTCTCCCTCACACACACACTCAACCTCTCTCCCTCACACATACACGCAACCTCTCCCTCACACACACACGCAACCTCTCTCCCTCACACACACACTCAAGCTCTCTCCCTCACACGTACACGCAACCTCTCTCCCTCACACGCACACGCAACCTCTCTCCCTCACACACACACATGGAACCTCTCTTCCTCACACACACACGCAACCTCTCTCCCTCACACACACACTCAACCTCTTTCTCTCACACACACTCAACCTCTCTCTCTCACACACACTCACACACACACCCTCTCACACACACACACTCACCCTCTCTCCATCACACACTCGCCCTCTCTCCCTCACACACACACACTCACCCTCTCTCCCTCACACACACACACTCTCACCCTCACACACACACACACTCACCCTCTCTCCCACACACACACACACTCACCCTCACACACACACACACACACTCTCTCACCCTCACACACACTCACCCTCTCTCCCTCACACTCACTCACCCTCTCTCTCACACACACTCATCCTCTCTCTCACACACACACACACTCACCATCTCTCTCACACACTCAACCTCTCTCCCTTACACACACTCAACCTCTCTCTCCCACACATACCGCCCCCCTCTCCTGCACACACACACACTCACCGTCTCTCCCACACACACACTCGCCCTCTCTCCCACACACACACTCACCCTCTCTCCCACACACACACACTCACCCTCTCTCCCACACACACACACTCACCCTCTCTCCCACACACACACACTCAGCCCCTCTCCCACACACACACACACTCAGCCTCTCTCTCCCACACACACACATATACACACACTCAGCCTCTCTCCCACATACACACCCTCAGCCTCTCTCTCACACACACACACACTCAGCCTCTCTCCCACACACACACACACACACACTCACCCTCTCTCCCACACACACACACACACACAGCCTCTCTCCCACACACACACACACAACCTCTCGCCCTCACACACACTCAACCTCTCTCTCCCACACACACACTCACCCTCTCTCCCACACACACACACACTCAGCCCCTCTCCCACACACACACTCACCCTCTCTCCCACACACACACACACAGCCTCTCTCCCACACACACACACTCAGCCCCTCTCCCACACACACACTCACCCTCTCTCCCACACACACACACACAGCCCCTCTCCCACACACACACTCACCCTCTCTCCCACACACACACACACAGCCTCTCTCCCACACACACACACACTTAACCTCTCTCCCACACACACACACTCAGCCTCTCTCCCACACACACACACCCAGCCTCTCTCCCACACACACACACTCAGCCTCTCTACCACACACACACACTCACCCTCTCTCCTGCACACACACTCACCCTCTCTCCCACACACACACACTCTCTCTCACATACACACACACACACACACACACACACAGACACTGTCTCCTTCACACACACGCCCATACACACACTCAACCTCCCACCCTCACACACACACACACACACACACACACACATCCTCTCTCACACACAGACACACAGCCCCCATCTTACACACACACACATACACGTCCTCTCTGTCACATACTCCCACATCTTATCTCTCACACACACACTGACCCTCTCTCTCGCACACACACTCAACCTCTCTCTGTCGCATACACACTCAACCTCTCTCTGTCGCACACATAACCAACCTCTCTCTGTCGCACACACACTCAACCTCTCTCCCACACACACACACTCAGCCTCTCTCTCCCACACACACACACTCAGCCTCTTACACACACACACACACTCAGCCTCTCTCCCACACACACACACCCAGCCTCTCTCCCACACACACACACTCAGCCTCTCTCCCACACACACACACTCACCCTCTCTCCTGCACACACAGTCACCCTCTCTCCCACACACACACACTCTCTCTCTCACATACACACACACACACACAGACACTGTCTCCTTCACACACACGCCCACACACACACTCAACCTCCCACCCTCACACACACACACACACACACACACATCATCTCTCACACACAGACACACACCCCCCATCTTACACACACACACATACACGTCCTCTCTGTCACATACTCCCACATCTTTTCTCTCACACACACACTGACCCTCTCTCTCGCACACACACTCAACCTCTCTCTCGCACACACACTCAACCTCTCTCCCTCACACACACACTCAACCTCTCTTCCTCAAACACACACACGCAACCTCTCTCCCTCAAACACACACACGCAACCTCTCCCTCACACACACACGCAACCTCTTTCCCTCACACACACACGCAACCTCTCTCCCTCACACACACACGCAACCTCTCTCCCTCACACAGACACGCAAACTCGCTCCCTCACACACACATGCAAACTCTCTCCCTCACACACACACGCAACCTCTCTCTCTCACACACATTGAACGTCTCTCTCACACACACTCAACCTCTCTCTCTCACACACACTCAACCTCTCTCTTTCACACACACTCAACCTCTCTCTCTCACACACACTCAACCTCTCTCTCTCACACACTCAACCTCTCTCTCTCACACACTCAACCTCTCTCTCTCACACACTCAACCTCTCTCTCTCACACACTCAACCTCTCTCTCTCACACACACACTCCCCCTCTCTCCCACACACACACACACTCACCCTCTCTCCCTCACACAGACACGCAACCTCGCTCCCTCACACACACATGCAAACTCTCTCCCTCACACACACACGCAACCTCTCTCTCTCACACACATTGAACGTCTCTCTCACACACACTCAACCTCTCTCTCTCACACACACTCAACCTCTCTCTTTCACACACACTCAACCTCTCTCTCTCACACACACTCAACCTTTCTCTCTCACACACTCAACCTCTCTCTCTCACACACTCAACCTCTCTCTCTCACACACTCAACCTCTCTCTCTCACACACACACTCCCCCTCTCTCCCACACACACACACACTCACCCTCTCTCCCTCACACACACACGCAACTTCTCTCCCTCACACACACACACGCAACCTCTCTCCCTCACACACACACGCAACCTCTCTCCCTCACACACACATGCAACCTCTCTCCCTCACACACACGCAACCTCTCTCCCTTACACACACGCAACCTCTCTCCCTCACACACACACTCAACCTCTCTCCCCTCACACACACTCAACCTCTCTCTCTCACACACACTCAACCTCTCTCCCTCACACACACTCAACCTCTCTCTCTCACACACACTCAACCTCTCTCCCCTCACACACACACTCAACCTCTCTCTCTCACACACACTCAACCTCTCTCCCCTCACACACACACTCAACCTCTCTCTCTCAAACACACACTCAACCTCTCTCCCTCACACACACTCAACCTCTCTCCCCTCGCACACACACTCAACCTCTCTCTCTCACAGACACTCAACCTCTCTCCCCTCACACACACACTCAACCTCTCTCTCTCACACACACTCAACCTCTCTCCCTCGCACGCGACCTCGCCCCCTCTCCCTCACACGCGCTCTCGCCCCCTCTCCCTCACGCGCACCCTCACCCCCTCTCCCTCACGCACGCCCTCGCCCCTTCTCCCTCACGTGCGCCCTCGTCCCCTCGCCCCCTCTCCCTCACGCGCACCCTCGCCCCCCTCTCCCTCTCACGCGCCCCCTCGCCCCCTCTCCCTCTCATGTGCGCCCTCGCCCCCTCTCCCTCTCACGTGCGCCCTCGCCCCCTATCCCTCTCACGTGCGCTCTCCCCCCTCTCCCTCACACGCGCCCTCGCCTCCTCTCCCTCACGCGCGCCCTCGCCGCCTCCCCTTCACGCGCACCCTCGCCCCCTCTCCCCCTCTCCCTCACGCGCACCCTCGCCCCCTCTCCCTCACGCGCACGCTCGCCCCCATTCCCTCACGTGCGCCCTCGCCCCCTCTCCCTCACGCGCGCCTTCGCCCCCTCTCCCTCACACCCTCGCCCCCTCTCCCTCATGTGCGTGCACACCCTCGCCCCCTCTCCCTCACGCGCGCCCTCGCCCCCCTCCCTCACGTGCGCCCTCGCCCCCTCTCCCTCACGCGCACCCTCGCCCCCTCTCCCTCACGCGCACCCTCGCCCCCCCTCTCTCACATGCGCCCTCGCCCCCTCTCCCTCACGCGCACCCTCGCCCCCTCTCCCTCACGCGCGCCCTCGCCCCCTCTCCCTCACGCGCGCCCTCGCCCCCTCTCCCTCACGCGCGCCCTCGCCCCCTCTCCCTCTCAAGCGCGCCTTCGCCCCCTCTCCCTCACGTGCGTGCGCACCCTCGCCCCCTCTCCCTCACGCGCCCTCGCCCCCTCTCCTTCACGCGCGCGCTCGCCCCCTCTCCCTCGCCCCCTCTCCCTCGCCCCATCCCTCACGCGCGCCCTCGCCCCCTCTCCCTCACGCGCACTCTCGCCCCCTCTCCCTCACGCGCGCCCTGGCCCCTCTCCCTCACGCGCGCCCTTGCCCCCTCTCCCTCACGTGCGTGCGCACCCTCGCCCCCTCCCACACGCGCACAAACCCTCGCCCCCTCTCCCTCACGCGCGGCCTCGCCCCCTCTCCCTCGCCCCGTCCCTCACGCGCGCCCTCGCCCCCTCTCCCTCACGCGCACCCTCGCCCCCTCTCCCTCGCCCCGTCCCTTACGCGCGCACCCTCACCCCTTGTCCCTCACGCGCGCGCGCCCTCACCCCTTGTCCCTCACGTGCGCGCACCCTCACCCCGTCCCTCATGCGCGCGCACCCTCACCCCGTCCCTCACACGCGCGCGCGCACCCTCACCCCGTCCCTCACACGCGCACGCCCACTCACCCTCGCCCGCCCTCTGTCCCCCGCCCACCCCCTGTCCCTCCCCCCATCGCACACTCGCCCGCCCTCCATCGCGCACACACACACACCCCCTCTCTCCGTCAGACACACCCTCTATCTTTCCCTCACACACTTAACCTCTCACTCACCCCCAATCACACACGCACTCACTCTCTTTCCCTCACACACACACTCACCCTCTCTCCCTCATACACATCTTTTCCGTCTCACAATCACGGTCTTTCTCACATACTCACGTTCCCACATCCGCTCTCTCACACACACACTCACCATCTCTGCGTCGCACACACACTATCAACCTCTTTCTCTCGCACACGCTATCACTCTTTCTCTCGCACACACTATCAGCCTCCCTGTCTCGCACACACACACTCACCTCCACACTCACCCTCTTTCCCTCACACACACTCACCCTCTCTCTCACCCACTCATCCTCTCCCTCTCATACATACACGCTCTTTCTCTCACATACTCACGCTCCCACATCCTCCCTCTTGCACACATACTATCACCCTCTCTCTCTTGCACACAGACACTCACTCTCTCTCCCTCACACAAACACTCACTCATCCTCTCTCTCACACACACACACACACCCTCTCTCCCTCACACACACAGTCTCTCTCACACACACACACACACACATACACACTCGCCCTCTCACATGTACTCACCCTCCCTCTGTCACACTCAAACTCTCACACACGCACTCACGCTCTCCCCCTCACACACACATTCAGCCTCTTGCCCTCTATCACACTCACACTCCCTCTCACACACACTCACCCTTATCCTTTCTCTCACGCACACACACACACACATCCCCATCTTACACACATACTCTCTCTCTCGCAACACACTATCGCCCTCTCACTCCCACTCCCGCTCCCAGGCACACGCGCGCGGGCGCCCCACCCCCTCTCTCACGCACACACGCGGGCGCCCCCCCCCCCGTCTCTTCACACACGCGGGCGCCCCCCCCTTCTCTCATGCACGCGCACGTGCGCCCCCCCCATCTCTTCACTCATGCGGGCGCCCCCCCCCCCCCGTCTCTCTTCCTCACACACACTCACCCTCTCTCTCTCTCACATACACTCTCGCCCTCTCTCTCTTCACACACCATCTTACATGCGCACACACACACAGACTCACTCTCTCAGATATACACACACTCACCCTCTGTCTCACACACATACACCATCTAACACACACCGTCTCTCTCTCTCTCAGACACACACTCACCTTCTCTCTCTCAGACACACACTCACCCTCTCGTCACACATTCACCCTCTCTCTCACAGACTCAAATGTGCTCACCTTCACTCACTGACCCACCCACCCTCACTCACCCACCTATCCCCACTTACTCACTCACCCACCTTCACACTTTTTTTATTCATGGGATGTGGGCTTCGCTGGCTGGGCCAGTATTTATTGCCCATCCCTAGTTGCCCTTGAAAAGTTGGTGGTGAGCTGCCTTCTTGAACTGCTGCAGTCCATATGGCATAGGTACACCCACAGTGCTGTTAGGAAGGGTGTTCCAGGATTTTGACCCAGCGACAGTGAAGGATCAGTAATATATTTCCCAGTCAGGAGGCTGAGTGACTTGGAGGGGAACTTCCAGGTGGTGGTGTTCCCATCTATCTGCTGCCCTTGTCCTTCTAGATGGTAGTGGTTGTTGGTTTGAAGGTGATGTCTAAGGAGCCTTGGTGAATTCCTGCAGCGCATCTTATAGGAAGTACACACTGCTGCTACTGTGTGTCGGTGGTGGAACGAGTGAATGTTGTGCACGGAGTGCCAGCCAAGTGGGCTGCTTGATTATTTAGTTACTCTCACTGATCACTTAGTTATTCTCACTCACCAAATCGTCTCCGGGGGCGAGGGCGGTGCGATGAGAGCGGAAGAGAGGCCTGGAACGAGGCTTGATGCCTAAAGATGTCAGAACGCAGGTGCCCGCTGAGGGGAGCACTGAGAGCCGGGGGAACGCGGAGGAACCTGGGAATGCGGCTGGAGCCAGGGGAACACGGGGAGAACTGGGGTTATGTGGTGGGGGCACAGGAAGGATCGGGGCAACGTGGGGAGGAACCATGGGAACGCTGGGAGAACTGGAGGAACGTGGCCAGAGATGCGCCAAAGCACTGTAAGCTGAGGGGGAAGCATGGTGAGTGGAGGCCCCGTGTGCTTCCGAGTTGCCTATCTGCAGCAAACCCGGGAGAGAAACAGTCTGTTGGAAGAGCAGTCCACTACAGAAATCTTTTATTTCACTGATCCATCCTACTAGCATTTTCAACGAACGCTCCAGGGGCCACATGGAGGGGCTTTAGCAGCCCGTGGGTGATGTGTTGGACAAGCCTGTTTTAGAGAGTGTGCTTCTTCATTACAAGGTGAATAGGCAGCAGTAATCTCTCCATTTTCCTATGGAATGCCCATGATGGGTCATCTCTTCCAGTGTCCAATAATCAATTATAGAATCATAGAATTATAGAATAGTTGCAGCACAGGAGGCATTCAGTCTGTCATGTCCATGCCAACTCTCTGCAAGAGGAATTCACCTTTTCCCCACGGCACTGCAAATTTTCTCTCTTTATATAATGATCCAATTCCTTCTGAAAGCCACAATTGAACTGGTCTCCACACACTCTCAGGCAGTGCGTTCCAGATCATAACCACTTACTGCGTAAACAAGTTTTTCCTCATGTTGTCATTGCTTCTTTTGTCAATCACTTAAACTGGTGTCCTCTGGTTCTCGATCCTTCCACCAATGGGAACAGTTTATCCCTATCTACTCTGGCCAGACATCCCATGATTTGCAACACCTTTATCAAATCTCCTCTCAACCCTCTCGTTGGACAACTATTACAGTTAGTGTTCACCTGACTCCTGAATGACGTTTTCTCCAAGGGCCAGCAACACTCTTTTATCTACTTCCTAACTTACAGCAGGAACTTCTAACAAGTTCTTCTTTTATAGTCTGCCTGAGATGTGTTCCCCACGCAGGGCCTGCCTCTGCATCGCTATTGCTTTTGGGGTCAGCGGGCCAGAATCTATCATGTCCCCAATAATCCGGCCATTTAGGGCAGTTTTTCCCGAGGCTGGTTCATTGAGCCAAAAATTTCCTGACTTTGCACATCTGCCTCTGGAGTGAAAATCCAGACCTTAAACTTTGCTTCGACCTTAACTTCGACTGAAAGCTATCATTCCAGACACGATCCAAGAACTATCGGCATCATTTCATGACTCCACAGTCTTGAACAAACTCAACATGCAACAGAGCTACCTCCAGGTACCACTAGTGGAGAAAAAAACAATATATTATAGCTTTTGTTACTCAAGGTGTATTTCAGTACCCCAGAATGCCCTATGGACTAAGATCAGTACCTAGCACATTCCAGAAGGCCGTTTCGTCAACCTTGTCAGATTTTGAAAGGACGCTCAATCTACTTGATAACGCATTGCCCATGGAAAGGACAAAGCAGAACACAATCAGCGGTACCACCAGTGCTCACTCAACTCAACACAGCTTGACACTCAAGCACAAATGCACATTCATGGGAGGAGTTGAAGACAGAATTGGTGACAGACTGCATACTGCAGAAAGTAAACCAGTATCTAAAAACCAAGTGGCCTCGTGACATAGAGAAAAAACTGGTTCCATACTACACAGTGCACAATGATCTCACATTGTTTGATGACTACGGTATCGTAAGTAGAACTCGAGCGGTTATCCCAAAAGTGCTACAGCAACGTGTATTGTATCTTGCCCATGACAGGCATCTGGTGTTGTTAAGAAGAAATAACAATCCCTTGAAGAGGTTTGGTGGCCAGCAATGGAGCGCCATCACCAAAGACTTTCATATCTCAAAGACTATTACTGTACTTAGAGAAAATGGACAAGCTGAACTCTAAGAAATAACTCAATGCACATATGTTTGTCGTTTAGGGTAGTTTAATTTAAAGTAAGATCTTCAGTTTTACAAGGGGGAAAAGATGTAGTATTTATTGTTTGATTATTTGTGTCTGGTATCTGTTCTGTGTGTGTGATCAGTTAAGACTGGGTGTGGTGACTGAGAAAAAGAAACGAAACAGACAAGCTGCTGGAAGCACGAGAGTAGACATTTTAAAGCATTGAATAAAACTCCTGTTCACACATTAAACCTGGAATGTATCATCTCTGCATATCCCTGAGGCATAAAACACAACAAAGGGACAAAGGAAAAGTGCTAAACAGGTATAAGTAAGAATAGTGGAAAAGATACATCAGCGTGTTTGTTTGTACCTTGCTTCGGGCAGCACTCACAGTCACCAGTGCTAGGCTTCGCAGACAGCACAACATCATCTTTAGGGGGGCTCACTGGCAGGTCTCTACCTACCAGACCAGCCTTAAGACGGGGGATGGTTTTTCAATGGCTGCAGGGCTAGGGCTTGCTTGGGGAAAGAAGTGGCCTCAGGCAATGGAAGAGGCTGCAGGGCTAGAGCTGTACTGGGAAAAGGGGTGTCACAGGGAGTGTGTGGGGGCACATGTTGATCTGTGCAAATGGCCTCAAGATGGTGAGGTCTGAAGAGGCAGTCTCCAGAGGATATGAGGCCAGATGGAGATGTGAAGGTATGTATGTGAGAATGGGTGGTGATATCCCTTGAGAGTGAGATGGTAGTGAGTGTGTGAGTTTAGAGTGATGAAATGGTTGCCCTACCCTTGCGGCATGGGTGAGATCATTCACCCATTTTCTGCACTGGATGGCTGATCTCTTTGTGCAACAATGGCACTGACCAGCTCTGCCACCGCCTCCCAAGCCAGAATAGTGAGACTGATAGGCCTCCTGCAGCCAGAGTGGGGGAGAGAACATCATGGTGGGCCTCCACGGCATCCAAAAGGTGTTCCAGGGATGCTTCACTGAGTTGGGGGGCTTGCATTCTTCTTGGCTTTTGGGGTCATGTCTTAACCGGAGCAGTTCTGGGCTGCAAGCATTGAGAACTGTGTGCACAGTTGCAGTTTAAATATGGCACCCTGCGTGAGGTGTGGTGGAAAATCAGAGTTCGCCTGTCAGCGAGACGGTGTGTTTCCTGTGGTTGCAAAATGAATGAGGTGGGAATGGAATGACACGTCGCAAAAACCATTGTGGCCGGCGGGTAAAACAACTTTTTTCCCTTCTGCTACCTCACTTTGTGCAAATCTGGGATGATTTAGCCCTTGGTATTGGCTGGGATATAAGGATTAAGCTTTAGTTCAATGTCAATTTGGATACTGAATTTGTGCATCATCTGGATCAGCCTGAACAAACAGTGAAGAAGATGGATGAAATTGGGAGTCTAGGAGCTGAACAGGGTGATTTAGTCTTGCGACTGTTAAATTAGAGATTATTCTTAATAATCCATGACTTGACATTGGACACTCAGTTGGACCTCAAAGTGATGGTCATTGAGTCAATGCTGATAGCAGAGAATTAGAGCTCAATATTATCAGAATGCATATGGAAGCTGACTCCATTCCTACAAGTTATGTTACTGGACAGCATAAAGATAAGTTAAAGGAATGGTGGATATGGAACCTCGAGGCCCTTGAAGTTGTTATGGAATAAGAGGAGAAAATATTGCTGGAGACGTGGTATCTAAGTTAGAATAGGTAGAACCGGTACCAAAGGGGAATGCTACTGATGTTCACTGCAACAAAGAGATGGTGGAGGAACCATGTGGAATGAGTGATTCAAGAGAATGAGGAAAAGTTATATACTATGGTGGTAACCACAGAATATCTTATAGGTGACTGACCAGGTCACCATAGTGGGTTTTGGTCAGTGTGTAAATCAGACTGAGGGGAATTGAAAAAAAAGTGATCAGAGACGTGGGCATAGAGCCTTGGGATGATATTACTTTTGAGGGCCTTAGAAAGGAAGGGGAAGTTAAAGATAAAGCACCAGTAGCTCATAAAAATGAAATATCATAGCAACAAAATTATCTACTTTGTTTGGATTTACTCCTTCCCCAAACTCAAAAGTCTGGCAATCAATTTGCATGAAGATACAGGTTTATTAGCCATAACCAATACAATTTACTTTGGCTATGATCCCTTCCAAAGGTGGTTATTTTAAGGAAAAATATATTAATGTAGAAACTTGAAACTATGAAGCTGCAATATGCAACCAAGGTAGGAATTGTTTGTCTGGCAATTCTGCTGAAGGATCAAATATTATTTGAACATCTGTTACCATTCTGCAAATATTTAAGCCCTATTTCATATTATGCTGCCATCAATCAGTATCTCTTTTCTCCTATATTACCTTGTTACTAGGTGATGGGGTAATTGTGCTGACTGCAGTCAGTCAACAATCCTTCCTTTCTGATGGAACAGGGTATAGAGGAAGAGTATCATTGATGTAAACTTGTGCTGATGCATATAAACACATTGTCTAAATGTATGGCATAATGAATAAAACATTTCATTTTAATTTAAAATATTTTAACTTAATTTTATAGCAGCAATTTGCCAAGCTAATTGTTCAAGAAACCAGAAACTAAATCCTATTTGAATACATCCTGGAAAAGCTATCCTCTTTGGGAAAACCATGCAGTAGAGTAAACACCAATAATTGAATAAGACCACTAGAGCAACGTACAATCTTAGAAATTATAAACTGTTTATGTGAATACAGTGTTTTAAGTTGCTTTGGGACAAAGTGCTTGCTTTTGTTGATGTGTATTCATGTTCTTCTATATTCAGTGTTCTGAAACAGAACACTTTCACAGTAGAGGTAGCCATTTAATTGCACCTCAGGAAAACAACAGGCCATATGCAGAATATACTCGAGCTCCACAACGTGTAAAACTAGACAATGGGCAGGATTATTGCTACCAAGGTGGATAACTGAAGTGAGGAAATTTCCCCAGTTTCAAGGGCCCCATTACACCCAATTTTCACTCTATGGAGGCGGCGCAGGATGCAGCCAGGCCACCAACACTGGAAGCAGATTGTAGGCAGTGAAGGGGACGGAAGAGCACTGAGGTGGGCTGGTTAGAAGGCCTGCCTCAGTTCTCTGGGGCTTTGTCCCAGTTGTTTTAGAAGCTTTAGGTCCTCTAGCCCCCACCCCTATCCTCCCACCCACTCCCCACATCCCTCCATGCCAGTTCATGCTCCCATTCCACCTTATATCACCATGTCCTCTCCATGCCCTTCATGTCAATTCATGCCCCCACCCTCCTCCATGCCCCCTCCATAGCCATTCACCCAGTATCCACAATGGGCAGACCTCAGGTGCCATATGGAGGTGGAAAAAAACAATTCAATAGTGCTCTCATTCATACGTACTTGATACAGAAAAAATAAATAATTCATGAAACACATTCAAAGATTTTAAATCACCTCAAGTGTTCAATCTGTTATAAAAAAAACAAACTTTTACCCAGTAACCATGTCAAAGATAGCTAATCCTTTAAAAGCTTCTTTAAACTATCAAAACATGAACTCAGCCCCCCTTCGGATTATGACATTTAAACAGATCTCACTAACCCTTCAATAGCATCTACATCCACTCCACAAATTCGTAACTTCCAAACTGTGAACAGTGAAAATGGGGTCTGTTTGAACTCAGCGTTAAGTTCAAATAGCCCTTTGAATTTGGATTTCCTAACTGTCATTCACACCTCTCCCCTTTCCCCTGCCTGCAAAAATGGGATCTGTTGGAAATGGGGGCAGGACTAATGCAGCTGGGTTCCACCCGTCACTTTCAAAGGTCTCCGGAGTCAGCCTGACTCTGTGAAAATGTGGCCCAAGGTGTCAACAGCTTAGTCTACCATGGGAGGCATCAAGGTCAAACCTGACATGATCCTTTTGTTAAATTCACGCATATCAATTGACTAGCAGGAGCCACTGGAAAGAAAGGAATCATTACTGATTTTCATTCCCCTGATTTAGGAGTGTTGAATAAGATTGTTAACAGTTCTGCATTCCCCTGGAGTCTCTCAGAATAAAAGATAAATCTCCCGGGTGCCACTGAGAGCAAGCTAGAAGAAACATTATACAGCATTTTCTTCTCTCTTTGCATTCTGTGTACATTTTCCTTTGGTTCCATGCTGTATCCACCATAGATGGACGGGCACCTTCATGATTTTGAACTCCTCTATCAAATCTCCTCTTAGCCTTCTCCTCTCCAAGGAGGATAGTCCCAACTTCTCCAATCTATCCTCATAACTGAAGTTTCTTGTCCCTGGAACCATCTTTGTAAGCCTCTTCTACACTCTCTCCAATGCGTTCAAATCCTTCCTAAAGTGTGTCTCTCCATGTTCTTCCTACCAAAATGAATCATCCCACATTTAGGATCAAATAAACTTTGCAGCACTTCATATGTATGACACATGACTCCCAGGCCTCTTCCCTATCAATTGCATGAAGTACAATAAGGCAATTGAAAATAATGTTACATTTTAATAATCAAGGCAAAGTACACACATGCTAAGGAAACATTAATCACCTGTGAGAACCCCTAATGTGATCACTGTGACTTAAATTTCTGCTTGCGAGTGCCACGTCTTGCTGGTCCCGCTCGCTGGCAGCTGGGTTGGAGGCAGGCTGCTGATACGGTTGCCCCCTCAGCCTTGATGAACTTGGTGGCCGTCCTCTGGTTGCAGAAGCCAGTGTAGGCCCCGATTGGGCAAGAGAGTTCCCCTTGGAGAGGCCCCAACTGGGCACGCCTCAGTTGTTGTGGTCTCAGTTGCCACGGTTACAGGCAGAGGGGTGGAGGAGCTGCTACCATCATCAAGAGCACCTTGAGAGGAGCCCCCAGATGCGAGCTGCAGCTCGTCTGCCAACATGAGGTTGGTCCGAACCTCCCTGCTCACCATAAATGGACGGGCAGCTAGCAGAGTTACTAGGTGCCTCATCCATTTCTCACATTGACCTCAGCAGAACATTGCCAGTGTGTGGGCTTGCAGGTCTGAACACAACCCCAGAAAGCTCTGATTGAGTTCCTGGGGCTGAGAGTTGCCACTCCCTCTATGGAGGAAGTTATGTGTCCTGAGCTCTGGGCCAATGCAGTGCTCATGCTCTGCATGGGCACCTCAATCACCAAAAAACACTGGCTCACTTGCCCGTCACATTGTCACACAGCACCCTGACATACATGCCAGTCATGGTCTATCAAGGGACATGATTATGTGCCACAATGGGCTCTGCATTTCACACCCGTGAGCACCAGCAAGTGCTGCCACCCATGAAGACATGCAGCCATGGTTGCAAATGGAATCAGTACTGGCCCTGGCAGAGGGCAAAAGGTCATTGAACCTTTTCCTACAATGGATCCAGGTTTTGGGAACAACATCATGGCCGCTGACCAGACCTGCCACTTCTTTCCAGGCCTGCTTCGTCACGTGAGGTGAGCTCCACTTGCTATCCCATGGCAGCAGGATTTCACGACAGTCACCTATCGCTTCCAGCAAAACCCTAAGGCACACATTCGAAAAACAGGAGGGCAGACTGGCATAGGCTCCGAGCAACAATGACATTCCAGAGACGGTAGCAGCATGCTCAATCAAGCTGAGTGTCAAAAAATGTAATTTCCACAGCAACTCCCTGAGATTCTGAGCGCAGACTTCCAGCCTTCAAGGAGCTCTTTTTAAATCCTCTGCCTGCACCCTTTCTGATCCTGGTGCCCGCCCTCTTCCCATCCCCGCTGGCAGCGCTGAGCCTCTCTCAGCTCGCGTTTCACGATGGCCGGCAGTTAATTGGCCAGCCAGCGTGAAATTGCTGTTGGAAGCCAATTGCGGCCAGGAGCATATTTCACATTTGCTTCCGGTCCCGCCAATTGCGGTCGCCCAATATGCTAAAAATTCAGGCCCTAGCGTTGAGTCCAATTTAAACACAAGTACTGTTCAACTGAGATCACATAATTTAGCACATCAACTATCCCTCAGATCTTTTCCTTCTCATTGGCTGAGCATATTTTCCTAATCCTTGATGTTTAGCTACTCAACAGAATTAACTAACACTGTTTGAGTCAGGCTTTCTCTGGCCTGTTTTGTGCCACAGATAAAATTCTGTTTGATGCACAGAAGCTTTGCACACCACACTACTGCCTGTGAAATAAGCTTACAATCCAGAATCCTATGATCTGTGAGCAAAAACATTGGGCAGGATTTTCCCTCTGGGGCAGGAAACAGAGATCAGGACTGTTTCTGGGTCCCAAACACAGCCCTGGGGTGGGGTTGTGTGGGGCATAACAGTCACTGACCCTATTTTTCATGGGGGTGTCCCCTTCATTGGCCAGGGGATGGGCTCACTGTCCAATTAAGGATAGTGGGCAAACTATCAAAGCAAGGAGGCCTTCCAGCTTGAAGGCAGCAACAGGCTGCTATAGAGGGTAAGCGAGAGAGAATTCAAAATGGAGACGCCTTCTCATCCAATTTTTAAAACTTGAATTTAAAAATGGA
The DNA here is from genome assembly GCF_964194155.1 of Cetorhinus maximus. Taxonomy (NCBI): domain Eukaryota; kingdom Metazoa; phylum Chordata; class Chondrichthyes; order Lamniformes; family Cetorhinidae; genus Cetorhinus; species Cetorhinus maximus. The sequence continues at coordinate 32,957,312 of NC_135892.1, read as the reverse complement.
TCTTGCAGTCAGGCCACCATCATGGTGGTGGGGTGGGGGAGATGGAGGGGGTGGGGTTGTGGGAACCCCTCTAAATGGTGGCCTGCAACTGCTTCTGCACCCAGGCAGGCAGGGAGGGCCTCTAGGTTTGCTGCTGGAAGGTCACTTCCAGGAACCTATACTGGTCCCTGACACCTGAAAATTCCAGTCACCCTCCTTTAATTGGCCTCAGTAGGCTCTTAATGAGCTGTGTCAGCTACATGCAGTATGTTGATGGGTAGTCCTGCACCCCCCACCCCCAATCCTTCCTCTTCAAAAGTGGCCTGGGGCTGGGATGGAACTGGGGAACCAGCATGCAGATCAGCAGGGCTGCTCTTAGTGCCCACCCATCTCTGATCCCAGCCCCGGCAGGGTCTGAAAATTCAGTCCGGTGAGCAAAATGAAGATCTTTGCGAGATGTACATATCAGACATCTGTAGTTGGGTGCCTGCATTGGATCAGTTTTCCCTCAATATTAAAGGAAATAATAGGTTTCAAGAATAAATAAATAGTATAGATTGTGCAGATATAAGGCCACATTTTCCAAAACCTCATGGCCTGAATTTTGAACTCGATAGGCAGGAACGATCAGCGGGCCTGGGATCAGCCGGGAAACGGACCAGCGACTGTGATCGGCCCCCAACAGAAATTTCACACTGGCTGGCCAATTAACAGCCAGCCAGCGTGAAACACGCGCTGAAAAGCTCAGCGCTGCCAGGGTGGGGGCAGGAAGAAGGCAGGCGATGACATCAACGTGGGCGCGGGCCAGCGCTGACAGAAAGCTCCATGAAGTCAGAGAGCTACCTCAGGGAGCTGAAGACCTGAAACGGCAAAAATAGAGGTTTCAAAAGCTGAAAAAAGTGTCCATGCATCATAAGCAGTCACCTGAAAAATTAGCTTATGAAAAGGCTGTCCCCACAGAAACTTATTTATATTTTATTTCATCACGGGAATCTCATCCCGCCCGTGGATGAGGTTTGTTGAAAAATGCAAAGGCCAGCTGGCCGATTTGCCCGTCCACCAGCCGTAAGGTTAATGGGCTATGTAAATGATCCTAATGACCCTAATTGCCCTCTTAATTGTTGGCAGGTGTGTTTCCGGCTTTTGTGCACGCTCACATACCGAAATATCGCGTGAGCACAGGATGACGTTGGGATGTTCACCCAACATCATCACGTGCGATTTCACGCCCAATCAGGTCAGGCGCGGGCCTGCCGATGAGCGGAAAATTCAGCCCCATGTAACCAGAGGAGCCTCACATGCAGTGGTTAGCTTTTGGGAACATCACCTATGACTTTTCATCCCTTTAAGTGCATGCATATAAAAGAACATGTCATTAATGAGCTGCCCACAGACTATAAAGTACAATTTTACCCCTATATACAGAGCATTGAATGACCAATAGAATTAGGAAAAGCCGAGGTGTCAAAAGTCTTTTCGACAAATTAGTGATTCGGTGAAAGAAGAATAAACATTTTGGATTGGCCAAGAAATATCAAGTGTGCAAAGATTTTCTTTGCAACTGTGTATAGCAGTTTAATATATGTGACCCTGGTCTGATGATAGTGTGACTTTGGCAATCACACCTCAGAGCCAGAGGTGAAAGGTTTAAGCCACACTCCAGAGAGCCCTGATTTTACATTGCCGGGAGCGTGAATTGGAACAGAAGTGATGACCAAAAGAAATGGCACCAATGGCCTGCGTGCCAGACTACTGCCTCCATTCTTTTTCCAGGTGATTTTTGTGAGGCAGACGAAGGGTGGACTAGTGAATTTGCCCGTTGCAATAATCAGGCCAATTAAGACACTTAAGGAGCTTATTAGTCGCTCTCCTTTGAATCTGTCCAAAATTTCACAGGGCCGGCAGCCTTCAGGATCTGTCCAATGCCGACCAGCTCAAGGGTTGCGAGACCAGGGTCGGCTGTGTTTTGAATGGAGAAGATAAACTTATAAGAGGCTTAGTGGAGCAGAGGGACCTACCCCATCACAGGAAAAGTCAAAAAATATTTTAACAGATTCTCAAGTTCCTACCCTATCCCAGGTTCCATGGCTCCATCTGCTCTCTGAAATGTGAAAAGTCTACATTTTCCATTTTTTCAAATTTAAAAGTTACTGTCCAAACAGCAGTGAAATGAGTCAGAACATGGCCCAATTTTCAGTGACTCGCCTCTGTTCCCGCCCTCCTGGCCACTAACTGGCCAGCCAACCTGTCCCCAAACCAACCGATAGCTCCCCTCTGCCAAAACACCAATAAGTTTCTACTTCCCATCAGGGTAGGTTCACAACCTGGAAACGAAACCCACCTTCTGGTTCCTGCCTTCACCAAGAAAACCCAGCACTACAATACTCTCACATAAGAACAAGGTTAACATGTGGCAGGGTACTTGCATCAGATTGGTGTAGTTGGCCCCTCAATTCATAAAGAATAGGTGGGGTTCTTTAGCCCTGGTTATAGCCCACTCAGGAGAATAACTCTGAAGATAAAACCTCTTCATTGGTAAGTAATTCCAGAATCTCATATGAGATTGGAGTTATATCCTGCACTAGGGCAGAACACATTGAATGGACAGACTGTGATTACATGGAATACACAGAGCAGAAACAGGCCATTCAGCCCAACTAGTCTGTGTTTGTACTCCTTGACTCTCTTTCCATTCTATCTACCTCACCTCAGCCTTTCAATATATCTTTCTCTTTTCTTTTATGTACTCTTGTATTTCTCTATTGGATTTATTAGTAGGTATCTTGATTTTATGATCTTCAGTTTCTTGTATCACTCTCCACCCACATCCAAACCCTACCTTCTTCTGTGTCAGTTCATTGAAAAAACTATTCCCCAATTTACTTTACAACTGCACATTCAAAATCTCAACTGTCTATCTGGCCTTGTTGCCATGACACTCCAGTAGCTACTGATTTCCACAGCCAGACCTCACCTCCACCATTGATGCCATCCCACACCCAATAAAACTATTACTTCCTCTCACCCTGTCATTCCCCCAATACAGATCCTTGCAACTGGTTTAGTCATACACTGCCAGGTCTGTCTGGATCACTTAAAGCACTGTTTGGTCCTGCTCTCGCCTGCTAAAAGAACTAAATATTCCAGGACCATATTGGAATGCAAAATAATCCTCGGCTTCTTTTCTCTACCGCAAACCATCTTCTTAAACTCCTCTCCCCAGTCTCCTCTGCCCCATAAGAGGACATGGACTTCTTTGTTACTAAGGTGGAGACCATCAAATTAGCTGCCTCAGCCACTTCCCTCCTTTTTACTAGCCCACAGGACCAAAATTCCTCCAAACACCCCATGCCCTAGCCCGGAACTTGAATCTTTCTCTTGTTTCTCTTCTACATTCACTCATGCCCCCTCCAAGCTCATCACCCTATTATCCATGTTATCTGGTATTGTTAATGGTTCTCTCTCTCTTCAGGGACTGTACCTCTCTTCTTTAAATCTGTCATCATCACCATGCTCTCAAAAAATCTCCTGACTCCCACTATACTTACAAACTGACATCATCAGTCATATTTTACTGTCCCAACACTGAATAAACCCACATCGGGCAGCTGAAAATGGTTTCAGCCAGTCTTCTCAAAAGTAATTCCAATTACAGTTTTCTATCAAAAAAACGTAGTATTCAATCGTCACCTTTAGGCAACCATCCTCTGCTACCATGTCAAATGGATCCAAGCCAGATGGTGAAGTACGAAACAAGGCATAATTCTTTTCCTTGATAGTAGGTGTATTCACAGGATGCAGCCTTCCAAATCTCTGCCTCCTAACTACAACCCCAATGTTCCAGCTGACCCTCTTTATATTGATCCCAACCCTCAATCAAACAATACCAATCACCTGTGTATCTTTAACAACATAATCTACAAAATATTAATAACTTATAAAGATTTTTGACTGACAAAGGAGTTAAAGGTTATGGGGACTGGCAGGAAAGTGGAGTTAAGGCAGAATCAGATCAGTCATGATCTTATCGAATGATGCAGCAGGCTCAATAGGTTAAATGGCCTACTCCTTCTCCTATTTCTTATGATCTTATAGTGATGAGGGGGGGTGAGGGGTGAGGGTTAGGGGACCTAACAGTCATGAATAGTACTGGGCCGATGTCCCATTGAATGGAGGCAGGCCATCTAACCTGCTGATCCTGACATCCATCCGCTTCCATTCCCACCTAGGGCCTGCTTCAGGGGGTTGTGGCCCCCAACTCCAGCCTAAAAATAAAATGTGCGTGCAGGTTCATTCAGAACTCGGGAACACGGCATTGGGAAATGGCCCAACTTGTGATTCCCAAGTCTATCATGAAAATCCAGCCCCACGTCTCCAACTGCCCGTTCCTCCCTGAGATCCTTGAAAATGTTGTCACTTCCCAAATCTGTGCCCATCTTTCCTGGAATTCCATGTTTAAATCCCTCCAATCCAGTTTCCACCCCTGCCACAATATCAACGTAGTTCTTGTTAAAGTCACAAATTACATTCTTTATAACTATGACAAAGGTAAACTATGCCTCCTCATCCTTCTTGATTTGTCTGCAGCTTTTGACATAGTTGACCAAATCACATCATCCTCCTCCAAAGCCTCTCCATTGTCATTTAGCTGGGTGGGACCAGATTGTATGATTGATATGGTTCCATTCTTATCTATCTAACCATAGATAGAGTATCACTTGCAATGGCTTCTCTTCCTACTACTGCATTGTTACTTCTGGTGTCCCCAAGGATCTATCCTTGGCTCCCTCCTATTCCCCATCTACATGCTGCCCTTTGGTGACTTCATCCAAAAGCACAGTGTTAGTTTTTACATATGTACCGATGACACCTAGCTCTTGATTCCTCCACTGTTACTAACTTATCAGACTGCTGGTTTGACATCCAATACTGAATGGGCACAACTTCCTCCAATTAAATATGAGGAAAACTGAAGCCATTGTCTTTGGTCCCACCTAAATACTCCATTCCTTAACTACTGACTCCATCCCTCTCCCAAGCAATTGTCTGAGGCATAACCCGAATGTTCGTAACTTGGTGTCATATTAGACCCAGAGATGACCTTTCGACCACACATCTGTGCCAACATAAGTCCACCTATTTCCACCTCTGTAACATCATCTGCCACCATCCATGCCTCAGGTCATCTGCTGCTGAAACTCTCGTTCATGCCTTTGTTACATCTAGACTTAACTATTCCAATGCACTCTTGGCAAGCCCTCCACATTTTAACCTCTGTAAACTTAAGATCATCCAAAACTCTGTTACCCAGGTCCTTACTCACACTAAGACCTGTCCACCCATCACCCTGTACCTGCTGACCAACATTGGTTCGTAGTCAAGCAAAGCCTTAAATTAAAATCTCATTTTTTTCTTCAATTTTAATTGATCCACCAATGGTGTCCATGTCTTCAGTTGCCTAGGCCCCAAGCTCTGGAATTCCCTCCCTAAACTTCTCAGCCTCTCTTTCCTCCTTTAAGACACTATGTAAAACCTACTTCTTTGACTATGCTTCTGGCATCAGCACTAATATCGCTATATGCGGCTCAGCATTAAATTTTGATCGATATTGCTTCTGGGAAGTGATTTGGAATTTCCATTATGTTAAAGATGAATTATACATACAATTTGTTGTTGTAATTTTGGATTGTTCCACATGTGGAAACATTCTCTCCATATCTACCCTATCCAACCTATTCATAATTTTAAAAACCTCTCTTAGCCATTCTTTGCTGTTTTTTATATTCTGTCAACCTTCTGACTGGCCACCAATCTTTGCACAATTATATGCTTTTTCTTTAAGTTTGATGCTATATTTAGTTAACCACGGATGGTGGGTCCTCCCCTTGGAATTTTTCTTTCTCGTTGCGACAGATTCTATATAATTCAATGCAAAAGTAATATAATTAAGGACTCTGCTTTGTTTGTTGCTACCCGATAGAGATTCAAGTGCCAGGACTGGCTATTACTCCCAAATCCCTTTCTGCTTCAACTATTCCTTCAATTGTATCTTCCAATATTTAATGTCATTTACTCAGGAACAGTAAAGTCCCAAAGCTGCCTGTCCAACAATTCTTCATACATTATAATTTCATCGGCCCAATGTTGATCAGTCGATATCAAATTACAGTACCCTCAAAACAAGCCTGTTGTCGTTATGGAAACAGAGCGGCCCCTAAAGTTCGAGGACGTCATGACGTTGGCCAAACGTAGAGGCGCGATGACGTCGATCCTAAGTCGTCACCGCGTTGGTGCGTGGTTGGGTTTTGGTTTCCGGGGTTAGTTTGTCTCTCCTTGGTGGTGTTGGGGTTTTAGGCTGGGCGGCAAGTGGGCCCTGGCGGGTGGTTGGGGAGCTTCAGCTTGGTCAGGGGTTGTCTGTCTGTGTGAGGTGTGGAGAGCTTGTCCTTCCACAAGCCCCCCACCTCCAGTCGCTGTGACCGGGGGCCCGAGCCGAAATGGCGACAAATTATTCTCCCAAAGACGATGACGGTGACCAGCACAAGAGCAGGAAGCCGGACAACACTGCGTTCAAGCAGCAGCGCCTGCCCGCCTGGCAGCCCATCCTGACCGCAGGCACCGTCCTGCCTGCTTTCTTTATCATAGGCCTCATTTTCATCCCCATTGGTATCGGCCTCTTCGTCACCTCCAACAATATTAAGGAATTCGAGGTAAGGCCCGCGGTGTGAGCAGCTTGAGCTTTGTCAAGCTGGGGGCTGCAGGAAGGGACAGACGAGGAGGAGCATCAGTCAGCAATAGTTGTTAACCTGATTCTTCTCTCGTATTGTTGGTTAATGTGGAATTCGCCCCAGTAACCACCTGTTGGTACTACCAGCTGATTTTTAATTTATTTTCACATTGTGTGTGTGTGTATATAAATATATATATATTTCTATATTGTAGTTTATCAGTAGTAAAGTTGTAATATTCTTCCTCCAAATACAAAACCAGGAAATCTGAGATGATAAATTCATCTGCATGTAGTCTTTTGTGGGAATGCCGTTTTGCCCCAGAATTTAAACCCTGAATTATATTGATGGCTCAAATACTGTAAACCAGGCACAGAGTATTAAAATGTAGTGCATCAAATGATATGATTTCCCAGTTATGATTGGGAACAGTTTTAGTCAGTAATGGGTGACACACTGCTTCTGAATTTGGCCTTGTTTATGCAGACTGAGTAGATTATACAGCATATTAAAGGTTTGATTGTGAGCACTTTCAGCCTATCCTAGGGGACCAATAACTTAGATTGTAGAGTCTGAATCTATTTGGGATCCATTTTGGACGATGTTTCCTTCATGGAATTGCCTTCTCTGTATTATCCAAGAACAATCTGAATCAGAAAGTACCCCCATACAGACATTTACAAATGGGATTAGAATAGTTAGGTACATGCTTTATTTTCACGGTACCAGTTAATATTGGCTTTATTTTTTGCACATTGTTAGCAAGATCAATAAAGCAAATGGGTAAGGGCATAGTGTGCACTATAAAGAACTAGCAGTCAGGATTTGAGGTGCTAGGATTATCTGGAAACTTGGGGGAAAGAAGACTACCTCCAGAGGTAGATCTCATTGCCTCTGACTTCAATTCACTTTTCAGTTTTTTATAATCACAAAAGAGACAACAACCCCATATCTTAATGTAAAAATAAAATACTGCAGATGCTGGAAATCTGAAATAAAAAAAGGCTGGAAAAACTCAGTCATCGAGCTCTACAGCACAGAAAAAGGTCCTTTGGCCCATCGCGTCTGCGCCAGTCAAACAAGTACCTAACTATTCTAATCCCATTTTCCATCACTAGGCCCATAGCCCTGTATGCCATGGCATTGCAAGTGCACACCCAGATACTTCTTAAATGTTATGAGGGTTTCTGTCTCTACCACCCTTTCAGGCAGTGAGTTCCAGATTCTCACCACCCTCTGGGTGAAAAGATTCTTCCTCACATTCCCTCTAAACCTCCTGCCCCTTATCTTAAATCTATGCTGCCTGGTTATTGATCCCTCCACCAAGGGGAAAAGTTCCTTCCTGTCTACCCAATGATAGACAGATTTTTAATCAGTAAGGGAATCGAGGGTTACGTGGAAAAGGCAGAGAAGTGGAATTGAGGATTATCAGATCAACTATGATCTCATTGAATGGTGGAGCAGACTCAATGGGCTGAATGGCCTACTTCTCCTAAGTCTTATGGTCTAACTCAGCAGGTCTGACAGCATCTCTGGAGAGAAACAGAGTTAACGTTTCGAGTCTGTATGACTGTTCAGAGTCTGAAGGAGAGTCATACGGACTCGAAACGTTAACTCTGTTTCTCCCTCCATAGATGCTGTCAGACCTGAGTTAGACCATAAGACTTAGGATCAGAAGTAGGCCATTCAGCCCATTGAGTCTGCTCCACCATTCAGTGAGATCATAGCTGGTTTGATAATCCTCAATTCCACTTTTCTGCCTTTTCCCCATAACCCTCAATTCCCTTACTGATTAAAAATCTGTCTGTCTCAGCCTTGAATGTACTTAATGACCCAGCCTCTAAGCCCTCTGCAGTGAAGAATTCCACAGATTCACTCCCCTCTGAGAGAAGAAATTCCTCCTCATCTCTGTCTTAAATGGGCGACCCCTTACTCTGAGATTATGCCCTCTGGTCCTAGACTCTCCCACAAGGGGAAACCGCCTCTCAGCATCTACCCTGTCAAACCCCTAAGAATCTTATATGTTTCAATAAGGTCGCCTTTCATTCTTCTAAACTCCAATGAGTACAGGTCCAACCTACCCAACTTCTCCTCATAAGAAAATCCCTCCATCCCCGGGATCAACCTAGTGACCCTTCTGTGGACTGCCTCCAATGCCAGTATACCTTTCCTTAGATAAGGCGACCAAAACTGTTCACAGTATTTTAGGTGTGGTCTAACTAGTGCCTTGTATAGTTTTAGCAAGACTTTCCTATTTTTATACTCCATTCCCTTTGAAATAAAGGCCAACATTACATTTGCCTTCTCTATTACCTGCTGGATTTGTATGCTAGCTTTTTGTCATTCATGCACAAGGACCCCCAAATCCCTCTGTGCTGCAGCTTTCTGTGGTCTTTCTCCATTTGAGTAATATTCAGCTCCGCTATTCTTCCTGCCAAAGTGAATAACCTTTTTTCCCACATTATATTCCATCTGCCAAGTTTTTGCCCACTCACTTAACCTGTCTATATCCCTCTGTAGACTTTGTTATCCTCACCACTTGCCTTCCCACCTATTCTTGTGTCATCTGCAAACTTGGTGGTAGTACATTCACTTCCCTCATCCAAGTCATTATTATATATTGTAAATAATTGTGGCCCCAGCACTGATCCCAGTGGCACGCCACTAGTTAAAGGTTGCCATTCTGAAAATGTCCCCCCCCTTTATCCCAACTCTGTCTTCTATTAGTTAGCCAATACTCTATCCATGCCAATATACTACCCCCAACACCATGGGCTCTTACCTTATTAATTGGCCTTATGTGCAGTACCTTATCGAACGCCTTTTGGAAATCCAAATATATTACATCAACTGGTTCCCCCTTATCTATCCTGCTTACCTCCTCAAAGAATTCTAATAAATTTGTTAGGCATGATTTCTCCTTCATGAAGCCATGCTGACTCTGCTTGATTATATTATGTATTTCTAAATGCTCTGCTATTACATCCTGTATAATAGACTCTAACATTTTCCCAGTGACAGGTGTTAAGCTAACTGTTTTTTGTCTCCGTCCCTTTTTGAATAAGGGTGTTACTTTGGCAGTTTTTAAATCCTCTGGGACTTTTCCAGAATCTAAGGATCCTTGGAAGATTACTACCAGTGCATCCACTATCTCTGTAGCTACTTCCTTTAACATCCTAGGATGCAACCCATCATGTCCAAGAGACTTATTGGCCTTTAGCCCCATTAGTTTCCCTAGTACTTTTTCTCTAGCGATAGTTATTGTATTTATTTCCTCCCCCCTTTTGCCTCTTGATTATTTAGTATTTTTGGAATGCTATTAGTGTCTTCTACCGTGAAGACTAAAGCAAAGTATTTGTTCAACTTCTCTGCTATTTCCTGGTTCCCCATTATTATTTCCCCAGCCTCATTCTCTAAGGGTCTTAAGTTCACTTTGGCATCTCTCTTCCTTTTTATATATTTAAAGAATCTCTTACTGTCCATTTTTATATTACTTGCTAATTTACCATCAAGGTTTATTTTCTCCCTCTTTATTTTTTTTGGTTATCTTTTGTTGGTTTTTAAAACTTTCTGAACCCTCTGGCTTACCACTAATCTTTGCCACATTGTTTTTTCTTTCAATTTGATATTGTTCTTCACTTCCTTGGTTAACCATAGTTTGTTTATCCCCTTTCTAGAATCCTTCTTCCTCACAGGGAAGTTTCTTTGTTGTGAGTCATGAACTGTTTTCTTAAACGTCTGCCATTTTCCATCCTTTTCTGTTTTTAACCCCATATCTTATTGGTTACCATAATCTGTATCGATCTTAAAAGCAATAATCTTCATAATAACAGAGACCTGCAAAACATTTGCAGTCAGCTTAGTATCTTTATTGCAACAGTAATACTTTACAGGATTTCTAGTTTTCTTTCCCTTAAGACTTTGACAGAATCAAATGTTCTTGCTCTGGAGGGGGAAAAAAACTACTTAAAGCCGTGCATGTGTAAAAGCAGGCTTAGGAATATAAATACAAATTTTGTCAAAGGCCTGGCCATGTAACTTGTTTATAATCATAAAATGTAAAAGTCTAATTGGGAACTCTTTTCTTCTGAGTATAAGACAGATTTACACCTGATGGGTTCAATATTATTCGTGGAATAAACTCTGTATTTCCGTGAAATCGACCTGTCATAATTTCAGCATCTACCATTGAAGAAAACAACATTCTAACTACCAATCTTGTACCAGGATTCAAGTTTCATAGCAACACTATAACTGCTGCTTTCCTTGAGTCTTTGTGTGGTGGCATGCCCATTAAGAGTTAAACTATGTAGAAACTCTGGAGGATAAAGAGTGTTTTCATTGTTATCCACAGAATCAATGCTGATGTATTCTTTTAATTCACTGGACAGATTTTCTAAAACTTTTTCATTCAAATCTAGTGAATCTTCATTTTTAGCATAAAGAATAGCTTTTGAATAATAAGTTATACTAAATAATTGCCCCCCTCATGCCATCCCTAACCCATTCCTTTCACCTCCCCCCATCCCATCTCCATCCTGCTCTTGCCATCCCTCACCCGCCCATCAATCCCATCCATTCCTCACAGAAATAATCTCTCCAGCTAGGGTAACTTTGTTGCTGGGCTTCCCTTACCTTCCACTGTTTTTGTTTTCCACCAAGCCCCCGTCTTGCTGCTACCAACCATTGGCAGCCGCATGCGTGTCACATGCTCCAGTCTTTCGCATGCCGCACAAGCCTCTGTGCCAGACACACCCACCAACAGCTGTGTCCCTTCAACTGACCAATCAAAACAATATGGACAGACAAAAGCCGAGTGTTATTTTTCTTGGAATCGTATCGTATGTATGAGATCTGTAGCAATAAAGAAATACTGATGCCATATATGGGGAGGATCAGGTGTTTCTGGGCTATGATTCTACCGAACACAAAGAACTCCAAGTGAATATGACAGATCATTTAGTCTTTGACTTGCTTTCCTTTATCAAACAGGAAAAGTCCACTGAGGCCACACAAACAAACACGTTGGTAGCCACCAGAAGTGTGGCTTCCCCTGGATTAGTAAATTTCAAAACACATTGTGGGGTACTGAAAAAATATTTTGGATATGACTGAACTATATTCTCACTGCCTAGATAAGTGGTAATTCACAAATGTTTGTTTACAAAATACAGCCTAAAACCACACTGTTCCTAAATAAGTTGTGATTTGATCTAACCACCACCTTAAAAATAGACCGTGACCACAATCCTAAAACCGCTAATGATGAATATATGATAGAAAATGTGCCAGGCAGATGGAACACAAGCCTTCTGAATTGACTGTTGGGAGAGATGGGCACCAGATACTATTCAGATAATCCGGTGTGTTTGTATAGAGTTGGCAAGAATTATACAAACCATAATTGAAGAGTTTGGGTCATCCCCAGAGCAGTATCAGAGCAGTTTATAGCTGGTTGCCTGGAGCATAACTTAGCCAAGGTTAATTTGACTAAAAAAACAAGTTAATTTCCAGGAAATGCAGAGAAGCTTGAAATATTTTGATGACTAAATCCAACTGGATGTTTAATAAGTTCTATATGTTCTAAATAATGGAATGTTCTGTTTATTCAAGGTGTGTCTAAGTCCAGTTGTGTGCTACTCTGTCATTTTGTTCAGTGTTGTGTGTAAACTCTGTAAAGGGTGTTGGTTCTTTGTTAACATATCCTTATGAAAAGAATCACTTTTGCTCCAACCCTGAAAGATAAATATTTCTTGATGTTGAAGAGAATTGGTTTTAGAAGCTTATTTTCTATGACTCTTCAAACCAGATTGAAAAGTTTGAAGTATTCTCATGAATTTATCATGTGAAATTGCAGTTAACTGATGTTAAGTGCTGACAATGCGCTGCGATGTTCTACCTATCCTGCATTGTCATTATAAAGAAAAATACACTGAGAATTATTATATATTTAATTGTATATATTTTTCACCTGTAACATTAAAAAATGGTGCATGTTTGGCCAACTTTTATATGTTATAACCATTAACATTAATTATTCCCTCTAACTTTTATTTGTTTCATTATTCTTTTGTTTAGGAGTATAGTTTATCCTGTACTCTTCCTGTATCCGTTCCCCTTTAGCATTACCATGTACTTGCTTTTGAATACATACTGGAAACTGCATTGAGCACCTGCTCAAAATTACCATTCTGTTTCATTTTTACTGCAGTCACATCATATGCACAGAGTTTGTAGAAATGGATAAATGTAGATACTGCAGATGGAGAAGGTCAGGGATTTCTGGTGTACAATTGTATTTAATCAGGATTACAAGAGAAATGCAGTATCTGTATTTTCTGGAGAAAAGAGCAGATTATTAGCCACTCGGCAGGGTGCAATGTAGTTTTCTGGTAGCTTTCTGGCTGAGTGCGAAGTTGAAATTGCTGAAAATATAGGATAACCAAAAAAAGGATGAACAATTGAAGCAACCCATCTTAAATAATGTCCCCACGAAAGAAGAACTAGCAAAAGGAATCAGACTTGCAAGTTCGACCTTTCACATCTGTCAGAAGGGATTTTACGAGAGAGTCTTATCAAGTGCCTCTGCTTTCCTCATCTAAATTTTATTAAATAGCAAGACTTTTACTGAATTGCTAACAATTAGCTTGGCACACATTTTGGAAACATGCAGGAAGCTATCTATTACCTCACGGAGCAGCATTATATGGTATCAATACAAACAGATTAACTTTTCTTTCTTCTCATTGTTGTTTGTGTAGTGTTGCTGGGCACATAATGGCTTCTGCCTCTGCGCACACAATGGTGTGTGCAGATTATTTTGAGAAATCTGACGTAAGAAGGCACTACATTAATCAGCTTTTTTATGTTGTACAGAACACAAATTTGTATTCTGTCCTTGGATTTCTTCTTTACCTTTCAAAATTGAAGGGGAATGGCAAGCTAATGATAAAAATCTTGCTGGTTTAGGATATCTTACAAAGACACACCTTGGAATAATTGAAAAGCGAGTATTGTATGTGAGATAAGGGATTTTTTAAAAACAACTTTAGCTTTTAAATGCAAGAGATTAGGAGATTTAAGTTTGGAAAGAGGTATTGTGACCCTTGGAGTGAGCATACATAGATTTCCCTGGGTAAGCTAATCCACATATCCCATAATACTCAGTTTGTGTGGATAACCAGAAATGAGAAGCCTGATCAATTTTTCAACTTCCTATTCCATGAATGCTAAGTCCAACGGAGGCTGCCCTTGACTGAGAACAACAAACTAGCTGCAGACAGTGATCAAACCTAGGAACATGCAGTTCTGGGTGGCTTGGTGCATACATCCACTGAGCTGTTGAGTAAAGGGTTTTTGTTTAGTATTTTCTGTGCTTTGTTTGCATGGCAAATTTAGTGAATAATTGGATGTTCAAATGTTTCAAAATAGGAACTTATTCTGCTTAGTCAGAAGGCACTGCTGATCCTAAGCCTGCTAGCGTTCAGAGATGTCAAAAGACTTTTGAACACTGGGTTAATATTTTATAATGGAATGAAACCAACACAATTTTACATCAAATCCTGTACAATTCTATTGGGCCACAGCTTTGTTAATACTAGTTCTTTTGCTTTAGTTTGCAATTGTAGGTGAAGTAATATTTGTGTGAGCTATTCTTGATCCAAAATGTGAATGCTATTATGTCATTGAAAGGTAAGTGTGGATTGTAGTGTAATGATTGTTGAGTATTATTATGTTCAGTAAATCATTGTCATGCACTGTGGTCGTGAGAATGCAAGCTGGCTTTGCAAACAGTTTTGAGATTTTTGATTTCCCCAAGATACAATTCCCCCACTTTATTTTGTTGATTTTGGTCCCATTGTTCTTTGTCTGGGATTGTGGGATGGCAACCTGCTCCCTATCACTTCTGAGGCAGGCTCGGAGCTGGTGTGTCAGAGTGATGTAGATTGCCTTGAATAAAGTTTTTCTGGGCTAAGCAGCCCACCTACTGTTGCATTAGGGAAGAATTGGGGAGTGAAGTCTCGTGCGTCCTACTCCTGTAATCAGCATTCTGGATGTACACTTTGAGATGGGTCTAGCTGTACAAAAACTAAATAAGAAACTACAGTGGTAGTGTGCCATTTGATTGAACTTCAAGTTGAAAGTACCGCTTTCTAGTTACCAGTGAAATAGTAAAAGATTTTACAATTTTCTGCACAGCTTGGATATTCTGCTCACTGTTGCCCCACAAAAATGTGCAGTATAGAAAAGTTGTGATGGTTGTTACCTTAAATTTGCATGTCAGTTTCTTTGTTTAGTGAGCTCATTGGCATCTGGGTAAGTTTTGAAGTCTTTGTTCTGTGGGAAGTATAATTGATTTTAGAACTGCCCCCATTCTGTAGATGATGTTTCAGGTATTGTGCTATTGCACTTTCTTTATATTAACACATTTTTAAACCGTTTTTCCAGATTGATTATACTGGCATTGAGCCAAATTCTCCCTGTAACAACTGTGCTATGAATGGTACGTGGAATACAACGTGTTCATGTGAAGTTCATTTCCAGCTGGATCAACCGTTTGAGGTATGAATTTATTACCTATGTATAATCGGTCAATTATGAGAACACAGGTCATATATCCAGGGAGCACTACCTGCTATGACTGGGTCGTGGAGAGGCAAGCAGTTGGTGCACCTCTTAACTGTTCTGTGTGTGCGACTTGTGTCCACATGGTGGTAAGAACAAAAGTGGCATTTTTTATGGTGAGTTTTGCTGCTCGCCATGCTGTTGGGAAGCTCCTAGAGTCTGCTGCGTATCTAACAAGGGCTTAAACCCATAAATGCCAAATGTCCGATGACGGCCACCAACTAGCCTTGTGGCAGTGGGGGGAGCAAATAGATTCTCTTTGGGGCTAAGCTGGTTAGAAGATGACATGCTTGGAGATGGAAGCTCAGAACTAAGTAAAATCACTGTGCTAGACTCAGTAATAGCAAAGCAACATGCACAATTTTCCAATCTAAAGGATGGCTCTCAAATTGAGATAACTTTGTAGATACCGTATTTATCATGTTTCAATGTTCTCACTGACTTCTTTTAAAGCCCTGAAGACTTGTTGCTCTTCAATGCCATTAATTTCTCCATTACTGTTATCTTGCTTACATTAATTTTATTAAATCCCTGTCCCTGATTGAGTAACGGTTTCATTGTGAATAATAGACACCAACATAAGTGTTTCTTCCTATAATATTTCTGTTCCTCATAAAGCTGACAGCACTAGATTGGACTGAGATATTAAGAGCTGTAAAAAACCTTTATCTCTGTGTATTATGATTTATTTATTGTTGCACAGAAATTTCGTTGGTTTTCATTACTAATTAGGGTACTGGTAAAGCCAGATTTGCAATATTTGGAAGGCAGTTTCGAGAAAGCAATTTGCCTTCAAGATGACATTAAATGTGTTGAACATGGTTGGTTTAAAGACTTGGGGTTAAGAGAGTTTTGCAGAGTTAATTTGATTTTAATTGAAATAAAGATTGGTTGGAATTAATAATATAGATGTAAGCAGACTATTTAACTTGAATTCTAAGTACAGACTAGAGGTCAAATTTAATGTAATTCAAATGAGACTAGATATTAGAAGACACAGACTTTAAAACACACTGGTTCCTTTTGCTGGTGGGGAAGGGAGGATGATTGGCCTGGGTTGAATTTTGGTTAGTCATGCAGCAGAAGACCAGTTTTGTTCATGGCCTTCAGAATTATTTTGAGATAGTTAACAGTTTTGTCAGCAGAAAGTGAGATTGTAAAATTTGAGTCCAAATCTTGTTATATGGGGAGAGGCCTCTGATGCAGCTTACATCGCTGATGCACATCAGAACTCTGGAGGTTCTGACCTGCACACCTCCACAGTACTTCTGTGGGAAATTTAAACTTCCGATTGTCGATCTGCCCAATTGCTGTGCGATTCCCTACAACAGTGGAATCAGATGTCCAGAAGCACGCAGATGACCTTCACCTACCACCCGCCCAGTCTGGCAATGCTCACCTCCCCTGGACAGTGCTCAACCGCTTCCGTAGCCTCCTCACCTCCTGGAATCCCTGGTTCCTGTCCAGCTGATGATGGAAGAGTCAGCATTGTCAGGGAGTGAGGGGATTTGGTCAGGTGAGGTAAGGTTGAACAATGTCAGGCCGTGAGGGAGGCTGAGCATTGTTGGGGCTGATGGGGGGGTTGGTGGGGGGTGCTTAGCACTGTCAGTGAGGAGAGTGTTAGGGTTGACAGCTCTATTTAAAACAGTGTAAGTCAATGAACTGAAGACAGGCATAAAGGGCATGTCTTCAGTTCGTGACAAGAAAAGGGGACATGAGTGCACTGGAATTATGCTTGTCAATTGGTCACCTGACTCTGTTCATCCCTGCATCCTGCATCAGAATGTGCAACGGTTCTAGCATAAAATGTTAAGTGGGCCGATTAAATTGCAATCAGTATCGTACGCTCCCTCTCCAGCACTGACTGAAAGACCTGGGACCTGATGTCAAGCCAGATGTGGCCTGATGCTGAAATTGGGTGTATGCACATGATCTTTGAGTTTTCATCCTTATGATTGAAGGGAACAGCAAGTGTACGAGACAGTGTCTGATGCCCTTGTTCCTGCAAAACAAAGATGCAGTGAAGGAGCAGTTAAATATGATGACGGCAGAATGATGCAATATTGCTTATTTGGACCTTGGAAGCAGTCAGGACCTTTTCTTTTTGTGAGAAATGTCTCTGCAGCAATTAGATAAAATTACATTAGAAATAGTGGTGTGAAGAATCTATTTTGGACTAGTTTATTGAGACTTTTCAGAGTAGTAAACATGTCTGTACACCAGACCCAAGAGTCTTCAGGGAATAACACAATATTAACTCCTTTTTTTAGAAAATGGAGACAGTAATGATTATTGAGGTTTATTAGCATACTGTGTTTGATCTTTAAATTCTTATCTCTTGATAGATTCAACAGAACTGAGTATTTTTCATGTAATTTTAGTGACCTGTGTGACAGTAGAATTTTTTTGCTGCAGTAATTATTTAAGTTAAGCAGTAATAGAAATTGGCTCCATGCAATAAACCCAGTAGAGGAAATAAGTCAATTTTATTTTTATCCCATAGGGCCCCCATAATCTCAGGCTATTATTCAACATGCTGCTGTTTTTGACATAACATAGTCATAGCCAGATGTAACAATCAATCTGAATGACCGACTGGAATGACACAGGACAAGAAGATGAACTTGTAGTTTTGACACAGCAAGTTCTATACAATGTTATTTATTTTTCTTGGGTACATCTAGCAAAGGGTACAAGGGGGACTCCATTGAAATATTTTCAAAACCTAACACAAGGCTACTCACTGGAATTATGAAAGAAGAAAATAACATTAGCCTTGGAGATACACCAGGTGAAGCTCAACCATTCTTTCATTGCAGTGCAGTTTGTTGATCACTGTCCCCTGGGCATAGCACAAAAGGTGATTATATTATACCTATATACTAAATCGAGATGGCTTATATTTACCTCAGTAGTGATGGTGTCCTATGCAACCTTTATTAAAAATTTAAATAATTTTCCATTTAAAGCTTGCGATTGAACCTTTGTTTAAACTTTGTGTATTTTGCAGGGTAATGTTTTCATGTATTATGGATTATCAAATTTCTACCAGAACCATAGACGATACGTCAAATCAAGAGATGACAGTCAGCTTAATGGTGATAAGGCTTCTTTAAAAGTAAGCAAAGTGGAATTGCTTCTGGAATATAATTGTAGCAGCTGTGTATTTATACAGTGAATTTCATTCTGTAGGTAACACTGTACAAAAAAACTACTATAATGATTCTGGTAGCATTTAAGCAAGAAATGGAAGAATTAAGTGCCATTTTTTAAAAATCTCTTTCCACCTCCCAGACTCGTTTTTTTTCCCTATTAGATTTACTTCAAGAAATACATAGAGAATACATGGCAGTTCATTCATTTTGGCATTAGAGCAAAGCTTGAACAATTTCTAACTTCTGTCATTTTAAGCATGAAATGAAATTTTGGCCTTTTTATCACTCCCAATTTGCCTATTTATTTCACGTGACTATAGTGAAGGTTACGGGGAGTTTAATTCCATTTGTTGATATCCTTTGTTGGTAGTAATGGTCAGAGTGCAGCTGACCTGTTGTCATCATCTAAGTGCCATGCTGAATGGTGTAGATGACCACGGTCTTCCAAACTTTCTGATCATAGCAACAGTGGATGTCTTCGTTGTTGGACTCCTGGTTAAGCTAGTCTTTAATGTTGTCTAGCTTCTTCCTTTGTTGTGGGCAAGTTGCTCTTCTCCCGTTAATCTTTCTGATGATGATGAGGCGCTTCAACCCTTCTGCATATAGAAACATAGAAAAATAGAAGCAGGAGTAGGTCATTCAGCCCTTCGAGCCTGCTCTGCCATTCAAGATGATCATGGCTGATCCTCAATCTCAACGCCACACTCCCGCTCTCTCCCCGTACCCTTTGATGCCTTTAGAGTCTAGAAATCTGTCTGTTTCCTTCTTGAGTATATTCAGTGACTTGACCTCCACAGCCCTCTGTGGTAGAGAATTCCACGGGTTCACCACCCTCTGAGTGAAGAAGTTTCTCTTCATCTCAGTCCTAAATGGCCTATCTCGTATCCTGAGATTGTGACCTCCTGCCACCACCTCCCCCCAAGCCAGAGGAAACATCATCCCTGCATCCAGTCTGTCCAGCCCTGTCAGAATTTTATATGTTTCAAAGAGATCCCCTCTCATTCTTCTAAACTCCAGTGAATACAGGCTTTGTTGGCCCCATCTCTCCTCATATGACAATCCTGCCATCCCAGGAATCAGTCTGGTGAACCTTCGCTGTACTCCACCTATGGCAAGTATACCCTTTCTTGGGTAAGGAGACAAAAACTGCACACAATACTCCAGGTGTGGTTTCGCCTAGGTCCTGTATAGCTGCAATAAGACATCCTTACTCCCATACTCAAGTCCCCTTGGAATGAAGGCCAGCTTACCATTTGATTCTTAACTGCTTGCTGCACCTGCATGCTTGCTTTTGATGATTGGTGTACAAAGACACCCAGGTCCCTTTGTACATCAACATTTCCCAATCTATCATCATTTAAATAATACTCTGCCATTCTGTTTTTCCCACCAAAGTGGATAACTTCATATTTATCCACGTTATTCTGCATCTGCCATGTATTTGTCCACTCACTCAACTTATCTAAATCACCTTGAAGCCTCTTAACACCCTCCTCACCACTCACATTCCCGCCCAGTTTTGTGTTGTCAGCAAGCTTGGAAGTGTTACATTTGGTTCCCTCATCCAAATGATTGATATATATTGTGAATAGCTGGGGCCCAAGCACTGATCCCTGCGGTATCCCACTAGTCACTGCCTGCCATTCCGAAAAAGACCCATTTATTCCTACTGTTTCCTGTCTGCTAACCAATTCTCTATCCATGCCAATATATTACTCCCAAACCTATGTGCTTTAATTTTGCACACTAACCTCTTAACCTGCAAGGATAATATGTCTGAAGAACTCCATTTGTCATTTTTTGATATTATTTAAGTGTTCTCTTGTTCTTCTGGCCTCATTCAGTACTACTTCGTTGGTTATTTTCTCTACCCAGCTTACCGTTAGGTAAACTGACCTGTAAAAACGCTGATTATCACTAATTAATGCTTTCTGAAAGGAGGAAAAATTTCCAATGTTTGGAATTATGGCTTTTGGATCATGGAATTTCTCCCCTTTAAATGTATTTTTCGATCTCCGCCTGGCACGGGGGAGCCATTATTCATCCCCACCTAATTAATTTGCTGCCAATTCTGACCAGGCTATGACTCACTCAGTGTGATTAGAAGATGCAGAGCCCTGCCTCCAGTAGCTGCTCCCATTGCAGCCTGCAGAGCACCTTCATGGGTTGGGCTATCTTCCTGGTGCTGTCTCTGCTGCAAGAGCTGCTGCTTCTGGTGGAGAATGGCTGCATCTTGTCACCAAATTCGAGGCCCCATTACCGATGGAATGACTTGTCCTCGACCCAACTGTAGCCTGCTGGTCAGCTTCTAGCTACGGCCCCGGGAGGGAGGAAGATTTCCAGTCCAGTGTGGTCTCTTAGCTTTCCTGTCTTCGGCGGTAGTCACTGCTTTGCGTCTGTTCTGGCTTGGCCTGCTTGGGATCCTGGTTCTATCTAAACACCCAGAGATAGAAGAGCCTGCATTCTCTGACTGGTTAGGGCCTGAGCCCAGGGCCCGAGCTACTATCCCCGGGAGATGGCTTGCCCTTCCCTGGCAGTGCAGGTCCAAGTGGCGCTGGCTGAGGAGGAGCTGCGGCACCTATTGGCAGGTTTAGTGGCAGTGGTGAGGAGCCGAATCTGGGCAGGTGGAGAAACCTACATTGGGGGCGGGAGGGTGTGGAGAAGGAGGAGGAAATGAATGAGTGGGTCTGGTTGTGAATGGGAGGTGGATGGTGAGTGAGGGAAGAGTTGAGTGGCTGGGGGAGAGTGGGGGGCTGAGGTGAGGGGGAGGGGATTTGGGAAGAGGGTCTGCTGAGTAAGTGTTGATACACGAACTTTAATAACATACTGAATGTTACTGTGCTGCTTTATTGCTGTTTTGCTTTTGCTGGCATCTCAGGTCAGGTTAATTTTCAAATTATTTTTTATATATGTTCCTTACGGATGTGGGCATTTCTGGCAAGGCCAGCCTTTGTTGCCCACCCCTAACTGCCCTTGAGAAGGTGGGTGGTGAGTTAAAATGGGATCACATTGGAAAATAGTTTGCCAAGCGCTGCTGTACTCCTTTGCTTTGCTTCGCATGTACATAATTCAGCAAGGTCATGCTTTGTTGTTAGTATGGACTTCGTCCTGTATTACATGCACGAACTGCATTGACTGTTGAGGTCACTTTGGCAATTTATACCAATGCATTGGTCCACAGTCTTAATAGAAGGGGGAAAATTAGTGTTTTAACCCATATGAAGTCTAATAATTCCACCCATTTGAAATGGCCTAGAAGCATTTGCATTTCACTGCAGATCATAAGAAGTGCTTTAATTACATAAGTTCTTGTCACACAATTTTTCAGACCTTTGCCTGCGGCTACTCTACCCGTTTCTGTCTATATCATTCCAATTTTAGTTTAAACTACTTAATTATTTTTTCTTCTAATGGTGCCGAGGGTCCGAGTTGGCAGTTACAGTAACACATTCGTCGAACAAATGCCTCTTTTATTTATTCAGACCTGCACATGCTCATTCTACTATTTTGGATGTATATAGTTGATGAACTTTTCCAAACCAGTTAGTTCCACAATGTGGAAAATAACGTATTCTTCAAGCACAAATGAATAGGCATTTGTTAACAGCTGTTTATTAGGTTGATCTTTGGATTTGCCTCTATTTGGTTACTTTTTTCCTTATTATCAGAGTGGATGCCGTTGACTGCTCTTGCACTGGACTTGGCAGGTGTGGGGACTTTGGAGTGATAATGGTCGAGTTCTCAGTGCTGGGCCTTACAGGGCCAATACAATCCTAACCATAATCCCGATGTAAATGTCTCACGTTTGCAAAGTCTATTTTTTTTCGCTGGGACATCCCGGCAACTGGTCTTAGCAAATCTAAAAATTTTGCTTTGGGCTTTCATCAGCTGCATGAAGTTACTGTGACAGGTGATGGCAATGCTAACACTACCCTACATGATCAATTAAAAAACGGTATACGGGACAATTCATGCGTTACTAAATGTCTGGTCCTTGATTAACACATCCAGTATTGTGTGAAAAATAATGGTGTAAATTTTAATGTCTTGTGTCTACTTGAACAATGCTCAATGGGGTAATTAATGATTTTGTGCTTTCAGACATATAGGCTTGCAAGACTGTTTTAAACGATGTAACACTAGATTGATATATTAATGGGTTTTGGATTGTTTGGGAATGGATTAAGGTGGTTAAGAATATTACTCAACTCAACCTTTTGGCTTAAATACAGTATTTCCTTTCATGTATTAATATCAACGTGTACATGCTTCTTGTCAAGTAACAGCTAATATTTCCTCTAGTCATGCTATTACTTTCATCACATCTGTCTGCTGTCTTTTCTGTCACGGTTGGATCTGGGTATTCATTTTACTCATGAGTCTTTTACTTACATCTTAGTCCTTCAAGTACGGTCTCTGAAGTAGATAATATTGTTGCTTGCTTACCTGTTTAGACAACTTGGCAACCTCTTCACTGCAGGACCTACGGTGGATATACTAAAATCAATTCTGTGGTTTGATGCTGACCAGTCCGCTGTATACTTTCCAGCTATTGTCGGGTACCAGCTTAAACTTCAAGCACTTCTCACTAAAACAGTTCAGTTGTCTGCACATTGGCTTATTTTTTCACGTTCAAAGTTACTTCTGGATACCTACAAGGAACCATCTTTAGTAGTCTGTTCTGGCCAATAATTATCCCTCAACCAGAAAAAAAAGCTGCTGTTTACGGGGTCTTGCTGTGTGCAAATTAGCTGCAGTGTTTCCTACGTTACAACAGTTACTGTACTTCATTAGCTTTAAAGCTCTTTGGGATGTGCTGCCTGAGGTTGTGAAAAATGCTATTTCAATATAAAAAGTCACCTGTTTCTCATCTACAACACCGTGGAAGCACAATCTGCAGTGTATTGATCAGTCAGTTTTCATATGAATGCTGATATCCAATTCAACCTTTCCACTAACTCGACCCCCCATGACCATCTTCATGCTGCCTAGCTGTCTTTCCAACTTCAAGTCATGGATTAGTCACTTCTTAACTATTTGGAAGACTAATACCATAATATTTGGATCCTGTCATAAACACTACTGTCTTAACCACTGCCTCCATCTTTCTCTTTTCAGGAGAAAAGAGATCCAGCCTGTTCATCCTTGTCTAATAAGTATGATCTTGCAGTTCTGGTATCATCTTTATAAATCATTTTTGAGTCCCTTCCAGTGCCTATATATCCTTTATATGGCAAACAGAACCTTATGCAATATTTCATGTGTGATCATAGAAACTAAAAACACAGAAGGCAGGCATTTGTCCCACTCTGCCTGTGCTGCCTCTTTGAAAGAACATTCCTTCTTAGCCCCATTTTTCTGCTTTTTGCCTGTAACCCTGCAAGTTCCTCCTCCTCAACTCCCTTAAAAATTATTCATGGGATCAGCTTCCATCACCATTTCAGATATAGCATTCCACATGATTTCTTTGCTATCTCATTTCTATCCCTCTATTTATAAACACAAGTAAGCCGTAGGATTTTGAACCACTTCATCAGCTTGCCCTGTTGCCTTTAAGGAGATTTGTGCATATGGAACACCAAGGTCTCAGGTCTTTTTGCTCACCTAGGCTTTTTAAAATGCTGCCATTTCCAGTATTCATATTCCATGTTAGTGCTTCAAAAGTGCATAATGTCACACTTCTCTGTATTGAACTCCATCTGTCATGCTTCTTTCTATTTCACCATCTTACCTATGTCATCCTAAAGCCTATAAACTATCCTCATCATAACTTACCATTTTGCCAAGTTTTGTATCATCTTCAAAATTTATACTGCTGTTCCCTATACCTGGGTCTAGATCATTTTTTAAAATTGCAAATGGTAATGGACCCAAAATTGTTCCCTGGGTATAGTCTACCTCGCAGTCTGAAAAACATTAACCTGTCATCACATTTTTCTTCCCGTCACTGAGCCCATTTTGTATCCATACTGATACTTTTCCCCTTAATTCCATGGGCTTCCACCTCCTTAATAAGCCTCCTGTGTGGTACTTTATTGAATGCCTTCCGAAAGTCCATATATACATCTACTGCACTACCTTGATTGCCCTTCTCTGTACCTCATCAAATAATCCAATCAAGTTAGTCAGACATGATTTACCTTTAACAAGTCCATGCTGGGTCTCCTTGATGGACCCATGCTTTTTCAAATGAACATTTATTTTGTCCCTGAAAATGGTTTCCAATAACTTCCCTGCCACTGATGTAAGGTCGACTGACCTGTAGTTTCCTGGTTTATTGCTCTTCCCTTCCTCAAAGTGTTGTAACATCAGCAACCTTCCAGTCTTTCATCACTGCCTCAGTATCTAATGAGGACTGAAAGGTTGTGACCAGTGCCTCTGGCCATTTTTACCATTGCTGTTTTTCGCAACTTAAGAGACATTATCTTGATCAGGTGGTTTATCAACTTAACAATAACCCTGTCTTTTCTATCCTGTCCATAACAATTTTCTCCTCTTGTAGTGGTACATTCACACCATAGAATCACAGGTTATAGCACAGGAGGGGAGGCCATTTGGCCTATTGAATCAATGCTGACTTGCTTCATGAGCAATTTAGCTAGTCCCATTCCCCTGCCCTTTCCCTATAGCCCTGAAACTATATTTCCTTCATAGTGCTTATTCAATTCCCTTTTGAAAGTCACAATTGAATCTATTCTACCACCCTCTCAGGCAGTACATTCCAGATCATAACCATTCGCTGTGTAAAAAAGTTTTTCCTCATGTCAGTTTTGGTTCTTTTGCCAATCACCGATGACCCATGCCAATGGTAGCAAGTTTCCCTCTATCTGCTCTGCCTAGATCCCTTATGAATTTGAACACCTCTACAAATTCTCCTGTAAGGAGAAAACCCCAGCTTCTCCAATCTATGCATGTAACTAAAATCCCTCGTCCATTCTTGTAAATCTTTTCTGCGACCTCTAAAGCCTTCACGTCCTCCTAAAGTGTGGTGATCACAGTTAGACACAATTATTTAGTTGAGGCCTATACAGTTCTTTATAATGGTTCATCATAACTTCCTTGCTTTTGTACTCTAGGCTTCTATTTATAAAACCCAGGATTCTGTGTGTCTTTTTAATCACTTACTCAACCTGCCCTGACATCTTCAACAATTTGTACACATATACACCCAGGTGTCTTTGTTCTTGTGCCCATTTTAGAATTGCACTGTTTAGTTTATATTGCCTTTCCCCAATCTTCCTAGTACTCATTTAATTCTTTTGCCATGCCCTCTGCTTCTACATGAAGATTTCCTTTTGGGTCCAGAATAGGCCCAACTTATTCCCAGCAACCTGCTTACACTTCATGTGTTTATAAAATGTTTTCTAATTTTATCTTTTCCGTAACCTCTCTCTGCTTCCTGTATTAAGTTTTCAGTTAGTTCCTGTACCTTCCATAATCTTCTAGGTATTTGTCATAAGCCTCTTTTTGCTGTTTTATTTTAACTTTATTTTCTTTGTCATCCAGGGTGCATTTTGGATGCTGTACCTTTACCCTTCAAAGGCAAATGCGTAGTTTGTATCTGAACTTTCCTGATTGTCTTCCTTGCTTACTGCTTTACCCCGCAATCACTTTTTCCAATCTACTGGTGTTCGAGCCAAAGTTCAATACAAGTTTAGCATAACTTACTTTCTTTCGAATACCACCCCTGTAGAAATAAGCTCTATCATTTTGGTTTGCTTTTGCTTTGTCCTTAGTGACCTGCATCATTACTTTTAGTGATGAGTATTTGTACTCCCAGATCCCTTTGCTTGTTTACCACATTTGAATTCTTATTATCCAAGAAAC
This sequence comes from Cetorhinus maximus, assembly GCF_964194155.1. NCBI lineage: Eukaryota > Metazoa > Chordata > Chondrichthyes > Lamniformes > Cetorhinidae > Cetorhinus > Cetorhinus maximus. Next base: position 32,931,001 of record NC_135892.1, on the reverse strand, counting down.
ATGTGACATATACTTTACTCACAAAAATGTAATACCTCATGCTTCTCCACGTTGAAATTCATTTGCCAATTATATGCCCATTCTTCAAGTTTATTTATGTTGTCTTGTAATTTGTTGCAGTCCTCTTCAGTGCTGACTATTTATTATCAACTCTGTGTCATCTGCAAATTTAGAAATTTTGTTTTTGATTTCAAGGACTAAACTGTTAATACAAATTGTGAACAACAGTGATCCCAGCACTGATCCTTGCGGGACCCGTTTTCTACTTTTTGCCACTCTGAATAGCTACCCTATATCCCTAATCACTTCTGGCTTGCTATCCATTCTGTTACTTGTCAAAGCACCCACAGTCAGGGGATCTTATTCATTAGTCTATTATGTGCTATCTTATCAAATGCCTTTTGGAATCTAGATATATTGCATCCACTATATTACCTTTGTCTAATCTTATCTTATGCACCCATCTGCTCCTTGTCCCTGATAAATACCAAAGCAACATTATTTAATATTTCATCATCGCACTTTGTTATTTTAGTAGTCCTTTTCCCTTCCTGATTTTCCTTATTACATTAATGTGGATATAGAATATTTTACTACTTTGTTTTATATTCCTTGATAATTTTATAGTTCCTTTTTGGAGTTGTATTTCTTTGACTTCCCCCCTGGTCTCTTTGTATTCTTCTTTCACATACTCTCCTCTGTTGTCCCTGTACTCAATGTCTACTTTCATTATCTTCAATTTTTCTTTTATGTTGTTACTTATCTGTGGTGTCTTATTAGTGTTTCGTCTGTTTGTGTTCTTTAGTGGAATATCATTTTTCAGGACTGTATTGAACACTGTTTTAAATGTGATGTTCTAGATCATTGCCAATTGTTTTTTTATTAAATTTTCCCAGATTCTACTCTCGGTCCCTCAAAATCAGATTTTCTCCAATTTCTTGCTTGTGTTCTTCAGTTGTTCTCCTAAACTATTATACTTTGGTCACTGTTACCTTGATGTTCCCCTACTTTTACTTCACTCTAGCTGCTCTGCTTCATTCTCCATTACTGAACCCTGTGGTGAATCTTCCCTGGTTGGACTTCTTGCATCGTCGGTTAGAAAGTAGTCCTGCGTACATTGTAGCAATTCTATTCCCTTGTCTCTTTTACCTTACTCTTCTGACCAATTAGTTTCAGGATAGTTAAAATTCCCCATAATTATTTTCCTAGGTCTTTTACTCATTACCCTAATTTGCTTGCATATTTCTTTCTCCATCTCCTTTCCACTATTATGTGATGTGCAGATTACCCCTATTAGCATGATTGATCATTTCAGATCTTTTCTAATCGCATGCATATCTAATTGATGATTGCATTACCTTTTTGTACTATCATTTATGTTGTCTCTAATAAGTACAGCTGCTCCACTTCCCTTTTTCCCTCGCTATCTTTTCTAAACATGTTGTACCCTGTGATGCTTAATTCCCAGTCCTGGTTTTTCTGTACCCATGTCTCAGTAAATCCTATTATCATCTGGTTCCTTATAGAATATTATGCCTCCTGTTTTATTACAGATATTACATTGTTGTACACTAACTCGCTTTTAATAGCAGCTCCTTGCATTTTATTTTTAAACATTTTTACACACCTATTTTATAATTCTATTTATTTTTGGACATTTATATCTTCACTTAGTTTTGTCTATCCTATGCTCTCCTTTCCCATTTTATTTATATTTAAACTTGTTTGATTTCTTGCAAGTCTCCCCACCTCCCTGCCGGCACCCCTGCCTTACTATCTTTTCCTCCTTGACTTAGCATCTTTTCACTAACACTTTCCTGTAGTGAAGTGGTCGAGAATATTTTTAACATTTAAAAATCAAAAGGGAATACTCCATTTGTTACAAAGATGGAAAAGAAAATGAACCCCATTATTTCACTTCAGTATCAATTTATAACTGAATTCCAGGTGAGGCTTCTCTAGCATCTTTCGTACTTGATAGTCTTTGGTTTTGCGATATCTACAGTCCTTTAATCTTAAATCACCTTTCCCCCAACCCGCCAGGATCCCAGTAAGGAATGTGAGCCATATCGTGTGTCTGATGGACTACCTATTGCCCCTTGTGGAGCTATTGCAAACAGTCTGTTTAATGGTATGTAAGTGCACAAGACCTTCTCTGTATAATCAAATAAAAATTGGATTCTATAGTTTGTATGTGCTATGCTTACTGTTAGAGGAACCTGTGAATGTACATCACTGCTGTGTGTTAGAAAGCAAAATCAATATATTACATTACAAAAATATTTGGTGGCCTGTGGCACAGCATGCTAAGGTGAAGGAAGATTCAGACTTATTTAGCATACCTGTGGAAGCGAGCCACTTCGAATGAAAGTAAGGGATCAGTGAAGATGTATCCCACATGTGCACTTCCCAATGCCCTTTTATAGAACAGTGGAGCAAATTGCTGGGAAACACTCCAAGTTGAGGAATTATGTTGGAAACCCCAATCAAAATAATGGGGAGACTGGACTCCCAATTAATTTAAACATAGTGAAGGTATTTTACTTTTCACTTGGTTATAGCTTTTGCTACATGGTGCATGCTGTATTTGAGCTATCCCAACCAATACTCCAGTAGGCCACTCATTTGTTTTAAGTATTGGACAGTGGTATTCAGAATGTTGGCTATCAAAAAATAGTAAATAATTCAATTCCTGTGGTTTTGCTTATGGGCAAAATAAAAAGTGTTTCACATATGTCTGCTACTCTAGTCTCTAATTCTTTCCCCTGTTTGTGTGTCTCTTTCTCTCTCTCATTTTATTGCGCCAGTTGTCAATTAACTTTACTTTTTTTTTGTCTTTCTTTCTATCAGTCTGTCCTTTTCTGTATATTTCTCATTGTGTCCCTGTATGTATATTATTGATTTAATGAACTTGTATATTTCAACTTTTTGAAAGCTGTAAGAGAGGAACTTGTACTATTTTGTCAAAAGCATAATATTGCTGATGCTGAAAATCTTAAATAAAAATGAAGTACTGAAAATATTCAGCAAACCAGGCAGACCCTATGGAGGTGGGTTTGGGTCTGGTGGAGTGTTGAAGTCTTAAAAAGAAAATCAGTCCCTGACTTCAACATATCCATAGAAAACGCTGGAAAAACTCAGCAGGTCTGGCAACATCTGTGGAGAGAGAAACAGAGTTAATGTTTCAAGTCCATATGACTCTTCAGCTCTGAAGAAGTCATAGAGTCATACAGACTCAACGTTAACTCTGTTTCTGTCTGCACAGATGCTAAGTTTTTCCAGCATTTTCTGTTTTTATTTCAGATTTCTAGCATCTGCAGTATATTGCTTTTACCCAACATATCCACATCTGCCTTTAATGGAGGCAGGAAGTTGGGCAGGTGACTAGACCAGTCCAAGGGTTTCCCAAGCCTCTAGACACTTGGCAGCTACGTCAGACTGAAAAGTACCGGATCCAGGAGGTATAAGTGTCTTTTTCCTTAACTGCTGTGCCCAGTGTGCCTGCCTGAGTAACCATCTGCAACTGGGCACTTCTCCCTCCACCATCGAAGCCACTGATCCATACCCACAGGCCTTTGACCCCAGGACAACCCCCCACCTCCTCAGAACTTGGACCCCTCCTCCCCTTCATCTCTGATTCCTTTCTCAGGCTTTCAGTTCTCCCTGCTCCCCCAGCCCGCCTACCCAACTGAGGTTTGCAACCCCACACCCAGTGCAGGCCTACCTTGTCCTTTGGCCTCTATCAACATGCTCCCTGCCTGATTGAAAACCACAGCCTGTCAGAAACCCTGACTTCCAGATTCCCTGTGCCTTCACCACACCCTCTGCCAAACGGTGGTGGCTTAGATAAGTCAAAATCCAGGCTAGAGTTTCAGATTGATGACCTTTCGTCACTCTGCCTGGCCTCTGCTCTCTTCCCAACCAGTTCCAAGCCCTCTGGTCATAGATACTGCTCCAGCCCCTTTCAAGCCGCCTGTGCTAACAGTGCTCCAGTTCTAATTAATCTACCACCCCATAGGAAAAGGCAATGATCCAAAATGTTAATTCATGCCTGACCTACTGAATATTTTCTATTTTTATTTCACACTATTTTGTGATGGTCCAATCCATCTGAATACTGTTGTCTATTATCTGCTAAAATACTGGTCATGCAAGAAAATAGATGAGAGCATGAGTACCTGGCCAGAGCAGGGATCTAGGGTGAGCAGAAAGAATTTGGGATTAGGTGTAAAGAGACTGCCTGGGGAGATGCTGCAGGATGTTTAGGTCTTAGAGAGTACAGGATTTGGTGGTAGCTGAAATGGACTAAGTACTGGGGACATTCAGGCCTGGGAGAGAGAGCAGAACAGAGATCTGGGAACAGGTTGGAAAAGCTGAATTGGAACTGATGCACTGGTGGCGAAAAAGGTATCTTTTAGCAGAGGCCTTGTAATTGGTTGGGGAGAGGGCAGAGACCAGGTGGAGTAAATAGAATGCTAGGTTGCAGGATTAACAGGGACTGGAGAACAAATAGTTCCAAAAAAATCTAATGATCTGATTCACTTGGACCACTGTTGAGATCTGATTTCTCTGCAATGCCACATGGTACACATAGATCAATCAGTAATGCTCCAATCTCACTACAATAGATTTATAATATCATCAGTGATGTACAGTTTTACAGACAGCAAAATGTTTAAGTAAGTAGATTTCCCCCTCCATCTCTGCTGAATGTTATGACTGTTGCCGGACTATCTCTGGTATCTTGCTGAGATGATCATTGTTGATTCATGAGACAGGGTGGACACCAAGTGTGACTGAAAATTTGACCAACAGCATCACAGTAAAGCCAAACCTTGACATCACTCAAATTAACTTCCAGCAAGGGTCATTTTCAATGCCCATAATCCTTGGCTGACTTTTCCTTGTTTTGATGTCCAATGGCAGCGGCAGTGCTCCCTCCACAGCCTCAGCACCTGCTCGTGGCTGAGCACAGGATCTACCTAGTCTGACTGCCCCTCCCACCCCTGTCTCTACAAGGTGCATTTACCCACTTAGCTATTGAGGGAAAGTTATTTTGTCCAGTCTTGATTCCATTATGTTTTCCAAATTTCTCATAACAACAAAAATCCTCATTTATTTTGTTTCCCTCCAGTTTTCATTGTTTATTAGCTAAAATACTGTTAGGTACCTGAACTGATGCTCTAACAACACACAGCTGCATTAAGACTTGACAATTATCTGTTAAATTTTTCTCGTAGAGTTCTCAGATCTTTACTGGTTTTTGATTGTTAGATACTTTGGTACTGTACTATATGGACAATGGCACGCGAAGTGAGATTCCTTTGATCAAGAAAGGTATTGCATGGTGGACAGACAAGAATGTCAAGTTCAGGAACCCAACAGGGGATTCCAATTTATCAACCATTTTTAAAGGTAATTTAACTTCAACGTTTGGTATATTCTTGACTCAATGTAAAGTTTTTGTGTAAATTCTACCCAGGAAATTATTTAAAGTTCATGAAAACTTGATATATTATTGTTCAGCAGTGAATACCTTAACTTTAAAATATTATTTGCAAAATTCTTTTGAAGAGTAACTATATGTTTCACCTATAATTAAGAAATCAAGTAAAGCTAGGATTAAATGGTACCGTGGGGCAAGCACAATTTTCTTTTACCTTTCCGGGTTTGAGTCTGATGCGATGTAGCTTGGTCTGTGGTTGGCAGTAAATTAGTTGGTCTCAACCCAGTTTTTAGTAGGTGTGAATTCACTGTGCAAAAAGGTCTGCTAAGTAGGAAAACTTACAGCCCTGGGAATATAAATATCACACTAATGCAGTAAGGGTTATCTTAAGGCAGAGGAGAATCAGAAATCAATAATGTGAATTGAAGGTGGTTTAGCATGTTGAAAAGCATCAATCATTGTACCATTTGTTGATGGCCAGTAGGTTGATTCATATTGTAACAGGGTTGAAACACTGGAGAATATGGATCATTCAGTCTTGAAAGTAGGTGAATAAAAGTCAACCTTCTACTTCAGATAATGAATAGAGAAGTTCTGGAACATGATTTCTACCTAAGCTATGACAGTAAGACACAAGTCAAATTGAATTTCTGCAGTATATGATCAGCGTGAGGAATGAGCTTCCAGTTAAAATAATAGATACAGAAATCCTAAAATTAATCACAAAATAAACACATAATAAGGGACAATTAGTTCTTTCTGAATATAACTTAAGATTGTATTAAAAGAAATTCTTCACCCATAACTATCTCAAGATCTTTGACCACTTAATTCAAAATTTTCCAAAAAGAATTTCGTAATTCAAAAGTTCTCAAGTGGAACTGGTCAAGTTATACATGATATAAAATTGTTTTGGGAATATGTTACAGACACTGCAAAACCTGTGAACTGGCCAAAGCCAGTGTATGAACTGGATCCAGCTGATAAGGATAACAATGGATTTATCAATGAAGATTTCATTGTGTGGATGCGTACTGCAGCTTTACCCACTTTTCGCAAGCTGTACAGACTTATTGAGAAGAAGGATTCATTGACTCCTACGTTGCAACAAGGAAACTACACATTGCAAGTTACCTACAGTATCCTTTTTTATATAAAATAAAGATTCCATCTGCTTCTCATTTTCATCTTCTCCTTGAAGTTCTATTGAGGATGTGTGCTTGGAATACCGATCCACATTTGTTTAAATAGCAATCTTGTACATATGGACGTACTTTCTTACAACAGTTAAAGGTTTGCAGCACCAAGCCAAATAAAACCTGTTCATACTGCCCTTTGTTACTGCATATTGACTCATCTTAGTGCCTATGATTTCACTTTTCTTATCACATTACGCTGATAAATGGGAAAGTAAAGGAATACAAAAGTTGTATCAACAATCATTGGTACAAATTACAGGCCTGCCAATACTTAGCAGTAAAGCTGTATCAGATTAAGTGTCTGGTGGAAAGGAAATTCACAGATTAAGTTGGTCATCAGTGCTCATATGAGTAGGAATTTTGAAAGTCGGTCCATTTAAATTTGTTGTATTTTTATTGCATTTTGTACTTGCAAATAGGTCTTTGTCCCAGTGTTATCCAAAAAGCTGGTACTGTGACTTAATCTCAACCATAAAATCAACAACTGATCAATTTTGTAAGTTACAGTATTGATTATCAAAAGAGATCCTTTCTGCACATCTGAATTGTGGAAAGAAAAAAATGTTAAGTTTGCATGTAATTTTCTCTAATTTCATGAAGAATTTTCTCCTGTTGTTTTGTGACACGGACAAAAGTTGCATATCTTTTCCACTCACCCTCTATTAGTACCACTTTTGAGCTGGCAAACAGATGTTCACTAATTTGGTTTCTGATGGGTAGTGTGGATTTCTTGCTGCGCAACAGCAATTTAAATTTGGATATCCTGCATGGGGCAGAGTAGAAAGTGCTGGTCGATGGCCACAATACTGCAGTGTGTTGAGTGGCAAAGTGCTTTCCCAAAAAGTTCTTTAGGGAACCTATTGTCGATTAGTTGTAAAATTTTCATTTTGACCTCTTCCACATGCTAGATTTTCATCAATCCACCATTGGCAGCTGTGTCTTCAGCCATATGGGCACCGACTCTGGAATTTCTTCCATTATTTCTCCCTATCTCTCCTTAAAACATCACAGAAAACCTATTTTGACCAAGATTCCTCACATCTCCTATGTGGCTTGATGTTGAGTTTTGATTGCTAACAATCCTGTGAAGCGCCTTGGAATGTTGTACTATACTAAGATGCCTTATAAATGCAAGTTGTTACTTTTGAATATGAATAAATACAATGTTCTGCAAAGCCCCAACACTTGTTTTGTAAACTAAACAATGTGTGCTATGTTGTCATTGTGGACACATTCTGGGAGTTCTTGCTGAACTGTATTTGAGTGTTTTGGTTAAAAATTGTAAACTTTGAATTTTGCTGCTACAGGTGAAATCTGCACTGAAATCACATTTGTCAGTTTTTTATTTTTTTGATAAACATTCTAGGACTGCCATCAAAAATGTGAAATATTCATGGAGAGTTATGAACTTTGGTTTCCGAATAGTATAATAAGAAAATTCTGTATTTTTCTAATGGTTTGTTACCTGCTTTGGTGGAATGAATGGGAGTGGGAGGAAGTGCGGGGTTCTAGGACAGCAGCTACCCACATTTTTTTTGTGGGGCCCAGAAGAATGCTTCAAAATAATTCCAGATTTGCAGCTAGAGAGGCACTGTAAAACTATCACCCCAAGAGAATGATCAGAGCTTGCATGATGCACACTGAGACCAGTTCCAGTCTAAAATGGCAGCTTGAACCAGGGACTTTGGATGCTCAAAGGTAGTTCCCTTTCAAAATAGCACTAGCCACATGTTCAGCAATTAAAAGCAAAATACTTCGAATGCTGGAAATCTGAAATAAAAACAGAAAATGCTGGAAAAACTCAGCAGCTCTGACAGCATTTGTGGAGAGAGAGTTAACGTTTCGAGTCTGTATGACCCTCGTTTGGCAATTGACCCTATTTTGAGGCCAGTTCTGCTCTGTTCTCAGCAGGTGCAATAGGTTTAACATCATCCCATTGTAGTTTATTTTCCAAAAAATAATCTTTTTGCAGAGACATGCGACTGCAGAAATATTTCAAACAGGAAGACAGTTTTTCCTCTGCAGATCAAAACCTCTTGGAATCTTCAAGATGTGTTGTTGCAGAGGACAATGAAAATAATGCTCTTCGGTATCATGCTGGTTATTGGTAGCTTTGGTGCTGGGCTGCAAACTGGAAAGTAGTAAATTCAGTTTTGACTGATATTCCTTTATGTCAATCATTTTAATACACAGCATCGGTTCTGAACCTTTCTGGAATAGCAGAGAAAGGTTACAGTGACAAAGGAATGGAAAACCCTTGAAGATGTGTTTCTCCCTTTGAGCTTTTCAAAGTCTTTGATCACCCCCAACTGAAGTGTTATAAAAAGACAATTTTCCCAACCTGAAAACGGGCTTGTGCATTCAAAGTATGTTACCTTTTTTGTCTGAGAGAAGTTTAAAGAGAATATGCAATAGTAGCTAAACTGTACAAAGCATGATTACAGTTCACAAATGGTGAAACATGCCAATTACCTTGGAATAAAGACAGCCGGTGTGAAAGTCTATTCTAATTTTTCAAATGAAAGCTAAATTTCTTGTTTCTTTCACCAGGCGGAAGTAAAATCTATAACCCAGCCAAAAATGAAATTAATTTTGGAAAATGGAATATGCCATTAAATATTGCATGAATACTCAAAATGCTGCTGCATTATAATTTCACTGATTTGATCCCAGGTCTCGGCTGAATCGACTAATTTGTTGGGGTTTTACAGATTGTCTTAGCCAGGATTCCCCCTCCTAATCTCTGTGATCACTGCTGTAAAGTGCCTTTTGAGCAAGGACTGGATTAGGTTCAGATTTGATGCTTTTCAAGGTCAAATAGCAGAGGTTAGGCACTTCCCCGAAGAGAATGACGGCCTGATGGCATAACCCCATGTTTCATATGTATGCTACGAGTGACCTATTTAAAATGAAACAGTACAGAAAGCTGGGCAGTTCCTTGCGGCTATCAGCATAGAAATGTGTGGCACAGAATGATGTAGAACGAGAGATTTTTAAAATTAAATTTTGGTCAAGAGGGATTTAATGTGTTCAAAGTTAACACAGGTTTGATTAAATAAGCCAATGTTCAAGAAGTGGAAGTTTCAAGTTAAGTACTTACTATCCATAGTCTTCCTATACTGTGTTCAGATTATCCAGTGCACAGCTTTGATGGGCGAAAAAGAATGATCTTGAGCACCATTTCTTGGATGGGAGGAAAGAATCCATTCCTTGGGATCGCTTACATCACTGTTGGCTCCATCTGCTTCTTTCTGGGAGTTGTACTACTGATCATCCACCACAAATATGGGAACCGCAACACCAGTGCTGACATTCCTAATTAGTAGTGTCTTTGCAACAGACTAACTGCATGTGCATCCATCCAGAGTTCTGATGTGTGATGAATCTGTAGGAAAATCTTAGAAGGCCACACCAGTTATTATACATGAAATGAGATTTGGCTATCTCTTCAGTACATTGTCATTATCTGATTGTCTTCTCAAATATACTAAGAGCCTTTTGATTTGTAGGTGTGTGCAGAATTGCTTGATCCTTTTTTTACAATCGCTAATGGCTATAAATTTTAACTTCTGTGCATATGGATGTTAATATTCTTGGATGTACAAATCGCTTTTAATGTTTCTTGAACAATGGTAAAATTAATGCACTTTTGCTTTTACTTGCCAATCAGAAATTGTCAGTGGACTGTGCAAGTTCCGCTAAGGATCTAGGGAGACCTATATCATTTCCTGCGCACACGGTGAGTATTCCACCCCCCCTCTCCCCCCCCCCCCCCCCCCCCCCCCACCAACATTAACAAACTGGCCAGTTCAGGTTATTGTTTAGTAAGACAGAAGTGCATATATATTGGGCAGTATGTCTTACTTTTAGTTCTCATAGAGAATTATTTTGCCCCTTCATGTGGAAATGAAATTTTGCAATTATTTTGTTCACTTTTTATCTAATGCATTCACATTACATCAAAAAATAAGCAACCAATTGGAAATTGAGGTTTTAGAGGGTCAGAACTGAAATCAGCTTAATATTCCATTGCAAAATATAACAAACATAATCCTTTTATGCTATAAAGCAGCTTCAAATTATGCTGATTTCCCAAAGTCCCTATACCCAACGTTATTGTAGTACCTTTTCCAGACCAATCAACCTGTCTGCAGATGGTGCAAACTAAGTAGATGTGTTTCAGGGTACACAAAAACTTTGTTGAGAAGGGAGTAAATGTGAGCATTTAAACTACTGAAGTACATCCTTAGCAGTTGTAACTCTTGTAGTCTGTATTGTTAAACATCCCTTGTATTTGAGTTCTTTATTACAAAGCAATGGAGAGGGGATGAGTATATTTCCTTTGTGGGAAGGGAATTGTCAGTTGTGTAATTGGTGGGGGGGGGCGGGGTGGAGGTGGAATATAAACTTTGGTAGCCAAGTTTTGTCGGTTGTAATTTATTAGTATGTAAAATTAATGATATAAAAATAAATGTTTGGCTGTAAGCAGCTCAATGTTGCTTTGTTTTGTGCTGGAGAATTTATCTTGTGCAGGTATCTGGGAGGAGAGTTTTTTTTCTTTAAAACTCCTTTCCAGCTTCACTTTTTGTTGTGAAACATTCTGCTCGGTAGCTTCACATATAAACATACTTTTTTCTGGGGTTGAGGAATGAATATGTTGCGCCTAATGCACAGACCACCACGTAAGTTAGCCATGCAACATTGGATTTTTAGAGTATTGTCCCACCTACTGTTGAAAAAATGCATGTGTAATATGAATGTAATTAAAGTTTATTTATCACACTTTTGAAAATGTGTATTTTTTTAAGCAATCACTTGATTTAAGTTGTTTCTAAAGCTTGCTTTGGTCTGTTGCCTGTGCTATTAAAGATCTTTTCAGATGATAACATACACTTAATCTTTGACAGGGCTCTTTTTTTAAATCCTTACTATTCTGTGTTGCTGGTTTCTTTCAGGATTTAAACAACAGTGGATTACAGGTGTTTGAATTAAAATTTGACATTTAAATGGCATTTCAATACATAAAGTTAATAAATTGATTTTCATTGTTCAAGTAATCCTTTTTGAACTTAATCAGTTTGTTGAACTCTAAAGAGTGCTCTTGACCTGTTCAACATGATTTGCCTTTTTAAATGTAGTTGGAAACTCTCAATGCACCAATCAAATACCATGTAACACCCCGTTTGAGCATGCAAAATACTTGTATACAATTACACTTTGTGAGATGCCACAAGCAAAGTTTGATCAATTAACTTGGTGTTACAATAAGGTGCAACTGCATTTCTATTTCATTCTGGCCTTGCATTTGAACAGTCATGGCAGTAAAGGCATATTGCAAAGTCATGGCTTGGTGATGGACATTGAAGTCCCCCATCCAGAGTACATTCTGTGCCCTTGCTACCCTCTGTGCTTCCACCAAGTGGTGTTCAACATGGAGGAGCACTGACTCATCAGCTGGGAGAGGGCGGTACATGGTAATCAGCAGGAGGTTTCCTTGCCCATGTTTGGCCTGATGCCATGAGACTTCATAGGGTCCAGAGTCGATTTGAGGACTCCCAGGGCAACTCCCTTGTGACTGTATACCACTGTGCTGCCACCTCTGCTGGGCCTATCCTGCCAGTGGGACAGGACATACCCAGGGATGGTGATGGTGGTTTCTAGGACATTATCTGTAAGATATGATTCCGTGAGGATGACTATGTCAGGCTGTTGCTTGACTAGTCTGTGAGACAGCTCCCTGAATTTTGGCACTAGCAAGGAGGACTTTGCAGGGTCGACAGGGCTGAGATTGCTGTTGCCATTTCCTGGGTGGTGGTCCGCCAGTTTCATTCCTTTTTTTGTGACTTCATAGCAGTTTGTTACAACTTGCTAGGCCATTTCAGAAGGCAACTAAGAACCAACCACATTGCTGTGGGTCTGGAGTCACAGACCAGGTAAGGACGACCGATTTCCCTCCCTAAAGGACATTAGTGAACTAGATGGGTTTTTACAACAATCACCTTTACCATCAGACTTTAAATTCCAGATTTTTATTGAATTCAAATTCCACCATTGTGGCAGGATTCGAACCTGGGTCCCCAGAGTAACACCCTGGGTCTCTGGACAATACCACTGCTCCATCGTTACTATGCTAGAGTAGCAATTGTGAACCAGGCCAGGAAGTGAGAAGCAGAAAAGAGATTTTTTTTGTAGGTAAGGGTGAAAAAATTGAATGTGGCAAAATCTATCTGCAAAGTGAGTGCTTCTCCCCTCAGGAATATGGTGTTGTATGTTCACGGACAGTCATTCCAAAAGATAATATTGTGGGTGGGAAGAGCTGTCTGACAATGCTGCTTTAACAAACTATGCTGAAAAGAAATCCTGTCTTCACCTTCTCCGCAGGCCCAAATCAAAACTACAATTCTTGTTGACTGAGTAAAATCTTTAAAGTTCCAATTTGGAAGAAAACAACCATTTTATAACTCTTTCTAACATTTTAGTAACCAATCAAACTAGTTATCAGATTCTGATGAAAGATCATCAACCTGAAACATTAACTTTTTTTCTCTGCAGATGCTGCCTGACCTGCAGAGTATTTCTAGCATTTTCTGTTAAATTTCAGATTTCCAGCTTCTGCAGTATTTTGCATTTGTGTCAGATTCAGACAGTTGACCGTTGGTTGAACACAAGAAATAGTATCAGGAGTAGACCATATGGCTCATCAAGCCTGCTCTGCCATTCAATACAAGCATAGCTGATCTTGGCTTCAATTCCATTTTCTCGCCCACTCCCCATATCTCTTAAACCCTAAAAATCTCTCTATCCCAGCCTTAAATGTATTCAACAATGGAGCATCCACATTGACAATCTTCTGGGGTAGGGAATTCCAAATATTCACAGCCCTTTGAGTGAAGTAATTTCTCCTCATCTTGGTCCTAAATGATTTGCGCACTATCCTGAATCTGTCCCCATGTTTTAGACTCCCCAACCAGCGGAAACAATCTCTCAACGTCTACCCCATCAAGCTACTTCATAATTTTGTAGGTTTCAATGAGATCACCTCTCATTCTTCAAAACTCCAGAGAATATAAGCCCAATTTACTTAGTTTCTCATCACTGGATAACCTGCTCATCCTAGGAACCAAGTTAGTGAGCCTTCATTGTATCGCCTCTAATGCAAGTACATCCTTTCTTAAATGTGGAGACCAGAATTGCACACACTATTCCAGATGTGATCTCACCAAAACCCTGTACAGTTGCAGCAACACTATTTTATTCTTGTACGCCAATTCCCCTGCAATAAAGGCCAACATGCCATTTGCCTTCCTAATTGCTTGCTGCACCTGCATGCTAACTTTCTGCATTCCTTGTATAAGCACATCCAAGTCTCTTTGGACATCAACACTTAGAAGATTCACAGCTTTTAAAAAATATTCTACTTCTCTGTTTTTACGACCAAAGCAAATGACTTCACGCTTTCCTACGTTATACTCCATCTGCCATCTTGTTGCCCACTCACTTAACCTGCTTGTATCTCTTTGCAGGCTGTGTCCTACTTCACAACAACTAGCTTGGTATCATCAGCAAACTTTTATACATTGCTCTCTCTCTCTCTTCATCTAAGTCATTAATATAGATTGTAAATAGCTGAGGTCCTAGCACTGATCCTTTTGGCACTACACTATTCACTATTCGATGAGTAGCAATTTCCTCCAATTAAATAATGGGAAGACTGAAGTCATTGTTTTCAGTCCCTGCTCCAAACATCCGTAACACTGCCTGACTTTGCCTTAGCCTCAGCTCACCTGCTGCTGAAACCCTCATTCATGCCCTTGTTACCTCTAGACTTGATTATTCCAACATATTATTCCTGGCACAGACACAATGGGCTGAATGGCCTCTTTCTGTGCATAATTTGTCTATTGTTCTACTACAGGCTGGTCTCCCACATTCTAACCTCTGTAAACTTGAGGTCATCGAAAACTCTGCTGCCCATGTCATTAATGATAAGTTCCATTCACCTATTACTTGTGCTCACTGACCTACCTTAGCTCCTGGGGCAGAATCTTCCGGTTGGCGTGCGGGGGTGGGCCCGACATGCCGACATGTAAAATGACGCGCGATGACGTTGGACATGCGTCCTGACGTCATTGCGCGCCATCGTGATATTTTGTTCGGAGGACATGCGCCGGAGTCGGCTCCCACTGAAATTTTAAGGGTCTATCAAGGCCATTGAGAAATTAATTAAAGTAGTTAAGAACACTGCCCGTCCAACCTTAAGGTTGGCGGGCAGGTGAAAAGCCCATGCGGCTTTTGCATTTTTCAGGAAATTTCATCCATGGGTGGGATGAGGCTTCCTGAAGCTTTTATAAAATAAATAAATTTTTCCCACCTTTACAAACGTGTCCCAACTCATGTTACACAGTCATAGTCATAGAGGTCTACAGCAAAGAAAAAGGCCCTTCGGCTCATCGAGTCTGCGCCGGTCAAACAAGTACCTAACTATTCTAACCCCTTTTTCCAGCATTAGGCCCATAGCCTTGTATGCCATGGCATCACAAGTGCACATCCTAATACTTCTTAAATGTTATGAGCGTTTCTGCCTCTACCACCCTTTTCAGGCAGTGAGTTCCAGATTTCCATCACCCTCTGGGTGAAGAAATTCTTCCTTACATCCCCTCTAAACCTCCTGCCCCTTACGTTAAATCTATGTCCCCATGTTATTGATCCCTCCACCAAGGGGGAAAGTTCCTTCCTGTCTACCCTATCTTTGCCCCTCATAATTTTATACACCTCAATCTTGTCCCCCCTCAATCTCCTCTGCTCCAGGGAAAATAATCCCCAGTCTATCCTATCTCTCCTCATAACTTAAACTCTCCAGCCCAGGCAACATCCTGGTAAATCTCCTCTGCCTCCTTTCTAGTGCAATCACATCCTTCCTATAATGCGGATTCCAGAACTGCATGCAATACTCTAGCTGTGACCTAACCAGCGTTTTATACAGTTCCAGCATAACCTCCCTGCTCTTATATTCTATGCCTTGGCTAATAAAGGCAAGTATCCCATATGCCTTCTTAACCACCTTATCTACCTGTCCCGCTACCTTAAGGGACCGGTGGACATGCACACCAAGATCCCTGTGATCCTCAGTACTTCCCAAGGCCCTACTATTCATCATGTATTCTCGTGTCTTGTTTGTTCTGCCTAAGTGCGTCACCTCACACTTATCCTGATTAAATTCCATTTGCCACTATCAGCTCATCTGACTAGCCTGGCTATATCCTCCTGTAACCTAAGGCTATCCTCCTCACTATTTACCACCCCACTAATTTTCATGTCATCTGCGAACTTACTGATCAACCCTCCTACGTTCAAGTCTAAATCGTTTATATATACCACCCATCACCGATCCCTATGGAACCCCACTGGACACAGGCATCCAGTCACAAAAATACCCCTCAACCATCACCCTCTTGCTTCCTGCCACTCCGCCAATTCTGGATCCAAATTGCCGTGGATCCCATGGGCTCTTACCTTCGTTATCAGTTTCCCATGTGGAACGTTATCAAAAGCCTTGCTGAAATCCAAGTAGACTACGTCAAATGCATTGCTCTCATCTACACAGTCACATGAGGGGACATGTTTGAATAAATTTTTAAATCATTTCTGTCATGATTTTATTATACATTCAATCTCCCTGAGGCAGCTCCACGCAAAAGAGTGCAGGCCCCGACTCTCCCTCCTCCCCCCGCCTGCACATGTAGCGCTGAGTGCTACCAGCTGCGCATTACGCTGGGTGGACATTAATTGACCCGTTTGCATAAAATGGCGGTGCACAGCCAATCACGGGCGGCGATCAGCTCTGCGCCCGCCCGCCTGAGGAAAAATCCAGGCCCTGGTGAAGCAACATCCTGATTTTAAAATTCTCAGCCTTGCTTTCAAATCCCTGCTTGGCCTTGCCCCTTCCTATCTCAATTTCCTTGAGCCCCAAAACCCTCAGAAACCTGACGCTCATCTAATTTGAGGATGCCCACTTTTAATTGCTCCACCATTGGTGGCTATACCTTCAGTTGCCTATGTCCCAAGCTCTGGAATTTCCTCCTTGTATGTCTCTGGCTGTTTACTTCTCTTATCTCCTTGGGTGAAAGGGGAAAGGTTTCGGGGGAACATTAGGGGGAACTTCTTCACTCAGAGAGTGGTGAGAGTGTGGAACGAGCTACCATCTGACGTGGTAAATGCGGGCTCACTCTTAAGTTTTAAGAATAAATTAGATACATTGACGGGTGGGGTCTGGAGGGTTATGGACTAGGTGCAGGTTAATGTGACTAGCGGAATAATATTTTGGCAGCGTAGAAGGACCGAATGGCCTGTTTTCTGTGCTGTAGTGTTCTATGGTTCTAAGATACTTCTTAAAACCTACCTCTTTGACCAAGCTTTGGTCATCTCCTTATGTGGCTCGATGTCATTGTTTTATAATTGTCCAGCGAGCAACTTGGGACATTTTTATAAGGCACTATATAAATGTAAGTTATTGTTCTTGGTTTGGACTCTTGTGTCTTGGTTAGAATTCTTCAACGTGGTTGGCTTAATAGCCTTGCTCATATGTGCCACAGATCCCCTGCAGATGGTGCTGCACTGAATTAAACACCCAATGACTGCAACTCTTGAAAGCTCACAAAAATCTTTGGGCTGTTGTCTGCATACCAAACGCGAGTGCCACTCCTTTGCCTCTGACCACAAAATCCAGGTCATTATATTGGGCTGGATTTTGCAGTTAACGGCAAAGCAATGGGCAGTCACCTATGACTTTGAAGAAAGCAGCCCAAAATGATCTAGTGAGCTCTGAAGCATGGTTTTCCCCCTTTTCTGATGGTAGTTTAAATCTAACACAAAGTCAATGGGATCTTCAGGTGTCAGCAGCAATACTGTCAGCAAACATGGTAAGCAGCCAATCACGTTAAAGCATTCATACAGCATAAACGAGGAAAAGCACTGAATCCTTTCACTTAAAATATTTCAGAATGCAAAATAAGTGAGTGGATTAAGATAGAGGCTAAAATATGAAACTTTAAGATTTTTTTGCATCATAAAGGAGAAATTACATTCTACAAAAATAAAGTTACCTTTTCAGAGGCAGTAAGGATGCTTCGCAGTAATTATGAAGTCAGTATCTGTTAAAATCCTAATTACACCTTTAACAAGATGTACTTTTTTCAAGTTTATTTTTACAGAGAAACTAACAGTGCAAGTGTGGAAGTTCTCATCAATTCAACTGATTTTCCATTGATTGCAGACTGGAGGTGCCTTAACAACGCATCCTCTGGAGAAGTGTAGCATCACTGACAGCAACTGCAGTATTTCCCTGTTATTCTGTAGTTGTGCAGTCTGCCAAGGTTGCCGCCAGTTTCAGTGGAGTAATGGTTACAAATGGAGTTGGTGTCACTTAAGGCCTAGATTTTGCAATGGTAATGATGGCAAGACTGTTAGCATTTGCTCAGGCTGCCATTTCTCTGTTCCACCTTTTTTCAGTTCATTGGTGTTTCCCTCCTGTCAGTTGTGCACTTGGCATAAGGTGCCAACTGTAGCAGGAAGTAGCAAATACCCCAATAGAATGCTTTGATTTATATGCAAATTTGCATATATTTATTTAGCATGATCTCAAAACAAGCTACTTCACACAAATTAATTATTTTGAATTGCAGACAAAAACATTGCTACTGCAGCCCAAATCCACTATAAAGGCAAACAAATTATTTAATGGGGGTTGGATACTATACGCCAGATATTGCTATATACGTTCCTTCTGTCTTCTGCAAGATAGTGATGAGCACTTCAGAGAAATGAGGCCAAGTATAAATCACCAAGTATAACTAACTTTTCATGTGAATTTATTATAATTTATTTCACAACACAGAAAATAGAAAAACAAATTAGTGTTCAACTTATTGGGATAAATATAAGCTTACTGATGTGTGTGCTCATTGATTCTGGTCAGTTTTCTATTTAAAGAACTTTCTTTGAGTCTGGCCTTCATACCAGATCTCATGGACTGTCCTAGATGTTGTGCTTCTTTATTCTCTGGGGAAGATGGGCACCATCAGCTTCGCCATAGTAACTGCATATCCAAATCTTTTCAGGTATGTTCGGTCTCTCTTGATTCATTCAGTACAACATATCTTCCCACATCAGTAGGTTGTCACACTTAAAATAATTTCAGCCTACTCTCTCCCGAATTCCAACTTCTGATACCGGACTGCTTCACATTCTATTTCAAAAACTTGACCGCCTATCAATGTCAGTGACTGTGTTTTGTCTCTTGTTATTCATATCCAGAAGGGGAAGGTCTGATAGACCCCAGCTGAACGCTTGGATTAGAAACTTCCAACATAGGATGTGAGATGTTTCTTGATTACTGAGACAAGCTACCAATTTACTTATTTACAGATTACAAAGAAACCTCAAAGCTATCTCATTAGCACCTTATCATTTCAGAACTCTTTTAAAAACTTGCTTTAAAATACAGCTTTAGAGAGCTATTTCCTCATGCTTTTTGTGGGCAAATGGTCAAAAAAGGCAATGTGGCAACAGGGAAGCCTCTCACTGCTAGTGAAGTCAGCCATGCATGATTCTCAAGGGATTCATTTATTTTTCATAATCGAGTCAAAAAATATTAATGCTGAAGAGAAGAATACTTTCAATGTTTTGTGCTTGCTATGTAGACCTCTCTTTTTTTGCAAAATCTTCATTTTATCTGGGACAAGAAGAACTTGGTCCCAGGTCAAATTTTTAAGGTATTTATCAAGTAGCCTTTTTCAAATCCCTAAGCTTATCTAGGACCTTCAAAGACAATCTGCCCATAAGTTCTGAAGAAGCTTAGCTATATTGAACAATTTCACTAGCTGGTGGGAAAGGAGTCACTAGGTTAAAAAACTTTATTACACGATAATAATAACAAAAATTTGCAACAAGGAACTAGTTAAACTTAACCAATGCAAAAATACTATTACTTATGTTTTATTAATAATTGTTATTTGTCAACAAAAACATTTTTAAAAAAGGCTTTGTAGTGTGTTATTTTCTGAAGGCCAGGAGGACTTGTTACACAGGTTGGAACCAATAGCTAAGATAATCTGAAAAGGTCCTCTCTTTCCTTGCCACACAAAAGTTTACCCAGATGTACGGGCAAGTGTAAACATTCTCAATCTTAAAAGAATGAGAGCACACATATAGGAATAATTCACTGACTCATCCCTCAGGGCAATGCCTTGACCAATCAGATTCAAGTTACCTGGTTTAAATTTCAACAATGCTTGGCAGTTAACTGTCAGGCACCACCATTGATGTATTCCCCATGGCAATACCTCTACCAGAGTCCACTTGCCAACCAATCAGCACTTTCTTCTCATACTGTATAAATTGTTATTTTCTCCTTATATTTGTATTCTTGCGAAGTGTCTTGATGAGTGCAAGACAAAATGCTTCGACACGTCTCTTTTTTTTTCAGCAATACCTATAGAAATAGTTGGAAGCATGGGAGCCAAGAGATGAGTAAAAAAGTGATGCTGAAATGCACACCCATGTTGTTCAATAACTGGAACTCACTCCTGTCCAGTATTAGCATCAATGACATTGGACTGTAATACAATATGTACACTGTAACCTCTACAGTCTGGAATGCTTGGGACCAAGTCTTTTCTGGATTTGGGAATTTTCTGGATTATAGAATGACATTAGAATGCCTAACCATGAGAGAGAAATGGAAAACACCATAGATATAAATATTTACCAGAAACATATCAGTGCTAAACATTATATAGTAATAATATTTTTTTCTTATTCAAATACTGTATCTTCCATGTTTCTGCTCCTAAAGTATTGTACTAAAATGATGCTGAGAGTTTCTTGGGTCAGCTTAAAAATTTCCAGACAACTGGCGTTTCCAAATAATAGATTGTGAACTGGAGAGGTTAGTGCATTTGTAAATTGATTTTTTTCCACAGTTGCCAAAGAATGTTGCTAGGTGATAGGCAAAGCTCATTGTATTTCTTCAGTTGCACTTATGAGGTAGTTGTTTGGGTATTGACGCCAATCCTATCTTTCCAACTCATTTTATTTGTCCATTGTGTTCTTTCATTTCATGATAGATAGGCAAGATAACGAAATGGAAAAATCTGACAATAATGTTCTCAGTTTTATAAATATTGTTTAGAATCAATGGAGAGGGGTGCTGATACATTAATGAACTAAGGGAATACATTCTGAGACTATTTATCTCTCGTAGGATCCACAACAAGAGTGGGCCAATCTTGGTTTTACAGTTGCTTCATACATAACAGGGAGAAAAAAATCGTTCTTTTCCCTCATTTCACCCTGGCTATGTACAGTGTATATCAAGGAGGCCAGGTGTGAATCAAGGATTGATTCCCAGCTCCAAGAAGTTAAGAAGTTACTCTTGTTAGAACAGTGTTAAATACTCAGGTCTGCAGCATCTGTGGAGAGAGAAACAGTATTTTGCTTCTATATCATTCATTCTGATACAGGTTTGAATCTCAAACAATGTATGGGTGCACATGGAGAGGAAACTACGCCGGAGTGAAATTTAGTTTGGTTCAGGTGAGAATTCGATGCCAAGGGGGAAGGTGGTGTTCCTTTTTCTAATTTTTTCTTTCAGTCTCCAGTAGTTGGTGAGTTTTCTTCCTTTGTCTCCAAGCTAGGTGAATGCAACTTATTATTTTGTGTAAATTATTAACTAATTGACTAATTAAATAAATATGGTTGGATAAAAACACCAGGGCTGATGGCGTGCCATCACTGCAGCATGTGGGATTCTGTGGAATGTACTGCAATCCCGGACAACCATATCTGCAGTAAGTGTCTGCAGCTTGGGCGACTTCAGCCCAGAGTTGCTGAGCTGGAGTCTGAGTTGTGGACATTGCGGGGCATTAGGGAGAAGGAGAGTTACCTGGAGACTTTGTTCCAGGAGGCAGTCACACCACTTAGGTTAGGCAGAACCTTAGAATTGGTCAATGGTCAGGGACAGGAGGGTGTGACTGCAAGTCAAGCAGGTATGGGGAAACCAGCAGGTAGTGATAGAGGAGCCTCAGCCCCTGACTCTGTCCAAGTGTGAGGTGATTGCTACCTGTGTGGATGAGCAGACTGGCCATGACAGCATGGTGAAGGATGCCATTCAAGTGGAGGGAAGTGAAGAGGAATGTGATAGTGATAGGAGACAGTATGGTCAAGGGGATGGATACTGTTCTCTGCAGCCACGACCAGAAACACTGAAGGTTGTGTTGCCTACCTGGTGCTGGGGTTAAGGATATCCCCTCATAGCTGGAGAGGAACTTGGAGTGAGAGGGGGGAGGATCCAGTTATCGTGGTCAATGTGGGAATCAAGGACATAGATAGCACCAAGAATAATGATCTGCTAAGAGAATTTGAGGAGCTAGGGTCGAAATTAAAATGCAGAACAAAGGCAAAGGTAATCATCTCTGGATTTTTATCTGAGCCATGCACCAACTGACATAGGATCAAGCAGATTAGAGAGTTAAATAACTAGAGCTTTAAACTAACGGGTTTGGGGGGGGGGGGCGGGGGGGAGGAGGAGATGCATCAAGGAAAGTTTCAGTGAAGGGAGATTTAGGAATCCAAAGAGAAAGGTCAAGGCATCAGAACAGCATTGCAATGTAGGTAAAGCCAAGCAGAATGCGACAAGAAGGGACAGAGACTTTAACAAAAACTGTATGACGGCAAATAAGGACATAGGGAACCGAAGTAAAAAACATTGAAATTAAGGATTCTATCCAAATGCACGAAGCATCTGCAATAAGATGGATGAACTAATGGCACAAATAGAGGTAAATGATTTATATTTAATCGCCATTGCAGAGACTTGCTTGCAAGATGATCAAGGGTGGGAAATAAATTTTCCAGGGTACACAATATTTCAGAAAGACAATGGCAAAGGAGGGGGGTAGCCTGATAGTTAAAGATGACATAAGGACATTAGTGAGAAAGGACCTGACCTCAGAAGATCATGAAGTAGAATCTGTATGGGTGGAAATTAAGAATGGTAAGAGTTGGAAAACACTGTTGGGACTAATTTATAGGTTCCCTAACAGTAGCTATGCCATTGGACAGAGCATTAAACAAGAAATGATTAGATCTTGTAACAAAGACAATGTAATAATTGTGGGGGACTTTAATCTTCATATACACTAGGATAATCAAATTGGCAAGAGTGGTCTAGAAGATGAGTTTGTCAAATATTTTCATTGCAGTTTCTTGGAGCAATATATTGTGGAACCAACTAGAATAAAACCATCTTAGATCTAGTACTGTGTGAGTTAATTAGTCATGTTGTCGTAAAAGATTCACTGAAAAATCATGATCATACTACCATTGAATTCTAAGTTAAGTTTGAAAGTAACATACTCCAATCGCAAACAAGAATCTTAAACTTAAACAAAGCCAATTATATAGGTATGAGGGGAAAACTGGCTAAAGTTAATTGGGTAAATAGACTAAAAGGTATTGAGGTAACTGAACAGTGGGAAACTCAAGACGTTTACAGCACAGAAGGCTGCCATTCGGCCCGTGTCCACGCCAGTCAACAAAGATCTGAATACATTAATCCCATTTTCCAGCGCTTGGCCCATTGTCCTGGAGGCTATGCCAACTCAAGTGAATATCTAAATACTTCTTAAATGTTACGAGAGTTTCTGACTCAACCACCCTTTCAGGCAGAGTTCCAGACTCCCACCACCCTCTGGGTAAAAAAATTTCTCCTCAGCTCCCCTCTTAGCCTTCTACCTCTTACCTTAAATCTATGCCCCCTGGTTATTGACCCCTCTACTGATGGAAAAAGTGCCTTCCTATCCACCCTATTTATGCCCCTCAATCTTATACACCTCTATCAGGTCCCCTCTCAATCTTCACTGCTCCAAGGAAAACAACCCCAGCCTATCCAATCTTTCCTCATCGCTCAGAACATTTAAAGAAACAATTCAAAATCTTTAAAGAAAATACATTCCATTAAGAAACAAAACTTCAGTGAGAAAGACCCATCTGTGGCTCCCTCAGGAAGTTAAGGATAGTATTAGATTAAAAGAAGAGGCTTACAATGCTGCAAATGCAGTAGACTAAATTGAGGGAAGTGCAAGTGAAATGCTGCTTCACCTTCCCATGCAACCGCAGAAGATGCAACACCTGCCCCTTTACTTCCCCTCTCCTCACCGTCCAAGGACCCAAACACTCCTTTCAAGTGAAACAGCAATTCATTTGCACTTCCCTCAATTTAGTCTACTCCATTCGTTGCTCCCAATGCGGTTTCCTCTACATTGGAAAGACCAAACGCAGACTGGGTGACCGCTTTGCAGAACACCTTCGGTCTGCCCGCAAGCATGACCCAGACCTCCCTGTCGCTTGCCATTTCAACACTCCACCGTGCTCTCATGCCCACATGTCTGTCCTTGGCCTGCTGCATTGCTCCAGTGAAGCTCAACGCAAACTGGAGGAACAGCACCTCATCTTCCGACTAGGCACTTTACAGCCTTCCGGACTGAATATTGAGTTCAACAATTTTAGATCATGATCTCTCTCCTCCATCCTCACCCCCTTGCCGATCCCCCCCTTTTTTTCCAATAATTTATATAGATTTTTCTTTCCCCACCTATTTCCATTATTTTTAAATGCATTTCAATCCATTGTTTTATCTCTACCTTTTAGCCTATTTTGATTGCTTCACCCCAGCCCCACTAGGGCTATCTGTACCTTGCTTGTCCTGCTTTCTACCCTTAATTAGCACATTCCTTAGACAATATCACCACCTTTGTCCTTTTGTCTTATCTCCACCTATCACTGGCCCTCTATCCAGCTCTACTTGTCCCACTCCCCCCTTAAACCAGCTTATATTTCACCTCTCTTCTATTTTTACTTAGTTCTGTTGAAGAGTCATACGGACTCGAAATATTAACTGTGTTCCTCTCCACAGATGCTGCCAGACCTGCTGAGTTTTTCCAGGTATTTTTATTTCTACTGGAAGAGGATGGTATGGTATGGTTAACCATATTAAAGGTTGCAGACAGGACAAGAAGAGCTGGCTGCCTTGGACACAGCCACATAGGATGCTATTTGTGACTTTGATAAGAGCTGTTTTGGTACTGTGGCAGGGGCTGAAACCTGATTGGATGGATTCAAACATGGAGTTCCAGGAAAGATAGACACAGATTTGGTAGGCGACAACACAATCAAGGACTTTTGGGAGGAGAGGGAGAATGGAGATAGAGAAGTAGTTTAAGGTGGGACTTTTTTTTTGGGAGGGGTGATGGCAGATTTTGAGAGAGGAACACCACCTGAAGAGACATCCGTTGTCAATATCAGCTAACAGGGGAACCAGGAGGAGAAATTGGGTGGTCAACAACAGAATCCAGTGCACAGGAGATGGGCATTGTGGACAAAGTGAACTCAGAGGGTATGCAAAATAAATTATATTTAAATAAAGGTATCGAAAACAAAATAAAAGCAAAATATTGTGGATGTTAAATAAATTATAACAAAGTGCTGGAAAAAACTCAGCAGGTCTGACAGCAAGTGTGGAGTGATAAAACAGAGTTAATGTTTCGAGTCCAATATGACTATTCTTTGGCAAAGAGATGAGATTAAGAATGAGAGATAGAAGAATGGACAGAAAAAGTATGTGATGTGGTACTCTGGATACCTATGTACATATAGGCGTGAACACATAGTTCCTGAATCATTTTGAAGTGATAATATAATGACAATTACACCGTTACTTTCGTCGCAAAAATAATTCGATAGATGTTTAAATGGAGTCGATTGTGATGCTTTGCAAAAGGACATGTCGTTTTCAAAACAAATCAATTTGGCAAATACAAGAGTAGGACTAAATACAATGATAACAGTGGCACTTATAAAATGACATTTTAAATGAGACGCGAGGTAGCTCTTTACTTGCTGTGGTTCTGTGAGACAGCAGCGCCTGGCCCAACGCCCGCGAGCCGCTGACCGCCACCTCCAGCTCCACTCGCGCGCTCCATTTAACTGACCTTTACCACTAGTGCTCCATTCGCGCCTTACATTTCGCCAAATCGCCTTAACCGTTAACAACATTTTTTTTAAAAAAAACGCACGTACCGACGATGATTAAGAAAACATTGCGCCCAACTCCATAAATCATTTATTTTTTTTTAAAAAAAGAAAAAAATAGCGCTGTTAAAGAGCCGTTGCGAATGGAGCACTAGCGAAGCTTGGTTGGTTGTCCCGGTAAGATGTCGGCGGAGGAGGATACGGAGCTGCGGGATTTGCTGGTACAAACCTTGGAGAACAGCGGCGTCCTCAACAAGATCAAGGTAATGCGCCATCGCGCCCGCCGGCTTACCCAGCAGGCCGCATTTGTTGTGAAACCGCTGGTTTGTAGAGGCCCCCAAGATGCCAGTGAAGTTTGTATCGCTCGATGATGAGTTAGTTTAATGGACGAACATGGAGCCCGTGGACAGCTCATCTCTTTGGGCTTTCTTTCGCTGATATAGCCGTCTCTCAGCGGAAAGCAAGTTGAGGTTTATTATCATTTCAGATCCTTCCCCCTTTAGCCTTTTTCCGTCCTTCATAATAAGCAACAAACCGCTCCGTCCAATTCAGTACATTCGGTGTACGTCCCCCCAGTTCTTACTACGGCGTCTTTTAAAAAAAAAATACACTGCATCCACTGAACTCCTTGTGCACCTCCTGTGAAAATTCCCTAGTGGAAGACTTTTTTTTTGTAAAAATATACTTTATTCATAAAATATCTTCAATCACATTCCAAACCATTTCAAAAACAACATTACAAGGGTACAATCCAGGTTAAACTTTTACAAAATGTATCACCAGGTGCATCAGTACAAACAATATTACAATCATTTACAGCCTTTCATTTTGATCTGTACAGCCCGAGGGGCTCTAAACAGTTCCCAGTCTCTCGGTGCGCTGTGGTAGAAAGGTCTTAGACAGCGACCCTTCCCCATTGCGCCTTTGCGGCAGCTGCCCCAAGCTTTAGTGCGTCCCTCAGCACGTAGTCCTGGACTTTGGATTGTGCCAGTCCGCAACAATCGGTCGGGGACAACTCTTTGTGCTGGAAGACCAACAAGTTTCGGGCAGACCAAAGCGCGTCTTTCACCGAGTTGATGATCCTCCAGCTGCAGTTGATGTTTGTCTCGGTGTGTGTCCCTGGGAACAGCCCGTAGAGCACAGAGTCCTGTGTCACAGAACTGCTCGGGATGAACCTCGACAGCAACCACTGCATCTCTCTCCAGACTTTCTTTGCAAAGGCACAATCCACAAGGAGGTGAACAACGGTCTCTTCCCCACCACAGCCACCTCGAGGGCAACGTGCAGAGGGGGTGAGCCTCCTGGCGTGTAGGAAGGATCTGACGGGGGGCCTTTCTCACCACCAGCCAAGCTACGTCTTGGTGCTTGTTGGAAAGTTCTGGCGATGAGGCATTCTGCCAAATGACTTTGACAGTCTGCTCGGGGAACCATCCCACAGGGTCCACCCTCTCCTTTTCCCTCAGGGCCTCTAGGACGTTACGTGCTGACCACTGCCTGATGGACTTGTGGTCAAAGGTGTTTTTCTGCATAAATTTTTCCACCAGGGACAGGTGGTACGGCACGGTCCAACTACTTGGAGCGTTCCGCGGCAGCGTGGCCAGACCCATCCTTCGCAACACCGGGGACAGGTAGAACCTCAGCACGTAGTGACACTTGGTGTTTGCGTACTGAGGGTCTACGCACCGCTTGATGCAGCCACACACAAAGGTGGCCATCAGTATGAGGGCGATGTTGGGCACGTTTTTTCCCCCTTTATCTAGAGGCTTGTACATCGCGTCCCTGCGGACACGATCCATTTTCGACCTCCAGATAAAGCGGAAGATGGCTCGAGTGATCGCCATCGCGCAGGAGTCTGGAATGGGCCAGACCTGCGCCACGTACAGCAACAGCGAGAGTACCTCACACCTGATGACCAGGTTCTTTCCCGCAATGGAGAGGGAGCGTCGCTCCCACATGCCCAGTTTCCTTTTCACCATAGCCACTCGCTCCTTCCAGTTTCTAACGCATGCCCCGGTCCCTCCGAACCATATCCCCAGCACCTTCAGGCCGTCAGCCCTGACAGTGAAGGGGACAAAGGATCGGTCAGCCCAGTTCCCAAAGAACATGGCCTCGCTCTTCCCACGATTTACCTTGGCTCCCGAGGCCAGTTCGAACTGGTCGCAGATGTGCATCAGTCTGCGCACCGACAGCGGATCCGAGCAGAAGACGGCGACGTCGTCCATGTACAGGGAGGCTTTTACCTGAGTGCCTCCACTGCCTGGGATCGTCACTCCTCTTATGCCCGGATCCTTCCTGATGGACTCGGCAAAGGGTTCTATGCAACACACGAAAAGGACAGGCGAGAGAGGACAGCCCTGCCTGACTCCAGATTTAATCGGAAAGCTATCTGTTTCCCACCCATTGATT
Organism: Cetorhinus maximus; assembly: GCF_964194155.1. Taxonomy (NCBI): domain Eukaryota; kingdom Metazoa; phylum Chordata; class Chondrichthyes; order Lamniformes; family Cetorhinidae; genus Cetorhinus; species Cetorhinus maximus. Next base: position 32,902,864 of record NC_135892.1, on the reverse strand, counting down.
GAGACTGCGCTACTGATGTTAGTGTAGAGCAGTTGGATCCAATTTCGAATTCCCTCCCCAAAGCCCATTTTGGAGAGCACATCCTCCATGTAGGTGTGCGATATTCTGTCAAAGGCCTTCTCCTGATCCAAGCTGATGAGGCAGGTATCCACACCCCTGTCCTGTACATAGGCAATCGTATCCCTGAGCAGCGCCAGGCTGTCAGAGATCTTCCTGCCTGGCACAGAGCAGGTCTGGTCAGGGTGAATCACCAATTCCAGAGCGGATTTGACCCGGTTGGCGATGACCTTGGACAGAATCTTATAGTCCACATTCAACAGTGAAATGGGTCGCCAATTTCTAATTTCCTCCCTTTCCCCCTTGTGCTTGTAGATGAGGGTGATGATGCCTTTCCTCATGGATTCTGACATACTACCGGCCAGGAGCATACTCTCGTACACTCCTAGCAGGTCTGGGCCGATCAAGTCCCACAGAGCCGAATACAACTCCGCCGGCAAGCTCTCGCTTCCGGGAGTTTTACTCTTCTCGAAGGACTCAAGGGCCTTAATCAGTTCGTCAGGAGTTAGCGGTTTGTCCAGGCTCTCCCGCGTACTGTGGTCTAAGACCTCCGTGATAGAGGACAGGAAGGACTGGGAGGCCGTGCTGTCCGTGGGCTTCACGTCATACAATCCGGCATAAAAGGATTTGCTGATCCTCAGAATGTCGGACCGTGATGACTTTACTGAGCCGTCTTCTTCCTTCAGGCTGCTGATCACAGAGCGCTCTCTGTGTACCTTTTGGAAGAAGAAACGTGAGCACGTCTCATCCTACTCCACGGAGCGGACTCTGGAACGGAAGATGATCTTGGAGGCCTCCGAGGCAAAGTGCGAGGCTTGCTGGCCCTTCACCTCTTGGAGCTCCTCCTTGACATCGACCCCCATCGACTGCAGCCGGAGCAGATTCTGCATCTTTTTCTGGAGTCGGGACATTTCCCTCTGTTCCTTTCTAGCTTTCTGGGTGCCTTTGAGGATGAAAAACCTCTTGATGCTTCCCTTGATCGCTTCCCACCAGTGTGTCAGGGACTCAAAGAGGGGTTTCACGGTTCTCCAACCTTTGTAATCCCTCTTGAGCTCCTCAATGTTCTCTGGGGTCAGCAGTTGCACATTTAGCTTCCATGCCCCCCTGCCCACCCTCAGGTCCTTCTCCAAGTGGCAGTCCGCCAGTAGGAGGCAGTGGTCAGAGAAGAACACCGGCTTGACCTCGGTGGATCTGACTGTGAATGCACGGGACACAAACAGGAAGTCTATCCTGGAACGAATGGACCCGTCTGGCCGCGACCAGGTGTATCTACGCTGCGCTCCGTCTGCAGGGTTGCTGAAGACGTCGTGCAGCTTGGCATCCTTAACTGTTTCCATCAGGGATCTGGACGTAGCGTCCAATCTGCTGCCGGCCCTGCCGGATCGTCCAGCCGCATCGATGATGCAGTTGAAGTCACCGCCCAGAATGACCGGCCTGGAGGTCGCCAGCAGCAGTGGGAGCTGCTGAAAAACCTCCAGCCGCTCAGCCCCTTGTGCCGGGCCATACACGTTAATTAACCGGAGTGGAGCGTTCTTGTACATTACGTCTGCTACGAGGAGTCGCCCGCCCACCACCTCCTTAACCTCGGAGACGGTGAAGTTGCCTCCCCGCAGCAGAATACCCAGGCCGGAGGAACGAGAGTCGTTTCCGCCCGACCAGATCGATGGCCCGTGGGACCACCATCGTGACCATTGCCTGTAGGAGCTGAGGTGCGGTATCGCACACTCCTGCAGAAACAACAGGTCAGCTTTGACCTTGGCTAGGTAGTCCAAGGTCGCAACACATCGCGTAGTAGATTTAATGCTACGCACATTTATGGATACAATCTTTAAACCCATTTTAAAGCATTTATTCTCCTACCAAACCCACTGTCTCTGAGAGTCCCAGACCTTTAGTCTGCTCCTTCATACCCGTAGTGAGCTCAAATTCCTTCACTTTGGATGGGCTGAGGTACATCTCCTTGGCCGTGTTCTGCTCCGGTGGCATCTGGAGGTTCACGTAGAGAGTGGGTTTTGAGATGACCTTTGCTGGAGAAGCTTCTCCAAAACTCACCCCCTCTGGGGTGTTGCTGTTCCCGGCTTCCTGGAGCTGGGGTGCGATGATTGCCTCACTGCTCCCAGATTCCAGGGGCTGTGGTGCACTGGCCTCCTCAGGTTGCAGGCAAAGTTGGGGTGCGCTGGTCTCCTTGTTGTCTCCAATTTTCTGGAGCTCGGGTGTCTCGTCCTCCAACGCCCTGGAGCTTTGCCGCCTCTTCTGTCGGTGCCGCCCTGGCACTTCATCATCCGAAGAGCTGCTGCCCTTGTCATCCGTGTCGGATGGGAGACGCCTCTTGCCGCTTCTCTGGGAAACGCCTTTGCTTCTTCTTCGCTCCCTCTTACTTTTCTTGTTCTTCACCATCCGCCACTCCCCCTGCTGCTTTTCCACTGCTGCCTCCTCCTCCATTGATTCGCTGTCCTGAGGACTGGGAGGTACAGGGGGTAGTGCTGCTGATTGGCTCTCTGTTGCCTCGATCTCTTTCTCCACTTTGTCTCTCTCTGTGTCCTCCTTTGTCCCGTTGAGCTCCCTGGGGGCCTTGGTGGTTGGAGTGACACGAAACATTTCTTCTGCTTCCCCCTGGTCGGCTTTGGCTGCCTGTGCGTAAGTACGGCAGCGTTTGGTGCAGGTCCTGTAGAGGTGACCTGCCTCGCCACACAGGTTGCAGCACTTGGCCTGTTTGCAGTCTTTTGTCTGGTGCCCTTCCTGTTTGCAGATCTTGCAGAGGGAGGCGCTGCAGTTGGCCGCCACATGACCAGCCTTGCCGCATGAGCGACAATGCTTGGGTTGCCCAGCGTAGACCAGGTAGCCACGGTTTCCCCCGATAGCGAAACTGGAAGGAGGGTGGAAAATGGCTCCCTTACCATCGGTCTTTAGCGTGACCTTAAACAGGCGTTTGCCTGTCCAGATCCCCAAGTCGTCTCGAATCTCGGTGCCGCTCCCCACCTTATCGAAGTACCTGGTGAGGAAGGTGACCACGTCGGCGACAGGGACGAAGGGGTTGTACACATGCACCATCACCACACGTTCCCGTTGCAACGGCAGAGAAAAGTGCGGCTCCGCCGTCAGGATCTTCATCTCCGGCAGGTCTCTCTTCTCCTCGAACACCCTCAGGAGCCGGACGCAGTCTGCCACCCGCTTGAAAGTCACGTCAAAATAACCACCTTTGCGGGAGTCGTGCAGGGTGAAGATCTCCGGAGCTTGGAAGCCGCACGCCTTCAACAGGATCCTCCTGGTGAAGAAGCCCCGATCCATAGGTGATCCTCCTTCGCTGTGGTTCACCGTGACTCGGACGGTGATAGGTAACCCACGGAATGGATTTCGATTGGTTATAGCCCTTCCATCCCGACCTTGCCTTGGCAGGACCATGGTGTCACCCCTGCAACACTTGATCTTAGCCAAAAGGCCGAGAAGCGATCCCTACGGAAGGAAACCTTACCAAGTACCAAGTGTTTCAACTTGGAAGGAGGTGAATTGTCACCAGAAGCGGAACAGATTCTCTACTTTTAGTGCATTTTACACGTATATCTGACTGACATTTTAGTGCAGAAAAGATCTCAGCTTTTAGTGTACTGTACATATCGTCAAGTACATACATTTAGGTTGGCATCCTACTGTAGTACAGAGGGAGTGCTGCGTTGCCCGAAGTATTATTTTGCAAATGAGATGTTGCGCTGATGCCTCGTCTGCCTTTTGACTGGGATGTAAAAGAGCCACGAAAAGAGCAGTGTTTGCCTGGTATCATGGTCAGCAATCATGCTTCGGCTGCCACTATCACAACATCTGCATTCTTCTTTTGCTTGAAAAGCAACATTAAATGTTGATGTAAAAACATAAAATGCTGGAAATATGCAGTAGGTGAGGCAGCATCTGTGGAGAGAGAAACAGAGATGACCTTCCATCAGAACTAATTTTCATAATTTGTGGGTGGATCCAAAACATGAAGGGTGGCATTTCCATTGAAATCCACGTGGAATAAGTCGGAGCCAGAGAAAGTGGCTGAGGAAGGAAATGTGGCAGTGAAAGCGAGTTTTGGTCGATACCTGATGTATCATGAGTAGTAAGGCCTTCAATCTAAGCAGCACATTCCACCAAAATTTTCAGCTTGCATGCAAATGGATCAAATGCTAACTCAATTGGTGAATATGTTGATTCATCAGAATCATCTTCAACTGATTGTGCAGCTATCAGCTGTGCTGCAACATTTTTTGAGACTCAGCAAATGGCCTTGTTGAAATAATAATAAATTAGTTTGGATCATGTCCTGAATTCTCTGAAGTATGTATAATTACAATTTAACTTGCTAATTTTTTTTCTCATGTCCTGAGCCATCTTGATTAGCTGACTTGTGTGTGTCTGGAAATCACCTTAAATTGTGCACGTAAAAAAATTATGTTTGTGAGAACAAGTAAACTTTTATTCATTGTTGAAAATTGACTGCAATTGTCTCTGATCATAAGTAGAGGTGATTATTTGAGTCTCATACTATGTGCTAATTTGGCATAGAATCAGGAAGGTGATTGCACAACTGGAATGTTGGTGGGGTTCCATTTCATGGGACATTGGCACCAATAGTGGAACAGGCAGGAGCTGGACCACTGGGACAGCTTAACCTGAACTGGAATGTTAGTGGAAAGGATAAATAGAACTGTGGAAAAATTTTAAATAGTAAGTGGTGTTAGATCTGGCAAAAATATCAAAAGCTTGAAGATTTAAAAAAGGATAAGTGAAGAAGATCAAACCTAGGTAAGAAAGAAATAATGGTAACACAAGTGGTCAGGGAGCAGATACAAAAAGTTTTAAAAATGGTGAGCGGAATGATGAATAAAACCAAATCAAATTGCCTGTACAGTTATAAGCACAGCCACTGAAACAAAATGGGAACTGGAGGCAATAATTCAGTGAAGAGCCACATGTAGTAAGGATAACTGAATCATAACTAAGTAAAGAACAAAGAAAAATACAGCACAGGAACAGGTCCTTTGGCCCTCCAAGCCTGCGCCGATCGTATTGCCCGTCAACTAAAACATTTTGCACTTCCGGGGTCCGTATCCCTCTATTCCCATCCTATTCATGTATTTGTCAAGCTGCCTCTTAAACACCACTATCGTAGCTGCTTCCACCACCTCCTCTGGCAGCGAATTCCAGACACTCACTACCCCGCACTTGCCCCGCACATCTCCTCTATAGTTTTCCCCTCTCACCTTAAATCTATGTCCCCTAGTAATTGATTCTTCCACCCTGAGAAAAAGCTTCTGACTATCTACTCTGTCCATGCCACTCATAATTTTGTAAACTTCTATCAAGTCGCCCCTCAATCTCCATCGCTCTAGTGAGAACAATCCGAGTTTCTCCAACCTCTCCTCATAGCTAATAACCTCCAGACCAGGCAGCATCCTGGTAAACCTCCTCTGCACCCTCTCCAACGCCTCCATATCCTTCTGGTAATGTGGCGACCAGAATTGCACGCAATATTCCAAGTGTGGCCTAACCAAGGTTCTATACAGCTGCAGCATGATTTCCCAGCTTTCATACTCAATACCCCTGCTGATGAAGGCAAGCATGCCATATACCTTCCTGACTACCTTATTCACCTACGTTGCCACTTTCAGTGACCTGTGGACCTGTACACCTAGATCCCTCTGCCCGTCAATGCACTTAAGGGTTCTGCCATTTACTGTATAGTTCCTGCCTGTATTAGACCTTCTAAAATGCATTACCTCGCATTTGTCCGGATTAAACTCCATCTGCCATTTCTCCGCCCAAGTCTCCAACCGATCTATATCCCGTTGTATCCTTTGACAATCCTCTTCACTATCTGCAACTCCTCCAACCTTAGTGTCGTCTGCAAACTTACTAATTAGCCCAGTTACATTTTCCTCCAAATCATTTATGTATACTACAAACAGCAAAGGTCCCAGCACTGATCCCTGCGGAACACCACTAGTCACAGCTCTCCATTCAGAAAAGCACTCTTCCACTGCTACCCTCTGTCTTCTATGACCAAGCCAATTCTGTATCCATCTTGCCAGCTCACCTCTGATCCCATGCGACTTTACCTTCTGTACCAGTCTGCCATGAGGGACCTTGTCAAAGGCCTTACTGAAATCCATGTAGATAACATCCACTGTCCTTCCATCATCGATCATCTTTGTCACTTCCTCGAAAAACTCGATCAAGTTAGTGAGACACGACCTCCCCTTCACAAAACCATGCTGTCTCTCACTAATACGCACATTTGCTTCCAAATAGTAGCAAACCCTGTCACGAAGAATCTTCTCCAATAATTTCCCTACCACTGACATAAGGCTCACCAGCCTGTAATTTCCTGGATTATCCCTGCTACCCTTCTTAAAAGACTGGCAGTTAAATATTACAGTGTATAATGTAAGAAGAGGATAGCTGTACTAATTAGAGATAACATAATAGCAGTAGGAAAGGGACATTTAGAATCCAAATCCATTGGATTGAAATAAGTCATGAAGGGAATTCGCAGACTAAGTGGAAGGGAAGTAGAGGAAGAAATATGTAAGCAAATCTATAAAATGAGTAAAAAACATAGAATAATAATCATGAGAGATTTCAACTACCCCAAATAAACTATTAAGAAAAGGTAAGGAAAGGGGAATAAGGAATTGAGCTTTTATATTAGTTCAGTTTTTATAATACTTCAGGACTCCTTTCTTACACAGTGGACTCAAAAGTAGAAGCCAAAATTCGTAAACTTGCAGCATACCCGTGTAATTGGCAAAATTATTTCAATGTGGGTAACTGAGGTGGTGCATTTTGTCAATAAGAATAAGGAGGCCACACAGTCCTTGGAAAATAACTCCTTGGGAAAAGGAGCAAAGGAATTTGGGAGTATAGAAGCACAATTCACTAAAAGTAATGACATTAGTAAAGCCATTTTAAAAAAAAATCGTAGTACATTTCAAGAGAGAGAGTTTTGAAAAGCGGAAAAGTTATGTTAAACTTGTATGGAACGTTGGTTAGGCCACACTTGGAGTACTGTGAACAGTTGTGGTTTAATTAGTTTGATAAGGGTTTGGAGGGTGCAATCAAGAAAGGTTGAACTGATGTGCTCTTTTCCCTAGTGTACATATCTTTTTATTTCTGTTGGACTGTTGTAAAGAACATATATTTTTATTTTCTGCTGGACTGGTTATTAAAAGTACAATGGCCGCAGTTTGAAAGACATGCCCACTGGAACAGGATAAGAGATATATACAATGTTGCAGTTCTGGAACAGAGTGTACCATGAAAGACAAGATGGTACCGGAAAGGAGCCCTGGACCAAGGGAGCTGCCTGATAACAACGTGTTGATTGGCTCCTGACCAGGTGACCAGGTTTTGTGTGAGAGCAGTGCGGTAGTATAGTTCCTAGCCTGAAAGGAACAAGACTTAAAACCCCTCTCTCCTGTGTGTGGAAGATTCCAGTAATTTCACAATAATAGCTATCTGCCTTTTTCTCCTCATATTTCTATGACCTGCTCTCTCTCTCTGAAAATCCCTGGGAAGAGGCAAAGGGGAAAATCACTGTTAGAGACATTGAAAGGCAAATGCTCAACCAGTGAACTAAATACTGAAAGTGCTGGAAGACCACCTCGTGTCATTAACAAGAACTGAAAGGAATTTGGAAGACATTGATCAAAATCAACTCATTGAATCCTGTACTCCAGAATTGGTGCTATTGAACTGTTCTATCCCACCCTTTAAATCCACGTTTTTGTGTGTCTTGTATGTGCGCATATAGGGATTTAAGAAGGGGTAGAGTTTAGGTTATAGAGTTAGAAATTAGCAGTTCATGTTTCTTTCTTTTGCCACTGGTTAACGACAGTTTGTTCAATAAACATTTATTTTCTTATTAAGCTTACAAACCTGGTGCTCATATTCTGTTAACCTAAACTAAACAGGTAGAATTGGGGCAATCTGGTGGTTTGATCAAACTTTTTCACATTTGTCGCAGCTCGGGGAACAGTGGTGCTCGATATTACAGTGCACTATCCCCAGTGAGTCGTGACACCAGTGAAAAGAAGGCTGAGGAATGGTCTGATAGAGCCCCTTAAGATTATTAAAGGATTTAATAGCATTTATGTAGTGAAGATATTTCAACTTGTGGGGAGACTAAAACTAGGGGACAAAAATATAAGTGTCACTAATCTGTTTTGAGAATTCAGCAGAAACCTCTTTATCCAGATATTGGTTAGAATGTGGAATTTGCTACCACAACTTGCTACCTCATTGAGGTGCATGGCCTTGATGCATTTAAGGGAAAATTAGATAAGCACATAAGGGAGAAGTGAATAAAAGGTTATGCTCATGAGGTTGGATGAAGAGAGGTAGAAAGAGGCTCATTTGGAGAATAACCACTGACATAGACCAAGTGGCCTGTTTTTTAAGCTGGTAATTTTATGTAATCCTAATAGTGCATTCTAGAAAAAAGATGTCCTTTAAGGATTGTTGTGTTAAGGTGCCTTCATCATTTTCCACATAAACCCCTAAGACATTGAACATGGTGGCCTTTGCCAACACCATGCATGCACAATTGGACTGTTTTACTCCGTGACTTCACTGCGTGGGATGGAGTAGGCAGCAGCAAGGAGCAGAGATATTACTAAACAGTTATTAAAAATGGTGATTTGAAAAAAAAAGCCTCGCCTTGTCCTCTTCTCTTTGCGGAAAATAAAAGCTCATGGTGTAGGGAGTAACATATTGGCCTGGATAGAAGATTGGCTAGCTAATTAGGAAACAGAGGGCAGGCATAAGTGGATCATTTTCTAGGTGGTGAAATGTAATGAATGGTGTGCCACAGTGCTGGGGCCTCAACTCTTTACAATTTATCTGAATGATTTGGATGAAGGGACTGAAGGGATGGTTGCTAAATTTGCTGATGAAACAAAGGCAGGAAAGTAAGTTGTGAAGAGGACATAAGGAGGCTACAAAAGGATATAGATAGGTTAGGTGAGTGGGCAAAGATCTGGCAAATGGAGTATAATGAGGGAAAATGTGAAATTGCCCATTTTTGGCAGGAAGAATAAAAAAGAAGCATACTTTTTTCTAAATAGATTGTTGAGCTCTGAGATGCAGAGGATCTGGATATCCTAGTGCATGAATCGCAAAAGGTTAGTATGGAGGTGCAGCAAGTAATTAGGAAAGCTAATAGAATGTTATTGTTTATTGCAAGGGGAATTAAATGCATGAATAGGGAGGTTATACTTCAATTATACAGGGCATTGGTGAGACTACATCTGGAGTACTGTGTACAGTATTGACCTCCTTATTTAAGGAAGGAGTAAGTGTGTTGGAAGCAGTTCAAGAAGGTTTACTAAACAAATACCTGGAATGGGTGGGTTGTTTTGAGGAAAGGCTGGAGAGGCTTGTATCCATTGGAGTTTAGAAGAGTAAGAGGCGACTTGGTTGAAACTTAAGATCCTGAGGGGACTTGATGGGGTGAATGTGGAAAGGATGTTTCCTCTCTTGGGAGAATCTAGAACTAGAGGTCACCTTAAAAAATAAGGGGTCGCCGATTTAAGACAGAGATGAAGAGAAATCTTTTCTCCTGAGGATCGTAAGTCTTTGGAACACTCTTCCTCAAAAGGCAGTGCAGGCAGAATCTTTGAATATTTTTGAGGCAGAGGTAGATAGATTCTTGATAAGCAAGGGGGTGAAAGGTTATCGGGGGGTAGGCAGGGATGTGGAGTTGATAAAATCAGATCAGCCATGGCAGAGCAGACTCGAAGGGCCGAGTGGCCTAATCCTGCTCCTAATTCGTATGTTTGTATGTACATATGTTCCTCCGTGTTTTCCCTGCAACCGTTCCATGCAGTTTACATTTTCAACTCTTTGCTCCTTATTAATCCTCACAGAGTTTGGCATCAGTGACAGTCATGCTTGGGGCCATTTTCCACTCAGGTGCCTGATTTACTCCAGATGAAAGCACTGCTGTGGTGGGGTTAGTATATGAAATCGAGTGGGGCACAGTTAATCAGGTAGTTGATGATGTGGGGGTTAAATAAAGTAAATTCAGAGAGTGACTTGTCTTCACAGGGTTAATCTCCAGCATTTCTCAGACTCGAATCACGGCTGCAGACTCACTGTGAGAAAGCTCAAACATCTTACACGAGTGAAAAATCAGCTAATTAAAATTGTGTTGAATCAGCCAATTCATAGCACAAGTGCAACTTAGAATAGAGTGCTGGGAGTTCGGTAATTAAAGGAGTTAATGAAGGAAGGGAAAGAGGTACTGTTTTGCTTTCTGCTTTCTAACTTTCTCAGCCATACTCTGCTACAAGACAAGAAGCTAGTTATTTGGTGCGTATCTGGTAAGGGACTAAGGTTTATTCTATTCCTAAGGTTCAAAATAGTCTAGCAACTGGTGGTAAGGTTAATAAAATATATACAAACAAAAATAAAATATATAATTGAATAAAATAATTAAATAGTTAATTAGAACACATTAAGGATATCAGGACAGTGATGTGTCACAGCTGCAGCATGTGGGAGCTCCTGGATGCCAGTTTGATTCGGGGCAAACATGTCTGCAGTAAGTGTTTGGAGTTTGAGCAGCTTCAGTTCAGAGTTAATGAACTGGAGGCTGAACTACAGACACTGTGATGCGTCAGGGAGGGGGGAAAGTTACTTGTATTCTTTGTACCAGGAGGTATACCTCTTGGGGCAGGGTCTTCTGATTTGGTCAGTGGTTAGGAACAGGAGAGTGTGACTGCAAGGGAGGCAGGTAAGGGGACTCGGAGAACAGGAGTGTGAGCCTCTGCAATTATCCAGCAAGTTTGAGGTTTTTTCAGCTTGTTTGGATGAGAGTGGGGGCTTCAGGATGGATGAGCTAACTGGCCATGGCACTGTGGTGCAGAAAGCCACTCAAGTGGGTAGAGCAAAAAGCAATGTAGTGGTAGGGGATGGTATAATCAGAGGGATTGACACCGTTCTCTGCAGTAAAGAACGTGAGTCCAGATGGCTGTGTTGCCTGCCAGGGTGTGAGACATCTGCTCGGGACTGGAGAAGAACTTCCAGTGGGAGGGGGAGGACCCAGTCATCGTGGTCCACGTAGGTACCAACAACATTGGCAGAATAAAGGAGGGAGGTTCTGCATAGCCAGTATGAGGACCTAAGCACCAAATTAAGAAGCAGAACCTCAAAGATCATAATCTCTGGATTATTACCTGAGACATGTGCATATTGGCATCGGACAAATCAGATTAAGGAGATGAATGTGTGGCTCAAAGACTGGTGTGGGAGATGTGGGTTCTGGTTCGTGGGGCACTGGCACCAGTGTTGGGGAAAATGGGATATGTACTGTTGGGACGGTCTACACCTGAACCGTGCTGGGACCGGTAATCTTACAAGCCGTATAACTAGCGAAGTAGAGAGGGTTTTAAACTTAAATAGTGGGGGCAAGGGATCAAATTTGGGAAGATGTGGTAAATCAAAGAGCAGAGACAAGACAAAATAAAAATGTGTGGGAAATGAAAAACAGACCGTGACAGGAAGGGATAGAGAGTACAAACCTAACAGCAAGTCAACAGATGAAACTAGAGGTTATAAAAATAAATAAAAGGATAAAACTAAAAGTTCTGTATCTGAATTCACGTAGCATTCGAAACAAAACAGATGAACTGAAAGTGCACATTGAAATAAATAATTACGTTTTGATAGTCATTACGGAGACATGGCTGCAGGAGGACATGGATTGGGACCCGAATATTGAAGGGTACAGGATATTTAGGAAGGACAGGAAGTGAGGAAAAGGTGGAGGGGTAGCTCTGTTAGTTAATGATGGTATTAGCACAATAGAGAGGGATGACCTAAGTTCAGGAAACCAGGATGTGGAAATGGTTTGGGTAGAGATGAGAAATGGTAACGGCAAGAAGTCACTTGTGGGAGTTGTGTAAAGGCCCCCTAACAGTAAATAAATGGTAGGGTTGAGCATAAAGGAAGAAATAATTGGAGCTTGTCAGAAAGGCACGGCAATAATGATGGGAGATTTTAATTTACATATAGACTGGAAAAGTCAGATGGGCAAAGATAGCCTAGATGAGGAGTACATTGAATGTTTGCGAGATAGTTTCTTAGAACAGCAGGTTCTGGAGCCAACCAGAGAGCAGGCTATACTAGACCTGATATTGTGCAATGAGATGGGAGTAATTAATGATCTCATAGTGAAAGCGCTCCTAGGTAGCAGTGACCATAATATGATTGAATTTTACTTTCAGTTTGAGGGAGAGAGGAGTGGGTCTGAGACTAAGGTTTTAAACTTAAATAAGGGCAATTATGAGGACATGAAAGCTGTGCTGGCTAAAGTGAATTGGCAAATTAGGTTAAGGGATAGGTGAATAGAGATGCAGTGGCTAATATTTGAGGGGATACTTCAGAATGCCTAGAATAGATACATTCCAATGAGTAAGGAAAAAGTCCAAGGGAACGGACACATCATCTGTGGTTAACTAGAAAGGCTAAAGATAGTATCAAACTTAAAGAAAAAGCGTATAATTGTGCAAAGATAGATGGAAGATCAGAAGTTTGGACAGAACATAAGGAACAGCAAAGAATGACTAAAAGACTAATAAGGAAGGAAAACTTTGAGAGAAAGTTAGCCAGAAATATAAAAAAAATAGTAAGAGTTTTTATAAATATTTTAAAAAGAAAAGAGTTAAAGTTGGTCCGATAGAAAGTGAGCTTGGGGAATTGATAATGGAAACAAGGAGATGGCAGGTGAATTGAACAGGTATTTTGCATCAGTTTTCACAATAGAGGATACAAGTAACACCCCAGAAGCAGCCATAAATCAGGAAATGAAAGGGAGGGAGGAACTCAGGAAAATTGCAATCACCAGAGAAGTGGTACTGAGTAAGTTGTTGGAGCTGCGGGCTGACAAGTGCCTGGGTCCTAATGGACGTCATCCTAGGGTCTTAAAAGAAGTCTCTAGTGAGATAGTTAATGCATTGGTTTTAATTTTTCTAAAACTCCCCAGACGTGGAGAAGGTCTCATTAGATTGTAAGATAGCAAATATAATTCCATTAGCCAAAAAAAGGAGGGAGACAAAGTGGGAAACTACAGGCCAGTTAGTTTAACATCTGCCAGAGGAAAAATGTTAGAAGCTATTATTAAAGAAGCTATAGCTGGGCACTTGGATGAGCTCAAAGTCATCAGGCAGAGTCAACCTGGTTTTGTGAAAGAGAAATCATGTTTAACCAACTTATTGGAATTCTTTGAGGAAGTAAGATGTGCTGTGGATAAAGGGGAACCGGTGGATGTACTGTACTTAGCTTTCCAGAAGACATTTGATAAAGTGCCATACCAAAGGTTATTGCAGAAAACAAAAACTCATGGTATAGGGGGTAACATATTGGCATGGATAGAAAATTGGTTGGCTAACAAAGTAGAGAGTAGGCATGAATGGGTATTTTTCAGGTTGGCAAGATGTAACAATGTGCCACGGTAATCAGTGCTGGGCCCTCAACTGTTTACAATTTTTATAAATTACTTGGATGAGGGGATTGAAGAGATGCTTGCCAAATTTGCGAATGACACAAAGATAGGTAGGAAAGTAAGTTGTGAAGAGGATATAAGGAGGCTACGAACAGATATAGGAGTAGGCAAAGATCTAGCAGATGGAGTATAATGTGTGAAAATGTGAAATTGTCCATTTTGGCAGGAAGAATAAAAGAGAAGCATATTATCTAAATGTTGAGAGATTGCAGAGCTCTGAGGTGCAGAGGGATCTGGGTGTCCTAGTGCATGAATCACAAAAGGCGAGTGCAGCAAGTAATTAGGAACGCTAATAGAATGTTATCATTTATTGCGAGGGGAATTGAATACGTAAGTAGGGAGGTTTATACTTCAGTTGCACAGAGTACTAGTGAGATCACATTTGGAGTACTGTGTACAGTATTGGTCACCTTATTTAAGGAGGGATGTAAATGCATTGGAAGCAGTTCAGAGAAGGTTCACTAGACCCATACCTGGAATGGGTGGGTTGTCTTATGAGGAAACGTTGGACAGACTAGGCTTGTATCTACAGGAGTTTAGAAGAGTACGAGGTGACTTGATTGAAACATATAAGATCCTGAGGAGTCTTGAGAAGGTGGATGCAGAGAGGATGTTTCCTCTTGTGGAAGAATCTAGAACTAGGGGTCACTGTTTAAAAATAAGGGGTCCCCCATTTAAAACAGATGAGGTGAAATTTTTTCACTCAGCGGGTTGAGAGTTTTTGGGACTCTTTTCCTGAAAAGGTGGTGGAAGCAGAGCTTTTGAATATTTTTAAGGCAGAGATGGATAGATTCTTGGTAAGCAAGGGGATGATAGGCTATCGGCGGTAGGTGGGATGCAGATTTCAGGTTACTATCAGATGAGCTATGATCTTATTAATGGCGGAGCAAGCTCGAGGGACTGAATGGCCTATTCCTGCTCCTTGGTCGTATGCACAGATTGGTATCAGTGGCCATCTTGCGTTGGCAGGAGACAGTGATTTAACATCAACTTGAAGAGATGGGAGTTCTGATGGTGTTCACTCATCCTTCAACCAAGGCAGCAAGTAAAATTAACTGATCATTTATTTTCTGTTTGTGGAGTGTTTTCTGTATGTGAAAAACTGAGTTATAGCTTTGTATAATATTTACTCCATTACAGAAAGGTGATTCATCACCTTAACCAATTTGAGATATTCTGGCACTATGACAAGTTTATATGTGCAAATTTCCCTTTTTGCTTATCCTCTTTATCTATGTCGTTCTCTTGTTCTACAGTTCTAAAATGGGAAAAGTTGAGCACTTTTCTGGCCATCCATACAGCAATGTGCACTCGTAGCATCTTTTAATGCAATGCACTATAACTCCACTTAAAACTCTAACACGCATAAGTAAGAAGTGCACGCTGCATCCACTTTTAGCTTCAAATTTATTGAATGCAAGTTTTGCCCCAGCCACCCATTGCCTTAAGGTTGTATGGAACTTTTCATGTAGAATTTAAATGCTTTCTGGAGATTTGGTATGCCATATTTTACATCTATTTGATATTCACTTGAGATGTTGCTGTAACAAAATTGAAGCATTTTCATTTATAGGATTCAGTGTGGTATCGTGAATTTTTAATTTTGTTATGGTAGGTAAGGGATTAAAAATCAACCTCACCTATATAAATCATACCCTACCTTAACTTGACGCATTTGTTACCAATTTTTAGTTTCAGTCTTCTGTGCCTGGTATATAAGCCATTCAATTCAAATACTAACTTTTTGAGGAATTAATTCCAATGTGAATTTGATTGTTAGCTAATTTTAAATTTAACAAACCTTTAAATCTAATTGCTTATATATAGCCATTAAACCTGCCTTGCTCAAATTGGGGAGTCAGTCTCAAGTCTTTGACGAAAGATAATCAAGCCAGGTAGCTTGCATTGTTGAGGGGGGGAAAAGATTGGATGCAAGAAATATAACTTCTATCACAGTTTAATAAAGCAGTCGTGAACATAGTATTTTGCATTAGTTGAGCTAGTGAGATATAGTAACTTCTGTAAAAACACATGACTGCAGCTGTTTGCTCAATCTGTTGTTTAATAAATTTGTTAAACGGTTAAACTTTAAGTCAAAGGTCAGTGAAATGTACTATTGTCACCTTCCAAAGGTGACAGCACAGGAAATAATCTGAAAAAGACTCTGGGCAAGTCATGACCATGAATTTTACTTGGATATCTAGGTTTATGAAAAGAAGCTCAAACTTGACTGTCAGAGTATCCAGAGACACAGAAATCAAACAATAAATGGAGTAAAGAAACTCCAAAAACACAACACTTTCTCAAAACAGGTTGAGCAGGTTTGTCAGGTGGGATCTGCTGCTCCATAAACACGTTAATACCAATTACTAGATTATTCACTTCGGCAATCCTCATATTTGTACCTAATGATCAGTTCCATTATTTTGCAAATTGTTGTTGTTAGCCTAATGAAGCTTTAGTTATCTGGGTTTGCTTTGTTGCCTTTTTTTTTGAAAATGGGCACCCTGGTGACTACCTTCCAATCCAGTGGGACTTCCTTTGTGTTTATTGTTTCCTCATTATGACAATCGGTTTATTGTAGACTTTGTCCGTAATCTGTCACAGTGCTCTCGGGTATATATAATCTCTGGGAATTTATTGGCTTTCAGCCCTTAAAGCCTGTCCCGATGTTTTGCAAATATCAAAATCATTATCAAAATAATTGCAGCACTTTCTACCGTGAGGGGGGTTTTAACTTTATCCTGTAGAGGTAAGCAACAATGGCATGTAGTGCCCATGCCGTTTTAGTAATCAGTTTTGGTGTTGTGGGCCACATAGTTATTTTCCCTCCTGCCTCCAGATCAAATGTATTAAATTTGGAGTTTCTTGTAAATAATCTTAGCATCAATGCTTTGAAAAATGTATTTGTAATTTCTTTGGAATAACATTAAAAGGGAAGTAAAGTTTAAGGTGAATAATTATTGAACTCGTATGGCATCAATTAGGCGTTTTAAAGTTTTTATTTTCCTGGTAGCTTGGAGACAGCCAAGTAGGGTCTGTCTTGTTTCTAGTAGCGTTAATTAGAACCAGTCGTAGTCAGGGAGCTGACTTCAAACTAAACTAACTTGAGGGAAACTATAAGCTATTTTCACTTTAAACTGGAATGTTTTCATTCTATAGCTCAAAAAATCTGACTAAGCTATCTGTCTTTTTGATTATAATGGGAGCAGTAACACGAGTAGCTGATGCATTAACCAGACGAACATGTTGATGCCAGGAGCATAAGCTATTGGAATTGCATCTCCTTTTTTTTTCTGTCATGCATCCATTCATCAGTGTCTCACTTATACAAAGTTTTCTTTTTGTATTTGTTCATGGGATTTGGGTATTACTGGCAAGGACAGCATTCCTAAAGCTCTTGAGAACATGGCTCTGGGCTGCTTTCTTGACCCACTGCAGTCCATGTCATGAACCTATGCTCACTGTGCTGTTAGAAAGGGAGTTTCAGGATTTTGACCGAGCCATAATGAAGGAACAGTGATATATTTCCAAGTCAGGACGGTGTATGACTTACTTCTTTATTTAACTAGGTTTGGTCCCCTGGCATGATGATAACAGTAGGGTAAGAGATATGCTGGGCAATGAATTTATGGATTGTGGTGAAATACAATTCTGCTACTGGGGTGTTATCCTTAGTGCCCTGGCTAATATTTACACCCCAGTTAACATCACAAAAACAGATCATCTGGTCATTATTGCATTACTGTTTTGGGAATTTGCTATACACAAATTGGACGCTGCATGTCTTACAATGCATCAGTGACTACACTTAAAAGCTACTTCATTGACTGTAAAGCGCTTTGAGCAGGTGGTTGTGAAAAGTACTGTGTGAATGCAAGTCTGCCTGTCTCCTTTCTGATGACCCACATTGCATCATGGATTCCTAATTTTTAGCTGCTAGATCTTTTCTGAATCTATTCCATTTAGCATAGTGATAGTGCCAAACAACATGATAGCCGGTGTCCTTGATGTACAGGAGCTCCTCTCCACAAAGGCCATTTGTTGATCACTCCTTCCAATAATGTGATGGATAAATTGGTGAGGACGAGAGCAAGTAGGACTTTCCCTTCGTGTTTGTTCTCTCACCACCGACCACAAGCCTAGGCTAGCAAATAAGTCCTTCAGGAAGCGGCCAACTCGGCCTGTAGCGGTGCTGCTGAATCACTCTTTTTGATAGACATTGAAGTCCCCAACCCACAGTGCCTTCTGTGCCCTTGCCACCCTCAGTATTTCTTCCAACGTGGTGTTCAACGTGGAAGAGCACTGAATTATCAGAGCAGTAGGTGGTAATCAGAAGGAGGATTCCTTGCCCATTTTGGACCTGACGCCATGAGACTCCATGGGGTCCAGAGTCAATATTGAGGACTCCCAGGCCACCCTCCGGACTGTATTCCACTGTCCTGCCACCTTGATGGGACAGGAAATACCCAGAAATGTTGATGGAGATGTCTAGGATATTGGCTGTAAGTTATGATTCTGAGAGTATGTCTGTGTCACGCTATTGCTTTACTTGTCTGTGGGCCACTTCTCCCAATGTTGGTACAAATTTCCAGATGTTAGTGAGGGAGGGTTTGCAGGGTCAACTGGGTTGGGTGTGCATTTGTCGTATTCGGTGTCCAGGTTGATGCCAGGTGGTCCATCCAGTTTTATTCTTCTTTGAATTTTTTGTAGTGGTTTGATGCAACTGAGTGGCTTGCTAGGCCACTTCAGAGGGCAGTCAAGAGTCAACCACACTGAGGTGGGTTTGGAATCACATGTAGAATAGAATGGGTAAGGGCAGCAGATTTCCTTCCCTTAAAGATATTAGTAAATCAGATGAGGTTTTACCATAATCCGGTAGTTTCATGACAACTATTACGAAATCTGGCTTTTTATTCCAGATTTATTTAATTAATTGAATTTAAATTTCCCAGCTTCCATGGTGGGATTTCTATTCATGTGTCCAGAGCATTCCTCCAATTATATAACCACTATGGTACATTCCTTTCAGTTTAGATATCACACTTATAAAACAACAGTAATTGCAATTGAACAGATAATAAACAGCTTTTATTTAAGAAAAAACATTGTTTTCTGCTGATCTTTGTAACTTGATGTCTATTTGGGGGAAAAAAGTTGGGAATTTATAAGCAATTGCCAACGTACATACTGGAACACTTCCTCATTGACAGCTCTGTGGTACTAAATGGACAAGTCATATTAAGTAGAACTCTACCTCAGGGTTCAGCTTTCCTCAATGTAGTCTCTTTTCTGGCTGTTGGAAAAGGACTATCAAGAAATAAAGCTTCTCTCATTTTTATAATAATTGTGCATTACTGTACTGAACTGGACTAACCATATAACTACTGTGGCTACAAGAGCAGGTCAGAGGCTGGGAATCCTGCGACGACTAACTCACCCCCTGACTTCCCAAAACCTGTCCACCATCTACAAGTCAGGAGTGTGATGGAATACTCCCCACTTGCCTGGATGAGTGCAGCTCCCACAACACTCAAAAAGCTTGGCACTACGCAGGACAAAACAGCCCGCTTAATTGGCACCACATCCACAAACATTCACTCCCTCTACCACCAATGCACTGTAGCAGCAGTCTGTACCATCTACAAGATGCACTGCAGGAATTCACCAAGGCTCCTTCAACAGCACTTTCCAAACCCACGACCACTACCATCTAGAAGGAGCAGCAGATAGATGGGAATACTGCCAACTAGAAGTTCCCCTCCAAGTCACTCACCACCCTGACTTGGAAATATATCGCCATTCCTTCACTCTCACTGGGTCAAAATCCTGGAACCCCCCTTCCTAACAGCACTGTGGGTGTACTTACACCACATGGACTGCAGCGGTTCAAGAAGGCAACTCACCACCACCTTCTCCAGGGCAACTAGGGATGGGCAATAAATTCTGGTCCAGCCAGCAAAGCCCACATCCCATGAATGAACTAACAAAAAAACATAGTTTAGTGCTTCTCACAGTGCACATATTCCATAAGTGATTGTGTACAAGGTTATAATAAATTTCTATGTTAATTCAAAAAGTTCATATACGGTATCAGTGGTGAAGCTTCACATGGTTTTGCTTCAGTCATGGACTGCCTTTACTTAGAACACTGTTGTTTGTATGCAGTTACTGCATACAGAGTAGATGAGGCTGTGGAAAATTTGAGTTGCTTTTGAAGGCTAAGGGCAATTTCTCTCGAGACTTTTTGAACTCTCCAACAATTCCCTAGATGAGATGTGTGTGATATCTTTAGAAAATATATCACACACTAAGTTCACTAATTAGTGAAGTTTGATCGCTGAGCTTCAGACAAACTTAAGTTCACTATTAGTGAATTTAGTTTGCCTGAAGCCCAACCACCAATACCCCAAATGAGTGACTAATCTGATATCTGATCTCATTCAAGGAACACAGAACACACAGGTACAGCAAGCAATTAGGAATGCAAATGGAATGTTGCTCTTTTTTGCAAGATAATTGGGATGCAAGAATAAGGAAGTCTTGCTACAATTGTATAGAGGCTTGGTGAGACCACAGCTAAGTATTATGCACAGTTTTGCCTCCATCATATTTAAGGAAGGGTATACTTACATTGGAAGCAGTTTAAGAGGGGTTACTACATTGGTTCCTAAGATTAGATTAGTCCTATGATGAAAGGCTAAGTAAATTGGGCCTTTACTCTGGAGTTTAGAAGAATGAGAGGTGATCTTATTGAAACATAAAAGATTCTGAAGTGGCTCAACAGGGTAGACACTGAGATTGTTTCCGCTGGCTGGGGAATCCAGAACGTGGGGGCACAATCTCTGGATAAGGGGCCAATCATTTAGGACCGAGATGAGGAGAAGTTTCTTCATTCAAAGGATTGTGAAGCTTTGCAATTATCTACCCTAGAGTGTTGTGGTTCTCCATTGTTGAAATTTTTGGCACCTCGGAATCGAGGGATATGGGGACCAGGTGGGAAAGTGAAGTGGAAGCTGAAGATCCGCCATGATTGGCGGAGCAGCCTCAACGGGCTGCATGGTCTACTTCTGCTTCTATTTCCTATGTTCTTAGCAGAGACGAACAAAACATTTGAGGTCAAGTTAGTACCTTATTGCAATAGAACTTCTTTAAATACAGAATTTCTAGTTATTCTTTCACCAAAATCTTTAACAGAATCAAAACTTCTCACTCTGGAAAAAGCTACATAAAGCTGTCCATGTGTAAAAACAGGCCTAGGAATATAAATACAAATTTTGTCAAGAGTCTGACCTTGTGACTTTTTATAGTCATAGAATATGAAAGCCCATTGAAAACTTTCTTCTCCTAGGTTGAAAAGGTGGATTTTGATCTGACAGGCTCAATATTATTTGAGGGATAAATTCTCTTTCTTTGAAAATCTACCAGCATCCTAACTACTGATCTTTTCTGTGACAAAGTCCTTGTTTAGGATTCAGGCTTCATAGTAACATTATAACTGCTCCTTCCTGGGCCTAAGTTTGTGCTGTCACGTGCTCATTGGAGTTAGACTGGGTAGAAACTCTGGAGGATATGAAGTGTTGTTATCATTATCTACAGAATCAGCACTGATGTATTCTTTTAATTCACCTAAGCTTTTCTAAAACGTTTTCATTCAAATCTAGTAAATCTTAATTTTTAGTGCAAAGAATAGCTTTTGAATAATTTGTATCAAGTAATTGCTCCTGCTATTTTGCCACACTTAACCAATTCCATCATCCCATCTGCCCCTGCATTCCATTCTTCCACTGCCATCCTGATCCCATTCCTACCATCCTCCTCAATCTCATCCTTTCCCTCGTGGAAATAGCCTCTCCATCCAGGGTAACTTTGTTGTTGTACTCCCCTTACCTTCTGCTGTGTTCGTTCTCGTCAATCCCCACTTTGCCTCTGCACCACCACCAACCATTGGCAGCCACCTGTGCTGCACTTACTTCAGTCCTCCACATGCAGCAGGCACCACCCACCAAATAAACTTACCAACAGACTCGTCCCTTGAACTAACTAATCAAAACAGCCTGGAAGACAAAAAACTTGAGTATGCATAAATTCTAAATATACACTCGTGTGTAAAATAAGAACAAATGCCCATTGAGTGAATTAATCTAGATGGAACATATATTGAGTACAAGGAAATTTGAAAAATGTCACAAACTTCCAATGCTTTTCGTTGCTAGCCTGATTACAAGTCTAAATCATGAGCTGCTGAAGGGTCTAAATGGTGAACTAGCTTATTTGCTCATGCTTTGTAGATGAGAGCCAAGTTTGAGGCAGCAGAAAATAGAATGAGATCAAACTGAGTATTTTCTATTTCAGGCTGAATTACGGGCAGCTGTATTCTTGGCACTTGAAGAACAGGAGAGAGTAGAGGTAAGTGTTGGTGCAAGGCAATGGAGTCATTTTCAGCAGCTGATGATATTCATTGCTGTACATATGTCATTATTTTCACAGAAATAATTCCCCCCAGCTAGTCCATGCTGGTGTTCATGCTCCACATGAACTGCCTCCCCAACATGCCTCTTAATCTCACCCTTTTAGCATATCCTTCTATTCCTTTGTTTCTCAGATTTATCTAGCTTCCTCTTAAAAGCAACTGTGCTATTTGCCTCAACTACTCATTGCAGTAGCAATTTCCGCACTTTCACTTGACTCTGGGTAAAGAAGTTTCTCCTGAATTCCCTATTGAACTTGTTAGTGACTATCTTTTATTTATGCCCCCGAGTTTCCCCACAAGTGGAAATATTGTGTGTATATTGACTCTTATCAAACTCTTGTAATAATTTTTGAAGACCTCCATAAGATCTCCCCTCCACCTTTCTTTTGCAGATAATAAGGATAGGAATCAATCAGGAGAAAAGCCCAACAGCTGGAGTTACCTTCTATTTCATAATTGGGATTAGGTACATCAAAATGGCATTTATATAGTGCCTGCTGAGTCCCTAAGGACGTCCCAACATGCCCCTCTACAGTGCAGCGACTTGTTACGGAGAGCAACGCTGCTGCCATTTTGTGCCACAACTAGATCAAATAAGCTCACTAGTTAATCTGGGCCAAATGCAGTATTTGCAAATGTTATGACTTATAATTTGATCAGTGTTACATTCCTGAAAGTAATAGAGGTAACCTAATAGTGCCTCCTAATCAAAGTTAAAAGGTTTAGCTGAATGTGTATACAGATTAGTTTCTGTGATGGAGAAGAAACTGTCTAACTTCCGCTATCATAGTAATTTCCAAGCAATTCTTTGTTTTCCAGCTTCTGTCCATCACCTCTTTGCACAACTAGCATGTAAAATTGTCCAGTATATTTATTCTTCTCCTTTTCCTAGCATCTCTGTTGTTAAGTATACTTATGCAATGGACTCTGGCTCTTTTGTAGTTTAAGAAGATTCATCTGCCCTAAGTTTGGATAACAAAAGTTCACAATTACAAGTGTCAGAAATAAAGGCTGAGATAGAACGAAAAAGTTAACCAGAGAAATTGGAAAGGAAGTATATAACCAAAAATAACCTTTGACAGAATAGAGGACAAAGTGAACAGAAACAAAATGGGAAGGTGATAATTCGCAAATCTGACAAAAGGAATAAGTAAAAAATGAAACCGTGAATGCAATTTAGAAGAAAAGAAAGTTTTAATGAGGTAGGACTTGGGCTTCAACCCACTAATTCTAATTATTTTACAGAACAAAACACCTTTGGTTAATGAGAGCTTGAAAAAGTTTTTGAACACAAAGGATGGTAAGTGCTTTAACTGAATTCATCAAGTAAAACAAATGAAGACTCCATTATCCTAATGTAGACTGGACTAGTGATAGTGTAAAGGGCGGGTTGGGGGGGTTGGGAACAGTTTCTGAAGTGTGTTTAGGAGAATTTCCTAGATCATTATGTTTCTGAATCAATGAGAAAGGAGGCATTGCTGCATCTAGTTCTGGGGAATGAGATGGGGCAAGTAGATCAAGCGAGGGACGGTGATCTAAGATTTAGGTTAGCTCTGGAAAAGGACAGGAGAAAGCAAGATTAAAAATAATTAATTTGGGGAGGGCCAGTTTCAGTCGGGTGAGAACAGATTTGATCCAGGTAAATTGGAATCAAAGATTAGCTTGCAAAACTGTAACAGAACAATGGGCTGCCTTGAAAGATGAGATAGTTTGGGTATAGTCAATACATTCCTATGAAGAGGAAAGGTAGGACAAACAAAGCCAGAACTCACTGGATGAAGAAAGTGATAGAAAGCAAGATTAAGTAGCAAACGTGTGCAAAGGACGGTTGGCAGGTTGATAATATAAGTGAGAACCGGGCTGAATATTTAAAGTTCAGAGGAGAAAGTGAAAAAAGAGAAGCAAAGAGACTGGCAGCCCACATAAAAGGGAATCCAAAAGTCTTCTATAGGCATTTAAATAGTAAAAGAAGGGGTGGAGCTGATTAAGGATCAAACATATGATCCATGCATGAAGACCAAGGACATGGCTGAGATACTAAATAAGTTCTTTGCATCTATCTTTTCACTGTGACTTTGACAGCATTTCCTTCCTTGGTAAAGAGGAGTACCATATATGCTTGTGTAAAAGTCAGCTTTATGAGCCCCAAATTTTAGGCAAAAGTATGGGGTCGACCTGTACACAAGTAATATTTTTGAGGGTTGGAATCCATGCGTGTTCGATGATGCATCTTGAGATTTTTGCTTTACTGTTGTTTTGCGCCGGTGCTGAGGGAGTGTGTGAGACCCGATCAACGCCATTTTGGAGCAGCCTGTTCCACTCCCCGAGACTCTCTCCCACTTGCAGCTCCTTTCGCTTGTTTCCTCCCACTCGCTGCCCCTCTCCTGAGCCTCGCTCACAGGCGAGTGGGAGGTTTGGGAGAGGGAGAGAGTCAGCCTTCAGGAAAGTCGGCGATAGGGAGAGTCTCGGCGTGCGGGAAATGTGACGAGCAGGCGGTTAAGTAGAAAGCTGGGGGTTGACTTTTACACAACGTCAACTATTACTCGAGTACGTATTGTTGAAACACTGGATGGGCTAAAAATTGATAAAATGGACGTATTAGAAAGTCTGGCTGATAAGTCACCAGAACCAGATGAGATGATTCTATGTGTATTGAGGGATGTAAGGGTGGAAACAGTGGAGGCACTGGCCATAATCTTCCAACCCTCTTTGGATACAGTGGTGATGTTGGAGGACAGGAGAATTACAAATGGTGCATCCTTGTTCAAGAAAGGATGAATGGGTAAGCCCAGCAACTACAGACCAGTGAGTTTAATCTCAGTGGTGGGGACATTTTCAGAAATGATGATCTGGGACAAAATTAACAGTCACTTGGGCAAACATGGATCAATTAGGGAAAGCCAGCATTGATTTGTTAAAGGCAAATAGTGATTAACTCGATTTTTCTTGACAAGGTAACAGAGAGGATAGATGAGTGTAATACAGTTGATGTGTACATGAATTTCTGAAAGGCATGTGATAAAATGTCAGATAACAGCTCTATCAGCAAAGTTAAAACCCATGGAACTGTTGTCAGCTGTCCTTCAATTCGAGGATGACCTATACTTGGTTGTGAGTTTCTGCTATGGGTCTTTGTGACTGAACAGGCTGATTCTTGACCTGCAGACCTTTGGACACATGGGGCAGGATGTCCCACAATGTAATGGGGTTCAGAGTGGAGGGTTTGCTTCTTTTTCTTTCTGTCTCTGCCACTGCTCTGCCTCATCATTAAGAAGTTGTGACTCAAAACATGATGCAGCTTGATGGACAAATTCTCACAATTTTGAGCGATTGCTACCAGGCTCCTCCCAGTCATTAATGTCAATGTTGTCATTCTTCAAGGAGGGCTACAGGGTCTCTTTAAAGCGTTCTCCTGGAACGTTGGCCATTTGAAAGTTCTGAAACCAGGGCCTCGTGGCGGAAATACTTTTCGACCATCCAGACAGCGTCCAGTCTGTCAAAGTTGATTTTGCATGAATGCTTGTGGAGCAGACTTTGAGATTGGCACTAGTGTTTGTTCTACGGCCCTCCCATTGAATCCGGAGGATGCGGTGGAGGCATTGCTGATGGAATTTCTCAAGCGCTCTCTGTTGCTGATGGTCAGGTTTCGCTGGAGTACAGGAATGTGGTGACAACAATGGCTTTGTACACTAGGACTTTTGTTGACTTGTGGAGGTCTTTGTTGTCAAACATTCGCTGCCATAGTTTGTAGATGGCTGAGTTAGCACAGCTGATCTGGTGTTGAATCTCCTTGCCATTGCTGACCTTTTGAGGAAGGCATCTGCGATGGTATGGGAAGTCCTGAACATATTCCAGAGTCTCCCCTTCAATATAAATGGGAGGAGGAATATTTAGCTGACCAGGCCTGGGTTGATGTGAATTTTGTCTTTGAAACATTCAAGGACAGGCCGAGTCCTTTGTATGCAGATTTGAAGAGATCGAAAATGACTTGCAAATCTGGTGCATAGTGGGCAATGACACTGCAGACATCCGCAAACTAGATTGTGTATGCCTATGGTGGTCAGTTTAGTTTTGGCACAGAGGCGACTGAGGTTAAAGAGTTTAAAGTAAAAGCAAAATACCGTGGATGCTGGAAATCTGAAACAAAAACAGAAAATGCTGGAAAAACTCAGCAGGTCTGACAGCACCTGTGGAGAGAGAAAAACAAAGTTAACATTTCGAGCCCGTATGACCCTTCTTCAGAGCTGAAGAGAAGTGGAAATGTGATGATATTTATACTGTTTAAGGGGGGTGGGGCAGGTGGAGCTGGATAGAAGGCCAGCGATAGGTGGGGACAAAGGAGGGATTGACAAAGATGTCATAAGCTAAAGGACAAAAGGATTGTTAATGGTGGTGGTTAGCGCCAATAGTGGCATAAAGGTAAGAAAGCAGAATGTGATTATAGCAGAACAAGAGTAGCATTGTGTGAAAGAACAACATGGAACAAGTGAGAGATGGCCCTGTAGGGGATGGGGTGGTGGGGAAAAAAGGATAGAAAATGGGATAAAAAAGAGGGATAAAACTACAGAGAAGTAAATGAAAATAAGTGGATTAAAAAATAAAAATGAATTAGAAGAAAGGGAATTAAAAAAGGGGGTGAAGATGGAGGAGAGAGTTCATGGTCTGAAGTTGTTGAGCTCAATGTTAAGTCCAGAAGGCTGTGAGGTGCTTTTTCTCCAGTTTGCGTTGGGCTTCACTGGAACATTGCAGCAGGCCAAGGACGGACAGGTGGGCATGAGAGCAGGGTGATGTGTTGGAATGGAAGCGACCGGAAGGTCTGGGTCATGCTTGCGGACAGACCAGAGGTATTCCGCAAAGCGGTCACCCAGTCTGCATTTGGTCTCCCCGATGTAGAGCAGACCGCATTGGGAGCAGTGGACAGTTAGTTTCCCACCTAAACAATATTTAACAGTCTCACCACGGGGCAGTTGATTTTTGATGAGGTGAATGTCCACTCGGGGGCTATCACACAGCCTCAGTTGATCCTGGTCCAGATTTTGATGGCATCCATTTCAGATCTTCTACTCAAGACAGTTATAGTCATGTCATCATGAAGCAATTGCAGGATTGTGATGAAATTTCTTGGACATAAATCTTTGGAGCAAAATCCGCAGAGCCTTGTGATTTACTGAGTCAAATGCTTTGGTCAGGTAGCTGAATGTAATGAAGAGTTCCTGGTGGCGTTCTCGGCATTTTTTTCTTTGATTTGCCTGGCAACAAAGACCATGGCAGAGGTTCCCTTGTAATGTCTAGAGGCACAATGTGTGTTTGGGAGGATTCCCTCAGCCACCGGAAATAGGTGATTCAGGCGAATACTGTTAGAATTTTTCCTGCTGTGATCCCTTGATAGTTTCCACAGCATGGTATATCTCCCCTCTTGAAGATAATTACATTCCTGTCGCTTCCTGAGGTCAGTTATTTTTTCTCCCAAATCCATAGGAGTCATTATGTGAGCAAAAGTCTACCAGCTTTCAAGACTTCAGGTGGAATACAATCAGGGCCACAGGGTTTTTGTTTTTCACCTGTTTGATTGCTTGCTGCAGCTCTCCCATCAATGGTGGTTCACCCATCGATTCTACCGCAGGGTATTGGGGGATACCCTGGAGAGTATCGGCTGTCATGGATTGGTGATTAAAGAGTTGTTGGAAATATTTTTTCCAGTGTTGACTGATGGCATTATCATCCTTAAGAAGAGGAACACCATCCTGTGAGCGACGGGGATTTTGTTCATTTGACCTTAGTCTATAGATAGTCCTGGTGGTTTCGAAAAAGCTTTGCATGTCATATTGGTCAGGTACTGTTGGATCTCTTGGGCTTTCTCTTCCCAACACATGTCCTTTATCTTCTGGATTTGTCTTTGGGTGTCAACCCCGAGCTGCTGGAA
Source organism: Cetorhinus maximus (assembly GCF_964194155.1). Taxonomy (NCBI): domain Eukaryota; kingdom Metazoa; phylum Chordata; class Chondrichthyes; order Lamniformes; family Cetorhinidae; genus Cetorhinus; species Cetorhinus maximus. The sequence continues at coordinate 32,874,874 of NC_135892.1, read as the reverse complement.
TGCTGCTTTATTGATTGCGACCTTGGGTTGTTCTCCCAGGCAATGAAGATTGCTGGGTTTTTTTTGTTCTAGGAGGTCACATTTTCAGCATCGTTTTGATTGTTGTCACCTGGACTGGTTCAATGTAATAAAAGGACAGCGACAGCTTGGCTACGAAGTTGGCTGAGTGACATGAAACAAAAGTAGTGAACAAGAACAGAAAATGCTGGAAATGCTCAGCAGATCTGGCTACATCTGTGGAGGGTGAAACAAATTTAATGTGTCAGGTCAATGACCTTTCATGACCAGGTCATTGACCTGACAAATTAGCTCTGTTTCTCTCTCCACAAATGCAGCCATATCTGCTCAGTATTTCCAGCATTTTCTATTTTTATTTCAGATTTCTAGCACCTGCATGTTTTGCTATTTCAGTAGTGAGTAGTTGTTTTTGAATGGAAGAACACATTCAGTAGGGTTCCTTAAAGATTGGCACTAAGACCACTGCTTTTCTAGATTTATAATAATGACCTAGATTTGGCTGTGAAAGGCATAATTTCAAAATTTGATGATGAGATAAAATTTGGAAGCATTGTGAAACTGTGTGGAGAAGGATAGTGATAGACTTTTGAGGACGTCTACAGGATGGTGGAATGGGTGACCGTGTATTAGGTGAAATTTAATGCAGAGAAGTATGAAGAAATACATTTTGGACAGAAGAGCAAGGTGAGGCAATATGAAGTAAGTAAAGAGTACAATTCTAAAGGGGGCCCAGAAGGAGAGGGTCCTGGGGGTATTTGTGCACAAATCAATTAAAGTGGCAGGGCAGGTTGAGAAAATGATTAATAAGATACAATATATGAATAGGCTATACGAATCGGGACATAAGAATACAATAGCAGGGAATTATGGGGAGTCTTTATAAACCACTCAGCAAGAGTATTGTGTCCAATTCTGGGCACCACATCATAGGAAAGATATGAAGGCATTAGAGAGGATTAGAAAAGTTTTACAACAATGGTTCCACTGATTTAAGGATTTAAGTTATGGAGATAGATTGCAGATATTGGGGTTGTTCTCCTTAGAGAACAGAAGGCTAAGAGGAGATCAAAATCATGAGAGGCCTAGACAGAGTGCATAGAGAGAAACTTCCCCCATTGTCAGAAGGGTCGAGAAGCAGAAGACACTGATTTAAAGTGAATGGCAAAAGAACTAAAGGCGACATGAAAAGCTTTACACAGCGAGTGTTTATATTACGGAATGTACTGCCTGAGAAGTGTGGTAGAGGCAGATTAAACCCTGGCTTTAAAAAGGGAATTGGCTAATTATCTGAAGAGGAAAAAAATTGTAGGGCTATGGGGAAAGGACAGAAGTGTGGGACTAGCTGAGCCGTCTTGCAGAGAGCCAGAACAGACACAATGGACTGAACAGCCTCCTTTTGTGCTGCAACCTTTCTATGTATGAAAACAATACTGGTAAATTTGTTTACAAATTGACAAAATTGACACACCGTTTTCCTTCATAGGGCGCTTGGTGGCTGGTCTTGTTACTGAATTTCTCCAGTTTTTCAACCTGGACTTTACTTTGGCTGTGTTCCAGCCAGAAACAAACACTGTAAGTTAATTTCACAATCTTTTTCTTTATTTTAACAAATTCAGTCATCAAACTTTGGGATGGTCAGGTCTTATGCGAAATATTTTAAGATTGATACTGTTTTCAGGTATATTTTTGTTTCCGATAAACTTAAAACTAATCAATATTATGTTTATATTTGTCATTTTTTTATAAATGGAAATACAATGGTGTTACGCTGTTGTTATTGAGTCTTTCAGTTCTTTTTGAAGTTTTGACATGTTGGGGAATGCAGCTTCGATTGTGGATGCAGAGTCCCAGCATCAAATATTCCGAGGTTAGATACAGCATAGCTGGATATAAAGTAATGCTACTTCCACGCTGTCCAAGAACGTGCTTTCACCAAAACTTTAGAAGAGCCCAATTCCCCCAATTGCAACAGTATAAAATATTCCAGTTCCCAGGCTACCCAAAAGCATTTCACCTAGGACTCTTAATGTTGACACAGAAATTTCCCAGCTTGGCTTTCCGTCATTGCTGGACCTGAACCCAGGTCAGAGAAATGAAACAGTTAAACTTAGAAGTTCCCCTTAGTCTAGCTCTTATGTTGAGGATCATTCGTGAAAATTTAGTTTCCCCGTAGTTAAAGCAGATCAAGCTATGTACTCAATAATGTATGCCAAAATACCTATGTGCCTGACAAAACAATAGAAATTGTGATGCCACAAAGTAATATCTCTTGCACACTAGTGTAATTGCACCAAACTTTGTAAACATGTCATTCTAAAATGGCAAGAGAACTGATTGTAAGAAATACAGAATGGGGAAAAATGACCATTTCTGAAAAATACAATTTCTCTTCTGCACCTCAATCCCATTCGCCCCCCCCCACCACTAACCCAGAAAAAGAGGGTGGAAAGAACTTGCATTTGCATACCCCCTTTCACAATCTCAAGATGCCTCAACGTGTTTCAGAGCCTATTAACTACTTTTGAAGTGTAGCTACCATTGTAATAATTGTAAGCATGTAAGAAATCTCTTACACCCACACATTCTAATTTTGAAATCCCTCACCTTCAGCCCTCTACTCTTTGATACCTCTGCAGATGTCAACTTGCTTTAATTATTTTTGTTTTTGATCTGTCTTTTTTTTATCACTGACCCTTACCCCAGTCATTGTGCTTGATACAACTTCAAAATCTCTTTAAGGAGTGAAACTTAAGCACACTAGCACCCTGACTGGTCTAGCCAATCATCACCAAATCTGTCATGGCTACACCAAAGCACTATTGTGCTTCATTGTCCTTAGCTAAAGCTATATACTGCTCCAGGGTCATCTTGGAAGTCAAGGATATGACCATGATCTTTTTTAATAAATCCACTTCCCTTTACCCATTCCTAAAACAGCAAGAGGAGCTCTGATTTATTTGTAACCAAGCTCAAGACTATCTGTGCAGCTCCCTCCACTTAATCCTTTTTTTCCATCATAGATGCTTGCATAATATCCGTTGCTATTTGGTCTGCCTCAGCCCCTTAGCCACTAGTACTTTCATACTTGCCATTCCACCTTCAGATTTGACTACATCAATGCACTTCCATCTTCAACCTCCACAAAAACCAATTGGTCCATAACTCTACTGCAAACAGCCTGTCCTGCACCATGCCCCACTTGCCCTTTTTCTTCTCTGGCCAACAATAACTGTGTCCAAGTGCCTTAAATTTAAAATCTTAGTCAATAAATTTCTTCTTGACCTTTTCTCCCACTTTATCTTTGCAATATCCTCCAGAGCGTATTGCTCTCCCAAACAATTTTCTTTCCTCCTAAGGCTGACTTTTTATGTATCCCTTGACCCCATACACATTTTTTCTCTTCATTCCACTGTTGAAGCCAGAGGTTTCAGCCTGCCCTTTGGAACTCCTCCTTAACACTCTTCCTCCTCCCTTAAATACCTTTTTGAAACCAAGTTCTTAGTCATCCTCTCCTAATGTCTTTTTTTCTTTTTCCTGATGTTGAGTTCTTATATGCCTAATTCTTAAGCTCATCTGGATAATATTTACATTAAAGATACTTTGAACATGCACAGTGTAACAATTTTCATTTATAATTACACTTGAACTTGGCATACATGCTTCAAATAATATGATCTCGGCAAGAAACTTTATAGGTGATAAGTGAAAGCAACTAACAATCAGGTGTTATCTTACAAACATACGAAATAGGAGCGGAAGTAGGCCATTCAGCCGCCGGAGCCTGCTCCACCATTCAATAAGATCATGACTGATCTGTTTGTGTTTCGAATTCCACATTCCCAACTACCCCAATAACCTTAGATTCTGTTGGGCAAGGGAATCAATCTACCTCTGCCTTAAAAATATTCAATGACCCCGCCGCCACACCTTCTGAGGCAGAGAGTTCCAAAGTCGCACAATCCTCAGAGAAAAAAAAGTTCTCCTCATCTCTGTCCTAAAAGGGCGACCCCTAATTTTTAAACAGTCCTCCCTAGTTCTGGACTTGCCCTCAAAAGGAAACATCCTTTCCACGTCCAGCTTGTCGAGACCATTCAAGATCTTATACACTGCAATCAAGTCACTCACTCTTCTAACCTCCAATGGAAACAAGCCCAGTCTGTCCAACCTTGCCTTGTAAGACAACGCGCTCATTCCAGGTATCAATCTAGTAAACCTCTAAGCTGCCTCCAACATATTTACATCCTTCCTTAATTAAGGAGAACTAAACTGCACACAGCATTCGAAATTTAGTCTCACCAATGCCCTGTAGCATAACATCCTTAGTTTTATGTTCGATTCCTCTTGTAGTAAAGGATAGCATTCCATTAGCTTTCTTAATTACTTGCTGTACCTGCATACTAACTTTTGCAACTCATGCAATAGGACACGTAGATGCCTCTGCACCTCAGAATCTGCAGTCATTCTCCATTTAAGTAATACTCTTGCTTTTTATCCTTCCTGAAGTGAACAACTTCACAATTTCCCACATTATACTCCGTCTGACAGATATTTGTCCACTCACTCAACCTTTCTATGTCTGTCTGCAACCTCCTTAAGTCCTCTTCACAACATACTTTCCTATCTTTATGTCATCTGCAAATTTAGCTACCATGCCCTTGCTCCCCTCATCCAAGTCACTGATATGAATTGTAGAAAGCTGAGGCCCCAGCACAGATCCTGCGGGAATCCACTCGTCCTGTCCTGCCAAGCAGAAAATGACCCATTGATGCTTGCTCTGTTTTCTGCCAGCCAGCTAATCACCTATCCATGCTAATATGTCACCCCCTATACCATAAGTTTTTATTTTCCGCAATAATCTTGATGTGGCACCTTTTCAAATGCCTTCCAAGTACAGTATGTCTACAGGCTCCCCTTTATCCACAGTGCACATTACTCCTTCAAAGAACTACAATAAATTGGTTAAACATGATTTCCCTTTCACAAAATCATGCTGACTCTTCCTGATTTACCTTGAGTTTTTTTAAGTACCCAGTTATAACCTTCTCCATGACAGACGTCAAGCTAACTGGCCTATAGTTTTCTGTTTTATGCCTCCCTCCTTCTTGAATAAAGGGCTTATATTTCCTACTTTCCAGTCTGATGGAATATTTCCAGAATCTAGCGAATTTTGGAAAATTAATATCAACGCATCTACTACGTCATTAGCCACCTCCTTTTAAGACCATGGGATGAAGTCCATCAGGACCCGGAGACTTGTCAGCCCTCAACTCTATCAGTTTGCTCAGTACCGCTTCCCTAGTGATTGTAATTTTACCAAATTCCTCTCTCCCTTCCACCTCTAGATTTACAGCTATTATTAGAATGTTTTTTGTATCTTATATAGTGAAGACTGAAGCAAAATATTTGTTCATTTCCTCTGCCATTTCTTTATCTACTATTAACTCCCCATTGTCACTCTCTAGAGAACCAACGCTTAGTTTACTTATTCCTTTCCTTTTTAAATACCTGTAGAAACTCTTGCTATCCGTTTTTATATTTCTATCACCTGACCTGCCACTCATCTTTGTGCAGTTATATGCTTTTTCCTTAAGTTTGATGCTTTCCTTAACTTGCTTAGTTAACCATGGATAGCAGGCCCTTACAATTTTTCTTTATAGTAGGAATATACCTATTCTGAACGTTTTGAAATATCCCCTTAAGTGCCTGCCACTACTCTATTGATCTATCCTCTAGCCTAGTATCCCAGTTCACTTCAGCTAGCTCAGCTTTCAAGCCCACATAGTTGTCTTTATTTACCCTTTCAAACTGGATGTAAAATTCAATCATATTGTGGTCACTGCTACCTAGGGGTCCCTTTACTCTGAGGTCATGAATTAATCCTGTCACATTACACAATACCAAGTCTAATATAACCTGCTCTCTGGCTGGTGTCAGAACGTGCTGCTCTAAGAACCTATCTTGAAAGTATTCTAAGAACTCCTCATCCAGGCTACTACTGCCAATCTGATTTTCCAGTTTATATGTGGATTAAAGTCACCCATGATTATTGCTGCCCCTTTATCACAAGCACCCAGTATTTCTGCTTGCATACTTTGTCCTACATTGTGGTTATTGCTAGGGGTCCTGTAGACCACTCCTGCTGGTGACTGCTTTCCCGTACTATTCCCCTCTCACCCAAACCGATTTGACATCCTGATGTCATGAACCAAGATCATCTCTAACTATTTCACCAAAGCCACCCTTGATTAACAGTGCTACCCCTCCACCTTTACCTAGTTTCCTTTTTCATCTTGCATGTTATATGCCCTCAATATTTATGATCTGATCCTTGTCTCCATAATGGCTATCAGATCATATTTATTTACTTCGAATGTGTGCTATCAATTCATTTACTTTGTTATGAATGCAATGTGCATTCAGATACAGAGCCTTTAGTTTTGTCTTTTTGTTATCTCTTTTATCTAGTTTTGACTCTTGGTGTATTCTTAGGTTTTTTTCTCTGTTCCTTCCTGCCATTCTCTGATGTGGCTGTTTTGTTATTAATCATAAAATGCCATACTTGTTTTTTGCTTAACTACTGGTTATTCTAGGAAGGTTATGATTCCATTAGCTTTTGGACTAAAGTGTCTCAGAGGAGAGATATTGAAGTGTTTGCTGCATCATATTGAATGATCAGAGATACTGCACTGTTATTAAGCAAGAGAAGTAAAGGGAAGGTGTAGATGAAACGTCTTAAATAATTTTTTTTATTCTAACATTGGATGTGAGCGTCACTGATAAGACAAGCATTTGTTGCTCACCCCTAGTTGTCTTGAGAAGGTGGTGGTGAGCCACCTTCTCAAACTGCTGCAGTCTGCCTGGTGTAGGTAAACCTACAGTGCTGTTAGGAAGAGAGTCCCAGGGTTTTGACCCTGTAACAGTGAAGGAACCGTGATTTATAGTTCCAAGTCAGGATGGTGTCAGGCTTGGAGGGAAACTTGCAAGTGTTGGTGTTCTGATGTGTTTGCTGCCTTCAAGGTTGTAGAGGTTACAGGTTTGGAAGGTGCTGTTGAAGGAGCCTTGGTGAGTTGTTGCAGTGTATCTTGTAAATGGTTCACACTGCTGTCACCATTCGTTGGTGGTGGAGGGAGTGAATGTTTAAGTTGTTGGATAGGGTGCCGATCAAGCATGTTGCTTTATCCTGGATTGTGTCGCACTTCTTGAATGTTGGAGCCGCACTCATCCAGGCAAATGGAGAGTATTCTATCACATTCCTGACTTGTGCCAGGTTAGATGGTGGACAGGCTTTGGGGTCAGGAGGTGAGTTTGGCACCATAGAATTCTCAGTTTCCAACCTGCTCCTGTAGCCACAGTATTTATCTGGCTGTTCCAGTTCAGTTTTTGGTCAATGACAACCCCTCCAAAATGCTGCTAGTGGGAGATTGTGATGGTTATGCCATTGAATGTCATGGGATGATGGTTAGATTCTCTCTTGTTGGTAATGGTCATTGCCTGACACTTGTGTGGCATGAATGTTACTTGCCACTTATCAGTCCAAGCCTGAATGTTGTCCAGGTCTTGTTGTATATGGGAATGGACTGCTTCAGTATCTGAGGAGTCGCGGGTGGTGCTGAAGATTGTGGAATCATCAGTGAACATTCCCATGTCTGATCTTATGATGGTCATTGATGGCTGAGCCTGGAACACTATTCTGAGGAACTCCTGCAGGGACATCCTGGAACTGAGATGATTGGCCTCCAACAACCACAACCATCTTCCTTTGTGCTAGGTATGACTCCATTCATTGGAGAGTTTTACCCCTGATTCACATTTACTTCAATTTTGCTGGGGCTCCTTGATGCCACAATTGATCAAATTCTGGCTTGATATCAAAGGCCTCTCGCCTCACCTCCTTGAGTTCAGCTCTTTTTTTTCATATTTGGTCTGAGGCTTTAATGGAGTCAGGAACTGAGTGGCCCTGGTGGAACCCAAACTGGGTGGTGAGCAGGTTATTGCTGTGTGAGTGCTGCTTGATAGCATTGTTGACGATATCTTGCATCAGTTTGCTAATGACTGATGTGGCAGTTATTGGTCAGATTGCATTTGTCGTCTTTTTTGTGGACACAATATACCTGAGCAATTTTCCATGTTATTGGGTAGATACCAATGTTGTAGCTATACTGGAATAACTTGGTTAGGGATGCAGCTAGTTCTGGAGTGTAAGTCTTCAGTATTACTGCTGAAATGTTGTCAGGGCCCATACCTTTGCTGTATCCATTGCCTTCAGCCATTTCTTGATATTGCATGGAGTGACTCAAATTTGCTGAAGACTGGCATCTGTGATGATGGGGACTTCGAGGAAACTGAGGTGGATCATCCACTCATCACTTTTGGCTGATGATGGTTGTAAATGCTTCAGCTTTGTCTTTTGCACTGATGTGTTGGGCTCCCCCATTGCTGAGGATGGGGATATTTGTGGAGTCACCTCCTCCAGTTAGTTGTTTCATTGTCCTCCATAATTCATGGCTGAATGTAGCAGGCCTGCAGAGTTTAGATCAGATCCGTTGGTTGTGGTTTCGTTCCCAGGCAACTCCTTCTCAACCATATATCACTGTACCGCCACGTCTGCTTGGTCTGTCCTGCTGGTGCAACAGGGCATATCCAGGGATTGAAATGGAGGTGTCTGGGACATTGCAAGTATGATTCGGTGAGTATGACCATGTCAGACTGTTGCTTGACTAGTCTGTGGAACAGCTCCCCCAATTTTGGCACATGACCCCAGATGTTAGTAAGGAGGATTTTGCAAGGTTGACAGGGCTGCGTGCGCCTTTGTTACTCCTGGTGCCTAGATTGATGCCAGATGATCGTCTCGTTTTCTTAGTTTTTGACTTTTCTGTAGCAGTTTGGTACAACTGAATGGCTTGCTGAGCTATTTCAGAGGGCAGTTAAGAGTCAACCACTTCGCTGTGGGTCCGGAGTCATATGTTGGCCAGACCTGGTGAGGAAGGCAGATTTTCTTTCTTAAAGGACTATAGTGAACTAGATGGATTTCTACAACCATCTGATATCCGTAGTGGTGCCTATGAAACTAGCTTTTAATTCCAGATTTATCAATTAATTGAATTTAAATTCCACCAGCTGCTGTGGTGGGATTTGAACCCATGTTCCCAGAGCATTAGTTGAGCCCCTGGATTACCAGTCCAGTAACATACCACTATGCCACCGTCCCCCAAAAAATGCACATTCATAATCCTTGTCAAGGTCATTAATGTTCATGATAAATAATTATGCCTTTAATTTATATTGCCTCTTTGTTTTGTACTTAGTTCACTGGACTTGATGGGCGGGATAATCTTGCCGGGGAGCTAGGAATCCATGAAGGAGATGAATTGAAGGGAGCACCGCTATTATTGGAGGTGATGAGAAGAGGTCAACAAAAAGAAAAACGCAATTGCCTTTCTGATGTAAGTAACTTATACAATGGATGATGAATATTCAAATGATATTCCTGTTTCATTTAAGTGCCGCCATTTTTATTAAGCTTCAAAATGTAATTTTGGTTGATAAGCAATTCTAAACTGAGGTGAGGTGAGAGTGACTGCCCTTGACATCAAGACAGCATTTGAGCAAGTGTGGCATCAAGGAGCCCTAGCAAAACTGGAGCCAATGGGAATCAGGGAAAGCTCTCTGCTGGTTGGAGTCATACCAAGCACAATGGAAGCTGGTTGTGGTTGTTGGAGGTCAATCATCTCAGTTCCAGGGCATCACCGCAAGAATTCCTCAGGATAATGCCCCAGGCCCAACCATCTTCAGCTGCTTCATCAATGACCTTTCTTCCATCATAAGGTGAGAAGTGGGGATGTTCACTGATGATTGTGCAATGTTCAACACCATTCGAGACTCTTCAGATACTGAAGCATTCCATGTCTAAATGCAGCACGACCTGGGCAATATCCAAGATTGGGCTAACGAGTGGCAAGTAAAACATTCATGCCACGCATCTCCATTCATGTCATCTCCAACAAGAGAGAATCTAACCATTGCCCCAATATTCAATGGCATTACCATCACTGAAACCCCACTATCAACCTCCTGGAGGTACCATTGACCAGAAACTGAACTGGACTAGCCATATCAATACTATGGCTACAAGAGCAGGTCAGAGGCTAGGAATCCTGCGGTGAGTAACTCACCTCCTGACTCCCCAAGTCTGTCCATCATCTCTAAGGCACAAGTCAGGAATGTGATGGAATACTCTCCACTTGCATGGATAAATGAAGCTCCAGCAAGCTCAACATCATCCAGGACAAAGCCGCCCTTTTGGTTGGCACCACATCCACAAACATTCACTCCCTCCACCACTGACATATAGTGGTAACAGTATGCACCATCTGCAAAATACACTGCAAGAACTCATCATGGATCCTTAGACAGTACCTTCCAAACCCGCGACCACTACCATCTAGAAGGACAAGGGCAGCACATGTATGGGAACACCACCTCCAAGCCACACACGACCCTGACTTGGCAATATATCGCCATTCCTTCATTGTTGCTGGCTCAAAATCCTGGAACACCCTTTCTAATAGCACTGTGGGTGTACCTACACCACAGGGACTGCAGCAGTCCAAGAAGGCAGCTCATTACCACCACCTCAAGGGCAATTAGGGAATGGGCAATAAATGCTGGCATAACCAGTGATGCCCACATCCCATGAATTAATAAGAAAAAGGCTGGATTTTACAGTGTAAATCAAGTGACCCCCCTTCCCTGCATACATAAAATATGCGTGATGACATCAGGTCAGCATTCCAATGTCATCACGCCAGTCTCCGATTATTACAGAAGACGAATGTGCATGGAAATCGAAAGCCCACCCACCGTTTTTAAATTGTCAATAACCTGTTAATTGATTATGTTAAAGAGCCAATTGTATGCAATTTTTCTTTGTCGACTCCATTTTTTTTGGGTGTCAGACAGGAAAAAGTTTGGGAATGCTGTACCCCAGGAATGAGGAGGTGGCACAAGGGTGGAAGAAAAGCCCTTCAATGAGACCGGGGCTGCATGTAGTAGCAGGTGCTGATGAAGTTGGCAGTGTTTGTTTATTCACTGTTTTGAGCCTGCAGTAAGAAATAAAAGATTGAGAGGACAGGGGAATCTTTAAAATTGGTAGCCCTAACCGACTTCCCGTTCACCGCATAATGTTCCGGCCTAAACGCCTAATTGGATGCGGAGCCGCCATCGCAATGCTAATTGGCTGCCCAATGCTCGATTTACCATATTGAGATGGCGGGAGCAAGCAGACCATTGTCTCCTTCACCAAAGCGAAAACCATAAAATCCAGCCCCAAACCTTGTTGTGCGTAAAGCTTCAATGTTACTCTGCAAAGATGTCTCGTCCAATTGTAGGTTTCTTTAGGCCTTCTTCCAACATCTTAGAAATAAAACCAGAGTTAGAGGCAGAATCTTGTGCAGTCCCCTGTGGCACATTTTGTGGCAGGGACCATTTAATCAGGTGGGAGGGTGATAGGTGGGGACCCCGGCACCTTCCCGCCTCCAGTCCAATTAAGTCCAGGGTCTGTGTGCGGCCGTCCTGCCCCATTACCAATTGAGGCCCTAAAGTAGGCAATTAATGCCTTCGTTCAAAGGCACTCGGTGCCTGATTGAGGGACCCAGCATTAGGAAGAGTAGGCACCACTTAGAACCACCACCCTGTCCTTGCTGCTCACCGTCTCTCCCCTGCGACCCTAACCCGCCATCACTCAGCTCTGAAGAAAAGCCATACGGACTTGAAATGTTAAATCTGTCTTTCTCTCCGTAGATGCTGTTAGACCTGCTGAGTTTTTCCAGCATTTTCTGTTTAAATATCATTCGGCTCTTGTCTGCAATCCAGCGACGATCCTAGCACTCGGATGATTGGCCAGCAGCTCTTTGCAGTGGAACTTCTGCTTCCAGGGTCCTTGATCCTGGGGGAGGGCCTGCTGCTGGTCTGTCAAATTCCTGAATGGAACAAGATGCAGTGGGTCTTCCCAGCAAGAGGCGACAATGAGGCTCTGGCCGACTTTGCAGCCGGTGGGTGAGACCCCCACCCCCCCTGTCACCACCACAAAATTCTGGCCACAGTCTTTTAGGGAATTTAAACATGTAGTTTAAAAATGGAGGAAATGACGATCAGTATTTTGGTGAAATGATTTGTAATTTTAAAGTACTTAGTGAATAATTGGGTTGCCTTGATGTCTTGGCTAGATAAGTCTTTAGCTAGGTTTGATACCTGACCAATGCTCTGAACTGATTTTATCTGGGTTAGTGGCAGGGTCACTACATTAGCCCCTTCATTTAGTCAGAGGGTGTAAAAGTGGCCAGAGTTCCTCCTCTTGATTACTATCCAGCGACCTGCTTTGCAGCCATGAACTTTAAATGAGAACAGGATCGGGTTTGGATGTGATTTCTTTTTCGCACCCTTCCTCTGACCATGGTTGAAGAGCATGTTGATGCCTGTTATCAAGGATCAAACTTCCCCATTCATATAAGTTACCAGAGCTCAACTGGCAGTGGTGGAACTGCACCTCAGCAAGAAATCTTAATGTCTAGCTTCAAAGTGGTCCCTAACTAACCCAACTAAATATGGTGTGGATGCTGGGTAAGGGCAGGATCCGGCTCGCCCACAATTTGGCCCCTTTGGCCAAATAACTTACAGATGCCCATTGTCCAGAAATGTATGAGGAGTATGTTCACATTGGAGGGCACTCGTTTCAAAAGAACTGTGCCTCAGTAAGGAGAGAATGGGTGATGATGGAAAAGTAGATAAATAAAACGCAAACTTCTGTGTATGCCTCCCATATTTTTGAGACTCATTAGCATGGAATCATAAAATAGAGCAGGGCAGAAGGTGGCCATTCAACCCATCGAGTCTGCGCAGGATCTTCCAGAGAGCAATTACACTAGTCCTATTCCCCTAATCTTTCCCCATCTTCCCTAGTTTTTTTTCTCTCCTTCAAGTGTTCATCCAATTCCCTTCTGAAGACCACTATTGAATCTGCCTCCACCACCTACCACCCTATCAGGCAGTGCATTTCAGATCTGAAACAGTTGTTGCATAACTTTTTGCCTCTTCTTGACACCTTAAATCTGTGCCTTCTGGTCTCTACCCTTTAACAATCACAATGGTTTCCCTTTATCCATCTAAACCAGGGGTGGGGAACCTACTGCCCACGGGCCATTGCTCAATTTCATCTGGCCCATAGCAAGATTTCTAAGAATATAGACCTATGACAGTAGTGCCTTCAAAATAGCATTTATCATCATTGTTATGAATTTGCTGTGGATTAGATTATATCAGCTAAATTACTATAATAATTTTTAACAATATAATATTCAAATTTAGCCATCACATTAAAACAGTGGGCGAATTGAATGTTTCTGTATTCTTTCTTAATTTAGTTTTTTTATAAGTTGATTTTTATGTGTGTGGCCCGCGACTGCTTTTGTCTGTGTGAATGGCCCGTGATAAGAAAAAGGTTCCCCACCCCTGATCTGAGCATTTAATGATTTTGAACACCTATATCAAACTCCTCTTAGCCCTCTCCACTTCTCTAGTCTATCCATATAACTGAAGCCATGCTAGTAAATCTCTTAAACCTTTCTGCCCCTCCCAAAGAATGTGCTCAGAATCAGATACAGCACAGTACTAGGGCCAAAACAGTGTTCTAATTCCACAAAGCCAGGGATTCCATATGCTTTATTAACTGCTTTGAGGGTGACAGGACAGATTAACAAAGCACAAATAACCTCAGGTCTCTCCTCCTATGCACTGCACCCAAAACTCCACCATTTAGCCTGTATTATCTCTCCTCCTCCTCACTAAAATGCATCACCCTCACTCTCCCCTGCAACAAATTTCATCTGCTATGTCCCCACTCGTGCTGTCAGCCATACACATGGCCCTGAGGTCCATCACTATCCTCGGCAGTGTTTACCATAACTCCAAGTTTTGTGTTGTTTGCAAACCTTGAAATCTTGCCCACCAAGGTTGCAAAAGATCTGGTTTAGACTCGGACAGGTTGCCAGGTAGATAGATGGAGTTGGTGGCTAGGGAACATAATCTTTGGTGATACCTGAAGGCTTTGGTTTTCCCAATATTTAGTTGGAGGAAATCGCTGCTCATAAAGTATTCAGTGCTGGGAAGGGGAAAAGCCAAGAGAAATGGTGGTGATGTAGAACTCTCGTGTTGTCAGCATGCATGTGGAAACTAACGTGTTTTTGGATGATGGCACTTAGGCGCAGGATGTAGATGAGAGAGCTAAGGGTAGATCCTTGGGGACATCAAAGGTATTAGCATTTCTGAAAAAAGCTTTTCATCTTGCACTCACCAGGACACTCAAGAATACCAATATAATAGGGAAAAACGACAATTTATACTGTATATGAAGAGAGTGCTGATTGATTGGCATGTGCCATTGCCATGGAGAATGTACCACTGGTGACTGACAATTAACTGCCAAGCATTGTTTGAAATTTAAACCAGGCAGCTTGACCCTGACTGGTCAAGGCATTGCCCTGAGGATTGAGCGAGCAAATGGCTGTCACTTGTTTAGCTGAAATAGGTGCAGTGTATGTACATGTTCTTTCTGTCTTCAAAGAGCAGGGCCTTGTGTATTAATATATGTAGCTTCCAGTACGCGTAAATGCGCAACATTGTGAGCCCAACTGACATTCTTAAATTGGTTATCAGTGTAATTCTTAGTACATTGGACAACATTTGCTAAATAATCCTCAATCGTGGAATCGCATCTAATGTTGGACACTGTTTTGAATTTTGCTAGCGTGGGCTGGTTGGGTACGGTGTGTGCCCTGCCTGTTGCGAACAGCGGGTGGGGCATGCTGTTTAATACGATCTGCCAGTCTTTGGGACGTATGTGATTCTGTGGGTACTGGATTTTAACATTCAAAGCAAAAATTTAAAAAACTTTTATTTTGAAATAAAAGTTTGGTTTAAAAATCTAAAGAAACCAGATGTATTTGCTAGACATCAACACAAGAAACGGGGAAAGTATGAACCCACATGCATGTTTCTAATTCATAAGAATAACACAATAATAGTCTGCTCTTCTTGTTGCAGGGTGACCAGCTTACTTGTATTCCAAAGGTAGTAGATCATTTGTGCCTCACTTTCTGTCAACTGGTGATAAGTATTAATGACTTCTACTGATGGCTGGGATTTTCATCAGAATATAGTCTTCCTTGTACTCTCGGCCTTCACAATTATTTTAAGTTATAAATTTGATCACTTTTCAGTAAGTGATACAATGGGGAAATTTTACCAGCGCCATGGATTGGAGGCAGGTTTGAAGCAGGGTAGGGGTGGGAGGTGGAGGGGAGAGAGCCACTGAAAATTAGAACAAATGACATTGGACAGGAATTCCAAGGCATGCCCTAATTTTTTCAGGAGGTGGCTTCAGTGCGCTAGTGACAAGCCATCCAGCAGCAGTGGGAAGCCACTTGAGGTTGTTAATGAAGCAATTAGGCATTTTCTGAGGGCAGTGGAATTTTACTGGCAGCACATGGGACCCCTGCAGTGTCTTCAGCTTATTGACTCAAGGAAATGAGTTCATAGCGGGAGGTCGGAGTGCCATGAAAATAATGGCCTAGATGTTGGAGTCAGCAGTGAAGCGGAGGCATACATCGTTGACTGCATTTAAAACTGCATTCTTAACTTTGTTTCGTAGGCTGCAGCAGGAACTTGCTCTCCCAGCTGCAGCGTGGATTCATCAGCAAGGTGAGTAGGGAGGCCTAGTGGCAAGGCAATAACACCAGCAAAGCCGTGCCTTCTTTGACTTCACCAGCTGAAAAGACAGCTTGATGACAGGTGTTTTTTTTTTAAAAATGTTTTCTTTCTTATACTTTTAATTGTGGCTCTCCACCCTCCAACTCCACATTTCCATGCATCCACTGTTACCCCCACCACAACTCCACCTTCAGCTCTTCTCTGATTATTGTTAGGACAGAGGAGTAAGGAAGGGGGCAATGGGAGCAGGGGTGGGGAAGTTGGGATCAACGGGGTGAAAGATGGGAGTAGAGTCGGGGATGACAGATTTGCAGGGAGGGTGTGTTGAGCAGAGCCAGGGGAGGCTGTTGAGCAGAGTGTGAGGTGATTTGGAGATACAGGGCACTCTGTTGAAATCTGCAAATGAGACAAAACTTGAAAGTATAGTAAAGTGTGAGGGAGATTGTAATAGACTTCAAGAAGACATAAACAGACTGGTGGGATGGGGGGGAACACGACTGATAAAATTCAACATAGAAAAGTGTGAGGTGATATATTTGGGTGGGAAGAATGAAGAGAGACAATATAATCTAAACAGTTCAACTTTAAAGGGGTGCAAGAATAAAGGGACCTCGAGACCTTTGTGCAGAAATTTTTGAAGGTAACAGGGCATGTTAACAAAAGAGTTACTAAAGCATATGGGATCCAGGACTTTGTCACGAGAGACCAGAGTACAAAAACCAGGAAGTTTATGCTAAGCCACCAAAAGCACTATTCAGTCTCAGCTGAAGCCTTGTGTCCAATTCTGGGCATCACATCTTAGGAAGGACTTGAAGGCATTGGAGAGGGTACAGAAAAGGTTTACTAGATGATTCCAGGGATGAGGGATTACAGTTATGTGGATAGACTGAGAAGCTGGTGTTGCTCTCTTCAGTGCAAAGAAAATTGAGGAGATTTGATAGAGATGTTTAAAATCAAGGGTTTAGCTAGTGTAAATAAAGAGAAACTGTTTCCAATGGCTGAGGAGCTGATAACCAGAGGGCACAGATTTAAAGTGACTGGCAGAAGGAACAGGTGACGTGACAAAACACGTTTTTTACAAGATCTTTTGGATTTGAAATGCACTGCTTGATTGGGAGGCGGATACAGTTTCAGAAATATCTTTTGAAGGGTAATTGAATAAACACTTGGAAGGAGAAAACATTTGCGGTGATATGGGAAAGAGCTGGAGAATGAAACTAACTGGATTGCTTCCTGAAAAGAGCTGGTGCAGACTGGATGAGCTGAATGGCTTCCTGTAGTGTACTATTGTATGATTCTATTATAGCTGACTGTAGTTGTGAAATTGTGTGTCACTAGTAACTATGATACTGGGAAACATGAAATTATTGACATGGTTTTAGTGTACAATAAAACATAAGTGACAGAAAGCGGTGGTAAGTGTACAGGTACCTCATTTTATAAATTTTAGAACTATACAACAATTCATATACTTTCCCTCTTAGGTTCAAGACTAGTTGTGATTATTCTTTTCCAGGAGCTATCCACAAAACACATAGCAGAAGCCAAGAAAAAGTTTGAATTTTACGATAAAGTGAGTTTTTAACTTATATATTTTAGCATGGATTAACAATCTGTGTAAAATGCAACTACTGGTATATTTTCACGCATTTTGTTACGAGGTGATTTATGACCTAACTAATTGAAGTTATATGGTTAATACTATAAAGATATATTTTTTTAGAGTGTGGTATAAATTTTACAAACATTATATTTATACGGATCAGTTCCACTCCTGGCGAGTGACTGAAGGAGAGCAGACCAGGGAATCACGGGCCGGTAGCCTGTGCTTTTATGATCTTTAGCTTTAGTGGACAAATGATCGTGACCCATGAGTCTGTGATTTTCTAACCTGTGGTCCCTGCTGTGATCACTGTTCCTCACCAGAAATATCTAGTTATGGAATCACCCATTCCATTTCAATTATTTTATTAGTAATTTCATACTTTACGCATAGCCTGCTATAGTTAGTTAAAGCACCCAATTCAACATTAATATGTTAAAATTGGCACTTTTCCCATGGGTAAAAATGTTTTCTAAATCACAGTTGGCTCCAAGGCAGGAATTAAAAGTGGGGGGAAAGATTCTTAAAGCATTATCTAGGCCCATGTGAAAGTTCACAACGCCGATCACATGTGAGGAAGGTCATTCATAAGAACATAAAAAATTGGAACAGGAGTAGGTAATTCGGCCCCTCAAGCCTGCCCCACCATTCAAAAAGATTAGAGCTGATCTGCCCCAGGCCTCAACTCCTCCTTCGTACCAGCTCCTTATATCCCTCAACTCCCCAATATTTCAAAAATCTATCTACTTTCTCTTTAAATACGTTCGGTGATCTAGCCTCCACAACTCTCTGGGATAGAGAATTCCAGACATTCACTACCCTCTGAGAAGAAATTCCTTTGCATCTCAGTTTTAAATGATTGTCCCCTTCTTCTGTAACTATGTCCCCTAGTTCATGATTCCCCACTAGTGGAAACAGCTTCTCAACATCTACCCTGTCAAGCCCCCTCAGAATCGTGTATGTTTCAATAAGATCACCTCTCATTCTTCTAAACTCTAATGAATAAAGACCTAACATTTACTCCTAGCCCATATTAGCTTATCCAACTGGAAAGATTCTGTGTTCTCCCATTTGTGCCACTCAATTGTTTCTTAAATGATTGATTTTGTTCTCTAGGTATGGCACTCTGTCTTAGCCACAGTTATTGCTAGATAATGATTAGATGGTGGTGGGTCATCTTCTTGAGCAGCATGTGTTGTAGGGAATTCTAGGATTTTGCCCCATGAAGGCATGGCGATTTAAGTTGATTACATCAGAAATATTCTCAAGGATTCTTCAGATCATCAGCCACAGTTCAGAATATTGATAGAAACCATCACAGTTGATTGAGAGAGCTTCTGAGGAGTTTTCAGCATGTCAGATTCAAGCTATTATGCTTGCTGCTCTTGTCCTTGATGATAGAGGTTGACAGCACCTCCCAGCCCTGCAATGTAAACTCGTTGCAGCGCATTCATTCTTCAGTTGATTCCATAACATTTGCTCCCATTATCTTATCTGGAAGCCCACTGCGTTGGTAACTCCTTGAACCAGATTTTCATGGAGGACGCAGGTAGGCCGAGTCAGGAAGCTTCCTGACCTGGCAAACCCATCTCCTTTAAAAAGGCCCCTGCCCGCCATGTTTTTGTTCTGGGGAGATGGGGGCAGAGTGGCCTTTGCAGGCAGACCTGCGCCTCTGTTTGCTGGGATGTCAGCCCAGTTTTTTAATGATGAATGTCAGGCCTTCAAACCCTGACGCCCCTCCCTCCCACCAAATCCACCCCGCATGCCCCCTCACACCTCTTCATATCCCCATGCCTTCTCATATTCCCCTTGCCTCCTAATACCCTGCCACCCCCTCCATGTCCCCATGTATTTTCCATAGCAACTCATCCAGCCTCCACTATGGTTAGAGCTCAGGAGCCCTGACTTTGAAATAGAGATGAAAAAAATAAACTTCCAACAATCTAATAGAGCTCTCCCTCAAACACACTTCTTATATTTAAAAAAAAAAGCTCTCGTTCATAAAACCCATTCAAAAAATGTAACACCCCTCAAGTGGTCAATCTTGAAAAAACAAACACCTTTTTCACTAACCACATAAAAGACACATGACTCTTTAAAAAGCTTGAAAAACTGTCAATCAAAATGTGAACACAGTCCCTTGCTGAGATGGTGGACCTGGACCTTTTGAAACTCAGCCAAGCATTTATAGTGGGCTCCTGTATAATAACAAACCCTGTAAAATGTAAACAATGGAGTCTATTGAAACTGAAAAACCAGATGGCCTTTTTAAGCTACACAAGATGTCTTGTCAATCAGAGCAGGCTTTTTTCTGCAAGCGAAAGCTGCTGAAGGTTTTTTCTTTATTTTAAAAGGACTCTGGGTATTTAAATCACCTCAGATCCAAGAGATCCCTAGCAGTCTTTTCAAATTTTAATGCATTTGAGTACTATTCCCAAAAGTACTCTAATGCATTTCAACACTTGCACAACATAAAGGTCAATTACCTTTTCAGGACCGATCCCAATAATCAATCACTGCAGTAAAAACACATCTAACTTAAAATACAGAATCTAACTATTGAAATTAAAGAACAAATGTTTTGTACTTCAAAGCCTGTCAATGAAAGAATTCCAGGCACAGGTGGCAGACCTTGTTTTTTGGTTCCTTACTTGGGACTGGGATTCCCCTCGTGGTTCATGGCTCCTTTGGGAGGCCGTGAACTGCATCTATGCATTGAAGGGGCCCAGACTCCACTAAATTGCAGAGAGGGTTTAAACTGCCCACACCCATAATGGAGCTGGCAAGAGCAGGAATGGCAGGCTACCCTTGTCCTTATCCCGTGCTGGCAAAAATTGCTGCTGTTAATTCTAAATTTACCTATTTCAAGGTTAACAAGCCCAAGTTTTTTGTAACTCGGGCCTCTGACACTTGACCTTCTGTTGAATGTCTTCCCTATGTCCCAATGGCCAGAATTGGATGCTGCCCCACATTTGGTCTGAGTGCTATATGGTTTGAACATGATTTCCACTGACCTGTACAGCTCTTTTCACAAGAGAACTCAACATTCTTTTTGCTCTGTTGATCGTTGTACCTCAGTGGGCACATTGTGTGTCCACATGAAACAATTATGAAACCAGGTGAATTGTTTAAAAATTATGTTAGTTTATCAGAATAGAAATCTTTTTGTTTAAATAGTGAATTTTTACCCAATACAAAAAATCATAACCTGTCCAATTTACCCATTTCACTGGAATCCTTTGAATTGTATATTTTCAATACGTTTAGTTCTATTAAATAGAAATACTGGTTTTATCCCATTTAGTGCACATAAGGGATGGGAATCCTTGGGGTATTTCCTATTTATAAAAGTTCAAATTTAGAAATGTGTAGCATTGTATGATCCAGTGGCATTTCATTTCCATGATCTATCTTGATTTTAGGACAAGAATGGTGAGATAAGTAAAGAAGAACTGAGGGAACTATTCATAGATCTCTTCCCTCATTTTCACAAGTAAGCAAGCCTGCACTACTTACAATTGTGTTTTCTTTTTAATTTGCACTTTGATGCAAACCATTTTTGTTCTATTTTAACCATTTAAAATTGTTTCACTGATAGGAATATGCTGGACAGATATGTAAATGATGAGTTTAAAGCAGTGGATAAAGATTTTAATAGTGGTAAGTATATTTTACAAAAGTTTTATACATGTTTGCTTAGGCTGCTGAAGTAATCCGATCCTAGTTACATTAGGTTCTACTTTTCTAGCATGTTTGTTTCAATAAGATTATTAAATTCCTCTCTATGCTGAAAATTCATTCTATTTAGAAATAAATAATCACATTTTAACAAGAAGGGACTTTACTGTCATGGTAATCATCTGGTAACTCCATTATATGTGTAGTTTCATAAGAATATAGAACATTTGAGCAGAATTAGGCCATTTGGCCCCTCAAACCACCCCTGCCATTCAATATCATACCTGAGCATCTACATTAACTCCACTTTCCTGCCCAATTCCCATATCCTTTGGTTCCCTCAGTGCCCAAAAAACCTTAGTCTTGAAAGTACTCACCGACTGATCATCCACAATTCCCTAGAGTAGAGAAAACAAAAGATTCATAATTTTTTGAACAAAGACTTTTCTTCTAGCCTTGAATAACTGACCCCTTATTCTAAGACTATGGTCCTGAGTTCAAAAATCTTCAGCCAGGGAAAACACCCTTTTCAGCATCTAAGAGGGCTTGACAGTGTAGGACTTTATACATTTCAATGAAGTCACCCTTCATTATTTTTAAGTTCTGGAAATGTAGGCCAATTCTACTTGATCTTTGCTCATAGGACAGCCCTCTCGTTCAAGTAATACATCTAATGAACATTGCTGCACCCGCTCCAAGAGAAGTATATCATACCTTAGGTGAAATTTATATGTAATTCTCCAGCTGCGGTCTCTCCAAAGCCCTACATAATTGCAGCAAGATTCCCTTGCCTTTACAACAGCAACTTATATTTGTATAGCACCTTTAACATATTAAAATAGCCCAGAGCATTTCACAGGAATGCCAAATGCTCCAAACCTCTTGTAGTAAAGGCTATACAAGCATGTTAACTTTCTGTGACTAGTGTATAAGGACACGAAAAACCCGCTGAATGCAAACATTTACTGGAGGTCTTATGTTGTGGCGGGTAACACCCCTGCCTCTGAACCAGAAGCTCTGGGTTTGAGTCTGACATGAGGACTTGATGGCCAAGGAAAGTGCTTTGCTGTTAACCACTGACCTACAACAGGAATTAACAGTGGGACAATACTAGGGTAAGTATCTGAGTAAGTATCACACAACAGGCCCAAGACTCTGGGGTCAGCGTTGCAGACATTTTTGGAGGGGCCTGGGCAGCGCAAATCTGCCCATCAAAAGTTTAAACTTTTCTGTGGGACAAGTGAGTGTCTCAACATTCATCGCTGTTGGCATTGGTAGATTCGGTCCATTATAAAGGGTTTGCAAAAATGACAGGATGGCTGCATGACCATAGGGAATGAATTATGCAAATAAAGGTCCAATTATTTAAGCTATGTTTTTACTGTGGAAAGAAGCCTGAAGGACACATGGTTCAGGTCTCTAAAATAATGAAGGAGTAGTTAAAGTTGAAGTAAGCAGGATAATTAATCCTGGCAATCAACATAAGATTAGAGAATGAACAAAATTGTTATTTTTATTATTATAGTTTGTTGCCTTGTTCTGCAACTTGATACAGTATTAGATTGCCTTGGTCAACAGATCAGTTAATCAAAAACATTTTTAAAATTGTTCATCCAGTTGAAATTTTAAAGTAACTGCTTTATTTTTTTCCTTGTTTAATTAGTGGTTGATTTTGATGAGTTTCTGAGAATGTACAAAAGGTTATTCATCCAATGCAGAAGTGTGGTAAGACAAGTTTTTCTGATTAAAAATCATAATGATGTATTTCTAAAATGACTTTGCTCCCCTCTTCCATTCAGTATGCCGTAGTTGAAAAAAGCAAGCAGCCAGTTGTTTTCTAAACTCCTGTCCCTTCAATTCTGTAATTGGCTACTCTGCTTTCTGCAACCAGTCCAGCACTCTCCTTGAGGGACAGCTGAGTTCAGCCAAGTTAGAAGTTCAAATTGAGGAATCTTCAAGTGCAAACTCCTGTCTTATTATCCATGATGCAGCATGCTGCTGTACCAATGTGCCTCAGCACCAGGGGGCAAACTTTTGCATCAAAAACCTGTAAAATCTTCTAATCAATCATTTACATTTGAGGTTCTGAGGTGAATAGCCACATGCATTCAATTGAAGTGTACGCTCAAAATTTTCCCTGAGCCTATAGTAATTAAGTAAAATCTTAAGAATATCAATCAAATGGTTTTATTGATGCTGTTTTACTCTGGTAGCTTTACACTATTGACATGATCTCAGCAGACAGAAACTATAGTATCCATGGAGACATTACTATTTAACTATAGAAAATATCCACTTGCCTGTTGTGTGAGAGATGATGATGATGATGATGCCTATTACTATGATCTTATGACTACACAGGATTCTATGCCAGCCAGATTGTTAGCCATGTTCCAAAATTACATCTTTTTGTAAAAAGAATGTTGGTTTGTCTGGTGTGAGAGGAAATTAATTTGGTCAAAGTTAGTGCTTATAATCTCTTGACACTAAATCTGGGAATGGCTGTAAACAAAAATTTGAACATTTAAGTCTGACTCTGTTGATTTAACATCAGGTTTGCCTAAGTATGTCCTGTTCACAAAAAGCAGGACAGATCCAATCCAGCCAATTATTTCTCCATCAGCCTACTCTCAATCACCAGCATGGAAGGTGTCATTGAAGTTTGGGACTTACACAGCAATAACCTGCTTACTGATGCTCAGTTTGGGTCCGTCAGGGTCACTCGGCTCCAACCTCATCACAGCCTTGGTCCAAACATGGAATAAAGAGCTGACCTTGAGGGAAGGTGAAAGAGACTCCCCTTAATGTCAAGGCAGCATTTGATCGATTGTGGTTCCAAGGAGCCCTGGCAGAATTGTAGTCGATAAGGATCAGGGAGAAAACTCTGCACTGGTTTGCACAAAGGAAGATGGTTTTGGTTGTTGGAAACCAATCATCTGATCCCATGACATCGCTGCAGGTATTTCTCCGGATAGCGTCCCATGGCCAACCATCTTCAGCTGCTTCTTCAATGACCTTCCATCCATCATTGGGTCTGAAGTGGAGATGTTTGATGGTGACTGCACAATGTTCAGTACCGCCTGCAACTTGGATACTGAAGCAGTCTGTGTCCATATGCAGCAATACCTGGCCAGTATTCGGGCTTGGGCTGATGAGTGGCAAGCATTCACACCACATAAGTGCCTGGTAATGACCATATCCAACAAGAGAGAATCCAGGCATCTTTTCATGACATTCAATGGCATTATCATTACTGAATCCCCCACTATCAATACGCTGAGGGTGACCATTGACCAGAAATTGAACTGGACCAGCCATATAAATGATGTGGCTACAAGGATAGGTCAGAGGCTGGAAATTCTGAGGTGAGTAACTTACCTCCTGACTCCGCAAAGCCTGTTCACCATTAATATGGCACAAGTCAGGATTGTGATGAAATACTGTGGATTTAACTGGATGAGTGTGGCCCCAGTGGCACTCAAGAAGCTCCATACCATCCAGGACAGCCCACATGATTGACTCCCCATCCAACTTAAGCATTCATTCCCTCTACCACCAGTGCACAGTGGCAGCAGTGTCTATCATGTACAAGATGCACTGCAGCAACTCACCAAGGCTCCTTCGACAGCATCTTCCAAACGCGTGATCTCTAGCACTTAGAAGCACAAGGGCAGCAAATACATGGGAACACCACCACCTGCAAGTCCCCCCCACCCCCCGAGCCATCCTGACTTGGGGCCATATTGCCGTTCCTTCACTGTCACTGAATCAAAATCCTGGAACTCCCTCTCTAACAGCACTATGGATGTACCTGCACCACATGGATTGTAGTGGTTCAAGAAGGCAGCTCACCACCACCTTCTTGAGGGCAATTAACGGTTGGCAATTAGAGAACAAATACTGGCCTTGCCAGCAACATTTGCATCCCAAGAAAGAATGAAAAAAAGTTATATTGTCACATGTTGCAGCATGATGTTGCTGTAATACAGTTTTTAAAAAATATTATTCAACTTTGCAACTGCTGTTGTCTGTTTCTATGACAGGTAGCCCAGGATGCTACTGATATTGTACAGTCTCCATGCAAACTTTCAGAAGGGAGGCAAACTGCTTTAAATACAGGCAGCAAGGTAAGTGAACATAGCCAACTTTGTCATTATTTTGAACGAAGGTTTCCTAACATTCTTTGTAGCTGTTAGCAATCATTATTGTAATTTGTAAAAGATTTTAATCCAACAAGAGTATCAGTAATGTTATAAATGTACCATTGCAGTAAAGGCATTTGACTTAATTAGCATAGACAGAATAAAGGGGTCATAATGTCTCTTTAAATTACTAATAGCCTGTTGACTACCCTGCAGGACCTTCAGGCTGGCTTATAGTAATTATAGTCTACTGATCGAGTCACTTTTTTTGTTCTCATTTAGAAATTAAGTTACCCAATAATTTTATTTAAGCAAAATGGATAATAGTGAAGTGGGAATTTAGTGAGTCTTTTTTTAAGAAAAACTAATTATTAGCTTGGGTTCTGAGGAATCAGTCCAGAAGAACCTACTTATTGTTAGACAGTCAAATCATTTTAATGTGAAATTGCTTGATTCAAGCTATCTGCTGATTTTGTTAACCAACTAATTTCCACTTGCTGTATTATTTACATTACCTCATTTAAATTATTGGATTTTTTTTTTTCTTAGCACAACCACAAAATGACTCCATTATCCAGCATATACTTTACAACACTTTATAACCTTTCTGTCACTAGGTGACACCAAGATGTATCACAGCCCTTTCAAAATCTAGGTTCAAATTTGAATTATCCAGTATTTAATTTAAACAACATCAGTAACAACAAAGTGTGAGTTTACTGTTTTAAAATTCAACTATCAAATGGTTTTAAGCAACTTTGAATCATTAGGATATGACTGTAAATAAAAGATTCCACAGTGCAGTCTACTCTTAATTCAAAGTTGGTAAATTCAAACTGAGTTGGATTGTTTTACCACATTAATTCCCATTTTGCTATGTTAGTTGTGTTTCATTCAAGTTATTAGCTTTTTAGAGCACACACAACAAGTGACTGTGAATTCCCATTAGTACATTGCAAATTTTCTGTCACTAGGCAGCAAAAGGTGCTTTTTAGATTATGCATCAACCTGTATTACAGCTCATTCAAGATCTACTCTTAGACCAATCCACTTTGGATGAAAATGGAATGCAGCTTCCAGTCAGCAAAATATAAAATGCTATGTTTTGAGTTGAATTCTGACAAATTTTAAAACAGATACTTAAAAAAAAGATGATTGCAATCATCCAGAGTGTTGTGTGTCTCCTGTTTAGTTCATAACTTTAATATTCATCTCAGTACCCTGTTGACTGCCCTGCAGAACTTTCAAGCTGGCTTTCAAGATGAGTGCACATGACTAAGCACACCTCCCATTTAAGCAGCATTTCAGGCCAAATGAAGCTCATCTCTGGCAGGAGAAAAATGTTGATGAAAACAGCTATCATTATTTTCTCCATGGGCAGAATATTGAGCTCGGTGGGCGGACGCATGCCCAACCTGGCCGAGCGTAAAATGACGCACAATGATGTCGGGTGAGTGGCCCAATGTCAGTGCATAGTCCCACGATATTTCATTTGACAGGCAAGGGCCGGAGTCGGCAGCGCGCCTACCGACAATTAAAAGGCCTATTAAGGCCATTAAAAAGGTAATTAATGTCAAATTTATGCTGCCTGTCCAATCTAATGGTTGGTGGGCAGGCGAAAACGCCGAGCGACCTTTGCACTTTTTAGGAAACCTCATCCACAGCCTCTCCTTTTGAACTGTTTGTACCCATCTGTATCAACAGGAAGGCAGAATAAGCACCATTCTACCTTCAGGTAGCCTATCTCAAAGCCTGACCTGATACTGAGTTGCAATGCCAAATGACGTTACTTGAAATCAGGATCAATATTCACAACCAGTCCCTTAGCATTCTGCTAGTGGCTAATGGCTGTATGTGCAAGAAACTTTCAGAACTTTTCCTCACACCCACTGGCTCTTCTCTTTTTCTTCCCACCTACAAACCATAACCTCAAGGAATACAAGCCACAGTCAAAAAATGTACATTCTAGGGACGGTCTCTGTAGATTATATGTAAAAAGAATTCAAGAAACACATAAAAGAAGGTTCTCTTACTGGCCTGTGATAAATGCATCACTTAGTATGTTGCTGAGCCATAGAGCCCAGATTTGATTGCCAGCCTATGCTGAATGAACTAAGAGAAGCTGGGCAGTTAACTGCAATTAGCTTTTATTGCTCGTGGCTTTAAAAAAAAAATGGCCTCCTCCTAAAACCTACTGTTTGAGTAGGGTTCTAGTAGGCTACAGTTGTCTTTGGAATGGGACCTCAGTAGGGTTAAGTTTCGAGAAGAAGGCAGCAACAGAATAACTGCCGGGCTGAGGTGTTATCTTGAAGGAAATCAGCACTTCAGGTTTTTATTATGAGATTTTCTAAGTTCAACATTGCTATCAGCAGAATTTTGGGGATATTTTCCCCATATAGTATTGATAGTTTAGGTGTTAAAACATCCTCAAACTGGTTGCAGCATTGGGTTTGCCTGCCTTTAGCACAAGATGCTATCATGGTAAAGGAGTTTAAGTGTGCTGTAAGAACAACTGCTCCGAAAATGATTACGCCTCTGATTAGCATTTAAATTGGCTCCTAACATTTGTTAAAGAGGCTGCATAACATTTTGGTGACCACTGTAACTTCTACCGCTGACTGGAAGGAGTTCAGAATGCGCAGATTCTCCCACCAAGATGGTGGATGCATGCCATTTTGCAGGCCAGTTTAACATTGCAGAATGGGGACATCGCAACTTTAACTACTAAACAATATTTTGCTTTTCATTTGATTTATTGAATGCAAGTTGTGAATTAAATCATGAAATGGTTGGAAAGGCTTTGTGCAGAGTTCCAACACGGTCCGGCTATTTCAGTTGATAGATTATGGGACTCTTTAATCTTAGGGTCATGGTTTCGTGCCACACATTGGGTAATGAATTATTTTCCTAAAAAAAGTATTTTGAATAAAACATTTAGTGGTTTTTATTACGTTTTTTTATTAAATGTACTTGCACTGTGATGGAATACCCTCCACTTGCCAAGAAGAGTGCAGCTCTAGCAACGCTCAAGAAGCTCAGCACCATCCAGGATAAAGCAGTCCACTTGATCGGCACACCATCCACCAACTTAAAATTTCACTCCCTCCACCACCAATATACAGTGGCAGCAGTGTGTGCCATCTGCAAAATGCGCTGCAGCAACCCACCAAGGCTCCTTCCACATCACCTTTGAAACGTGCAACCTCTACCATCTAGAAGGACAAAGGCAACAGATGCATTGGAACACCACCACCTGCAAGTACCCCCCACCCCTCCCCCCCTGCCTACCAAGCCACCCACCTTCCTGCCCTATATCACCATCCCTTCACTGTCGCTGGGTCAAAATTCTGGAAGCCCCTTCCTAATGCCCTGCAGGCGTGCCTGCATTAGTTGGACAGCAGCAGTTCAAGAAGGCAGCTCACCACCACCTTCTCCAGGGCAATTTGAGGTGGACAACACCCACATCCCATGAAAGAATAGCAAAAAATCTAAACACTGCTTTCAAATCTGCACAGTCTGAGTTCATTGGAAGATTGGAATATCATTGACTAAAATGTCCTAATTATATGTCTTCATTTACTGAATCATCAGAAGCATGTTTTACAGAGGGAACAATTGATAAATCATGTTGACTAGATACAAGTACTTACAATTTGTTAAGGACTGCACAGACCTAAAAATGAGTAACACTCTCTACCTATGTAACATCACCCATCTCTGGTTCTGCCTTAGCTCATCTGCTTCTGATACCCTCACCATGCCTTTGTTACCACTAGACTTGACAACATCAATGTACTCCTGGCTGATCTTCTATCTTCCACCCTGTATAAACTTGAACTCATCCAAAACCTTATTCACCTCACACCCTTGTGCTCACTGACCTATATTGGCTGGCATTGTTCTGTTCTAAAATTCTAATCATTTTTTTCCCCAAACCCCTTCATGGCCTTAACCTTTCCTGTCTTTGTAATCTCCTCCAGCCCTACAACATCACCCATCTCTGGTCCTGGCTCAATGCAGAATGTATTCTTGGTAGGGAACTTCAATGTCCATCACAAAAAGTAGTTCAATAGCACCACTACTGACTGAGCTGGCCAAGTGCTGGATGACATATCTGCCAGACTGTGCCTGCAACAGATGGTGAGGGAACCAACAAGAGGGAAAAACCTACTTGACCTTGTCCTCACAAATCTATCTGTTGTAGATGCATCTATCCATAGCAGAATTGCTGCACAGTCATTGTGGAGAATAAATCCCATCTTCACACTGAGGCCACCCTCCTGTTGTATGACACTATCATTGTGCTAAATGGGATAGTTTCAAAACAAATCTAGCAGCTCAAAACTGGGCATCTTTGAGGCACAGCAGGGCATCATTGAGGTGCTGCAGGCCATCAGCAACAGCAGAATTGTATTCCTCCACAATCTAACCTCATGGCCCAGCATATCCCGCACTATCATTACTGTCAAGCCACGAACCAACCCTGGATCAATTAAGAGTGTAGGAGACAATGCCAGGAGCAGATCCAAGCATATCCGAACATAGGTGCCAACCTGGTGAAGCTATAACACAGGGCTACATGCATGCTAAACAACAGAAACAATATACTACAGACAGAGTTAAGCAGACCACAGCCAATGGGTCTCTTCGATGTTCTACAGTACTGCCACATCCAGTTGGTGGCCAATTAAAGAGCAACAGGAGGAAAGGCTCCACAAAAATTCCCATCCTGAATGATGGCAGAATCCAGAACATTGTTGTAAAAGACAAGGTTGAAGAGTTGGGACATCTTCAACCAGAAGTGCTGAGTGGATAATCCATCTTGGCCTCCTGAGGTCCTCAGTATCATAGATGCCAATTTTTGCTAATCATATTCACACTATATGATATCAAGAAATGCTTGGGTGCACTTAATATGGCAAAGACTATCGGCCCCAGCAACATCCCGCCAATAGCACTGAAGGCTTGTGCTCCAGAACTGGCTGTGGCTCTTACCAAGCTGTTCCAGTCCAGCTATAACACAGACATCTTTCCGACTAAGGTATGTCCTGTGCAAAAAAGACAGGACAAATCCCATCCGGCCAATTACCGCCCCATCAGTCTACTCTGAGTCATCAGCAAAGTGATGGTGTTGTTGACAGTACTATCAAACAGCACTTGGTCACTAATAAACTTCTCACCACTGTTCAGTTTGGGTTCTATGAAGGCCACGCAGCTCCAGACGTCATTACAGCCTTTATCTAAATATGAACAAAAGAGCTGAATTCCAGAATTGAGGCTACGAGTGACTGCCCTTGATATCAAGACAGCCTTTGACTGAGCGTTACATCAAGGAGCCCTAATAAAGTTGAAGTCAATCAAAATCAGGGGGAAAACTCCACTGGCTGGTGGTATACCTAGCACAAAGGAATATGACTGGTTGTTGGAGGTCAGTCATCTCGCCCCTCCAAAAATCACTGCCTGTGTTCGTCAAGGCAGTGTCCTAGGCCCAACCACCTTCAGCTACTTCAGCAATAACCTTTCCTCCACCTCCATCAGAAGCAGGAATGTTTACTGCTGATTGCAGAGTGTTCAGTTCAATAACAAGTCCTCAGATACTTGAAGCAGTGCATGCAGCAAGACCTGGACAGCATTTAGGTAAGTAACATTCATGCCACACAAGTGCCAGGCAATGACCATATCCAACAAGAGGCAATCTGACCACCTCCCCATCACATTCAACAGCATTACCATTGCTGAATTTCCCCACGATCAAATCCTGAGGTCACCTTTGAGCAGGAAATGAATAGATCCAGCACATATGGCTGCAAGAGTATGTCAGAAACTGAGAATTCTGCAACCATAACTCAACTTCTGACTTCCTAAAGTCTGTTCACCATCTACTTTGCATAACTCTACATGTGCTGAAATACTCCGCACTCATCTGAATCAGTGCAGCTCCAATAACACTCAAGAAGCTCGACATTATCCAGGACAAAGCAAGCTGATTTGCACTCCGTCCACCATTTTAAACATTCACTCCATCCACTTCTGCCGCACTATGGCATAGTGTGTACCATCTAGAAAATGCACTGCAGCAACTCACTGAGCTTCAACGGCACTTTCCAAATTTGCAACCTCTACCATCTGGAAGACTAAGGACAGTAGGCACATAGGAACACATGTCAGTGGGTCAAAATCTGCAACTTACACCCTAACTACACTGTGGGTATATGTATAACATATATAACAGCAATTCAAGAAGGCAGCTCACCGCAATCTTTTCGAGCAATTAGGGAGGGGCAACACATACTGTACACAAAAAAACTCTCAAAGATCTCTGTGCTCCTCCAATTCTGGCCTCTTGCACATCCCCAATTTTAATTGCTCCACCATTTGGATGTACCTTCAGCTGCCTAGGCCCTAGGCCCTCGAATCCCCTCCTTGTATCTCTGTGCCTTTCTACCTCTCCCTTCTCCATTTATATGGGCCTAAAAAAAACCTACCCCCACTTGTCCTAATTTCTGCTTATATGGATCAGTGTCAGATATTTATTGCTAACTCTCCTTTGTAAAGCCATGGAGTGTTTTACTACTTTAACGTGCCACATGATGCAATTTGTTTAAATTGAGGCATTGCGGGTTTGGGAGGAAGTGTAGATCAGTAAGAGTGGGAAGATAAGCTTACTTCAGACACTGAAACTTGCTGCAGTTTCAAAACCAGCCTCATTGTGACTGGAAAGCTGAGTGTTTACAGGCAGAAAGTCAGCCGTGATATATGATTCAACATCTTTTTGAAAATAAATTGCTGCATTTACATTATCATTATTGTATGGTACAGCCAATCTTTGACAATGGCATGGAATATTTGTTATGTAGTGTGAAATCTGCATATAACACAATTAGCACCTTAGATACCCTGAAATAAAAACAGAAAATGCTGGAAAAACTCAGGCCTGGCAGCATCTATGGAGAGAGAAGCAGAGTTAACGTTTCGAATTCAGTATGACTCTTCGGAACTTAGATACCTTAGATACCCTGAATGTTGTGTTTTCCTTTGAGAAACACCTTGTGTGATTTTAGGCTTTGAATTCCTCCATGTTGTTTCCAGAAATACAAAATACAATTTAAAAATTCAGGCAAAATCCATTATTTATTTTGATCATGATGTTCAGTCACAAAGCAGTTAGGCCCAGTTGATGTCTCATCTTGTAGCGTGCCAAGCTCTGCTTCTCCAGGCAAAGAGAGATGAGTAAGAGAGTAAAATCTAGAAATTACAGGTAGAAAATAATGAATTTAAAGGTTAAATTATAAGAGAGAATGCGTGGAGGGAAAGATTGAGATGGGAAAGACTGATACATGGTATATAAAAAAAATGATGTGCTGTGCCCTGAGTGAAGAAACAAAGCTTGGTTTGCCTCATTTATATTCTGAAGCAGTTTCTCCTTTTGGGGAAAAACTCCTATTTATGCCAAAGGAGAGAGGAAAAATGTCATTACAGAAGCAGAAAATAGGGCCATCACCAGCCCACCTGCCTCTTGCTCCTTCAAAAATGTGATCCTTCATGAAAAAAAAGGTGGACATTTTGAAATACCCAGTACTTGGGTCAATGACCTTTCATCAGATGGTTAACATTAAACTCTGTTTCTCTCTCCACAGATGTTGCCTGACCTGCTGACTATTTTTAGCATCTTCTGTTTTTATTTCAAATTTCCAACATCTACAGTATTTTGTTTTTGGAAAAATGTGCATATGTGGAGGCTGTTTTTTAGCCTCTTTTTTAACAGAAAATGACAATAACTTCAAGTTTGGCATGGCAAAATTCATTTGATAGGTCACTATCATGTTATTTAAAGCTGGTGTTTATAACAGCCATGTTGATTCATAAAACCAGGTGTGGATTTTTGTATTTCGAAAATTTGTTTATACCTTTCGTGGCAAACAAAAGACATATTTCAATTCTCTTCTTTATCTTGCCCTCAACTCTTTCCCTCCCTTGTTCCGTGTGCCTCATTCCTGGTGATTTTTAAACCTTGAACTCAAACTTATCATTGGGTTTTTGTCTTTGTAGTTAGATGTGAGTGTAAGAAATAGTTAAGCACTCTTACTATCTCGATTTGGTAGCACAGAAATTTGCATTAACAATGGACTGATACCAGGAAGGGACATGTTGTAAGAACGAGGTATTGTAAGCTTCTGTAATTGTGTGAAGGGGAAGCCCAGTGTATGTTGTGGTAAAGTTGTGAAAACTGGGAAGGTTTGATTCCTGGCCTAAGTTAGGCAAGCTTGGTCTTACTGTTGATCCAGTTGGCTTTTCTGTGCCTGGCTGGGAGAGGAATCAAGTGTTCATACTTGTGATTGCCTTTGAATAAATGAGCACATGTTGATGTCAGAGTTGAGTTTTGCCTCAATGTAGCTAAGATTTAAGTAGTGAATACGTGCTATGCCGGCTTGCAAAGAACTCTTTTTCCTGCCATCTCTGAAGCTTGAATCACCAACTTCAGGGGAGAAAATTGTAGGAGGAGAAATACTGCAAATGAGAATAATAAGCCAATCCAATCATAAGGCAGTTTTGTACACAAGGCTAGTCGAGGGTTAAAGGAACAGCTGGATATTGCATTGGGTCAGCTCTGCCCTTTTTTATCTCCTGGATATAAGTTCTATTTAATTCTGACTGACCGACTGATGGAATGGAAGTTTAATTATTTTTCTACGTATGTACCCCCAACAAGAATAACTTGTATTTCTATAGCACCTTTAATATAATAAAACGTCCCAAGGTACTTCACAGGAGCATTATAAAACAGGGAATGACTTGAGCCAGTCAAATTCCTTTCCAATCAGTGCCATTCAGAGTTTGAAGCAATGGGTGGTGTGGGAAATGGGGATCAAACTGAGTGCTTCAACAGCAGGTTCTCTTCTAAAATTGACGCAAAAATTTTAGTTGAAGAACAGGAATATGAGAGCTTTATGTTGTATTTGAGAGAACGTTTCTGAACTGTAAACTGCTTGATGCTCGCACTGGGTGGAAGAATTGAAAGTACTGATCTTCATTAGGGTGAACATGAACCACCCATTTTTTAAAATAAAATAGAAACGGAAGTAAACATGATTTTTCTTAATTTTTTCCATTGGTTATAAGTTGTTTTTGAGTGACTGAAGGAATGTAATCGTATTTTCTTTGTGTTCATTAGAGCAGTTGTATAAAAAATTTCAATATGAACATAAGAAATAGGAGCAGTAGACCATTCGGCCCCTCAAGTCTTCTGCCATTCATTAAGATCATGGCTGATCTGATTGTGGTCTTAATTCCACTTTACTGCCTGCCCACCAGAACCTTTTGACTCCCTTGTTTGTGAGGTAGAAAGACTTTCTCTTTAATCTCACAGTTTAGATTTCACAGAAATGTTGCAATTGTAACTCCTGTAGCAAGAAGGAACATGTATAAATATTTCTAGTTAATATTTTGTGGACGTGTTTATGGAATATAAACTATCTACACCACATGGACTGCAGTAGTTCAAAAAGATGGCTCACCCCCATCTTCTCGAGGACAATTAGGGATGGGCATATAATGCTAGCTATTTCAGCAATGCATATCATATGAACAAATTTTTTAAAAATCTGACTTTTGTTTCTTTATTGGACCTTCAAAGTCTTTGCACTATTGTATCTGTGTAGTTCATTCTCTGCATTCTGAGGTATTATTTTTTTCACTGAGTTTCCAAGTATATTTTCATGCTTTCCTGTGAAGGATGAGGAGGTCAGTGTTACTTCCTGTCTTGTGTCTCCTTTTGTTATATTACCACTTTTTAACAAATGATTTTTTAACTGAAGATAACTATGCAAATGTTCTTAGTAACAAGCATGATGGGTTTTTTTTGTATCTTAATATACATTGCTGTTTAGGCTCAGATTTGGTTTGCAGTAATGTGGCTAAATGCATGTTCAATTGAACTTGTCACTTTGCAGTGCTATCACTATCATGGTATAATACTATAGACATTAAATCCTCAATTTCAGCCATCTCAATTAAGTGCTTTCTTGCCTGATAGGTATTAATTCAACTGTAACTTTTCTTTCACATGAACCCATTCTTTCGAAGGAAATTTCCACAAGGTTATAATTTATTAATAAGGACTTCACCTTTTCACCTGCTGACTACTTGGAGTCACTCATTCCATGCCAGTAGCACTAGTTAATTTTTTTTTAAATGTTCATTTCCAGATACCCAGATACAAAGGAACTGGTAAAGTTAAAGAGAGTGGGGAGAAAGCTGGTGAAAAGGTAACTGTATGTTGATCCAAACGTGGTGATGCCAAAATGTTACCCTTAGCACATGCACGGCACACAAATTCCTTAAAAAAGCATATTGGGAATATCTATGGTTATTACAAAAAATCTAGAAATCAAACAGCTTGAGTACATCAGGCTTTATAATTTGGTTACTGTGGTTTATGGAAATTGCGAAAATGATTAGATAAATTTAAAGAGGGAGAACAAGCTTTCATCATTAGAACTTGGCATGACAGGGTAGATCAATAGGTTTTCCAAAAAGGCAGTCATAATAGATATGTTTACTGATTGTGTTTTGTTTTATGTTGGAAGCTATTTTGATATTGGGCTGTTACTGCATAATGTATTTGTGAAAAACCACAGTTTTGCTAAGCCCCTAATATCTTAAGCTTTCTTAAAACTTAGCATTCTGATATTTAATATGCTGTTTTATGGTGATGTTGCCATGAGTTACATTTAGCTTCCCTGCCAATTCAATATTGTATTCTAATCTGCGCTAATGGTCAATACACTACTGCAGGTGAATGAACAGCTTTAGACTTGTATATAGCTCAACATTACACTGTCCTTTCCCCTCTAACATTGTAGATATTATGTATTTAAAGAAGTCTTGCATTTTCTAACATTTGATGCTTTGTTCAAAACTGTAAATATTTGATGGTGCTTCTTATCTGTGACGAGCAGGTCATTTATAAGGTAGTAAGGCGAATGCCATCTTGCGTTCTGTTTTTAATGATGAAACCAGAATTAACCTATAGATACCTTAGATAACAAAGTTCAAATGATCAAAGCAAAATGCTTAACACACCAATCTGCCCCTTCATCACTTACAGATTTTTATCTTGAGGTAAAATAGCAACACACTGATTTCAGCCACAAAACAATTGGAATTCTCCATAGTGTAAATTAATGTTGATATTTATTTCGCATTGGTGGGTGCTCTGAGATCTATAAAAGGTTTGACTACAATGCATTGTGTTCAAAAATAAGAAAAAGCTGCAGTTGATGCAGTTATAATTGTAGTGGATTTAGGGCATTCAGTATTTTATAATCTACCATATCTTGTACCCTTGTAGCTCGACCTGCAAAAGTTTAAGATTAAGAAAGTACATGAAATTAACTTTTATTCATGCATACTCCTTCAGTATTCTGGTAGCCTATTTATTAAAGCAAGCTCAAATTCTTTGTAACAAAGTTAAAATGCATAGAATCTTAGAGTTTTATTTGTAATTCTTTTTGGTTGAAACGTGCATGTAGCCATTTTTTACAATAAGGATGATTAATTATTCCATCCATACATTTAAGCAATACCTTAATAATCTAGGAACAGTAGGTTCTAGGATTTTGCAACTTTAAGAATGAGAGCTCCAACTTAATAATTCATTCAGTACACTAATCAGTTATATTTTTACGTACTTTTCCAAAGATCACTGACAACAGTCTTGGAGATACCAGTGCAACCTCCGGTGACATTAAAAGCGCAACCAACCTGTCTCCTGGTGAGCCAAAGCAAGACCTGATGCCAAACACAACTACCCATCTCCCAGAGTCAAAGAAAGATGAAAAGCTACACCTTGATGATGAAGACTCCTTCTTTGATGACCCATTGCCTGAGCAAATGAAAATCTATGGCTGGTAAGCAAAAATATAAACAAAGTAAATACAATAAAGTTTGCATTAATATAGCACCCATGACATCCTGAGGCACTTCACTGGAGTAGTAGCAGACAAAATTTGACACTTGAGATATTTATAGAGTTATTGGAGCAGGTGACCAAAAAGCTTGGTAAAAGAGTTTTATGGTGCAGCTTAAGGGTGAGAGGATTTAGGGAGGGAATTCCAAAGCCTAGGTGCCGGGCAATTGAAAGCATGGCCACCAATAGTGGAGCAATAAAACCTGGAGATGCACAAGAGGCTGGCCTGGAGTATACTGTCAGCTCAGAAATGGGGGGAAGCTGGTTGGTTTGGAGGAAGTTTAGAGATAAGGAGGGCAAGACCATGGAGGGATTTGAACACCAGGATTAGAATTTTCAAACTAAGGCATTGATGGACCAATGTGGGTTGGCAAGTGCAGATGTGAAGGGTGAATGGGACTTGGTGCAAGTCAGAATGTGAACAGCAGAGTTTTTGGGTGAGTCAGGTTTACGGAGGGTGGCATTATATTTACCACCTTGGTATTACTGATTTTTTTTTTAACATGACCCGAAATCGTATTGTAAAGCTTTGCAGTGCAGCCACAGTCTTGCAGTAGCTGCCAATTGACTGCTTTTGAACAATTTTTCAGAACACTTTCAGGCAATAAACCTATATGAAAAGTCCCTGAATTTCTTGTGCCTTGAGTGTACGTTATTGTCACAGACCATCTTTCTTCCCTCCATGTTCTTGATTTAGATTGTTCGGATATTGCTTGGAATTTCCCATGTCTATGTATCATTGACACTGTCCAGTGCTTATGGTAGAAAAGCATTAAAACCTTTATTATTATTATTATTATTATTATTCTCTTATTATTCTCGCCTGTGGGAAGATAAGAACCCAAGAAATAGGAACAGGAGTAGACCACAGCCCATTGAGCCTGCTCTACCTTTCAATATGATCTTGGTTGAACTTGGGCTTTGACTCCATTTTCCAGTTCACTCCGCGGAGCCCTTAATTTCCTGAGACACCAAAAATCTGTCTATCCCAGCCTCGAATGCATTCAACAATGGAGCATCCATAACCCTCTAGGGCAGAGAATTCCAAAGATTCACAACCCTTTGAGTGAAGTAATTTCTCCTCATCTCGGTCCTAAATGATCAACTTCTTATCCTGAGACTATGCCCCTATGTTTTAGATTCCTGGACCAGTGGAGACAATCTCTCAGCACCTATCAAACCCCTTCAGAATTTTGTAGGTTTCCATGAGATTGCCTCTTATTCTTCTAAACCCAGAGAATATAAACTCAATTTACTAAGTCCCTCATGATCTCTTTAACTCAGGGATTAATTTAGTGAACTCTCACTGCACTGTTCCAATGCAAGTATATCCTTCCTTAGATACGGAGACCAAAACTGCACATGGTATTCCAGATGTAGCCTTACCAAAACCCTGTACAGTTATAGCAAGACTTCTTTATTTGTGTACTGCAATCCCTTTGCAATTAAGGTCAACATGCCATTCGCCTTCCCTAATTGATTGTGACATCGGCATGCTAACATTCTGCATTCCTTGTATGAGCACACTCAAGTCTCTTTGTATGTCAACATTTGAACGTTTCACATCTTTTAAAGAATATTCCACTCTTCTCTTCTTACAACCAAAGTGAATAACTTAACACTTCTCTACATTATACTCCATCTGCCATCTTGTTGCCCATTCACTTAATTTGTCTATATCTCTTTGCAGCCTCTCTGTGCCCTACCCACAGCTTACCTTCCCATATAGCTTGGTACCATCGTCAAGCTTGAATACGTTAGGATAAAAGCAAAAAACTGCGGATGCTGGAAATCCAAAACAAAAATAAAAATACCTGGAAAAACTCAGCAGGTCTGACAGCATCTGCGGAGAGGAACACAGTTAACGTTTCGAATCCGTATAACTCTTCAACAGAACTAAGGAAAAATAGAAAAGAGGTGAAATATAAGCTGGTTTAAGGGGGGGTGGGATAAGTAGAGCTGGATAGAGGGCCAGTGATAGGTGGAGATAGCCAAAAGATGTCATAGACAAAAGGACAAAGAGGTGTTGACGGTGGTGATATTATCTAAGGAATGTGCTAATAGATGACATTAAGGGTAGAAAGCAGGACGAACAAGGTACAGATAGCCCTAGTGGGGGTGGGGTGGGGGGAAGGGATTGAAATAGGCTAAAAGATAGAGATAAAACAATGGAAGGAAATACATTTAAAAATAATGGAAATAGGTGGGAAAAGAAAAATCTATATAAATTATTGGGAAAAGGGGGGATCGGAAAGGGGGTGGGGATGGAGGAGAGAGCTCATGATCTAAAATTGTTGAACTCAATATTCAGTCCGGAAGGCTGTAAAGTGCCTAGTCGGAAGATGAGGTGCTGTTCCTCTAGTTTGCATTGAGCTTCACTGGAACATTGCAGCAGGCCAAGGACGGACATGAGAGCAGAGTGGAGTGTTGAAATGGCAAGCGACAGGGAGGTCTGGGTCATGCTTGCAGACAGACCGAAGGTGTTCCACAAAGCGGTCACCCAGCCTGGATTTGGTCTCTCCAATGTAGAGGAAACCGCATTGGGAGCAACGAATGCAGTAGACTAAATTGAGGGAAGTGCAAGTGAAATGCTGCTTCACTTGAAAGGAGTGTTTGGGCCCTTGGATGGTGAGGAGAGGGGAAGTAAAGGGGCAGGTGTTGCACCTTCTGCGGTTGCATGGGAAGGTGCCGTGGGAGGGGGTTGAGGTGTAGGGGGTGATGGAGGAGTGGACCAGGTGTCCTGGAGGGAACGATCCCTGCAGAATGACGCCGGGGGGGTGAAGGGAAGATGTGTTTGATGGTGGCATCATGCTGGAATTGGCAGACATGGCGGAGGATGATCCTTTGAATGCGGAGGCTAGTGGAGTGATAAGTGAGGACAAGGGGGACCCTATCATGGTTCTGGGAGGGACAGGAAAGTGTGAGGGCGGATACGCAGGAGATGGGCCGGACACGGTTGAGGGCCCTGTCAACCACCATGGGTGGAAAACCTCGGTTAAGGAAGAAGGAAGACATGTCAGAGGAACTGTTTTTGAAAGTGGCATCATCAGATTGGGTTCAACAATTTTAGATCATGAACTCTCTCCTCCATCCCCACCTCGTTTCTGATCCCCCTTTTTTCCAATAATTTATATAGATTTTTCTTTTCCCGCCTATTTCCATTATTTTTAAATGTATTTCCATCCATCGTTTTATCTCTACCTTTTAGCTTATTTCGATCCCTTCCCCCCATCCTACCGCCACTAGGGCTATCTGTACCTTGCTCGTCCTGCTTTCTACCCTTAATGTCACTTATTAGCACATTCCTTAGATAATATCACCACCGTCAACACCTCTTTGTCCTTTTGTCTATGACATCTTTTGGCTATCTCCACCTATCACTGGCCCTCTATCCCGCTCTACTTGCCCCCCCCCCCAAACCAGCTTATATTTTACCTCTTTTCTATTTTTCCTTAGTTCTTCAAGAGTCATACGGACTCGAAACGTTGACTGTGTTCCTCTCAGCAGATGCTATCAGACCTGCTGAGTTTTTCCAGGTATTTTTATTTTTGTTTTGAATACATTAGTCTGTCTCTTCATTAATATAGTTTGTAAATAGTTGAGGCTCCGGCACTAATCCTTGCAACACGTCACTATTCACTGCCTGCCAACTTGAAAAAACCTGTTTTTGCCAACTTTCTGCTTTCCATCCATTAACCAATATTCTATCTATGCTAATACATTACCCCAACTCCATGATCCCTTGTCTTACCTATTAACCTTTTTGTGTGGCACCTTATCGCATGCCTTTTTGAAATCCAGGTATGCTACATCTACTGGTTCCCCTTTATCTATCAAAAAAACTAATAAATCTGTCAAACAGGATTTCCCTTTAGAACAAGTCAACATGATTTTACTAATCATATGATGCTTTTCTAAGTGTATTGTTAAGACTTCCTTAATAATAGATTCCAGCATTTTCCCAACAACTGCTGTTCAGCTAACTGACCTGTTGTTCACTGTTTTCTCTCCCCTTCCTTTCTTAAAAAGTGGTGCCAACCTCCAATCTTATAGGGATATTCCCAAAGCTAAGGAATTTTAGAAAATCATAGCAAGCACATCCGCTACCTATGCAGCTGTGGCCAGGATTTTCCCCTTGGCGATTTGGGGGCGGAGCCCACTCGCCAAGGGGAAAATGACACGGGATGACGTCGGGAGGAATCCCCGACGTCAACCCGGTCCCTTTAAATTTTTAGGACAGCGAAATCAGCTGTCCGCCCGCCAACCTGTCAATGGCCAATTGAGATCATTGACAGGCTAATTAAGATAATTAAAGACCTGCCCGTCCAAGCTTAAGGTTGGCGGGCAGGCCAGGAACCCCAGCGGGCTGCAGATTATTCATGAAACTTCATCCACTGGCGGGATGAAGTTTCATGTCCGTTTTTTAAAAATTTAATAAATTTTATGTGTTTATTATTAACATGTCCCATCTGGTGTGACATTGTCACATGAGGGGGACATGTTAATAATTTTAATATTTATCTAGTTTTAGACTTTACTTACCTCTCACGAATCACCCTGAGACAGGACTCTGCCTCATGCATGCGGCATGCACGCACGCATGCGGGAAAGAGCGCACTTTGACAGATGGGGAATTCCCCGACCCCCGGCACAGGAAGCG
Organism: Cetorhinus maximus; assembly: GCF_964194155.1. Taxonomy (NCBI): domain Eukaryota; kingdom Metazoa; phylum Chordata; class Chondrichthyes; order Lamniformes; family Cetorhinidae; genus Cetorhinus; species Cetorhinus maximus. The sequence continues at coordinate 32,833,043 of NC_135892.1, read as the reverse complement.
CATAGCGCTTCCTGTCGGGCAGGCCACTGGGTGGGCCAACTCAAAATGGCGGCGGGCCCCGTTTTGGTGGCGAGGGTCGGCTGTCCGCCTGCCGCCGAGCCGATGGGGCCCGCACGCCATCCGAGGGCAAAATTCTGCACTGTCTCTTTTAGAACCATAGGGTGTAGGCCATCACATCCTGGGGATTTGTCGGATTTTAATCGCTTGAAGTTTCTCCAATACTTTTTCTATGCTGATATTAATTTCCTTAATTTCCTCACTCTCTCTAGCCCCTAGGTTACTGCCCATTTCTGAGATGAAACTTGTGTATTCCACTGTAAAGACAGACAGAAATATTTGTTCAATGCCCCTGCTATTTCCTAATTCCCCATGATAATTTCTCCTGTTTCTGCTTCTAAGGGACCAATGTTTACTTTAGCTACCCCTATAAAAGCTCTTATAACCTGTTTTCATATTTCTGCCTAGCTTTTTCTCATATTCAATTTTTGCCCTTTTTATCAACTTTTTGGTGGCCTTTTGCTGGTTTCTAAAACACTCCCAATCCTCAGACTCGCAACTGTTTTTTGCAGCTTTGTAAGCTGTTTCTTTTAATCTAATACTATCCTGAACTCCCTGAGTAAGCCACGGATAGGTCTGTCTTGCTCAGTTTTTGTTCAATAGAATGTATTTTTGTTGAACATTTTGGATTGTTCCTTTAAACGTTTCCTACTGTTCATTTAATGCTGGACCTTGTAACCTATTTGCCCAATTAACCTCATCCAGTTCTCTCCTCGTGTCTATGTAATTGGTTTTGTTTAGGTTTAAGATTCTTGTTTGTGATTAGAATATGTCACTTCCAAGCTGAGCATGAATTGAATGGTATTATGATGATTATTTGCCAGATATCACTAATTAACCCTGCTTTATTACACAATACTAGATCTAAGATGGCTTTATCCCTAGTCGGTTCCACGATGTATTGTCCTAAGAAACTGTCACGAACAATGGGAAATTCTGTTGTATTTGTAACACTCACCATATTGTGGAGTCGTGCAGGGAATATTGAGGACGACAGAAAAAGCTGGAAAAACCAGAAAATCGGGCACTTTTGGTGGGAGGAAGATAGAGTTTACATTTCAGGTCAATGAGCTACTATTAGAAATGGGAAATATTAAAGGTGAACTGCTTTTGAGGAGAAACAGAACCAGGGAAAATGAATATGGGAGACGTAAGAGGAAGGCCTGAGATTAAGTAGAGGACAGGAGCTTATTTATTGACGGAAGTGATGATGGATGCTAGACAAAATGACAAAGAAGATTTAAAAGATTTATCAGAGACCCAGAGAATTGTGAAAGCTTACAGCAGAAGAGCAGAATGTGGTTGGGAGGTGGGTTCTCAGGTGGTGAGTGAGTCATTTAAGGAGGTTGTGTGCCTCCATTTTTATTTTTAGCCCATGTTTTCCAAGGCCTCGGGAAACTTGACAAGTAAAAGGTAAGTAGGGCTGGATCCATAAGGCAAGTAGTGCTAGATCCATAAGGTAAGTACAGTTATAACACTGCTTGTGGATCATTAACGTGCAGGAGTATTTCCTCCAGGTGCAAAAATATAACTTATTGTAAACTCCCCGACCCCATGATGTCTCTGTATTCCCCAACTCCATGATGTCTCCACTCCACACCCCTAAACTCTTCCTCTCCATCATCCCAATACCATTAAACCTGCCCACAACTTTGCCAGTTGTACAACCTGAAGTCAGCCTGTTAATGAAGCTGGCTGTCAGGTGGGAAACTGGTAGGAAAAAAATCAAACCTGGCTTGAAGTTAAACTGCAGGGCATTCAGGAAAACCCATGCTTCTAGGTTTCCTGACCATAATTACTCGCCACCGCCCCCCACCCCCCAAAACATCCCCACTCAGTGAGATGACATCTCTGTAAGTATCAGAACCTTAGAGTCAGTTTCCATGAAAAAGTGAATTTGCCAAAACTTTCACACAGTGGTGCTATGGCAGGGTAGTACCTCATTGGTAGTTTTCTAGAATTATATAGGTCTGGTTTGGTTAGCTGTGGCTCAGTTGGTAGCATTCTCACTTCTGAGTCACCAGGTTCCAGGTTCGAGTCCCACGCCAGGGCTTGAGTACAAAAATCAAAGCTGACACTCCAGCACTGCATTGTTGGCGGTGTTATCTTTCTTCTGAGACAGTTAACCCTATCTGCTTGCTTGGATGGATGTAAAAGATCCCACGGTACGATCTCAAAGAAGAACAGGGGCATTTCCCCTAATGTCCTGGACAATATCCATCAATCAACATCAAAAAAATAAATTATCTGGTCATTGCCATATTGCTGTTTGTAGTGTTTGCTGTGCACATGTTGGCCACTGCATTTTCTACATTACAACAGTGACTAGACTTCAAAAAGTACTACATTGACTGTAAAGTGCTTCGAGACATCCAGTGGTCATGAAAAAGCTATATAAATGCAAGTCTTTTTTTCTTAAATCATTCGAGTTTTGAAACATTAGCTTGTTTCATCATTTAGTGCAACACTTTCAGCTTCCTTAGGGCAAAGGGGTCATTTACCAGTATTTTCTATTTTAAACATGTCTCGTTAACTACCTTTTTTAGATATCTTGTAGCAGTTGACCTCATTTATTATTCTGTTCTTTTTCTCTTATTTGTTGCATAATCCAGCCCTATTTGCTCTGCTAATTTTTTACTGTGGTGTATCAGTCTATCACCGGGAGATAAAAGTGTTTCAGGGTTGCGCTCTTCAGATAGCAAAAAGAATGGCATTCAAAAAGCATAAATACATTCTTTATTCATACCTGTGGTTAGTAAAGAATTGAATGATGATCAGAAAGTAAAACTAAAGTGCAAAAAAGAACAAGACATTTTTTTTACTACTTCTGAATTGCTGAAAATCAGGTCAGGTCAGGACCCAGAACTGGATATTTGAAGCTTTGTGGCTTACAAACGTCTTATGACCTCTTTCTTGAGCTGAACATCAGGTTTAATTTTCTTGTTAACATTTAAAAGAATTTTCAAAGAATATGAATTTAAATGAGATTTCTAATGATGAAGTTGGTACCGTGTACAGATGCACCAAAGTATTCAACTCTCAAATCAGTTGGTTGCCCAATCAGTGTAAATTCAAGAAAGTTCCACATACTTGAAAAGTAATTTCATAGCTACTCCCTTTTAGCCTGATTTGAATCGTTTCAAGTTCAAAAATTCTGAGTACTCCCTGATGTTTTGCCTTTTGTTAATGATTATTATAATGTTGTGCGCGACACCTCTCTGTCCATAATTGTCAAGTTTTCATTTATTTTCCTTTCCTCTACTTCTACCCCATTGCTTTCTTATGAGGCAGTATCTCTGGTAAAAACACTGATATCGATGAAGATGCAGAAGATCCCTTTGTAGTAGCAGGTGGTAGACAGAATCCTCTAGAAAGGTGAGATCACCAGCATAATTTGATGGTTTTGTTCGTAGTTGGAGACCTTTTTGAAATATAAGAGGCAATTTCCGGTGAAAAAAGGCAGAGCTTGTAAATAAAACTTGAAATCTCAGGAATTTAAATGGCAAAACAAGATAGCAGAATCAAAGATGGTATATGGTGATATGTTTCCACTGTCTTCAAATTTGACCGTGTCAGAAGAATTAACATTTATAAATCTATATTTTGAAGGTTTAATAGATTGGTAAAAATGATTGTTTTTCAGTTAAACTCCTCTGACCCCATTACAACGATGGTTTGGTTTTGCAACATCGTTGCACACCTTTTCCTGTTACATGGTGTGTACGGAAAACCTTGGCCAATGTAATTGTTTTGCTGTCAGCAATGAAAATGTAATCACATCAAAATGCATTAATATTTTTTTTAAAACTGTCTGAAACTGAATTTTGAATGACTGGAAATGTACTAGAGTTTATGTTTACCGTTTTCTAATTCTAATTCAATTTTCTAATTGTCTATTCCCTAAAATATGCTGATTTGTAGAATACCCAAGTACAAATTATTTCTTAAGAAAACTACAGCAGTGATATTAGTCGCTGGTTCTTTCATCGAGGATGTAGAGTACAGTGATTTGGTCTCCTGAGATGAAAACTGATCAAACAGAATACAATCTTGATATATAATTTAAAATAACCTAGATGATTATAAACTGAAATAATTTCAAGATTTTCTTGTACCACATATTTATAAATCAAGTTTTATGTTGGAGGTCTGACCTGAACCATTTGATTTAGATTACCATTTTATTTCTCAATGGTCAACTGCTGATCATTTCCTTATAAACTTTCATTGATTTGTCATCATTGTTTCAATATAGAAGTCAAAACATGTCAATCTCAGAACTGAATAAAATAACCTTCCCAGTTAACTGTGCACATCAACATAACTGAAAAGTTTTGCATCTGGCAACATATCTACGGCACATTAGTATGCTGATTTATTGAATGGGACATTTTTGTCAAGAATCATCTATCACCTCAAAGATTCTACTTTGAATCTCTCAAAAAGTCTCTCTCAAAAAATTACATTCACTAAAGAGAATCACCACAAAAGCAGCAAATCAAATCTGTGGGACAAAAGCTTTGACTCATTTAGAGAACACAGGTTGGTTCTCCACCAATGATCTAACATGTCACTATCTCCAAAAGATTTACATACAAAATTTCTGGGGAAAAATCACAAAACTTAATCACCTAAATTTAGAAATCCCTCCAGTAACCTCCTTTCAGCCCTCACTCCCCTCCTTACCACCAGCGTCCACCCCTTGCAGTCACAGACCTGTCTTCAGCTCTATTGTTGGAGACGGTGGTATAGGGTATTGTCACTGGAGACCCAGGGTAATGCTCTGGGCGCCAGGGTTTGAAGCCCACCATGGCAGATGGTGAAATTTGAATTCAATTAAAATCTGGAATTAAAAGTCAGATGACCACAAAACCATTGCTGATTGTTGTAAAAACCCATCTGGTTCACTAATGCCCTTTAAGGAAGGCAATCTGCTGTCCTTACACGTCTAACCTACGTGTGACTCCAGACCCACAGCAATGCGGTTGATTCTTAAATTCCCTCTGAACAAGGGCAATTGGGGATCGGAAATAAATGCTGGCCTAGCCTGTGACTCCCACATCCCATGATTGACTAAAAAATAGTTTTTTTTAAAATTATTTATTCATGGGATGTGGGCTTTGCTGGTTGGGCCAGCATTTATTGCCCATCCCTAGTTGCCCTTGAGAAGGTGGTGGTGAGCTGCCTTCTTGAACCGCTGCAGTCCATGTGGTGTAGATACACCCACAGTGCTGTTAGAAAGGGAGTTCCACGATTTTGACCCAGCGACAGTGAAGGAACGGCGATATATTTCCAAGTCAGGATGGTGGGTGTCTTGGAGGGGAACTTCCAGGTGATGGTGTTCCCATCTATCTGCTGCCCTTGCCCTTCTAGATGGTAGGAGTCGTGGGTTTGGAAGTTGCTGTCGAAGGAGCCTTGGTGAATTTTTGCAGTGCCCCTTATAGATGGCACAGACAGCTGCTACTGTGCATCGGTGGTGGTGGAGGGAGTGAATGTTTGTGTATGTGATGCCAATCAAACGGGCTGCTTTGTCCTGGGCGGTGTCAAGTTTCTTGAGTGTTGTGGGAACTGCACTCGTCCAGGCAAGTGGGGAGTATTCCATCACACTCCTGACTTGTACCTTGTAGATGGTGGACAGGCTTTGGGGAGTCAGAAGGTGAGTTACTCGCCACAGGATTCCTAACCTCTGACCTGCTCTTGTAGCCATAGTATTTATATGGTTAGTCCAGTTCAGTTTCTGGTCAATGGTAACCCCCCCCCCGAGGATGTTGATAGTGCGGGATTCAGTGATGGTAATGCCATTGAACGTCAAGGGGTGATGGTTAGATTCTCTCTTGTTGGAGATGCTCATTGCCTGGCACTTGTGTGACACGAATGTTACTTGCCACTTGTCAGTCCAAACCTGGATATTGCCCAGGTCTTGCTGCATTTGTACATGGACTGCTTCAGTACCTGAGGAGTCGCGAATGGTGCTGAACATTGTGCAATCATCAGCAAACATCCCCACTTCTGACCCTATGATGGAAGGAAGGTCATTGATGAAGCAGCTGAAGATGATTGGGCCGAGGACACTACCCTGAGGAACTCCTGCAGTGATGTCATGGAGCTGAGATGACTGACCTCCAACAACCACAGCCATCTTCCTTTGTGCTAGGTATGACCCCAACCAGTGGAGAGTTTTCCCCCTGATTCCCATTGACTCCAGTTTTGCTGGAGCTCCTTAATGCCACACTCAGTTAAATGCTGTCTTGATGTTGATGACATTCACTCTCACCTCAAGTCGGGAGTTCAGCTCTTTTGTCCATGTTTGAACCGAGGCTGTAATGAGGTCAGGAGCTGAGTGGCCCTGATGGAAACCAAACTGGGTGTCAGTGAGCAGGTTATTGCTAAGCAAGTACCACTTGATAGCACTGTTGATGACCCCTTCCACCACTTTACTGATAATTGCGAGTAGACTGATTGGGCGGTAAATGGCCGGGTTGGATTTGTCCTGCTTTTTGTGTACAGGACATACCTGGGCAATTTTCCACATAGCCGAGTAGATGCTAGTGTTGTAGCTGTACTGGAACAGCTTGGCTAGGGGCACAGCAAGTTCTGGAGCACAAACCTGCGGCACTATTGCCATATTTGTGGAGCCTCCTCTTCCAGTGAGTCGTATAATCGTCCACTAACATTCACAACTGGAAATGGCAGGACTGCAGAGTGTAGATCTGATCCGTTGGTTGTAGAATTCTTAGCTCTGTCTATCACTTGCTGCTTATGCTGTTTGGCATGCAAGGGTAGTCCTGTGTTATAGCTTCACCTGGTTGACGCTTCATTCTTAGGTATACCTGGTGCTGCTCCTGGCATGCCCTCCTGCATTCTTCTTTGAACCAGGGGTCGATCCCCGACTTGATGGCAATGGTAGAATTGGGGGGATATACCGGGCCATGAGGTTATAGATTGTGTTTGAGTACAATTCTGCTGTTGCTGATGACCCACAGCGCCTCATGGATGTCCAGTCTTGAGTTGCTAGATCTGTTCAAAATCTACCTCAATTAGCACAGTGGTAGTACCACACAACACGATCAAGGGCATCCTCAGTGTGACGATGGGACTTCACCTCCACAAAGACTGTGCAGTGGTCACTCCTACCAGTACTGTCATGGACAGATGCATCTGTGGCAGGCAGGTAGTGAGGGTGAGGTCAAGTACGTTTTTCCCTCACCACCTGCCGCAGACTAAATCTAGCAGCTATGTTCTTTAGGGCTCGGTCAGTAGTGGTGCTACTGAGCTGATTCTATATTTAGGCCTTGGCATATAGAGGAAAATTGTTAAATTAATACTGACTTTGCCATTTACTTTTATTCACTTAACTGTTTTCTTGTTCCATTTTAACTGTCGTATCAATTTTGGTAAGAAGCTAACAGTGGAATGCATTCTGAATTATCAGTACAGTCCCCACAGTTTGGAGGTCAACTTGATAAGTGTGAAATGTTATGCTGGCCACTGGGGCCAATGGTACTTGCATGAATGTGCCTGCCTTAAGTGGTAGCTACTGTCCTGTAAAAACAGTCATAGTTCTTATTAATAACTGAGTTTATTTATGTTGTTTGCTTCATTACAATATACACATTACAATACACAGCATTTTTTGTGAACCTTGGGTAACAGGAAAACTTTGGGCCCATTCATAATTAGTCACCTTATCAGCAAGGTACCACTGAGGCAAACGAAGCCACATAAACATAAGAGTGATCGTTGAGTAGGCTATTGGGATGCTGAAGATGCAATTCACATTTGGAGGTGTCTTCCTTCAGTAAGCACTACCAAGGGCCTCCAGCATGATAGTGGTCTGCATCTCGCACAACATAGCACAGCAGAGAAGATTAGAGCTGTAGGAGGACAAAGGTAAGGACTGCTTCAGAAGAAGGGACGGGGTAACAGGATGCACTTCAGGAGAAGGAGCCTGCTAAGGCCAGTGCACCTGCAACAGCATAGACTCATTCAGACATGCTTCAGCTTGACCTAAGGTAGTGCAGCCATCTGGCAAGTCAGTTATGAACCTGCTGTACACACTCCCAGCCATTGATCAGGGCCAGTATTCACTTAGTTGCCTGTCGCGGTGGCCACTTTTTCTGTGGAGGCAGACATTAACACAAATGCCCAAGATATCACAGCATTCAGATGGAGATGGACTGCTCCAAATGCTGCCAAATCACATGCAAGGCCTTTGAAGATACTTTGAATCTCACACGTTTTCTGCTGCTGCTCCAGAATAGTCCTCAACACCTGACTGAGGCTCAGCATTTGTACCCTTCGAAGGGTAACCCTGCCTGGCATGTACATGTCACATGCCCACAAACACATTAAGATGATGGACACTTTTGTTTTACAAATAAATGAGCAACATGGCATATGGACAATTTACTTTGACCCAAGTTGGCTGCCGAGGGCCAGGTTACCTATGATTGCTACACAAAGGATTAACCCATGCCTGAACATGCTTCCGTAAAATTCTTAGAATGACCATAGGTGAATGCTCTCCCTTAAATAGACATTCGCAAAGTGAAGCCATTTGTGAAGTTGCACTTCCTATTGACTGGATATTTACTGAAACTCAAAATCAATAGTCCTCCCAGACAGTGGGCGGAATTTTCCGTGCCTGCTGGCATCGGGCATGAGTGGAAAATATGGCGCAATCGGTTTCACAATGGCGAGAAACCAGCAGTTCGTGATCGCCTGCTCAGTCCGGTTATGTTTCCTGCCATCGGACATTGGGACCCTCATTGGAATATATCAGCATATCACTATCTGGCCAGCCTGCTGGAATTGTTCCTCCTCCCCTTGCTCAATTGTCCATCCACATTGGTGGGAAAGCACACCGGCGTGTTTCACCACAGCGCATAAAAGGCGTGCACTTGGCGGCCTGCACTTTGAGGGGAACTCGGAGGTCAGTACACAGTAATGTTGTTCAGCTCTTGCCATGGTCGCCTGTTGGACTTCAAGCTTCAGGGGCATCGGGGAGGGTCGGGGTTAAAGGCAGCCTTGCCGTTGAGGCGACTCGTGGCCAGGGGCGATAGGGGGGTGGGGCAAGGGCAGTCCTGCCATTGAATATTAACACACAAGCATCCGGGGTGGGGTGTAGGGTTGGTGAGGGAAGTGGCCAGACATTAGGGAAACCTGTATAAAGTGACCATTCCTGTGCAACTGAAACAGTTCAGGGGCGGCCACATTGATATGACTGGAGCTTATCTGCCCACTCAAGCAGAGGCATCCAAGTGCTCCAGAGCTTCCCCCACCCCCAACCCCGACCCCCAGCACAGACTGCAAATTCATGAGCATTTTAGTGGACTGCGGAACAGATGGGTGACTGCACACGTTGTACAATCTCCTTGCTAAAGTTGGCCATGTAGCAGTCACTGCTGGTGGTGCTCACAGCCCCTTACAATGTCAGCATTTGGTTTGGACCAGTCTCCCCAATGGTTCAAGCTAACAGGGCAGCCATGCAACGCACTAATCTCTAGCCATCCAAGTGGTGGCCAGCACTCTCCAGGAAGCATTAAGGGGCCGTCACACTTAACCAGGACAGGTTCTTAGTACACCCATGCTAGACATGTGTCTCTCTCTTTCATCCTGCAGGAGGAGTATATCAAGATCGTGGAGCCTGGTGAACTAGCTGTATGCCTGATGGCCTACAAAGTGCGAAGACAGAGGAGAGAGCAACTGAGGCTCCTGGCTGTGCAGAGGCTGGAGCAGCAACCTCAGGAAGAAGGGGCGGCTGGGGCTCCCGCACATGCCGCCCAAGAGCCACAGCGAGCCATCGCTGGCTGATGCCATGTCACACCCAGGGTCTATAGATGCCGCCTTTCATTCTTGCTGAATACCGAGAACCAATGTCGCCGAAGATTGTGCATGTCCAGAGAACTGGCCCGTCACATCTGCCAGCTGCTGCAGGATTTGGTGCCGCGGGGACATCCACTGCCAGTGGACATGAAAGTGACCGCACTGCTCAATTTCTACACCAGTGGCTTCTTTCAGGGCTGCACAGATTCTGTGGGATCTCAAGCCTCCACCCACAAATGCATCCATGAGGTCACGGATGCAATCTTTGTGAGGGCACACAACTTTGTGCCTTTTGCCCGGGACCAAGACAGCCAAGATGCAAGAGCAATTGGATTTGCCAAGATCTCGGGTTTCTCACAGGTGCAGAGTATAATCGACTGCACTCGTGTGGTGCTCAGATCACCATTGCAACACATGGTAGACTACATCAACCACAAGGGGTTCCATTCACTAAATGTGCAGCTGGTGTCCGACCACCAGAAACACATCCTGCAGTGTGCGCATGGTTTCCAGGGAGTGTGCACAACGCCTACATCCTCAGTCGGTCACAGATGCCTGAAGTCTTCCAGGGTCCACAGAATCAGCAGGGATGGCTCCTTGGGGACAAGGGCTACCCGCAGAGGCCGTGGCTGATGACACCTATGGGGCGGCCTCATACAGCTCGCAACTTGGTGGGGCAGACCATCGGGATGCTGATGATGAGGTTCTGGTGCCTGGATTGGTCTGGTGGAGCCCTGCAATACAGCCCACAGAGGGTGTCACGCATCGTCATCATCTGCTGCGTCCTTTATAACCTGGCGTGCAACAGGGAGACGACTGGCTGAGGAGGAGATGGAGGAGCTGCACGTCTCCTCCAATGAGGAGGGCGCCAACAGGGTTGAGAGTGAGGAGGTCCTTGGAGGTGACGTTGACGGGGATGATGCCCTCGCACTGGCTAGACAAGGCAGGTGAGCTCAGGAGGCCCTCATAGCTTCTAGATTGGTGGAAGATGATGACAACATACAATGAGGTGACCCCATCGACCCTCACATCGCATCTGTGAACTTTTGATTCCAGTCAGGCTTATAGCAGCAGGAAAACCCTCTGAGAATACTCCTGTCATGGAAACACAGTGGAGACACTAATAGTCGCTTGATTGCAGGAGGATGATGACAGCATGCAGTGAGGACATTCCTTAAATCTTCTCACAGTCTCTGAGAATGTTTGACTCCTGCCTGGCTGAGGGCAGATTGCTTGCGCCCTGTCATCAGGGTCATATCATAGAGATGCAGCCATGAAACCTTAGAAGCATTTGATTATTTGACTGCCTTCAGCATATGACCCCCTCAGGACCACAGCCTCAGTGGTCACAGATGCTGAGGAGATGGGGGCCAGCCTCCCCTTAAAGGTGCTGAGTGTTGCTTCGTTTGAATTTAGCATTCAGTTTGAGAGTGAGAAGCTTGGGTCGGAAACAACTGTGCTAAACTTAAATAAGGATAATTACAAAGGAGTGAGGGCAGAGTTGGCTGGAGTGGACTGGGAAAGGAGTTTAGCGGAAAAGACAGTTGGTGAACAATGGCAGACATTCAAGAAACTAGTTCATGACTCACAACAAAGATATAATCCAGTGAGGAAGAAGGATTCTAGGAAGGGGCTAAAACATATGGTTAACCAAGGAAATTAAGGATAGTATCAAATTGAAAGAAAAAATATACAGTATGGCAAAGATTAGTGGTAAGCCAGAGGATTGGGAAAGTTTTAAAAACTAACAAAAGATGACCAAAAAAACATAAAGAGTGAGAAAGTAAACTTTGAAGGTAAACTAGCGAGTAATCTAAAAATGGACAGTAAGAGCTTTTAAATGTATAAAAAGGGAGAGAGAGGCCAAAGTGAACATAGGCCCCTTAGAGAATGAGGCAGGGGAGATAATAATGGGGAACCAGGAAATGGCAGAGGAGCTGAATAAATACTTTGCATCAGACTTCACAGTAGAAGACACAAATAGCATTCCAAAAATACTAAATAATCAAAGGGCAAAAGGAGGGAAGGAGATAAATACAATAATTGTCACTGGAGGAAAAAGTGCCGGGAAACTAATGGGGCTAAAGCCCCCATTAATTCCCTGGACCTGATGGGTTGCACCCTAGGATGTTAAAGGAAGTAGCTACAGAGATAGTGGATACTCTTAGATTCTGGAAAAGTCCCAGACGGTTTAAAAATTGCCAAAGTAATACCCTTATTCAAAAAGGGAGGGAGACAAAAAACAGGTAACTATAGGCAAATTAGCTTAACATCTGTCATTGGGAAAATGTTGGAGCCTATTATAAAGGGTGTAATAGCAGAGCATTTAGAAATACATAATCTAATCAAGCAGAGTCAGCATGGCTTCTTGAAGGGGATACCACGCCTGACAAATTTATTAGAACACTTTGAGGAGGTAACAAGCAGGATAGATAAAGGGGTACCAGTAGATGTAATATATTTGACTTAGATGAGGGAAGTGAATGTATTATCACCAAATTTGCAGATGACACAAAGAAGAGGTGGGAAGGCAAATGGTGAGGATGAGACAAAAAGACTCTACAGAGGGATATTGACAGGTTGAGTGGGCAAAAATTTGGCAGATGGAATATAATGTGGGAAAATGTGAGGATATGCACTTTGGCAGGAAGAATTAAGCAGCTGAATATTATTCAAATGGAGAAAGACTTCAGAAAGCTGCAGCATAGAGGGATTTGGGGATCCTCATGCATGAATCACAAAAAGCTACCCTACAAGCTCAACAGGTAATAGGGAAGGCAAATGGAATGTTGGCCTTTATTTCAAAGGGAATGGAGTATAAAAATAGGGAAGTCTTGCTAAAACTATACAAGACACTAGTTAGACCACAACTAGAAAACTCTGAACAATTATGGTCCCCTTATCTAAGGAAAGATATACTGGCATTGGAGGCAGTCTAGAGAAGGTTCACTAGGTTGATCCCAGGTATGTTGGGATTTTCTTATGAGGAGAGGTTGAGTAGGTTGGCCTGTACTCATTGGAGTTTAGAAGAATGAGAGGCGACCTTATTGAAACATATAAGATTCTGATGGGGCTTGACAGAGTAGATGCTGAGAGGTTGTTTCCCCTTGTGGGAAAGTCTAGGACCAGAGGGCACAATCTCAGAGTAAGGGGTTGCCCACTTAAGACAGATGAGGAGGAATTTCTTCTCTGAGGGCAGTGAATCTGTGGAATTCTTCACCACAGCGGGCTGCAGAGGCTGGATCATTAAGTGTATTCAAGGCTGAGATGGACAGATTTTGAATCACCCAGCACTGACTAAAACTGTTCCCAATCATAACTGGGAAATCATATAATTTGATGCATTACATTTCAACATTTTGTGCTTGGTTTACAGTATATAGGCCCTCAATATAATTCAGAGTTTAAATTCTGTGGCAAAACGGCATTCCCACGAAAGACTACATGCAGATGAACTTACTGTCTCAGATTTTTCTGCACTATTTTGTATTTGGAAGTAGAATATTACAACTTTACTACAGATAAACTACAATATAGAAATATATATATTTATACATACACAATGTGGGGGAAAAAAATTAAAAATCAGTTGGTAGTACCAACAGGTGGTTACTGGGGCGAATTCCACATTAACCAACAATACGAGAGAAGAATTACGTTAACAACTATTGCTGACTGATGCTCTTCCTCGTCTGTTCGTTCCCACAGCCCCCAGGAGCAGAGGGCATGATCTCAGAGTAAGGGGTCGCCCATTTAAGACAGAAGTGAGGAGGAATTTCTTCTCTCAGAAGGTGGTGAATCTGTGGAATTCTTTACCGCAGAGGGCTGTGTAGGCTGAGTTGTTACGTATATTCAAGGCTGACAAAGACAGATTTTTAATCAGTAAGAGAATCAAGGGTTATGGGAAAAAGGCAGGAAAGTGAAGTTGAGGATTATAAGATCAGCCATGATCTCATTGAATGGCGAAGCAGACTCGATGGTCCGAATGGCCTATTTCTGCTCCTATGACTTATGGTCTCCGCAGAACTTGGCTACGACTTTATCTGGGACGCAGAAGCTGCTTCCAATTTCCATTCATCCCAAAGAGCCACGAGAGAGAAACTATCTTGGCATGTTATGCATGTATTTTTAATGGACTGAAATTTGGACACATGATTTACTTCTTGTAGTTTCTTTTGATTACCTAAACACATGCTTTGTCCCTAGAATCCATCTTGTGTGCATGAGAGAGTTTTGTTGCATTTACATTTCAGGGTATTGTGTGAATAAACATTAGTCTTTCCTTTGATTTAAACTTACCCTAGGGCCTGCTTTATCATTATTACTGAAAATCACAACACAGAAAAGTTTAAAACACCCTGTAACACGCAGACAACACTGCAGACAACCAAACAGCGAAGAGAAAGGGGAAAGGTTTATCCCACCGCCTCTCCCTGTCCGTAACATGCCTCTGGCTCCATTGCCTGTTTCTCACTTGTGATGTGTGGTTCACCATGTGATAACCCAACTACCTTCCTTCGAAATCTATTGAAATGTGAGTATCTGAGCTTGTGGAGGGTGTGCACACGACCTCTTCTGAGGATTCTTTGCCTTTCACTGTCACTAGCTCTCAAGCGATTCTTGAAGAACCCGTGGAAGGCGAAAGACATGATTTAGAACTGACAAGGTGCAAGGTTGCAAAGTAAACAGTGCTGAATATCATTTTACAGTGGCAGTTGACATCTAGTCAATATGAGTGACTATTTTGTGTCAAGGTGGCTGTGTGACATCTAATTCAGTCACCTGTTATCTGGGAAATCCACACCTCCCCATCAGCATTGGTCATGTATTCTGAGACCGCTTATCTCCAGCGGCTTTGCCCTCCGCAGCAGTAAGAGAGACTATGACTGGAGCCCCCCACCCCCCCGCCCCCTGCAACCTTCAGTTCTCTGCCTCATCCTGATATTATGTAATTATAGAGAGACAGATATGAATGTGAGAAATGGAATGTGTATCAGGATGGGATGGCAACACTTGTGGAGGCTAACTGTGAGGGATTTGGGTGAGATTGACAAGATGAAGGTGAATGTCAGTGCTAGTTGCTCAAATGTGAGAAGTTGCCGAGAGAGAGAGAGAGAGAGGGATGCGTGGACCGTGTGTTGGTCTGAGGCATACTGTGCAGGAGAAGGCTGGGAAAGTCAGAGTGAGAGAGTTGGCATTTTAATATGACATGCCACTTAGCTTTCCTCCCCTGATGAAGGCATTGAACCTCTTGGGTGTTACATCTATGAGCGAGAGACCAACACCACCTCAGCGACTTCCAGCCATGCCTGCTTAGCTTCAGAGGCTGACTTCTTCCCCACCCCATCCGCAGGGAACAATATTTATCAGCAACCCTCTCAGTCCACAGCAGGATCTGCAGTGATGTCTCGGAGAACTGTGGTGGACAAACTTCCCTCCTTGAGATTCCATCAATCCAGTTATTGTCCCTCAGCAGGCAGTTGTAGAATGCTTCCATTCTCTCTCTTGTTGGGGTCCCTTTAATTACTGAGGCTTCAACAGTCAAGGGTGGGTCATGAGCATGCCTGCCCACTCCAATTGGTCAGGAAGCGTGGATGTGGGATGCCAATGCTGTGGTTCACTCAGAGCTACAGTAAAACCTTTTCATGAACTTTCAGGATTCTGACCTGCAGCTGACCTCCCCTGCTCAGAGCAAGCCCAAAAGTTAAAATTCAGCCCAATGTTTCTGCAGTAGTTTTTTTGCCAATTGGTTTGTGTACCACTAAAATATGAGTATCTTATAAGAGTTACGAAGCATGAGTATCAGCATCTGACAAAGTGGTTTTCACACCTAATCTACTGTGATTTTCACATTGATTGCTAAAAGCGTTTGAGCCCTTGCACCTAATAGGATGGAGAAGGAAACATCACTGAATTGGTCACGAGGTGCTTCCAAACCTAGACAATACTGCTTGTAAAGAGAGTTAACACAATGATTGGCAAAAAAAGGCTTAATACACCTACTTTAGTAAGGCAGTGCAACAGTTAGCTTAATAAA
Source organism: Cetorhinus maximus (assembly GCF_964194155.1). Lineage (NCBI taxonomy): Eukaryota > Metazoa > Chordata > Chondrichthyes > Lamniformes > Cetorhinidae > Cetorhinus > Cetorhinus maximus. The sequence goes on along the minus strand of NC_135892.1, from coordinate 32,817,124 downwards.
TGCAGACTCTTGTAATTAATTTAAATATTTTAGTAACAGTTATTTAACGGGGAAAGCTATTGGAAAACATATGAAGAGGATTGGTGTATGTAGATTTTATTCTCTTAAATGTTTTATGCTCTTATCAGTAATTGATTTATGGGTTTGACTATACTGATACTCTCAGGTTCTCAACATATGAACAACCTGCTACTAAACTCACTGTCTTGGGTGCTCCACAGATATGTGGTCACTGTTGTGCTGACAGCTTTATGGATTTTTTTTAACTGAAGAACTAAAGCAGCACATTGTAATCCAGCACAAGGCTGCATTAAGCCTAACAGTGACTTATCTTTATTTGTTTTTGGAATTTTGGTATAGCTGGCAACAGGGCCCATCCCTAATTGCCCATGAGAGGGTGGTGGTGAGCTGTCTTCTTGAACAGCCGCAGTCCATGTGATGTAGGTATACCCACAGTGCTGTTGGGAAGGGAATTCTAAGATTTTGACCCAGCAACAACATTGAAGTGGTTATATAGCAGTCACGGGAGAGATGATGATGTAGTGATAATGTCACTAGATTATTAATCCAGAGGCCCGGTCTAATGCTTGGGAACGTGGATTCAAGTATCACCATGGTAGCTGGTGGAATTTAAATTCAAATAATTAAATCTCATTTGAAAGCTAGTCTAAGTGATGGTGACCATGAAACGATCATCAATGTTGTTGGTTCACTAATACCCTTTAGGGAAGGAAATCTGCCATCCTTATCTGGTCTGGCCTAAATATGATTCCAGATCATGCAGCAATGTGGTTGATTCTTAAATGCCCTCTGAAACAGCCTAGAAAGCCACTCAGCTCAAGGGCAATTTAGGAATGAACAAACGCTGGCCTTGCCAGCGACTTCCACATCCCATGAAAGAATAAAGAAAAAAATATAGTTTCAAATCAGGACAGTGAGTGACTTGGAGGAGAGCTTGCAGGTGGTAGTGTTTCCTTGCATCTGCTACTCTTGTCCTTTGAAGTGGTGGATTTGGGAGATGGTGTCGACCGAACCTTGTTGAGCCGCTGCAATGCATCTTGTAGATAATGCACACTGCTGCCACTATGCACTTTTGGTGGAGGGAGTGAATGTTTAAGGTGATGGATGCAACCAATCAGGATGGCTGCTTTACCTTGGATGGTATCAAGCTTCTTGAGTGTTGCTGCACTCATCCAGGCAAGTGGAGAGTATTCCATCACACTGCTGACTTGTGCCTTGTAGATGGTGAAGAGTTACACACCACAGAATTCCAAGCCTCTGACCTGCTCTTGTAGCCAAAGTATTTATATGGCTAGTCCAGTTAAGTTTCTGGTCAGTGGTAACTTCCAGAATGTTTCTGATGGGGCATTCGGCAGTTGTAATACCATTGAATATCAAGGGGCGATGCTCATTGCCTGATTCTTGCCACTAATCAGCCCAAGTCTGAATCTTGTGCACCTGCAGTGACACCTAGACAAGCACTGTTTCAGTAAACTAAATCCTCATATAACCTTGAGTTTGCACTTTTCAGGAATGCAACTACAATTGAAACAAGTTGAGCAAAACAGATATTCCCATTAATATCAATGTAAAAGCTGCCGTTGGGTTCTGTAGGACCTTTCTTATCAGGAAAAAAAATTTAAAAGGTTCTACACTGCAAGTTAAAACACTGCACATCCCGAAATTCCTATATTTGTAAAATAAAATAACTTTACATTTTAAAATTTATTATATTTTAAAAGAA